>NC_135315.1:85183190-86492773 GCF_048772815.1 Callospermophilus lateralis | reverse complement strand
ATTATACTTGTCTGTTTATGGTTCTGTCCCCTGTCCTTTTACTGTCATAGCCAAAGGACTATTTCCTAAAGCAATGTTGTAAAGTGTTTCCTCTGTGTTTTCTTTTATATTTTGCTCAAAAACTTATGCTCTTTTTTTTTTACTAATTTAGATTGAAAAATAGTAACTTCATTTGCTTTTGTGGTATAGCATGATATTTTGATACATGCAACAGTGTGTAGTGATCAAATCAGAGTAAAGATCATATTTGTCACCTTAGTAGGATGGGAAAATATTGGTAAATGGAACCCAAGTATTTTCTTCCAGGAATTTTACAGATTCACATCTCACTGTTATATTTATTTTTCTCTCTGACTTGATGTTTTGATATGGTGTAAGAAAAGTTTTGGTTTTCTTTCTTCCCCATGTGGATATAGAGTGTTCTCAGCACCATCTGTTAACGAGGTTATCCTTTATCCACTGTGTATTATTAAGCCCCTCCTCAAAGATGATTGTGAAGTGAATGTCTGGGCTTATTTTTGTTCTCTTTTCTGTACATTAGTCTGTACGTTGCCTTCTATTTCAGTACAACAGTGTTTTAATTTTTATAGTTTGCAATTTGTTTGATTCTACCTTGTTGACATTTGTTACAATTATCTATACATAACAGTATAGTTCATTGGCAAAGCATGCATAAATGGAGTATAACTTCACGTTTTTCTTGTTTTACATGATGTAGAATTACACCAGTCTTGTAATTGTATAAGCATGCAGGGTAATAATATCTGATCCATTTCATTATCCTTCAAAACCTCATACCTCTTTTCCTCCCTACTCTTCCCTCTTTCTAATCCAAAGTGCATTTAATCTTTCCTAGTCCCTTTGATTGTGAATTAGCATCTGCACATCAGATAAAATATTCAGCGTTTGAAACTTTTCTGTTGGTTTATTTATCTTAGCATGGTATTCTCAAGTTCCATTCATTTGCTGGCAAATAGCATAATTTCATTCTTTTTAGAGTTGAGTAATATTCCAAACACACATGCACACACACACACACACACACACACGTGTGTGTGTGTGTGTGTGTGTATGTATGTATGTATGAATGTGTGTGTGTGTATATATATATATATCACATTTTATTTGTCTATTCTTCTGTTGAAGGGTACCTAGGTTAGTTCCATAGTTTAGACATTGTGAATTGACCTACTCTACATTGATGTGGCCACCAGCAATGTATGAGTGTACTTTTTTCCATATCTTCATGAACACTATTATTGCTTGTATTCTTGATAATTGCCATTATGACTTTATTCTAGTGAAATGAAGTATTGAAATAGTTTTGACTTGGATTTTTGTAATTGCTAAAGATGATGGTCTTTTTCATATATTTTTGATCAATTGTATTTCTTTTGCTATGAAGTGTCTGTTCAGTTCCTTAGTCCATTTATTGATGGGTTATGTCTCTTTTTTGTCATTAAGTTTGTTGAGGTCTTTATATAACTTGGAGATTACTGCTCTATTTGATGGGTATGTGGTAAAGATTTATTTTTTCCATTCTGCAGGCTCTCTCTTCATGTTATAGATTGTTTCCTTTGCAGAGAATAAGCTTCTTAGTTTGAATTCATCCCATTTATTGATTCCTAATTTTACTGTTTGTGTTTTAGGAGTCTTGTTCAAGAATTCAGATCCTAAGCTAACATGTTGAGGATGTGGACCTTCTTTTTTTTCTGTTAGGCACAGGGTCTCAGTTCTCATGTCTAAGTCTTTGATCTACTTTGAGTTGATTTTTTTGAGCAGAGTTTTAATTTCATCTTTCTACATATGGATTTTCAGTTTTCCCACCATCAATTGTTGAAGAGGCTATCTTTTCTCCAATTTATGTTTTTTGGCATGTGTGTCTAGTATAGATTGGTCTACATGTCTTTTGATATATTTTTTCAACTATTTCTCTGTACTATAGTTTAAGTTCTAGTATTGTGATGCCTACCAATTCACTCATTTTATTGAGAACTGCTATGACTATTGTGGCTCTCCTATTTTTTCAAATTAATTTTGTGTTTGCTTTTACTAGTTTTATGAAGAATGTCTTTGGGAGTTTAAAAGAAATTGCATTAAAGCTGTATAACTATTTTGTTAGAATGGCCATTTTGACTGATCATTCTGCCTTTCCAAGAGAATGGGACATCTTTACATCTGATGAGCACGCAGTTCCTCTACTCCAAGGTAGCGGCAGCAAGGAACAGGAGTTCATGAGGAAATTGTCGAGGCTCTGGAGGATTTGCACAAGCTGAACCAGCTTAGCGTGGCTACTTGAAGGAGAACCCTCTGACAAGGCATCAGAGGCACTGCAACCTGCAGAGAGCTGCCCCTGGCGGAGGGCGCGCCAGAGGCACTGGTCTAAGCAAACCTGAGGAGCTATTCGGGTGGCGCCACTGGCGCTGGGGGCGCTGTAAGGCCCGCCTTTTCTGTCTGGCACGTTCACTTCCCACCATGCTGCCCCTGGCGCACTGGGACCTGTATGCCTGGCTGCGCTCAAGGACAAGCCTCAGATGATGCCCCTTGTGCCAAGCTTTGGTGAGAGCCGGCTGCCATCGCCCATCCACATGGACTTTCAGGAACGCATCAAGGTGTATCCCAAGAGGCTGCTCAACAGCATCACAGCTTCCAAGAACCGAAAGCATAATCTGGAGCTCAACTCGTGCCTGGAGGAGAATGTGAAGATGCTCAAGAACCAGATCACGGAGGTGGCGTCCCGTGTGAGCCTGTTGCGTGGGCAGGTGGCACATCACAAGCAGAAAGTCCTCAGTCACGTCAACAGTGGCTGCCAGCTTCTGCCCCAGCACCAGGTGCCCGCATACTGATCCTGAGCTTGGGGCGCATAGGTGACCTTCTTCTTGAGGGACGGTTTGGTGAGGCGGGGAGCTTGGGCTCCCTGTACTTGGAGAGGGTGTGGCCCTGGCAACTCCCTCCCCGAGGATGCCCAGGACTTGGAGAGGGCATAGTCCCCAGGGATATCCTGGGGGTGTCCAGAACTTGAAGAGGGCGCCCTAGGCTTTGACAAGCTGGACCCCCTGCTCCTTACGGGTCAAGCACAGGTGCCCCCTTCACGCTGCCTCTATTCCCCCTCAAGCTGACTCTGTTGCCCACACTTCCCTGTGTTGCACAAACCTGAGCGCCCTGGCTGCTCCTGTGGAAGCGGGCTATTGTGGCTGCAGCCTCCAGCCTGCCTTTTCTTTTACTTTTTTTTTTTTTTTGCCTTTGAAAGAGAGAACAGAGTGTTAGATTTTGCGCTATTTATATTTCTAATAGGGAACAAATGGTTGTGTGTGCATGTGTGTTTTCTTGTATTTGTTTTTGAAAGAAATGGGAAGAAGAAGAAAAAAATACTATGCCTTTTCCTTGCTCTGGCTACCCCCCTTCTGTCCTTTTGACATCCCTCCCCCCTGCCTTTTTCTTCTTTTGTTTTTGTTTTGCTGTGAGTCCAAATTCCTATTTGTAATCCTTTGTTCTCCCAGTTTTCTGTTTTCAGTGTAAGTTTCCCTTGTGTGTAGGATAGACAGCTTTTATACTGTTAAGATATATCTCTACTATTCATAGTGTTCTAGTGTTTTGACCATGTATTTAGTCAAATGCTTTTCCTGCAATTATTGAAATAATTTTCTGATTCTTATCTTTACATCCATTTATTTAAAAAATGTTAATTTATTTCCATGTGTTGAACCAACCCTGCATCCCTGGGACAAACTCCATTGATCATGTTGTAATATCTTTTTAATATGATTTTGTATGTTGCTTGCCATAATTTTAATGAGAATTATTACATCTCTGTTTATCAGGAATACTGGTCTGAAATATTCTTTCCTTGATTTGTCTCAATCTGGTTTTTGCATCAGGTTGATATTAGTTTCATAGAAGGAGGTTAGAAGGTTTTGCTATTTTCCATTACATAAAATAATTTTAGAAGAATTGGTGTTCATTCTTTTTTCAACTTCTTGTAGAACTGGGCTGAGAATTCCTCTGATACTGGGTTTATCTTAATTGTTAGGCTTGTGATAAACACTTGCTGCAGTCTCTGGCTGGGCACAAATCACGAGTCTCCACCAGCTTGTAGATTCAAACAGCAATTCTTTATTCCCGACCTCACACCGGCCTTCTACAAACACGTTCTGGGGAAATCCACGTTCTCTGCCCAAATCCACACCTGGGCTTCTGTCTCCCAAATATATTGTCTGACCCTAAGAACTCAAGAGGAACTCAGGCAGCAGGATACGCCCTATTCTAAACGGGGAGCACCCTAATCTCATATTATGCTAATCCAGGAACACCCTAAACACGGATCTGCCCTGGTCCTTGAGCAAGGTCACCTTTCAAGAGTCCTTCAACTAGACAGCATGGGAGTAAGCTGGCAAGGAAATTGTCATACCTACTTGGCTGATGGCTCCCAGCAAACACTGGCTTGGGAGAACTAATGTAGTACACTCACGACTTCATGCTTTAGAGGACAAATGACTACCCTAATATTAGCTTGCTTTGACAAATGTTAGTCATCAAAAAACAATATATTTTTATTTTTTTTTTGTTTTCCCCAGGAGAGGACACCTCCAAGACTCCTTTTTTTTTTTTTAAATCACGTACGTGTATGTCTCTGTGTGTGTGTGTGTGTGTGTGTGTGTGTGTGTGCACGTGTGTATCCACAGTTTTGTGGTCGCTTAGTAAAACTGCATTAAATAACACAGCCATGACTCCATTTTGGGTATTTTACTCAAGGTTTTTAGACCACATGTTAAATTTTTGATCCAAACAACACTTAAAGTAGCTATAATTTCTATCAGAGTCTCTACATGGAAGTATGAAATGATGGGATAAAATATTTTAACACTCTAACTCTCCAATATTATCAAATTTATTTCTAATGGAATTTAATGTTATCATACTCTTGACATAATGCTCCCAAAATAAATGTAAAAAGCTTTGAAATTAAAAAAAAAACACATGTGTATCAGTCAAGTGAAGTGACAGAGTCCCATAGGAGCAGGATGAAGATTATGAAATGCTTCTGAATTAAAAGCTAAGTTCCATGAGAAGTGGAATCAACATTTTTCATGTGCGTGTATGTGCATTGGGATAATTACTACACTAAGATATTTAGGTTTTTGTAAAGTAGAAGAATATAAGATAGTATCACAGTGTTAAGGAATAGGGAAATAAGGAAGCATTATCATAAACATCATGCTGAATTTAGCTGGAAATCCAAATGTGAAGCCTAGAGATGTTTTGTAGAAAGCCATAAAGTTAAGCAAATAGAACATCAGTTCTCTTTCTGCTGAGGACAGAGTAGAAGGCAATAGTTTGCACACATATTTTTAATAAATTCAATAAAAATTTTTCATTTCAAGGGAAAGTAGTAAACCAGGCTGTGGTAGAAGAAACTGTCAAGTTATACTTTTTAAACTGTCTTTCACACATCTATGATAAAGAAGGAAAAATGACTATTTCCCATGAATCAATTCAGTAATAACAGAAAGTTTTCTCAGATAAATGGCTACACTTTGATTAATGCTGCAGTATTCATTAACTCTGGTGCCTCATCTAGAATAGTCACTCAGTGCCTGAAAGACTCAGGGCTACAAAGTAGGTACCCAGGGCTTTGAGATTTCTTCAAGAAAAAAATTATTTTTTTCCCGGCTTTGGCCATCCTGATATCAATATATGGAATCAGATATTTGGGGCAAAGTTGTACTCTGATGATCCAATTACCTTTCTCCTTTAAAATTACAAAAGAAAATTTATTGAAAATTCTTACTTTAAGAGTAAAGGAAGGAGAATATGGAGAAGGAGAAGGGAGAGAAGGGGAGGAACTGGCGCCTGAAATGGAGTAAATATTTCCCATGCATGTATGATTATGTAAAAACAAACCCAAATATTATGTACAATAATACAAACAAGAAGTATATATGTAGGGGCTGAAGTTGAGACTCAGTAGTAGAGCACTTGCCTAGCATGGGTGTGGTACTGGGTTTCATTCTCAGCTCCACATAAAATAAATGAATAAATAAAGATCCATCAAAAAAATAAATAAATGCTTACTTTACCTGAACACCCAAAGTCTGTTGTCATTCATTAAATGAATTTAAATTGTCTTTGAAAAACATTTTTTTAAAGTTTTCAGTGAACAAAATCATCCTTTGGTAGTTGAGTGAAAAATCAGTAAAAATTCATTTGAAAGTTTAAATATTTTTCAAGAAGTGACAAAATAACTTTAAATTATCATAAACTTTTTTATTACAGAAAAGTCAGTAATGTGATAGAAAATATTTGTTTTTTATTGCTGTTGTCATGTTTTTTTAAATTTTTATTTTTGTTCTGTTCCTAGCAAAAAATGTAAGGCCTCTCACTATACCCCAGATATTGATGTATAAGAACATAAATTTTTATAAACCCCAAACTAATGTTTCATGTGAGTGTGTATACTCTTACAATATATTTTTTTCATGTTTTTCAATTGGAAACAATTTAGAGTAATGACACCCTATTTTGGATATGCCTCCCATAGAGATTTATTTTCCAAATGACAATTCTCTGAGAAGTAAACATGGAGAGTGAACTGAGACATCTTCTTTTAGAAAGAAATCAAGGAAGAGATGGAAAATAAGAAATAAGAAAAAAACCAATGAAATGAGGAAGGAAGAAACTAGACAAGAGAGAAAAGAAAGAAGAAATTTGACTAATGGTTTTTCTTATTTGGAAATGAAGATAGGTTAAGGCACCTTCTTCCTGAGGGAGCCAGTTTTTCTTCCAATTTCCTCTTTCCATTGTAGTCTATCTTCTCATTCTCTCACTCTCATCATATTAAATATTTAGCAGATACACATTGTCATTATGAATCAATCTGTGCTTGAAGATAATTTATTCAGAGTAATGACAGTCTACCTTAGCCATGAGGAGGTAGTTTAAGAACTGTGAAAAAAAAATCGTCGATGCCAATCATGCAGGATTTTGTCTTTCCCATTCTAGAAACCAAAATGTGAAACTCTTTCCTGTTAACCTTGTCTGAGAAATGTAAGGGAAGGTCCTGACTGGCCCTGGTCATGTCCAACCCTACTAAATATTGTTGTTAGCATAATGGAACTTGATCTGGAAAGATATGACTCACAGACCATGTTATCTGTTTCTGGTAGGTTAGTGTTAGTAAATACCGTAGCTCAAAATTGCAAGATCTACATGGGAAGTGTTAAGTTATTTTAAAAAAATGGAGAAAGATTATGGAGCTCTCAGTGTCACCAAATACCTATTAATTATCTGATCAATAGGACTGTGTTTCTCAGTAATATCACCCACAATTTATCTGCCCCTTAATGTGTATCAGCAAACCCCTTTACTTGGACTATCTTCATTTATTTAAACAAGAGGTATGTTGGGTAAGAAAAAGAAAGTAATCTCATTTTATAGGTAGCATATTGGAAGTTAGGTAGACTTAAAAAATATATCAGATAATTTTCTCATAAATATGAGTTTAGTAAAATAAGTTTAGAACATCTTTTCCTTAGTATTTAATGAATTACCACCTATGGAGCAGAGTGATAAATAATCATTCTTATTGATGTATAAGCATCTTTTTAATGTAAGGTACTAGTTTAATCACTAAGGGCTTATGTTCACTGTTCTCTAAAAAGATAATAAAAATAGAAAAAATCGATTTTTCTTGACTTTCTTATTGGAAAATATCAGCAACACTTCGCAGACAAATATACAAAAAAAAGATAAATAAAAGAAAAAGAAAGAAAGAAAGAAAGAAAAAGAAAGAATGAAAGGAAAGAAGAAAAGAAAGAAGAAAGAGTTGTTGAAAATTATTAATTTTCAGTAGAAATTTTATTGTTGAGGGCCAGTCATAGGGCTTGACATGTTTGAGGCTAGGAAAATAACCAACCCTTCTTTGATTGTTTTAATAAACAAACTTTATTTTAAGGAGAGTTGAATGAAGAAAAATGAATCACATAGTACCATGTTCCCATATGTCTTTCCTATCAGAGTTTCTACTATTTTTTTCTTTGTATATTTCTGAGAAACATTTGATGTAAGTACAAAATCAAAATATTTTGCCAATAGTGATGGTACTAAATAATTATTAATGGCAATAGATAGTTTAGTTATATATTTAAAAATTAATTTTACAGTTTTTAAAGCATTGAGAAAGAATAATGTCAATTTTCACCATGATGGCATCTTACAGAGTAGATACACCATGCCAGAAGTCCCTGTTCTTAACCTCTTTAACATCTACTCTGCCTGATTTCTTGGCAATGTTTACCTTTTTTAATGTTTGACTTTTTCAGAATGTCATAAATTTGGAATTACACATATGTGGCATTTCAGACAATATATTCTTTCTGGCAGTATGTATTAATGATGCCTCCTTGTGTTTTCATGTTTGATAGTAAATTTCATTTTATTAGTTTTTTTAGTGACCCTCCAGTGTTTGGATGTATCAAAGTGTTTACATTGATAACAGGTAAATGGCTACTGAAATCTCTCTTAGCTGCTTTCTTTTCTTGGCAATCATAAGTGAAGAAGCTGTGGATGTTTGTATGTGGATATAGCTTTCAATTCCATCGAATTAACACTGAGAAATACAATTAGTGGGCCATATTAAGTGTATATTGTGATTTTTAAGAAGCTATAAAGCTGTCTTCCAGAGTGGCTGTCCAATTTTTTTTATCTCCACACAAATGTATGAGAGTTCCTTTTGTTCCCTATCTTTGCCAGCTCTTGATATTGTCAGGAATAAAATTTTATAAATTTTTATAAGTGTGTTTAATTTGTAATTCCTTTTTTTCTCCCAAAACTTATTTATTATACCCAACAATTAGAATAATGCCTGAATTTAACATGCACCAGCAAGAAAATTAGTAATCCATTATCTTGGATAATTAGGGATGAAGAAAATGTTGACATGCACCATAATTTTACCTTGAGAAAGCTTGTTTAAGACATGGCTTATGCATTGTTGTATCCTTGCAACTCAGCACAGGTGGGCAGATAATAAAGACATCCATAGAGTACAAGCCTGTTCACAAATTATAATATTTTTCTTATCACATTACACATTTATTGATCATCAGGCTGCTGAGCAATTTTATTTAATTTGGCACAGCTTTGTCAAAAGTCCTAGCTCAACAAACTACTCTGGGAATAGGTAAAACATACTCTTATTCAGTGTCCTTGGGTTCAGAGACAGAATAATATAGCCAGAATAGAAAGGAGAATGCTATTTTCTGGGAGCAAGAGATTAATACAGCTATTAATTTTTGGCACCATCAAATCAGATAATTGATAATGGTGGGAAAAGAAGGGGGGTCCCAATGTATAAGTTAAACCCAATAAAAAACAAACGTGCCTGTCATGGATAGAGAAATGACATGAAAAGAGCATTTGAATAGTCAACTTGGAGTAAATCTAAGCAAGATTCAAGTACTTTCAGTCTGTGTAGTGTGTCCTAAACATATTGAAGTAAAGCTACTATTCAATCATACATCTTTATTGCCTTATTTTAACATTTCTCCAATTAAAAACGTTATATCTTTATTTTAAAATCTCATCTGCCAACTCATTTTCCACCAACTCAGAAAGCAGAAAACTTCTCTGGTTTCACAGCCTTTTCCTGAGGCGCTGCCTTTGTGGGACTCTTAGCAGCAGCCATTGCCATTTTTTTAAATGCCTGCTTAGATAATTTTTTTTTTTGCTTCCTTGGCAGCCTAAGAGCTTGCTTTCATTGAGACTTTTTAACTTCTGGTTTCTGATTCCTCTTGGCCATGATATCCGCAAGGGATGCACCAGTGATGGCCCTCTGAAATTTGGCTTCAACTTGGGTTCTCTTCTTTTGAATTTCTTCTGACTGGCCTTTTTTATGCTTTCTTCTGTAGAGGACAGTACAGTTTAACTGCCGAAGATTCCTCTTGGATAGAAAAGCTGACTCACATTTTGCATTAAGAAATTGGAAAACCTTTCCTTCAGTCCTTGCATAGTGACTCCTGTATATGGGGTATATCTGGTACCCACTAAAACTGCACAGCTTTAACTTTATGGCAGTGGCTGATTTGTAATTTCTTAATGACATATAATACTCAGCATCTTTTCCTATGCTTTCCAAATACATAGTTTGTTTTTTCTGAGGAATATATTTATTTCTTTCATTCAATTTTAAAACAATTGCATTAGGGTAATACTGAAATACAATTAAGTATACATATATACTTCATACATTGTCATGTTTGCACATACCTATTTATCAGTGTAACAATGACCACAATCAAGTTTTTAACATTGATAGTTTATGCAGATGGTTCTTGGTGCCCTGTTGTATTTCTACCTCTTGTTTCCTCCTCCAAGGGGCGGGGGGCAAAATAAAACAAAAACAAAAAACAAAACAAAACAAACAAACAAACATAAAAACCTGACTGATTTTGTATTGTGATACATGTACAGTAAATTGGAAATCACACAAATTGTCAAAGTCTTAATATGCATAGATAGTGATCTTGGAACAATTAGTCACCCCTCAAACTTAGTTTACTCATCTGTAAGATCAGAAGTCTTCCAATCAGGACTCATGATGCTGGAAAAATAAGGAAAAAGTGAATAATGAATCAAGAACACTGCCTGACATAGAGAAGGCTCTTGATTTCTGGTATTCAGTGTTACCATCCATGCTTTAGTTTGGTGATGCAGAGTACATGTGGGTGACTATAAATCCATAGTTTCTTTCTTTTTATTTTATTTTATTTGTTATTTTTAGATATGCATAATGATAGAATATATTTTGCCATATATTACATATCTAGAATATAACTCATTGTATTTAGGATTCTACTTTTGTGGTTCTACATAATGAGGTTATTCTGGTCATGTGTTCAAATACAAGGATATGAAAGTTATGTTCAATTCCATAGTTTGTTTCTGCCACCTCTAGCTATAATTGTATAGACTTCAGTGTTTTAAAGATTTTTTTCCTTATTGGTGTTATTGAGGTTGAATTCTCATAAAAGAGCCCATCAAAAATAAGTTAAGTAGTGACATTTATACTTTTGTGGTATAATTACCACAATTACTTTGATTTAAACATTTTAATTACTGAGAATAAATTATATAATCAGTGAATCAACCACTCACTTAAATGCCTTCCAAGCCCCTGGCAACAAACTCTCTCTTTTCTAACTCTATGATTTCCAACTTTTGAGTATTTAATATAAATGTGGTAATAGCACATGTGAAATTTCATGTCTGATTTTGTCTACTTTTCTTAATATTTTTGAGATTTGTCAACATGGTCACTTGTATCAGTATTTCATTTTTATTGCAGAATAATATTCAAACATATATATGGATGCTATATAGAGATATATATTTGTTTATATGAATACATATATACACATGTGCTTATTCAGACAAGGATACATGTAAATACATAGACACATTTGTTTTCATTCTTAATGGAATTTTGGATTTTTATATATCTTCTAGTGGAAATGGTGATGTCATTGATATTCATGTTCAAGTGTTTTAAAATCTGTTTTCAGTTCATTTGAAAATGTAGCTAGAAATAAAATTCTGGGTCATGTGGTAATTCTGTTTAAAATTTTAATAATCATCAAATTCTTTTCTATACCTACTATACTCTTTTTTATATTCTGAACAGAAGTGTGTGTGGCTTCTAGTTTGTTCACATGGTGCCCAACACTTCTATTTTTAATGTAATGCCAGTATTCTCTTGTTCATGAAGTACTCTTTCATGGTATTTGTTGCATTTCTGTTGTTCAGTTTATTGTTGTAGTGGTTTTGTATAGGGAAATGAACCTCTAAGGTGGTCCACCAATGTGATCCTCTTGTACCTGTTGTGTTCATAGAGTCTCACTAAGTTACCCAAGGTTCCCACAAACTTGCAATACTACTGCAGACTCCTGAGTAGTTTTGATATAAGCATGTGCATATTAATAGACAAAAAAAGAAAAGCATCAATATTCCTCTAATATAATTTCTCTGAAAGAAATATCAGGAACTTTAATGCAGGAAGACAAAAAATAGACCAAATATAAATCTCTAAGATACAAAGTACATAAAAATTTACATAAAAAGTACATAAAACTTTATGACATGCAAATGGTGTAAGATACAGTGAAAATTAATGCAAATGTTGAAAAAACTGATCCAGATACAGAAAAAAATATCCACAAGCTATTTGTTATCTATTTAGATAACATTGTTGTAATAAAAAATTTGAATTCTATTTCATTGATTTTTATGAGGTAAATTTTCTGAAATAGATAATATTATTTTAATAAGAGTGACAAAGTTGCTTTTGATCAGTTTAGTCAGAAGCAGACTTTTTTTCTCTATTTAATTTGCATAGATTTATTATTTGAGTGTCAGCATAGATCAGCACCAAAGGACTGAGCATGCCATTACCACTAATACCAAGCCTTTGAAGACATCTCAAGATGAGATAAGTTGCTCACACTATGCTTATTAACAGTAAGATAATGGAATTCAAACAATACTGGATGTCAAATCACATGATGGGCAGCAGAAGAGCATGAGTGGCTTTATTTTCTGGGGAACTATATGGAGAAAATCTGGAGCTTTGAAAAAACAAGATTGTTGTTTACATCAATGAAAGATTATTATTATGTATCTGCTTGAAAGAACCATAAGTCTCAAAACTAGAGATCACTGAATGCCATCAGTGGAAAAAAGAGGATCCTGTGCTTGTAGTTCATGAGCAGAAAGAAGCAGGGTTCAGTGAGAAATAGAAGACCAGGCTGCATTTTATTTGGTCTGGACACAGTATATATATATAAAAAAACTGGATTGGCATAGGTGGAGATGGTGAGGATTAATAAGAAAACAATTAGCCACTGGATGGTATTTGTGGTTTTTAACTTGAAGCAGGCAAAATAGGAGCCACTGAGGTGGTGGTGATGGCCTAAAGCACACCCAGCATGTGGGTGGTGCAGGTGGAGAGTCCTCTCTTTACCTTGGCCAGGAAGAGAAGCACATTGCATTTGAACTGACATGAACTGTCCTACACTTCTTCAAAATCTGTAGATACCAAAAGTCCCATGTGTAAGGAGCATGAGGATCTGTGTTAGTGCCATGTGGATGATTGGGAGGACAGTAATCCTGGGTTTGGGTCCCACAAAGACAGTGACAATGTAAAGGCAAAGCAGAAATATGTCTTCTAAGATTCCAATGCCAGATTAAGGATAGAAGGTATTTCTTATGGAAATACAACTCAAATATTTGTTCATCTTTATCTGGATTCTTGGAAGAGAAATAGGAGTATCTGGTTGCAGCAGGATTTTTATTGACATGCTTTCAGTCAATCTATTACCCTCTATATAAAGCAGGATTTTATTCTTGATCTAAATTTCATGTCAAGAGCTTCAATGGTCTACCACAAAGAAAGCCCTTATTACAGCTCAAAAAGAAAAAAATGAAAGAAAGAAAAGAAAAGAAAAAGTAAGTAATATTTTTGTTTACTTCTGTTTACCTCATGAAATTGCTCAGCTCTTACCCTTGTCTTTGAGCCTGTATACATTATGTTTTACTTTCTATCATGTTATATTATTTAATGGTCAGTATTTGTTTGATTTTCAATCTTCCCTGCAGATTTCTTAAAATTAAAGATGGTGTCTTATTTTGCTTGTATCTACAGTATCTGAAGTACTTTTGCTTACATAAAAATTATTTACCACAAACTGTGGATTTCATGTTTGGATAAGCAGAAATAGAAATATTGGGCTGGGGTTGTAGCTCAGTGGTTAAGTGCTTGCCTAGCAAGCATGAGGCACTGGTTTCAATCCTCAGAACCACATAAAAGTAAAATAAAGGTATTTTGTCTATCTACAAATAAAAATATTTTTTTAAAATGATATAGGAATCTTCTAGGGAAATGATCCGAACATGCCCATTTCGAAGTCTTTTTTTTTAAATTTCAAGTGCTGAATTTAAAATTTACAATATTTTTTGTTCATCCACATGACCTTCATTTAAATCAGATCCTATCAAACTCAGAACCTATTAAATTCAAACTGTAACATTGCAGTTAGACTATATATCACCAATAAAAAAGAACTGTCTCCTATAAACAAGCTTAAGAAAAATTGGAAAACTTATGTTTGTATGATGCTGGAATATTTGTCATATGACATTCTTTATATGACTTCTCTAACATCATATTCATTGAGGCACTGAAACAACTGGGGTATTGTTTCTTCTTTACATAATCTGCCCCAAGTTTTCAAACTTAAAGTCACTCTTTTATCAATGACTGTATTTAGATTATTACTAACCAGTGTGAAAAACATCCCCACTCTTATGATATAGTTACCATTTTGTTCTTCATCTAAATAAAAAAAAAATTCCTGAAGATTTTGGTTTATGTACCTTCATGAATAGGCAAATGTGACTTGATCGAAACTGCACTTGGAAAATATTTTTGTTAAAACGACTTACTGAGAACACCATCAGTCAAGATTTGAAAGGAAAAAAGAAGAGAAAATAGTTCTCATGAAAAAAATATATTTTCGCTAGGTTATTGTAAATTGCTCTTCTTCATTGCAGAAAATTTATTGAAATTATAATAAATCAATTTGTCATTTAAGTTTAAAAAGCATTTATATATTTAAAATAAGCAAGGAGATGGGTTTGTCACTCAGTTGTAGCATGCTTGCCTAGTACTTGTTAGGCTCTGGGTTCAATCCTTGGCACAACATTAAAAAACTAATTAAGGGCTGGAGATGTGGTTCAAGCAGTAGCATGCTTGCCTGACATGCGTGCAGCCCAGGTTCAATCCTCAGCACCACATACAAACAAAGATGTTGTGTCCGCCGAAAACTAATAAATAAATAAATAAATTCTCTCTCTCTCTCTCTCTCTCTCTCTCTCTCTCTCTCTCTTTAAAAACCAATTAAAGATATTTAAAAAAATAAAATAAGCATTTTTAAAATTATTGGGTCTCATATATGACAGTAGGATGTATTTTGGTACAATTATACAAGAATGGAATATATCTTATTCTAATTGGCACCCCCACTTTTGTTAATTTACTTGATGATGTTATTCACTGGGGTAGATTCATTTATGTACCTAGTAAAGTTATGTCCAGTTAATTGTTTATTGACAATTCTCATAATTTTATAAAATATTTACATGATTATACATCAGTAAAGAATAACTCTAAATCTCATAAAATATCTGGGAGAAGAAAATAATTTAGCCTCTCTACTGGTCTCAGCCATGGCAATCACATAAAAGAAGAACAAACAGGTTTGCAGATAGGTAGTCAGAGACTGCAAAAAGTGTGCACTCTTTCTTCCTATTGATGGTTTACAACCGCTAGAGTAAATCTCAGAGAGTTAAAATATAATGCTTTATGGCCAATGGATTCCAATTATTATGCATTTTTTGGAAATGTAAGTATATTCATGCAGTCATTGATACCTATTCAGGCTGTATAATGGCCACAGTCTCCACAGGAGAAATCACAAAAGAGGTCCATCTCCCATCTACTTAAATGTTTTGGAAATATGGATATTTCCACGTCTGTTAAAACTGACAATGGGCCAGTCTATACTAGCAAGACTTTTCAGGTAGTTTGCAAAGATTGGTATATACTCCATGTAACTTGGATCTCCTTTAACCCTCAGGCTCAAGGCATCATAGAAATAATGCATGAGAAATTAAAGATAATGCTACAAAATAGAGGAAGAAAACTATACAAATCCCCTCTTGATGCCTTGAACAAAACTTTGTTTGCTTTAATTTTTATTTCAATGTCAAAATCTTGTATAGAAACAGCAGCCCATTAACATTGGGTCCCCCTCTCAGGGTCCTATGTTCTCATGGAAGGATCCTATAACTAATGCATGGGATGGTCCGGGGCTCCTCCTAACCATGAGTCGAGGGTTTGTATTTGTTAACAGGAGCCTCACCCCATCTTGATGCTTGCCATAAAAGTCAAATCTGGACCCTCAAAACCATCAACAAAAAGATGAAGAAACTAACTCTGTAGAAAAACTATTCAGGCAAAAATTCAACAATGCAAATGGACCTCACCTAAATAACCTGGGTAATATTAAATACCTTTATGACCAAGCCACCAGACTGGCCCCTTGGTCTGTTGGCAACCTCATTCCTGGACCTATGCTGGTTAACATATTTTATGCACCCCTCACTGCTAAAAGTTAGGCCTCACATCAGGTAAATTGAGCTTTGGTCACTAAGCCACCACCTTTAGCAGTGGCCAATTGTGAAGGAGATGTACATAAGTTTTTCTCTAATAATTCCAACCTTATTGATTCTGACTTATCAATTTAAGAGCTAATCGTAACCTGAAATTCCAGCATATCCATATCTACTCTGCCCATTTGTTTCTCTATAGTAGATGTAATGAAATCTACAATCCCGACAGCTAAACCCTCTGTTTTGCTCTTGCCAATGAAACTAATGTAGATAACTATAATTAGTCATGTTGGGCTGACCTCAGAATTTTAGATAATACTACCTATAGCCATATACTTCCCCTTGTCAAAGAACAGTAGATTAAAGAAATGGGAAGATGGAGGGAGGAGGGAAGTTCTGAGGAATAATATTTGTCAAATTATATGGTTTTACTGTGTTTATGTAAGAATATATAACAACATATTCCACCATTATATACAAATATATGCACCAAACAACAACAAAAAAAAATAGAGAAAAGGACCCTATTGCAATAAGAGAGTCATTTTCTGGTTTGCTCAGTTTTATAGATGAGGAAACCAAAGACAAAAGGGGGGGAGTGGATTCTTGGGCACCATAGGTACCAATTGACAGGTTCAATATAAACTTGTAGAAACTGCACTATGAAAGAGAGATAAATAAAACATTATGTGAGCCAGGAATAGTGGATCATGCTTGTAATCCAGCTGCTTGAGAGGTTAAGACAAGAGAAAGTCAAGTTCACAGCCAGTCTCAGCAAAAGTGAAGTGCTAAGCAACTCAATGAGATCCTCTCTCTAAACAAAATACAAAACAGGGATGGGGATGTGTCCCAGTGGTCAAGTGCTACTGAGTTCAATCTTCTGTAGCAAAAAAAGGGTTATCTGAGTCCTAGATTCCCTATGATGAAGCAGTATATTCAATGTTGCCTTGGTCCTCATATTGTGAACCATGCAGCTTATGTGACATGTGATTTTAGTACTCCTAGTTCTTTCTGCTATTAAGCAGGAACATAAACATCTCTGAGTCATACTATTGTCTGCAGTGATATGCAGTGATTAGCTGGCAGATGACAAAGGCTAGTGTGGTGCTTAGTATCAATGCATTGATTATTATCACTTGTTCATTTCCAAAGTGGAGCAGAGTATAGTGATTAGGACATTTGTACTAGACATAGATTACCTGGGATACGATTCTATCTCTTCATTTAGTAGCTGTAAAACCTTGAGTAAATTATTTTACCAGCATGTACCTCAAATGTTTTGTTCATAATATGATGATCATAATTCTACCACTTAATAAGGATAATGGGAGGAAAATGAGAAATTAGTTTCTCACCAAAAACAATATCTGGCATATAAATAGTCAATAAGGATTAGCTGCTATGATAAGCATCACTACAAGCAATCCAAAAATATAAGGAAAAAAGGCAGGAGTATATACAGACAATAAATTTAAAAAAAGGAAAATATGCTTAACTTTCTATGTCAAAGGATGTCAAGCTGCATGCTTCACACAATGTGAATCAAGGCCACAATAAAGACACTGCCTCTTCATAGGGAACCCAGGACTCAGATAATGCTTTTTTTTTGTAAAGGAGATTGAACTCAGGATCCCTCAATCACTGAGCCATATCCCCATCTGTGTTTTGGATTTTGTTTAGAGACAGGGTCTCACTGAGTTGCTTAGCACCTCACTTTTGCTGAGACTGGCTTTGAACTTGCCATCCTCTTGTCTCAGCCTCTTAAGCAGTTGGATAACTATAACTAGAAATTATTCACATCTTCACGCATGGGTAAATGCAAAAATCTTACAATACCAACTGCTTTGTGTAAGTGAAGGTTCAAAAGGAACTCTCATTCATTGCAAGCAGGATAACAAAATTGCACAGCCACTTTGGAAAGGTTAGGCATTTTCTTACAAGGCTGAACACAGTCTTAACCACAATTGTCACAACCACATTTATAATATTTATCTAATGGAGTTGAGATCTAATGCCTACATGAAAACCTGCATGAACATTTTTATAAGGTCTTAAATTGTGGATACAGCTAGATGGTACTGCCCTTGCCTACTGTGCATGAGTTCCTGAGTTCCATTCCATGATTACACAAAAATAAAAGTATTCATACTTTCTTTATTCATAGTTGCCCAGAACAGGAAGAAAACAAGATACCCTTCAGTAAGCACTTACATATTTTTAATTAAAAAGTGTCATTTCCATCAAATGATGTGTTGTTCAGAATACAAATCAATGGGCTAACAAATATGAGAGGACACACAGGCAAATTTAATGCATACTGCTTAAAGAAGAGCTGGTTTTAAATGCCATACCTGTGTGGCTTCAACTATGTAACACTGAAAAAAGTGAAAGAATAGACAATAAAGTATTAATGATTCCATAGATTCAGGGGCAATAGAAGACAGTGAAGAGATGAAGAACAGAGAACTTTTATATTCTGACATTGATAATAATAAAGCATAATGGTAGACACTCAATAGTATATTTTATCACTTTCTTCAGAAATAAGAAACAAGTGTTCCCATTAGTAATAAGGTCTTGGTTGCCATTTTATTATTTCTCTAATGATAATCAATCTAACAAATATGCAAGATGTAAATAATAGGAAAATCTGTGTGTAGAGCAGGCATATGGGAACTCTTCTCTATATGCTAAATTGCCGTGAAAATATAACCATATTTGAGAAAAGCAATGCCTGTCTACTAAAAAAAAATAGAACACACTGGAGGTTCTCATACTTCACCTATGAGCTGTGCCTGGATGGCCCTCAGTCAGTGACATAGATGCCTTCATTTTAAAAATTAATGACCCACCACAACTCTGTCTTTATTTCCATGTATTTGCATATGAGGTTTTGGTAATCCTTCTGTGAGAAATAGAAAGTCCAGTGGTCCATTTTCAAAATAAAGTATTTCAGTTTTAATTTTTAACTCACTGAGAATATACAAATATCAGAAAAGAGGAAACAGAACAAAGGGTCACCAGCAGGGAACACCTGAGTGGAAGTGAGTGAAAATAGTCTTGCCTGACCAACATTGATCACCATTGAAGGCCTTCCCTCCACAACACAACAAGGGAGGGAGGACAACTAAGGGGACATTTATTTAAATAATCCAATAGAGAGAGTTAAAGTTAGGCAATGTTCAGGAAGACTGTACATCCCACATATTCATGAGGAACAAGAGGAAAGACCTTGTGAACCAGAGAAGGAAATTCTGATTGTTTCTGCCTGTTTACCTAGACACTGGATATTACAATATTATCAGGAAAAGCCTCATCTAATGCTATACTTTTTGTCTCTATGAGTACTTGAGCTTGTTTTTCACACTCTCCTACCAAAAACATTGTCAAATTTTTCAATCTCTTTTTACACAATGGTAAACAAAAGACCTTATAGGGAAACCAGTATCTTACCTACTCAAAAAATTGATTCAACTTTAACTCAAACATGAATGACAAGTTATCATCCTGTACAATAACCAGTACTTCCTTAAATACTGATAATATTTGCTTCAATGTCATTTTACTACATTCATACTGAAGAGAAAATTATTTGAAATGGCGTTTTCCACAGTCCATATCAAAGTCAGGCATAGTGGTACATGTCTGTAATTTTGGTGTCTTGAGAGGCTGAGCGAGGAGAATCATGATATTAAAGCCAGCTTCAGCAACTTAGCAAATTAGTCAAAAATTCTGTCTATATTAAAACTGGCTGAGGATGTTACTCAGCAATTAATACTTCTGAGTTCAATTGTTGGAATAAACAAAAAAAATTCCACCATGTAGCTGGGGTTGTAGCTCAATTGTAGAGTGTCATGTCTTGTGAATTAACACTCAAGATAACTCCAAGTAAACTTTACTGGATGAAATAACCACACATAGAGAGAAAAATACCTTTTTTTTTTTGGGGGGGGGGTCCTGTGATGACTCCTCTGACCTAAGTTTGTCTGTGGAAATAAAGAAAGGAGCAGGTGATGAACACTTTTATTGGGAATAAGCCATTCAAATGAGGGAAATGGTAGGATTACAAAGGAACAAGTGAGTGTAACTCGCCCCTGTGGGTTATCATGACACATGTAGACCTACCTTGCTATTTGAACTGGGAGAATTCCCAAGTCACCAAGAAATGTAGTGACTGGTCAGAGCCTTGTGTGTCAGGGATGGAATGTCTGGTCACTCAGAGTGGCTATCCACGTATTCCCCCTTTTTTAATATAAATTCAGAAGTCAACTGGGGAATTACATCTTTCACTCACTGGATCTTTGATCCAAGATCATCATGACCTACTGTTGAAACATGAAATGAATTAGTAGCAAATATAAAATTTCAAGAACATAATCAACCTGGAAGATCCAGGTTATTATTGTTACTGTGTCAAACACACATCAAAAGATTTTTAATTTTTTTCCAATTTTATTGCAAGGCATTGCATTTGGCCATAGTAAAATGGACATTTTTATTTAGCATGCCATTTAATACTTTCCACAAGCTATAGAGCAGAAAGCTCATTCACATTATTTACCTCAGTTACTTCTAGAGAATTTTAAATTAATTTTAATCCTTCCATCAGAACAATCTGACTATGAAGAATCTTGGAAGTAATTTGAGTCAAATATTAAGAAAATTCACTTTTTGTAAGTTTTAAAACATAACCACAAAAGCTGTAATATAATGGCAAGGAATAGTACTTATGCATAGTCACTTCAAGGATTATGAGATCAGATTCAAAGTTTGCCTAGGTCTTGTTTATTGGCATGCACCTCTTTCAAAGGCTGATCATTAATTTTAGGATAATGCAGCTCTGAAATAGTAGCTGGCAATAACTTGTGGTAAAATAAAGTAAGTTGTATTCTTACAGGCTACAGGATATCCATCATCCTTTCTCTTAATTCTCACATTTAATGAACTTATTTCGTCTGTCAGTAATGTAAATGTTCTGAAGGTAGAAGTCAAACAATAAAACACCCTGTTTGGTGCCATCTTGCTGAGGGTTAGGGTATTACCAATAAACCTCCAGCATCATGGCATCCCTGTATGGTCATCTTTTTCAATTCTGGGAGACCAGTCTAAAATATACCCAGTATTTCTAGACAACTTATGTCATACTGGCAAGACATTTGCAAAATCTATTCACTTAGGAATGGTGTCAATTTCTATTGTATAATGTTTAGTACAAAAATACATTGGAGGCTATTTTATGAAAATAATTGGCTTGTATAAGAAAGTTCTATTTAAATAATCTTTCTATTTTGACAATTTTTTTCAGATACTTAGTCTTAACATAAGAACCAGCATAATTGGCTGTCTTAGATTTCTTATATGTTTTCTTTTCCTCAAAAAATCCTCCTAGACATCCTGTTGTTAATAGGATCAATATATACAAATAACTGGCAATTAGAGTCAGTAAAATTAATCTAGTTATGTTGGAGGGCTTTCAAGTTCACTCTGCAATGCACATTAAAGGTGAACCTGAGAAATAAGTCCATTGAACTTGTTCATAATTTTTACTTTCCTAAAGAAACCATGAAGATACTGTCTATAAACTCTGCATTTGGGAGATTAAATTTTCTGTGTCAGATTTTTCAGTCATTTTCACAATTACTGTTTCAAACTCTACCTTTTGAAATCTGATTAATTTACTGATTCATGTTCAGTACAATAAGACTCTCAATATCACAGTTAAGAAAATTTTTGTAATATTTGTAAGAAATAGTGTGTCCTATGGGGTTCTTTTCTTCCCCATTTCCTCACTTAATAAAATTGAGAAAAGGCCTGGTGTCAACTATAGTATCATTAGTTTAGGTTATACATAATAGTACACATATTTAAATAATAAGAAAAGATTTACCATCTGTAGTTGGTCCTGGATTTTGACAAAAGTTATTTAAATGGACCATGACAAATAGATATTTAGGTTTTACTAAATGTATAATTTTATTTTGACTTTAACAGAATTATCAAAAATAAATAATACAATAAGTTGTATATGAAAATTTGTATTTTGAAAGTAAGTTTAGATTAAGTCAAATAATTATCTTAATTTGGAATGTTGTTTGTGACAGAGTTTTTAACTTAAAAGCAGTGGTCTTTATTAGGGGATGAGAAATTATTCAAACATCTATCCAAAATAAGAAATACATATGTTAAATATATATATATATATATATATATATATATATATTTATAAAAGATATATACAAATATATAAGAGATATATATTTGCTATTTATATATAACTAATATATATTATTTATGTATTAATACATATATAATTTATATTATTAAAATAAATTAATACAATTAATAAAACTGAATAAGAAAAGTTAATATTCTTTTGTCTATCAATCCATGAAAAACTGTCATTATTATTACAAAACTTAGTAAATAGGGGGTGTTAGTATCTCAGATATCAATGGGTAAAAATAAGGAAATAATATTGTTTTAGATAGTGATTTAATTATAATTTTATGGCATTGAAATAGCAATTACCTTGAGAGATCCTTGTTAAAGCAATTTTGTTTATAAATAAACAGTTATATAAGTATTTTAAATAAGTATACTTAATGTAGCAAAATTAGCTTCAATAATTATGTATAGTTTGTGGCCTTACTAATTTTAAAAATATTATGTATTCAGTGTATTATATCATACTCTTAAGGTTCAGAAAATAGTCACCATGTTAGATTTCTTATTGAATTAGCAGATTTATTATTGGCTGTCTGTTCTATATTTAGGGGTAATTGTTTTTAGGCTTTTTTTTATCAGTTAAAAACTGTTGATAGGGTTTTGGAATAAGACCCTGTTTCAATGTTTAGAGATCTCTAAAAATTTTTTCTACCTTAGAAGAAGAGTACAATTTTTAACTAGAAAGCCTATTTTTCTTGCCATAAGATTAGCATTTTAATTCTTTTGTCTGTAAGTTTGCCTTTTTTTTCTTTGTTTAGGCTTCATTTAATTATGATGTAATATTGAAAATAGACTAGAATTATGTTAACCTGTGTAAATGTCTTGGAATTTCTAGGGATAATAGGGTGGTAAACTCATATTTTGAAAATGGGTGACCCCTTCTAAGTTACAGGTGCTGCATTGTCTCTTTAAGTCTCTCTATGAAAGCAGTAAAATTTTCTAAAGGGTAAATAAACCACTTTTAGACATTTTCTCTATTTAACACCAATATTTCCCAGGGAATTCTGTGTTCTTCGGACTGCCAGACTTGTCCCTATTGTGTGTTAGTTGAACATAGTTAAGATAAATTTTTTATAAAACTGTTTTTGAGATGACCATCTATTTTTAAAGTTTAGCTAAGTAATATACATCTGACATAAATTTTGAAAGCTACAATATATGAGTTTGCATTTTTTGAAAGTCTCTTTTAATTTCTGTTGGTCTATATTAATTTTGAGTGGTTTCCTTCAATTTTAGTTTCCAGTAGGCAATTTTTAAAGGTCATCTCTGTTAATAGTAATTGATGATAGTTATGAAGATGAGACATCTTTTATTAATTACTGTAATTTTTTTGTATATAGAATAGATGATTTATTTTGATATTATGTGTAATTTGACAATTTAAAAGGAATCCTCAATATCCTTCTGAGAGAAGATTTCAAAATATCTTTATCTCTTAGAATGTTATCCATTGAATAGGTGCCTCTTGATTGTCTTCTAGAAAATATGATTAAGGTAATTTCCCAGTGTAGGAAGTAGTATATACATATTACCATATTTTTATGGATAATAGGTCCTGTCAGAGAACTTGCATATTGCTAATGAATTTCCATCAAATTTTGTAATTTTTATTGATTAAAACTAACATAGGACTTTAATTTGGAAAGCATCGGTCCTAATAAAATGTCTACCCATAACATAAAATATCCAACCAACAGAGGTAATACACAAGAATCAGCAGTGACTTTGAATTAATCAAATTAGTCTTCAAGGAGAATTGTCAAAATTGTAATCTAAGTCAGTCATTTAATATATTTAGGGTTTAATCAAAAACACAAATTTATTTATTAAAATTAACTCATATTAAACAGTAACAATCATTAGGCAATAAAGTCATTCCTTAAAGAAAATAAACTTAACATTTTAGTAGGTCTTTATTATGTCAAAATATTGAAAAAATCTTATATCAGCATAATTAAATCAGGAAAATAACCTGAAATATCCTTGAATTAATCAGTTTATATTTTTATAATCAGCCCAGTTTCTCAATTGTTTTAACTTTCTATGTTATCTGCATTGATACAGATTCTTCTAATTAGGAAAATAGTTTTATTATTAAAATTTAGAATATAAAGATTTTGTTTTAATCAAAGATGATTTCTTTCTTCTCTGTGGAAGTACCTTCTTTTCCCTTTAGAATTCTTACTGGTTATATTCTGGAATAATTTTTGAAAATCTTAGAATATAAACAAATTATTGTACAGTGATAAAGAGAAATAAAATACAGTTAAATTTTAATTAAAATATAGTTAAAGCCCTTAGACATTTTTGTAGGAATAATTACATTTGTTTTTCAACTTATAAAGTTTCTTCAATTATTTGAGAATTAAAAATTACTTTACTATCTCTTGAAAGTAAGTTTGTAGTAAAATACATTTATCTTAAATATTTCTAATTATAGTTAGAGAACATCATATATATAATATGTATATCTATATATATAACATCAGATACACATATCTATATATATAACATCATATATATATATATATATATATATATATGTATATACACATATATGTATATATTTCATGTTGAAGAAAAATGATTAGATAAATATATATTAACTGAATAATTAAACATGAATGCAAATTATTTACTGGATTAGTAAATATTGGTTATCCAAATGCCTAAAAAATACATATTGACAATAAGGGCATAATTTGTAATTGTATTAACTTTTTTAAACAACGTGTTTCTTAAGACATTTGAGTCCATTTCAATTTTCCTTGGATTAGTAGTGCACTTTTTTTTATATTTGTGAGGTCACATAGTAAGATCTTTGTGCATACATATACTTATTTCTTGTAATTATATAGTCAGTGATGAGAATAGCATTGTTTTGCTCATCACAGGGCATGGCTGGCTTTATTTCTTGTGGTGAACAAATGTTTTCTTTTAACCTCCAAAATTGAAAGTAAAATACAAACAAACATATATTTGATACCTCTCATTAATAAAAAATTATTTAGTAACAACCATATAAAGGAAAATGTAAAACCCTAAAGGAAGCTGTTGAGGGATAAAAAACAATCAAGTTGTTTAGTCTTGAGAGCAAGCCAGGCTTAGGGCTGCAATGTAGAAACCTGTAGAATTAGATTTTGCCTAAAAAAGATACATTTTGTTAGCACTTACAGGTGGAAATTTATAAAAATGTAGGCTCTATGTAGTTTCAGTAGCAGGTCTGTGTGAAATTGAAAGTACAGTTCAGTGTCTGGAGGCAAGATCAGATGTCCTGGTTGAATGACAGGGGAAGGACCAATGGGAAGCATCCAAAAATGTGAAAGGAAGAACCAGGAAGACTAATTGGCTAGCCACGTTTCCTGCTGTTACTGTGGTGATGGAAACAGCTTGGAGCTGGTGGCTCATTGTCTTGAGAAAAGGCTTCAAGCGCAGGTTTTATTCCATTTGATTTGTTTGTATTTATCTGACAAGTGTGCAGTGGCTTGCTTTGTCTTTACCACCTGTTCTTGCACTGTGTGTTGTCTTGTTCTTTGTATTTTTCCTTGCAGCACATGGGTATTTTAAAAGTGAGTTTTAATGGCAGATGCCAGTATTACTATCAGATCTTAGGGCTCTTTGCATTTGGCATCCAGGCCAGGTTGTTTAATGGTTAAAAGTACTGTTGATGGTGAATCTAGTTACAGACCCCATAGGAAAAGCAGCTAAACTCTCTTGTGCACAGAGGCTGGGTTACAGCCATTCTGATATGGTAGGACAAGAAATTGGTAAAAAGGTTTAATATAAATTGTTAGAGCACCTTTATACAACAGCAAAATAACTAAAAAATAAAAAAAAAAATAAATTCCCTCTCAAGAAGTAGAAAATCTTTCTTATAAAATCTCATCATGAATAATCATAATCATAATCATAATTCTTTTACTCTCTTACACTTTCCAAGCATGGATTTCTAGCATATAAAACCCAAATCTTTACCTATTTTTCTAAGATGTAAAGATTCACAAACACAATCCAAAAAAGTCCATTAAAGTGATTTTCTCATAAGAGAGGACTGAACTTAACATTATATTCTATTAATAATCTTTATAATCTTTAAATCTTTAAATTTTTAAGGTCTCTAACATTGCAATTTTTATCTTTCTAAAGATAAAATATTCCCAGATATTAAAAAGTTTAACATCACACATTTTTCTTCTAATTCACTTACTTTCAACAATTGTGTCCAAAATACTTTGAAACCTTAAGTGCACTTAACTAAAGAAGAGATTCCAAACCCATTAAATTTTTAAGATGCACCCTGGAGACACAGTATTGTCCACCAATTGTCAGGTCTAAGGACTAAACCCTCAAGGTGACTATTGGTGAACTGGGCTGCATGAAATAACCACACAGAGACAGAAAAATACATTTTTCTTTGCTTCTTGTGCTGGGTTCTGTGACCTATGGGGTTTCATGGATAGAGAGAGAGAGGAGTATGTGCTTAATCCTTTTATTGGGAAGAAGCCATTCAAATGAAGGAATGGGTAGTGTTACAAAGGAATAGGTGAGTGTAGCTCAATGCCCTTGGTTATGACTACACCTGAAGACCAGCCTTGGCATCAGAGCTGGGAGAATGCCCAAGTCAACAAGAAATGTATCGAATGGTCAGAGCCTTGTGCTTCAGTAATGGGAGGTGTGGTAATTCAGAGAATTTCTTCACAGTAGAATGCTTGTTTCACATGTGTGGGGCACTGGGTTCAATTCTCAGCACCACATAAACAAACAAAATAAAGGTAGTTCATCCATTTACAAATAAAAATATTTTAAAAATAGTTTTCTTCTAGCACCTGATAAGATTTGATGGGTATTCAGCAGAATAATTTGTGTAAGTAAAAGTGCTGGGACACATTAAATGCAGTTTTGTCTGATGTTATAAACAGAGCTGTTGATGAAAAGAGTAATTGATATTTGGCATTGGGGAAGCCCCACATTTTTTTCTCCATTTATTAAATAACATAATCCTTCAACCTGTGGGAGGTCAATTTATGAAATTTCTTAGTAACTGAAACTATCAACCAGAATCAGGGCCTGGGAATCAATTCTGTTCCAATAGGTGGACACACCTATGGCTAGTTATGAGCTTGCACTGTATTAATTTGCCAAAGTTAACAGCAATGACGTTACTTATACAGAGACTAAAGTGAGAAAGACAGAGTATTCTTGGACTGAAATCCAAGGTTCTCACATCACCTGCTCTTGGCTAAGCTACAATCTATAAAAGCTACAGAAATTACCTCCAAGAAAAGCCATGGCCAGTGTAGCTTATGTGATGTATTTGAGTACAACAAAGAGAACAAATTTGAAAATTCAAACTTTACTTGAATGAGAGAAGTGAAGAAATGGAGTAAAATGGTAGAATAACTGAGGACTCACAGTTATTGAAGGAAATTAGAATCACCTCAGTGCAGAGAAACATGGCTCCCTCACAGGCAGGAGGCCTCTTTACCCTGTCTTCATGCCCGATTATCAAAATCCCATTGGTCATGAATTCCTTCATTTCTTCCTAATTTTCTTTCCTCTCTCTGTTTTTTCTCCTACCTATTAACACTTTTCGTTTCATTCTAGAAGTAGTTGTCCCAATCCAGTCTCCATGTTTTCTTCTAACAACCAAAGCATATAGAATTTAAATCTCACTGTGAGGTATACAAATTGATAATTGGTGTCTTACTCTGAGCTTTTTTTTTTTTTTTGAGACACATGTGATGTCATCAATTGGTTTGTTATAATTAGTACCCACATTAAAACCTGGGGTCACTTACCTTGGAAAATGAGAAGTGCAATCAAAATTTTTATTCAGATGGTGCTTGTTTATAACTGAGAATTAAAAAAAAAAAGTTTTCTCTTTTCAACTGGGGACTCCCTGTCTGTCTACAGTAAGACATGTTTTCTCAAACTAAGATTTCCAATCTACTGAGATGAGCTAAAGCTATTGGTTCCATATAATCCCATCCTGAAAGCCTCAGCTGCAAATCTGGATAGAGAGGAAACAGAGAAGTCTTCTGGGTAGGTGCTAGAGGAAGACATTTTCAAGTCTATTACTACATCTTATCCAGGACACAGATATTTATTCCCAACATGGTACAAATTTTATTTGAATGAAAACTTATTCCCTTGTTTTATAAAATTACTTTTGCTATTACTATAATGTGTAACATGAAAATATTATCTTATATAATTAAATTATCTGACAGAATTTATTCACCATAATGACTCACAAGTAATAGAAATTCAAATGGCCAGTATATCTAGATTTATGTAATTATGTAGAACTTGAGATGCTCAGGCCTGAGATTGTATCTCAGTGGCAGAGTGCTTGCCTAGCACCTGTGAGGCACTAGGTTTGATCCTCAACACCATGTAAAAGTAAATAAATAAAATAAAGGCATTCTGTCCATCAAAAAGATGTTCAAAGCACTTAATTATATTGAAATGGTGAATTCAATAACAAAACACATGAGAGCAGATTCAGAAAATATTCTTATTTTATAAACTGAATTGTACAGTAACTCTATGTAGAAAAATAGTGTGGTCCATATGAAGTGTGTTGTGAATAGAAAAGAAAATGACATGCATGCAGGGCACCACTGAAGTTTCAATGCACTAGCAGCATGTTGGACCATCAGATCAAGATAACATCCAGCATGTAGTATGTTATAGCAAATCAAGTGCTTCTGTTGTTGTTTTGTTATGAAGTGTTGATATTTGACCTCAGGCTTTATACATGCTGGGCAAGTATGCTACCAATGAGCTACACCCGCTTCTCCTGAAAAATATAGTTTTATTGAAATGCCATCATGCATTAAGTTACTATATATTGCAGATTTTAGGGTATGAGTGCAGCGAACTTCTGGTCCACACAGCCTAAAATCTTCATCATGTGGTCCTCTGAAGAAATATTTTAGAAAATCCATTGATATAATTTTAATACCACCAAAATATTGACAGGTATTTGGAACATGGATCCCTATGTGCAATCCCCAACAGCATTCTAGTTAATTTTGGAGTCAAATATTTCAGCATTTATCTGCTGGTAACAAAAATTTAAATTTAATTATGAGTAAAATTGAGGTAACCAGGTTGAGTGCGAGTGTGGCAGGAAGCTTCTTTCTGCATCTTGGCAAGTTTAGAAATATTAGAATAAAAGAAACTTCAGATGTGTTATCACACTTAGTATTTTATTTTATTTTATTAGTTAATTTAATCGTTTCAACAAAATGTAGAATTGAGCAGAATTCATTCCCATGAAGCTAAGCAATTTGCCAAATGCAAGTCAAAGTATATTGCCCAAATTGGACCTACATTTCTAGATATTTCTGGAGTTTTAAAAATAAATCTTGGGTCTGGAGTTGTAGCTCAGTAGATCATATAGGTAATATGCATAAGTATATCCAGCACCAGGGAAAAAAGAGAAATTCAGTCCTGTCTTAGACCAGCTGAAAGAGTACTCATAATTCACTAATGTTCCTTGCTGGTAAAGTATGGGACCCTGTAGGTGGCCACTGAGGCCTATATGAAGGATAGACAAAAAGAAGTTGAAGTGTCTCTCTCTTTTTTTTTCTTTTAGTTGTAGACTTTTTTTTTCTTTATTTTGCTGAGGATCAAACCCAGTGTGTCACACAAGTGCTCTACCACTGAGCCACAACACTAGCTCCCCTTGTACATCTTGAAGAGCCCTCTATTCAGTCCCCATGTGTAGGCTTGCTTCAGTTAGGTTAACATTTGTGAAGCACTTAGAAAAGTGTCAGGAACATGTATTGTCTCATTAACTTCAATAAGGCCCTCTTAAACAGGTCCTTTAACTATGATGCAAAAGTTAATTTAACTTGACAGCTATATGGAAAGTAATATTTTGCATTAAATTCTTGGCAGTGTCTGTAACCAGAACGTACTAAATAAATGGCAGTTGTCAGCAGGAGCCTGGCTTGATGATACAACTCAGGAGGCAGAGGATCACAGTTCAAGGACACCCTCAGCAACTGAGACCCCTCTGAATAATAATAAAAAAGGGTTGGGATGTAGGTTATTCACGGAGTGTTCCTGGGTTCAATCCCCAAACCAGAGGCTTGAGGCTGGCTCTTGCTTATAACTTAGCATTCAATTTTTGGTGAGTAAAGAACTGGGGATTCCAGCCTTATCCTGCACCTTTCCCATTTAACCACCAGGAGGCAGCAACAGGTCTTTTCCAATGCCTGCTGTGGTTCCCCCTGGTGCTCACCAGACGGCGGCCCCTCAGGGCAGCTGATCTTGGGGTCATAGTGGCAGCATTGCTTCTCTCAGTGATCCTTTGCATTGTTAGTTCCAACCTCCCAGGGCCTTAACTAACTCGGAGGAGACAGGCCAGAACCAAGTTAATAAATACAATTCAGAATTTATTAAATATCAGAGCTCCCATTTTGTGCCTTCCTGGTGCTAAGGAAATAAATAACCAGAAGGGACACAGCTGGGGAAAGAAAATCAATCTCAAAACAGATTTTTTAAACTACACCTCCCTTCCCAACCCCTCCCCCTATGGCTCTTGGGATATAGCACATGAGCAGGTACCTCAGTCTAGGTAGAATGTGGGCGGCACCAAGGCATACCTGCCCTGCCGAGGAGGGGAGACAGGTCCTGGAATCACTTGTTTCCAGCCCTTGAATCCCATAGACCTGCTTCCAGCAGGGGCCAGGGCTGAAGCATCAATTGGAGGCACCTGTGGATGGTGGTTTTAGGGGGAGAACAGGGTAACAACCGAGGCAGCATAAGCAGCTGAAAGGGGGGTCCAGCCCCCTCTCCAGGTTCAACCAGTAGCCTGATAAGTCATGTCCCATCCATACCCCCTTCTCCCCTTGAGCCTGCAATCTCGGCACTCAGCTGAGGATCTTCCTGGGCAGTTCAACAGAGGCACGGATGAAAACTGCATCACATTGCACATAGTTTCCCTTTCGGATATCCTGGTGGGAGATGAACTTGGGATATCCAAAGCCCAGAGAACTCTCATCCAAGGAGCTTCACCACGTGCCTTGCTTTTGAAAATTTTTCCAGTTTGAGTCAGAGTGGAAAGTCTCAATGAAAGGCTATGGATTAGCAAGCCCTGGGTTGCTCTGATTTAGCAGGGAGAACGTGATACGACGGGCAAAATGCCACTCAAGGAGACTGTCAAAGGTGCCTGGTAGCACATGAATGTACAGAGAGAGATGTGTGCCCTCACCACTGCCATTGCCAATGAGGAGTGCAGACACCTGTAGTTTGTAACCATACTTATGTGTTTTGAAGGCTGGGCTGAAGCACTCAAGGTTGGGCTTGGCCTCTTCTAGCCTCTGCCCATAGCTGTCAATCTTCCAGATGAGCACTCCATCACTGCCTACTGATAGTTCCTCCAGCTCTCCATGCAGCTCCTGAAGCTCCTGTCAATGCTTGCTCACCAGAGCACACTTCATAGCCAGAGGTAGCTTCAAACTCTCCTCCACATGCCACAACATTCCCAGCTTAGAGCACTGTTGGCAAAGCCCCAGGCAATGAGGGAAGGGAGGACTGTTACCAAAAAGGGAAGACACAGGGGTAGAAGGCGCCCAACTAGGCATAAGGAAGACAGGGTGCTAGGAAGCACCTGCAGCTGGACAGCAGGGGGAAGGAACTCAAAGAACTAAACTCCCAGGAACCCTAGCCTTCATTTAGGACTTCATGGCCTAAAGAGGGGTTGACAGGAAGAAGGGGAATCTGACCCTGTTCATGTAACCGGAGTATTTGAACGGGTATAACACCAAGGTAGTCCTACCGTTGTCCGTCAGATGATTTGGCAGATCCTCCTGAGCCACAGTGCCCATGCCACACTGGTTAGGGCAGGGCACAGGCAGCCTTGGGCACTGGTACTGGTGACTCTGTACCTATTGACTTCCTTTGTGCAACAGGTACAAGGCTGGGTGCACTTGGGGCACTCAGAATTTGCATGCTGGGCCAGTAGTCACCGCATCATGCAGGCACCATGCTTGTTCTCACAGTACGCACTCTCTTTGGGGCACATACCCTCATGGCTCTCAAAGTCTTCCTCACTGAAGTCAAAGCCACAGAACTCGCACTTGAAGCGCCACTTGGGGCAGTTGTGTTGCAAGTTTGCAGGCAGATCACAGTGACTCAGCTTGGCAGGACAGCGATTGGGGCAGGGAAGTAAATTGAAGCTGCAGGTATTCAGGTGTCTTTGTAAATGATGAAGTGGCCCACTCCAGCAGCAGCCCTCCTCACTGTGCATGCAGCGGATAGGCAGGCCTACCATCTGGACCTCCAGCTCTGGGTCTGGGTAGATCTTGGCATAGTCCAGTGGAAGTTGGTCCTCAGGGCATTTGAAGACTCCTTCACTGAGGAACTCCTGTAGACAGGTGTCACAGAAGTGGTGGCCATAGGTAGAAACCTGCAGGGGCTTGCGCATGGGTTTCCTGCACATAGGGCACAGCAGCCGGCACTTGGACTTCTCCAAGAACTTGTAGTGGAAGCTGCGCATGGCAGGAGAGTGGCGGGCACGGTCAAGCAGGGCTGGCAGCCCCGCCCAAAGCCACTAAGTGTTTGAAATATGCTTTATATTTGAAATACTATATAGTCTATAATCTCTCTTCAATTAAAAAATGATTGCATACTACATTATTTTACAGATGTAAAAACAGAATTCTTAAAGAATATTTGGACTATTTCTAATTCATAAGAAAATTCTAAATTGAATATTTTTTACATATGCATATGTAGTATATCAGTATAAATCTTTTTATATGAATATATACATGCAAAAGCAGAATATATACAAAAGATTTTTGCATGTTTTCTATATGAAATATGCACATTTGGGGGTTATGGTTAAGTGGTAGAGCACTTGCCGAGCATGTGTGAGGCAATGGGTTTGATTCTCAGTACCATACACCAATAAAGGACCATTATCAACTAAAAAAGTATTTAAAAGAATATATAACTGTCCTTAACATGAAAACTCCAAATGCAATACTGACAACCATCACAAATACTGGTCAGACATTTCTCCTCTAACAGAGAACAGACCTTATAGGATAAATGGCTGATTACAGGTCTGGAACAAAAAAAAAATAAATGATGTGTTTGAAACACCTTGTTTTGTTGGAAACTGAAAAGTACTCCAGTATAAATGGGAACACATCAAAAAGATGTGTAATCAGCTTTAAATAGCAGCAGCTGTTTATATATAGGCATGTGAGTTCCAAAATTATAAGCTTTATCTTCTTGCCCACTTATGGTTAGTTTTACTATATTTGTTTTTGTAGAATCAAATTTAAAAAATTATAATTTGTCCACCACATATTAATCATTTGAAACAAGGAGGAATCATCCATAAAATATTAATTCTAGTGGATGAAAATTTAAAGACCAAACAGATATTTATAAAGTCACAAAGTGACACCATCAAAATATTTATGAAACACAAAGGGTATATAAATACTAGGTTTATCATGGACCAACCTGGCAGATACTTCTTAACCAAATAATTAGCGAAAAATAACCAGTGTTGGAACAAAGTGACACTACATACTTCCACAGTTTTTTGTGCCTGTGTCATTGAGGCCCCAGATATTTGCTTACTTTTAAGTAGAGGCTAACTCTAGATCCTACAAGTTTTCCACCATTAATAGAGGCTGACCATAGTTTGTGACCATGTCTGTCAGTGCTGCCAGAATATGCTCTAGTGTAAGAACTAGGCATTGTATGAATGATGGTCTTCCTCTAATGGCATGATCTGAATTCACTCATGAAAACATATCATATGATTCTAAACTGAAAGAAAATTTAAAAAAACTATTACTGGTATACAGCATTCAAAATCATAGATAACATAAATAGCCCATAAAAACTCACTAATTGTCCCAGATTAAAAGAAACAGAAAAAAATGAGACCACTGTACACAGGGAATAATTGATATTAAAATTTCCCAAAATTGGATTTATTTTGGTTCAAAGACAATTGTTGAAATAACTGACAAATTTTGAATAAGGTTTTTAGAGTAGATATTCATAATTTAATTTTCTTATCATGTACCTTTTTTGAAATGGAGAAAAAGAGGTAAAACAAGTTAATAAAATAGTAACATTTGAGAAATATTTCCTAGGGATTTTTTGTACTGCTGTTATAAATCTTCTATAAACCTGAAACTGTCAAAAAAAGAATATTTCTGAAAGAAAAACATTTCTTTAAAATATTAACAAGTAACAACATACTCAATAAAATAAACCGCAAATCTGTATAGGTATAATTAAATAAAAAAATAGTGGTTCATGATTACAAAGATATTTATAGTCTCACACTCTATCCCTACAAAAAAATTTAATTACAAAGTAAAATACTGCAAATACCACCTTAATAACCAATATTACCATCAGCAGTAGTGAGGATATTATATGTCACATGATGTGACTCAAAGAGAAAATCAGAGAATTGATTCTATGATACTCTTGCCAAAAAACATGTGATCTAGTTCCAATCACAAAGAAACCAGAAAATCCATCTTAAGCACATTCTACATGCTTTCTCCCTGAAAAGAAAACTTATTTGATTAACAAGTATTCTGTTACTTGGCAATATTTGAAAAATCATTGATAATGAAGGTTGTATTGTAGTTATCTAGCATGTTCTGATCTGTAGAAAATACTAAAAATATCATAAATGACAGCATATGTCAGCAATTCATTTTAAAATTATTCAGTGAACAAAAGTACTTTATATTAGAATCTGAAACTTCACTATTATTTTCCAAGATTTTATAAACAAAGAGAAAATTAAAAAAAAACTATTAATCAAATACTGATTTTATTAGAAAGAAGTCTTAAGTCAATGCTTCAAATAAAAATTATAAAAATTGAAAGGCTCTATGTTTGATGGCAATATTATAATTCTAATACATTAACCCATTAGTCAATATAGTAAATGGAATACCAAAGTAATGTTACCTAAATCTCTGGATCCATATTCAGGAATACATTTTTAAAATACATATTATCTATTATTAATGTGATATTTAGATTTACCAAATTAGTGTTGACCATTTGCTTGATGAATGAAGTTTAAATGTTAGCATTTAGACAATTTGAAAACATCTCAATAAAAACTGGTTTGCACATGCACTTCAAATTTTCTTACAGATGTATATAAAGTTTTATCTTTCTAAATTTTGTTGTCTATTGAACAAAACAGTATTAAAATTTACACAAAATCTAAACAGTAGAACAAAATAGTATTAAAATTTACACAAAATCTAAAAATGAGAAAGCAGGTTAAAAATGACAAGGGGTGCAAAAATTAAAAATTCTATAATTATTTGGGTGAATGTAAATGGGTGTTAGAAGGAACTGATTTTTATGTATAAAAATATCAGAAACTAAACACTGGTGATTGTTTTACAACATTATGACTACTGTATAAACTATGTGATTGTAACCTTAAAAATGGTAAAATAAATTTTACTTATATTTTGCCAGAAGAAAAAAAAAAGTATTTGTAAGAGGCACAAGAAAAAAAGTCAACATCATAGCAAAAATAATATAAGTATATAAAAATAAAAGAGTAAAAATGCAAACAAAAATGCAAGTGATATTTGCCCAATAAATAACACTATTTCCATAATGAGAAACATTTATTTGAATATACTACTGCCTATATATAATCATCAACAGTGGATTGTTTTCTTATGCCTGACTTATATTTTCATCAGAAAAGCGTGTCCGAGTAGCCATGAATATTGGCTATCTGTAATTGTAATTAATACTATATTTTGATAGAGCCACATTTTTGTTCCTAGCATCCCAATTCACCATAGCCAAATTATGAAAGCAGTTTCCATGCCTGTTAATAGATAAATTGATTAAGAAAATATGATACACACAATATGTTTTTAGTGAGCTATAAAGAAGATTTAAATTGTGACATTTGTCAGTAAATGAACAGAAATTAACAACATCATGCTAAGTGAAATAAATCAGACTTATCAAGGGTCAAATGTTTTCTTTCACATGCCACATATACAGCAAAACAAAAAGGGAAAGAGAATTGGATATCATAAAGATATAGAGAAGATTAGTGGAGTATAAGGAGGCTGTGTGGGAGTGATACAAAAAGAGAATATCAAATGAATTTTAAAAATCATGGGTATAAATATATATATATATACCACTGTGAATTCCATCTTCCTGTATATGTAGAAAGCATCAAACATAAATGAATAAAAAGATTAATAAAACAGATGTAGGAGAATAATAGGGAAAAGAATGAAGGGAAAAATAAGGGAATGAGAATTGAAAGGGATTAAATTAATTTAACAAAAGAGGTGAAAGCCTTGTACATTGAAAACTACAACATACTAAATAGAAAGAATTAAAGAAGACCTAGAAGATGGAAAGTTCTACCTTCTTCTTGAATAGGTAGAATTAATATTGTCAAAATGACCATGCTACCAAAAGCACTATACAGATTTAATGCAATTCCCATCAAAATCCCAATGACATTTCTCATGGAAATAGAAAAAGAAATAAAAATTAATCCTGGAAAAACAAAGAGACCCAGAAGAGGCAAAGCAATCCTTAGAAGAGGAAGGCAGGTAGCATCACTATACCAGAACTTAAATTATTCTTCACAGGAATAGTAACAAAATCAGCATAGTACTGGCACCAAAATAGACAAGTAGACCAATGGTATAGAATAGAGAACACAGAGAATAACCCACATAAATACAGTTATCTTATACTAGACAAAGGAACCCAAAACATATTGGAGAAAAAATAGCCTTTTCAACAATTTGTGCTAGGAAAACAGTAAATCCATATGCAGAAAAATAAAATTAAGACCCTCTCTTTCATCAAGCACAAAACTTAACTCAAAGTGGATCAATGACCTAGCAATTAAACCAGAGACCCTGCATCTAAGAGAAGAAAATGTAGGTCCAAATCTTCATCATGTTGGATTAGACCCCAACATCCTTAATAAGACTATTATAGCATAAGAATTAAAACCAAGAATCAATGAGTAGATAGATCAAAACTGAACACCTTCTCAGCAAAAGAAACAATCAGTGAAATGAAGAGACAGCCAACATCCTGGGAGCAAACTCTTACCATTCACATATCAGATACAGCTCTTCATATATTTCTAGGGTATATGAAGAACTTAATCTTGATACACACACACACACACACACACACAAAAAAGAAAAACCAAATAACTCCATTGATAAATGGACCAAGGAACTGAACAAGCACTTCTCAGAATATGATATACAATTGAGCAATAAATATATATGAAAAGCTCAACATAGCAATTAGAGAAATGCAAATCAAAAGTAAGATTTCATCTTACTCCAGCTAGAATGGTAGCTTTTATGCATATAAACAGTGAGTGTTGGGAAGGATGTGGGGGAAAAGGCACATTCATACATTGCTGGTGGGGATTCAAATTGGTGCAGCCAATATAGAAAGCAGTATGGAGATTCATTGGAAACTGGGGAATGGAACCACCATTTGAACAAGCTATGCCACTCCTCAGTCTATACCCAAAGGACTTAAAAACAGCATAATACAGGGACTCAGCCACATCATTGTTTAAAGCAGCACAATTCACAATAGCTAAACTATGGAGCCAACCTAGATGCCTTTCAGTGAATGAATGGATAAAGAAAATGTGGTTATATATACGCAATGGAATATTACTCAGCACTGAAAGAGAATAAAAACTTTGTGTTTGCCAGTAAATGGATGGAGTTGGAGAATATTATGTTAAAAGAAGTTAGCGAATCCCAAAAAACAAATGCCAAGTATTTTCTCTGATATATGCAGAGTGACTCACAGTGGGATAGGGAGGGAGAGCATGAGAGGATTAGATTAATTCTAGATAGGGAAGAGGAGTGAGAGGAAAATGGAGGGGAAAGGGGATTAGCAAGGATGGTGGAATATGATCAACATCATTATGCAAAAACACATGCATGAAGATTTATATTTGGTGCCAACATATCTTATATACAAACAGATATAAAAATTGTATTTGATAAGAGTTGTAATGCAGAAAGAAATGAGTACATGTATAATGGCATAAATTTGTATGAACATACTTTATATACAGAGATATGAAAAATTGAGCTCTGTGTGTAATAAGAATTGTAATGCATTCCACTATTTTCATGTATTTAAAAAATAAATAAATTTTTTATAAAGAAATGTATTGGAACCAGCTGGGGACACTATAAGCCTACAGGGTAAAAATAGTAACACCTTGAAAACACAGACATGGTAGGGAAGATGCATTAACTACATGAAAAAACAAAAAACAATGTGCCCCAAACAAAGATGCTACATTATTAGAATCCATGGTCAGAAGAGTAGGAGAAATAACAGAGAAGTTGTGGAGGATGTACATAATTTTCTGTGAATTAAAGGATGATATAAGAGCAAATACAGGCAGCAGAGGATCATTTTGATAAAGAGCTGCATAAGCAAATACAGAAAGCAAAAGTTTTGTTGAATAAGGAGATACAGATTCTGAAAAAAAAAAGCAAACAAACAGAGATCCTTGAAATGAAGGAAACAGCAAACCAAATTAAGAACTCAATAGGAAGCATCTCCAACAGAAAAGATCACTTGGAAGACCAAACCTCTGACATTCAAGGCAAAATATATAATCTTGAAAAAATAAAGTTTACCCCAGTGAAGATGGTAAGAAACCATCAGCAGAAGATTCAAGAATTATGAGATAACATGAAAAGATCAAATTTAACAACTATTGAGATAGAGGAAGACATAGAGGTCCAAACTACAGAAATGGGCAATCTATTCAATGAAATAATATCAGAAACATTACCAAACATGTAGAGTGAATTGGAAAATCAAATACCAGGAGAGTACAGGACAACAAATGAACAAAATCACAACAGATCCAAACCAATGCACATCATAATGAAAACACCTAGCATACAGGAGAAACAGAGTATTTTAAAAGCCACAAGAGAAAGGAATCAGATTATATATGGGGGAAACAAATCAGGATCTCTGATTTCTCAACAGAGACTCTGAAAGCTACAAGATTCTGCAACAACATATACAAAGCTCTGAAAGAAACAGATGCCAACCAATAATCATACCCAGCAAAATTAAATTGTGGTTAGCAATTGAATTTTGATTCGGATGCTATTTTTATGATAAAATGAAAACCGTCCATGATACACAAAAGTTAAAAGAATTTACAACTAGAAGGCCTGAACTATAGCACATCCTTGGTAAAATATTCCATGAGGGAGAAATGAAAAACAATGAAAATTAGAAAAGGGAAGTATCACTCTAAGGGAAAAACCCATTAAAGAGAAACTAAATAAAGTTAAATACCAAAAATAAACAAAAATAACTGAGAATACAAATCATTTCTCAATAATAATCCTGATTGTTATTTTCCAAAACTCAGCAATCAAAAGACTGGCAGATTGGATTTTAAAAGAAGATCCAACCATATGCTGCCTCCAAGAGACTCAGCTCATAAGAAAAGACACCCACAGACTGAAGGTAAGTGTGGTAAGAAATTTTCAAAACTTTCTTCATTGACTCTCCCTGAAAGGTTTGCGAGAAACTAAATAAAGGGAAAAATCACACACACACACACACACACACACACACACACACACACACATATGTAAATGTAAAGAAAACAAAAAGACTAAAAAACAGTTGAAAATCAGAAGAAAATAAGGGAATATGAGGGCTGGGGATATAGCTCAGTTGATAGAGTACTTGCCTTGCATGCATAAGGCCCTGGGTTCAATCCCCAACACTACAAAAAAAAAAAAAAAAAAAGGAACATGATGGCTGAATGTACTGGAAAGTCCAGGACTGGATTTTGAAACATCCAAAGGACATTAGTGGAAAAACCATTCGCATCACAATAAGGGATGTAATTTTGTTAATTTAGTTGCTGGTAGTGTAAGGCTAATCTTTTAGTCTTGAACAGTGTACCATGGTTATATAAAATGGTAACACTGGAGAACTACTTCCATATAAGAATTTAGCTACTATATTACATCAATTTTGACTCAGCTAAAGAGGAAATAATTAGTTAAAAATTTTTTTTTCTCCAAATTATTGACATTTGCCTGTCAGGATTCAATTAGAGAAACAGAATTAAAGGACACTGACAGATTATTGCAGGAAACTAGATAAAGCTATGATCAGGACTAGTTAAGCAGTGGCTGCAAGGCTATTCCCCGCCACATATGGCTGGAGCACAAATCTTCAGTCAGTCAGAAGGTAAGCACGGTGAGGAACCTCACAATTGCCAGCAGGGATCCCAACAGTTTGAGATGGAAATCTGGGAGGACAAACTGTAATGCTCGTCAGTCTTGTTGCCTCTTCCTCATGGAGCTGAACATATGTGCTTCTAGTCTAGGAGTAAAAGGAAATTATGATCTAGGGGAAGGGGAAGAGGTTTTCAGGACCAGCTGCTAACTTGAGCTTAGCAGAGCAGCTTCAAGGTATTTATGCTACAAAATGGGTTCTACCTATTTTCTAGTTTCCTGGGCAAGATTATTGTACTTTAGCCAATAGACTGTTTTCTTAAATTCTGTGTTGTCTCCCTTGGAACCTTGTATCACAGAGCACATGGTTAGCTTCTTTAATATGCTGCATTTGAATCTAAATCTATGCAACGTTTTCTAGCTTTAGTCTCAAAAAATACGATAATGTAAGTCAGTTAATTACTGTAGCACATTTGTATTTTGTTTTCTATTAGATAGAATAAAGATGTGAATAGAGCCCTTGATATTACTACTCATTTCATTAAATATGAAATGTATATTTATAAACATAAATATCTAACATAATACGTTGAATATTTATGCAATACTTTGTTGACAAAGTCCATATGTGTATATCCATGGATTTTGAGATAATTTTCTGAATTGATGGATTTATTCATATAACACAAGAACTCTCTGCATCATTAACCTTTTTACTATGAATAGCTTTTAGCTATTAAGCATGAGGAATTAACTCTCAGATGAATTTTGAGCACGAAGAAATGCTGGTAGTTTTTAAAATGTGTTGTGAAATACTATGATGATATGCTATTAAATGTATTCCAAACTATATATGTTTTTAAATTGCCTATAGAAATATAATAGTGCATTTTTTCCTTTTTTTTTAATCATGAAACTTGCCCCAGGTTTCCAGAAATGCAGCTGTCAGCATTCCTTGGTGAAGGCAGAGGAGTGCTGTCAGCCATCTTCCTTCCCTATTGTGTGGGTGATGTTTTATTATCAATGAACACAGATATGAAAATGGAACCCTGATCCTACCTTACTCCACAGTTCTCCAGATGCCTATCTGTTCTTTGGAGATTCTCTGTTAAAGAAATCAGGCTCACAAGCATAATTCACAAATTATACATGTTGCAAAATAAAATAATTATGATAGATGGCTACTAAGGAAATGATGAAGGAATAGAGAACAAGTAAAGAGAATTTTAAAAAGACTGATGTTTCAGTAACTTTACAAAGATCAGATGAAATCTAGGTAGCTGCACTCCAAATGCATATCTGCTATTCTTAGGTTATTTCCAAAAGTATATCATTAGCTCAGGTTACAGAAAGATCTTTTGCATATATTGACTTCTAAACAATACATAAAAAATCTCAGGATGTTTTATTGTGATTTTTATGTAAGGATCCATAAGATATCATTTTAGGCATAAAGTGACAAAGAGAAGAATGGCAGGTCTCACAGTTATGAAATCATTAAACTCAGAGTACATAAATAAGTTTTGCATTGTTTCTAAAGCAAAGGAAACTGCACACAGTTTTTCACAAATATTCTATTGATATATTGCAGCAAAAATTATTTTTACATAGCAGATGAATAGGATAGATCTGAATAAAAACCTAAAATTTTTATAAAAATATATGTATATCTGTATCCTTATGCACATTATAGTCAATTGATATTAAATATAAATGATGTATCATTCCTGCTTTAAAGAAGGACATGGATTCTAAAGATAAACAATGAGGCTTCTCTGTTTTTTATTAACCAGACACTAGTGGAAAACACATGTAAATAGCCAATTGTAAACTTGATTTTAATGTTATCTCTGAAATGGAGCAGTGAATGCACGGATCATGCTACAACTATTTGTTTAACCACCACCCCCCCCACACACAAACACACGAAAAACTTAAATACTACTATTCATGAATGTATGTTTTGCAACATAAACCAATATTGACAATATAGACTCTTTCAGTCTAGAATCATTATAACTAAAATATTCTCCAACTATTAATTAGAGAAGAGATAAAAAATATTAAAACAAAAATTCTTATATATCACGATGTTCATGTTTATTGTAACTATAACTGCTTGACATTATCATATAATAACAAAGTGGTTCCATTAATTACTATACATTTATTAACCTAATTCTTTATTGCCTAAAATAACTAACTTCGTACTTAGTAAAATATAATATCAATGCAAACTCAGACGAATATTTGAATTGATCCTGTTGTCTTCTCTGTACGTGATCTGAGTAGGACTATCTATTGTGCTTCTCCCTCCTACACTACCTCAAATCCCTCATCAAGTCCACCGAACTGTCCTCAATACATTACCCCCTTCTGCACCACCACCGAAATGCCAAATATTGTCTTCCAGAGTGACTCTTCTAGCCATTGAACACTGAGTTCTAACTCAACCCGACCATTATTCTATCTTTATGAGAATTTTTTAATTGAAGCTTTTAGCACAATCTGAATTTTTTTTCCTTTTTTTAATTTAATTTTTATTGGTTGCTCAAAACATTACAATGATCTTGACATATCATATTTCATACATTTGGTTTAAGTGGGTTATGAATTCTTATTTTTACCATGTGTACAGATTGCAGGATCACATTGCTTATACAGCCACGTTTATACATACTGCCATACTAGTGTCTGTTGTATTCTGCTGCCATGGCTGATGCTGGGAGCCATCAGCCAAGTAGGTATGACAATTTCCTTGCCAGCTACTCCCATGCTGTCTATTGGAAGGACTCCTGAAAGGTGACCTTGCTCAAGGACCAGGGTGGATCCGTGTTTAGGGTGTCCCAGGCTTAGCATAATCGGAGATTAGGGTGTTCCCCCTTTAGAATAGGGCGTATCCTGCTGCCTGAGGTCCTCTTGAGTTCTTAGGGTCAGAAATATAATTGGGAGACAGAAGCCCAGTGAAGTGTGGATTTTGGGCACAGAACCTGGATTCCCCCAGAACGTGTTTGTAGACGGCCGATGTGAAATCGGGAATAAAGAATTGCTGTTTGACTCTACAAGCTGTGTGGTGGCTCTTGATTTGTGCCCAGCCAGAGACTGCGGCACTATCCCCTTCCTATCCCCCCTCCCTTCCCCTCCCCTCCCATCTTCTCTCTCTACCCCACCTACAGTAATTCATTTCTCTCTTTTTTTCCCTTTCCCCTCACATCCTCTTATGTGTAATTTTGTATAACAATGAGGATCATCTTCCATTTCCATGCAATTCCCCTTCTCTCCCCCATTCCCTCCCACCTCTTGTCCCTGCTTAATGGTAATCTTCTTCTCATGCTCTTCATCTCTGCTCTGCTTTGAGTTGCCCTCCTTATATCAAAGAAGACATTTGGCATTATCCTATCTCTTCTCACTGGCCTCAAAATTTCATAAGGGTGAGTTCCTTACCTGTTTTCCCCACCACTTCATCACTAGTTTCTAATTCAGTGCCTAGTGAACAATGAGCCATGAATATTTATTACTACAAGAGCAAACACAAGGAAAAAAATACAGGACTGGGGCTATAGCTCTCTGTTAGAGTCTGTAAACAAGTGTGGATGGCGCCTGGCATTTCGCCAGAGGGAGTGGTTTGTGAAGTAATGCCATCTAGCCATTAAGTGTGGAGATTCCTTATTGGTTGACTGCCATATCTAGTTTATGTTAATTAAGATAAGCTTTGTGGAATGTATAAATACCTCTCTTGTCCTACAATAAAGGGCTCCTACTCCTGCTGTATCAGGAGTTGTTCACAAGTTGTTCCTCAATGTACACAAGTTGTTGGTCACCCCCTGGTTATTTTGCTGCAGGCGGACTGCGGCAGCTCTCGGTGATGGAATGCTTGCTGAGTATGTGTGAGCCCTGGATTCCATCTCCAGTACTGAAAAAAAAAAAAAAAAAGGAAAAACAAAACAAAACAAAACTTTACCTTAAATGGGACAAAGCAGAGTTTTCCTCCCCATCAAATCTATTTTCCCCAATTTCAGGTTAATATCATTAAAATATGTTTTTTATTATAGCAGTACTTTAATTAAAATTAAAATTTTAGTTAGAAAAATATAAAACTATTATATAAGGCATTTCAAAATCTAAATCTGAATATCCATCCTCATTTTGTCTTGGGCTAGGTTTCCTTAAAGTTATGCTCTTAACCAAATGAATTTCTGCATTTTCTCTTTCCCATATAGTTCTTCCTCATGGCAAATACCTTACTATGTAAAACAAAATCAGTCTTAATTCTGGGAGACTTATCTCCAGAGAGAAGACCTATGTAATAAATGGTATCTAGAAGTTTCTCTTCTATCAATATAAAGCCTAGAATTTTCCCCAAATGGAAAAATATGGAGTGAAAATAATGTCACAAATTTTAAGCTCAAAATATTTGGAGATATCATCATAGTACAAAATCAAAATTTTACAATTCCATCTGAAAATGTGCCCTGGTAAGCTGGTCCCCTGGTCCATTCCCATGCTTAGCAACTCTGCTGCTCTCTGAACTTTCCTGGACTCCCTCTCCACAGCAATTTCTCTCTGCTCTTCAGTCTTAAAGTTTTATTGCTTCTAACAATTGTCTAGACAATTTAATTTCCTCTAAATACCTTGTAGGAATATCCTCTTATATAATCTAATATATCCTCTTATATAATATTACCTTGGACGTAATAAATGCTCAATAATTTTGGGTTAATTGGATGAATTCCATGTCACAATGAGGAATGCCAATTCAATTTTGTAACCTGTCTTTACAAGACAGATACTGATCCCATTAACAGAATTGCTTATGTGGCAATTAGCATAATTAAGATAAATTAAATTAATGGATCAGATGTCTTTGGAATTCTGGCTTTAGTGATTAAAATTTTTTTGCCAAATAAACAATACTCATCAAATTAATACATATGTTTTAACTTGAGTACAACCCACATTTATAAAAAAAAAAAAAAAGATCATATCAATCTAAGTTATAATAGAAATTATTCTGTTATATTCCCTTAAATAAAAGCTTCTATAAGTTAACTTTAAATATCACTATTTTAGAGATAAAATAATCTGTTTATGTTAATATGCCATGAGTTTTTATTGGTTTATTTGCTACTTTCACTTGTTAAATACCTTCTGGGATTAAACTAGTATAAAAATACAGATATACAGTATCAAGTTACATATAAATATTACCTTCTGTTCTTAAAAATTAAGATTTTTTTAGGAGTTTTGTGTCATGAATAAAGAGCAAAGCTTATCTTGACTTATTAATGGAGACTCATGGTTTCTTTATACCATAAAAGTTATAAATAACAAGCAAACAAAAAGAAAAACTTTCTCCCATTACTTTCCAAACATGCTATGTAGCAACTTCTTTTGTTTTCCACATAACATTATTAACAGTTTCCTTAAATATTAGGTAACTTTTTCAATAAGAGAAAATGTAATTTTGCCTAACATTTAATCATTCAAAACCTATTCCTAAACAAATAAAACTATATATATTATATCTTTCTCCCAATTTTAGTTCTGATCTTGGTGCGGGAGTTCCTCTTGAGTCAATGAAGAAGGATGTATTCCTTGCTGATTGACTTTCCCTTTCATTCTGACCAGGATCATTTAAATCCTTTTGGAAGGATTTGTGCCAAAGGAAGAAGAACAAATATCAATATCAAACTGTGCACTTTCTTTTCATATTTCTTTTCTTAGCAAGTGTGGCCGAAGCTCATGCTCTATTTTTGTAACTATTAGATCTTTCACAAATTGCACTTGTTCATTGTCCATTAAGAGCAGAGCAGCACTTGATTCTCTATTCCACTGTCCACAACACAGACTTCAGCTGCAGTCTTGATATCTCTCTTCACATGGTAGCTCTCCTCAGTGGTTCACATCATAACAAGCAACCTGTAAGGTAGGTGTTTCACATGTTTCTATTAGCTCCACCCAGGAATAAAACCCCTTGCCTTTCCACATCCTCTCTTAGGTTCTTTGTTTTAACTATTATATTCTTTACAACTAAATTATATTCTTTACAACAGACCCTGTGAGGGTCTGTAAACAAGTCAAGATGGCGCCTGGCATTTTGCAGAGGGAGTGGTTTGTGAAGTAATGCCAGTGAGCCATTAAGTGTAGAGATTCCTTATTGGTTGACTGATGTATCTAGTTTATGTTAATTAAGATAAGCTGTGTGGAATGTATATATACCCCTCCTGTCCTACAATAAACGGCTCCCACTCCAGCTGTATCAACCTTCACAAGTTCCGTGTCGTGCCCCCCCCCCCATTTTGCCCAGCCAGTAGGACTGTGGCAGATGATGGCCTGTACCGGGAGCCCCGAGACACTTGAGGGTAAGTGATGAGAGTCTTATGGATCTCATCAGATCTATGGATCTGCCAGTCCATAGATAGGATGGGAGCAAATCTGCTCGTCCCTAGAAAGGGCGAGAGAAAAAATGGCCATTTCGAGAAAATGGAGAGGATTGATACAGTATGTTTGTGTCTTGTTTTGTCTAAGTGTATTGTATTGTGTTTTTGATGAAAATATGGAAGGGGTGTTAGGTAAATTGATAAGGGAAACAGGCACCCCAATGGAACCAAGAATAGTTAGGGCATGTGTTGATGGAAGCCCAGGAACTCTAGTCAGAAAGAAGAAAGTTTGGGCTGCGGCAATTTCCTTATTTTTTGTTTTCATTTTACTAATACTATCTCATTGTCTTTAGTATGTTAATTAATCTGTTTTACGTTCTTTAGCTTCTCTAATCTCTCCTTCTGATGGCACACCTCCTTTGTTCTTTTTCTTTGAAACTGTTAACTCATCAGATTTGGAATTCTCAGACTTATGAGTTTCTGTTTCCATTGAGAATTTTGGGAATTGGGTCAACTGGGCACTGTGTCAGCTAATGTGAACGTGTATTCCGATCAGACCTCTATTAGAGTCAAACCCAATGAACTCAAGATAAGTAGAATTGAATCCTATGGTGAAAATTTACAGATGCGACAACAGTACAGTATATCTATCCCAAACCAATGGGAAAAACTCATCTTGAAGGCTCCCCTCCACATGCAGGGAGAAGCAGACGCAGGACTCCTTTGATTCTTCACTGGCTATGGCTATTCAGTAGGAAAGTGCTTTTTCTCAGCCACTAACCAACACAGCTTTTATGATATTCCTGAATACACCTACCCCAGAAGTCTGATTTGCCACAGGTGTAGGATCTAGCACTAATGATTCCAAGGTAAGGTAGGGATAAATGAGAGAGGAATACCACAGGATCTATATTACCTTGGAGTGCACCTGTCTGCCTCTGCTCACCAGCTGACAGCACACCTACTAACAGACATGCTCAGAGTACAAACAGTTTCTCCCAGGCTTTTTCTTACTTTGTTTTGAGGTTTGATTCCTCTGGGGTTGGTCTAGGGGAAGATGCCAGTGGTTTTTGCTAGGTCAGTATAAGAAGAAGAACTGGTGTTTCTAAAATTTCTACATTATGAGATTTGTCGAGGATAGCTTCCAATTTTTATGAACTATGTCACCTAAAACAAAGTTATCTAACTTTCCACTACAACACAAGGTAATATTTGGAAATAGTGTTTTTTTATGACCTGAACTTGGAGCAGTATATTTTCCTATCATTGACTTTATACTGAATTTTCCTGAAACATCCCTCCATTTTTGCTTTATAAATTTTGATATTATTTTATTTGTTATTTTATTCATTTTAAATATCAATCTGAATCTACATTTTCCTGAGTGTCATATTGTGATCTGAAATTAATATTGATTTGGATGATGACATTGTTCTAGTTTTATAAATTCTTTTGTGTGTATTTCCGTTGTTAATTTTGACTAGTTTTTGTGATATAATCTCTATTAATTTTTTTCCCTTGAAGTCATTTGGAAGATTTATACTATAATTTTTGTACAATGGATTCTGCTTACATATTTAGCTGAACACTTTATTTTTATTTTTCAACTTTCAAAATCAAGCAGGTGTTATAAATTTCCTTACAGAGAAATTCTGTCCTAAATTTTTATTTCTCAATAAATTATCCTAAAATACATATAAAATCATGTTAAAAGAACATTAAGTCAGCCATATATCAGTATTAGGACATAAATAGGAGTTCTGTAACAATTTGAGTTACAGAAAAGTGGGGAGAATATATCTGATACTTGCAAAGCTGAAGGTAAAGCACACAGCTTGCTCATGTGGATGACAGAGGAAGACATCAGGGAATAGGGGACATTCTGTGAGGATTATGGAGTGAAAGCAAAGATAACACCAGTGAGGGTTCATTTCAAAACAAGAACACTTTCCATGAATGGAAATACTGAAAGCAAGATTGAGTTCTAATGGATCAAACATTGTCTCTCAGTGATTAGAAAGAGAAAACTTAGAAAACCTGTGAGGCCAGAAGTGTCACTCTTAGAAAGACATCATTGAATGGAGAAGAAAACATTTTGAAAGAGAAAAACATCCCTTGTAAAACTTAGTGATAGAATAAAAGGAATGTGGAAGGACAATAAAAGAAGCAGGACAAGAGACAGAGAATACACTGGGGAAATGTTGCTTCTCTGTAGCAACAGAAGTATTTGTTCTTAAACAGAAAAATTAAACTTATCTTGTCTTTCAAAAGCTCTTCTGTTATTGCCATTATAAAAATACTTTAAATAAACTTAGAATTCAAAATATATACTGGCAAAATATATATAAACACAATTGCCTTAAGAAAAAAATGAAAAAAATTTGACATACAAGAAACCTTTTACCAGAAAGTACACAAACATGAACATTCACATACACAACCCTAAAATGACAATCCATTATGTAAATAATAATGAAGAAACAAGTAAATATATATATGAAAACAAATTCAGATGCAAAAAAATGTAAAACAAGCAAATAAATTTTGGGAAAGATACTGAATAAGAATAAAAGCATATTTTAAAATAAGAATACATTGCAAGCTTTGTATCTGTTTAGTGAAAATTCAGGCAGAAATGCAAGGGATTAATGCAAAGATTCAAGAAAATGAAACAGAGAAAGAAGTGAATAATTTGACAAGTATATAATAAAGTATAAAAGGCTGCAATATATAAGTAAATATTATATATAAACATTATATATAAAATTGTATGTAGAAATTATACTATATTATATGCAAATATATTTATTATTTATTATATTATTTATATATTTATCATATTTTATTATACTACATATATATAAATTGTGTCTTCTAAAGAGTAAAAGGAACTGTAATGTAGAAAATTAATATTCAATATTAGAAAATTCACAATAACATTTCAGATATAAAAGAAAATAGAAAATTCCATTTTGAAAGGTGCTACTTTTGTATGAGAAAAATTGACAGAGAAAGGCCAACATTGACACATAAAATTTTAATTATTGAATTTGACATACAAGAAAAAAATCCTTTGGAAATTCATGCAAAACATCAATGACAAGGAACAAAAAAAACTCGTTTGTATAATATGTCTTAATAGCATCCTATAAAATATACAACCTTAGATCAACAATTGAAAGAAAAAACCCAAGGAGAGCTAGTGTAATCCAAATATTTTCTTCTAAGATAAACCTTAAAAAATCTAGATTATAGAAAAATTATTTTTAATGTGCAATATCTTGGTGAATATTGTATTCCTGAGCTTTTCCAGTAAAATGTATTATATATGATATTTTTATGAAACAGAATGAATCTTTACTTAAACTGGAATGTTTGGAAAAATCATGCAAAAAAGTCAGTTGTGGGTGAAATACACACATGTATGTACACACATGTATACACACTGTATAATTAAATAAAGTCAATTTTACACCAGAGAGTTTCTGAATATAGCCAGATATGGTGGAATACCTCTGTTATCCCAGCTACATGTCAGGCTGAAGCAGAAGGATTACACGTGAGGCCATCCTCAGCAATTTAGCAAGGCCCTAAACAACTTAGTGAAACACTGTCATAAAATTTAAAAAAATAAAAATGAATTGGGCTATAGCTCAGTGGTTAAGTGCCTATGGGTTCAACTCCCAATATTCCCCTGGGGGGGGGGACATGAACACACATGATATATATATGTTGGTGTATATATACATATATACACCAACACATACACACACACACATATATGTAATTTAAATACACAGATATACATATATATATCTGTGTATTTAAATTTATAAATATATACATATTTCCCAAACTTTCAAACCCTTTATTTTCAAAGTATTCATATTATTCCTATCTGCAGAAGAATGAACAAAAATATCTAAACTTTTTACATGAAACAATATAGTATTGATACTGTCCTGATTAAGATTGTATAATAATAGTAAATTACAGGTTAATCTATATAATCATTATCATGACAATGATCTAACACATTCATAAGAAAATTGAGCAACATATTAAAAATAGCATAACATAACCAAGTGAAGCTTATTCTAGAAATAAAAATAATTACAATTTATAGTAGAATCTCAGAGTGGTAGATGAAAGGGTAAAATAAGAAAAAAAAATTATGAGATTCTGAAAGAGCATTTGACAAAACAACTCATACATCATGATAAAAGCCTAATAGATAACATCAGTCAATGGACATTATTTACTCTGTATCATATATGTTTATGTGTATATACCTAAAACCCAGAATCTTCCTTAAGGAAGAAAAGATAAAATAATTCTACATAAGGTTAGAAGAAGTGATATTTTTCATATCCTCATTTCTGTTTAACATTTTATATCACACTCAAGCAAAATAAAACAGTGAGAGAGACAAGAATTAACTGAATAGAATCAATGGGAGAAAAAGATGCCTCATGAAAAGATTTAGAAATATATAACATTAAAATAAAAATTCATATATAACAGTGTTTCACAGTAGAATGCAATTGACTCACTCTCTACCCTAAGTGGAGGGAAAATATTTAAGAGTGTCTGGAGATATTTGTTATTGTCACAAGAGGAGGGGTTGAGTTGGGAGTGCTAGTGGCATCTGGTACCCATGGACACTGCTGTTAAACATCTGACAATGCACAGAACAGCATCTTTTCACCATATCCAACAAAGAATTATTCAGGGCAAAATTTTAATAATGCCATTGTTGAGAAATTGATATACACTAGCAAATAAAGTCATTCTTCAGTATCCATAGGAGATTAGCTACAGACACTCCATGGTTACCAATATATTTGGCTGCTCAAGTCCCATATATAAAATGATGTAATATTTGCATATAAACAATGCACACCCTCTGGTATATTTTAAATCAAGTATAGATTACTCATAATACCTAATACAATGAAAATGCTATGCAAGTAGTTGTTATACTGTATTTTTTTGGGAAAAAAGGCTATACGTGTTAATTACATATGCAAATTTTTTACAAATATTTTCAATCTACCATCTGAGATTGGTTGAACTCATTGATAGAGAAGCCACAAATAGACCAACCATACATGATACTATGGAAAGGGAAATAATATTTACAATACTAAATACAATATACATTATAAAATGTATAAAATTAAATAACAATATAAGTTGCAAAATTTTTATAATTATAAAATTTAAAAATTCTTCTAAAGATAAAATTCTCTAAAAAATGGAACGACCAGTCTTTGCATAGGAAGACTGATACTCATAAAATTTTGTTTTCTCTTAATTACCAAGAAAGTTTAATATTAGTTTCATGCAGGGAATGAAGAATGTTTTTGTTTATTTTCAGGAGTCATATAAATTGATAAGTTGAATAAAACAAGACATGGGATTTAAAAAAGAAAAAAATAACCAGAAAATGATGAATAAATACAAGTTTATCTCATGCATGATAAAGGTGATATTTCAAATCACTGAGAATTTTATATATATATATATACATATATATATATATATATATATATATATATATATATATATATATATTTACATTGCATGTATAAACTTAATTAATAAGGATTACATCTCTGTTCTTATTAACATCTTTAATTATTTAAGAAAACCAATCCATTTTCCTTGTAGTAGTTTTCAGCTTTTAAAGTTTGCTAAATTTTTTCTCATGGTGGGTTTTGACTTGATTCTATTTATTGCTTTTTTTGGGGGGGGGGGGTAAGACAGTACATATACATTGAGTATGTATTAGGCAAATAATAAGTAATTTTAGGCAAAATGACCTATTCATCACTGATGCTATGTGTTTCCTATTGTATTTCAAGGCCCCCCTCCCATACTCTAATATTGTTGTTGATTCTTAAGGTGATTTGATCAGTGGAATAGCCTATTAATTTGTTATAGAATGGCTTTAAATATTAGTAATAATCATTGCACAAACTTATTATATACTCTAGATTTCTATCTATTCTGACCTATGAGCACACATGATAGGATAAATGATTCCTACAGGTATACACTTACTGTGTTAGCTTTTTTGTTGTGAAATAAGTTTTGCATTTGTTATAAAAGTCAGATTTGCAGTTGAACATGTTAGCTTTGATCTAAATGTGACAAGAGACATGGAATGCAAGTCTAGACCCAGCCTATAAGCAAAATCCCACTAACCCCAGATGAAGCCCCAGATGATGAGAGTATGAAAATGAAGGACTATTGGTTTAGTCCATCTCGACAATATTACTGAGGGAATAGTAACCAACAAATGAATTATAGTAAATAAGTGATGCATTGATAATGAATAGGATATTCAAGATGTCTGTGGGTTATGGCACTGACAAAAGTAACAACTGTAAATGAGGCAAATGCACATTTTTTCAATAATAAATCTCATCCCTCCATACTAGAAGAAGTCCAGTAAAATGTTTTAAAATCAGGTAACAAGTTTGACCCCTCAGGTAAAAACAGTATTAGAGATTCACCTGGACTCAGAGGTGGCAGATGATTAACCCTGGTGAGGGAATGCCCATAGTTTGCTCTCATCATGGCTTCTTTACTCATCAGTCTCCTGAATTAGCATTGAAGGAGGTTAAAAACAGGCTCACTGACTTTTGTAGAATAGGTCATTGTAAAGTTTATTAACAACTGCCTTTGCTATGGTGGCTGCCATTGGGAGAGTTCACACAGGAAACACATTCTCATCCTCAGGGCACATGTTGAGAGCTCCATTATATATTTCTTCCCCAGGCTTTTTGGCATCAGATTGGTTTATGTTCTTGACCATCCAGACATATCTATTCTGTACACTTATATTTCTAGCCATCTCTTTTCAGCATTTGGCCAGATGTATCCTTGACTATAATGAGTAGCCAAGTAATAAGTAAAACATAATTTCTGGATATGTCTATGAGGTTGATTCCAAAAGATACTTAGCATTTGAACAAGTGGACTAAGTAAAGAAGACCCACCCTCAGCAGTGTTGGTGGGCATCATTCAATCCATTGAGGACATAAAGAGAACAAAAAAGCAGAGGAAGGGCCAATTTGCCTTCTTTCCTGAGACATTGGTTTTCCTGGCACTTGGGCCTTCAGAGTTAAGACTGAGGCTAACACCGCTGGCTCCTCTGATTGTCAGGCCTTCAAGTTTGGATTGGAACTACACTGTGGATGGTAGATTGTCGGATTTCTCAGTATTCACAACAATGAGAGGTAATCTCACCTAATAAATTTCTTTCTATCATCTATATATTTTATTGGTTTTGTTTTTCCAGCCAACTCTGACCAATACACCTACTTGAAGCTCTGCCTATTGGGGGACTTAACATCCCCACTGCCTTGCAGACCTAAACCTATGTCAGACTGAAACTGCTTAAAAAGTCCATTTCCAGAAAGTGCTAGCATAATAGGAAAACATGATTGAATGTGATTCATTTCTTTTCTATTGTCAAATGATCAGGAAGAACTCTCCTTGAGGCTCTAAATGTAGATTAAGAGGAGAAGTGCTATGTAACATTAAATTGATGATGACTTTAGAAGAATATGGCTTTGTCTTCACAGAATGTTCAATGAAGAGAAGAAGGCACACACATTTTAGGAAGGACGGTCTGTTGCTGCTTAGTAAGTGAAAAGCTATTAGAATAGTACTAGGAGTTTTTGAGGAAAATAATTCTTACAGAATAATCACAAATTATTCCACTGAAGAAGAAGTTTTGGAAGGTATTGAAATATAGTCACTTCAAATACTTGAAGGGGAAACTGAAAGTATCAATTATAAACAAATATCTGAAGATATTGACGTGATTTTTAAAAGAATGCTGTTAAGCTCAGATTGATTTTTTTTTGTATAAAACCTGAAAAGGATATAATCAAAAAGCAGGCATATTCCAAATAATGAACCTGCATTTATAGGAAAAAATGAACACTAACAAAGGATAAGAAAGGTGATTTTAGTAAATGTTCAAAGCAAGAAGAGCCAAAAAGCTGTCAGATTTCTCTTTGAGATATATGTTATAAAACTAATAATGAGGCTAAGAAAAAAAATCTTCCCCTCATGCTGTGCCCTCATTTTTTTTCATGTTAAAGAAAAGACTTAACACTGGAATGAAAAACTTAGCACTTCCTATCTGTAAGAAGAAATTTAAATTCGAAATGAGAGAAAACTGTAAGACAGCAACTACATTATTTTTCATATTCTACACTGTAGGAATTAAATTCTGAGGCACCCAAAGACATGGCCGTTAAAATGCCGAATCATCAACATAAAAATTAATGGAGAGATGTATGAAAAATTGGGCAGTCAAAGGCCTTTTCAAGTTTTGAGGCCCAACAGAAAGCATATTCTGCAAAACAGAGATCTTCATGCTAATCATGAACAATTTCCCAGAGTCTATTAATAAAAAGAGAGTGTTGGACCACCTATAAAAGAGAGTGGTGATGATGGGGAACTAATAGAAGCTCATTAAATAAGTCACACTAGGCTAGTTCAATTGTCTTTTTTGGTATGGTTATGATATGATGAGTTCAGAGAAGTGCTGCCGTCAGAAAGAAAATGGTTTTCAAAAAGTTGTTTAACAGAGCTCCACATGATATCCTGTTGCGTAAAATGAAGAAATGTACACAGCATGGCAACATCTGTAAATGAATATAACCAAAGAGCAATCAACAGGGCTCAAGTTCAAGTCATTTTGACATGTCCTGTGATCTCACCCTGATTCTCTTCTTTGTCATACCTCTAAGAATTGCATGCAGACTTTGATAAAATCCTTACTAAATTTTTGCAGACACAGAGTTGAAAATAATAGTAGATATTCTGGATAACAATTTCAGCATTCAAAAAGATCTCTGCAGGCTAGAAGGATGGGTCAAATGCAGAAGTTTAAAATAAAAAATGGATAGTGATGGGCCAACAAAAGCAGCAAAAAAAAAAAAGGAAGAACATAAATGACAATGGTGAAGCAGATTTTAATAAAAGAATTTTGACAACGTAGAAATTTAACAGAAACTAAAACTATAATCTAAATGTGCCAAATGAAGCAAACTATTTTTTTAAAAAAATTCAGATGACCACCCAATAAACTGTGTTTTCTAGTCCTTATGTATATCTCTCAACTTTGGATTTGAATTGTCCCTATGATTCATTTGTAAATAATAAGGTGTAGCCAATGTGACAATAAAATGATTTCTAAGGACAGTCAGAAAAATCTTTGCACATTCTGCCTTTGTCCCTTGGAATGCCCACTCTGGATAAAGCCTGCTTCTGTAAATATTACCCTGGAACCTGTGCAGTGAAGTGTGCAGACTAGCTACAGTGAGAGTCAGAGATGACCCCTCAAGCCGGGTCTAAATGTCTATGAGGAAATGTCTCTAGTTGACTCCAGCCTAAGCTGCCCTCCAGTTTTAACCCTGTGAGACACCAAGCAATAACTGTCCAGCTCAGTCTGTCAATCCCCAAAACCATGACAAACAACAATAAATTGTATTAGATACTTAATTTTAGATAAGTTTTCTACACAGCAAGAGATAACGGGATTGATGAAAAACTTGATTTGTACTTAGTCTGCATTAACATAATAATATTACCATTGAGAGCATAATATTTTGAGTGGTCATGAATAGCCTTTTCTACTTATTTCACATAATCTAAAATTCAGAGTATGGCCCCTCTTTCTATTGGCTGTGCTTTATTGACAACATTCAATCACAAACTAGATTTCACAGATGAGAGGAGCATGATCGTGAGAAGAAACATTTTGTATAAGAAATACTAAGCAACTAAGGATGTTTAGCTTATAAAAAGAATTTAAACAGAGACAAGGTGCAAAAGTAGCACTTGCTTTGCCCAGAAAAGTTTTGGTTTGTGTCTGTTTTCTAAATGCTCTACTTATCATTGAACCAATTCATCATTATATTAAAATAAATCATAATGGGCTCATTTTTCCCATGTCATTGTCATATTTGTAGTATCTATTATGTCTCATCGGATTGTGTGTGAAACTTTTGCATGAGACAGAATTCTAACAAGTGGTTTTATTTGAAAAATAATCAGCAAAAGCTTGAACCTTCTCTCAGTCATTTCTAGCTACAACAACCAATGGATCCCTTTCAAACAGTATATTGCCTTAACTGATAAAACTAAGTGCTCTAAGACACAGAAACCTAAGGGGAGCTAAATCCTTTGAACTCAGATTGTAGTTGGAGAAGCATGGATTGTGCACTGACTCTGCCAACAGTGTGGCTGTGATCTGACAGGTCAAGCCACTAAGCTGTATCCCACAGTGTTGATTGAAAATAAAACAACTGTAGATTATAATTACCAGAGATATATATGAAAAATAGAAGATGAGCAACATTGTTGAGAAACTGACATAGGGAGAGAAATTTGAATGTCCTCAATAATGTGTTTTGCCATTTATCATGTCATGCAAATAAATAACTACTTATATATTTTATATTTGATAATAGCTTTTTATTATAAAATAAACACAGTTGGTATCAATAATTTTTAAAATGTACTGATACTTCATAAAAGTGTCTAATTAATAAATGAGGAAATAAATGTCTGTTTCCCAAGTGAAATGATTTGAGCATTTTAACACTTGTTGAAAATTCCTTGCCATTGTGAGGGTATTGGAAGGTGGTACCTTTAGGAGCTGTTTAGGTCCTGAGGACTCCACTGTCATGAAGAGTCTAGTGCCTTTTGCTCAGGAGTGTGTTGGCTTCCTCCTCTCTCTCACTCTGCCTTTTCCCTTCAGGCACATGATGTTATTTGCCATGTGAGGACATAGCACAGAGATCCTCTCCAGATGCCATCACCCTAATCCTGAATTTCTTGGACTCCCACATTGTGAGCTGATAAATTTCTTTTCATTATAATATTCCAATCTGAGCTATACTGTTATAGCAGCAGATAATGGACGAATGCATTAAGTAAGATAAAAGTATATATGCTTGACATCATTAATCAAAATTTATTGCTCATCATGGAAGGTTTTTGAGCTACTACCCATGACCTGTAGGCCCAGGATACAAATACATGTTTTTGAAGAACTGACATATACTTCATTATTGAGAAGACTGTATACCAACATCATGATTTCATTTGAGAAGCAGCAGATATTGCAGTTACATATCACACTGCAAACCAAGGCTTTTCATCTAGATCAAGACTATGGTCTTTTAGGATAATCCTGCTCATTTTTTATTTTACAATATTTTGTGAATACAATAAAAATGAAGAAAGAGTTAATATAGTTTCTGTTAGAGATTCAGAAATAATTCCTTGATGCCATTTTTCGTCAGTGACATTAGATTTTCAAAATGAACTTTAGTAATGATTTAATTTGCATTAATTATGTAATCAGAGTTTTTATTTTAGAATATAGTTCTGTCAAAGATAAAATATCTGATATTATTATGAAGGCTATTACAAATTCAATTAAATATTTGAAACAGATATTATAAATGCTATATTAAATTAAGAAAATAAAATGTTTCATGGCAACAATAAAAATAGAAGCTTGGGTTAGGTCTGGTGGCTTACAATCCCAGTGACTCAGGAAGCTGAGGCAGGAGGATCCCAAGTTCAAATCCAGCCTAAGCAACTTAGCGAGACCCTAAACAGCTTAGAAAGATCCTGTCTCAAAATAAAAAAATAAAAAGTGATGGAGATGTGGCTCAGTGGATGAGCACCTCTGGTTCAATCCCTGGTACCAGTAAATAAATAAATAATCAATAAAAATAGAAACTTGGGGAAAGTTATGGCTGCAATTATAATTGCAATATAAAATTATATTATAATAAAAACAAAATTTAAAAAATACTAAGACAAAAGATACTCAAAATGTTTAAGACAAAAATCTTTGAAACTGGTTGAATGTTCCCATATTCTCTAATCCATGGTCCTCACATAGCAGGAGAGAGTGTGGAGCTCTCAAGCCCCTCCTGTTGTTTTTTGTTTGTTTGTTTTGTTTTGTTTTCTTTCATAGCAGGGATTAAACCCAGGCACACTTAATCCCTGAAACATATTCTCATCCTTTTTAAAATATTTAGAGACAGACTCTCAGTTATTGAGGGCCTTGCTAAATTGGCATTGAAAAGACAATCCTCCTGCCTCAGCTTCTGGAGCACTGGGATTACAGATGTGTGCCACTGCAGCCAGCTCCAGGGCCTCTTTTTTAACAGCACCAATACCATTGATGAATGCTCCACTCTCATGACTTCATCACCTCTTGAAGATTCCACCTCCAAATCTGTAGCACTTAATTTATACATTAAAAAACATCTAAAATCAGGGTCTTAAGCTTTCATCTTTAGGAAAGTCGAGAAAGAGAAATAATTTAATCCTAAATTGAATAGCAGAAAAGAAATAAATTTAGAGAAGCCAATGAAATTCAAGATAAGAAAATAATACAAAAATAAGTAAAACAACCTCTTATAATATTGTGTAACATTGAAGGTCTCCTACTTTTTCCATATGCTTTCCCTTCTCTCTCCCTTTCTCTCCCCCCCCTTATCTTTGTTTAATGTTAGTCTTTTTCTCATGCTCATCCATCCTGTTCTGTTCTTAGTTGCTCTCTTTATATCAAAGAAGACATTTGGCATTTGTTTTTTAAGGATTGGCTAGCTTCGCTTAGCATAATCTGCTCTAATGCCATCCAGGAGGAGGGAAAAAAGGGAGAGAATTAAACAACAGCAGAGGAGGTAGAGAGGGAAGATGGGAGGGGAGGGGAGGGGAGGGGGGATAATAGGGGATAGGAATGGTAGCAGAACACAACAGTCACTAATATGCCATTATGTAAAAATGTGAGTGTGTAACCAATGTGATTCTGAAATTTGTATTTGGGGAAAAAATGGGAATTCATAAATCGAGTCAAATGTATGAAAGATGATATATCATGAGCTCTGTAATGTTTTGAACAATCAATAAAAAATAAAATAAAATAAAAACCACAAAAAAAAATAAGTGAAACAAAAGCCTGTTTTTTAGAACAGGTTAATAAAATTGATAAAAGATGAAGGATAGTCACTGATATTGGAAATAAAAGGAAGACTATCAAAATTCATTATGTAGACATTAAAGGGATACTAAAGGAATACTTTGAACAACTTTGTACTCTGCAATGAAATTGACCAATTCTTTGAAAGACACAAACTACTCAAACTCATTTAAGGAGAAATAGATAAACTTAAAAACCCTTTATATATTAAAAATTTAATGAGTAAGTAATAACTTTCAAAAAAAAGAATCATGAGGCCCCAATGGTTACACTGGTAAAGCATAAACAAATATTTTATAAAGAAATGATACATATTCTCCACAATTAGTGGAGAAAATACAATCAGTGTGAACATTTTAAAATTCATTATGAGACTATGACTATCCAATATCAAAACCAGGTAAAAAATATAAAAAAAGTAAATGTCACACCAATGTCTTCCCTGGATATAGGTACAAAAATATCTGAACAAAATTGTATGAGAAAATCCAACATAACAAGCTAGCCATGTGGGATTTAGTCTGAATACAATGACTTATATGATGTTTTAAAAGGCAATTGTATTAATAAAAATATGTAACAAAAACCAGAATACATACATTATTATAAAAATATCAGGAAACTAAGAATGGAGGATAGCTTTTTTCAATTTGATATGGAATATCCACAAAATCCACACGTACCACCATGCTTAATGCTGAGGACCTGGACATTTAATCTCCTAAAATTTAAGATTAGGAATGAGGAATAGAGGTCTTTACTCACCATTTCTATTCAGAACCATTCTGGAAGCTAATACAACCAGACCACAAAGGAAACAAATGGTATATAGATTGGAAGAAAAGACATAGAACTATTTCTGTTCTATTTTCCACTTACATTGTGTGATATCTATGTGGAAAATTCTCAAATCACTGAGGAAAAAATTACTGGAATTAATAAGCAAGGCAGATAAGTTAATAAAACAAAGGAGATACACAAAAGTAAATTGCTTCCTTAAACACATGAAATGTACAATTGCAATGCAAAAAAAATTTAAATACGTCATTTACCACCACAGTGCAAAAAAAAATGAAATACTGAGGCACAAATTCAATGAAATATGTGGAAAGCACATATATGGAAAACTAAAACATCTGATGAAATACATAAAAAATGATTCAAATAAATTGACACTATGGGTTGGAATACCCAACTTTGTTAAAATTCAGTTCTTACTAACTTGATAGCTTCTAATGTTAAGATGGGAAGACAACTCAGAAAAAGCTAGACAATAGTAAAGAACAAATACAGATCACACAAAGTATTTTCAAGACTCTCTAAAGCCACAGTCACAGTTATAGCAAGGTGTTTTGCAAAGAAGAGACATGTAGATCAGAGTAACATAATAGGGAATCCAGAAGTAGGTACCTGCAATTGTCAACTGATTTTTGATGAAGTCTTTTTAAAAAAATGGTGCTGGAACAATTGGACACACACAGGGCAAAACATCTGCATTTCTATCTACTTATCTTCGTGTAGCTTATATTTCTCACAAAAAACCCTCAAAATTGAAACTAGATGTAACACTTATAAACCTTCTTCAAGAAAGCATGCAAGAAAAACAAATGACCTTTAGTTAAGCAATGAGGTTTCTTCCAGAAACACATAAATCCACACTAATCGTGATAAAACATCAGAGAAATCCTAAAAAGGCACTTTTTTACAAAATACCTGACCATCACTCCTCAAAAGTTCCAAGGTCATCAAAAACAAGGAAAGTCTGAGAAATTGTTACAACAGAGAGGAACCCAAAGAGACAGGACTACTAAATGTAATGTGGCATCTTGGATGACATCCTGGTCAGAAAAAGGACACTAGGAAGAGACAAAAAGATCTTAAATATGGACTTCAGTTCATTTTAAGGAATCAATATTTGTCCATTGCTTGGAACAAAGGTACCATATCCATGTAAGGTGTTGATTATAGGGGGAACTGGTTGGGGCCTTCATGAGACCTCCCTGTATTTTCTTTATAACTTTTCTTTAAATCTATAACCAATCACTTTTAAAACCTATGAAAATGTGCAAGTTTTCAATGTAAAAATTGTAAAGATACTACTAATGAAGTAGAGATGTGATCATAAACAAAATAATTTGAAGGCAGTTTGTGGTTTTCTTCACTAAGCATCATTAACCAAAGTTGTAAAAATTTTCAAATTTTGGGGAAACTACTTCCTAACTCAGCGGAAGAGTCACAAAATAGCATTAAATATTTTTGTGTTCTAGAAATTTTCTTTGATTTTTTTTTTCAAATCAGTTGGAAATTTTTAATAATTAAAGTCAAAGATCATAGCCCTAAAGATTTGGGTAATGAGGTTTTTTGAGAATTTCAATTACTTTGAAAATAAATCTTGAAATTAAAATGACTTTGACATGTCTCTACAAGACCAATGAAGATGTAAAACAAAGAATGAGAACTAATGGACAGAAAAATTAATTCTGAGTTTGTGTTATTGCATTAGAAAAATACTTTTATGAGTTAATTTTGTAATTTGTAGCAGCTGGATGAACTTGAGAACATGTGCAATTTTCTCCTTTAGGTTTGAGGAAATATTCAAATGAATCATAAATATCTATGTGATTGGTGAGTATTGTTTTATGAAACTGTTAAAATCATTATATAAAATTAAGGTATACATTGTAAAATACATAAATTATTTTTAGATGTTGGAATGAATAATGAATTACATGATCATCTGACTCATGATGGCTCTTCAATGAATAAATTTCTTTAAGATCTTATTTGATTTTAAGTACAAACATCTGTAATTTTATGAAGACAATGATTCTGAATAGGTTGACATACTATGATTCTATATGCAGGTATATATTGGGTCTGAGGCAGTATAAATAATAACTCCTTCTGAATTGGTTTCATTTTTATGATGGTCATGATGTTTAACAGTTGGATAATTTATGATGTCACCACTAAAATTCTCAGTTCTCATGATATACCAAGAACTGGCCAGGATTATAGCTACATATAATCCTAGCTTACACAAATCTCCATAAGCAAGATTCTGATATAAATGGATTGAGAGAATAACAATTACAATTATGAACAAAAATTGCATTTTCTATAGCAGTGTCTATATAAAGCTTCCCAAATTGATGCTGTAAAACAAATTACCTGATCTATTTAGGCAAAAATATGCTTTGACATTGGTTTGATTTTAATATATTAAATATCTATATGGAATAACTTATGAATTCAACATGGTTTTGTTTTTGTACATTCCTAAATGTCTCTTCTTTTTTAAATATAAAAATTTTTATTTGTTCTGCTTAGTTGTACATGAGAGCAGAATGCATTTCAATTCCTTGTACACAATGGGGAGCAACATTTCAATTCTCTGTACATGACATAGAGACACACCATTTGTGCAATCATACATATACCTAGAGTAATGTTCATCTCATTTCACCATCTTTCCTACCCTCATAACCCCTCCTCACCCATGCCTTTGCCCAATCCAAAGATCCTCCATTCTTTTCATGCTCCCACCCCCGCCCCTGCCCCCATCATAGATCAGCATCCACTAATCAGAGAAAACATTCAGTCTTTAGTTTTTTGAGACTGACTTACTTTGCTTAGCATGATATTCTCCAACTCCATCCAATCACCTGCAAATGCCATAATTTTGTTCTCTTTTAATGCTGAGGAATATGCTATATTGTGCATATATACCATAGTTTCTTTATTCATTCATCTATTGATTGGTATCTAGGTTTGTTCCACAGTTTAGCTATTGTGAATTCAGCTGCTATAAATATTGGTATGGCTATGTCACTATAGTATGCTGATTTTAAGTCCTTTGGATATAAACTGAGAAGTGGGATAGCTGAGTAAAATGGTGGTTCCATTCCAAGTTTTCTGAGGAATCTCCATATTGCTTTCCAAAGTGGTTGCACCAATTTGCAGTCCCAGCAACAATGTATGAGCGTACCTTTTTCCCCACATCCTCACCAACACTTAAAATTGCTTGTATTTTTGATAACTGCCATTCTGACTGGGGTGAGATGAAATCTTAGAGTAGTTTTGATTTGCATTTCTTTAATTACTAAAGATGTTAAACACTTTTTTATATATTTTTCATCACATATATATCTTCTTCTGAGATATGTCTGCTTAGTTCCTTAGCCCATTTATTGATTCGTTGTTTGATTTTTTTTTTTTTTTTGGTATTAAGTTTTTTAGTTCTTTATACATCCTGGAGATTGGTGCTCAATCTAATGTGTGTGTGGTAAAAATTTGCTCCCATATTGTAAGCTATCTCTTCACCTCAATCTTTGTGTCTTTTGCTGAGAAGAATCTTTTTAGTTTTAATCCATCTCATTTATTGATTGTTGATTTTATTTCCTATGCTTTAGGAGTCATATTAAGGAAGTCAGGGCCTAATCTGATATTATCAAGATTAGGGCCTACTTTTTCTTCTATTAGTTGCAGAGTCTCTGGTCTAATTCTTATTTCCTTGATCAACTTTGAGTAGAGTTTTGTGCATGGTGAGAGATAGAGGTTTAACTTCATTTTGCTACATATGGATTTCCACTTTCTCTAGCACCATTTGTTGAAGAAGGTATCCTTTTTCCAATATGTTTTTGGCTCCTTTGTCTAGTATGAAATAACTGTATTTATGTGGGTTGCTCTCTGTGTCTTCTATTCTGTACCATTGATTTACATGTCTATTTTGGCGTCAATACTGTGCTGCTTTTGTTAGTATTGCTCTGTAGTGTAGATTAAGTTCTGGTATTGTGATATCCTCTGCTTCACTTTTTTTGCTAAGTATTGCTTTGGCTATTCTGGATCTCTCATTTTTCCAAATAAATTTCATAATTGCTTTATCTAGTTCTATAAAGAATGTCATAGGGATTTTAATAGGACTTACATTAAATCTGTATAACAGTTTTGGTAGTATGGCCATTTGGACAATATTAACTCTGCCTATCCAAGAGGATGGGAAATCTTTCCATCTTCTAAGGTCTTCTTCAATTTCCTTCTCTAGTATTATGTAGTGTTCATTGTAGAGGTCTTTCCCCTCTTTTGTTAGATTGATTCCCAAGAATTTTATATTTTTTGAAGTTGTTTTTAATGGGGTAGTTTCTCTAATTTTTGTTTCAGTGGATTCTTCACTTATATATAGAAATGCATTTGATTTATGGGTGTAGACTTTATCTCCTGTCATTTTGCTGAATTCATTTATTCATTCTAGAAGATTTCTGGAGGGGGTTTTTGGATCCTCTAAGTATATAATGATAGCTTGAGGTTTTTTTTTATGTTTATGCCTTTAATTTCTTTTGTCTGTCTATTTGTTCTTGTTATAATTTCAAGGACTATGTTGAATAACATCTATTCTTTTTGAGTAAATGTGATAAGACAGATAGTTCTTTGAAAAATAGTTACATGTATTTTGACCAGCAAGTGGGTAGAACCTAGAGACATAAATGTGAGCCCATCTAGAATAGTAAAAGAGCCAAAATTTGACAGAAGACCTCTTCTTACTTGCATTCTGAATCTCCACTTACAGAAACAAGAAAATATGCAATCAATTTTAAATATGACAAACAGAATACAAAGAAAATAAAAAAATTGTCAGAGTAAATTCAAAATAGATTCTAGATTAATGACCAATATTATTTTAAAAGTATAAGTTATATGGATATTGACAACTTCATAGATTTTAAAATATTTAATAGAAAAATAAATTTACTTGGGTATGGTGGCACACACCTGTATTCCCAGCAGCTCTGGAGGCTGAGGCAAGAGTTTCAAAAGTTCAAAGCCAGCCTCAGCAACTTGGCAAGTCCCTAAGCAACTTGGTAAGAACTTGCCTTTACATAAAATACACAAAAGGCTTCAATTGTTAAGTGTCTCTGAGTTCAATCCTCAGGATTAAAAAAAATAGATTTTAAAAATAATCAAAGTAGCAGAACTAAAGGATAAATCAAATGTTTGTTTGGGATAGGTTTTTGAATAAACATTGTGAATAAAATTTAAAAAGCACATAATTTGTTGGTTAATGATGACCATACCCAAATAAGATTAAAATAAAATATATATTTTTTCCGGGAATTTTGTAAAACATTAACAAATTATGTAAATTATTATTTTATTAAGAAAGAGTGCCAGCACACCCCATGTTAATTGTTTTAATCCTGGCAAACAGCCAGACTGTGGCAAGAGAGAGAATTTTTTTAATATTTATTTTTTAGTTTTCGGTGGACACAACATCTTTATTTTATTTGTATGTTTTGCTGAGGATCAAACCCAGCACTGTGAGCATGCCAGCGAGCATGCTATCACTTGAGCCACATCCCCAGCCCTTATATAAATTATTTTAAAGAAAAGTTTTATTGCTTTTAAAAATGTGCATTGCCTTTAGTGCAAAACCACAATTTGAGAATTTTATATAGTGACAGGATCTTTGAGTGTGTTTCACATTAGGCTTTGAAAGTTTTGCTTTATTAATTTTTAAAGTAAAAACAATTAGGTATTCACTTTCTACCAGGAAAATGTTTATAAGTGACAGTAACTAGAGATGCACAGATGTATATAAAAAGATTATGTAAATAGACTAATAAGATGCTCAAGTTGCTTTTACACACATTTATTTTTAATTCTAAATATGTCAGACAGACATGATAGTAACAATTTGTATGTAAAATATATCTTTTCTTAAATATTTATTTCTTTCATTGAGAAAATATGCATGGTGTGTATGTTACTTTTCATGTTGTCATAATATAAATGAGAAATAGATATTTCATTCAGTGACTAATTAAAATATTAATTTTCAAGTACTCTCTAGAATTTTCAAGTATTCTCTAGAATATCCAGAAAGAAGGCTTTTGTGTATCTGTCACCTGGTTTGTATCTCCCCACCCTTAAACCTCTGAATACCTCACCATCCATTATTGCTCATCCATTAAATTTGAGTTTTGGAGTTTTTCTTTTCCCAGAACCACTCTCTCTCTTGCCCTAAACATCCCAATTCTTTTCATCTAATGTTTTACTGGTACTCAAAGATTAATACTCTCTTGCTGGCTCAGAGTTCTACTGTTGTGATTACATGGAAATAGTGGATGCACAGAAATTATATCAGACTATTACACTGTGGAATTCATTCTTAGCTAATTGAGTACTATGTTTAATTAGAAAGAATACATGAACCATCACTTTAAAACATTTTTATTTATTTATTTATTCATTTATTTTAGTTAGACTTCCTTATTATTTCTTTACTACAATGAAAGACTACAGATTAAATCAGTGAAGGCAAAAAACACAAAGGGCAGAGTCTACAGATCATGTGCCAGCTTCCATTTGTCTTCTCCTGGTGGAATCACAGACACAGTGTTTAATTTTCCCAGCAGTGATATATGAGAACATGCACGAGGTATTGCTAGTCAGGAAAGCTCACTGAGCCTCTATGTACAGGGTTTGATTGGAAGTGAATCATGAAGGTATGAAAGATTCTGTAGCTGATCTTTTAAAAATTGTTTTAATTATGCTATTTGCATTTATGAGCATATCACAGTGAATGTAATTGAATATATCACATTGAACACATGAATGTATAATTAAAATGCATTTTGTTTCATATGTAATTGACATACATTTTTTATATTTATGCATAGGCTCTGGTCTTATCATTTGATGCATTTATATGTTGTGTAATGATAAAATCAGGGTAATCAGCATTTTATCATCTGAAATATTATTATTATGTGTTTGGGGACTTACAAGCTCTTCTCTAGTTGCTTTTATATGAAAAATTGTTGAAAATGTTATTTTACCTATTGTGCTATAGACCACTGAAACTACTCCCTCTGCAACTCTATTTTGATACACATTATCTGTCCTCTTAATATCCCCTCCTCTGTACCCTTCTTTTTTTTAAAAAAAAATAATTTTTAGTTGTCAATGGATCTTCTATTTGTTTATTTATTTATAGGTGGTGCTGAGGACTGAACCCAGGGCCTCACACAGGGCATGCAAGTGCTCTACCACTAATGAGTCACTACTCCAGCCCCTCTGTTCCCTTCTTATCCTCTAATGACCTCTATTCTCATCTCTACTTCTATGTGATCAGCTCTTTTAGTTTCTACAAATGAATAAGTACATATGATAGTTTTCTTTCTGTTCCTGGCGTTTTTCACTTAATATAATGTTCTACAGTTCCATCCATTATGCTGCATATGTCAGAATTTCATCTCCTTTATAGCTGAGTATTATTATAATGAATGAACAGAGAGGTAGATAGATAGATAGATAGATACACAGACAGATAGATTGATTGATCTCACTTTTTTTATTCATTCTTCCATTATTAGGCATCTTGGCTGACTCAATATCTTGGCTATTGTGAATATTGCTGCAATAAATGTGGGTAAACAATAATCTCCTTGATGTAATAATTTCTTATCCTTTGGATATATATCCAACAGTGGGGTTACTGAATCATATAATAATTATATGTTAATATTTTGAGGAACTTACCATTTGTTATGATGGGGGAACTAATTTGCATTCTCACTAATATCATATAAAAATTTCTCTTTCTCTACATCTTTCCCACCATTTGTTATCTATTTGTGTTTGTTACAATTGCCCTTCTACCTGGGGTGAGATGTTACATTATTGCAGTTTAAATTTGCATTTCCCTCAATATTGGTGAGGTTTAAAATTCTTTAACATATCTGTTGAATATATTTTTTAAAAAAATGTATATTCAGATCATGAATCCATTTGTGTGGGGGGCACGTGCTGTGGATTGAACTCAGGGCCTTGTGCATGCAAGACAAGCACTCTTACCAACTCAGCTATATTCGTGGACCATAAGCCCATTTTTAATTTGATTATTTGCTATGTTTTTTGCCATTGAGTTGGTTGAGTCCCTTATATGTTCTGAATATTACCTCCTTGTCTGATAGCTTGCGAATATTTCTCCCATTCTACTATGTTCTCTTACTTTTTCTTCTGGAATTCCAATTTTGTGTATGATATACCTTTTGAAGCTTTCCCACAGTTCTTAGATGTTTTCTTCTCTCTGTCTTTTTTTTTTTACATCTTGAAAATGAGAATGAGAACCTCTAAACTTTTTATACATTGCAGCTAAAATTGAAAGTTCAAACTGTCTTTTAAAACCTCTTTTGTTTTCTTGTTGATTGCTCAGTTGATAGTAGCCTCCAATGGAAATTGTTATTTTCTTTTCTGTCCTCTTAAGCTTTACCTTCTTTCTGAAAATTTTGACATGGGTACTTCTTTGAAAATTGCTTCTAGGAAATTTTATTTGTATCATTTGCATTCTTTTCTTTTCTTTTAAACTGCCTGTTTTGTGGCTTGATGTTCCAGAGTTGCATAGTAATAACTTCACTTGTCCCTTCTTCCAGCCTCCAATGGTAGCTGGGTACTAATTTAAAAAAAGAATATTGATTCTGGTTTTGGAGTAAAATTGATTCTGTTAATAGTTTCTAGGCTTTCTTTGGCTGAACTTCCTGAAAAATGCCAATTGTGGGTATTGCTTTTATTTACTTTTTTAATGCCTGTTTTTGTTTCATCCCTTATCACCAGGTTTCCATGTGTATAAATTACGCAAGTGGAAAAATTACTAACATAAATCCCTTCTTGAAAACTTCTTTGATGTAATGGTTTAGCATTTTCAAGACTATAATTATAAAAAACACTGAGTAATTTTTAAAAGCATGGGTCCAATCTTTTGTTTCTTTTAGGTCATAATCATGTACTTTTATTTTACTCCATTAATTAACAAAAAGGAAACAGATTACTGGAAAACATTTGAGCTCTCTGAGATTCATAAAAAAGAGATCATGGGTCTAAAAATTAATTGTTGTATAACTTTGAAATAGTTACATTTGATGGGACTTAAATCTCCTGACACTGAAGAAAGAGAAGTTTCCAGGGGTTTCATGTCATATGTTTTGAAGGCCCTGCAATATTCTTGGTTAGTAATCTTACAAGTGAGTAGCACAGGTTTATTGCTAATCCTCTGAACAACAAATGCACAGCAGTGCAGTAGCAGTTCCAATAAATTGGTGGTCTGAAAAAGACAAAAGATAGCTTATATTGTTTGTGAAGGTATAAGCAACATATTAGCACTGTAAGAGTTAGTTTTTAGCTTGATGAGGATCTTGGAGTGAATTTCAAATATGGATTAGCATAATACTTTTGTACTATGTAATTTGTGAGTTTTTTAAGTGACTAACCCTAATATTCATGGCATTAGTAGTTTATAACTGAATAAAAACATTCATGTATGGTGATATCTCAACAAGAATGATATCCAGCTGTAAACTAAAGAATAGAAAATATAATGTTAGCATCTTTATTTTAATGTGTATTTTATTTGTAAGAAGGCTATTCAATAAATGAAGGGGATTAATAATATCCAAGTTATACAATATGTTTTTGTGGATAATCAAAAACTTCACAAGAAAATCTTCAAATTCAAATAATTTATCTTTAGCTACAGTTTTAAAAATGAGAACACTTTGGGGCTAGGGCTAGGGCTCAGTGGTAGACCACTTGCCTAGCATGCATGAGACACTGGGTTTGAACTTCAGCACTACATAAAAATAAAAAATAAAGATATTGTGTCCACCTAAAACTAAAAAATAAAATATAAAAAAAATTAAAAAAAATGAGAACACTTATAATAAGTTCTTTGGAGGGGATTGGAATATACCTCAATGATAGAGTGCTTGTCTAGCATGTATGAGGGTTTAATTCTACCAACACACACACACACACACACACACACAAAGGTTTTTAACATATAATTATCTCAATTATTGGTAAATTTTACTAAATTAGGGAAGTATATGGATATGCATAAATATTTAAATAAAAATAAAATGAAATGTGCCTACGTGACAAAAATTGTGTGCAATGAATATTCATATCTACATGTTTAAAATTTATTGTCTGACTTAACAAAGATAAGGTGTTTAAAACCTGAGATAAATTTTCTTAAACATGTGATATTTCCCTAACAAGGAGATATGAATTTCTGAAAGAAAATTTAAAATCTAGAAATTAAAATTGTAAAAAATGAGGTGCTGGAAAAGATTAATGTAATTATTAGGGAAATGTATCAACTCTAGGGTAGAAGATATTTTAATTATATCACTAAATACAAACCTTTTTAATGAAATAAATCAGCAAGATGATAAGTGAGTTCCACATGTGTGTCTTTGACCCTCTGGTCAGCAAGTGCACACTACTGTACTAGTGATTCCAACGAAGTGTGATGACCTGAAAGGGACAGCATTTTAACTTCCTTGAAAAAAAAAGCTCAGGTGACCAATAATCAGAGTATGTTTAGGGTTTTAGTGCTGGTTACATTACATGCTTATGAGGAGTATTGTTTTCAGTGTAGAATTAACATTAAATTATTTTTCATGTGTGTTTATTAAATTATAAAAATAAATCTAATTATCTATTCAAAATATAACTGGGCTGTAGGGTGGAAAAGACAATAAATGGGAATTAACTCACACTAAGACTTAATTGAGCTGACTCTGGGGGGTTAGATACACATCTCTACAGGAGATATATTAATATTAGAATGCAGTAGCTTCAGTAGGAATAAAAAGTTTTCATTTGTGAAAGCAAAACCTTTGTTACTCAAACTACAGAAATAATCAGCTACAACATATTTTATTCCAATTTGGGAAAATTTCTAATAATAAAATAAAGTCTTCTGGTACTTTAAAATTCCCTTTATGGATTCTAGCTTAATTTTGTCAGCTTTTATCCAGGTTATTATGACTCACAATCATGGAAAATGTAAAGGTCCTTTACAAAGAGTAAGTTAGTCTTGTTAATATTTCCTGGAGTTAACTTTTACTTACCAGGAATCAAGGATATGATAATGTGTGTTTGTGCATGGGAGAGAGAGATCATCACAGCTGTGCAAAACTTTAGAGGATAAATTTAAAATTCTAAGTATTTGTCAAAATTCCTTAATTATATTTTGACTTCATTACTCTCCAATTATAAATATTAAATAATATTTAGAATTTTAGATTCTTTATCTCTCTAGGTCATGATACTACTATGTTTTTGATGATTATTCCTGTTACTACTGTATTTTTCAAAGTTTGCCTGAAATATGCTTATTCCTGCCATGGCCAAGAATGCCTTATGCACTGCCTTTTGACATGCAATAGATGATGATCTTTCATCATTGCAGCATCTTTCTGCCCTGTTCTGTTTCTTTTCTGGAGTCTAAAAATCAAGGAATGTAATGGAGTTCCATCCCACCTTATTTGATGCAGTAACAAAACTTGTGGGCAGATTAGCTGAAGATATGGCCACAGATATCTATAAAATTAATGTTGAAATTTCTCATTAAAAAACATTCATAGAAAAAAATCAGGAAATCATCATCTAGTGAGTTGAATTTCGCATCTGAGGAAGCATGAGTTTTCTTTAGAAAAACTTATTCCTCAATGGAAAATGTGCTTCTTATAAAATAGCCATTGGGTCATAATGTCCATTATGTAAAGATGTTTTGAAACAATTCTTTGCTGATGATCATCTTTCCTGAATTAGTTAAATATTTTAAAACGGTGATATTATACATTAATTTGCTATGGCAGTTGTGAACACTGTAGAGAAATTTGCAAGAAGTCACTTTAAAACTGATGTAGGGGCTGGGGATATGGCTCAATCAGTAGCGCGCTCGCCTGGCATGTGCTGGGCGTTGGGTTTGATCCTCAGCACCACATAAAAATAAAATAAAGATGTTGTGTCCACCGAAAACTAAAAAAATAAATATTAAAAAATTCTCTCTCTCTCTCTCTCTCTCTCTCTCTCTCTCTCTCTCTTTAAAAAATAACTGATGTAGGACTCAAGCAAAGGCAAAGAAATAGTTTGTTTACAAAAGAAATACATTTGCAGAATCTTGTATCGGAAATCTGAAAGATTGTAACATCACCATATTTATGATCTGAAATGTAAATTGAAAATTGTCTTTTATAACCTCCTATTCATTGTGACATCCCCAAATCCTACTCTATGCTATAGTCTCTATTTCTTGTATTTTTTCACATGACAAGTAATCATAATAAGGATCCTCAAAAATGTATGGTTAAAAATAAAATTCTGTAAGTAATCAACTAGCTAAAGACATATTATGTTTAGCATATATAGGACCTGTTATTTTTGTCAGAAAATAGCCATCCACGTTTGCAAATACTATGCATGTTCCACTACCCCTTTAGAAGTCCATTTTAACCATGATTTATAGTGCCTTTTGAACCTTATCTGATTTCAAACTCCTTCCCTATCATTACAAACTGTGCAGAGGCCTAACCTTGTCTTAGCAATGCCTTTCTTACTTGATTTTTTTCTTTCCTTCTAAACTTCTCAGACAAAAGATCTTTTTTTATTTCACAACAATTTTACCCATTATTCACATTTTAATAACCTATGAATCTGCATTTTATTTTATATGTTAATCTTTATTTGTTTGGGTCATTTCAAAATTTAAATTTTCTTATAGCCTTTGAAAATTATTACAGTTTTTCTTATGATCAAAATTTTATACTTCTGGTTTTGTCATTTTATATAATATTCATATTCTTATTGAAGCAACTATTTCAGTATGCTTAATGCAAAGCCTTCACCCATGACTCGTGACTCCTGTACATCCTGTATTAGGTGAAAAGCACACCTGCCTCCCCTGCACTCCTCCTCCCTCCGCGGTTGAGCATGGTTTATACATCTCCTTTCTTCTTGTTCTATTGTTCAGTGCTGTCCATGACTAAGCACAAAACTGGCCTCAATAATCCATTCATCTCTGTGCATTTTCAATAGATAAATATGTTTTGAGTGTTTTCTATGAGCCAAGTAGTCTGTGCTAGGGGCTTGGGTGTCAATAAGAAGACAGGCACATTATCTGTCTTTACACACATTTGTACATTGGGGGGGGGTGAGAACAGTTTCATGTACAAAAAATTTCAAACGTGAAATTACTTAAAAGAAGAACAGAGTGTCAACTACCCTGGGAGCAAACCTTATCCAGTGGTATTAACTTAAGCTGCCATAACAAAATGCCATGGACTGGGTAATTTTTAAAAAATGAAAAATTATTTGTTCAGAGTTCCGGAACCATGATCTAGGTGTCAGTCCCTTTGGCTGCTGGGAAGGGGGTGTCCTCTTGATTTGCAGTCAGCAGACTTCTGCATCCACTCATGGACTTTTCTCAGTCATGCCTGTTGAAAGAGAGAGGGGCCAAGCTCTCTCTCTTGTTTCTTTATGTACAGTCATTAATCCCCACCACATGGATACTACCCTCATGACCTCATTGAGGCTTAATGACTATCACATTCGAGCTAGGGCTTCAATATGTGAATTTTGAGGAGATAAAAACATTCATTCCATAATGCTCCCTAAAAAATATTACCTTTTTTTCTGACAATAGAAAGGCACAGGAAAATGCTTTTATGGAGGCTTTGAGTAGCATTCAATTATCTAAAATAAGTCTGACAATGTCAGAACACAGAGAGCAGCATGAGATAGCGATAAAAGAGAGGCAGGGTTCAGAACATGAGGCTGTATTGATATATCTTTAGATTTAATGATACAGACAAAAAAATTACTGATAAACTTTAAACTGGAAGTAAGTAGCATAATCCTCTTGTGCTTTTCAAATAAATTAGTGAAAAAGAAGTTTGATGGCACATGAGGGGATTTTTATAGAACAACCAAGAAGTAGTAGCTGTACATTGGACTAGAGCAGTGGTAACACAGATAAACATGAGGAAACAAACATAGGAATAGTCAGGGTGTGCAATTGACTGTGACCAGGTATGATGTGCAAAAGAATGTTACTATAACTTCTACATTTCTGACTTGAGTATATCCTGGTATGTTACCAGAACAGTGAACTTCTGGAGGAGGATGAATGCAAAGTTAATCTCTGAATATTCTTCCTAGGTTTAATAAGAATGCTTCTTTCCCTTTTTTGGGTTAGTGTTACTGATTAGTCCTAGTGATTAGCTCCCTAGATATCAGTATTGAGTATCTGATTTGTTAATTTTGACCATTTCCAAAAGAGATGATTAGAGTCTCATCTTTCTTCCCAGCCCTCAAACTGGGCCATTGCCTTATCTTGAGCAGAGATTTCAGAATAAACTAAGAAGTTTAAAATGAGAACAGGTGAATACATTAATTATTTTAGATCTAAGTTAATTCACTGAACAACGTGGGGTTTTTTTGAGTTGCGATATTCTGTGCTTATTGGGTTACTCCTAACATGTACTAATGATTTGGGGCTTTTGAATCACTATCACACTTCCCAATGTTACTCTTGTATTCTTTTTTGAAAATTTCAATATAAACATTCTTCTGACACCTTGTTCATTAGCCTGTGCTTCAGTGATCTTGTCCTCAGCCCCAATTTCAGCACTGCCAACCAAACTCCATCACTACCTGTCATCATTATGCTCCAAAGTTTGTCTTCACCAATAATCACAACCTTTCCATGGTCCCAAGTTCATGTGTGAGATTCTTAGTTTTCTACATCAACTTGGCTAGGCTATGAGATCTAGTGTTTCAACCAAGTACTAATGTAGGTGGTGTTGTGAAGGTGTTTTGAGATGTAGTTAACATCTACCATCAGTTTGTTTTAAATAAAGGCGATAACCTTGGTAATATGGATAGAACTAATCAAATCAATTGAAAAATATTGAGAGAAAAAAATTTCCCAGCAATCAAATAAGCAAATTCCTTGAATAAAGTATCTCTCCATTCCATTCTCCTCCACTCTACACACACACACACAAGACAACTTCTGCAACAATATCTGCAGATCCTACATCTGTGTATCCAACTAAAAGTTGAAAGAAATGTTGTCTTTACTGAATATATAGATTTTTTTACCTTGTTATTACTTCCTACATAATATGACATAACTATTTACATATCATTTACAATGTATTACATATTCTAACATAATCTAGAAGCGATTTAAAGTATATCAGATGATATGCACAGGTTATGTGTAGATACTATACTATTTTATTTAAGGAATTTGAGCATACAGATTTTGTTATCTGATGGGAACCATGCAGCTAATACCCTAATCCTAGATACTGATGATTACACGCATACACATACTAAAAATCTCACAGTTATGCTTCACCTTTTCTGGAGAACCCTGGCTGGTACAATACATCTCCCTCTTTCCAAGCTCTATACAATACAGATATTCTTTGTTTATTGATAGGGTGATATCCCTACAAATAGAAGTTGATAATGTTATAATTTGAATATACATTTAATACATCTAACCTCCCAAACATTATAGTTTAGCAGCACCATGCATTGTGAAGGATCAAAGTTTACTCATGTGATCATGTGGCTGATTAAGATCTAGTCTTACAACTGCTGCCCAGCATCAGGACACAGTATCATACCGCAATTTTCCAGCTTAGGAAAAGATTAAAATTCAAAATTTGAAGTAAAGTTTCTGCTGAATATTCCTCACTTTCATGTCAGTAGGATAGGAAAATCCTAAATAGAACCTTATAATTTGAGAACCATTATAAATTCCTTTAAGTGCAATGAGATAACTCATGTAATGATCACCTCTTCTTTCACTGAATTATATGCCTTTGATGTACTGGCATCCTACTATACAAAGTTTAAATTTTATATTAATTAATACAATCATTCCAATGTATATACTCCAATGGCCTTGTCCCTGCTTACTTATTCATAGAAACACAAAAGATTCACAACCTTGATTAAATCTAAAAGAACATAGACTTTGCACACTGCAGCTATCCAAGTGAGTGTGGCTGGAAAAAAGCACCTCAGAAACAGATTTCTCAAGTTAAATTTATGACCAAAGAGTTCATGTGGGTTCTCAATGATTCCTGTCCATTCATATACCCAGGGTTCTGGATGATTAGTTTACAGCTTAATTTTTGTCTCTTCAAATGTCCACTACCACCTTTGTTGTTCAATGTTCCACAAACAAGCTATAAAGCTTCTGCCTGTACATTGATGGTCAAAGCATACAACATGGCCAAACACTGAAATATATAAAGTTATTGAAATATAAAGAAACAGAGAAAGCTGCCAATGAGAAATTTTTAGCATATCATTTAGGGTCGTACATGTACAAGTAAAAAAGAATAAAAGAGAATATGATAGGATTTTTAGCAATATAATAAGAATACAAAATTTTTACATGGAAACCATTTTCAAATATGACAAAAGTATTTATAACTAGAAATGGATTGTAAAATTTATTGAAAATAATACTTTAAGACTAAGGTTGTGGCTCAGTACTAAAGTGCTTGCCGTGCATGTGCAAGACCATGGGTTCAATCCTTAGCACCATATGAAAATAAATAAATAAAATAAAATAAAGGTATTCTTTCTACAATTGAAAAATAAATATTTGTAAAAATAATAACAATACTTTAATATATTTATTAACATTTGTAGTTCACTAATTGTGATGTGATCTAAGCAATTAGAAATTAATAATATAAGACTATAAAAATTTATGGGTTAACATTTAAAAAGTAACTTGGAAAATTTATATTTAACTATTAATTAATATATATCCCGTATACAGATTGCAGAATCACATCCGTTACACATCCATTGATTTACATATTGCCATACTAGTGTCTGTTGTATTCTGCTGCCTTTCCTATCCTCTACTATCCCCTCCCCTTTCCCCTCCCCTCTTCTCTCTCTACCCCCTCTACTGTAATTCATTTCTCCCCCTTATATTTTTTTCCCTTTCCCCTCACTTCCTCTTGTATGTAATTTTGTATACCCCTGAGAGTCTCCTTCCATTTCCATGCAATTTCCCTTCTCTCTCCCTTTCCCTCCCACCTCTCATCCCTGTTTAATGTTAATCTTCTTCTCATGCTCTTCGTCCCTACTCTGTTCTTAGTTACTCTCCTTATATCAAAGAAGACATTTGGCATTTGTTTTTAAGGGATTGGCTAGCTTCACTTAGCATAATCTGCTCTAATGCCATCCATTTCCCTGCAAATTCTATGATTTTGTCATTTTTTAATGCAGAGTAATACTCCATTGTGTATAAATGCCACATTTTTTTAATCCATTTGTCTATTGAAGGGCATCTAGGTTGGTTCCACAGTCTTGCTATTGTAAATTGTGCTGCTATGAACATGAATGTAGCAGTGTCCCTGTAGTATGCTCTTTTTAGGTCTTTAGGGAATAGACCGAGAAGGGGAATACCTGGGTCAAATGGTGGTTCCATTCCTTGCTTTCCAAGAAATCTCCATACTGCTTTCCAAATTGGCCGCATATCCCACTTGAATCAAAGTGTGAAATATGATATATCAAGAACTATGAAATGTTTTGAACAACCAACAATAAAAATTAATTAAAAAAATAATGTTTTCCTAATTACAGGTTACAAGCCAGTCATGAAAACAATTTAGTGGTTTCAATGACCATTTTAGAAGATAAAATATTAGAAAGCATTGAGCATAGTAAAAGTTAACATTATTTTGTAAAACTTTTGTTTCAATAATATTTTTCATATATTTGTATATTCATATACACACATCCAGGGATCTGCATTATATACTAGATCATGATATAAAAAATATTTCTTATTGTAACGGCCGCAATTCTAAAAAGCTTAAAATATATTAGAAGACCAGACTATACAATCTAATCTTTATATAGCATTAATAGAATAGCATGAACAGAACAAAGTCACACCCTTCGTGCATAATAAATTGGTCATTTACAACACAGATGGCAGAAACATCAAAAAATGCAATTCATAAAGTATTAGGTTAGGAGGAACAATTTTACCATTGGTTTAAAATTATTAAAAATGTTATTGCTATGTCAAAAAATACTTGAACAAATTATCTACATGTGTGTGCTTTTTCTTTTATTCTGAAAGTAGCAGAAAAACAAACAATAAGGAGTGTTATTGTTGCATATGTAACAAAATTTTCTAAAATGCATACAGGTGTGCATTTGGTAAATGATGTATGATGGTAAAATATGACTTCATGGTGAGAAATGTTTCTCAGAAAATAAAGATCCTTCTCTACAAAAAAAATAATATATATCAATTATAAATAAAAGATTTAACATATATTGCATAAAATATAAGAACTTCAAATAACTATAATAAAATTCTATTAAATTGTGAATATTTGACCAAATAGATTCAGGGGGAAATTTATACTGGATGATGCTCATTTTGCTGTTAAAATGGGTACACAATGAAGTAAACATTCAAAATAAGCTTTTAGAAAATAAACATGACTCAAACCCACAATTATGAAATTACAATGAGTTCATGAGCCAAAAAGTAATAAATATTTTAAGAACTAGAACAATTGAAGAGATATGACACATTAGTCGAATAAAAATACAAATAAAGAAATGCTGTTCTTCCTCAACATTTAGTGTCTGAAGCATAAATATCAATGCTCCACATAATTTGTTCTTCTCTTCTGGCTCTTTTTTTCTATAATTAAAAATTGTAGAAACAAATAAAAAGGAATGTAAATGCCTCCCAAATCCATATTCTGACTCACTATCTTTTTTATTCATCAAATCCTTAAGATAAACAATCAACTCCAGAAATCATGCAGGGATAATGTCTGTGTCAATCTGGAATGTGCTTATCTATAAGCTCATCTTTAACATCTTTAACAAACAGCGCTCCAGGTCTGGATGCTGCTTCCATAATACAAAAAAGAGGAAATAGAGTGAAGGACAACACAATCATAGGAATTCATATGACTATTTGAAAAAGACTTTCTAAAATCCTCATGAGTGTCTTCTGTTTAATAATCTGAGCAAGAATTGAGTTTCTTCCCTACTTTCTGATGCACAAAAATCCATGAAGTTTATTATTTTTAATGTTGCTGTAAAGATCAACTTTTTTTGATTTTGTTTGCTTGTTTTTGAAAGACAAAGAATGAATGTTAAGTGGCAAATTGCAGAATCAACATAATTATTTTCAAGAGTTTTGCCTATTACCATGTAATGTCACTTTTCAAGATACCAAGAAAATCATAATTATTATAAGGTAAGCCATGAGGATAAGATGATTATTTTGCTAAACATGAGAGCATGAAAAACAATGAGCAATTTATTATAATTATTAAACAATTTATAAAGTGTCTGATATGTACTAATAATTTGAACATCAACAAGTGTTATATATTAATAACATTCTTATAGGAATTCTAAACATAATTAAAAGTTCATTTTAATAATAAAGATGGAGTGATTTAATGACAACATATAGAAAGTGTTTTTACACAGATATTTAAAATCATATTTGAGTAAATTTAAGATCAATAAACTTCTAGTTAATTCAAGTAAGATAAAAAACCTTGTGGGTTTTTTTTCTGTTTTCAGGTAAATCAGGAAAAATTTAACAATGAAATCAATCTAAAATAATCAGTTGTAAAAAACAAAATATTAGAAAATAAAATGCCCAAAACCATTATGCCAAGAAATCACCAGAATATAACACTGGATTATAGAATCAGAATAGGCAAAGGAAACAGATGAATGTCACAAAAAAATATTTTGAGTAAATGGAAGGAACCATTTCAAATTAAAATTAGTTATTTGGAAAATATTTGATTTGAGTTGAAATATCTATTTTAATTTTAACTTTATTTTTCTGAAGGCTGAGTTATTTCCAATACATCTTTGATTCTCCAAACAAAATAAAATTAATCTGTGGATTAGATGATTTATGTGTTTTTTTCTAATCTGTTCCATATTTTATTTAATTTTTTGACAGTGTGTTGCCTTAATCATAACTATAAATAATATATTATACAGTTACTAAATTCAACAAGGTAGGTGGCAACTTTAGAATTTCTACAGAATTATAATATTTTTCTAAGAAGTAACCTATTTAAAAGTGTTTTCAAATAATCTAATAATGTGGAGTTTGTAAAAAATATCAGTTGCCAATATCTAAAATTCAGGATAGAGAATAAATGTTGAAAGGAAAAAGAAGGCTAAAGTCTTCTTCCCAAGCGAACTCTAGGCACTATCACTACTGATAAAATTCTCTTTTACATCTGATCCTAGTGCCTGAATTTTTGAATTCCAAAACAGGATTATTGACAACCCAACATGACCTTTCTTTTACCTGTATTATGTCCCTCTGCCACCCTCATCTGGCAAACACTGATTTTTCCTATTTTGCTGATTATATTTATCATTATCTTGAGGGGGGGTATACTAATACTTTGCATTTTGAGCAGTTTTGGAACTATTTTGTATGATTACATTGTGAGTCTTCAAAAATGATTTAAAAGTGTATTTTTTTTTCTTCAGTAGTCTGTGGAAGAAAACATTTGTTGGTAAATGAGAATAGTACAGTGACAACATTTCTACTTTTGTGACTAGTAATACTGAAATGATCACCACCATTATAGTGTCCCAAAACAGCCTTAACGCATCTGCTCTTTCTCTTATGAAATGAAAAAGTGGAGCAATTGTAGACAGATCAGTATTCACAGTATATTCTCATTTTCAAATTAAATCTATATAGACATAATTGTCATGGCTATCGTTTGGAATGCAGAACAGACCTTGATTTATTATATTTCAGCTGACTTCTTTGACAAGAAACCTCATTTTGAATAAAAGGAGTATCAATTAAGTTTCACAGCAGAAGCATACAGTACAACTTCCTCACTTGCCACCTTTTTTTTTTTTCTTTTTTAAACTTGGGTATTGATTAATGTTGACTATATTAAATAGAAAACAACAGAGGGTTTTGACTGTGTGTCTTTACAATATTTGGGTTGAGAAACTTTTTTGTTTTGTTTTGTTTTTGTTTTTGTTTCAAAATTGATGGCTCAGATATTTAGTATTCACTACCGATATCTCATAAATCATTTACTCTCTTTGAGAAAAAAGAATCGTTCAGATTAAAATGTAGAAATATTTATCTAGATATTTCATAGTCCTTACTATTTTAGACTTCACTGAAATAAAATGTGTGGAATACACCACATTATTATGTGGTTAGATTGTTGAGGGATCACATTATCATATTTGTAGTTATATATGCAGTTTGTGCTTAAAAATGATTTATTTTCATTTATAATGTTAAAAAGCTGAACACTATCATCATTTTCTTTGTTACTCTCAAGTAAATTCCTTACTAAAGGCTGCCAAAACTTCAGCCACTCTTGACTTTCATAGCTTATCTGCAGTAGAATTTGAGAATGGATTTATTCTCTATAACTAAATTTGCATAGGATGAAGCTTTGAGCTTCTACAAAGCAATGGACTACAATGTATTTTCACAATTTATTCCAATATCATGATAGAGTCCATCTACAGATACTCACAGATGTTGGAAGAATAACTGGGTCACAGTTGCCGTAGTGAAGAATACCAAGTTGTAATGTAGGGGAAACTGGCAGCATTTAGCAGCAAAAGGAGACAAAATTTTTCCAGATATGCATTTGTGGAAGGGATGGAAGTCAGGATAAACATGTTGTAAACACACTAGGTTTGGAAATTAAGGAGAACAAGGCAACAAGTTTAAGTCTTTCTGATGGTAAGGAGACTGAATAATGAAGCAGCAGTCTCAGTAAGTAAGCTGGTACCCTGAGAGCTGAGACCGGAAGTCAGAGACAGGTTCTATAGCTAATATGGAAGTTCTGGGGGAGCTGGTGCCAGGCAGGTTAAAAGCTATGGCCAGGGCTGGGAACTGGAGGAGACGGCAATGAAAAAACTAGTAGTTCAGGCTGTATATTTTCATATAGGCAGCTTATCAGGCACTGTAAGCCAAAAAGCCAAATAAAGATGACTGTGGGATTTTTATCCTAAGTAGTTGCCTGCCTCATCTCTCTGCTTTAAAATAACTGCTTCAGAGCTTCCCAGAAAATGACACGTCTTCTTATAACTTTCAGAAGTCATAGTGAAAGGAAAGTGAGAAACTGGGAGACAGGGGAGCAAAAATGAAAGACAGAGACCAGGCAGAGATACACATGAGAGTTCATTGGTCAGACCTGATAAATAAAGACACATGTCCCCATAGGCACAGAGAGGCAAAGCAGGCTTGGGGATCAGGATTCTATGGGGCAGGCTCAGTGATTACCGCTGAGCAGGTCCTAAAGCAGTAGGTTAAGGGTGGGGTTGGTATGAGAGAGTGATGGGGCTTCCTCAGAAACGCCCTTGGGCGGGAAAGCAAAATTTTTCTGAAAAAGGGGGCTGTAACTTAGGATGGCCATCTAGATGCTAAGCAAGGACCTTACACATAGCAAGTAAAAAGTAATAAATAAATTACTTGTATATAATTTTGCTGTTTCCTTGTCTTCTGTCTTCTTTCTTTCCTTTCCTTGCCTTTCTTTGCCCAGTAGCCTCTTCTCTTTTCTCCTTCCCTCCCCTCTCATTCCTCTTCTTGCCTTCTTTTACTTTACTTCACTTAATCTCTCCTCCTTTTTTTTTTCAGAGAATATATGAACATCTCTTGAATCTATTTGGAACTAGGTATGGTTTTCCTGCTACTAACATTTCTGGTCCCTAATGTGTTTCAGTAATACATTTTGCATAATCTCATTAAACTAAACTTCCTACAACAAAACTCTAGCCTTATAAATTCACTTCCTTAAATATACTATATACTAACTCTTTAGTATATAGTAACGAAATGAGAAGATTTCCAAATTTGTAACCAGATGAGAAGATTTCCAAATTTAGGGCCTTTAGGGACCTAAATAACATAACTTCCACTTATTTTTTTTTTAATATTCTCATCCCCATTCTCCTACATTTACTCTATTTTAACAAAGTAAATACTTTAACATTCTTCAACTTTGCCTTATGCCAGTGTTTCCAAAACTTTTCCTCAAAGTTCTGTTATTGGTAAAATGAAGCAAGAATATAAGATAATCACCCTGAAGAAAATAAGACATTAGAAGACTTGTGTCACTTACTTTAAGTTCCATAATTATCTTTCTTTAAAATGTAAGATTACATTTCTTGGTATTAGATAAATAAAAAGGCCCAAAACAAATCAGCAATCAGCATTTCTTATTGGCTACTGTGAGTGATGTTGCTTTGTCTAATCTATCAACTTTTGAAAAATAAAGCTATTTACAAAGTTGATATCGTATGATCAATTTAACCCAGCAGTCATTCCTATTTATTTTTGAGTTTATTGTGACATTATTTTGAGAAAACAATTACTTAAATCTGTGAGTACTTATTTCTGGGTTATTTTCTGCTGCTTCAAACAGTGACTCAAAGTTATCAGAGGTACATTAAGTTCAGAAGACTGTTAAAGATACAGTGTCATAAAAATTACTCAGGCAGAAGAACATGTGTGATATATTTTGTTGACATCCTAGTAAAAAAAAATACAACCTAAAGTATTCTTTCTTCTGTTCATAATGACTTATTTCCTACATTCAAAATACTCTATCTTCCAAAAGCCAGTACTATTGTATCATGAGCATCAAGTCTAAGATCCCATCAATAAAAGTCAGTTGAAGTTTCCAAAGTCAACTCATGCTTCTTGGGATTAAATCTACAAGTACAGAATTCCTTCCATCTGAAAAGCCTTTTCTAATGAGACAAATTATCTGTCTCTCAAACATTCCACTTGTGATAGAGAATGGATGGTGGCATACATTTGGACATTTCCATCTGGAAAAGAAGTATAATTGCAATGTTCATAGAAGCCACTGGCACAGAGCAATTCTGAAAATCAGGCAGTTAAATGTGCTAATCCTTCCTCTTTGGGAAAATTTCCTACGTTTTTTTCCTACCTCCTGGTACTTCTTTCTGCTATTGAGTCATTATTATTTTTACATTAGAAGAGGCCTCTGTTTAAAGCTGAGTAATGTTCTATTCTGCTCTGTGCATGAAAGTTTGGGATCTAGAGAGTTACTTTCCTTTTGAGCCTGCTTTGTCAGTTTTATTACAATATGATGGTGTCTACCACCTGTCTTTTGAAAATCAAGTTTCATTGGAACACAGACATACCTATTCATTTATGTATATTCTATGGCTGTTTTCTCTTTAAAATGACAGAGCTGAATGTTGCTGCAGAAGTCATAAGACCAAATAAGTCTAAAACATTTATAATCTGATACTTTTAAAAAAATGCTTTCTTTTAGTCTAGCTGAGATAGTCTACAAGGCAGTACCTTAAATCTTTCTGATGTTTTAACAAAGAGTTTTCTGTCATCCCTACGATATGAACTTTATCTTGTGTATTGCTGCAGCATCCCAGATTTTATTTTCACCCTGATGTAACCTTCTATGTTAAAAATATTCTTACTAGATGGAAAAATTTTAGTGGACGATATTTTTATATCTAGCCCAGCAAATTCTATCCTCTTCATATTTTGGATAAATTCTATCTAAACTTTTTTCTCAAATATTTTAAATTTTCCTTTCTTTCCTACATTTCTACCTATGATGTATATTTAAAATGAACTATTTGGTACTTTTGATATTTTGAATGAAAATCAACCCAGTTGGATTCACTAGTTTGAAGACAGCTTTTGTGTTAGCTTTCTGTAGCTGTGACCAAAATACCCAAGAAGAATAACTTAGAGGAGGAGAAATTAATTGTGGGTTCACTGTTTCAAAGGCTCAGTTCATGGTCATCTGACTCTAAGGCAGAAATATGGCAGAAGGGCAGATTGTATGAAAGCTACTCAACTCATGACAACTCATGGCAACCAGGAAGTAGGGTGGGGGGAGGGAAGAGAAAGGAGAAAGAGGAAGGGGCTGTGGATATAGACCCTGATGACATATTTCCTCCAGCCATATTTCATGTATCTATAATTACTACACAAAATTCCATTCAAATTATTAATCCATCAAATGGCTTAGTCCACTGAAGAGGTTTTATCTCTGACAATCTAATCATTTTATCTCTGAAAATGGTTATCACTGGATATCTTATTCACATTACATAAACTTTTTATTTGGACAAAATCATATCCAAACTATAACAGTGTTTCTATTTTTCATGTTACCATAAGCCATATTTTTCTAAATAAATTTTATACCATATATATAATTTTTATTTCAGGTTCTCATGAGAATTTCCTCAGTGTCCTTCCTTTTTCTACTAACAATCTTCATGAGTACTTTCTGTCTTCTGCCCAGTCACAAATTTAATGTCCCATCTCATGAATACATGGATTTATTCTGTCAAAATTAACATGCTTTCAAGTTCCTATAATTTTTTTTCTCATTTAAATTTATTTTTAAAAAGTCAAGAAAAAAATCATGGCTTTAAAAAAATAGATATATTTATTGTTATGAGAGAAGACATGGATGTTAAATCCTATATTAGCAAGCAAATTAACCATAATTTCAAAAGGAATTTTAATGAACTTATTATTTGTGTTTGTAATTAAAAGTTAAAAAATAAAAAAGCAACACAATATAAAGTGATATTCTCATTTAAAAAATATTTTATTTATTTTTTAAAATTGTTGATGGACACAACACCTTTATTTATTTAATTTATTTATTTTTATATAGTGCTGAGGATTGAACCCAGTGCCTCACAAATGCTAGATGAGTGTGCTACCACTGGGCCACAAACCCAGCTGCAAAATGTTTACTTTTTTATACTCGAGTTTTTTCTCTGGCCACAAGAACTAACATCTCTCTTCCTCTGTTTTGATAGGTATGAACTCTGTGCATGTGTCCGAATTGTTAGTATGATGTATATTTATGTGCACACACAAGGGTTTCACAGTATTGCAGTATTCAATAAAGTAAACATAATTTGTGTTAATCTTCAGATGTAAGCACCATATTGATCCACTTGATTGAGCAAAGTTCTACTGATCTGTGCACATGTGTGATAAAGACTTTTTAAAAAAAATCTATTTTTTTTTAGTTGTAGATGGACACCATACTTTTATTTTATTTATTTATTTTTTGGTGGTGCTGAGGATCGAACTCAGTCCCTCACATGTGCTAGGCAACTGTTCCATCACTGAGTCACAACCCAACCCATGATAAACACTCTTAAGAGCATAAAAATCCATCACTGTTTTTCTAAATTGATGTTTTTTACTCTGATCTTCTGTCTAAAATCTACTCTTATACATGTGTATTGTCTGCCTCCTATATGATTGTCACTATGCTCAAATCTGTAAATGCAACAGAATAGGAAAAAAAATGCAACAAATAGATAAATTCTTCATGCATTATTGTGAAAAAAAGCCAGCCAGAAAATATATATCTTACTATTTTGACAGGGTAAACCTATGAAGTAAACTGAGGAAGGTAGAGATTTCTGCTGCTGGCAATGGTAGAAAACATCTTGCTAACAAAACCCCTTGCTAAGGTTAACTAGTAAAGTAAAAAAAAATACACACATACACACACACACAGACACACACACACACACACACACACACACTCACACAAACAATTCTATGTGAATAAGGGAAATGACACCAAGACACTAAGAGAATATATTAATGCCAAAGTTAAGTGTGGACTTTCTCATTAAGGCATTCAATGACTCACAATCACAGAGCAGAAATAGACTTTTCAGAAAACTCATTGGGATGGAAAATCAAACACAGTGTTCATGGCTCATTAAAGATAATGGGCCATGTGAAAGTCCTGAACAGTCCTCATCAAAGAAGATACACAAGTGGTAAATAAACATCTGAAAAATGCTTTGTGTCATATGTCATCAGACAAATACAACTTAAAAAAAATGAGACACCACTGCTCACCTATTAGAATGACTAAAATCCAGAATATTGAAAAAATCACATTTTATCAAGAAAGAGGCACAACAGGAAGTCTCATTCACTAATAGTGGTAATGCAAAATAGAACTGCCTTCTTGACAAAGAATTTTGTGGTTTCTAATAAACTTAAGTCTTATCATGCATCTTAGCAATCATTCACCTTTGTCTCCACCCAAAGGTTATGACAATTTATGTTTATACATAGACTTGCTTGTAGATGTTAATATTAGCTATATTCATAATTGACAAAGCTTGGGAGTTACCAAGATGTTCTTCATTGGATGAATGGATAAATAAATTGTGTTACATCCAAAGAAGTAGTACTTACAGATGAAATATAAAATTTCAAGTCATGTAAAGAAAGAGAAGAAACAAGTGCACATTACTAAATAGAAGAAGCAGTCTAGAAAGCTAGCATATTGTATGATTCCAACTACATAACATTCTGGAAAAAATCAAATCTAAGAAGACAAGACCATTGATTGCCAGGGGATAGAGGATAAATAGGTAGAGCACAGCTGATTTTAGGGCAGTAAAAATGCTCTGCATGATACTATAATGATGAACACATGTCATATACATTTGTTCAAATAGAAAGAATGTAGAACACTAGGAGTGATCCCTACTTGGAATTGTGGAATTTGGGAGATTTTATCTGTCAGCATAGGTTCTGTCAGTTGTAATGGAGGCACGGTGCTCATTGGAGATGTTAATAATGAGGGAAGCTGGGCCTGTTTGGGGGCAGAAAGTACATAGCAAATTTGTATTCTGTCCACTCAACTCTGCTTTGAACATAAACTGTTCTAAAAAATTAAAATATTATTAAAAAGCATGATGACCTCTCGTTATCATTTCAGACTTTCAGTTGGGAACATGAAAGGATAAAGATGATGAGGAATTGGCCAGTGCCCAGAGATTCTAGGGCAAGTTCAAATCAACTCAACTTGTGTCAAAATAAATTTTTTTCCCTATTTAGATGCAAATGAGTAAATCAGATATGAGGAAGGAAACACAACAACTGACATCAGAGAAATACACACACACACACACACACACACACACACACACACATATATATATATATATATATATATATATATATATATATGTATATATTCACCTTTGTCTTCACCCAAAGGATATGACAATTTATGTTTATATATAGACTTGCTTGTAGATGTTAATATCAGGTATATTCATAATTGACAAAGTTTGAGAGTTACCAAGATGTCCTCCAGTGGGTGAATGGATAAATAAATTGTATTACATCCAAAGAAATAGTACTTACAGATAAAAAATAAAATTTCAAGTCATGTAAAAATAGAGAGGATGATATGTGTGTGTGTGTGTGTGTGTGTGTGTGTGTGTGTGTGTGTGTATAAAACAACTAAGGGCTATTATGAGCAACTACACACCCCAAATTGAAAAACCTAGTAAAGACAGGTAAGTTTCTAGACACCTACAACCTGCTAAAATGAAACCATGAGGATATAGAAAACAGAAACACACCAATAGCAAGAAATGAGAGTAAATCAGTAATAAACAGCTTTACAACAGAGAAAAGCAAGAACTGCATGACTATATTGATGGATTTTGCCAAATCTTTAAAGAAGTAGTGGCAGTTTTTTTCAAACTATTCCAAAGAACAGAAAGGAAAAGGAAAGATTCCATACCAGCCTATGTTCCCAGCATTACCCCAGTACCAAAACCAGGAATAGACACAGCAATAGAAGAGGTAATGGAGTGCTTTTGAACAGGGGAATAAAGGAAACACCTGGTCACTCTTGGTAGGAATGTATAATCATTGTGAAACACAGCATGGAGTTTTTTCAGAAAATCAAAAAAGAAGACTACCATGTGATCCAGCATTCCATAACTGGATATATACCAGGAAATAAAATCAGTATATCAAAAAGACACCTATTTTCACACGTTTATTATTCCAATATTCTCAATAGCCAAGAAATGGCTTAGTGTCTATCAACTAATGATAGATATAGAAAATGTGATAGGCTTATACAATGGAATATTATTCAGCCATACAAAACAGGAAAGTTCTGTCATTTGAAGCAACATAGATGGAACTGGAGGGAATTATATTAAATGAAATAAGTTAGGGACAGACAAATATCAGATGTTTTTATGTGTGAAACTAAAAAGTTGGCAAATAAAAATATTGCTACCAGAGCATAGGGATGTGTGTGTGTGTGTGTGTGTGTGTGTGTGTGTGTGTGTGTATGAACACATGTCAGGAATTGAACTCAGGGGCACTTCACCACTTCACCACATCCCCAGCCCTATTTAGTATTTTATTTTGAGACAGGGTATCACTGAGCTGCTTGGTACATCACTTTTCTGAGACTGGCTTTGAACTTGCACTCCTCCTGCTTCAGCCTCCCGAGCTGCTGGGATTACAAGTGCACGCCATAGCATAGAAGATTGTGAAGGAGGAAAGGATCATGAAAAGATTTTTAATAGGTACAGGGGAGCAATTGGCTGAAAGGAATAACTTCTAATGTTCTATAACACAGTAGAATACCTATGAATGGCAATAATTAATTGAATATATTAAAATTGCTAGTAGAGAGGATTTTGCATGCTCCCAAAACAAAGCAATGGCAAATATTTGAGGTTATACATATTCCAGTTTCCTTAAGCTGATTCTTAAACATTGTTTGCAAGCTCTTATTGACATGTTGTACTTTATAACATGTATAATTATGATGGTTCAAATAATAATAAAACTTTTTTAAAGTAAAGGGAAAGTTAACAAATAGTAAAGTTGATTCTTTAAAAAATCAATGTAATTTTTAACTTGTGGGAAGACCAGTTAAAGAAAAAGAGAAATAAATAAGAAAAAAAAACAGCTAGTAATGAATGAGGGATAGCATTACATTATTAAGATTCTTCCAGTATTCTTCAAAGTATTATTCATGTGATATTAAATTCCCTGATACCAATTAAAATCAACATTAACATTTGACTATAGAGGAAGTTTTAAAACAGGGCCAAACATTTTTTGACACATTTTATTAAGCAGTGGAAATTTTTGTTTTTTCCCCTTGAATTTGGGTGAGCCTTTGACTATTTTGACCTAGAGAGTAAGGCAGACATGATGCTGAGTTTCTCCCAAGAGCATGTGGTAAAAGACCCTGAAGCTTTATATTATTTGCTGGGGACAACAGCACCAGGCATCCCCTCTCTCACCTTCAACTAGCAAAAGTCTGTTATTTGATAAGGAGGTCAAACCCACATGCAAAAGCCATGTGTGATTTCTCTGGCCAATAAGGCAGCTGTGCCAGAACTTCAGGTTGCCCAGATATTGAGACCTCCATATTACCCCACGTCTAAGCTCAGAGTCACCCTCAGTTGTTCTATTCTTCCTAGCTAAACCCCAGATATCATGCATGGAATATCAAAACCTATATTCCCTGAGGTCTGAATTTTCAGCTTATGGAAAAGTTGTTGTTTTATCTTTCTAAGTGTTGAGGTGGTTTGGGATGACACAATAGATAAATGGAGCACCTAGAATCTGAAAATAGCTACTGAATTGTCCCTGTGCATGCATGCTACCCTCCTGAGATCACTTCCATGAGTAGAAATAAGATTAAATATTAGAATGATAAATCGGACCACATTTCACCCTGTTTAAAATTTTCTATTGGACTTTCAATGTCCTCAGCAAAATGGAGATAAATATTTACTGTGATTTACTAAATTTTCTATTTTTTTTTCTGTAGTTGCCTAACCTGAACATTAAAATTAGACCAGGTTACCCTGTTATGGTCTTATAAAATACATATTTTTTTATTGCACTTACTAGGGTTATGATTTTATATGCATTTGTGAGATTGTGTGAGTAATGATGTTCCCTTTTAAGTTCTAAATTTCTTGAGGGCAAGAACTAGATCTGGATTTGATCATCATTTTATTCCAGGCACCCAGCCCACTGTCTAACTTAAATTATGTGGTCAGAAAATACTTCTTAGTGCTGATATTATGAAGAATAGTAAACAAGAGAAAATCTGAAGTGACATAAAAATGACTTGGATCAGCTCAAACAAGAAGGCTTAAAATGCTAGAGGCAGAGATGATGGAAAAAAAAGGATACAGAGAAAGATTTTGCAAGAAGGCATTCTCAGTAAATGCTTGTTTGCATGCCTTCAGGACCACCTCTTTCTTTGAGATAAGAGAATAGATTGTGGCGTCCTGAAAGAATTGTTGTGAGAAGATGGGGATAGGGCCAGATAAACTGGTCAATGAGAAAATATAATCCCAGCACCCATAAATTAAAAGTAGGGGGGATACACATTTTGCCAAAAACTATGCAGGAGAGGTTGTATGATAGAATTTTTAATTTTCAGAGAAGGGAGATTTTGACAGCTGCTTCCAGCTAACAAGAATCCAAAAACAAAAATAATTTTGATACTGACATTTATGTGCCTATCACAATTACAACCACATAAAAAGCAGCATGTATAGCACAATAAAATACTAAAACTTGCCAAATGGAATGAGGCAGGCATGTCAATCAAAACATTAACTACATCATGTGATTTCTTTTTTCTTTTTGTATTAATGACAGCCTTGGTTTTGAAGGACAAACTATGGGATCTACGGGACAGAAATGATTTTTTTTTAAATTAAACTTGTTTCATATTTTCTGAATATAGTACTTATTCTTTTCAGGATGTAAGAGATGTAAGTTTTGAACATGAGGCACTTAGTAGTTAAAGGCATCTCTCCTGATGTCATGGAGAAATAATTCCTGATACAAGTGTTTAAAAAATTAGTAGAAATGACAAAATGATTTAATATCACTAGCTCAAGTTGTATACATGAATGATATTGTATTTTTACTTTAAATTGGATATTTCTCTTATGGAATCTATATGAAAAATATAAAGAAGAGAAAAAAGGAAATATGAAAACAATTTAAAATTCTCATAATATATTGAGGAATATAATATATATTTTTAATACAGAGAGTATTCATGGTGTGATTAAATATCAGACAATATCTCAGGAGATCAAAATTCCCATAGTGTTAGTCCAGCCTGTGATATTTACCAGCACTTAGTCTTCTACACAATCCTGGGCAAATACACATAGGTAGGATCTGGGGCCATGATCATTTACACAGATGCAGCGTCTTCCCATCTTCTCATGATGTGCATCCTAGATGATTGAGCTAGTTGATGCATTGTTCATGTTTTTGCAAAACAAAACAGGTACTAATGAAACCACATTAAATTCATCAGTAAGAATTTTTCACAAATGTGATATCAGCCAGAACTATATTGCCACTGAGCATGCCCGATGTCTTTGTGATGATTTCTAATCTACAATTATATCACCTAACTTATTAATTGGCTTGAGTATGAAACTAATATGACAGTTGATTTCTCACTTCTTATTTGGAAAAAGACTCATCTGTGGAATGAACTGTGTTTGTAGAGATAGAAGGTAAATTCTGTGACAGCAGGTTGTTTTGAAGTTCAGGAAAATATAGAAAGTAAAAGAGTGGTGCCCTACATTTGAAAGTTAAGGTGTTATAACGCTTTAAACTCATACAAGAAAATGAGTATAATTTCTCCTTTCACCTCATCTTCATCCTAGTTACAATACCATTAATACTATTGCTGGTATTATTCTACTTCAATAACAGTAATTGAAGCAGCAACAGTATTAATGGTAGTAATAATAGTAATTGCAGCATTAAAAGAAGTTTTAGATTTCATAATATAACAAGTAGTGCTGGTGGTGGTAGAGAGAGTAATTTTTTTATTATTAGTGTAGGATTCAATTTCCTAGTAGGAAATATATCACACACTTATAAGGCTTGAATGAAGAGAGTTGAGTGGAGAATTATGTATAGCTTCATGAACTGAATGAACGAAACCAACAAAAGATAATAATTCCAGCAACACTGGAACCAAGGAAAGAGATATATAGTAGGACCTGAGCAAGAACTGTAGCCACAGGAGGACACACCTACAGGGGCTGTGGCTTAGATCAGGTGCGAGGGTAACACACACCTCCTTCTGCCCTCTAATGTCCCAGGAAGCATGCCAGGGGCAACCAGTAGGAAGCTAGAAACATGGGTGCTGAGGAGACACATACCAGAGAGAGAACTTCCAAGGGTGTGGAATAGGACAGAGAAGGGTAAAAATTTACTTTGGAGTGACAGAAAGAGAATGAACAGCTTAATAATTTGCCTTTACTTTTCATTCACTGTGTACCATAAAATGTTCAAAGTCATTTAAATGCATTCTTTGGTCTTTAATAAATCTTGTTTAATGTATAAATAGCAACAATCTCATAAAGTGAATTGCTCATAACCCCATTTATATTTAGGGAAGATGAGAATCAAAGGGGTGAGATAGCACAAAATTGAAAGGAAAATAAAAGTAAAAGTTCCTTACAGACATGATCAAGCATGGAGGTTAGAGACTCAAGTTTCTTTATTTTCTATGTAGAAAAAAGAACAGGTACTTCAAATTATTTTTTTTTCATCTGACACCTAAGTGCTCTAAAACTTTAGGGCAGAAAACTAGTAACATCAGTAGCACAGACTACTTATTTTTTTTTTCCAGAGCTAGGTGTGTTAATCTTACCTATAGCCATGGAAAAGGGATGGCCTTTTGCACTTTATTTTGAACCCCAGGATTCATTTTTTCTGCACCTTCTTTATCCCATTCATCTTTGAATTGAGGTGTTAGGAAAATGAACTCTTGTGAACTCCAATGGTAACCTTAAATGCTGTTGTCTAATATGATTTGGTAGGTGAGAAACCAAGAGCAAAAGAAGCAAAAATCAGTAGAAGGAGCAGTGAACTAGATATTAGGTGACCCAGACACTAGATATAGCCGTAACCAGCTTGGGGTTTAGGAATAATCTTTTACTCTCACGCAGAGGTAAGAATTTTACGTTCAGGCAGTCTCTGTCTTCGGAATGCCTTGTATTACAGAAGTGCATTTGTCTGTGCTTTGAAGAGCACACAGAACTTTTTTTCATAGCAACACGTTTTTCAAGGGCAGCCCATAGTGTCTTATTGATGTATGTTTCTTCATACAGCTACCTGATTGAATTTTGTGTGTTAAAGGAAAGGGTCTTTTGTTTTGTTATGCTTTGTCATGGCACACAAATATCAAATTAGGTAGGATGTAATTACTTTCAGCAATATATACCAATTGACACACACACATATACATACACTCTTATACAAAGAAAGGCTTTTCTTCGACCCAATTGGGTAAATGTAGACTTAGAATTGTTATTAGTGCATCAAAAAGACAATCTTGGGGGATGTTCCAAAGTCCTTCAATCAGCATAATATCTAACATAAGATGCCTAGAACCAAACAAATGTGAAATTGTAAGGATTTTTTTTTATTGAGGATAGCAAGACAGATACATATGAAAACAAAATGTTTTCCCCAACACTAAAGTGCTATTCGATACATTTATTTTTTTCACAACAATGTTGATAACCTGTTGATTAAATAGATTTTTAATAGACACAAAGAAAGTAGGAAAATATAGAGCCAGCTTAGTGTAAGCCACATATCTGTTCCACTTCCCTTCCCATGAGATTCCCCATCTGTGTACTAGCTTTGATCTGGAGTCACAAACAAAGACTATCTATTTATTCAAGAGATCAAATGTTACTTTTGGTGTAGACCCTGGGGAAACTCAGAAGAGAGACATAAGCTTTGGGAGTACATTGATTTTCAAAGTGTTGATCTGAATAATCCATGACATATTTAGTTTCTTTGACTGTGAGAAGATGTACATGGAGGTGATGAGCTCAGAGGGCTTTGTTCTCTTGGCATAAATCCTCTCTTTCCTTTTGCAGTTGTCTTCTTTATATTACAACAGAAAATACTCTAAATAAAAAAGCTCAAGATACACATCTCCCTGCTAAAAATATGGTAAATGTTCCTAGAGTTTCTGATTTTCCTGTTTTAAAATAATAAAGAAAAACTGGACACATACTTTCTAAATGGTTGCTGATTTTTATGTGTCATTCTGAGAGTTAATTCTCCTTCAGAAATTCTTAATACTTAATAGAATGCACATATTTTTAAATAGCTTTTTTTTTAAAGCAGTTTCACATTTGTAGAAAAATTGAGCACAAAGCATGAAGAATTCCCATAATCTACCTTTATTCCTTCCCACATATTTCCCTGGATGCTAACATTTTTTATTGGTGTAGTTTATTTGCTATAATTGATGGTACAACATCAATATATGATGCTTAACTAAAACCAATAGTGTTTATTAGGGTTCTCTCTTTGTGTTGTACAGTTCTGTGGGTTTTGACAAATGTTAATGTCATATATGCACCATTATATTATTAAAATAATTTCACTGTCCTAAAATCTTCTGTTTTTAACCTACACATGCATTTGCACACACCACCCCCCATCCTGGCAGCCATTGGTAATTCTACTGTCTATAACATAGCTCCCCTTTTTCTGTGCCTTCACTTTCCATGGTTTCAGTTACACCTGGTTAAACACAGTTCAAAAATACTTAGTGGAAGCTCCAGAAATGAACTGTGAGTTTTAAATTGTACATTGCTTTGATTAAGTTATTGAGATCTCACGGCATTCTTCTCCATCCCACCAGGGACATGAATTATGCCTTTGACTACCACATCCAAACTGCATATCTGCTTTTAGTTATTTAGTAGCCATTCCTGTTATCTAATTAACTTCTGGGTTCAGGTAACCCTTATTTTACCCAAAACCCTAGCATAATGATGTGAAGAAGTCACCAAGAAATAAAATATGGAAGGAAAAATGAACTTTGGTGCCATGCAGCAGTGCTGGAGGCCTATGGTAAAAACCATTGTTTACATAGGGTTCTGTACCATCTGGGGGTCTCAGGCATCTACTAAGGCTCTTGAAACATATCCTCTGAGAATATAGTTTCACTTTTTCCAGAATGACATACAGTTGACATCATACCTATATTGTCTTTTCAGACTGGTTTCCTTCATTTAGTAACATACATTCTAGTACCTTTATGTCCACTCATGCTTAATAGCTGAAGTATTTGTTTTATTTTATCCCTGAATAATATTCCATCATCTAGATGTACCACACTTATCCATTTGATGGATAAAAGACAATTTGGTAGCTTCTAAGATGGGGAAGTCTATGAATAAATCTGTTATGAACATATGTATTCAGGTTTTTATTTCGGCATAGGTTTACAACTCCTTTATGCAAGCACCTAGAAACATGGTTGCTTATCATATAGTAACTCTATTCTTTTTTAAAAGAAATTGCCAAACTATCTTCCCAAACAACTACCATCACATATTCCCTCCAATACAGAGAGACAGTTCTTACTGCTCCACATTCTTGACAGCACTTGATACTGTGTCTGTTTTGGATTTTTTTAAAAACCATATCTTGCAAACTTTTCTATCCAGTCTGTGATTTGTGATTTCATTATCTTGATCATATAATTTGCATGAAATATTTTTTAATTTTGATAATACCCAACTTATTTTTTCATGAATCATGAAATTGATATGTTCCTTAAAAAATTATCACCCAATTCAGCATCACCTAGATTTTCTCCTACTTTGTCATTTAGAAATTATGTTGTTTTGCATTTATGTTAGGTCTGTGACACATTTCAAGTTGATTTTCATGAAAGGTGTAGTTTCTATGTGTGAATTCATTACGTTGCATGTGGATAACCATGTCGCAGTTCCATTTTTTGAGAAGACTGTCCTTTCTCTATGGAATTTCCTTTACTCTGTTCTAAATATCAGTTCAGTATATTTGTGTGCATATTTTCCCGGGCTCTCTATTCTGTTTCAGTAAACAATTCATCTGTTCTTTTGCAAATACCATACTGCCTTGATTACTGTAGTTTTATAGTACAATTAAAATTTATGCATTGATTTTTCCCCAATTTTTCTTTCTTTAACACTCTATTAGCAATTCTGAGTCTTTTGCTTCACTATATAATCTTGAGAATCAGTTTGTTAATTACTTGTTACAATTACTTGCTGAGATTTTGTTTGGGATTGGGTTGAATCTATTGACCAATTTAGGAAGAAATACCATCTTAACTACATTGAATCTTAGAATCCATGAATAAGAGATCACTCTTCATTTATTAAAATCTTCCTTAATGTCTTTAAAGTATTGGAGTTTTCCTCATATATATTTTGTACATTTTTTGTTTTACTTATGTGTTTTTTAAAAATTTTTTGCTGCTAATGAAATGTAAATACTTTTCCCTACCTCTTCCATGTTTATAAGGTATACATAAATTTAGTCACAACAGTCTGAAAGTTAATATTGTTTCATGTGTTACTTGTTCTTTTAAATTTTTCTTTCATATTTTAAACCCACAGTTTTATACAATCTCCATCTTTTCAAATCTTTTTGTTCCTGGTAATTCCTGCATGAGAAGCCACAACTACTTAAATATAGTTTGAATATACACATTAGGTTTTTCTTGAGTCAGTGTAGAGTCTTATATGTATAATAATTATTAAAGTCTCAAGTTTTTATAAAATTTGCCCAAATTCATCATTTTACATATGCAATTATCTGATAAAATAGAATTGGATGCTTATCAAAATGTCCATATTTATATAATAATGTGTAAAATTAAATAATCATAGAAACAAAATAAATCTAAAAAAAAATTGGTCTTTATATGCCAACATTTGAGACCTTGAAATGTGAAGTGATTTTTTTAAACACAATCAAAATTATTCTAGAGAATGTATTAGGAATCAGGTTGGTGGTAAAACTGATTCTTGAAGACAATCATCATATTTTCTGCATAAAATTTGAGTCTTTTTCCATGTCTCAATGACCTTGTCCCAGAGAGGCGATAATTTACATTTGCATGTAGAATTTTAAATGGCAAATATTCAAGTTTGATTTAGCATAAGTTGAAAGTAGATATTAAAATTATACACTCTTCATTTTGTTATGTTTGTAGGTCACAAACGATTGCTCTTAACATGTCTGACAACAATTCATGGAAACACTGACATGATTAAAATTGACTTGGAGGGTTTGCATTCATTCTGCACACTCGCTCAAACTAAATTAATTCATGGAAGAAATTGAGAACATAAAAGGACTCAGAACATGTACTTAAACCAAAATATTGAAGTGTTAGAATCTTTCTCAGTGAATAAAGAAGTACCTAATATTCTCCTTCAAATGAGGTCCTAGTTAATTCTAGAGAATTGACACACCACAGTATGCTGAAATGGTTGTAATACTGCTCCATTAGATCTATTGTTAGAAAATTGCACTTTACATATCTGGCTGCACACACACTGAATAAATTGCTAGGTTGGGGATGACTTCACTATTTGTCCTTGTGGTGTTTTGTAATGCTGTGCTAATGCAATACACTCCTTTATCTATCTAGCTCTGTGTTTAAAGGTTGATTTGATCTTATTTGGGGTGCAATGCCTGCAGAGCATCAAGCAAGTGTTTCCTGAGTAAAGTGTTTGCATTTGTACTTGCACATTTCTTCTCCACTTCGTTTTTCTATGAAATTGGCATGCTTTACAGAAAAGATGGTTTATAGTGTATTTGATTACACAGTTAGACATAACAGTTCAGCACAATATGCTATAATCAGGACTACTCAGAAAAGCAATTTAGTCTTGATCTTTTCAAATTAAGTGTGTATTGAATGTATAACTTACCATCTCCAAAAAGAGCTATTTTGAGGCAGTAGTGAGAAAAAGAATGCCATTACTTGTTGTCATAATTTTCTTTTAAGGAGTAGATTGGTAGAATCAGTTGAGCTGTCATGGGACTAATCTTTCAATAACTTTTTCTTTGTGTGTGTGTGAGAATAGAGACAGACTGTGGGTAGTGTGGATATTGATACCAAAGATGAAAAATCTTGAAATGAAAACAAGTGAAAGAAAAAGAGATGCTTACATGTTGAGCAAGGAACCACATTAAAGAAATGAGAGAGGGAAGAAGGCAGGGCAGTCCTAGAGAGGAGGAGGTCTCCTACTTGGCTTCTCAGATGCTGCCATATTGAAAACCATCCCAAAATTCAACCTCACATTGGCTATACCCTCAAAATTCTGACTGACTTCTCTACTTCTTATTGATAGAAATGAAAATACTTGCCTTATAAACTCTGTCTTCCAACAAATTCAGCTGGTTATCATTACACTGGCTTTTGATATTTGTGTGACAGGTTTTCTGCATAGCTTCCATTAGATTGCACAAGTTATCTTCTCTTTTTTCCTACTAACTTTTCTGTATAATCACTTAATAATAAAGACAGGTGAAAAAAGTGTTTATTCAGTAATATATTATTGAAATCATGCCAGAAGTGTCTTGGGGAAGAAGCTAGTATTATGCATTCAACATTTTCCTATTTAAACTAAATTAACGTTGGTGATTATTTATGTTGCCAAGGGTGTGGGAAGCAAAAATTTTTAAATAATATTAAAAGATACTTAAAATGGTCTTGAAAGCAACTTGCCAGGACCTACCCAAACTGAAAAATGTATCTGCTCCTTGATAAAGCAACCATATTAGATATGCTTATGAAATGTACTGATAAACATTTGCTAAATATATGTATGATATTCATTAATATTGCTATTATCCAAAACAAAGGTAAACAATTTATTAAATCAAAATACACCTTCTATCAAGTGTGTATTCATTAAGTAAATTATAGTCCATTGCTTTGAGAATAAATGTACATATCTTTAGAAACTGTAAGGGAAAACTTTCCAAGGCAAGTGAAAAATATAGGTATTACTCAGTTTGAGTTATTTTACTATTTTAGTGTAATTCTGTAACACCCTGAGTCTTGGGGGATTTTTAATAATTCCCAAATCTAAAATTTAATCATGTATTTCAATATTATGCTCTTCAAATTCATTACTTACCTCTAGAAAATAGATTATCAATAGCAATTTTATCTCAAATTATTTATCAATACAAGCGATTCATCTTCCCTTCTATATAGAAAGATTATCTTGTCCAGAATGTTAATCTGTTTTTTGTTTAATTTTTTTTGCACCCCTTAAACTGTATTGAATAGTGAACTCTTTTGAGGAAAAGGAAATTTTAATTTGATTGAAAATAATTTCCATGGAGTTGAAGGGAAAATATCCTTTGAAATGATCAAATATGATTCTTTGTTTCAGAATTCTTTCCTAATATAATTATGTAACAGATCTGTCTTATTCAATCATTTACAATCACATTGTGTGCATTATTGACCAATACTCAGTTTATTCTACACAGTTTTTACCTATATCATAGATATCTCTTTGAGTATTTGGAGTTACTTCAATTGTGTAAATATCTTCCTTTCTTATCATTTTTTCTGAAAGTAGCTGTTGTTCAATATCTAATGGAACACAGGTCTTTGCATTGCTTGGGCAAACTCCATATGATCTCTGTCTTTAGATTAGATATAGATACATACACATGCAGGCTATTTTTACAAAAGGAGCAGAGCCAGGTAAATGACAATTTGCTTTCTTTGGCAAAGTTGCATATGCACTGTTTACATGGGGACATCTATGAATCCTACCATGAATTCCCCAGTTTATATCTATTTAGAAGAGAACCAAACACTGGCAAATCATAATGTTCCATGAACTGTGCTATGCATTCCTACCCTCAGCCTCTCAGTAGTAAGAGTTTTTCTGAAAGCAACTTGGATCATTTTAGAAGCTGTATAAACTATTTTAGATGACAAGTGGACCATTTTGTGCACTGAAGTAGGAATTTGCTAGTGGCCTAAAAGAGCTAATGAAACTTTCAAAGGCATTGGCAGACTTGAAAGGATTATGGACCAAAAATTGTTTTAACATAAATGAAAACATCAACTGAAAAAGACATACGGTCTATTCTTAGGAAGCAAATTTAAAAAGAGAGAGAAGGAAAAAAAAAAGAAAGAATAAGAAATCTAAGGGGCAAGTAGAGAATTGGGAAGAAATAGAAGCATAGAAAATAAATTTTCAAAGGCAAGTAGAATTTTATGCATATATACACACATACAAATTACATAAAATAATACACATATTAAATTTACATAATATTTGACATATATGAGGAACTGTATCCTAAATCATTGAAATATAATGTAAAACTTCCATTTAATTTATATTACAAATCCCAGAAATCATTATGGCAAACTGTCATGTTTGATAGTCTATAGAAAATTTATAATTATAAAACATAGAGCTCAATTATGGCATACATATGGAATTATAGAGAACAAGTTATTTTTTTACAAATAAATTGATTCATTTAATCAGTAGTTAGGTTAATATTATTTCAAAGTTGCCAAGAGGCATAAAAGTAGTATATTATATAAAATCACTGTTTCTGGTGTAAAACAAAGATTAAACACTATGAGAGAGAGAGAGAGAGAGAGAGAGAGAGAGAGAGATATCTTGTGGATATAGTGATTTTTCACCAACAGTGAGAATAAATGAGAGACTCTTCCCTTTTACCAGTCTAGATCTGCTTCATCATTCTTCCCTATTCATGTTGAATGTTGGAACTTTATAACAAAATGAAAGGAGAAACCTCATAGAAAAAAACAAGGAGAGAATCTTTTCCTTTTCTGACTATTAGGCATGCCAGCAGGAGAATAGGAAGGGAAGAGGGTAAGCATCTTAATCATGCTCCTCCCATTACATTTGCTTGGCTCTTTCACCAAGATCTTTTTTTATCAGGGACCCCTCTTTACTCTGGGGGTCCACCACAGTAAAATCACCCTCTCTACTCATGGTGCTTACTCTCTCTGCATAGCCTGCTCTCTGTGTCCCAGTGAACACATGGACACTCTTTCTACCTCTTGGGAGCAAAAACTCTTAAAGCCCTACAACTGGCAAAACATTCTTTTTTTCTGGTATATTTATATTTTGTTTGCACTTAAAAATTGTTCTTTTCTTAATCTTGTTAAGTAATACCTGGCTGAGATTACCATTTGTTTCTTGCTGGAACACAGACTTATTCAAGTTTGGTTTCTATTAACTACAGTGATAGAATTTATAGTTGAGGTAATTCAGGTTTCACAGACAATAGTCAGAAAACCCAAAAGTTCCCATGAAAGAATCAAATTTCAAATTCAGTCTAAAACTATGCAGCACATTTAAAGAAATATTAATGAATTAGCATTAAAGATTTTAACAAGAAATAGTAGATCTTATATATTTTGCATTTTCATTCCTGATGTGCAGAAAAATGGTTTACAGTCCTTTATAATTTTCTTGCCTCTATGTAATTAGTTAATTAATCTAATTGCCCTTTGAACACATACTTAAAATTGTGTTACAGTTCCTACAAAAATATCAGCAGATTTTTATCTGAGTGGTTGGTTGTTTGCTTTTTGTTAATTCTGCTTTTCAATCTTCTATTTCAACAAATGCAATGTACCTCTAGTTGGTGGGTCAATTTCTCTTAATGGTACTTTCTGCTCCCTTTTTCCTCAAAGTTACAGTGGTGGAATGTTTAGGGCTTGGTCTTTTTTTTTTCATGTGCACTAGCCAACTACTCTCCCCTGAGGAGCATCCCTGGTTCCTAAGACCTGGCCTTTGTTTATTTCCTAGGTCCTTTCTTATTCATCATTACCACTATTCTACTGTAATGCATAAATATAACAAATTTATTGAATTTAACAAATCTTATGAAGATTCCATAAAGTTATGTGGAATAAATATAAAAACATTTAAATTTTCATGAGGAATTTCAGGTGTGAGATACTTGAATAATAACCCTGAAGAAAAAATAAATGGAATTAAAAGAAGTACATTATATATAAAAGTGGATATTTCCATAAAACTGGGTGAAAATTAGGATGATTCCTATTAATTAAAATTGTTCTAAAAGTTAATAAATGTAAATAGATGGAAATGAGAAATAACAGGTATGAATATGGATATTAGAATGTTAAACAAATAGAAAAGATCTAGCATTGTACCTAGTATTCTGTTTGTTTTATCTATTTTTGTTCTTCTTATTTTATTTTGGGTTAAACTTGCATTTTTTAAATTTCATGTTAATATTTAGGGTTTGTAGTTTTCAATTCTACATTATTTATTTGGGGATTGCTTTAAAGAATGCAATATACATTTTAACCCTCACAATAAGTGACGTCTATATGAAGTTAATATTGAACCAGGTCACAGAAAGTTTAAGAACCTTGCAACTAAAATGTTCATTACTCCCTCTCCCTACATTTACATTAAAAAAATGCACAAAACTATTATTAGTTACTACTATAGCTATATTATTCTTTGGGTATTAGTTATATAAATTTTAAAGAAATTATGAAGAAAAGTATATTTTAGACTAATCCATGCAGTTATTATTTTTACTGTTCATTTTTCTTTCTGATGATTGGTGTTTTCATCTGTTGTCATTTCTTTATCCACCTAAAGGTTGTTTTTTGATGTGTCTTGTGATGCTTTTCTGATGGCAGTTCATTCTCGTAAGTTTTATTTTATCTAAAAATATCTTTATTTCATCTTTGTTATTGAAGGGTACTTACAGTGGGTATGGACTTCTCAGTGACACTCTCTATCACTATTTCTAATGACAGGACTTAGGTCATGTGAATACTGGATATCTAGATACAATGTGTCACTTTCTCTGGCATATAAATTTCTCTAATTTTGGTTATAATTCTTTCTACTTTATTTTCTCTATATTTATATGCTTAGAGTTTGCTGATGTTTGGGTCTTTGAAGTAGTTCTCTATGTTTATAAGACCTTAGACTGTCATCATTTTTTTTTCCTTCCCACCCTCATTTTCTCCTTTAGTTCTTTTATTTTAAATCTATCATATTCTCATGAAGCTATTTGATATTACCTGACAAGTTACTGATCCTGTATTATTTTTATCTTTTTCTATATGCTTCATGATTTTTATTGATCTGTTTTCAAATTTACTGATTTTTTCCTGCTATGTTTAATTAATTATTTATATAATATATCCTGTTCTATCATTTCCACTGGGTTATTTTTATGCTTTTATTTCTCTGTTGAGATTCCTTTTATAGTCACTAATTATGACAATGCTTAAATTTTTATTCAGCTAAGGTATACAAGCCTCTTAGCCTCTTTAAATTACTTTGCTAATTCCACATCTGGATCATCTTATAATCAATCTACATTCATGACATTTTCCATCAGAATTGGTCAAGTTCTTTTTTGTTTAATATGCCTTTTAAATTTGAGTTGTGTTTCCAATTTTGTAAATGTAGAGACTTGAATTATCCTTGTCTCTTTAAAAATTCTTAACTTATTTTATTTTGCAGATAGTTTCCTGGGCTGGAATCAACTTACAAACTCTACTTTCTTCAGATGGACAGCAGCTGAGATGCCTCTTCAGTTAGTTTAGTTTTAGCTAGGCTGCTTATTGTCTATTCAATGCATACCTAGCTTAGGGTGTAGACAGAATCCATTTAAATGCATAGACTCCCCTTGTGTATGAAATATCCTATGTGTTTTAGTTATCTATAGCCACTGTAGTAAAATATCTCACAAATTTAGTGGTTTAAAACAATACAAATATATCATCCTATAGTTGGACAGGTCAGAAGTCTAACAAGAGTCTCACTGAGTAAAACCAAGGCTGAGTTTCTTTCTGTAGGCTCTAAAGGGAGAATCCATTTTCTCCTCTTTTCCAGTTTTCAGAGTGCTCACATTCCTTCACCTCTGACTCCCTTCCTCCACCTTTAAGGCAAACACCAGTACACCTTTCTGAATCTCTTTTATACTTTTGTAACTGCCTCTCTCCACTTTTAAGAAAATGTATGAGCTCATCTGGATAATGATTTGCCATCTCAGGGTCCTCAACTTCATTTAGATCTGCCAAGACTTTATGCTATGAATAGCATCACATTCACAGGTCTTAATATTGCAATATGGATATTTTGTGGAATTATTTTTTTTAATTTACCATGATACACTATTCTTTATGCACCTACTAAAAGGTGATGTAGGAACTTACTTATTAAGAATCATTGGGGGCCGATGTTCCTTTCCCATAAATCTAGGCAGGACTGAGACACATGTGAAAATAATATCATAGAATTTCTAAGAGCAGGTGATAAAAGGTAGTACAGTTTCCACTTAGTTTTTCCTTTGAATATTTCTTATCAGAATCAGACACCATGCCCTGATACTATGTGTTCTGGACAATTGAGGTCTCTATTCACAGCATCAACCAACAGCTTGAAACAGTCTTGGTGATGCAGTTAGTGGCACTCACCATTGCAACCACAGTGACCAAAGGGAGTGGGCTAATAATGAAGCCAGATTTAAAGATAGGTGGTTATTTTAAGACTAATAGTTTAATAGCCTATTAGACTAGACTCTAATAAAGAAAATGGAGTCTGATCTGAGTCTCACAAACCAGAAACTGCACCTAGGAGATTGAAAAGTTAATGTCCCCAAGGCCTGGGCTCATCCTAAAGACTGTTAATGAAGCAGCCCCCATCAGATAGGGATTGCTAGTTAATTCACCCTAGGCCCTTCCTGCCCAGATACCTCCCCCCCACACCCCATGAACTCACCTGTTTCCCACCTTTTGGCTTTTCCTCCTGCATGCTCCATCCCATGTAAGATAAAGGACAGGAATGTAGAAGAACAAAGTAAACCTTAGATATAAAGAGATGGGACTTCCTCATTCCACGGATTCTGCCTTTCAGTCCCCTTCTTTCTCCAGGGAGAAGTCTGTTTTACTATCCTTAAATAGAGCCTTTTACTTTCTACTCTACAGTTGCCTCAGTGTCCTTCTCTGGTGTTATGCTTCAGCACTCAGGGAAACAAGACTGATTAAGGTAACTGGCGGTATCAATAGTGCCTCCTCAATGGCCCCCCAGAACTGATTGCTGCTGCTGTTACATCCTCACATGTAGAAGTATCACATTAGAGAAGCATGTTGAAGGAAGCATATAAAGCAGGATTTGTTTAAAAAGGGGTAACATAGACTCATATAAAAAAAAAAGGAACCATAGCTGGTATCCTGGGATCTTAAGAAGTGAGGGTTTTATACCTTTTTAATATGTCCTAGGCTTCCTTTGTTTCCCTGCTCTCTTCCCCTCATTTCTCTCCTTCCTGAGAATTTGACTAGGCCCAGGAGATGCTGGGATGGCCAAAAGGCGAGAAGCAGATGGGCTGGAGGGACAAAGGTGGAGTGATCTGGGCAGGAAGGGGGCATTATTAACAACCCTCTGTAGGAACAGACAATCCCTGGGACAGGTTACCTTAGCAACAGATTGGAGCAGGGGCAGATTATCTTGATAAAGGTGGATAAAGGGCTCCGAGAAAATTAATATTTCACTCTCCATTTTCTGGATCTGACCCTTGCCCATCTGCCTGTCTGATTTTGGCCTCAACAGGCTAAGTTTGACTGTTTCTTCTTTCCCTCTTAATTTCTAGTTAGTCTGCTTTCCCCAAACCACCTTTCTCATTTTTTTTTTGTTTGTTTTTATTTATGTATCTATTTATTTTGCTTTTAACTGGCGCCAGCAGCTTTTAGACCAAGATCCATCACTCAGCAAATGTATTCCTTTCATTCAAGTGCAGAACCTCCCTCAGACTCTGCCCATGTTTTTAAAATTAATCAATGTATTTATTGGTTCTAATTTGTTATACATGACAAAAGAATGCATTTCAATTCATAGTACACAAATGGAGCACAATTTTTCATTTCTCTGGTTATAGACAAAGTAGAGTCACACCATTTGTGTCTTCATACCTTTACCTAGGGTAATGATATCCATCTCATTCCACCATCTTTCTTCCCCATGTCCTCTCCCTTCCACTCCCTCCCCTTTACCCTATCCATTCCTCCCATGCTCCTCCATCCCCATTAAAGATAAGCATCGAATTATCATTCAATCTTTGGTTTTTCAGGATTGGCTTGCTTCACTTAGCATGACATTCTCCAACTCCATCCATTTACCTGCAAATGCCATGATTTTGTTCTCTTTTAATGCTGAGGAATATGCCATTGTGTATATATACCACAATTTCTTTATCCATTCATCTATTGAAGGGCATCTAGGTTGGTTCCACAAATTAGTTATTGTGAATTGTCCTGCTATAAATATTTATATGACTGTGTCTCTGTATTATGCTGTTTTTAAGTCCTTTGGGTATAAACTGAGAAGTGGGATGGCTGGGTCAAATGGTGGCTCCATTTCAAGTGTTCTAAGGAAACTCCACACTGCTTTCCAGAGTGGTTGCACCACCTTGCAGTCCTGCCAGCAATGTAAGACTGTGCCTTTCCTCCCTGAACCCTTGACAACACTTATTGTTTCTTCCATTCTTAATAACTGCCATTCTGACTGGAGTGAGGTGAAATCTTTTGATTTTTGATTTCTAATTGCTAGAGATGTTGAACATTTTTTCATATATTTGTTGATTGATTGTATATCTGTTTCTGTAAAGTATCTGTTCAGTTCCTTAGCCAATTTATTGATTGGGTTAGTTGTTTTTTAGTGTTAAGTTTTTGAGTTATTTGTATATCCTGGAGATTAGTGCTCTATTTTATGTATGCATGGTAATACTTTGCTCCTATCCTGTAGGCTCTCTGAGGACACAGAAACAAATCCGTACCAATGCAGTTATCTCACACTAGACAAAGGTGACAAAAACATATATAGGAGAAAAGATAGCCTCTTCAAAAAATGGTGCTAGGGAAACTGGAAATTCATATGTAGCAAAATGTAATTACATCCTTTTCCTCACCATGCACAAAACTCAACTCAAGAACCTAGGAATTAGAGCAGAGACCCTACATTTAATAGAAGAAAACGTAGGCCCAAATCTTCATCTTGTTGGATTAGGCCCCTATTTTCTTAACAAGACTCCTAAAGTGAAAGAAATAAATTCAAGAGTCAACCAATGGTATGATTTCAAATTGAAAAGCTTCTTCTCAGCAATCAGCGAGTTGAATAGATTCAGTGAGTTGAATAGATTCTGCCCATTTTTATTCTTTTCCAAGTAGCTCCCAGTAGTTGTTTTGATTGTTAATTTTATTTCATAACTTGTTATCTATGAGGAAGGTTTTGTCTAATAGAAATATCTGTCATTGCAAGAAACAAAGGCCTATAGCAACAGATTTTAAACATGTTTACTAAATGATCAAGTTCTACTTAAAATATTTTAAATATACAGAGCAATATCTTTTCTAATATACCTTACATATATAATCTCTATTTCCATTTATCAAACTTTAATTTTGCTTATTAAATCTAAACTACATTGGTGTAGTACATTTGCTTCAGGTATTTTTACTTCTTAATAAATAAAGGATATGTTTGAATTTGTGAATCCCTCTTTTTTCTAAACTAGCATTTCTAGTATAAATCCTGTACGGTATTTTAGAAATATGCAGTGTTACATTAAAGTTGTTAGTAATCTACTGGGGACTTTTCCATTAATATTACAGGTGAGAAAAGCTTTTAATTTTACCTATACATATGTGTAAGTAATTGAAATGTTACAGAACAGATGGTAGATTCAAACTGAATTAATTGATTTCCATTTTTTATTCTGAAAAATACCTCTACAAAATTTAAGTAAATAGGGATTTTTTTTTATTCAAGAGATTTAATAAATGTGATTTAAAATCTGTGTTGGCTACATGTTACTTTTGTTGGTGCATTTAATTGCCACATTAATTTTTTATCTATTCACTTTAGTCTACTACTGTTTATATTAAATGGTGATATATTTCCCAATGATTATTTTATAACTGTATTTTTTAGTTACTAAGCATTTGTTGAGTCAACTTTTTTCTGTCAGCATTTTTTTTAACTTTTGTCAGAGATTAATGGATTTTTTAAATTTATTGCAATTTGTTTATTTTTATTTTTATAGCCAGCTTATTGTCTGACTTGATAAATTTTCTATGTGCCTTTGAGAAAAATGTTTATTCTCTTTTTGTTAGTTGTTCAGAGGAGAGTTCTATAAATATCAATCGTGTTGTGTGTTAAAAATTTTAAGTCTTTTTTATGTTATTTTTTGTACAAATTTTTTAGGGGTGCAAGATATAGACCTTTCCAACAGTAATTATAGGTTGGTTTATTTCTCCTTTCACTTCTTTTGTTCCCCCATATGTTGAGAAGCTAAGTTATTAGGAATACACAATTTAGAACTGATGGAGTTTCCTGTTGATTTGAACTTCTTTTTGTTATGAAATGTCCATCTGAATTTTTGGCAATGTTTGTCTTTTATAAGATAGCATATTATTAGTTCTTCATTTTCTATCCAATATGTTAATGCGTATGTACTATTTAGTGAGAATTTTCAAGTCATATTAGCCTTTAATGCAATTAACTACACAGCCATATGGCTATATGACTTGAACTCTGTTATTCCTATCTGTTTGTGTGTTTGCTCTTTGCCATCTCTCTTCTGTTGCTGTTTCTTATTTCTTGTCTTAGATTAAATATTTTCGATTGAGTAGTTTTTGATCAACAAGGAATCTTGAATATTTTACTTTATCTCCACTAAAGGCTTACTATCTATAGTGCTTTATTTATAGCTTTCTCTTTTTAGCAATTATTTTATTTTTTAGAAAATGTATTCTTAACTTGTAACAGTTTTCCTTCAAATAACACTATAGCAATTTATTTCTAATTTAAGTATTTTACATCAGTATATTTCTATGTTTCCTTCCTCATGCTATTTCCTCCCTCATGATATTATAGTTCTATATCAGTTATGTCCCTTGTAATACATTATTTTTTAATATAAAACTGCAACTATCACTTAACATTGAAAAGTGAGAAATTTGTATACATTTACTTTTGTTTTTATCATTTATTATGCTCTATTCCTTTGTATATATCCATTTTTAAAAAATATCATTTTTCTTTATTCTGGCCTTCCTTTCACATTTTTTGTATAGGTCTAGTACAGGTCTGATGATTAAAAATTGTCTTAGCTTCTCATTGTTTGCAAAGGTCTTTTTTCCCACTGCATTTAAAAGAGAAATGCAAATGAATCTACTCAAACATTTCATCTCACTCCAGCCGGAATGTCAACTACTAAGAATTTTTTATAAGCAATAATAAATGTTGGTGAGGATGTGGGAGAAAAGGTACACTCATATATTGCTGGTAGCACTGAAAATTGGTGCAACCACTCTGGAAAACAGTATGGAGTTTCCTTATAAAACATAGAATGGAACCACCATTTGACCCAGCTATCCCACTCCTCCATTTGTACTGAAAGGACTTAAAAACAGCACAATAAAGCGACACAGCCACATCAATGCTTATAGAAGCACAATTCATAATAGCTAAACTGTGAAACCAACCTAGATGCCCTTCAATAGATGAATGGATAAAGAAACTGCGATATATATATATGTGTGTGTATATATATATATATATATATATATATATATATGTATATATATATATATATATATATATATATATATATATATCAATCACACACACACACACACACAATGGCATATTCCTCAGCATTAAAAGAGAACAAAATCATGGCATTTACAGCTAAATGGATAGAGTTGGAGAATATCATGCTAAGTAAACTAAGCCAAAACCAAAAAAACAAAGGCTGAATGTTTTTTTCTGATAAGTGGATGCTGATCCATAATGGGGGTGGGGGGAGAATGAAGGAACTTTGATGGGGCAAGGGCAAGAGCGGGGAGGCAAGGAATAATGGGGGCAGAAAAGATGGTGAAATGAGATGGACATCATTTCCTTAGGTACATGTATGACCGCACATATGGTACAACTCTATATCATTTACAAGCAGAGAAATGCAAAGTTGTGCTCCATTTGTGTACAATAAATCAAAATTCATTTTGCTGTCATATATACCTAATTTGAACAAATAAATAAATAATATTATTTGTAACTCTATTTGATATGAAATTCAGTAAAAGCAAAGGTATATTTACACATTTTAATTAAACTAATTTTGCAAATCTGTAAACCTGGAGTGATTATGGTCATATTATCACATGTGAAAATATTTGTATTCATATCTAAAAATGCTCAAGTAATTAACATTAATAAATGTTCATATTCTAAACAGTATTCATTATGAACAAGACATATTAAAAACTAATGATTAAAAAAGCAAAAATATATTTTCACTGAATACCAAAATATATATCTATATCTATATCTATCTGTCTATCTATGATTCATTGAAAAATTCTTTTATAACTACAGATAATAAATCCCTGTTTTCTAGAGTACATAGTTTCTCACCCAAAATCTGTTTTTTATTTTAAATTTTAAAGAAATTTTTATATTTGTTCCTCATTTTGTTTGAGCATGGTAAACTACTCTTAGGCTATTTAGAAAAAAAATCACCAATACATAGCCAAATGTTTGATTCTTCCATCAAAGAATTCTAGAGAATTGCACGTTAATAATTTTCTCATTGTGTAGACACACTCCAATTAAAATTACAATGCTGCATAAGTAAACAGAAATGTATTTCCTTAAAAGCTTCACTTGAGATCTGAGAAAATCCAAAATTTCTTATCAAATAAAATATAGCACATCATCATACTCTTTAGGAAACTCTTGTACCTATAAAATAATTAACTGTGAGGTTTAAAACAATATTGACAACGTAAAATTAATTTGCTCATTAACACACAAGTGTAATTACTTTTATCTCTGTCCTAAGACAGCACATTTTCAAACCTGTAAATTAAACTGTGTTCTAGCCACTTAATAATAAAGATACATTAATTTATATAGGTTAATTTTTCCTCATTAATACATAATTGTGACCGTTAAAGTTCTGATACTGAAGCTGTTTTAGATATCTATCAGTTTGGGGAGAAAATGTTAAAATCTTTATATTTGAATGGTCTTTGAATTATAGAAAATAAAGCTTACCTTTGTTAAAAATCGTCAAATATTGGAAGAAGTGTATTCTCCTGTTAATTGAAGTTTATTTATTATTCTTATAATGTGATCATCAGGAAAAATATGTTTTAGTGGTTATTTTATTAAATGATCTAATCATTTTATTGTGTTAGGAGCATGAAGTATCTGTGCAGGATTTTTCACTCGTCTTCCTTCCTTGTTCCTCTCATTCCTCTAAACTTTCCTTGAATCACATGGTCCTTCTCTTTTATGTCCTGTCTTCAAAGAAATATGCCCTCTTCCTCCATCATGTTGAGCCTTGAACTCTAGGCAGATGGCCTCAAGCTTCTGCCTTGTATGATAACCTCCTTTTTCTCCAGATAGGTGAAGGATTGCTGCAGCTAGATATATGTAAGCATAAAATGCCATTTTTTTCTCTTGGATTTTGTTCAAGGAGTTGGGAAACTTTCCCTGTAATACCTACTATGCTCCTGCTCTGTGTTAATATTTGATTTATACCTTCATTTGTCGTCTGATCTTTACCAGACAGACTTGAATTATCAAGCCAGTTTACTGGAAATCAAATGGACAATGGTCAATCTGTTGAGATAAAATAGTTCTATAGAATCTTTCATATTCACCACTCTGCACTTTGTTATGTGAAGAGGCAAGAAACCTGAAAATGCAGAGATGGTCAAAGGTCAAGAATATAACTTGGCTGTGTGGAGAGTATATGGTATGAGATTTGGCTGTGAATTTTTTATTTGACTTTGATTTATATTTGGAATAAATACTTCATTGCCTTATATAAATTTAAAAAAATTATATTGGTTTTGTTCAACTATACTTTTATTGAGTTGCAGGTCTATGAAATATGCTTGGAATTTGTCAGCTAAAGTTACATATTTCCTTTTTAAAATAGCAACATTTAGGGGCTGGGGTTGTGGCTCAGTGGTAGAGCGCTGGCCTAGCTAGTATGAAGCACTGGATTCAATCGATCCCCATCACCACATTAAAAGAAAGAAAGAAAGGAAGGAAGGAAGGAAGGAAGAAAGGAAGGAAGGAAGGAAGAAAAGAAGGAAGGAAGGAAGGAAGGAAAGAAGAAAGGAAGGAAGGAAGGAAGAAGAAAGGAAGAAAGAAGAAAGAAAGGAGAAAGAATTTGTGTTCATCTACAACTAAACTTTTTAAAAAAGCAACAATTGGTACAATAAAATAATTAATCATTAAGTTGTTATATCTTAAAGCTTTGTGCTTAAATTTAAAAGAAAATCTTTAAAATATTGAAATTTTAAAACATGCATATCCTTAACTTGTGAATTCAGATGACATAGAGGAGAGTATAGAAAGGACCTTTGGGAAGTTTCTCTTTAATCAATGAATTCAATTTTCATGATTTCTATTCATTTCCATGAATTGAAGAATTAACAAGTAACATCACAGAAACATTCCAAAATTATGTAAATGTCTTCCAAATGTTACATTATGTCATGTAAATAAGAATTTATTGAAGCATAAAACATGCAAAAAAACAATTTTAAAAGAGCACAAATGAGGAACTATTGCAAAGGAAATACACCAATGTAATCAAACATAAAGATACCCCCTTTTTTTTAATATAGAACGTTCACCAATTGGCCGGTCATCTTCTCTGTATCGTTCCAATTTTAGTATATGTGCTGCCAAAGTGAGAACAAGGATACCCTTTTATAAGCACATACTCATTTCCTTTGAGTATAAATGGAAGAGGAAATCCTAGGTCAGAGAGTAGGCATGTGTTCAAGTTTTTGAGAAACCATGACACAGTTTCTTACATTTAGAGTTGCAGTTGCTCTACATTCTCACCCACACTTGGTGTTATCAACATTTTAAATTTTAGCCATCTGGAACACCCTCCTAACCCAAATGGCCTTATGAACTTCATAAGTGTGAGAAAATGCATGAGTGATGTTAAATCTGTTCTGTTCTTGGCAACTTATTATGGCTCACATTACAAAAACAATGTACTCTCAGAACTGCATTACAAGAAATATTAAAAGTAATTTTTAAGTTGAAATCATATTTGGGCTTAACCTAGATTTTCAAAAAGGAGTAAAAACCCTAGAAATGGAAAGAAATATAAATATATAAGCTTTTTATTACTTTAAATGACAATCAGTTTAAAGCAAAATTATGAATTGTGTGTGAGAATTTTAAGGAATACAGAGTAAAATGTGACACCAACAGCACAGAGAGTGGAGTGATGTATGTTATGTTATTGCCACAGGAGTTAAATTTCTTTAATTTTTTAAATTTTAATTGGAGGATAATATCTTTTTATTTTTTTAATAGGAAGTTTTTTTTTCTTTTGTACTTGTCTTTAGTACTACTTATCAGTAGTTTTATATTGATGTTCTTTATATAATTGAGGTTGTAGAGTTTACTAAAGTCAAAGACTGATATTTGTCACCACCTTTGGAAAACTGTCAGTTCTTAACATATTGAAGAGTCTTGCTTTCTTTCTTTCCCTTTTCTGAAACTGCAATTGCATATAAATATTGGCTCTGTTCTATATTTCTGTATTATTTGTGTATGATATTTGTTGTGTCCACCATTTTTTTTCTCTTTATGCTTAAAAGTGAATTTTTTCCTTTGGTTTATAAACTAGATTATTAAATTCCTTTTTGTAATATTGATTTCCATCATTACATGTTTATTTTCTTAGCTTCAGAATCTCATTGTTTCCTATTTACATTTTCTAGTGTTTCATTTTAATTTTATAAGCATGATCCCATAGATTCTGATTGATACTACATTATTCTGGAGTCCCTGAGAATTCTTCTTGCAAAAATAAGCTTTGTTCCTGTCTTTTAGTCACTTTCCTTTGCTACCATGATTCCTGTGTGTGTTTACTATTTTATTTGAAAACTTCCAATACCTTTTTTGACTTATGATGGGTTTACCTCCAGGAAGGAGCCACTGACACTGTGGCTAGTGGTACAAATCTCCATCCTAGATTACCAAAAAATAGTCTAGGATTTATATCATTGGAAAGTAGGATTCAGTTCCTGAGTACAAATTTTGTCTAAAACCTGAGTATTTTCCAGGTTTCCTCCCCCTTTGTGGACCCTTTACTTCATCAGTACTTCTCCTACTGGTCTCATTGTCCAGCCCTCATATCATGCCATTGACATTGGAAGATGTCTGTGCCGTCAAGCAGCCCCACATGTTGTATACACCTCTCTCCATTACTCCTATAGATCATAGAAATGTTTTTGTGCCTTTGAACAAATGTATTCTTTTTATTTAATTATAAATTTTCTAGTACTCAGTGAAAGTTGACTTAATCCACCTATTCCATGACTTCTGGAATTACCAATTGATTTTTAAGCACGTTAATTTTTACAAAAGTTACCATGACAAGTATTCACTCCTGAAAATGTGACTTGAATCTGTAAATATAATTTGATCATTAATTTTCACATAATCAACCCACTGTCATTAGCGATATTTTTATAATTCTGTGTACGGGTGCATTTATAATGTTACGGATGAGTTAAATCATTGTTTGGTGAATTTATCTTTGCAGAAACAAACAGATAGCATATACCTTGAACTTAGGTTTTTGTCAGAAATATCATAATATTTAAACAAATTTTCTACATGGTAACTTGAATTATTTTCAAAATTATCATTTCATAAACCTAATTTCCTTCTTATTGGAATCCTATACCCTAAACCTATGCCTTGAGTGTTCTGAGTGCCGATTTCAAAACACAACAAAATACGCAAGTTGCCGGACAGTGTAAGCCTCTAGAAGTCCTTGCATGACAGGTTGAGAGCAAGGAGGCCCGCCTCTGTTCCAAGATTATATGTCTTCATACTGTGAACCACAAAACTAAGACAATTTGCAATGTGGTTCTATATAATTCCTAAATGAATTAAATAAATGAGTAAAGAAAACAATTTGAGCATAAAGATGAGTGAAACTTTAAGCTCAATCTATGATATGTATAATGGGTTAGAGTTCTTGTAGAACAATCAATAGTGACAGCAGTTTTGCATTTTCATTTTAATTTTTTTGTAGGCTGAGTATCCCACCCAGGGCCTTACACATGCTAAGCATACATTCTACTACTAAGCCAAATACACAGCTCCAGCTTTGCACTTTCAATTTGTGGTAGATTACCAATGAAATATTAATAAACTTTAAGTATATCTTGTCATTCATGCTTTATAATACTATTTTATTTTCAGAATTTAGTTTCTCATTTTTCATACACTTAAATGTATCAATCTTCATTTGTGGTTTTCATCTTTTCATCACTAAAGTTATAAAAATATATTTCAGTATTTTCAGTGCTATAATAGTTAAACATTATACATTCTGATTTACATGCTGATGAATTAATTTGTTTAGACAGTTGTTAGCATGCACTGAAACGTTATTTAACTAAACATAAATTCTATAATCTCAAAGATAACAATCCTAAAATAAATACATGCATAAACCACAAAATCAGCTTCCAACAATACTGATAATTCATTTATATCTTGGCAACAATAAGTAGTAATTAAGTATAAATAGTTTCTTAGTTTCTTAATTTTAAAGACATTCTTGTTGACTAACTGCAGATCACTTTATGCTTTTTGAAAAAATATGTATTTTTTTTGTAAGAGTACTTACATGTGTTTGATGAGAGTGGATGAGCTCTGGTATAAGGGAGACATCAGTGATTATGTTAACATGTGCCATTTGGTTAAGAGACCACTATAGTCATGAGAATGTAAATTATATGAAACAGAAAAATTAAATATCACATGGGGAAAAATACATTCCCAGGAATTTCTAATTCATATAACTGAGAATACATCTTATGAAAAATGCTAATGATAAGCGAGATCAATATTGTTTGTGCACAATTAACATCTACAATTAAAAACATCTATTGATGCCAGCTTAATTCTGGTGATTACTTTTCATGTAAGTACCCATGTGGTGTGCATTTACTGCAGCCTCTGGTAAGGGACCAGTGTTTGCAGCTATCTGTGAGCACAATGATAGCAAATCATTTCTGCACACACAATGCAAACAATCTGCCGAGAAAAGAACTGTTGCATATGCAGTTCAACTAAGATTCAAAGGATTTAAATCTATTTACTTTTTCAGCTGTGATGCAAATGATAAATTCCAAGCAAATCTCTCAACTGTGATTTAACTGAATGATGAAAACTTTTCTTGGGAGGAATCCATGATTTATAGAGCTTAGCATCACATAAAATTTCTTAGGAGCTTGAGAATTAATCATTTTTTGAAGAATTTTTTTTTGGTATAAAAATACATACTCCTTTACTTCCACACTACCCCCAGGCAAACTCTCATTGCTATCCATTACTCACTGCTATGAACCGGTGCCTCATGGCTTAAGCACCTTTCACAGCATTGGCCGCAGAAATGGTTAGCATTCAATGACTGTTGACTGAATGTGATTGTGAAAAAGCTGACTAGAGTTAATACAGTGAGGGAAAAGCATGAAATATATTCTCTCCTCCTGATCACTGGAGTATATCATTTTATGCTACTTTCTATTCTCAGGGGCAATTTTTATGTAGCAAAGTAACTCTGTGCATTTTCTTTTTTAATCCAAAGGGAAGGAGTTTTGTTCCAGGAACATGAGACTTCTGCCATACATAACTAATGTATTGAATCAAATAACTAAACTGGTAGATTTAATAGGTATTTCCCTTTTATGTGGCTTTGGTATTTCAACAGATGTCATCTTCAACATGGAGTAATGAACAATTCATCTACGAACTTTGGGTCACCACAGTGTGCAGTTGATTAAATAATTTGAATTGTGGTCTGTCAGGAGAACTCCATGATCAGAAATATTTCTTTTCTCAGATTTATTGTTAGGCTTAGGGTATTAAAGTTAAATAATATTCCTGAATAATATATAGAAGTTATTAACCTTAATACTGACCTATTATAGATTAAAAAATCACATCTATTAGAAGAGAATAGTTACAGTAGCTATCAGAATTTGGACTCATGCCAAATTCATTTATTTCCTGATCAAACCACATTTCACAAATTTTAAAAACTTTCTGAATTTTTTCTATATGAATCATATGCTTTTTTGTTAGTTTTAAAATTTTAAGCCAAAATTTCAATTTATGAATTAAGTATTATTGAGAAATTTAGAGTATTTTAATGGTGTTAAAATTGATATGCTATAATGACATATTTTAGCAGTTAGTTTTCCAGAATACCGCCTCCTGAGAGCAAGTGGCTTAGAGGAGGTGAAGTGTTGGAAGGGGTGGTTACTATGGAGGAACACCTTGGGCCATCGACAAATCCTGCCTCAAAGAGCAAGGCCAACCTAATAGAATATATCCCCAGGAAAAGTGGTAGCCTCAGCTAGAATTAAGGGAAGAGAATGCTCAGAAAGAAAAGGAAAGACCACCAAAGGTAGCCCTGCAAATTAGAATCAGCATGAACACTGTTTCCAGTGATAGTTCATTGTGATGTTATTTTTGGAAAGTCTTATAATAAAATAGAAAGATCTAAGTACATTGTCACTGAAGTAATACTCTGCTTTATTAAGAAATAGAACATGAATTCAGACATGGTGGCCTAGGCCTATAATTTGCATGACCCAGGAAGCTGAGACACAAGAGGATCTCAAGTTCAAAGTCAGCCTGAGCCACTCAGACCCTGTCTCAAAATTAATTAAAAAAATAAAAATAAAAAGGATGTTATTATTTGGATATCAGGTGGCTTCCAAAAGCTCCTGTGTTAATGCAGGAATTTTTAGAGGTGATATGAACAGATTATGAGAGTTGAAACCCAATCAGTTCATCCTAGTTTGAATGGACCAACCATGTGGTGGCTGTAGAAAGTGGGGTATGGCTGTGGGAGTGGGTCCTTTGAGCTGTGCATTGAAAGGGTTCATGTCTTTTGCAGTCTGTCCTTCCCTCTGTGCTTCCTGGATACCATGAGGTAGGCACTGTCCTGATGTTCTGCTTCACCCTTGGGCCCAGGGCAAAGGAGTTGGGTCACTATGAACTTCTGGAACATGAGCTAAAGTAAACTTTTTCTCACATAAGTTGTTTTTTTTAGGTATTTTGATAATGGTGATTAAAAACCTACCTAACACAAAGGGTCAGTAACACACACACACACACACACACACACACACACACACAGTGACTAATGTAATAGAGGAAATAAAATAATTTGTATGTCAATGCAAAAAGTAGAAATTGTATGGTTAAATTCCAAAAAGAAAAAGATATATAATATTTTGAGGAAATGGTCTTTTCTGCCTTACTTTGGAGTATGGGACACAGCAATGCCAAGCTGTGACCACTGAGGAATTTATAGGAGCAACATCGCCAGGGAATCTCTAAGATGTATTAGTGTATTTGTATATTTCTCCCCTGAGGGGGCACTCATAGTGTTTTAAATAGGATTTCACATTTGTACCAACACAAAAATTATACTACCTATAATTTGCATAGTGCATAAGAGGAGAATAATAAGAGGTCCGAAAACATTTTAAGTTTTGATTTACTGCGTATATTTTCTATCTTTTTTAATTTGTTATTTTTAGTTATACATTGACAGTACAGTGTATTTTGACACATTTATACAAACATGGCATATATCTTATTCTAATTAAGGTCCCATTCCTATAGCTGTACATGATGTGGGGTTTTATTGTGGTATATTCATATATGTACATAGGAAAGTTATGCCAGATTCATTCCACTGTCTTTCCTATGTATATTTTCAGCAGGAAGTCACATACATCCTTTTAAGGAACTCCTTTTCCATAAATTGTCAAAAATCCAGGTTGCTCATTGTCTAATGAGGCTGAATAATTTGGTGTGACAATCCTGTTTTTTATGAATTTTATTTATATTTATAACCAAATTATTATTTTGTATCAACATCATGTACTATTGGTCATGATTTGGTGTCAAGATCATGAGTATTTTTAGGAATTTACTGTAAAGTGAGATAAGAAGTATATGGGAATGTTTAGCAGATTAAGGAAGCAGGTCCTGATGTTCTGATCATGCCTTTATCATATTGCTCTATCTGGCCACTCTTTTTCTTCTTCTTCTTCTTCTCCTTCTCCTTCTCCTTCTCCTTCTCCTTCTCCTTCTCCTTTCTCCTTCTTCTTCTTCTTCTTCTTCTTCTTCTTCTTCTTCTTCTTCTTCTTCTTCTTCTTCTTCTTCTTCTTCTTTCTACTTCTTCTTCTTTCAGACTCTTCTTTCCTGTCAAGCTTCCTTAAATGTTATTGTTCACAGTCTTCTTTCCTAATCCAAGTACATACAACTTTAACTACAGCAACAAAGCCTGATGAATACATGCATAAGGAGCCCCAGATCTCATCAAAGCTTCAGACCAAGATCTGTTTGCATATCATCTCCACCTGGATGGCCCAAACCACTGATTTCAAACCAATGTTTCAAACATAGCACTTTGTCTCACCAACAACTGAGCTCTGCACCTTGTGCCTCTATTCAGGAAAAATTTCCACTGTATATTATTCGAGCCAAAAATTTGAAATTGTAATAGTTGTTATAATTACATTTATATAGTTTTTAATGATTTTTATGAATCTGATTTGATAGTCCTGTCTTTTCCAAAATCCATATCCAATAATGAACAAAATTATTATTTACTTCATTGTTTCTCTTAAGTTTTAACTCTATACACTGGTTAAAGAAGCAATTCTCTATTCTATAGTCTACAAACAAAATTATGTGTGGAAAACTATATGACTTATAATTTCTGCTTACAGTATAATTTTTTATTTCTGAAAAGTAGCATTTAAAGTAAACAGTACAAATTATGATACCTTTTGGTAGCTTTCAATCTTACAGGTAAAAGGTTAATCTTTCTTAACAGAAAGAAATGAATGTGGCTAGTATTCACTTTTTGAAAAAAATTATAATGGGTTTATCAGTAATTGTACATCTATGTTGATAGAAAAGAAGTAATTCAACTCTATGTGATAGTCTTAGCTCTTATTCTTCAAGAAGAACAAAAACAGACTTTTCATGAAGTTATAAACACTATTAATGTCATTGAAGACTTGTGAAAAATAATTAATTGTTTATGATTCTGGAGACACAAATCTCTGCAGAAGTCAAGACTCTTTTTTATTTCAAAGATTAATACAGGATTAATTGTTGTACTGTTTCAATAGATTTTATTCTGCAATATAACCTATATAATCAATGGATTTTCATTTTGAAATAGGACTTCTATGGTTTAATAATGATATGTGGGCATATTGTGCCTATATATACTGTGCTTCTGAATGTTAATTTTTTTTCATAAATGTAATTCAGTTTCCTCTTAGATTCAGTCAACTTATAGAATGTACTGAATATTCCAGGGAATCAATGGGAAAATTTTTTGTTTTAGTCTAGCAATTCTATCATTTTGTTTTGTGGTACTATGTACCAGTGCTACATACTCTAATATAATTTATTTATGTCTCTAAAATGATAAAATTATTTTATGTAATTTCAAAGAAATTCTATTCTATGTGCTCCCTGAAGTGTTTGTTCTATAATATTTAACCTGTACACAATATTTCAGAAATTCATATGATCACAACATATTTATGATAATTAAAACAATGATGACACTCCTCAATGTTTACTTTTGTATAATTATTTTATGTACAATTTATTTAAAAATATAGCTTTGATTAACTAATGCTGCAAATAGATGACAATTATAGGTAGTATGTTGGAAAACGTGTTCTTAAATAGATATTTTGCAATTTGATGAAAAACTCTTTTCAAAGAGCTGCTTTACATGATTTATTCTCACTCTGTTGACATAGCTGAATATTAATAAAACTTTATGAAAAGTAGACAAATAAACCTCTATAAATTCAATGGAAAAATCGTCATAACAATCATATAACATAAAATATATTCATACTAGTGGTTCAACCATTTTATGTGTAGTAATATTTAATCATATAAAATGTAACTACAGAAATTATGCTTCAGAGGAGAAATACACATTAAAATTTGGATTCATGTGATCTTTGAAGACAGGAACTTTTCTATTATATTTATATTTTAAAGGAGAAGATGAAATTTTTGTTTACAATTTTGAAGTGTAATTTTTCTTTAAGCATGTATCATTCTATATTTTGTATGCACTCTGCAGTCTTTAAAGATGTAGTTACCAAGGCTTTAAAAGTGAGTTATACATGTAATACAGATTTCTTATAATGAGTATTAAAAACTTCTACCTCCTGATCATTATGATATCCTTAAACTTACACAATGCTACAAATAAGAAATATTAGCTATACTATTTATTTTAACAAATTTATATTTTAGATAAATTGGAAAATAATAGAAAAGTTCTTGGTTTACCTTTATCTATTCCTTTTCCATCAGTCTTTCTTTCTTTATGTACTATAATTTTTTCAATTCTGAAACTGGTAAATTCCCATGAGAAACACCAGTTACAGAATATAGCCATGATTGCAAATTATGGAAGCATACACCTCATTTTATGTTCATTGCAGAGTGGTTAATTATCTGTTCTTTCATTTCATTTCATTATAGAATTATTTGAACCTCTTCAAAGAGGTGGTTGGACACACTAGGGCGAAGAGATATTTAGTGACAAAAACATGAACTTTTTAGAGAAATACTGTTCAAAGAGGCAAGTATTTAACAGGTAATTAAAGAAGGCACAGTATCCAATCTGTTACTAATCAGACCAGTCTGATTATTCCAAAAATGAGCTTTCTTGACTTTCACCCTAATTACCCCTTTTACTCCAAAATTACTTCTCAACAATGTCTTTTTTTAACTCTTTCCTGAAGTTTTTATATTATCTTGTAGCTTTTCACTTAAACTTTTCCTCAAAATATTTGTCACAACCCAGTCATGACCTTCCCATATAGTCATTCTATACTTAGAGAAGTCTTGGAGCATGCTTTCCTAGTTGTTTCACCATTTATTTTCTATTTTGCTGATCTAATAGTTCGTGTAGTACACATATGATTAAATATGATATGTTTTACACACCATTTCTTACAATGAGGGTCAGGAGTTGACAAATTCAGTGCTGACTGTTCATCAAAAATCATCATTAGCCCTTTCAATATTTCAATGCCTTTTCTTTGAAGTATACACCAACCACTTTTATGCAATTTTTAAAACTATATTGATATTGTTTAATCATTTACTTCTGTTATTTTTATTATAAGTATTCGAACGTATTAATCATATAAATTAATGGGTTTCGCTGTGATATTTCCTATATACATAAATATACCACACTTTGATTATATCCACCTTCCCTACCCTTTCTTGCCTTTTTTTCATTCATCTATCCCCAGTCCTCTTCCCCTTCTCTAATTGTTTGTTATCTATTTTGAAGTCATGTTATTCATTCATTTATTAGTTTCCACATATGAAAGAAAACATGTTATAGTCATCTTTTCTATGTCTGGTTAATTTTGAATAGTCTGATAAATTCTAGTTCTATCATTTTTTTTTCTGCAAATTACAGGATTTAACTCTTCTTCATGGCTGAATAAAACTCCATAGCTATGTAAACATTTTTTATTTGTTCATCTGTTGGTGAGCATCTATGCTGATTCCATATGTTGGCTCTTGTGAATGATACTGTAAACATAGGTATAAAGATATCCCTTTTGTATGTTTATTTCATTTCCTTTAGATGTAGACTCAGGAGTGATACAGCTGTATTGAATGGTAGATCCGTTTTTAGTTTTTTGAGGCATGTCCATAGTGGTTTCCATGGTGACTGTACTAATTTGAATTCCCACCAACAGGATGTAAGAGGTTCTTCTTCTCCAAGTGAGAAAAAACATTTGTTACTTGCTGTTTGTTTTGCGTGAGTTGTTTGGTTGTTTTTTGTTTTGTTTTGTTTTGTTTTGTTTTTGGTATTAGCCATTATCCCAAGGAGGCTCAGCCCTACAGGAGGGCACCCACAGCCTCCCCTGAGTCCAAATACCTGTTGGCAGGGCCCTACTCTCAGAACACAGTGAGTTAGTCTCCTTTAGAATGTTGTCATAGTCGCCATAATGATGCATTGCCCTTCAACAGATAATTGAATAAAGAAAATGTGACATACATACACAGTGGAATACTACTCAGCCATAAAGAAGAATGAAATCATGGCATTTTCTATTAAATGGGTAGAAGTGTAGACTATCATGCTAAGTGAAGTAAGCCAATCCCAACAGAACCAAAGTCCAAATGTCCTTTCTGATATGAGAATGAATGCTAACTCACTATAAGGGGAGGAGTAGGCAAGAATAGAAATACCTTGCATTAGACAAAGGGGAATGAAGGGAAGGGAGGTGGAGCAGAAATCTAAAGACTGGAATTAATTTGACATTACTTTCCTATGTGCATAAATGGATATATGACCAGTGTAATTCATCATCATGTAGAACCAGAAGAATGGGAAATTATATTTTATATATGTTTAATATGTCAAAATACATTTTACTGTCATGAATAACTAATAAGAAGAAATAAAAATAATATCATTCTGACTGGAGTGAGATAGACTCTCAAAGAAGTTTTGCTTTGCATTTCCCTGATGGCTAAAGAAATTGAATATTTTTCATATATTTATTGACATTTGTACTGTGTTTGAGAAGTGATTGATCAGATTACTTTCCCATTTGTTGATTAGATTACTTGTTGTTCTGTTGCTGATTTTTTTAAATTCTTTATGTATTATGGTTATCAATCTTCTACCAGGTGCATAGCTAGCAATGATTTTCTTTCTTTTTGTTTGTTTTCTTTACATTTTTGATTGTTTCCTTTGTTAGCAGGATATTTTTAATTTGATGTAATTCAGTTTGTCAACTTTTGCTTTTATTTTCTGAACTCTTGGAGTTCTATTCAAGAAATCATTGTCTGTGCCAACATGTTGCAGTGTTTCTCCTGTATTTTCCTGTAGTAGTTCCAAATCAGTACCTTTTCTATACACCATAAATGAACTTGCTGAGAAAGAAACCAGGAAACAATGTCATTCACAATAGCCTCAAAAAATAAAAAATAAATAAAAATAAAAACAGCAAAAAAAACCTAGGAATAAATGCAACCTCTGAAATACTACTATAATAAAAATTATTAAACACTGAAAAATTGAAGATCCTAGCAGATGGCAAAACCTATCCAATTATGGTTTGAGGATATTAACATTGCTTAAATGGCTGTGTTATCAAAAGCAATCTACAAGTGCTCCTGAGTTCCATCCCAGGCACCCCACCACCAAAAAAAAGAAAGAAAGAAAGAAAGAAAAAGAAAAGAAAAGAAAAGAAAAAAGCAACCTACAGATGCTATTCAATACCTACCAAAATAGCAGTGATTTTCTTCACATAACTAGAAAATTTTCTAAAATTCATAAGAAAACACAAAAGACCCCCTAATAACAAAAGGAATCTGGAGTAAAAAGAGCAACACTAGAGGCATCATAGTACCTGATTTTAAACTGTACTACAGAGCTTTAGTTACAAAACCTTCATAGTATTGATATAAAAACAGACACAGAACTATGTGACAGAATACAGAACACAGAATTAAACCCATGCACAGATAGCCATCAGATTCTCAACAAAGGTAGATTACACAGACTTTTCAACAAGCAGTGCTGGAAAAACTGGATAGTCACATGTAGAAGATTGAAACTGGATCGCTATGCCTCAGTGTATGCAAAAAACAGGACTTCAACTAGGTTGTTAATAATTTTATCAATTCTTGGCAAGTCCTTGTATGCCTCAATTACAGTAGTTTTAGTGTCTATGGTATTTGAAATATTTGAAATTAGACTTATCCTTACATATGATTATTGTGTAAAAACACTCTAGCTCCAACCACTTTAACTGGGAAGTTATAATTCCCTAGGGTATAGTTCTCCCCAGTCTGTCACCTTTAATGCTCACATGGTTCATAGTTTCTTAGTTCGTGATTTTAATTGTCTTTCAGAGGGTATTGATTTTAGGGCAGAGGAATCATTTGTTTTGAGTAAAACTCTACCATTTTTATTTCAGTCTTAGTGTACAGGACCAGATACTGAACAGAGAGAAAGTGGAGACTCTCAAACAAGGTGATGACAATACCTTCTCCCTTACAATATTTAAGCTCTTGTTGCCTCTGAGAAAATCCTTTATTACACTTGATAATACTTTTGTACTGTCCTGTATCCCAAGTATCCCTCTCTCTATTCACTGCAAAAGCAATAAGCCCAATTTTAATGATTTCTCAAAATACACATTTAGTACCTTACTAATCATAAAACTTTTGCCAATCATCTCTTCCATTAAATTTATTCTTAAGAAAACAGTGGTTAAATTGTCTTCAAAGAAATCATAGAAAAAATTTGTATTGCTATACTGAAGCAAATTGTTGTTTTTAATTATGTTTCTTGCTTCCTGTTTATTAGATTATCGAATTTGTTCCCTTTAAATGATATATTATTTACAATTATAGAAAGTGCACCTATCTTCAAATTCCTGACTAATGCCATTTTTTACGTAAAACCTCTGTTATCCTCCCAAAAGGAAGATGAGATTTTATTGTTGAAGATAGGTTAATACATTAGTTGTTTATAATATTTAACATTTAAAAATTCATCTAATTTATATCTGTCTATATTCATATATCTTAAAATATAGATTGTCCAGCTTCTTAAAGTCTCACTCTAGATCTGCTATCCTTCTTGAGCTGATGCACACTTCCCCTTTATTAAGAAAGTTTGAATGAACATTATTGTGAAATCTTGTTTCTGGATCACTATTTGCGCTTAGAAAGAGCTAAGTATTTGCAGTTACATTGACAAACAGTAATACCTTGCAAGTGCCATATTCATTAACAGTGTTTCAAATTCCATATAGAAAATAAAATTACTTCAAGTACAATCAAAGGTATGAATATAAATGAAAGGGATGATGAACCCCCCATTTTGCAAGACCAAATAATTATTCTGTTTGTGAATGATGGGAATCCCTCATGATTGTGTTTCACCTTAGCAAAAATGATATATGATTACAGTACCCTATCCAAATTTCATTTGTAGCTATTCTCAGGATTTATAGAAGCATCAAATATCCTTGCTTTGGTCAATATTTTGCTTAATCACAATCATTTGGTATGTACAGGATGAGTCCTAAATGCTGTTGATCTCTCTGTTGCCATAAATGGGAATAGAAGCCAATTGGTCTGTCTCCCTGTGTAAGTTTTGACCTGAATATTCTGCATATTGCAATAGACAGAATTAAGAGAGGTACCCCAATGACTCACCCTTTTTTATAGTCTTCTCTTTCAGACTTTCCCTTTGAGTGTGGCATCTATGAATATGATGAGATTTTCTCCATTTCCTTCTATGGCAAAATGAGGGGACTTGGCAGATGCAATTAAGGTAAATAGTTTAATAACTACAAGTGAATCTGCCTTCTGCTATGTTTGTAGTATGAAGAAGTGAATAGGGGAATTAATCTGCTTAAGAATTGGGCTACATTTGAAATTTGTTTTTGGAATGGTTATGCTAAAATTCATATTAATCTTCAGATTCTTTTCTGTATTTAAGGTAAGGAATAACTTTTCAAAGACTCCCTTCCTTCCTTCCTTCCTTTCTTCCTTCCTTCTGCTTTAGGTTCTTCTCTGTGCTGTGCCTCTAAGGAAGTCTGTCTTTCCTATTGGTAGTGAATGTTTGCTAGACTGGCTGGCAGTAGGAGGAGGGGAATGTTCCCTACTGTCCTAAGCCACAGCCTATAGCCTGAGACTTTGAGGTGGTGTGGACTTTCCAGTGCTCAGGTCCTTCCCTGGCTTAATCAGATTGGAGCACACATGCCTGCTACATCCCAGGAGTGTTTTGTTTCTTGTCAATTCCTGCATTGCAGTTAGTTGTCATCAGTGCCCTGAGGATGACGGTGTTGTTATTCTTTCCTCCACAACTTAGGGCTTCTGATTTCCCTGTTCTAATAAATTGTTCATGTAAGCTCTGCAAGGAACAATTGAAAAGAGTAACAATGACCCTGCCATTCAGGAGGTGATAAAATGGCTTCTAGTGATATGGATCACAGGGATGGCTCTCTTTTAATGTGTTTTATTTGTGATTCCTTATAACCAACCGTTATGCTGAAGGGAATACTTTACTTGTGCTTCACCTGACAACCTGTTTTCCTCTTGAGCATAATTTCAAGAACTGTCATCTCTTTAAATGCCTTTCTTTCTAATAGGGCTTATCTTTATTCTAAATCTAGATATGCCATGTAAGTCAGCAATGAGCTGTCCACATATACCTGATTTTGATAAATTATGTTCCTAGCCTCATCAGCTTTTATGCAAGCAACCCTCACTCCACCCAGTTTAAAGGAAAGAACTGATATATTTTTCTTTCAAAATCTTTCTATCCATCCCTCAATCTTGAATGCATAAAGAAATAATATATTCTCCTGCGATTTTTGTTCTTGAATTTTAGGACAATGAAAATGTTCTCAGGGTACTACTGCAGCCCACTGGGAGAGGTGACTCCTGTGTTACTGTCAGGTTTTATTCTAGGGGTGCTACCACTGACATGCTATGGGATAAAATGAATACCACATAAACATCAGGAACAGTTTTTAAAACATTAAAAGACTGACAATAAAGGCATCCTGTTAATAGATTTTTTCTTTGTGCCAGCAAAAAAAAGTAAAGGAAGGGACCTCTAAATCTGCATTAATTTAACCTAGGGACATTATTTGAAACTGTCCAGTTAGTTGAGAAGCATATCCTCATAGTACTTTGCAATAAAATTAAGAGGTACTGAAATATATTTGACATGTGTCAATGTCTATGTTAAGCTTTTGACTCAGGTGATGGCTTTCATAATACTAAGTGGGTTACCTACACTGCTTGGTCAGTGGTTGTTGAGACAGACAGTTATTTATGACAATTGGTCACCCAGAAATAATGCCCAGGGAGGGGACGGAAACAGGATAATCTTTCTACCACATCAAGGAGTTAACAGCATAGCTTCCTCTCTTATCACTCTTGACAAATGGGTTATTTTAAAAACATTTATTTTGTTTTATCTTTACCCAGATTTCACTTCTGCATAAATAATGTTGTAATTCCATTTGTAATTTTCCCTTAGTGCCTGTTCCTCTGATTGGGAGGAGGTAAGGTCAATGAAGAATTAGAGTAAGGACATAAATAATGATGTTTACATTTCCTTTATTTAAAAATACATTACTTTTCTTTTTTTAATTACTTCCCATGTAGTACAAAATGGCTACTTGATTTGCACCATAGTTTTTATTCTATTGCATTGTCCTGTTCATTTATTTCTTCATATATTATCAAAGTTCAAAAGGACCCTTCAGAAAGAATATGTTGTTTTTAATATTTTCATAATTCAATCTAACTGTTCATTGGTTTTTATATAGTTATTTAAACAAAGTTTTGCAGACTGTCCTATTCTATATCTCCCAATATATTCCTTTTTAAAAAAAATCAAGGTTATTGCCACCTTTATGGTTCAGTAAGCGGTTGTAGCCTTAGTGGGAATTTCAATAAGGACATCAAGGGAACATCTAGATTCACTTGAACCATGGCTGCATTCATCTCAGAGTAATAGCCAATCTATCACAGAGGCTTGTCCTACCTGACCTAAAATGCATCTTGTCCTGGGAATTCTATATGGACCTGGTAGTTTATTCAAGTCACTTGGCATTCTTAAACATAGCTAGGAAGACTGCTAAAGTTATCCTCAAATCAGGTTGCACATGGAGTAATTAATCTTTATATAATTTTTACAACATTTTGTGTGCTGTGATTTCAGACATGAATATCATGATGAAGAATACACATATAGTTCGGGAAAGAAAGAAGGCAGACAGTTTAAATTACCCACTTGGATGCAAACTATATTTCATTTGCAGGTTAGTTATCAGATTGCACAATTTAATCAAATTAATATTTTCTTCTAGTAGACTCCTGTGGATAACCAGTCACAGTATGAAACTTGAATATGTATCAAGGTTAGATAAACAGACAAGTCCTGTGAGCTAGAACTGAGGTGATGTGTAAATTGCTTGTGATCACATTCAGTGACTACCAACTCCTCTCTTCTCCATGAATGATTAGACAGGAATCCATTAAAACTACAGAGTACTAAACGAAGTGGACTTTTGCTTTACTTTTTAGCAAATATAATTTAAATTAGATGATTTAGTAGTAAACAAGCAAAGGAAAAAGACCAAAAAAATCACAATTAATAATGCTTCAGTGCTTAATTTTTGTAGTTGTTCCATTCATCAGGTTTTAGTTAAAACTTATATAATATCACTTCATTTTGTGTCATGAGAGTTGACGCTAATTTCCTTCAGCCCCAACCACAATTACAGGAGTGTGCCATATCCAATCTGTTTCAGGATAACTAGAGGAGAGTAGAAACAACAGAAAGAAAAATCACTAGATAATATAGCTGTTTGTTTGGGAGAGGAGAGAAATTCAATTGATTTTTTTCAATATAGAGAAATTGATTTCTCTTTCCATGAACTAAAATATGAATAAATTTATATTCATATAATGGATATAAAGTGACTTAGTAATAAATATAAAAGTGTGTAATAACTAAAGTAGTATAGATACCACACTCAGCTCCTTTATTCATAAAGGTTTCTTGAATTCCCAAACAGCTCAAGGCACTGGCCTTATTTACTGTCAATGCTTTATGTAAAATTTCTCATCTAATTCCCATAAATACTTTATGAAATGAGGTCCATTTATCCACTCACTTTGAAAGTAAGAAATCTGTAGTACATAGAGTTTAAATAACTTTCTTGGTTTCACTTTTTGGAGGTCTGAACTTTACTGCTTTTATATGCATGTGATTAACAACAATTTCCAATGAAAAGTTGACAGATTGATACATCTTGAGTTTCTTTAAACAATACACTATCTGCTAGGAGGTCATTCGCTGAATTTGAAAAACAGTTGTACAAAGATTGAAGCTTGTGAGAGAAGATTTCATTAGGACCTGGGGCAGACTTGGTTCTGTGGGAGAATGTTTCTTTCTCTAACAAACATCCTATAGGATTGAGTCTTTAGGGTCGTGGCCATAAGAGTGCTGTCTTATCCTGGTACAGAGTGACAGAACAAACACTTTCAAATGAACATGCATTTGAGGATTGAGGAAGAGATGCTCAGTTATAACAATCAAAAATCTGGGTGACTTATTTAAGTTCAATCATAAGTATTAAAACCTTGAAAACATTGTCTAAACAATTAAATATCTTGATTCCCTTACTCCTGCAGAAGAGATCACCTTGATGACAAATGCAAAAACTTTTTAACCAAATACAATCAGGACATGTGTCTTGCTATCAGAAATATTGGTTAAGAATCTGTATTACAGTTAAAGAGAAAAAGCTACATGATTATCTAAAGTGATGCTTCATAGCAGTCAAGTGGTTTGTGATGTTTTGCAATGGTTTATAAAATTGTAGATACCATCAACTCTAAAACAGGTATAAAATATATTAAAATTTCATGGATTTTTAACAAATGCATCCAAATAAATTTTTGTCAAAATATAAATTTATGCATTAAATACTTTATTGCCTTTGGATTGTGATATCTCTAGAAGTGCTATTGTGGACATGGCACTTTACCATGTGTGCTTAACAATTTCATTTCAGTACCATGTTAACAGATCTCAAACCGTATGCATTCATTTTATATCACTGAATTTTTTACTTTTAACGTTTTGTTTCCTAAGTCAAAAGAGGTTTTAAAAAACTGTGCAAATAAGATCCAATTGAATGTCATATGTTTCCCCTATATACCCAAGGGTCATTCTCAGGATGTAATACTGAGTATATGTTAAAATATTGTTCTGAGAGGAGTGTTGACATACAATAATGTGATTTATGCCTCCCATCCATCATATTGACAGATTTTAGACAGATGTCACTATTTGTCAAACATAGTACAGAACAAGGCAAAACCCCATAATATCATAAAAACTATTTGCCTTTATCACCATCTCATCCATCTTTCATTTCTATGAAAATTTCAGTGTTAGAAATAATGATTGATTCAATAGGAAATTTCAAAATATGTTTTGGTTAAACAATTTTCCCTCGAAGACATTTAGCACTTGTCACTCATTTGTCATTCCAATAAAATGTTATATTTTAACTTCAGTCAAGTAAACATAAAATGCATTGGATTTGAACAACATGAGCATGGGTAGAGAGATTATGTTTTAAATAAATAAAATAAATACAGAAAAAGTTATCTCAATTGAGTCTTATTTTTGTCTTGGCAAATGTTAGATACTAGTGATTTAAAAAATCTAATTTTCAGTATGTTTAGACTGCCTTTTATGTAAACATGCTGGATGTCCTTGTGATATATACAAATGTGCATTAACAAATCACTAAAGTTACACTAATTTGGTCTCTAAGGCTGGAGAGAGAACATTTGAAGCCATCTTCTCACAACAGTAAACACCTATATTATTTATCATAAAATGTCATACATGGGATAATTATTAAAAACTTTCTTCCGACCTTCACAATTCCAATCTACACAATTTTTCCCTTTTCTATGTCTATTTCTCCATATTATCTGCTAATTCCACAAGTGTAGATCACGTAAACACAACCTTGTATATCTGTGGCTTCAATTATTTGACTGAATATTTAACATGTATAAGTTCATTACATTGTACCAACCTGTATTCAGGAAATTATTTTTTAAAAACTTACAGGGGCTGAATATTTTTCTATTCTCTAAGGGAATAGAAGTCTTGAAAACATTTATCAATTGCTGCTTTCATGTAGTGCTTATTTTGGATTATACTCTATGGATTAAAAAAAAAAGAATTAAGAATTGAACCTAGCATTCCAGGGGCATACATTTAATTTTAGTAGAAAAAGCATGTGAAAAGCACTTATCAGAAGCTTTTAAGTAAAAAATTCAAGATAGTATATTATCAGAGGACTAATACATAGAATACTTACACTAGGGTATTATTTCTAAGTGAGATCCATAGAAAATTCCATATTTCACTAAAAATGAATATTAAAATGCAAATTTTTAGAAATAAACTCAACTCCAAGTGGCTGTTTGAAAATCACTTTTAAGGGTGAAGAAAAAAAATCTGAACTGTAATATGATTTTCGATGTGGTTTTTTTCTGAACAAGAAATTGGAGGCATTAGATTCTAAGATTCGACCTCAAATGTTTTCTTTAGTATTCAGAAATATAATCCCCCAAATCCCAATCTCATTTAAAACAGTTTATGTACTTTGGCACAGGGTGGATCAGAAGGGTATGTTTGAAGGCAGATAAGTGGTTAATTACATTTATTAATGGGGTTTAATATATGCATTCTGAAAAAGTACTGGAAAAACACAAATGTATCAAAAGATAAACAAAATGAAATATTATCATGAACACAGAACATAGATCAGGAGAGGGCAGACATCAGGCAATATGTTGTAGTTGCCTTATGTTTTTCCAGAAGACAATGTCTTCCTGGCTTTTTAAGTTCACAATATGCGACCCAATAAAATTGTGTCTCTTCTACTCATTCTACTCCCATAAATAATTTTCTCTTACCCAAGTCTTGCTCCAAAATGTTGCTCTTCATTTTCTTCTCTTCTTTCAGCATTTTTGATATTTAAAAATATAGATATACATTAGGTCTCTCTACATAGGCACCTAGCCTATTCCTCATAACTCAATGACACAGATAATTATTATGTAGTTTAGATAATTTATTCTATTTCAAACTTATAGTGTGAATCCTACATTGCATAGTTGGAATTTTACTAAGTACATAATATTTTTGAATTTGAATGACATATTTATCATTAAAAAACATAATTGTAATTATTGGTGAATAGTCCAAAATATGCAAACTTGGTAGAAGCACCATAACATACAACTGTAGTGCATGTGTAATGTTTCCATATAAAAACACTGTATCATATAATTTTAATTGTAAAACCTTTAAATATAATGCACTAATTTTAAGGAATAAAAATAAAACTAATAATTTCAGTAGTTTCCAGGTGTGATCTTATGTATAATTTTTCAATTTCTTCAAAACACAGTGGTAATATGCCAATTATTTTAAAATATCATTAAATTTAAGATTCACTATAAATAAACAAGAAGGCAACTTTTGCTCAAAAAATGAAGAACAAATATGTGTTGTATGCATACACACATAATGTAAGTTTTCTCTCCTTGTTCAGTGGGCTTCAATCTATTTCAAACTTTCACAAGAACTTCTCCCATAGAGTTTACATTTAGAAATTGCAATGTTAATACATAATAAAGGACTTCAGTATATTTGAGTTTTTCCTTTAATCTGTCATCTTCTTCTTCAATTCCCCTGTGGGTTCAACTTAAAGGATTTTGGAGAGAAAATAAAATTATAACAAGACAAAATAAAAACCTAAACTTAAGAGAACTTGCTATTCCATTCCAAAGGCACAAAGAAAAAAAATCAAGGTTTTTTTTTAACTTTTTGTCCCACAAATGTGAACTACAAGGTTTTTTTTTAACTTTTTGTCCCACAAATGTGAACTACATAAGACTATAATTTAATTTAAACTGGAGTGTTATAAAGATGTCTTTCCAGTGAAATATCCATGAATTTATCACTGAGTTAAGATTTTTTTGTTGGCCATTTGTCATGATGGCTTTCTGAATTGTATTTTAGTTCTCCATGTTCTGTCTCTCCTAATTTATGCTAATTAATACTACTTAATAAACTAGTTTTTAGATGAAAAGCTGCCCAAATTATTGGAATAAATTACTGTATTTGTGCAGAAAAATTCATTTCCTTAGCACACCTCTTCCCAAGGAGAAATAAAAAAACAACAACAAAAAAAAACATTGTTTCCTTCATAATACCAGGCTGTTTGTTATGAACTATGATATGTGCCAGACCCTGTCTACAGACATATTACTTTTTTTAATCTTATAATTTACTTTTTAAGTATTGAATTATTTTATGCATTTTATGGTATGGAAATGTGCAATGAATAAGCCACATAACTCAATGTCTTAGATATGGTCAATGTAATCCTGAAAATTTGAATATGGTTATCTAAAAAAGTGTCACACAAAAAAAAGGAGAAATAAATTTTCCAAAGAAAGTATTATCTGCCTTTCTCATGACATGGGAAAACGTTTCCAAGTCAGCTACTTTCCCTATTTAGAACAAGAATTTTTATTTTTCTTTTGGCATGATTTGGCTTTAAGGTATTTTTAAAATTATTTTCTACTCTCCTGTAATCCCAGTGGCCCATTAGACTAAGACAGGAGTATCACAAGTTCAAAGCCAACCTCATCAATTTAGCAAGACCATAAGGCTTAAGCACTTAGGGAGACTTTGTCTCAAAATAAAAACTAATTAAAAAAAAGAATGGCCTGGTACAAAAAAATAAAAATAAATATTCTCTACTCTTGTGTAGTCAGCTTTACTTTGCTGTACAAAAATAACTGATAAGAACACCTCAGTGAAGGATAAATTTATTTTGACTCTTGGTTTTGGTGGTTCAGTCCATTATTGACCAATTCCATTGTTCTGAAAGTGAGGTGAGGCAGAACTTCATGGTAAAAGAGCATACCATTGTAGAAGGGCATGTCACAGGAAAGCTTCTGAGTTCATGACAGCCAAAAAGCAGAGAAACGGAGAGAGAGAAGGAAAAGGAGGGATCTCAGGTGCAAAATATAATCCCTAAGGTCATACCCCCAGTGCCCCACTTCCTCCAGATATGCCTCATTTACCTATAGTTACCATTCAGGTATCCATTCAAATTATTAATCCATCAAACAGCATAATTCACTGATCAGGTTATAGCTCTCATAATCTAATCATTTCAATCAATTCTGAGCATTGCTGTATCAACATAAAAGCTTTTGGGGAGACATCTCATATCTAAACCAATAATACCTTTGAAAAATGGCAGATTCTTGTCTAAAACTTTCTTGCATTAATTTAAACTATGAAATTATTTTCATTAGAATATACTAGTCTATATTAAAAGTATGTCTTAAAATAAAAAATATCTTCCACCATTGTAAGAATTTTGCATTTTTTCTAACAATAAGACATAAATAATAAAGTATACTTCATATTTAAAACATTATATTTTCTTCATTCAATAATGTGCTGGGCGCCCTTTGATTGAAATAAGAAATTTAATCAAATTTCAGTTAAAGTAAGTCATTTACCTCTTTCTTGATTGTGCTATGTAAGAATTAAATTCAGCCATAAAACAACTAAAGTAACTAGATCCTTTTAACTGTACAAATAATAATCTCTGCTCTGTGGATTGTGACAAGTCTGCATATTTCTTAACATACTGTTATTGGTATTTTCCATTTCACTTGATTCTATTCATTGAGTTAATGTCTATTTTTTTGCTCTTCTTGTGACTATATGGATTCACAATAGTTGCTACTTAAATTGCTAACGATGTAGTAACCAAGTGAGTTGAGTGTAGAAGACAAGGGTATTGAATAGAAAAGGCAGATGTTGATTGCAAAGTAATGTGGGTACAGGGGAATTAATGTGTAGAACATTTGGAAAAGAAACAGAATATCTTGAAAACATGCTATGCTCTCTTGAGATTGGCTGAGTTTGTTATGGAAAGCCCTGAGTTGCTTTCATTCTAAATCAGGGGCAAAGATTTTTCTCATCTGCAGAAGATGATTCAAGGGATAAAACAAGCTAGTTTTTCCTATTGCTTCTTTCTATTAACTTTCTGTATGGTCTATTTGTTGGATGAATGCAGGGTATTAGTCATTATAGCACCTTCTGATTGGACAGGTCATTGTTGTTAACCTTAGATGTTCTTCGGAAAAGATATATAGATAGACAGATATATGATAGATTTAAAAAAAAAAGTCCAATTGTTCATTATTTTCCTTGATATATAAAAAACTAAAGACATTCTCATCTCACAAAATAAGCCATCTATTCATTAGATGCAAAAGTGGTTTGAGACATATAATGATTGTTTTCTTTATGTAAATGATGTTTAAAAATTTATTTGTTCTTTTTAGTTATACATAACAATAGAATGTTTCTTTATATATTATAATACATGGAGTATAACTTCCCATTTTTTGTGGTTTTACATTATATAGAGTTACACTGGTCGTGTATTTACATATGAAAATAGGGATATTATGTCCAAGTCATTGTACTGGAACGGCATTTTTGATACATGTTCATGCCTCATAATTACCTTAGAGTAAGTTGTTTTTCTAAATTACTCGACTTACCTCTAAAATGTGCATTTTTTTTTTCCACTGAGAATTAAACCCAGGGACGCTTTACCACTGACTATGTCCCCATAAACCCCTCCCCCAATCTTTTTTCCATGTTTTTAGGATGAGGAAAGGTCTAAATAATTTGCTTAGGGCCTTGCTAACTTTCTGAGACTGGCTTTGAACTTGCAATTCTCCTGCTTCAACCTGGTATAATACGCATGAGCCACTGTCCCAGATCAAAATGTGCATATTTTTGATTTAGAAATTAGTTGAAACTGATAATTAAAATAACTTTATGTTTAGTTACAGCTGAAAATTCCAAAGTTCCTTTCCAATAAAAAACAGACTCCTGAGGTACCCAAATTCATGGCTATATTTTCAGGGACTGCAGTAGTTGTTTACATTCACATTTTTGACATTTTTACAATGATGGAACCAAAAACTACTAAAATCAATCAGGAGCTATTCTTGATTTTTCAGTTGGATGTGAATGTAGACATGAGTGTAGTGCAGTGAAATTTTCCATTTTAGACTACCCAGAAAGAGATTTTTATCAGGGAACTTTCATAACCATACATGATCCCATCTGTATTACTTAATGGGTTAGAAGCACTATGAAATTATATGTTATTACATTGATTAAAGAGTTTATTACTTCAAAACATAGTACCTACTCTGCATATACGTGTGAAAGAAATATTGAATAAATGGACTTGGTAAGGGGTGTCTAATTTTAGAAGAATCTAGTGTCTGAGTGATGCTTAGAAGGCATAGCTGAAGATGAACACTCTGTGTCTGGTTTATATTGTGCTCACTTAAGAACACCTAGAACATTATTGGTAATTGGGTATTATGAAAGGGAATCTTTAAAGCAGCATAAAAAGAAAGATCAAAAAAGATTTTAAAATTCACAAATTCAAAAATTCTGTTTGCCAGTCTTACTTATTTTAGTCATGTTTTAAATTCTGTATAATAGGTATTATGTTCATGTTTTAGGTGAATAGTGGTGACTTATTGAGGTTCAGTCACTTGTTCAGTTTAGTAAGCAACTTGAGAGTGAATGGCAGCTACGTTGTGTGACAAGCTGCAGGGCTTGCCTTCCTGTCATTCACTATGAGGTCTCTCTCTATATATTAAAAAAAATGATAAATTAATGAATTGCATTCATTAATTTATCAAGTGTTTATTGAACATATAATTTACAAAAGCATGTTCCCTGCTTGTAAGAGCTACAGTCTCATCAGAAGAAACAGACATGTAGATCCAACATATCAGATGTTCTGATTTGCAGCATGTATTTTTATTTGTCATGGTAGTAACCCCTTATTACCTTTTATTTTATGATAGTCTATCTTTTATTCAACATGGGGCCCATTAAATCTCATGTAGTGATGATCAATATTAGCAGTAAAACAACAGTTTTCTTGATATGATTTAACAGAATAACTGAACATTGATCATACCCCATGATTTCCCATAGGAAAGAGCCAAGGAATCCAAATGAAAAGATGTCCCATCTGTGGCAAAACTGTGGTATCCAACTGTTCTCATTCAATCTAATTCTTAGAGGAAAAGAGATAGGCCTTATTTCTTACCATTAATACAATGGGTATTATTTGAAATTCTCTGGGAATGTGAATTCCCACTTGACATTCAGGCAAATTTTGCCTTATATTTCCTTGTGTTTGAAAATTTAAAGATTTACATTATAACATTACTTAATTATGGTGTATTATTTGGCTGATTGAAAAAGAAAGGAATATTCTATTTCAACTGAGTAGTAATATGCCTAACTTATAATTCCTCTAATTTGAAATAATTATACTCTACAAAGTGTGAAGCCATTTATTATATTTGATTAGTCATATTAATTTTCCTTTAAATAGTTTCAGATACAGCAGCCTTGCATAAATCATTTTTGTAGTTTGACAAAATTTCAGGAAAATAGACAAGATATGCACATTATTTACCCCTGAGCAAATATCTCAAACTATTTAGACAGTGGAAATTCATATATATATTCATATGTGGTAAAGAAAGTAGGAAATACAGGGAAAATTAAAGAAGGAAAATATAAATCCATTAGGAATACAATAGAGGAAAGTTTGGGAAATCTCTTAATTTCTCTCTTTTCATTAATTCTATATATCTTTCAATTGCTAGTAAAAAAAAAGTCACACTTGGAAAAATGACTAATTTGGCTTAACTACTCTATTCTAAGGCTGGACATAGTTATAGCCCAGGAGAAAAACACTGAGGTGGAGAATTACAAAGCTTTCCTTATCTCAAGAAATACACATTTTCTAGGGCTGGGGATGTGGCTCAAGTGGTAGCGCACTCGCCTGGCATGCATGCGGCCTGGGTTCGATTCTCAGCACCATGTACAAACAAAGATGTTGTGTCCGCCGATAACTAAAAAATAAATATTAAAAAATTCTCTCTCTCTCTCTCTTTCCTCTCTCACTCTCTCTTAAAAAAAAAAGAAAAGAAAAACACATTGTCTAATTTTGAAGGGAACATGTGAGAAGTACAACCAAAATAATTCCCTGGGAAGCACTTATATTTAAGATGCATTTAACTATACTCACTTAAGTATCTTAAAAAATATCTGATTTCACATCATGGACTACATAACAAAAGAAACAAATATAAATACTAGCTAATCTTACATATTTTATATGATTAAAATTAGGAAAAAGGAATTTATAGGTCAAATTTGTATGGACATTCCCTAAATTATTTTGCTGTCATTTTTGGAAGAGGAACAGCATAGCACACTAAGAACATGATATATATGGAGCAACCATGCTGCCTGTGTTCCATCAGCTGCATTATCTTAGAGGAGTTCTTAATTTTCATTTCATAAAATGGACACCATAATGCATCTGGAGAAGGAATGATGATGAGTTTTAAGTATCATCCTTTCCATATTAAGCAAAGATGAGGTGGTAGTTATCATCAGCCATTTTGCCTATTGCTGTAGATGGAAGTTTTGTGCCCAATCCCCATTCATGTTCAAATGCTGATCCCCCAAAGTCATAGGAGGATGGGAATAAAGAATAATTAAGTCATGATAGTGGACCCCTAATAACTACAATTAGTGTCATTATAAAAGGAACCATAGAGCTAACTTGTCCCTTCTACCAGACAAGGTTGCAGTGAAAAGCTAGCAATTATAAATACAAAAAGGACCCTCACCAGAACCTGAGCTTGCTGGTACTCTGATCTCAGATTTCTAGCTTCCAGAACTCTGAGAATCAAATTTTCATTATTTATGAGCTATATTTTATTTTATTATAGCAATCTAAATAGACTAAGACACTTTTTAATTTACAAAATATGGGAAATTAAAGCATTTAAAACTATATGCATTTGGTATAATTAAATTTTGGTTTTCAAACTCTACTGTAATATAATTTAGTTGTATAATCCAAACCTTTCCCAAGATTTCTACTTAATTCTACTCACTATATGGACTGCAGGCACTAGCTAGAAATTCAGGATACTTGTACTAGACCAGGATCCAATAGTATGGTTGTGTGGGGTTTAGATAGTGACATTTCCCCATCTGACAACAGAAAAATCTCTGAGACATCTTACTGTCAATAGAATTTGGTGATTCCATGATTCTAGTCAGAGTTATCATTGCATTAAAATAGATAACAGTTTGGGTAACAATTCTGGAGGACTACTAGTACCTAAGTTTGAAGATACATCCTAGTCATTGAGATTTCCCTCTAGTCCTTTCTAGTATCAAAATGATAAGAAATGTAAAACAATAGCTTCTTTCAGGAACAAAACAGAAGATAGAGAAATGTGAAATACTAAATATTCATTCAATGTATTTTTGAAATTTCCTGGTATACTTTAAATTTTATTTAAGATAAAAATGTAACTATGGAACAGTTATACTTCTCTTTTAATATTAAAGGGGGGGGGTTGGAGTTACTGACCACAGTGTTCAGTTAAAGAAATATACTTCAGAAAAGTTGAGATTCTGACCAGACTAAGCAATGACAGACCTATCCAAGTAATTCAGTCTTCACATTTTTTTTCAAATAATAAAATTACCTTTTAAGTTAAAAAATTGTTGTCAAGGAACAATGAAAGATTTTCTTCAAGGATGTAATTGATTGAAATGCAAAACAAGTTTTGAATAGTCATTGGTGAACTACTATATAATTATTTTATTTTTGGTTTTAAAACCTTCAGTCTGATAGTTTTCAGTTATGTGTTATAATCAATATGATCTTCTCTCTCTGACAGATAATTCAACACTTATTAATTTTAGCTTTGGAATTCTTTCAGAGAGACAATCATATAAATGACTAAATACTATGAAACATCTTTATTTTTTTTTTTTTTACACAGCGGTAGAAAGCCAACAGATTTCTTAATCCTCCTATGTTTTTACTTTGTCTTCATCTGATAAAATAGAAGAGAATTGTTTTGCATTGGGTGTCCAAAAATCTGAAGAATGACTAGTGTTGCTACCCTTCTTCAAACATCTATTTTATCTAACATGAAAAAGAAAAATATAGAAATTGTAAAATAAATTAGTTCTATAAGTTATTCAATAAGAAATTATAAGAAATACTCATGTGTTTTTTGGGTCTATCATTTTGTTTCCTATGTAGATCAATAATAAGTGCTAACTTTTTGGCACATTGAATGAGCTACATTTTACTCCAAATATTTGCAATTGAATCAATAGTTTAGTCAACAGTATATTATTTCTTAGCTGGCATAAAATATTATGTTTTCTAATATATAATAGACTTTTTATTTATTCAGGAGTCTGTCTCTGAATTGTGTCCAAAAGTGTTTCTGAAACAGAATTTCACTTTGTAGATTATTTGAGATTCATATGGACCCATACCTATGAGTTCAACTTTACTCCTCAGGTTTCTCTGTCATATTTTTTGCTTTTGATTTTAATCTTTTTGATCATTTCTCTATGAATCTGGAAAAAATAATTATATGTTTAAATAATCCTTATTTTGCAATTTGTTGCATTGAATTTATGAATAGATTTGTCATTTTTAAATACTGAGCTTTTCATCCAGAAATAGCATTATTTCCACTTATTTAAGCATTTATGTGCTTCAGTAAGATGTTTTTCTAATAACAAATACTTCATCTTTTAATTGCTCAAAGTCCCAAATAGTATTGAAAAGTATTGCTATATAGGAATCCATTCTAAGGAAGATATTTATTTTTAAAAATCATGTATCTAAGACAAAAATAATATTTAAAATACTGTTTGCCAAGTAGGATTTGGAGTCAAGCAGTAACTAAAGCAAGAGAGGGGCTATAATGTAAATATGTGGCTTTTTAAAATTTATTCTGTATTATCTTTTTTTCAAAATTTAGTAAAATTTTGTATTGTATTTATATCTAGGTCTTACATGTTTGAATAAATCTATTTTTTATTTATATTTTTATTTAATAATGATATTTCTGGTAACTTTTGACCTAAGTAATGCTGATGCATATGAAAGTGCTCTTAGTGTTAGAAATAATTGATTTCTAGTTGAATTAATAAATTTATGTGGTATAGTGCACAAGTCATAGATGAGATAATTTGTTTACTTGTGTTCAAATCCCATACCTGACACTTTATATATGAGTAACTTTGAAGAAATTGTGCCTTACTTTATTCATCCACAAAATGGGAATAAGGAAGCACAACTGTTTCATAGAATGTGGCAGATTTATTGACTAATTATTTTGGGGTTAATATACATCTCTGAATTTCTAGAGGAATATAAAGGAATAAAAATAATAATATCTCACTTTTAAACAATATTATTCTTTATTTTATATTGCTTTGGCTTCTTAAAAGACCCTTAGAATTGAAGAATTAACTCTTTTTAATAAGACATACTATTTTGTTCATGTTAGTTTAATAATTTTTGACACAAGAGCTATACTTATAAGCGCAATGTGGTATACTGAATGTAGGTTCAGCATTGTACAGCAGATCTCTAGAACATATAACTAAGGTTTTATGCCCATTGGACAGCAGATGTAGATTGCTTACTGCCCACAGTCCCTGGTATCCCTAATTTTCCTTTCTGTTTCTATGGATTCACTATTGTTGGCATCTCAAATGTGTTAGAGCATGATTTGTTTGTCTTTCTTAGACTGGCTTCAGTTGGCACAATGTCCTTCAGATTTATTCATGTTCTCACATCTGACAGCAACACATTATACTGAAGAATATTCTTTAGCTTTAAAGAAAGAAATATATACCAGTTTCTTAAATTCACTCATTGTCAATGAACACTTATGTTATTACTGTATATTAACAATTGTTGTTAATGCTGCAATAAACATGGGAGTGGAAATTCTCTTCAAGAGTTTAATTTCAATTCTATAGAATCACAAAAGACCCTGAATAGCCAAAGCTATTTTGAAAAAGAACAAAGATTGAGGTACTATCCTTCATAATTTCTAAATAAAGCACAAAACCACAATAGTTCATATAATGTGATAGTGGCACAAATACATATGTATAGACAAACAGAAGAGAATAGAGGACTCAGAAATCAACCCGTGTATACATACATGGACAACTGATTTTCAACAGGTTGTCAAGAATACCAAATAGGGAAAAGATAGCCTCTTAATTAGTGGTGATAGAAATTAGTTATTAACATGCAAACACATATACTTGGGTCCTTACCATATACCCTACACAGAAATTCATTCAAAGTGGATTAAAGACCAAAATCTACAAAACTCCTATAAGGAAAAAATGTGGATAGGTTCATGGAATTGCCCTTGGCAATGATTTCTTGAGTATAGCCACAAAAGCAGAAGCAACAATAACAAAAGTAGACAAGTAGGATTGTATCATACAGAGAAGCTTCTGTTCAGTGAAGAAAATAATCAGAATGAAAACACAGTCTAAGTAATGGAAGAAAATATCTGCAAACCATAATGTAATAAAAGGTTAATATCCAAAATATACCTAAGTAACTACCATAACTCAATAACAAAAACAACCACCACCACCAAAAAAGACCCAAGTATATGTGTTTGCATGTTAATAACTAATTTCTATCAAACAAAAGCAAATACACCTGTTAAAAATTGGCAATGACTTATATTGGTATTTCTACAAAGAAGATGTACAAAAATCTATTCATATTTTGAAGGGAACCTAGGTTGGTTCCATGGTTTAACTATTGGGAGTTAAGCTGCTATAAACATTGATGTGGCTACATCACTATAGTATGGTGATTTTCTCCTCTGGGTATAAACGGAGGAGTGGGATAACTGGGTCAAATGTTAGTTCCTTTCCAAGTTTTCTGCGAATTCTCCATAATGATTTCCATAGTGGTTGCACCAATTTGCAGTCCCACCAGCAATGTGTGAGTGTACCTTTTCCCCTACATCTTTGCCAATATTTATTGTTGTTTGTATACCCAAAGGACTTAAAAACAGCATACTACAGTGACACAGCCACATCAATATTTATAGCAGATCAAATCACAATAGCTAAACTAAGGAACTAACCTAGATGCCCTTCAACAGAAGAATGCATGAAGAAAATGTGGTAAATATACACAATGGAATATTACTTAGCCTTAAAGAAGAATGAAATCATGGCATTTGCCATTAGTGGATGGGACTGGAGAATATCATGCTAAGCAAAGTACACCAATCTCAAATAACCAAAGCCAAATGTTTTCTCTAATATACAGATGCTAATTCACAATAAGGGAGTGGGCTAGGGAAGAACAGATTAGAACAGATTGGATTAGGCAGAGGGGAGTGAAGAAAGGGGAGAGGTATGAGAATAGGGAAGGAGAGTAGAACAAATTGAACATTAATACCCTATTGCCTATATGACTACAAGACTAGTGTGATCCCACAACATGTAGAAACAAAGGAAAGAGAAGTTATACTCCATTTATATATGATGTGTCAAAATGCATTCTCTTGTCATGTAATTAATTAGAACAAATAAAAAAATCTAATAGGTTGATGAAAAGGTTTTCAATGCTAATGATCGGGGAAGTACAAACTGACACCATCGCAAGATATCATCCCACAACTATTAAGATGGTTATTTAAAAGTAAACGGAACAAACACTGATGAAGATGTGGAAAATGGAAACTCTTGCACACTGTTTTTGGAAACGTAAAGTGGATGGTGGTATGGTAAGGGTTATGGAAAGCAATATAAAATTTCCAAAATATTTACAAGAGAACGTAAATATGATCTAACTACTCCATGCCAGTAAATACATAAATAGACTACATTCTTCCCATATGTCAAATATTCTTATTTGTTTTACTTAATTATTTCCTCTAAAGTAAACAATAGAAATACTCTATTTTGGTTAACATATGAGTCTACATTTACAACACCTCCAGAGCTGTTTAAATTGCCTGGAGAAATGTAGTCGCTAATTTTAAAGGTGCCCACACTGGACTACAGTTACGTGTTTTCAGAACATTTGGGGCCAGGATGTCTGGTAAATTATGTCTCTAGAATATTCAGGTCTCACTGTTTACTGTGTGAATAAACACCATGCGGGCCACTTCTCTTAACTTTGTTTTGCTTTCTCTGTGTATGAAGAAGTAATGTGCTGCACATGTTAAACTCTTAAAATAAATCACGGAATTTCCCCAAACCCACAGTTGCTCTGGCTTCCACGTTTCTTACTTCTAAGATTCATATTAGTTTTGCTCATTATGATTTTGAAAACTAAAATATATGGAGCCTTCAACAACATTTTGTATTAAAAATCCACACAATGTATCTATCTTGGAAATATCCCTCCCCACACACTCTGGCTTTTTTTGTTTTTAATTCAATATCAACTCTAGTAATGTAAACTTATTCTTATTGCTTTTCAGTAAAGAAAATCAGGAGTTACAACTTGTTTTTTATGTTCAAGATAACATGCTTGATATTAAGATTATTTTCAGTTTAATTTTAGGACACTTTCGCTTTGTTCTCCTCTAGATTTCTTAAATGGAAGCAGATATTCTATTCATCTGAGAGTCACATCACAGCTGTTCAAGTCCTCACATTTTATTATGATCATACTGCAGGACAGTATGATAATTCCAGGGTGGGTATGTAACTAGCTGTAGTTAACTCTGCTGAGAGCCCTTTCTTCCACAGCAAGGATGTTAAGTCTTGTAACTTGCCACTCTCCTGGGTGTAGGTTTTTCAGAATATTGTCATGCACATTTTGTTTTGCAGAATGTCTTTTTAACTATCTGACTTTCAGAAGAAAGTGTGATGTTTCTTTATAATGTCAATGACAACCTCACTGTATTTAAATAAATCAGCTACTGGATATTCAAACCCATGGGGGATATTTCACATAGAGAGATTCTATGGAGAGTCATCAGGCATAATATGTTCAATCTACTTATGTCTAGGCTCTTGGTAACATAGTCAGTCTTTGCGTGATTTTTTTTCCTGAACCTGCATTGTGTTATAAACAGAGAGAGATGAAAACACCATCTTTTGGTAGAGCTCTAATTGAACTGATCAAAAGTTACTGATTGCCTTGATTCTCTCTTTGGTAAATATCTACTAGGATGTGTAGAGGTGAAAGAGAGTGTCATATCATAATCACTACATGGTGCTTTTTAAAAAAACTGGTACATTTTGTCTCATAGATTTGAGGAGAATAAAAGACCATTTCCAGGTGGACTGGATTTAAGAGAATATCACCATGACTAGACAGTGGCTTTCAAAGAGAAATTGCTAATGATTGCCAGATCTGTATGAGGATCCCAAATCACATCACTAAGGTGGATTAAATCTGTTGGTGTTTTATGTTATTCTGCAACCTGCCCTGTCCACTGATGATTGTACCAAGACATGTATTAACCCCACCCTTTACTTGCCATGTTTCTAGAAATGAAAATTCCAAACTTAAAGTTTTCTATCTTTTAGCAACTTAGGAAGGAAACTAGGTTCTTTTTGAGATAATTTACAGTAATAAGCATTTTAATAGACAAACAGATGGTTTCTTAATGCTATGGGGCTCTTGTAAAAGTATTGTCTTAATTGTGAAATATGTGGTACAAATTACAATTCATTAGATATTAAAACGTACCAACAAAATTTTCGCCTTCACCGTAACTTTCACCATCCTCAATTGCTAAAGTTCAGGCACAGGCAAATAACATCTTCATGTTTGATATCATTGCTATGGACCACAAAGTACAGACAGAATTTTAAATTATGTTAGCCTATATTCTTCTTTGTTTTATTTATTTATTTATTTTTGTTTTCCCAATGTTTCTGATGATTTCTAGGGAGGAATCATACAATTGGCTCTTCTGAATTTTCAGAAATTAGGCTTGATTCTTTGTTGAATAGAACCATGTACATAAGATTTGAAGCATTCATTCTCAGAAGTGCTCAGTCAACAATAAACACATTTTTCAGAAGCCAATCAGCTCTTTTCTTTTGGCTAAATGTGCTAATTTGTGAAAGAACACATGGGAAATTTTAGTCTGTTTTCCTGTTCTGATGCCTATTATCCATTTTGGGATCCCTTTGCTCTAGTCTTTCTCTTTCTTTTTAAATATTTGGTTCCTAGATTGTTATTCTAAAGTGACACTAGACTCTTCCATGTTAGAAAAGGGGTTCTTATTTTCATGATTTTTTAAATATAATTTATGGTAATTACTTCATGGCCAAATTTCAAGCAGATTACCTTCCTGTAGTTGATGCTTGAAGATATTTCCTGAATTGAATTAATCACAGGGTTGCTAACAAAGGACTTTCTATAATTTGACACATAGAATTACATAAATAGGTAATCACTTTAAATGATGTTTCATTATTCTATTTCCCTACCTATTCATTTTTCTCTGTGAGTCATATATTGTTTATTTCAATTTTGAACTTGAGTTATTAGCAAAATGAGAATTTTAAATCTTTCAAATTGATATGTAAATGTCATCATAGGTTGTTCATCATAGGAACACCCTCATATATTTCAAGGTTCAAAATTCTGATAGCTAGACGTGACTTCTATTTACTGCAAACTTGTTCCTGGTTACAATCCATAATTCTGGAAGAAGCATGATGATGATGAGGAGGAGGAAATTTGGATAAATAAGGCTTCTGCTTTTGTAAAAAGTCAAATAGTTTTGGAAGAGAATCATACAAATGATTCCATTCTATCTCATTATATCATGCTATAAGGTTTTGTCAACTATATTAGGGTTTCCATTTCACACTTTGTCATTTGTGGCAGCACCCAAGTGAGTTTCTTGTTCAGATATTACTGAGTAAACCATGGTATGTCTGTGCATTAATGCAAACTAATATTTGCATTAAAAACCTATTGAAGAATTATGGAGACTACAAAATGCCAAAAAGGCAGCTAATTTAAGCATTATTTCTGAAGCAGAAGATGGACATATAAAAACATAAGTAAATAAATCCATTTATTAATAAATTCTCACTCAAAGAAGGCAAATCACTAATTCCTGAGGGATCTCACTCTAATACTAGAAAACATTAAAAAATTAGACTTAAAAATTGCTTTCTTTAACTATTATTTACTATTCATAAACATATTTAAATTATTCCTCTTCATCTCCATCAATGCAGCATTCACAAAGACAGTTTGAAGAACAGGTCTATAAATGTCCTTAGCCACTCAGGTAAATATACTAGTTACATTATAGATATGAGAGGCCCTGTTAATTGCTTATTCATATTTCATGAAGGAAAGGTCACAATTACGTCCAAAGCACAGTTGAGGAGCTTTGTGGAAATGTAAGATACTACTGGGTAAGAGTTCACAGGTCAAAAAGAAGTGGCCAGGTGATATGGCCTCCAGCATGGAGCACCTTCTGTTTCCCTTGCTGACACAGGAATCTAGCTCAGTCAAGAAAATAATTTACCAGATGTAAGACCTCAGGATAGCACACAGATCTAATTATCACCACATTCAAAGATAATGCTAATGTCACTTAAGCAGGATCAGTTTCAGCACTGATAACTGCTCAAAGGTGAATTGCATTTGCTGACGCGTTTGGGGAAAAAAAAATTGTCCTGGGTTTAGCACCGATTTTCTCAAAACATTTTTAGTAAGCAGCAGTATTTTTAACAAATTTAGCCTTTATTTTTGGTCCTATGTAACCAATTTCCAGAGTGCACAAAGATTGTTACTAACATGATGAGGTGATAGGATAGAAACATGTGAGTCACTCTCAGCAATCCCAAGGATAAAAATGATACTAATGGATATTCAGTGTGCTGTGTTTTGCTCTTCAGACTGCCCATGTAGCAAGTAATGGACTATATTGATCCCTTTATTGATTTATTACATCTAGTTTGTTCGGTCAACTGAGGCCAATAAGTTACTATTATTATAACTGAGCAGATGCTAATAAATATTTGTTGTTTTAGAAAAGTAATTATATTATTTTATAAATATCCTTGTAATTTCTTGGTTGATTGTAAAGGAATGGTAAAGAAATAACTATCTGCCTACCTATATATGTCTCCCTCTCTCTCCCTTCTCTCTTTCTCTCTCTCTCTCTCTCTCTCTCTCTCTCTCTCTCTCTCTCTCTCTCTCTCTTTCCTCTTCTGTATATAAATAGACATTTTATATACACACATACATCATGTGTCATCTGACAGGTACCAGTTTTGAGGAATGCATCCTTGGGTATCTTGTGCAAATACCATATAGTACACTTACACAAATGCATATGGTCTAGATCAGCCACTCAAGGTGATCTCATGAAACAGGAGATGCAGCAAGTAGGAGAGGTAAGAGGCTGCTGCTAGGGTAATACAAAATTTAACCACAATGATCTTCATTAGTAGAAATACATGCTGAAGTAACAATAGGTAGTACAGAGTAGTAAATGCATAAACCAGTAACATCCTCAGTTATTATATTTTCAAGTATTATATGCTGCCGCAGTCCAGCTGCAGCAAAATAACCGGGAGGTGACGAGGAACTTGTGTAGATTGATACAGCAGGAGTGGGAGCTGTTTACTGTAGAACTGGAGGGGTATATATACATTCCACACAGCTTATCTTAATTAACATAAACTAGATACAGCAGTCAACCAATAAGGAATCTCCACACTTAATGGCTTGCTGGCGTTACTTTACAAACCACTCCCTCTGCAAAATGCCAGGTGCCATCTTGACATTTTTACAGACTCTAACAATATGCAACACACAATTGGATACACTATATTTTTTCTGACTGCCAGCACAGTGATTTGTTTATACCAACATGACCAAAAACAGATTGCTCTGTGACATTGTAATGTCTGCAATATTACTAGGTGTGACAGGAAACTCATAGTTTCATTAAAATTGTATGGGTACACTTTCCTATATGTGGTTGGTCCATCATTAACTAGAATGTCATTTTGTGGCACATGAGTATATATTGTCCACTCAATTTGAATGGAAAGGATTATCATCACTACCTTTGTGTTTGAGGAAAAACAGACTCAAGTAAGTAAAAATACAATTAGTGAGAAAGGCAAAATTAAATCATGATATTTTAACTAAAAAACCATCTGCTCTTTCAATATTTTTATTTGAGAAGAACTGACACAAAGGAAAAAGAAAGGCAAAACATAAATACTGAGAGTTTTATATGCATCTGTAACACTTGTGAGTCCAAAAGAATCCAGGTCAAAAATCTGCTTCTTATTTTGTCAGTGATATTCACGATTTATCTTCAGAATCCTACACATAGCTTCATCTTTTTCAGAGAAATAGTTTGATGCTCCTAATGATAGAGACATGAACATTTCTCTTCTTTCATTCCATGTTTGCAAAATTAGAGTTTAAACTAGACATTCTTGAAGGCTTCTTGCATTTCTTATCCTGGAAATCTCAAACCCAGACACATTGATCTGGTGGCTGCTCCACTGCCATATGTCCTACCTATCTGACTTCCTTTTTCTTCTTGATGGATTTTTTTGGACTTTGTTTATCTAATAAAATAACTGGTCCCCCATTTTCTATATCACAAGTCTTCAAAGACAGAGCCCTATATCCTCTTCTTATTAAGCTGAAATTGTAGCTGGTTTAGCTCTGTTTACTTTATTGCTATCTAAAAATCTTTAATTTAAATATCTAAACATCTTCAAATAGCAATGTGTTCAGTCCATAATAAATTCCTAGAAGTTTTTGGAACCATTTCTAAGACAGTGATCATATTAGGACATATAAAATATTTTCTTTTATCTTTTTTTTTTTACATGAGCAGAGAATAAATTAATTAAAATCTCAATGAGAAAAGCACTCAATATTGCTATCTCTTCAATTTAATATTGTTGAAAAGTACTTTCTTTCAAATTTAGGAAAGTTAATCTTGACACTTTACTTGTGTGATAGGGTCTAAAGTCAAAAGTTTTCTATGATTATTTATTGTGTTAACCTTCTACTCAGAATTCTTCATCTTTTAAAAAGAGCAATGTTATATGCCTTACATCCATGGTTGATAAATTTAGAATAAGTGTAGAACCTTGTAATATCTGAATATTTGTCACATCTATTTTTGTACCAATAATTGCTGTTACAGCTTAGACATCATGTCCCCCAAAAGGTGAAATGTAAGACAATGCAAGAAAGTTTGGAGGAGAAACGATTGGGTTACATAACCTAATCAGGGAATTGATCCCTGATAGGATTAATTGAGTGGTAACCAAAGGCTGGTGGGGTGTGGCTGCAGGAAGTGGTTGATGTGGGGCATGACTATGGGATATATACTTTGTATATGAAGAGTGAAGTCTCTTTTTCTGCTTTTTGATCATGATGTGCACTTCTTCCCTCTGCCACACTTTCCCGCCATGATGTTCAGTCTCAGTTTGAGCCCCTCTAGAGGAATGGAGCTGGCCTTCTATGGACTAAGACATCTAAAACTGTGAGCCTTGAAATAAACTTGCCTCCTTTACAGTTATTCTGGTCAGATCTTTTAGTCATAGCAGTGACTGACTAAAACATTGTGCTAAAAGTTCTGACTAAAACATTGTGCTAAAAGTGAAAATGACTCATACACCAAAATGTCAGAGTGCATATCACAAAAAAGTGTGATCAAAATGTGAAGTAAGAAGGCACCATCCTAGGACAAAATCCTGCAATTTAGGGATTGAGAATAAAAATTAGAAGACAATTACATGTTAAGTGAAATAAGCCAGACCCACATCTGTCTTGATACTTTTGTTTTGTGTAATTTCAAATGAGGTGGTTGTCATTTCAGGCATTAGAAAGACTAAAATTTTTAAATATTGGAAGACTTTTTTTAAGAAAATAATATAAAGCTTCAAAAAGATTTGTTTCAAAAGTGAATCTGAGTTAATAATATTGAATGCTATCATATAACATCAGCATAAAAAAAATCAAAACTACATAATATTTGTGTTCATTGATCAGTAAAGTCACCCTGTTTTCCAATGCATTTGGATGGTCGCTCTGATGGCATCTGCATAAAACAAGAATTTTATTATTCCAAGAAGTAATTCTCTTTAAATTGGCTGATAGAAATTTAAATTTTTATTAATATTTAGAATCTATAAAACACATAGCTTTACTCATATATTTGATATAGCTGGCTAAATTCCATTTTGGGATATTTTCTATCAAATATTCCTAAATGAAGAAAAAATTTTTTAAAAAATAATTTAATTGTACAATACTGCATTATCAGGTATTTTCCAGAGAAAAGAAAATTGCCTTTTTGACCAAGTACTTCTGGTAAGAACTGAATCTGTCACTAATTATTTTCCACAGTGAGCTGCCAGCACTGTATATTCAAAGCTTGCTTCTTCTTTACCACATATACTTGCACCCTTGTGTTGTGGCCACACTAGGGCTACCAAGAGTTCTAGCAGAAATTATGGCAACAAGATGGTCAGCAATAAATTCGCTGTTTGCATAAGGGACCAAAACAAAATAAACACTAGTCTCAAAATCCCGGTAAAGCCACTTTTATACAACTTCAAGGGAAGTGTAAAAAAATTGAGAGAACATATCAATAGTTGGTAGATAGTATTAACACATTGCAAAGAAAATAACTCACATTTGAAAATTCTGCCAGAGCAATTGAACACCTTTGAAGGTTTGTCTAAGACTTTGGTAAGGAGTTTCAAAGCAATAGTTGTGTTGCTCAAGCTTATGCTTTATTCATTTCATGGTAGATCTAAATTGTGTTAATGTTATGCTAAGAACAGCCTGGATTATGGAAGAACTATAGAATGCTGCAGTGAAAATAAGTTTTATTTTACACATTCACATTTTTAATTATAAATTTGTCAGTATGTTTCTTTAAGACAAGGCAGAAGATGATCAGCATTTCAGGATGTTAAAGCAGGTATCTTAACAATACGGAAACAAGACTTAATTGTCTCTGAGTTATGCTGCCTATTTACCTCTAGGAAACTGCCCCTAAATGTTTCTTTGATCCCTTTTGGTCGTCTAGATGGCATTGCCTCTCCAAATTTTTATTCTATAATTTTTGTTTTCTATTTCTAATTTAATTGCAGTTACCAAGTCCATTCAGAGTCATAAAACATCAAAATTTTAATTAACACAGACCTCCAATGTGGTACAGGGGTCACCATGAATAAAGACTTGGAGTAAAAGAGATATCTTCATATTCAAAAAAGAATATTTGATCCAGTATTCTTATATTCTACTTAATTGTGAAACACTTTATGCTTTTAAAAAATTATTCATCTGCATTATAGATTTCATTGCATCACATAGGAAATAGTTCACCATCATACTGAAGACAGAAGAAGGTGAACAAATGAAAAATGAATTTATTCAAGCTGAAATTTTTAATTAAAGCCTAAAATCTAGACTTTTTTATAAGTGTCATAAAATAAATTAATTCTTATTCTACAAGCGAGACCCTACCTTGACAAAAATTAATCAATTTTTAATAATCTCTAACTAAGCATTGGAATTTACCTCTAGTATCTACCTTGTATATAGGTTTCAGATTTTGAGAACATTCTACTTGTAAAAGGAACAACACCAGCAGCAGCAGTAATAACATCCCTAAGAATAATATATTTTCACTGTTGATTGGAGTTTTTTTTAATAATGTTATCTAAGAAAATGTCATTAATATTCCACAAGTGAAGTTTTTGTTATTTACTTGTTTTTCCTATAAAAACCACTGATGCTCATGGGTAAGTGTGTCAATGTGCTCTTGTTTTCTCAGTCACCAATCACAAGGATTCTTCTAGCTCAGTTGCCCAGAGACTCTGAAATGGACTTCATTCCCATACATAACCATGGGATGAATAGTCAATTCATATGATTTGCTTACCTGAGATTCTGACTAGACATCATTCTTGATGGTTTCTTTTTTTGTGTGAGAAAGCTAAGAATGTACCAATGTGCAATGTAAGGCATCCTCTTTCTTCTGCCTGGAAAGTTCTCTCTGAGGACCTTTCTCATGTCAGCCTCCTCCTAGTCATCCAGAGCCTCTCCTCACTCTTTGTTTGAGCCCCAACTTCCAATCTCTACATTTCATTCTTTTTGCCCATTACTTTCTAATTTACTTTATTAAATTCACCACTGTGCATTTTTTCTTTTATTCTTCTGGTAACTATTAATTGAAAATCTGCCTTTGGAATTTATGCAATAAAATGATAGGAGATAGTTGTTCATGACATTGACTCCAGAGTTCTGTTTATATTTCTTTGCATATGCTCAATAAATTAATCAAATAGTTACAATACAGGGATAGATGCATTGATAAAGATACTAAAAGCAAACAGAAAAACAACAAATGAAAGAAGTAAGGGGCACAAAGGCATAAAAGAAAATATCAGAGGCAGCAACAATATAGCTATATCTTACAGGACCAATAGACATTTTCCCCACAAAAGAAAATGGAATACACTTTACAAAAGAAGTAAATAGCATCTGAAAAACATTTGGGTCACCCTATTTGGAAAAAAAATAGAGGTAGAGAAATGTGCCGTGTGTGTGTGTGTGTGTGTGTGTGTGTGTGTGTGTGTGTGTAAATATGGGGTATAAAATAATATTTATGAGTTGATACTTCACTCATAAAGGTCTTGGTACTTCACTTAAGAGCTTGTGTCATTGTTTAAAAGAACAGAGAGAAGGGCTGGTGATAAAGATCAGTTGGTAGATTGTATTCCTAGCATGCACAAGGCCCTGAGTTTAATCTCCAGCTTTACCAAAAGAGAGAGAGAGAGAGAGAGAGAGAGAGAGAGAGAGAGAGAGAATTTTTGCTGTTTTTCATCTCTGAAATAGAGATCATATGAGCACCACGTTCTGAGTTTTAGATGTTAATCTGGCTAATATGTATAAATTATTGAGAAAGAGTCTTTCTACTTGTCAAAACTTGTAAAACTACCATTATATTAGTGTAGTAGAAGAAATTTCAGTCTTGAATTTCAGATTTAATAAAAGTGAGTAGTGTTTATTATACTCATATTGTGAACAACTATTTTAAATTCCACATAAATTAAAATAAATAATAGGTTGAAAACAGAGGTTTTCTATTGGAATGAACAAAAGATTAAAAGTGGTAGAATGGAACTAAATTCTTGAAAGAAGGAAAGTGCACCTCATGAAATTTGTGTTTATAAAACATGTGTGCTAAGAGCTTCCTGCAGTTTTGGTGGTGCAATGTGTCTAGAAATCAAGCCAAAATTATAAGTCTTTTTGTTCCATAAATCATAAGATATAATTTGGTAATGCTGACTTGGCTAGAAATGAGGGGAGATGATACATTATAGCATATAATGCTTAAACTAATGAATATCCATATCAAAAATGAAGAAAAAATGAATCTTCATATCACAGAGAGAAACTGAGATAGATCATAGACCTAAATTAACAGTAAAAATGGTGATATTTAGAAGAACAAAGGAGGTCATCTTTGAGATATTGGAATTGGTAAAGAAAAAGCAAAACAATGTAAAATGGACATTATAAAAACACTGAATCTTAAACAAAAGCACTAGATATACAAAGAGATAAACTAAAAACCAGGAAAAAAAACACAATGCATGTTATTGCACTGACTAATAATTTCTTTCCACATTCTGTAGGAAACTCATATAACTCAATGATAAAATGACAAATACATGTGACATGTGATAGGTAAAAGACAAATGGATGTGTCACCAAAGGGATAATCCAAGTGGAGCATAGGCACAGGAAATAAACCTTGATATCATTATGCTAATGTTCATATTAAGTGAATGACTTAGGATAACAGTTCGGCAGTTTTCTTTTTCAAAGCTGCAATCATTTGCCATTTGATCCAGAATTTTTTCTCTTATTTACCCAAGAGAAAGAAAAAAAAAACATGCCAGCACATAGGTTTCCTTATGATTTTCAGAGCAGCTATGTCTATAATAGCCAAAATTGGGGGTAAAGTGTTCATTAACATGTAATAAAATGTGATGTAACATTTAGCAATAGACCAGAACCAATTACTGCTATCTTTCAAGTATTGATTTATCCCAAGATGTCATGTGAAGCAAAAGAAACACACAAGTGCACACTTCCTATGATTCTAGTTATGTAAGTTCCGTAGCAGACAAATGTTTTTTATGGGAATAGAAATGAGGATAGTGACTGCCTGTAAGGTTTTGACCAACTAAAAATACAAGGAGCATAAGAAAAAATTTAAGGGTGAAGGAAATGGGGTGTCAGTATTTCTTAATTAAGATTAGGGATACACTGATTTGTATATTTGTCAGAGTTAATCAGACTATATATTAGGAATCTGTGCATTTTAATGAATGTGAATATGCATCTACACATTTTTAAAAAATCATCATACCCATCTTTTCCAAAAAAAGAAAAAAAAAATAGAAGGACATGTGAAGAGAAACACATTGATCACATGTAGAATTTCAAGAGCATACATGCATTATAAAGAAGAAAACATTATTTACAAACTGCCATATTAAAATAAAAGAATATGGTATTAATTAAGAAGAGTTGTTGATGCTACCATATGATATATAGTTTATCTTCTTGTGAAATTTTCTCATATTTAAGATGTGAGAGTGTATCTTTCAGGATATTAATGTGCCAATTGTGTAGGAGTTTGACTTTATTCTGGAAACATTAGCTAAGAGGTTAGCATATCCTTTATACTTTTTTTAATGTAAGTGTTTGATTTTGTTCAGAAGCTGAACTGTCAAAAAAAATCAATTGGTCATGAAATTCAACCACCTCTTCTTCAATAGAATCACTTTCTAAACAATCCAATCTAAGACGCTCTGTGAGGTTATCAGTGAAAGTGTTCTTCAAGATCTACTCAAGAATAGCGCTAAATAAATATATGAAAGATATATTTCATTGGGCAGATGACTGTTGAACCTGGGGCACCAAGAGTTGAGAAATATATGAAACATTTTTTTTCCACTTTCATGGGTAGTACAGTGCCCTAGGTGGCTGAAAATACTGAGAAATTAAGATCAAACTATTGCTTTTGAGATTGAATCCTCTCATGCAAAATGTCTATCTCTTATTTCACAGAGCTGAATAAAAGATTGAGAAGTACTTATTGCTATTCACCAAGGTGGAAATTACAAGCCATAACAGACCACGCTCTAGCACATATTCTCTACTGAGAAAAGGAGCTTTCAACCACTCACTGCCAAAACATTCAGGTGTGTGCCAGGATCACCAGAGGCAACGAATTGCTAAGCTCAAGAAAAAAGGAATGTTGAAATTTAGTTCAATCAATTTGCTTGAGATTTTAATCGGAGTGTTATATCTTTGAAGAAAAGAAGTGGCAGTTAAGAGAAGAATTTATTGGAGATATCAGAAATAAAAAACATAACTAGTGAAATTAGAAAAACATCAATAGGTGGAATGAGTACTAGAAAGCTGAGTGCTGAACAGAAATTAATGGTGTGGAAAATTAGGGGGAGGAATTTTTCCTAGCACACAGTACATAAAGATAAAATGGAAAGTAAATAGGAAAAGAAAAGACAGGTGAAGAACAGAAATAGAGGATCTGAACTCTCTGACAGAGTTTCAGAAGTTGAGAATAAAGATTAGGATAGTGATGCAATTATTGAAGTAACGAAAACTGAGAATTTCCCACAATGAAAAGAAGACACAGTCCTCATGTTAGTAGGTTAGCCAGCTCTGAACAGGTGGGTAAGGGAAGGACAGTAAAGGGTGATGACCTGCAGGGAGAAAATCAGACATCTGCATCAAAGGGAGTCTATAGGTCACAGGACTGGTGACAGTAGAGAACTTTATCAAAGTAGTCAAGAACCAAAGAAGCCCTTATGGGGCACACTTGCTTCAGGAGAAAGAAAACTAAGCCATATTGCTATCCGCTCCAGAGATATTCAAAGTCAAATTGGTAGGAAAGTGGGTCTTATTCAAAGCCAGCTTTGGAGGAAGGTGGAGGGAAACAACAAAACACCTCATTGTTTCAAAAGTTCTATCTTCAAAAGCTCAGGGAGGAAGAGAGCTTTTAGAAAGGGGAAGGAATGCATGAGGACAAAGGATAAAATTTCACAGATTTCAAACAGGTTTCCACTTTCACAAATTTCACAGGTTTTAAATGGGTTCAGAGTCCCAGGAGCCTTCCTTAGCTTGTCTAAGGGAGCTAAACTTCCTGGGCCATCATCTGTATCTTTCAGTTTCAGAAGGGGTGGACTTCTAAGTTCTTTAAGAAACTTGGGTTTTGTAAGGCCCACGTTGAAATTCCTAAGGTGACCTGTTCATTCTGTCCTGAGCAGCTGTATGCTCCATCTTTTTAGTGAACTCCTGTCTGCCACTTCATGAGACTCCTGTGAGATTACAAAAGCCAGAGAGGATTCTTTCTGCAGTACTCAGATTAAATGACCTTATTGAGCATGAATTGTACTTAAAAGCAAAAAAAAAAAAAAAAAACCTACAATTTTTAAAGCATTGTGCATTTTTGCAAGAAAATCTTAAAAGCTAGCAGAGTGAAAATGTGGATTACCTATAGAGCAAAAAGGATCAGTGATTTCAGAACTATTGTCATCAATGTTTGGATAAAAAAAATGAGCATCTTCTACAAAGAAATGAACAGAAGTTTGATTAAATAAATTCATGTTTAGAAAAATGGTTTTGAAGCTCACAATATGAAGGATGAATATAATGTCCACTCAGTAGAATATTTCATTAATTTATTGCCATGATTCCAACAAATTCTGTGTTCCACTAAGAATGAACAAATAAATTCAGAAGAAAGAAAATATGCAAAAGCAAAAAAGAGCATGATAATTTTTAATTATAAATAAGATATCTAAAATAAAAATTTTAAATTACACATGTTCTGATGCTAATTTAGAAGGGGAACTTGACCAACTATGAGAGAAGGGGTGTGGTGAATTACCTATCTTTTGAGGACATTTATATATTCTTAGAAATATTCAAGCATGAAGAGGTTTGTGAATGAAAGAAGTCAAATTATCAATATTTTGAACATCGAAAATATTTAATTCCTACACAGGAAAGCCTACAGTTAGATATTCAGTAATCTTATTACATGTACTGGTCAGGGTTCTCCAGAAAAAAAAAAAAAGAAGAACTAATCAGGTCTAGAGAGATCTACCACATGGGACTGAATTGTGCTGTTTTGGGGGCTGAAATCTCAAGATCTTCAAACCAGAAGTCAAGGAAAACCACTGTTGTCATCCTCATCCAACCCTGTGAACAAAAGAACCAGGGGAGCCAAGAGTTTGAGTCTCTTAGTATGAATTCCTGCACAGCAAGAGCAGATAAGTGTCCAAGAGAGGGGGATAAAGGCAGGTCTCCATGATTACTTAAAAATTAACAGAGTGAATATCATGCCTTTTAAACCTTTTTAGCACCCATGGTGCTTATTTCTCAAAAAGTGAATTGAAATGATTGTGTAGCCCAGTAGTTACACAGCTTCTTGGATTTCAATTCTAAAGTAGATTCTGGACAGTAGAAAAGAAAGAGAATTGCTATATTATTTTTCTCCAGGAATATAGGAAGATCCTTGATGTTTTTCTAATATACCCACACCCTGGAGGCAACTTTTCTTATAGGTTATTGCATCTATGATTTAGTTGTTCTCAAAGATGATTAATTATTTTATAGGGAAAATAAGAGATATGTTTTAAAAAAATATAATTTCTAGTAGGTGAAATAAAAATAAGGAATGAATAAATTCCTCCATACGTTTTTTTACAATATATCCCAATGATTTGTGTGTTTTGGTGAGTGATTTTGTGTATGCATGTTGATGTATGTATACATGCATGTATATTCCCAAGCACTTGTAGTCTCTGCTCTGGAGGAAAAATATACTCCAGGGTTTTGTAAAGAATTGAAAACTCATTCTTATCTCTGTCAGGGTAGGAATATGATATCTCTAATAAGCATATGACACATTATTTGGAAAGATTGTTGAAGGCACTGTAGTTATCTGCAGGTATTTCTTCCAATTAGGAAAGGTAACCAAGGAAGGATTTCGAAGGAGCATTGTGCTGTCAGGAACAGATGGAAACCCTAAAAGTAGAAGTGGCAGAAAACCTAGGTGTAGATGTATTAATAGAAAGTTAAAGTTGTTATAGCACACAGGAAATGCGAAGAATGAGAAAGGCATGGAGTTTATGGTGGGAGCTTGGGAGCTCTCAGTTTGTCACAATTACTGGTCTTCGGAAAATCACCAGAGCATATGTTAAATGAGATGTCGCTTACAGACAGTAGGGTTGGTTCACTGTAGACTAAGATTTTCAACGATCATAGCAATGATTGCAAGCATAAATGTATCTGTTCAGCCCAATGAATTTCACAATTTTAAATGTGTGAGGTTCAAGTTTCTTTAATTATATGCTAATAAATTTATGAGGAGGTATAAGGGAGTGGTGTCAGTGTCCTGCTCCTGCTGGTTGTAGTAGAAGGGGGAATCAACATTTCAGTTTCAGGGTCATATAGGAATTTGAGTCTGGTATTTTCCAGGACACTGCTTCTATTTTTATTGAGTGAGAATAGTAAATACTCTAAACTTGCTCCTCCATCCATCTCAATGAACTTATTTATTCTCTGCAAAATGAAAGTTTAAATATGCATGCGGATATTTTCTCCATTGATTTTCCCTTATTTTTCTTTTTTTTTTCTTTTCTCATCTTCTCCTTCAGTAAGCTCTACTTTTCCCTTCTATTCTTGTCAAAAAGACACAGGAAGCTTGTCTACACCATAGGAGAAAGGACCTTGGGAGTAGAGGAAGAGAAGTGGAGATATAAGGTGAAGAAAACAGTTAAAGGTGTTTGGAGATTGGTAATATTCAACAAACAAGTACATTTTGAGCAAATAAAAATATTGGAGTATAATGGAGGTATTGATGCAAGCTCACTTTTTAAATTTTAATTATTTTGATTGGTACAATATTTATACATTTTATAAGCTATAATGTGTTGTTTTGACTCTTGTACATATTGGGTAGTGATCAACTCAGGGTATTTAGCATATGCATCTCTTTATACTATTTTAACTGTTTATGCTGAATATATTCAAAGTCCTTTGTTCTTCCCACACATGGTGGACCACATCTTCAGAACAAGTGACTAGGAAGGTTGAGGCAGGAAGATCACTTGAGCCCCTGAATTTGAGACTAGCTTGAGCAACAGAACTCCATTGAAACCTTGCTTCAGTATCTTTCCTAATTGGAAGCAGTACCTGCAGTGCTATCAATAATCTTGCCAGAGAATGCACCATATGCTTATTAGAAATATCTTATTGCTGTCTTGCCAGGAATAAAATGGATGAATTTTTCATTCTTCAGAAAATCCTGAATATATTTTGCGTGCTGAGTGGAGATTATATGTGCATGGGAACACTTACACAAACCTCCTCTACTGTAACTATTTTGACTATGTACTGTGTTACTGTTAATTATATGCACCCTAGTGTGCCATAGAAGACTATAAAAGCTTACTCCTTCTGTCTCCCTGCAACATTTTGTCCATGGATCAACTTTTCCTCCTTCCTAATGTCTCTACTCTCCTTAGTCTCTGGTAGCCACTGACTACTTTCAACTTCTATGAGATCATTTTTTGTTTGTTTAGATTTGATATATGATTGAGGTTATATGTTTATCTTTCTATGTCTGATTTATTTCACTTGACATAAGGTCCATCCAGGCTGTTGAAAATGACAGGATTGTATGCTTTTTTATGATCTGAAAAATATTTCACTCTGTACTTATGCATTACATTTTCTTTATCCATTAGCCCATTGAGGGTTACTTAGGTTGTTCCCATATTCTGGCAATTAGGAATAGAGCTCCAACACACATGGAATGTAGGTATCTTCATGATATGTTGATTTTATTTTCTTTGGATATATGCCCAGGAATGGGATTGCTAGCTCACTCAAAAGTTCTAGTTTGGGGCTGGGGATGTGGCTCAAGTGGTAGCGCACTCGCCTTGCATGCGTGCGGCCCGGGTTCGATCCTCAGCACCACGTACAAACAAAGATGTTGTGTCCGCCAAATACTTAAAAATAAATATTAAAAAAAATTCTCTCTCTCTCTCTCCCTCTCTCTCTCACTCTTTCTTAAAAAAAAAAAAGTTCTAGTTTTTTGAGGACCCTCACCACCTTGACAGCTATACTAATCTATAATCCCACCAACAGTATATAAAATTTATTTTTTCCTCTACACTCTTGCCTGCATTTGTTATTCTCCTGCCTTTTTGACAATGGCCATATTAATTGGGGAGAGATGATATATCAAGCAACAGAAATCAACAGAACAAAAAACAATCTAAGAATTGGTAAAAAAATGCAAACTATGCATCTGGCAAAAGATTAATAATTATAATATATAAAGAACTATGGTTTGAAGTTGTAGCTTGGTAGTAGAGTGCTTGCCTATCACATGTGGGGCATTGGGTTTAATCCTCAGCACCACATATAAATAAATAAAATAAAGATGTTGTGTCTATTTATAACTATATATATATATATATATATATATATATATATATATATATATATATATAACTAAAACAACTCAATATCAAGCAACTAATAGAATTAAAGTGGACTAAAATCTGAATATTTCACTGAAGAAGATATGTGTATTCATCTCCAACAGATGCATAAAAACTGCTCAACATTGCTACATATTTGATAAATGCAAATGCCCCCCAAAGTCACTTTTTAACATATACATACAAATAGATTTTGAAATAATTATGGTTGTGTAAAAGTGTATAACATACTTATATTTTCATGCTATGCTCTCTGTGAAAGTCTAGGAACCATAAGCATACTGAATACACCAGTCTATCAATTAATGAAAAAGAAGTTTGTGTTACTATTTTTTTTAGATTACTTAGGACAATTCAATAACTTTAGGAATCTGCCCAGCTTCCTCTTAATTAGACTAATTGGACCAAAGTTAAACCCATTTCATAAATTATTAAGGTTTAGTATTAATTATATAATCACCCAAACTTATGAGTTTTTTATCAGTATTGTCAGATCTTGGCTTAGAAATGAAGTAAAAAAAATTATAGCTTTAAGTAGTCATAACAAATTCATTAGAAGAAGTGCTCCAAATCTTCACTTGCTTTTATGGAATTGTACAGTCTTGAAAACGGACAAGAAATGTTTGGTTCCAGCTATTAAACTAATTATATTCTATTCATTTCATCAATCCATATTTTCTAAGGGTTCATGTTGACAAATGAAAAAAAATACTATTTTGACCATCTTGCTTATAAAACATTTTGAAAAAGTGGATCAATTAAAGTATCTTAGTTCCTTAGAAGAAGCTGTTTAGAAGTATCACAATGACCAGCTCTGAAAAACCCTCAGGTTTTATTTTTCCCTTTATGTGAGTTAAGAAGGATGAGCTTCAGCAGATTAAAATAAGAAATATAAATTCTACCTAGTGTTCAAATCAAGTTTTTAAACTAATACGATATTCCAAAGAACTAGGTTAATGCTTATTTATGGAAGTAAAGTGGTGATTATTCAAATTGCAACTTCAATATTGTTTTCATTTCATTAACAGACTGGAAAGACTTAGAAATCAAAAAAGACTCTTCTTAGAATTCTATGAAACTGAGATCAAAATTGGTGATAGTTCTTTTATTTTCTCTGCATCAACATTTTCCTAATTTCCTCCTATTTTGTTGGATGAAAGAAATCAGGCTACTGATTGAAAGAAATTTTGATTTGAGATATCTGTAGACAGTTCCTTAAAAAATTATCATTTTTTTATAACTGTAATATCATCAACTGAGCAGAGAAAACAAGCAAAAATAAGTGTTCCTTTTTTTTCTCTTGTTTTTAACACTCACAATAAAGCAGACTATCTTTTAAATGGACTATCTAATGGAATAGTCAAAATGGTGCAATGAAATATTCATGACTATTTTCCTAAGTTAAAAGAAGAGAACACGGAGGATCAGAGAAATCATGAAATATGTCAAAAGTCTACGAGTCACATAGTGAGGTGAGGGAGCCATGATTATTGCAACATAACAACATATTAGTTTAATGATTTTACTTGATTTTGTTATTATTCTAACGGTTTAAAAACCTTCATTCATTTCATTGCTAAGCACTTTTTTAATTAATTTAATTAGTCTGATTCAAAATTCATATAGGTCACTCTTAAACTAGAAACAAAAATCTGTTTTGTGGTGGAACTGTGTTTATTGATTAGGGATAACAATGACATGTGGGTTAAAATTATTTATACACACACACACACACACACACACACACACTAATTTCATAATACTTTGACCTTTTACATATTATTTTAATCTTATTTTACTTTGGTCAGCATGCATTAATTGTGCATTAATTGTTTGTTTTCTGTGATATTTCAATGCATTCATACATTGTGCACTGGTGAAATTCAGCCTCCCTTTATCCAACCTCCCTTATCCTCTTCCCTTCTTTTGTAATCATTACTCTACATTTGGATTGACTTATTTTAAACGTCCACATATGAGATATAACTTATCTCTCCATGTCTGATTTATTTTACTTAATATAATATAAATTCCTCAGAAAACTAAAACTAGATCTATTATATGATCCAGCTATACAAATCTTGGGTATATATCCAGAAAAAAAATGCATTCAGCATACCAAAGAGATACCTGCTTGCAAATGTTTACTACAGCACCCTTCATAAGAGCTATGATAAGCAATCAACCTAGGTGCCCATGAAGGGATGAATGGATAAAATAAATGTGGTATATATGCACAATGAAATATTATTCTGCTCTAAATAGAATGGAATACTGTCATTTACAGCAAAATGGATGGAACCAAAGGAATCTTATTGATAGTCCTTTTACTATCAAAAGAATTATCAGTCTTCTCACTTTTGGAAATGACTATTTTTACTAATATCAATCATGTCCTAAATATCTAAAATTAAATATCGTTAGGCCACTTACTGCCTATCATTAATGTTCAGTTTTAAAAGGACTCAGGAAAATGAAATATATATATATATTTTTAGCTCATGCAAATTATTACAAAATGTGGTCTCTGTGTATATTTTAGACTTTACAAACCAGAACTGCTTAGTTCATACTTAACCAAGCATAAATTGTTTAAATTATTTTGAAGTGCAACATACAGAAAGGAACACAAACCATGAGCAAGAACTAAAATATCTTCATTTTCTCAATTTTTATCTACCTCCTTCTCTCCAAAAGTAGCCATTACCTCTAGATTTGATTTAGTTTAGTTTAGTTTTGTCAGTTTGGGGCATCTATACAAACATAATGATCCATGTTGCATTCTACATCTGGTTTATTTCACTCAGAATAATTTTAATGAGATTTATTAATTTTGAAAGTCAATCAATGCAATTGAGCACTCTGTAACATAAAGGGGAAATGAATGACACTTTCAGCAAATTGAAGTAAAATATTTGGCAAAATTTTAAAAAATGGCAATAAAAAAATTAAGACACTTGTAATAGAAATAATGAATACTTTAGTAAAAATGCACAGATGTCCAAAAGTTTCAATGCATCTTCAATTTCAAAAATAATATGAAATATTTTGTTGTTTCAAAAATAATATGAAATATTTTGTTATTAAAGTTGAATCAGTACCATCATTATTTTATTTTATTATATTTTTAAAGTAGTGAGGTTGATATAGCTTGATTATCATTATGATACAAATCATTTAAGACATCATTTATACATTCTTAACTTTATTTAAAGACTTTAGTTTCTTAGAGCTCCAGAACAAATTACCCCAAATTGGGTGGTTTATGTGTGTAGAAATTTATTATCTTGCATCCTGGGTTTTTAGGAGCCTGAAATCAAGGTGTTAGCAGGGCCAGGCCCTCTTAATGGTACTAGGGAAGGTTTCTCTCTTGTATTTTTTAATTTTTGATGTTTTTCAGCCATTCTAGGTGTCTTGGTTAAAAAACGGGTTCATTAACCCAGTTTCTGTCTCTCCCAGAGTGTATGTGTATCCTCACATGACTTCAAAGGATGCTAACCATACTCTAATCCAGAGTGGCTGCATTTTAACCCAACTCAATTTCGTCTGATAAGACCCAATTTCCAAATGTGGTCAAACCTGAGGTTCATGAAGATCATGAATTTGGAAAGACACCATTCAACCCATAAAGTCCATTTAAATGCATGCAAGCTTATATTTTTAAACAGTATCACTTATCTTCAAAAACATTGAAATCCTGTTTTTAATTAAAATAAAACCAGTAATTTTATAAAAGAAGATTCAACATTCATGTCATTTTATTTAAAATATTCATTTAAAAATATTAAATATATCTAATATTTATAAAATGCTAATAATATGTAAAGAAATGTATTTATTTTATACTTATCTATTTTATAGTAATTTATTATATGCTTTGTTACATATTTATGAAACATTTTCAAATTATATGTAATCAAACAGTTCTCTATACAAAGTTGGATTGATTTAAATCAAAGTCACACATTACTAGATTACTTATATTCTATCACTACTCTTGATTAGGTTGACTTGGTTAAATGTGATAATCACTATTGGTATTATTTTCTAAGCTTCTTGTAAGCTCTTTTGTATATAAAAATGTACAATATCTGAATATAAATATTGTTTTTAATTTCAAAATAATAACCTTGGTGTTTTATATGTTGAATTATTTTAGTCCCTTACAATATTATCCCATTGTACTTCTTAGATATTTTTGTTTGAAATATTCTTATACACATGTTTTATTTTAAAACATAATTACTGTATATAATATTTAGATAACATGGTTATGTCATAACATTATCTATTTATCAAGACCAAATGCATTTGGAAATGCAAGAAAATAAATATACATTCTTTTAAGTCAATGACATTGTCCTTAGGTAAACAAGAATGACATTCATTATGTAGTTGCCAGCACATAACCTCCCTGACAGATGCCACCAAAGCTCTGTCCTAACCAGTAGAAACATAGACAAATGATTCAGTTGTTTATTTTTTTTTAAATCTCCTATTGATATTTTAAAAATTATGGTTTGTAAAATGGCATGACTGCAAATTAGTGTACTTTTAATTGAATATCAAACGAGTGGGGATTATTTACTCCAATTGACTGGTGAATAATGAAAAATAAAGCTGATTAGTGAATGCTGTATTTTATGAGAAACTATCTGACATAATGTGGATAGTCATGTAAACCACACTAATTATTTAAACTGACAATTAACATAGCACACAATAGTAATTGGAGACATTTTGCTATTCATTATTGAGAAACTTGTATTTGATTTATCAGTATATCATCAAAGTATACATGCACACCCCATTCTTCTTGAAAAATATTTTTCTAATTTCATTATCCTGTTTGCTAAATTGACTTTAAGAGAATATTTAGTTACTCTGAGTGTACATTATATGTATTTTACTAATGAATAACTTCATCAAACACATGATGAGCTAGGAAGATATAATTTTAAAGAAAATTTTATTAAAAATTATTTATTTCAAGTGTAATTATTTAACTCAAGACCAATGCATCTTTTTTATTGCTTAATATTAATGTTTCTATAGTATTCCTTTTTTTGAATTCTATAATTTTTATATGTTGTTTTATATATACATGACAGTAGGATGTATTTTGACATATTATACATACATGGGGTGCAACACAGTACAATTTTAATTCCATTCTTGTGGTTGAACATGATGTGGAGTTATACTGGTTGTGTTTTCATATATGAGCATAGGAAAGTTAATTCAGTTTCATTCTACTGTCTTTCTTATTTTTATTCCCGCCTTTAATTCCCCTTTGTCTAATCCAATCAACTTCTATGCTTCCCCTCTCTACCCTTCCTTGTTATTGGTTAGTGTTCATATATTAAACAGACTGTTGACCTTTGTTTTTTGAGGAATGGCTTATTTCACTTAGCATGATATCTCCATCTCCATTCATTTAGGACCAAATACCATGATTTCATTCTTCTTTATAGCTGAGTAGTATTCTATTGTGTATATATACCAGATTATCTTCATCCATTCATTTGTTGAAGGGCACCTAGGTTGGTTCCATAACCTGGCTATTGTGAATTGAACTGCTATAAACATTGTTGTGGCTGTGCATGGTATAGGCACAAAAATAGAATTGAATATCAATGGAAAAGAATAGAAGACACAGAGCCATACCCACATAAATATGTCATCTCATACTAGAAAAGATCACCTCTCCAACACAACATGCTGGAAAAACTGGAAATCCATATGTAGTAGATTGAAATTGTACCCCTATATCTCACTCTACACAAAACTCAATTCAAAGTGGATCAAAGACATTGACATTAGACCAGAGATCCAGCACATACTAAAAAAAAAAAAGAAAGTAGGCCCAATGCCCCATCATATTAGCCCAGGAACAGACCTTCTTAATATGACTCCTGAGGAGCAAAAAGCAAAAGCAAATCCAAGAATCAATAAATGGGATGGCATCGAACTAAAAACTTCTCCATAGCAAAGGAAACAATCAAGAACATGAACACAGAGCCTACAGAATGGGAGAAAAATCTTTACCACCTGAAGAGCAGATGGACCATTAATATCCAGGATATTCAAAGAACTCAAAAATTTAACACCAAAAAATCCCAAATAACCCAATCAACAAATGGGCAGAGGAACTGAAAAGGCTTCACAGAAGACATACAAATCATCAAAAAATACAGAAAACAATGCTCAACATCTCCGGTGATTAGAGGAATACAAATCCAAACTACACTGAGATTCCATGTTCCTCCACTCAGAATGGCAATTATCAAGTATAAAAGTAACTATAAATGCTAGTGAGGATGTGGGGAAAAATATTGGATGCTGATTCATAATGGTAATGGGCAGGGCATGGGAGGAATAGAAGAACAAGGGGAAGAAAGGGAAAGGGAGTGGGCATGGGGTAGGAAAGACTATGGAATGAGACAGAAACCAACACCCTAAGTACGTGTATGAAGACACAAATGGTGTGATTCTTTTGTGTACAAGCAGAGATATAAAAAATTGTGCTCTATATGTGTACTATGAATTGTAATGCATTCTTCTATGAAATATAACAAATTAGAATAAATTTAAAATAAAATAAAATATTAACTTATACATTGCTGGTTGGAATGCAAGTTGGTACAACCACTCTGGAAAGCAATATGGAGATTCCTTAGAAAACTTGGAATAGAACCATGATTTGATCCAGTTGTCCCACTCCTTGGCTTATATACAAAGGATTTGAAATGTGTCTCTATTAATAAGACCAACATTAAAATTCTTATTTCCACAAACTAAGAAAATATTGATTAGATCTACAATACTAAGTATTCCTTGATACAGCTTCAAAACTTACTGTGCAATATGCCTCTGCTAACAAAGTTGTCCAGAAAGCTTCAGAAACACACCAAACACAGAGTTTACAAAATCTTAATTTATGAGATGTTTCTCTATTGTTTTTAAGCTGAACAACTCCAAATAAAACTCTTATTATTGCATCTAGAAAGTATTCATATTCAGAAGAGGCATTCCTTCCAATGTCCCATGCAAATTATAGGCCTTAGTTTCAATTGTTGAATAAAAGAACATGAATAAAAATTCTAAATATATTTTAATATTGTATCACTTTGTTTAAGCAGAAAAATCTATCTTAAATTTTAATTAAATTTGCATGTTTTTATGCTTCCAAAGGGGAATATTTTATTTAGAAAACAAAACAAAACACTTCCATGCAAAATGAACAAAACCTCAATACTTGGTTTCTTTTATTATTGGAAAATAGAATGGATATACTTTTTTCTTCTTCCTCCTATTTAGTAAAAGTAAAACCTCTACATAAAAGATAAAAAGGCTGTGGGAAGCAGAAGGAAGTCAGAGGGTCTAAAAATCAGAGAACCCAAGACTGACACTATAGTGTCACTCGGGTTTTCTTTTTGCCTCATGCATTTCAAAGTTGGAGTTGAAGAAGCCAATAACCTGCAAATGTCAATGAACATGGACAAGGAAAAACCCCAACACAAACATTCATCTCTAGACAAAGAACACTGGAAAGGTCATCAAGCCCAACAGACATGTTTGACACTGGCTGCTCTACTCAGGCCAAACAACAAGCAGCTCCTTAGCTTCACCCCCATTCATTCCAGTGAAGCTTGAAGGGAGATCTTTGTCATATATCCTGGTGATCTTAAAGAGATCCTTCAACCCTTAAGCTTCAAACACATTCCTGATTATTTCAGGAAAAAAAAAACAGTCAGGGAGCTGGGATTATCACTCCATGGGGTGTAAGAAAGACACCTTCACATGCTGTATCAGTATAGACCTCATGGGGATCTTGGACTTCCACTCCATCTTGCAGGAAATGTCCTGATCATCTTTGGGAGAGGAGTTTCAGAAAAAAACAGTAGAAAGTCAAGACTTACTAAGACATTGTGTCAACTTGATGTTCCGCCTAAGTGAGTCATAGAAGGTCACAGGGGAGCAGGAATGGTTCACTACTAGCATTCCTTGCCTGGAATGTATTCAGTGGAGGCATATTGGGGAGCTAGAATTTTCACCTCTGCCCAGCATTCGTGAGGATGCCTAGGGACTTAACAAGGATCATTTGGGAAACGTGGACTTTTATTCATATATTGCCAATCTCCTGGATATGATGTGCAAGGTGTTATCTTAGGGAGAAACTGACAAAAGATTATGAAAGAATGATACTGTTTCTATAAGCACACATGCACCTACAAATCTCAAAGTTTAATTTTAAAAAGTTGAGTTTTATGTCCAGGTGCAGTGGTTCATGTCTGTAATCCCAACAACTTGAGAGACTGAGGCAAGAAGATTGCAAGTTTGGACTAGCTTCAGCCATTTAGCAAGGCCCTAAGAAACTTAGCAAGATCATATCTCAAAATAAAAATAAGAAAGGGCTGAGGATGTGGCCCAGGGATAAAGTGTCCCTGAGTTCAATTCCCAGTAAAAATAAATAACTTAATAAAAGTTTAATTTTATGGGTATATTATCCATAAGATATTAACAATTTATATTGTTTTATATTAACAGTTTTTTCTTCAAACTATAATAATTGTTTTTTAAGGTTTTACTTTTGTATTTTGATATTCTGACAAAATATCTGAAATTGGGAAATTTATTAAAAATCATATGGGGGGGATTTGACTCATAGTTTTGGAGGCTAAAAGTCCAAGATAATGCATCCATATCTTGTGAGGATCTCATGTTTTGTCATACCTGGCAGAAGGTATCACACAGCAGGAACATGTGTGAGAATGAGAGTCAACAGATTAGAGAGACAGCAAGAGTGTGAGCTGAGAAAGACACTTAATTGATAATAACCCATTCTTGTGGCAATCAGTTCAGAGTGACAAGACCTATTCTACTCCATTGAGATGGCATTAATCACTTCTAAGTGTAGTTATTGTGCATGACTTCATCACCTCTGCTGGGTCTCACCTGTTGAAGATTCCACCTACTTTCTACACCAACAAACTGGGGACTAAGCCTCTAGCACATGAACCTACAGGAGACAACACACAAATCATAGTTCTATTACTACACTTGGATGATCAGATGATAGCTTTCAAAACAAATTTTATTGTGTTATTTTGTGGTAAAACAAAACTACATTATTTTATTAACATACCTTGCAAACAGAATGAGGATTTCCAGAGTATACGGTCAATGATTCTTCCTTTATATCCCCCCAAAACAGAAATTGTCAGTCCCTGGTAAAGGGTAAATTTTGAGTTTGGACACAGGTGTGATGGTGGTTATAATTGATCAGTGACCCAGCACCTACATAGGAAAAAAAAAGAAAAAAAGAAAGAAAGAAAGAAAGAAAGAAAGGAAGGAAGGAAGGAAGGAAGGAAGGAAGAAAGGAAGGAAGGAAGGAAGGAAGGAAGGAAGGAAGGAAGGATGGAAGGAAGGAAGGAAGATAGCAAATGCTAGGCCAATCAACTCCAAATAATCAAAGCAACAGCCTTCACAAGTAAAAGAAAATCCCAGCACAAAATTTAAAGAATGAAAAAAAATAATGAGAGGATGAAAAAGAAACAAACCAACCTTGATATTGGAAACTGTAATGAATTTCACACAGCCGAAGAGGGTAGTAATAAACTTTCTCAAAAAATGTTTCTGAGCTCTTTGAGTAGATGGGATCTATTAAATGGTCCTGGCACTGATAAAGCAGTAATAGTAATTTGAGGAATGACTCATTAGAAAATTAGTATCTCATACATAATTCTAAAAGAGATGTACTTTAATAACTAAAATAATGTACCTATCCTATAGGTTTTTAAGAAATCAAATGAGGCAATTTGTAAAAATTGGTCTTACATGTCATATAGATCAAATAACTTTTATTATTTTTATTGATAACTTTTTCACTCAAGTGTATAAAGCAGTCTCCTTTGGCTGATTTATTTTATTGGTTTTCCCATAATCCACAATAATTTTACCACTGTACTTTATTAACACAGCCACAGAATTTTTCTACTATCCTTAACCAGAGATTTATTGCCCTACCCAACAAAAGTAGTTGGAATTTTTGGTGACTTTTGGCATGCTAATACATTACTTTCTAAACTCATTATTCTCTTTTTTTCTTTAAACCATTTTATTTTCCTTTGATTCTGTTTTCTATGTACATTTCCAGTTATTTTAGAGCAATCTATTAAAAAGATAAACCTTTGTCATAAGGCGAGTGGCTAATGTGTGGTTATATTCTTGGAAAAAATAGAGTTTTTTCTTTGCTTTGTTCCAGAACCACATTTTCCTAATTATTCTAGCATTATACAAACTCTAGAAATCTAGTAATATAAATTTTCCTACTTCATATTCAAGATTACCTCAGTTTTTCAGCTTTTTTGTCTTTTTAACTAATATCACCATTGACTTACCAAATTTGCACATATAAACAAACTGTCGGAATTTGATAGAAATCACACTGAATACAGTAATGAATTTCGAGGATAGTGGTATCTGAACAAAATTAAATAAAGCCAATAATGGTTATAAATGTCTCTCATTTATTTAGAAGGTCATTAATTACATGAGTTTTATTACAAAAAATTGACATATCCCTTGTATATTCTTTCCAGATATTTGAAATTTTGATACCACTAATTATATTTAAATACTTATTTTATTATAATTTTGACACTTTTTGGAAGTGATTCAATATATTGGCCTGGAAACCAGGACTTGTTGCATTAACTAATTGTTTCAAAAGTATATTTATAGATTGGTTCTATCTGACACACAGTCCAGCTTAAAAATCAATTTAATCTCATTTCCATTTTTTACCACATTAACGAGATCTAAATCTGAAATATATCCATATAAATGTTACCAACCAATCACCTATTTGACTTTTTTGCTGAAGTCTTATTTATGAAGCTGATCTTTTAATTGCTTTAGGAACTTAAAAAAAAAATAACAGTTATTCTTTCCAGATTTCTGAGAGTACTTTTTGCTATCAAGTAGACTTTTACCTTTAGCCTATAATCTCTATGTGAAATTATTTCTTGTTTTTTTTCTAGCTGAGCTTGAAAATAAGCTAACCATTTTCTATAGATTTATGCTCTACTTGTGTCAGAGATGGAAATTATGTAGAATGTTATATAGAGTGACTTGGCTGTTTGAAATCTTTTCTAATATTTCAACTAGATAATTTTCAAGCAAAGTTTATTTTCAAAATTTACTTATTAAAATACTTTTAAATCACCTGGGTATATTTGAATGTAAAGTAACATTTTCTTATAAGTATTGTTGGAGAAGGCAGTAATTTTCTTAAATTTATTAAGTTTATTGACTGATTCTCTTAAGAGAATCGAGCCTCTCCCAATCCTCTGATGATTTATAAAGTGATTAAGTGACTGACAGCAATCTTAAAATTAGATGAAATCCAACTTGTCCCACATGCTCTAATTTTTAAATAAGTTTTAGTTATAGGTGAAATGAGGGTTCATAATCATGTACTGAACAATTTTCTCATTACCGAGTTTAGAGAGAGTAGTAAATTTAGGCAAAGAGTCATCCACACGTCCATTCTTTAAATATTGATAGGGTACTATGTGCTTTTAATGTGCCACTAGCTGTGCTAAATTCTGATAAAATGGCAAAGAAGGAAACATGTTGAAATGTTCACACTAGTGCCCAAACTTCCATTTGGGACTGGTTCTGTAGGCGGCAACCTGTTCTCTAGCTTCAACTGTGGACCTGTGAGCAGGATTCTCCTAAGAGGCCAGTTCTAATGGGAAATTGGATAGTTCTGCAGAGTGAACCAGGATAGGATCAGGGACACCTGCTGACAGTGGCAAAAACAACAACAACAGCCTTTTATTTCTCATTGGTTTTAAAATTATAAAAATAATTTTATAATTTTAAGTATAGTGGTTGATGTAAAGTGGAGTGAAAACCTGGCTCTACAGAAAAAAGTTTCAAAGTTTATATGCCTTTGCCCCATCACATAAGCATTCTATTTGGGAGATGACTCTTAGAACTGGTATTTACTAATTTGGGGAAAAGAGTGTCACAACTGCCATTTCCAGGCTAAGTTTTAGAAGAAATAATAACCTTGCAAGATCTTGAAAAACACATCCACTCTTCCTCCTGGAATAATCAGTTCTGTCAAGGAACTTTGAAGAACACCTTTGCTTTGAAAAATGATGATATAACACACTACATATTTTAAGTATTCAGCCGATAATAACCGTCAAGCTTTTATCATTAATTTTAAATTGTCTATTAGAAAAGAAACGCATACTCAGCATTAGTAGGACATTGCTATTTTATTTACATGCATTTCAAGGTAACAGGGAATAGTCCACTCACGCTCTCTTTGTGAACTGTTAAGAGAAATAGTTAGTGGATAGAACTCTACGGAAAGAGAATATAAATAAAAGTGGTGAAATCCTCCATACAATTGATACCATGGGTCATCCACAATGAGTCCTGCTTCCCTCCCCACATGTTAAAGTTTGAACATTAGAGAAGCACACCGAGCCAAGCATATAAAGCAGGGTTTATTTAAAATGAGGTAACATTGACTTTTCCCAGGAGGGATAAGGGGGCCACAGCTGGTATCTTGTTATCCTAAGAAGTGAGGTGTCTGCCCTTTTTATATGCCCTAGGCTTCCTTTGTGCTCCTGCTTTTCCCCCCTAATCATTCTCCTTCCTGCATACATGACTAAGTCCAGGAATGCTCAGTGAGATGGCCCAAAGGTGGGAAAGAGGTGGGCTGAAGGGGCAGGATGGAGTAGACAAGGACACATTAACAACCTTATAGCTCCCTGTAGGGAGGGGCAATTCCTGGGACAGGGTACATTAGCAACAGGTTGGAGCAGGGGCAGGTTCTTGGTAAGGGTGGAGGAAGGGCTCTGGGGAATTAACATCTCAATTCCTCAGGGGACAGTCTCCAACTTCCTGAACTCCTTCAAAATTGGCCTCCTGGATTGGACCTGACTGGATTTACCTATCTATACTGACTGCCTGTCTAATTCTGGCTTCACAATCACAGTAACACCTATTGAATTTACTCTCTAGATCAAATTATTAGAAATTGTAAACCAATAGTGTATAAAGCGGTAAAATAAAGCTCTCAGTTATCATTCTATTCAGACATCTCCCTAAAGATAATTTAATTCTAATAAATTTATTTTCACAACATTTATTTTATATTGATGTATGGTAAAATGAAAATGATTCCTTATTTTGATGTGATGCAAATTATTATTTTTTAAATTACAGAAAATTTTAAAGTAAACTTGTTAAAGTCCAATGATTTTTTCAGGAGACCACATGATATTAAAAAAGAGTGATTAATCAATTTTTCTATTTCCAAAATAATGTTTCTTCACTCTATATTTTATTATTTCTTCACTTAATAATAAAGATACAGATGAATCAAGCTCATCTTTTCAAACTCTTCCGACAAATAATGCAAAGTAACCTGAAGTGTTTGCTTTAAATGGTTATTAAAACTAAAATTTCTTTGTCAATCCTTCAAGATCCATTCTCTTATTTCCCAAACCGAAACTGATTATATTGCACTATGGCCAATATTATTAGCTTCTACTAGATGTATATATAGCTGGATATGGTATATTTTATTTTTTTGAAATGGTCTACTCTAGTTAGCTTGGATCACTGTATTCTTACTTACACTATGGGGTGCTGATTCTTAGTGAATTATGCATCTGTGTGGTATGCAGAGCTGCCCTGCACTTTTTCCTCCATAGGAATCAAGCTTGCCTAGGACTTGCTATGTCCAAGCTGAAACTTTTAAAAACATTGCATGTGTCTGCTCCTGCTCAATCACCTATCAGCCATGGTCTCAGCATAGGAACATATCCAGCAGAATGACAGTTGACCTACTGCCAATGTGTGACATGAATGATAAGTGAATTGTTGTTGCAGGACATTGAGATTTAAGATTGTTTTCTGAGCATAAAATAGTTTAAAAAAATGACTTACACACCTGTCTTTCTGAAGCTTGTGTTTTCACTCAAGATATATATATATATATTTGAGTGTCTGTAATGACACATATAGCTTTAGTTAGAAAGTTAGCAAACTAAAGTCTATGTACCAAATCTGGCCTCCACAAGTTTTTGCACAGTATGGTTTCAACATTTTTAAGTGGCTAAAAAATAATAACAGAAAGAAGAATGTGAAGTTCAAATGTCAATGTCCATAATGAAGTTTTCCTGGAACCCAGCTGTTTATTTGTTTATGTACAGTTTATTGTAGTTTTTAGGCTGCAATGGTAGAACTTAATATTTGGAGTACTAGAGACCAGAATGTGTCTTCCTGCACTTCAAACCCAGCCTTTTAATGAACATGCACATTTTATTTTCAGTAACACTCCCTGCAAAATATACCTTTCGACTCGGAATATCCTGGAATCTGTGTTCTATGTTTGGGTATAGCAGAGCACTTAAGAAACCTGGGGGATGGGAGTAGGGGGGAATGGTTCTGGCTGAAGTAGTTGTCTGTTTTCTTTTCTTCACTTTGTCTCTTCCCCACAGAGCCTCTCTGCTTTTGTTCTTCTGTTGGCCACAGTCTATGACCTACCTTCAGTTTTCTCTTCATTCCAGTCCTGCTGTATTATAGAACTTTATTCAACTATTGTCACTAGTTTTTTGGATTTTAATAGCTAAAAATTGTCAGACTTTGTTCTAGGTGTTTTATAGAAGATGTGCATAACTTTCTTGGTTTTTGCTTTTTTGACCACAGAACATTAATTATATGACCATTTTTTTTAAATTAGTAAGACTGGCTCTTACTCATTCAACTTTAATTTTGTATGTTTTTTCATTGTAAAAATAGGTCTCTGATTATTTATGCATTTCTTTCTTTATCCATTGATGGATTTTTTTTTCTTTCCTAATGCTTTGCTTTTTAAGGTAATACATTAATAAATACCTTTATTAGGTATATTAGTATACACACACACCTTTTACTTCTTGTCTCTGAATTAAACATAAGAATATTCATTGAAGATTTAAGAGTAGAACTATTTCACATTATTTTTTGTCAGATGATGCCCAAGTTGTCTTTTGATAGTAAATGCTATTTGCTAGTTTATTTTCTGAAGAATATACAAAATGTACAAATTTCATTCCAAGTTATCTTTGTTAAAATTAGGGAAATATTGTTTTTTTCCCCTTTGTTTGGAGGAAGTTTTCTGACATGCCCAAGTCTTTGCATTTAAAGTCTTGTGCATATGTATGCACTTACATACATACATATGCACTTACATACAAACATAGTATACATACTATGTACTCATTGAAAAAAGGCACACCCTCTCCAACATTGGCTAGCAATCTATAATTTATTGATAAATTAGACAGTTTTGATATGACCACTGTGGTTTGAGTTTGGAATGTAAGTGTTCATGTGTTGAAAGCTTGGTTCTCAATGTGAATATGTTAAGAGGTGGGGCCTAGTGGAACATCTTTAGATCACAGGGCATGTGTCCTAAAAAAGAATTAAGGTAGCTCTACAGAGACCTACAGAGGAGTTCTCTGCAAGAAAATTGCTATATAAAAAAAACAAGCTTGAGTCCTCCCCACATTCTGACTTCCAGCCCCACCACATGGTCTCTCTGTCTTGCTCAGACTTCCCCCATGTGATGCCATCCACCATGAAGTTGAGCACAGCTGATGAAAGTATCACACCCTTGAACTCCCAGAACTATGAGGTGAAAAATCCCCTTTTCTTTCAAGAAGCTTCTCTCCGGCATTTCTCTTACAGTGGTGAAAAGAGACTAACAATGAGATCACTACTTAGTTTTCCTTACAGAAGGTATAAGAAAATAATTTTGAAAATATCTGGTTTCCTTCATTGTCTCAGAAATCTATACAGTTATTAAAATTAAGCTTTGGTAGAAAATGTACAAAGTATTTCACAATTAAGATCTTATATTTAAAACCAGGCATTTGTTATTTCCACCTCTAAATATGGTATTGATGTAAGAAACTTTATTCTTAATATTTTCTTGATATTTACTTGAATTAAGGAATATAGTATAAATAAATATACTAAGAAAACATTTTTACAATGAATAGTTCTACATAGTTTCTGAAACAGGAATCTGCATTCATGAAACCACACCCTTGCCCCAATCCCTGTTACCCACTCTCCCCACAAAACCACTAAAATATTGAGAAGGAAATTGGAGATTTAAAAAAAAAAATTATGCACACACTCACAAATACAATTTTATTTAAGAAATTTTGAAATCCTGAGATTAATATTCCTAGGCATTGACATTTCAAATACAGAAATGAATACCTGATATGAATGTTGGAATACAATTTTGTAATTTGTTTTCTAAATTCTAAATAATGGATATGACAGCATTTCTAAAAATTTAAGCATGTTAGCCAGAATTATTTCAAAAGACAATTAGAGTCTATCAGTCAAGACGCATAACCTTGATATTTATAAATTAATTAATATTCAAGAGACAATGGTACTGTTTATATAAATTACTGTTAATGTAAGAAATATCAAAACTTTATATGCGGCCATCAAATAATCTCATAGTTCAGTATCTAACAGTTACCAGCAAACCTACTCAGCAAACAAAGCACAAAACATTTAAAGTTTTAGGCTTTGGAAGTCAAAAGGCAAAATTAAGGATGTTCTCCAGATCTCTGTCACAGCTACTCAGCTCTTTTGTGATAATGCGAAAGCAGTCAAATAGAAAATGGGAAAAAGAATGAGCTTGAGAATGTTCTAATAAGCCTGTTTTATGGTCACGAGAATTTGATTATTCTCCTTTCAATCCTTACAATCATTTAAAAGTGTGAAAGCATTCTTTGCTCCTCTGCTGTGTGGACAAACATAGGTGGCAGGCTACATTTGGCCTCAGAGTTGTATTTTGCCACACTCCAATTGAGGATGCCATACAACAAATGATCTTGCATGGGGATAAAAGTTAGAGCTGTACGATTAAGTATTGATCATTCCAATATCTGTTTAGGATATAACCTAGACATAAACTTTGAGGCTGTTGGTTCTTCAGATTGGGACTCAATGCACAGGGTTCTACTCACAAATTTCCCAAAGATGGGTACTGAGTGCTGACTTTCTGACAATTATTTTGAAACCATCTTAGTCTAGATCCTGCAAGAGAAAAGAATGCATGTCCCCACCTTTCAAGTCAAATTTTTATTCTACAGAAACAATATTTGAAGGTTTTAAGAAAGAGTAATAGTGTTTTAAAAATTCAATCTGGGATCTCAATTTTTTGAAATAAAACTGTAATTAAACAAGACCACCCTGTTTTTCTGTACCTCTGTTGTGGGTTGAATAATGACCTTCATAAAGGTATGTCCACATACTAACTGCAAATAATGCCAAATTATTTGAAAAGGGGATTCTTGCAGATGTTAAGCTCCTGAGATAAATGGTCAAACTAGATTATACAGGAGACCCAAAATCCACAGCAAAGTGTCCTTGCAAGACTCATATAAGTGAGTCTCTGTCAAGGAGAGTAACCATGGGAAAATGGAGGCACAGAGCAGAGTAAATGTAGCCACATGTCAAGGAATGTTAACAGTCAACACTGAAGCTGGACTTGGCTCAGGACAAACCTTCCCTAGACTCTCTGGAGGGAATATAATGCCTTAATTTTGAACTTCTGGCTTACAAAGTTGTTTTGGTTGATGTAAGCCATTAAGATTGTAATTTGTTAGAGCAGTTGCAGTTCAAATGCAAAGACTTGGGCATGTCAGAAAACTCCCTCCAAACAACATCGAAGATAACACCTTCATTTACCTCTTAAATAGGTAACAGTAAAGAAATACACTCCAAAGTTCCAAAATGCCACCTCTTTGATTTCCTGAGTATCAATTAATTTAAAGAAAAATTAATGTAACACTTGTAAACAACTCAGTGAACTGTTGGAGACATTTTAGAGTAGTGCAGATGAATCATGTAAAATAACAGTATTGTATGCTCAGTAACTCTACTGAAATTAAGAAAGCAAGCACAAGAATCCAAAGTAGAAAACAATGAAGGCTTATCAAATCAATAAAATTGACAGACTGAGGTTTAATCTTTCTTGTATAAGCTTAAGACCTTGAAGGAAGCTTCTGCAAATTATAATTTATTATTATTGTTGTTATCACTCACAAAGCCTAAGATAGTGCCTCCTTACATCAGGAGAGCAATTTGCTTTTGGAATCAGTGAAGAGATTCTGGTAGCCACCACGGCTGTGACATTTTTTATTTGCCCTCTGTTTTCGCTTAATGACTAATTTCTGTGAGAGACTTTCATCTTATTCTTTCCACCAGAACTGGTGCTCTGTGTTCTGGAGCATTTATGAAATGACTTTGGAGCCTAACATAGATTTAGAAAGGGAGCAATGGAATTTTTCTTTATCGTCAAATATAAGGTTCTATTCAAGTTAAATTTGCAGTTGGACGGGGTAGCTTAATATTGTTTTACATGGGTAAGTTGGTTATTTTTTCAAGTTTTGTTTTTGAATATAAAAAGATCTTTACCTGTGCATAGTATTTTTCCAGGGAAAAAAACAGAAAATTATTTGAGGAAACATTTCTGCCATGAAAACAGATATACTTAAATTATTCATCAATTGAATTCCAGGTAAGAAGAGAATTCTGAAAAAAATGAGACTATGATGTTACTACAAATGAAATTGCTTAATAATAAATAAGTGTCTCTCTTATATTCTCTCTTGTTCAGAAAAAAAAACAAAAAAAACATTATTTCTGCTTTTGCCAAACAGTCAGGAAGTAAAGGGATACTAAATTTGTAAAATCCTCAAATATGCCCCAAAGTCAATTTGCTTTTTCTATGGTCTGAATGCTGTTTCCTTCCAAATTTATATGTTGCGACTTAATCTTCAAAGTAGTGTTACCAAGAGTGCCTTTGGGGATGAGTGGGATTAGTCTCTCTATAGGACAATGAAAGAGATCTGTAGGAGCTAGCACTCCTGTTTGGCCATATGAGGACACATGAAGTAGGTGCCATTTATGAGGAAAAAGGCCCTCAGCAGGCAGGAATCTTTTGATGCTTTCATCTTGTTGAGTTTCACTGTGGTGTATTCATATATGAATATAGGACATTTCCAACTTGTCTTTTAGATAGATTATCTCTTGGTAGAAAAGAATAATTTCAAATGCCCTTGTTAGTATGCACATTCAATCCAGAAGAAATAAGTACAACTCATTTTACAAGGGTTATAAACATCATAGTTAATACACAAATTGGGTTTGACCACTTCCTTGAGGTCTGAGAATTTTAGACTGGTTTCCCTTTGCCCACTGGGTAAGATGTAAGTCTTCAAGTAAGTAATAGCTGCGTAGAACTCTATAGCTATAACCCTAATGTCAATGAGAATGTGTGTGAATTGTTATTAAATAATTACTTCATTTGAAGGTACATTTACTAGATGTCTTGGACACGAATGGATTTTTTTAAAAATTCTGAATCCAAATATTCTATAATTTCTTCTATCACAAAATCATCATAACATTACAGAATGCTGTTGTGGACATGCAGGTCTAAGATGCTAAGTCCCATGCCCATGTGCATAATTTGCATCCCAGATTCTGTAGTTGGGAAATGATCTACCAATATCTGGGGTATGTAGATAAGTTATGCACACATGTAGTGAAGATGAGATGTTTGAATAGAATCCTGAAAAACTGGACTCACTTGATCATTACTTAGGAGGGCATGGGATCTCTGTTGAAGAAGCAAAAGAAATTGAAACTCAAAACCCAACATTGAGATGTAGGGGTTTTTGACAAAAATAATCATTTATATGAAATCCCAAAATATATTTGAATGATAAGTAGTGTGTTTGCCTAAGCAGTAGTTAGAAAATAGCTTCTTGGTCATCATTATTGACTGTCATTATATATGTGTATGAATTTCATGAATACTGAGTTAAATAATTTATAAATTTCTTCCAAGTCCATTATTCTATAATTCCTTGGAAGAGATTATATCTCTTAAAGATTCAGGCAGTAATATCTGTAATCAATCCATATTTAACTTAGAATTAAGAAACACGTTTCTCAATTATATTGAGTTAATACTGTAATAGTTTAGAGAAATAAAAAGACAGACTGGAGAACAAAGTTAGAATGTAACTGACCTTTACATAATTGTGCCAACAACAACAACAACAGAAGCAGTCTTCTCCAAACTCATATAAGAAAGATTAATAAAACACATTGATTTCCAAAGCTTTCTTGAAAGCTGGTACCCTTGTTTTTGGTAAAAGAACAATTAATTACCTTCTCAGGAAGGTCAGACACACCATTGCTAACAGGTTTGCTTGAGCTAGACCATCTCCTTAGACTTAATAATATATATCAAGCATTTCACATACACCTTGAACTTGACGAGTCCACTGAGAAAAAAATATTTTCCTCCTGATTTTATGAACTTAGCTGTTAAAGTTTTAATTGCACAAAAATTTGATTCGGGAGTCCAAATTTGGGAGCAATTCCACGTGACTTGTAAGTAAATATTTTATTATGCACACTCATGAATGTGCACAGAAACAGCTTCATTGAGGTGTTAGTAATATAATAACAAATACTTGAAGAAAAAAAATTATCTCAAAATTAAAATTCTTCTTGAAAAAAAGAAAAAAATTAATTCTTCCTTGAAAGGAGAAATATGGACATTATTTTCAGTGTCAACAGACATGATTTTTGTACATTTTATGATTTGAGTGCACAATTCTGATCAAACTGCGGAATCACTTTTGGTGCATCTGAGGTAATAATCTGCTGAGATTTTGGTAGGGGAAGAACTACACTCATGAGATATGTCACCCCTTGACAGCCTCTCAGTAATGACCTGATAAGAATTCTAGCCAAACAAAGGGAGACGGGTCAGCTTCTGGACGTCTGTGATAATTAATTCTTGTAAAATTACTCGTTCAAATCCTTCAGATTATGTAAATTGTTACAACAGCTGATCTTGATAAAGAAACTGGAGTCCTTCTGTTTCACAGCTTGGGGCTTTCATTACCCTGTTCATCACCTTAGTCCTCCTGTCATTCTTTGCCTTGAACTTGCCACCAGTTACCTCATGAACATGGAAACACCTTCTTTGTTCTGGAAACACTCGGCAGACACAATTCATTCATTAGTATTAATAGACACAGGTTTCTTACTTAGTGTTTGGGTAATGACTAGGTAGAGGACTAATGGCTTATTACATTCTGTTCCTGTATGGTTTCTCCTCATATTTCAATGGATCCCTATTTTCTTATCTATTTTTTTTTAGTTTATCACTTTTTTAAAAAAGAGAGAGTGAGAGATGGAGGGAGGGGAGAGAGAGAGAGAGAGAGAGAGAGAGAGAGAATTTTTTTAATATTTATTTTTTAGCTTTCGGCGGACACAACATCTTTCTTTGTATGTGGTGCTGAGGATCGAACCTGGGCCGAATGCAGGCCAGGCGAATGCACAACCACTTGAGCCACATCCCCAGCCCAGTTTATCACTTTTTTACACAACATTCTACACAGGATGCCTAGCTAAGGTAGTGATAGGTTCTAGGATTTTACTAAGACTTTTTCCTATGTCACACTTTTCTCAGTTTTAGCTTCACAAAAATCAGTATTATTAATATCAATCCTCTATTATTCAAACAAGACCCTAGCTGTTACAACAGTTGATATGTGGATATATGGATTTAATTTGCTGATTAAGGACAATTTAGATCTTGGTGCTCTACTCCCTTTTTTGTATAATCTGAAAGAATGTCTACTGTCTCTGAGATATGGTCTTCTGAAATCGTTGCAATTTTGGCTCCATTTTATAATTTCTACAGTACCACAAAACTGTCAAGTCAACCATCTGCCATTTATTTGTGGAGCAATATAATAGATAGTGTAGCTCAATTGTCCTAAAGTTGCTAGCAAGCAAGCAAGGAAGTGATGATGAGTCTGGTATTGATTGACTCATGTCACATAGGAAAAAAGAGTGCTAAAATTATATGTCTGATATAAAAATAGAGGTCTGGAAAGACAAAAATATATCTTTTATTCTGTTATTTCCCAATAATGCTGTGGAAACTAGTCAATGTTCAAACAATTATTTACTGTGGTAAAGGCAGGATGGAGATGTGAGGGCACCTAAATATTTTATCAATACTTTATGAATTGCAAGGGGCTGGAGGTAGTGTTTATGCATAGACCGGGACATAAATAAATAAGAAATGTGGAACAAACAATGGCAGTTTTTAAACCTGTGAAGCTAATGGTTAAAAATGGCAGGCTGGAGTATAAAGAAAAGTTTTGTGGTTATTTCCATCAAGTCTCAAGAATTATGAAAAATTGATTTATTTAAGCTGAGGAAATATCGACATCAATTCAGTAGTTGTCCATTGAGTTTCCAGTTTGAAAACACTCTTGATATAATCATGCCTTAAGAGATGGCGGCACTTGGTAGATTTCTCCTACTTCTTCATTATTTTCATAGCTCAAAACACTTGAAGTTCTACTTAGTTGGTAAATTCTCAGGCTCCATTCCCTGCTGGAACTTCTAGATAAGTCACAAAGCAGTGTGTCTGGTTCCCCAGAGCCACCTCATTACCAATCCCCCACATCCTGAATGAACCTGCACCAAGAGTAAACACTGTGACTTGTAAAAAGATTATGCCACATCCCCTGATTAAAAACAGAAAAAAAAAATTGGCTCTGACTAGTGTTTTGTGCTCATTAGTAAGTTTTGCTTCTCCAGGAGGAGATTGTTAATTTTGTTTCTTCCTCACAGATAATGATTCACTTATACCAACACAACTTCCGACTCTCAACTGAAGGCAAAATTTCCCAATGGCTCAATCAAGGCGGTGGATCTTAAAGTCCCTAGAAGACAAGCTTTCTGGATTTGATCTCTGCAGCAGTAATGTGCAGAGTAAAATATCACATTTTAGCACACAAATGGAGATTTCACTAATCATTTAAATCCAGCCTCCAGTTGGCATACAGCAGTATGCTATGAAGAGTCTCCTCTTATTATTCGCAAATGATGCTTTCTTATACCACACACATTTGAAATGTCTCCATCAATTTGATTTCTAAGAAAGTGTATTGCATTCCCTGATAAATACATTTTAATCACGTTAGTATTTAAACATGGATTTGGTCTCTTTGCAGAATGCGTTATGCAGTAAAGTGGAGGGAGGAAATCAAAGTGCTGGCAAAGAATTTTAGTTTCCTGAAGGAGACAACCTTAAATACATAGCTGAAAGAAGAGGAAAGAAGTGAAAATGTACTATTAATGCCCGTGAACTACTGAAATACGTAAACTAAAAATGTAAGACTGTTATATAATTGCATAGATAAATGTTCTGTAGCTATACACTAGAAAACTATTTTTCAATATTCTGATAAAAGTCAGTTACTTTTATTTATTTTTTACATCAACAGTCATTTTTGTTTAATCCTCACTTCACAAATTCAAAAAGGCTTTACCTTACTATTTGACTCATTTTAACAATTTCATGTAAATTTGTCTTAGATAAACTTGCATTTATTGCAAGCAAAGCTTAATGCTGTTCCTTCTCCTGAGTTTAAACATATAGATACAGGCAACTCAAATAAATAATTTGGCAACTTGCTGCTATATAGAGAACACAGGATTTTTTTTAAACGTGGCAGGCATCAACACACATATATTGATCGTATGCTATTTAAATCATTATGTGTCTTCTTAACAATTTTTTTTAAACTTATGTAGTCTCTGTTACCTATTTTGCAGGCTAATTTTATAATAGCACACAAGAGTATGCTCTCCATTATAGTCAAATATTTTGTTCTCTGGCTCAATGCCCACCTGCTTGATTTGCCCATTTTCTCTCCCCCCCAATTTCCCATATTATGAGATTAGGTATCTTTTATTCTAGCCATAAGACTTCTGGATGTCCTTCCTGTTCTTGCATGATCTTGATCCCGGGTATATTTGGTGACATCATTATTTACTTGCATTTCGCCACACAGGAGACACATTTTTTTTAACTCCTGAACTTGTTGGAAATCTTATTACTCCATTTAAAGCAAGTTACCTATTGCTCCAAAGGATGACATCTGTGTGCTGAGGTCACAATAGAATCCATGTTCCCATTTCTAGTGACTATTGAGTCCCAGCAGCAACACCACCCTCCCTGCAAAATGGTGTTTCAACCTCTCTATCCATCACATGGGGAAGCATTATTTTGTATTTCTAGTTGGTCTGAACTGAACTTTAGTCATTTACAAACTACCATAATTTTCAGGTACATGATAATGAATATAATGTGTTTTGGACTCTGTGGGGATTCATATTCTTTATGCAACAGAGTGAGAAATAAAGGTGGATTTTGTGTTTGGGATTTATGAAACAACAACAAAATATTAATTATAAAAATTGATATAACATGGGTATTTCTTATATACTGTTTAAATTTTGTTATTATAAATTAAAAGAAAAAAAACAACAAAAATACACAAGCACAAAAACAGAACATCTTCCCTATTTCTAGTTTGGTTACAAAATGTTCCTTGAAAGGCCTACGTGCTACGGGCTTCATCCCTAATCCATGTTGGTGACAACTTTAAGAGGTGGGGCTTAGTGGGAAGTTTTAGTCCATTAAGGACATGCCCTTGAGGGGATTATAGGACTCCAGTCTCCTTTATTATCTCTTTTTTCACATCCTGGCCATGAGGTGAATGGTTTTTCCATGCATTGCAACTGTGATGTACTCTCTTGCCCAAGGCCCAAAGTCAGGGGATTAAACAAACATAGACTGAAACCTACAAAACTGTAGTCCAAAATAAACCTTTTCTCTTTATAAGCTGATTGTCCCAAGTATTTGTTATAGTAATAGAAATCAGGCTAAATTAGGTATAGATTATTCAACATATTTTATTACATGATTTATTCATGGGTATGCATTTTTAATAATATTTGTGGAGATTTAAGATTTTCAAATGACATAAAAATAAAGACAACAATAAAAAGATAAGTGAGGTTCTATACCAAAAATAAAAATAAAATTCTGTTATATAATAGTGATGCATAGGTGCACAAGATAGTAGATGATAATTTATGACCCACATCTATTTTCAATTTCTTTCATTAGAACTATGACTTAATTTTTCACACTTAAAAATATATTTACTCATGATTTTTGTCAAGTGTTTAAAGTTCAGGCCAAAGAGAAATACTTGAAATGTTATTTGGGACTTTTGGGATCCTGCTTTTAAGATACAAATCAGCTATGAGTAATTCTTTCTTTTCTCTGAGACCTTTAAAATAGAACCCTTCCTCATCCCCAGATAATATAATTGCAAAACAAAAGTAGTCCCCATCTGGGTTCTAACTTGTCTACTTATATTATGTTAGAAGTCCACTAATGCATGCATTTATTTGCCTTTTCTTAAATTTGTTTTATTACACTTAGAACCAATTAATCCTATAGGTTCTCCAGATATATTATCTAACAGAAATGTTGAGAAGAAACCACTGTAAACAAGAGCTATGGAATTTGCATTTTGTGCAGGGAGAATCTGTAAATCAAACAGGGAACATCAGGATATGGAATTAGAAAGCTAAACATAGATAACATGTATCTTGGTTCAAAAGTTATATTTTATTCTTCTCCTACTTAGTCTGTTAGGGCATCTGTAACAAAATACCATAACTAGATAGCTTATGGACAGCAGAAAATTATTTATCACAGATCTGGGGATTTGAATGTCCACCATCAAGTTGCTAGCAGTGTTTGTGTCTCGTGAAGTTCTGCTTTCCCATAAATGTCCCCTTCTTTCTGAGTCCCCACATGGTTGATAAGCCAGTGGGCTCCCTGGGTCTATCTCTTTTATAGGGGTCTCACCCTTATGATCCTATCATCATCCAAAGCCTCCTCACCCCAGTATTATCACTTGGGGAATTAAGTTTCAATATAGGGGTTTAAAAAACACAAATATTCAGATCTTAGTACAAAAACACCACTAATGGAAACATTTTTTGAAATCCTTTATGCTGGAGAATAACATGACTTGATACAGGCTTGATAAAAGTCACTTTGGTTTCTATGTGGTAATATGACTGGTTGAGGATGAAATGAAAAGTTAAAGTGTTAAATCTATGAGGAACATACCATTACAATCCAAGTAGAGGGAGAGGGAAGGTAGGATAAGGTACAAAAAATTAGTGACATATCTGGTATTTAGCATTTACAGATATGATGATGAATTGGACATGCCTGATGTTATTAAAAAAGATAAAATGTGTATTGCTACAGAAGATTCCTCATCTCTATTCTTGAGTTTGCTGAAAGTTCGCAAGTTAATATTATAACACAGACCTTCTTCCTCAACTATGTAGACTTCATGCATATATATTTCTTTTATTTTATTCAATTCTATAATTATAATTGATTAAATAAATACAGAATCCTTCACCTGCCCATTTATCAGCAAACACTGATTAAACTTAAATTAATGATGACTGGGGTTTTAGTTCAGTGGTAGGGTATTCTCCTTGCACGATTGAAACATTGGGTTTGATCCTCAGAACCACATAAAAATAAAATAAAGGTATTGTGTCCCTCAGCAACTAAAAAAGTATTTTAAAAATGAATGAACAAATGAAGAGTAAAGTAATTGGCATTTTATGAGTGTAACTTGAATACCTTTGATGAACCAGAAAGAAGAGGTTATAGAAACATTTATAAAGTTTATTTGGAAAAACCAAGTCATTATCATCCAGTGTTTTAGCATGAAAAAAGATGTGAATGTGTTCTTCTATTGTATTCTATAAAACCTTGTGAATTCTATCTCTGATAGAGCTCAGAGAGACCTTATAATCTTTGTTACCATCAGAGAGATTATATCTCTATTAAAAGCAATAGACTTTGATTCACGGGCCTGTAGGAAGAAAAAAAAAAACAGTCAACAAAAAATTACTAGACCTGAGAGGCCAATGTGGAAAAGTAAAGATCTAGAGATCAATTCTCACCAACCATCTCATGTCATAAAACCAAACAAGAAGGGAAAAGATGAGATTCAAATATTGTCTCCAAATTTAACCATAGGTAAATATTAGATTTAAAGAAAAATGGATAAAATTGGCTTTTCTGAGGTTGGAATTGAGAGGACAAAATAAAAGCAATCACATGAACTCAAAGAATTGACATACATTAATCATAGCTCACGCTTCTATTTAGCCAGTTAATGGTTATGTATGGTTAATAGTTCAATGTACTCTATGATGGTGCAGTGACATGCAATTCTATCTCAATTACGATATTATAAATATAAAATTTGGACTTCAGATAAAAAAATTCACTTATATATGAGGTTTTACCACAGTAATAAGTACCTCAAGGTACTACATGAGTACTTCTTCATATTTATTTTATGTCTTTTTGGTCTCTGAGCTCCTTGTAAGGCTTTGAAGAGTAGAACTGATTGGAAAGAAAGATTATTTTCTATGAAATCATATTCCAAGTAGGGAGAAATATCCATGAGAGATATTGCAATTTTTCAAGAGGGAAAGCTGATTTTTCTACAAAGACCCATAAAGAGCTTCAGTGGTGACATAAAGCATAAAGAATAATATGCTTTTTTACTCAGAGCAATGTAGAACTGAAGCCAACCTCTGCCATTTGCTAGCAGTGTGTCACGGGGGAATTTTTATTCAGTTATGTAACTACAGTTTTCTTATTTGCAAAATAATTATAGTAATTAACCCTAATTAGTAGTGATGTTGTAAAGAGATATTAGCTACATAGTATGAACACAATAAATATTAATTTTATTACTTTATTATCTCTTATTCAATATTATTTTCTTAAAGGAGCCTTAGGGTGGATAAGTAAAAGTGAAAAACATGAAATTTCAATTGATGTATGCCTTAAAGAACTGTTTGGTATTTTGTGAGGTGGGAGTTGGTAGAGATCAGATAGGAATTTACTTTTGCAACTTATATCAAAATACAAAGGAAAATTTCAAAAAAATTAAAAGGTACTACAATCTCATCTATACAACAAATTATGAAAACAAAGCCAGCTGGATAGAGTGAAAACATCACTTAGAAGTGTATGAAATATGCTGCATAGAGAGACTAATGAAGGTGGTAATACCATGAGAGAAATTCTGTAAGAGTAGGACATCACCTATACTATTCTGAATTTTTTTTTCTTGGAAGAGTGGTAGATACATGATCAAGAATATATTCAATTATTATTATTTTTTATATTTTAGTTGTATATAGGCAAAACACCTTTGTTTGGTTTATTTAGTTAAATAAAACTAATTTATTTCATTTTATGTGGTGCTTGGAATTGAAACCAGTGCTTCTCACATGCTAGACAAGTGCTCTATCACTGAGCTACAACCTTAACCCAAATTCAATTATTTTTATTTATTCAACTTAAAAGAAATCAAAATTCCTTTTGGTTATACTGGCACACACCTATAATCCCAGTGACTCAGGAGGCTGAAGAAGGAGAATTACAAGTTCAAAGCCAACCTCAGCAATTAAGGGAGGCCCTAAGTAACAAATTACTTACATTTTTAGAGATTACTTGGTTGAACAATATAAATCACATTTTGGCTTATACTGTAAGGAAGTGAGTACAGGTGTGTGTGTGTGTGTGTGTGTGTGTGTGTGTGTGTGTGTGTGTGTGTATGTGTGTGTATTGTGTACATGTAATTTGAAAACAGTTTAGTATTTGGTTTAATATAAAACAGAAGATGAAATGCAATTTTACAAGAGCAATAGAGGAATAAAGAAAACAATAGTAATTCCTCTATATATCACCAACTTTTCATTTCCACAACACTAATAATGGCATAACAAAGTGACTAAATTTTAGCTTAAGAAAGATAACTAGAATGGGAATATTATCTTATTTAATAATTAATTTTCTTCACATAGACAAAAAATTTTGACCATAGAAGTATCATTAACCACAAATGATGGAATGTTCTTGTTTCTACTGCTAAATGACTTTATTAATTTAGCACTTTATGGATTTCATTATTGGAATCAAACACAAAGAGCAGTCTGAGATATTTATTGTATTGTGGGGATATGAAAGCTACTTTTGAAAATCTCTTCTATTAAGTTGTAGATTTTTGTGATTTTAGCTGTTCTGTATCCTCAGCTCTTTCCAGATTGTCACAAAACTGAGGTCAAATAAATCCCAAATGACTAGAGCCCCATATGCCCATCATATAGAAAGAATTGTGAGATGTACCTATTAATCATTACACTGTGGGTATTGTGTGGCAGGTGCATGTCAGCAGAATAAAGTATTCAGCAGACAGACAAGATGTGTTCTAAAATGAATATGTCTTTTGTTACTTTTCTTTGAGACTGGATTCAATGGAATTTTGTTGCAATTTATTAACTAAAACTTTTTTGTTAACCAATAACATTTCTCACTTTAACATTTAATTAATTTTACATTTTTCTTCAAATATGATAAAGGGAAAAATAATAACTATATATGATTAAATCTGGGGCCCTATTTTTTAAAAAATTATGTGATTTTCCCAAATCAGCAATGATAATCTAGCTCCATGTAAAAATAATCCTGTAGAACAATATATACAAGGAGAAATGCCCATCTTCTTTCACATAATTATAAAAACAGTGTCTTAGTTCATTCAGAGTACTCTAACATTTTTGCCTTAAAGTGAGTAATTTATGAACTACAAAGATTTATTGCTCAATGTTCTTGAAGGCTGGGGAGTACAACAGCAAAGCACCTGATCTGACTTGGTGTCTGGTGAGGGCTACTGTTGGATTCAATGATGATGCTTTCTTGGACTGTATTTACATGGTGGAAGAGGTGAACAGACTGCCTTGATTATTTTCATACCAGCACTAATCCCATTCATGATCTCATTATTTCCCAAAGGCGCCCAACTCAATAATATCCCATTGGAGGTCAAGTTTCAATATATGAATTTGGGGAGAAAACATTCAGTCCATAGCAGGGAAGAACTTATGTATGAAGAATGTGTTAAAGAAATTTTCTCAAACTTTTTCCACCTGATCTTTTAAGAAGTACTTTTAGCTAAGGCAGCACATGTTGCTTTTTATCATTTATAGAGAAGAAAACTGGGACTAATATTATTTTAGGGTATTCCAGGTAGTATGGGTAGCCAGCTAAAGCCCAAAATCAAACGTGCATCTTGTTTTCTAGTTACACCAGGAAGCAGAGTATTTTTTTTCTTATTTTTTAATTTAATCAAATTTGTTACACATGATGGTAGAATGCAATTCATTTCATATTACACATACAGTGAACAATTTTTCAAGACAGTGATTGTACACAAAGTATTTTCACACCATTCTTATCTTATACATTTCCTTAGGAGAGTGATATCTAATCTAACACATTCCACCATCATTCCTACTCCTTTGCCCCCTCCTTTCCCCTCCCTCCCCCTTTGCCCTATCTAAAGTCCCTCCATTCCTCCCATGTCCCCCACATTGCCATACTGAATCAGCATTCTCATATCAAAGAAAATATTCTACCTTTGCTTTTTTGGGGATTGGCTTCCTTGCTTAGCATTATATTCTCCAACTTCCTCCATTTACCTGCAAATGTCATGATCTTATTATTATTTTTTTTAATGGTGAGAAATGTTCCATTGTGTATATATACCAAACTTTCCCTATCCATTCATCTACTGAAGTGCATCTAGATTGTTTCCATAATTTAGTTATTGTGAATAGTGCTGCTGTAAACATTGATAAGACTGTGTCTCTGTAGTATGATGTTTTTAAGTCCTTTGGGTATCAACTGAGGAGCTGGATAGCTGGGTCAAGTGGTGGTAACATTCCAAGTTTTCCAAGGAATCTCCATACTGCTTTCCAGATTGGCTGCCTTAATTTGCAGTCCCACCAGCAATGTATGAGTGTACGTTTTTCCTCACATCCTCACCAACAATTATTGTTGTTTGTATTCTTTGTTAATATATTTATTTTTTAGTTGATGTTGGGAACAATACTTTTATATTATTTATTTATTGTTATGTGGTGCTGAGGATCGAACCCAGGGTCCTGTACATGCTAGGTGAGCGCTCTACCTCTGAGCCACAACCCCAGCCCCTGTTGTTTGTATTCTTAATAGCTTCCATTCTGACTAGAATGAAATAAAGTCTTAGAGTAGTTTTGATTTGCATTTCTCTGTTAGAGATGCTGAACATTTTGTCATATATTTGTTGATTGATTGTATATGCTGTTCCGGGGAGTGCCTGTTCAGTTCCTTGGCCCATTTATTGATTGGGTTATTTGCTTTGTTTATTTGTTAAGAATTTTGGGTGTTTTCTATATCCTAGAGATTAGTGCTCTGATGTGCTTGTAGCAAAGATTTGCTCCCAAAATGTAGGCTCTCTATTTACCTCACTGATTGTTTCTTTTCTGAGAAGAAGCTTTTTAGTTTGAACCCATTCAACTTATTGATTCTTGGTGTTAATTCTTGTGCTACAGGAGTTTTATTAAGAAAGTTGGGGTCTAGTCCGATATGATGGAGATTTGGGTCTACTTTTTCTGCCATTAGGTGCAAGGTCTCTGGTTTAATTCCTAGGTCCTTGATCCACTTTGAGTTCAGTTTTGTGTATGGGGAGAAGGTCTACATTACAGAAAAAATATAAATAGCAGGTAGTATTCCAGTAAATCTTAACTACATTATATTAAGCATTTAAAGTTTGTCGCCAACTATTTTAAGTGTGTATGTCTGTGTTAGCTCATTTCATTCTTATAACACTTTGTGAAATAAGTACTTTTTATAATTTAAGAAACTGAGGGCAAGAATTTTTATTGTTTGTTCAGGGCTAGCCAGTTATTAAGTGGTAGGGTAAGACCATGATATAAACCAGGATTTTTGATATTATTATTATTATTGAGGATTTCTCTGTTGTACACACACACACACACACACACACACATTTCTCTACCAAATTTTCCATCTTTCTACAAAATAATTTTATATCATCTCTACTTAAAATCTTTTCTACTCTATAAAATTTTTGCTTTTCAATTTATTTCCAACTCCACAGAGAAAAACACGAAACAAATAAGAAAACAAACAGAAAACAATCAGAAAAGAAATCCCTCATGTTCCCAATACCACATCAAAACCAACCCCTACAAGTGAACCTACATCTGTTTCTCCTGTAATCTGGTGTCCCCTGAGGCTGTCTCCAGCCAGCTCTCTGCCCTGACAACTTGAGGACTCTGTACTACAGTAAACCCTCATCCTCAATATTCCACATCATTAGCGTTTATGGTACAATGGACCATCCTAAAAACACATATTAGCTGAGCTATTTTCCCTGTAAAAAATAATGAAGACACTCGCTGCACATCACATGCCACTCCATTAGTACGTGGCTCATATTTTCCCCTTTATGAAAAAGTACTTTTTAAACAGTTTAAGCCAACTGCCATCACTTTCCACCCATGTCTCTGAAGTTAATCTTATAAGGATCTCTTTCCCTTGATTTCCCCAGCCTACTCACAAAGATTCCCAAAAGATCCTTTTAGAAGATATCTAAAGTTGCGTCATCCCTCCATTGGAAAACTTCCATAGAGTAAAAGCCAGGATCAGCATGGTCCATTTGGCTGTTTTGTTCATCTTTCTCGTTTCCTATTCTTCAGGCACATGTAGTATCATCTCTGTCCCCAAATATGTCAAGTATAATCTGACCACAGGACACTTAGACTTGCTGTTCTCTCTACCTCTAATCCTTCGCAGGCAGATAGCTTTATGCTTAACTCTTTTTATTTCTAATTACTGCTCATATTTTATCTAATTAAAAAATACTCCCCCTTCCAAATACCATAAAATAAGAATTTTCAACAATCCTTTGTATTTCTTATTTTATATGATTGCTTAATTTTCTTCATAAGCCTGTCATTAGCAATTTAATATATAGGTTTATATGTTTTTAATTTAGCTCCCATGTATTTGTTAGCTCCATGAGGGAAATTATTTTGACTATTTTATTATTTCTCTAGTTCCAGAATGTAAAATAATAAATATTTCTATTTCAGAATAATAAATAAAACATTAAAAAATGTGTATATTTTATTCTTCTGAATCTAGAGAATATCATGTTATGTGAAATAAGGCTATCCCCCCAAACCAAAAGCTGAATGTTTCCTTTGATATGAGTAATTCACAATAAAGACAGAGGGTAGTTAGGGAAGGATGGAGTTACTTTGGATTAGGCAGTAAGGAGTAAAAGGAGGAGGGGAGATGGAGTTATGAAAGATAGTAGAACGAATCAGACATTATTACTGTGTGTGCATATACCACTACATGACCAGTGTGATTCTACATCATGTACAACCAGAAGAATGAGAAGTTATACTCCATTTATGTATGATGTGTCAAAGGTCATTCTACTGTTATGTATAACTAATTAGAACAAATTTTTTTAAAAAAAGAAGAAAAAGAAAAAATCTGTATACATTAATAAGGTACTGTATGACACTGCATGTATGCACTGAAATAGACATTTTAAATGTTTGTTTTTCTCAAATATGTATTACTTCTGTATAGTGAAAATATTCAAAATCCTTGCTCAGGTGGTATTTGTAGTTCTGTGTGCCTTATTTTATGTAAAAGGATGATCTCCAGTTCCATCCAAATTGTAATAAATGACAGGATTTCATTCTCTCTTAAAGTTATGTTTTATTAGTGCATTATGATTAACATAATAGTGAGATTGAGTTTTACATATTAATATGTGCACAAAATATAATTTGCTTTCTTACATTCCCTAGAACCTCACCTTTCCTTTCCCTTCTCCCTCTCCTTTCCTTTCCATTCTCCCTCCCCTGGATCTCTTTGCCCTACAGTACTGGTCTCTCTTCTATTTTTGTGAGATCTCTCCCCTTTTTAAAATTATTATTTTTTCTCTCTGCCTTCTGCATATCAGAGAAAATGCTTGACTCTTTGAGTTTCTCAGTCTGGACAATTTCACTTACCATGATGCTCTTTAGTTCTATCCATTACCAGATAATGCCATAATTTCATTTTTCTTTATGACTGAGTAGAACTCCATTTGTGTGTGTGTGAGTGTGTGTGTGTGTGTGTGTGTGTTTACATACCACATTTTTTATCCATTCATGTGTAAACACCTAGACTGAGTTCATAACTTGGCTGTGGTGAGTTGGACTACTATAAAATTTGCAATGCACTTATCACCAGAATATGATGATTTTGGAATAAATACCAAAGAGTGGGATAGATGAGTCAAAGGGTGGTTCCATTCCTAATGTTTTGGAGAATATCCATTCTGCTTTTCAGAATGGTTGCAGTAAAGTGCAGTCCTACCAAAAATGTACAAGTGTACCTTTCTTCCAATATCTTCAAAAACATTTATTATTATTTGTGTTCTTGATAATTGTCATTCTGTCTGGATTGAAATGAAATCTCAGTGCAATTTTTTTAAAGAGTGTGTGTGTGTGTGTGTGTGTGTGTGTGTGTGAGAGAGAGAGAGAGAGAGAGAGAGAGAGAGAGAGAGAGAGAGAGAGAATTTTTAAATATTTATTTTTAGTTTTTTTTCGGTGGACACAACATCTTTGTATGTGGTGCTGAGGATCAAAACCGGGCCGCATGCATGCCAGGCAAGCGCGGTACCGCTTGAGCCACATCCCCAGCCCTCAGTGCAATTTTTATTTGCATTTTTCTGATTGCTAGGGTTATTGGACTTTTTTTTATATGTTTCTTGGCCATTTGTATTTCTTCTTTTGAGAAATGTATCTTAATTCTTTTGCTCATTCATTGATTTGTTTATCTATTTATTTATTCTGATGTTAAGTTTTTTGAGTTCTTTATATAATTCTGGATAGTAATCTGCTATCCCAAATAGCAGAAGAGCAGCTGCTATTATTTGCCTTTATCCCATGTTCCTCTTTCATTCCAATTATTCGTTAATGTGGTCCCTAAACATTGTGCCAGAGTTGTTTTTTTTTTTTTAATTATGGTTAAGGTTACTTATTTTCTTTTCATTAATTTTGTCTCAAGTTTCAAAGACTCTCTACTTTGTTTATTAACAATGGTATTGAATCTTCAGTCCTATCTGTTCTGTTACAGAGACTTTCAACTGACCATTTTATTTGATTTATTGTGTCTTCTAAGATTTCTGATTGATTATTTTTCTATATATCTATCTCCATATTGAAGTTTTTATTCATATCATATTTTGGCTTCTTTATACATTTATTTTTCTGTGTTCTCTTGATATTCATTGCTCATTTTAATAATAATTCTTTTGAATTATTTATCTGGTACTTCACCCACTTCAATATCTTTTAGGTCATTGCTGATGAATTATTAATAATAGGAGGCATTGTGTTAGCTCCTTCTCCTAATATTCCTTGCATTCTTGTGTTGGTCTTTAAGCTTCTGTTGTGATAGATTTCTCTTCTACTTTTATTGTGGGCCTTTTTAGGGCACAGATGTCTCTTGCCAACGTGTTCTGTGATATCAGTTTCTTGTGAATTTTTCAATATGTTTCCAAATGGGTTTTGTCGTACACAGTTCTTTGGTGATGATTAATTTATTTCAATACATCATATCATGCCATAGCTTGAGGATTCAACTGTCTGTATATATCACAGAAGAGTAGTGTCCATCTGGTAGATCTGGCAACTGTGTTGAATACAAGAGGGTATGTGAGATAAACCCTCTGTGATTGCTCTTCTTCACTCAAAAATTTTGCAGTCGTTATAGTTTAGATATAATGTGTTCTTAAAAACTCATATGTAAGACAGTAAAGGAAAGTTTAGAGGTAAATTGATTGGGTTATGTAAGTTTTAAACTTACCAGTGCATTAATCTACATTTACTAATTAATTGCATTGTAACTATAAGTAAGTAAGGGGTAGCTGGAGCAGTTGAGTCACTGGGGGCATAACTTTAGGGTATATATTCTGTTCCTGGTGAGGAAAATCTCTCTGCTTCCTGATTGCCACATCCTGACTGTTTTTTTCTGGCATGCACTCTGCCAAGCTGTTCTGCCTCCATGAAGCCAGCAAGGAGTCAGCCATCTATGGACTGAGACGTTTGAAATCATAAGCCTCAAACAAATGTTTGCTCCCCTAAAATGATTCCTGTCACATCTTTTGGTCACAGTGCAGAAAAAGCTAACTAAAATAATATTTTAAGGGGTATGGGAATGATCTAGATTAACACCCCCTCATTGGTATGGTTCTACAGCCTTTGTGTGAATTCTCTCTGTTTGTGCTGTAGGAGTGGATGTCCATGAGGGGCACCTGCGATTTCTGCCTAACTGTTCCTACTTGGTGACTGGTCATTAGTTTGGAGGTTTTGCCTCCTCGATTCCTTACATTATTGTGCAAGTTTGAGTGTGGTTAGTTTGTGTGTGGAGTAAAGCGTACTGTCTCTTGGCTGCAGTTAGCTTAGGAATAGAATCTCTACCTTGTGAACATACAATGCTCCAGTGTTTCCCAGCACGAAAAGAGGAGTAATCTCCTTGCTTGAATTCTGAGCTAGGGAGCTACTGGAAATTCACCCTTCCTCTGATCCCTATTCTAGATCTTAAGGTAGAAATTTCATCATTTTCCCATTCAGTATAATGTTAGCTATTATGTTATTATAAATAGTTTTCAATATAGTGAGGAATTTTCCTTCTGTAACTAATATGTTCAATGGTTTTATCATGAAGAGATATTTAGTTTTATCAAATTTATTTTCTGCATTTAGTGAGTTGATCATATGGTTTTATCCTTCATTCTGTTGATGTCCTGTATTATGCTTACTGATTTGCATCTACTGAGCCATGCTTCATCAATCAGGGTTGAATCCTATTTATCATGGCAAAAAAATCTTTGTAATACGATGTTGGATTCAGTTTGCTGGTGCTTATTTAATAATTCTTCATTTATGTTTATTAATTCTTCATTTATGTTTATTAAAGACATTATCCTGTAGTTGTATCTGTTTTGTTGCATCTTTTAATAAACATTTCCTGAATAGAAAAAAAAGTAGATCTTTCACCCCTTAGCTTGCACATAATCCCTACCAATAAACTCTAAAGTTGATACTCTGTACAAATTTCACTCTTCCATGATTCAGGAAAATTAGGTATGCTGCATTCTCTATCATATCCAAAATGATAGTTAACTTTTTGGGGAGGAGGGGAAATACCAAGAATTAAATTCAGGGGCACTCGACCACTGAGCCACATCCCTAGCCCTATTTTGTATTTTATTAGAGACAGGGTCTCACTGAGTTGCTTAGCAGCCTCACTAAATTTATGAGGCTGGCTTTAAACTCTCAATCCTCCTGCCTCCACCTCCTGAGCCACTGGGATTACAGGTGTGAACCACTGTGCCAGTCCCAAAATGTAAGTTAACTTCTATCTCCTCCATGAATGCTCTCTTGAAAATCTGAAAATGTCAGACTAAAGGTGACAATCAATGATGGTTCCATCTCAATACCTTAAGTGCCTTAGCAACTCCACCATCATTTTTTTCCCTGTGACATTTCATTTTTCTTTATGATTACTATTTAACTGATTGATAATTCCACAATGCTTAAGGTTATATCTTGCAGTTTAATCATGCTTGGTTTCATCCATTTTTATCTTTTTTAAAATTTTTATTTCCATTTCTATTTTTTGTTTTGTTTTTAATAATTTTTTTTCCTCATTTTCATTAAAAAAATGTTTGATTTGGATGAAGATTTTTTTACTAGCTCCTTTAGGTGAAATCTTACATTATTTACCTGAAAATATTCTTCATTTCTATTTTAGGAATATTTTAGCATACTTTTTCCTATAAATACTCTTTTAATCTGCATCCCACAATTTTGATATATTTTATTTTTATATTCATTTAGATCACAATATTTTCTAATATTCCTTGAGGGTTACTTTCTTACTCACAGATTACCTGTGTCACATTGTTCACTTTTCAAATAGTTGATGTTTTCCAGCTATTTTTGTGTTAATTAATCTCTATTTTATTTCAGTTAAGGTCCAGTGATATACTTGTGTGTTTTCAGTTTCTTTAATGAGCTGTGTTTCTTGGGCTCAGAAAATTTCCTCTACTGGGCTGGGGATGTGGCTCAAGCGGTAGCTTGCTGGCCTGGCATGCGTGAGGCCTGAGTTCGATCCTCAACACCACATGCAAACAAAGATGTTGTGTCCACCCAAAAACTAAAAAATAAATATTAAAAAAATTCTCTCTCTCTCTTTAAAAAAAAGAAAAAGAAAAAAAGAAATTTCCTCTGCTGTTGGACAGACTTGAACTGTGGGCTGCACTTTATATAGTACTATATTAGTACTATATAAAGTACTAATAGTTCTGTACAAATAGTACTATAAAAACCTATAATATTGCTACTAATAACCTATTTGATTCATGTGAAGTTCAGGTGCAATCCTGAGAATTGGGGTAAGCTCGTGTAGATTTAGGGTTCATCCTTTCCTAGGTCCTTACTCCTTCATCCCATGCTCTCCAGATCCCAGGATTTTCTTTTCCTGGTGCATCCGGCCAGAAAAGTTGATATATCTCACGGTTCTAGTTCTTTGTACTGTTTTCTCATTCATGCAATTGGTCAGAGAGAAGCAGTCATTAAAAAGTAGGAGAAAAATTAACAGGAAGCGGGGTGGAGGGTATGGTCTGTAATCCCAGGAGCTGGGAAAGCTGAAGCAGGAGGATGCCGAATTCAAAGCCAGCTTCAGCAAAAGGGGAGGCGCTAAGAAACTCAGGGAGACCCCTTCTCTAAAACACAAAAAATGCCTGGAGATGTGGCTCAATGGTTGAGTGCTCCTGAGCTCAATCCCTGGTACCACCCCCTGCCCCCCCCCCTCAAAAATAGCAATAAGCAAACTTGCTTCAATGTGCCTGTACAATAATTTAACAGAGAGAATATATCTTTATTTTTGGTGGTATTAGCTGCATATCACCTAATAAAATTCTTTCAATCTAGAGCTACAGTATTCCCAACCACTACAGAAAATAATTGCATGAATAATTGTAAAAATTGCTATGTAATAAGGTTGTTCTGTGTTCAGGAGCTATGTGCAAACATTAATATACATAACCTGATTTTATCTTTATAGCATGATATTAAACAGAATACCATATTTTTCAGAGGAAGACTCCAAAACCCAATAGATTGAAATAGCTTGCCTAGTGTCATCCAAATAGTAGATGGAAGAGAAAGTCTAATACAATTCTGCCAGACATCAGCTTATTTTCTTTATAAAAATGACCAAAACAACAATTCAAATCTTATTAGGAAACTTTTATTTAAAAAATGGATGCAAAGAATAGAATTTTAATAAAGCAAGATCATCAGGTACAGTGAAAATTAATAGATTTCATAATTATAAAGAATGGGAGAAGCATACCTAGGGATTATTTAGAGAGAGAGTTTGACATGAGATTCAGTAGCTATTTATGAGAAAGGTTAAATGAAAGAGGGTCAGAGAAAGGGAGAGCGATATTATTTTCATGATGAATTTGTTTTTGAAGGAAGTCAATAAACATTTTCTTAAATATGTCTGATTGTTAGCAAAGTCTGTGGGTAAGATATTTTAATGAAAATTTCAAAATACTTCTAAAGTACATTGTCATGTTTTCCTTGGGTGCATATTTAAAAAAAACTATATTGAGGATCATAAGCAATTATTACTAACATACCACACTAAAAGCATGGTAAAGTAAATACTATAATTGAGATCTAAAATAAATCCTTTACAACAGAGTCTAATAAAATGCACATTGATATTTCCTCATTTTCTTGAATCTCAGAAATAGAATTTTATATGTTATATACATAAATATCTGTGTCTAAAATGTATGATAGTTATAAATACATTTAGACATATATTATTTTTTATATCTTTATACAAATTCTGGCACTTCTATAGGTTAGCATCAGCAGCATTATAAAGTAGATCTTTTACAAAATAAACACTTTATACAACAAGCACATTGATAAATACCACAAAATCATCAACAAAATGATAATTTCATACTAATACTATAGATGTTAGAAGTTCAGTTTTTATCTGAATCAAAAGTTTAATAGTTAAGTTCAGTTTCTTTAAAAAATGTTTATTTCAAGGAATAAAATTAAACTTTACATTTATTTTGACTTTAACTATTTCTATTTATATATCTGTTCCTTTCTTTGTGGCTTTCACTGATCATCATCACCATCATAAACGTCATGCTAAGTTACTTTTGTGAGCACACTCTTTTTCAGGTTTTTTTTTTAAACATAAGTTTTATGTAAGAATGACAATAGTATTATGAAACAAGTTGCTCATTTCACACATCAGAGTATTAGAGCTCAGAAAGGGGTTTTTTTTTGTTGTTGTTGTTGTTTTCTTCTAATTCACACATCCCTAAATGATGCTTTTGGAACTCAACTAAAGTTAATCAGACACAGAGTCTAACCATAGAGCCTGTCCATTAAGCTATCTTACTTCAACTATGAGTCTATCATGTTTTCTCTTGAATGTTAATGTGAAACATGGGTGTAAATGCAGAGTGACTTTGTAAATAAGGCATATGTTCCCAGTAAATGTGAAAACATTAGTCTAAATAAAATTACACAGGATTTTAGAACATATGAATTTATAGTTTGTCTTAGTTATTTATTTTATACATAAGTATGTCCGTGCTTACTCTATATTCCTAGCAAGATCTACATAGACTCTGAGTCACTACTTCTGATATATAGATCCATCTATTTAATAGGGATTTCTTGGAAATATCTAGTAACTGTGTTGAATAATTATTTTTCCCCTTAAATAATATGCAAATGAAACTTTCTTACCCCATAATAATTTTATAACATCCCATGGCCAGATAAATAAATAAATAAAATCACTTGTGAATATTAATGTGAATTTCATACTTTTATATAAAAATGTGTAATATATACTGTCAAACAAATCAAGTTGGGGACTTCATATGTGTTAAATAAAGCTAGGCATTTTTAGGCTTATTATACTTCATTAAATGTGGAAGAGAGAATGAAGTTACATGTGTGCACATACAAGGAAAGATCTTCAATATACTTTTATTAAGTGAAAAAAATCAAGGCACATAAGGATTATAGTTGCTAAGTTTTGTGTAAGATATCTGTAAAAAGAAATCATCTGTAGGAAAACAAGTTGTTGCCCATTAGAAGTGAGAAAAATCCAAGTCTGAATCCAAGTCCTTTCAACTGGTCTTCTTGGTGAACCAGTTTCATTACATAAATAGATTAAGTTCTGGTTCTTTCTATAAATTGCAAACCTTTATTTTCCCCTGTATTTATGGACCTAACAAATGAAGAGATGCTTCTGAATACATTTGCCATATTTCTATCATTCTTTTAAAAACAGTATCATCTAAAATCATCATCGTTATACAAAGTACATGTATGAAGAATTGGGTGTTAACATACCTTTTATACAAACAGAGATATGAAAAATTGTGGTATATATGTGTATTAAGAATTGTAATGCAAAAAAAGGTACATGTATAATGGCATAAATTAGCATGAACATACTTTATATACAGAGATACGAAAAATTGTGCTCTATATATGTAATAAGGATTGTAATGCATTCCACTGTTGTTGTGTATTTAAAAAAATAAAATAAATAAAAATAAATAAAATCACACTCCTCAAAGTAAGAGAAACAGATCACATGTTAAGCAATAGAAAAAGCAAAAATAAACAAATAATGATTTCTTAATATTTACAGCTATGACATAGAAAATAAGTACAGCGCCTGTGAAATAATTGAGTTCAATAATCAACACCAGGTAATACTGGCATATTTTGGTATTCTAAGTAACCAGGTATTCAATATCTATAGACTGACTTCAGGATGGGCAAAGCCTATACTCCTCAAAATCCTGACAAATTTAGAAAAGGTATCAATTTGTGGTGGAATGTTCATTAAAGCCAGAAAAAAATATATGATATAGATAGTGTTTCTTTAAAACTGAGTCTTGATGATTTGATAAACTGCGATTATCTGGTACCTCCTATTTCTACTTTCTTGATATTTCTCTTATGACATATGGTGACAAAATAAATCACTTTGGATTTGTTTTTAATATACTAACCTGAAAAACATGTGACTCCCTGAAATCTTATTCTTGTAAATGGCTCAAAAATCATTCAAATCTCAGCACTATTGTCCCATAATTGCAACCAGGAATTAGGTTCTTAATGCTACATAGGTAATAACCATATTTATGGTCATGAGTAGATTTGGTTTGAAGTAAGGCCATATCTCATTGAATCAAAAAATTGCAAAAATCATTTTCTTTTATGAGCAAATTTGAGGGAAATTCCCCCCTTAGTAGTATAATAAGAGAAAGAGTATATTTTAGCATGAATTTTAAAACATTAAAGTATTAAATTCTTTTGTTTAAAGAAATAATCTTCTTGTTGATCATCAAATTGCAGAAAAGTTAATTTCAAAAAACATTAAAAACAACTACAAAAAAATAAAAGAAAAAAACTTAGACTAGAGTAGATTAAATTCTTTTTTTTCCAAAAAGGAATTAAATTTATTTTAGTAAATAAGAATTTGGTCTTATTAACAGTTGGGCACTTTATTTAGGTTATAGTTTTTATTGTCTTTTTCTGGCTGTTATGAAATCATAGTCTGTGTTAATCTAACAGGTCACTCAACAGTCTGTGAGTGAAATTTGAGAGGATAGGTCCTCTGGAGTATGATGTCAGAAGCCAGTGACCCGCCAGCTCTCTGGCCCTTCTCTAGAGAAAGGCCTCTTCATTTAGTCATCAGTGGATGTCCCAAGCTGTCCAGCTAGAATGCGAGCAGGTTGACAGAGGGCACCTTGACATTCGCTCAGCTGGGCAAGAGGCAGGGTGTTCAAGCTGTTGCATATGACCTAAAAATTTCTATTTTCCACTGATTTTATTTGCCTTATTTTGTATAAACATAAGGAGTTTATTAATGTGACTTCTATGGATTCAGATGTTTGTGTTCACAGTCAGAAACTTTGTGACAAAATCAGCTTTGTAAATGGATGAAAATATGTTAACCTTTTCTTTCATAAGTGATAGTCAAAACTTGTTCACTTACATAAACATCTTTTCATTACACACATTTTAAAAATCTCATGACTGTCAGTCACTGAAGGTATGGAACAAATGTTATGCAGATTCACAAAGCTGTTTTTCATTAGGTTAATTTACCAGTTGGGTTCACTCCTTTGGGCTGCTATGACAAAATACTATAAAGTTGTTAATGAACAACAAAAGTAAACTTCTCATAATTCTAGAGTGTAGGAGGTCCAAGAACAGGGGTTCAGCAGGTTCATTGTTTGTGAATGCCTGCTTAATGGTTTGTACAGGGTACGTTCTTGCTGTGTACTCATAGGTAGGAAGTAGGATGGGAGCTTTCTGGGGTCTTTTTATAAAGGTACAAATGCCACCCATGAGATCTCTACCCTCATGACTTTCTCACCTACCAAGGGCTCCAACACTAATACCGTCACTCTCAGATACATAGCATTCGGACTATGGCACCTGCATAATGATATAGATGTGAGGCAGAGGCAGAAAGCTCACAAGTTTGAGGCCAATCTCAACTATTTAGGTAGGGCTTCAGCAACTTACTGAGTCCCTGTATCAAATTAAAAAAATAGATAGGTCTAGGGATGTAACTCAGTCCTAAAGCAACCTTGGGTTCAATTCCCAATATACCTCCTCCCCTCAAAAAAAAGAATTAGGTGTGAATATGACTGTGTGTGTGTGTGTGTGTGTGTGTGTGTGTGTGTGTGTGCAGTCCTGAGTCACACAGCAATATACTAGTCAATGACAATGTGCATAAATGATGGTGTTCCCTTAAGACTATAACATAATTGAATTACTTCCATCTAATAAGATTGGTATTCATAATAAATTGTATTGCAATTTATTGCTCACATTGAATGACCTGCAGCATCTACTCTTGTGCAAGTGTATTCTATGATGTTGACACAATGAAGAAATTAGGAATGATGATGCTCAGAAAGCATTCATCTTGTTAAGCAATGCATGACTGTACACATATGAATATCTATGCATACATACTTGCATATATAGTATTCCATTGTACTTTATCAGCCCTTTGTCTCAAAAGAGTCCCAATGAATATATATTCAGGTTTGCTTGATAGAACTTGGTAAACCCATGGGGCCCTAACTAGAGTAAGGTATATTACATGCTTGTATAGGTAGATAAAAAATGATTCAACCATCATATATAAATAAAACAAATTAAGAATAAAAATAAATATAAAGTCATCACACACATATATACACATAAGAAAAAAAAAACCTTGGGAAACCATGTGTTAAGTCAGGAGAGAGCATATCAAGTAAGTAAATACAAAACCAAACAATGAACCATACAAAGTGTTCCTTTGAATTTTTCCTTATGATTCATATCAAATTGCTGTACTTTTTTATGAGATCAAGTATACAAAAATAATTTGTTTTAGGATATTTGGAAATTTGCTGAACATAATTTTATATGAAGTTTCTCTACTCTGTTTTATATAATATCACCATCAATAATGTTTAAAAAACAAGGCTCCTGACATAGAATCTACTAGGTAACCACATAATGATTCGAAAGAATATCAAGGGAAAGTTTAATAAAATATTTTGTTTGGACTATTTTTCCTGATTTTTAATTTGTCCTTCTTAGGTATACGTGACTATAGAGTGTAGTTTTGGAATATTACACATACATGGAGTATAATTTATTCTAATCAGAATCCCACTGTTGCAGTTGTACATGATATATATGGAATTTCACTGGCATACTCATACATGAACATAGAAAATTTATGTCCAATTCATTTCAAAACATCTTTTCTATTTCCATTCCCCTTCCCTTCACTTCCCTTCATCTAATCTAATGACCTTCTATTCCTTCTGCCCCACTCATTGTGTGTTAGCATTCACATATCAGAGAAAACAGTCACGTGACTTTGGTTTGGGGAGATTGACTTATTTCACTTAGCATAATAGCCTCAAGTTCCACTGATTTGTTTTTCTTACTCTATTTTCTTAGCAGTACAGTCCTGTTCTGCTTATTTTTTTTTTGCATTCTGATCTTTATTTTCCTCCTTTATCTCTAATATCTAAAGATATTTCAGTGACTATTTTTTGAAAAATTGAAAGCCACTCCAGGGTTACATTTCATAGTTCACAGGAGGTTAATTTGCCATTTGCAGTAAGTTATTCAAACTATTTATTTATTCAAACTCAGATGCCACTGTACTTAGCAATCTACTACTTTATATTTTATAGTTATTCAAATGCTATGGCTAAACAACTTCCACTTCTTCATGGATTTCTTGAATAGATCAGAAAACCTAGATTTGATAACATTTTAAAGGGATCATTGGAATAATATTTCTCATTTCTGGCCTCTTCTGTAAATAAGATTCTAGAGAATAAGAAAACTTTCAAACTAATGAGTACATAATAGATTAAGACAACAATAGTAGTCAACTAATTTTTTCTCACGATGTAATTTTGTGAATTTTTTTAAATCATTTTAGACAATGAACATTACATGCAATGTTAGTTATTCAGTTTTTTGTTCCTCCACCAAATATCAAGAACTTTGGGGTGTCAGTTCTTAAGTACCTGCAATGAAGAAAATGTTATAGACCAAGCATATTCTCAATATACCTTACCCTCTTCAAGCCTGCAATAAATAGATATCCATCAATTCATAGCATATAGTTCTTGCACTTACCTATCCCCTAAATTTATTGAAAAAGTGTAGTTTTGGAATATTAAATTTATTGAAAAAAGACACATTAAACACATACCTGTGCCAAGCACTGTATTGGTTACTTCTGAACAAGGAAATGACCAAGTTTAAGTTTAAATAACAAAAATAGATTAAGAAGAAGGTGATCATATGCTAGAAAATACAAAGTTACCCAGTAGGAAAGCAATATATTTTGTTTTGTTACCTTTTTAACTATACAAGGACAGTATGTATATGAAAGACCAAAATAAATAATCTAGTGTGAAATACAAGTATTAGAAAATGAGCCAACCTGCTGCAGTCCGGCTGCAGCAAAATAACTGGGGGGGCGGGGGTGACGAAAAACTTGTGTACATTGATAGAGCAGGAGTGGGAGCCCTTTATTGTAGGACAACAGAGGTATTTATACATTCCACAAAGCTTATCTAATTAACATAAACTAGATACAGCAGTCAACCAATAAGGAATCTCCACACTTAATGGCTCGCTGGTGTTACTTCACAAACCACTCCCTCTGGCATTTTGCCAGGTGTCATCCAGACTTATTTACAGACTCTAACATTTCTCTGGCTAAATGCCAGGCGCCATCCTGACTTGTTTACAGACTCTAACACCAACCTGAGGACAAGGAGCTGATATATTCTGTTTATTATACCATCTGCACAAACCTAAGGAAGTTATAAAATGTTTTTGTAGTTTCAATGCCTTTTGTTACTGAACACATAATTCTAATGCTATAGGGACAGGAATTTGCTTAATATTAGGTTTATATATGATCCAGGCCACTTGAAGTCCATAATTCACAATAGCTAGACTGTGGAACCAACCCAGATGCCCTTCAATAGATGAATGGATAAAAAAAATGTGGCATTTATACACCATGGAGTATTACGCAGCACTAAAAAATAACAAAATCATGGAATTTGCAGGGAAATGGAAGGCAATAGAGCAGATTATGCTAAGTGAAGCTAGCCAATCCCTAAAAAACAAATGCCAAATGTCTTCTTTGATATAATGAGAGCAACTAAGAACAGAGTAGGGAGGAAGAGCAGGAGGAAAAGATTAACATTTAACAGAGACATGAGGTGGGAGGGAAAGGGAGAGAAAAGGGAAATTGCATGTAAATGGAAGGAGACCCTCATTGTTATATAAAATTACATATAAGAGGCTGTGAGGGGAATGGGAAACAAAACAAGTAGAGAAATGAATTATAGTAGATGAGGTAGAGAGAGAAGATGGGAGGTGAGGGGAGGGGGGATAGTAGAGGGTAGGAAAGGTAGCAGAATACAACAGTTACTAATATGGCATTATGTAAAAATGTGGATGTGTAACCAATGTGATTCTGCAATCTGTATTTGGGGTAAAATGGGAACACGTAACCCACTTGAATCTAATGTATGAAATATGATATGTCAAGAGCTTTGTAATGTTTTAAACAACCAATAAAAAAATCTACAAAAAAAAAAAAGAAAATTACTAAATTTGCATTTGAAGTACCAAAGCATAATTAAGATGAACTATTCTGATCTTGTATGGAGAATGAAGCTGAATGACATTCTTCATGCTTTGAGACCAAAACAAACTTGGCCACAAATAATGCTAATGAATCAGAGAATATAAAAATCAAGTTAAAAGAATATGGCTAATGTATTAATTAGGTATACATTATTTTTTTAAATTTATGGTGTAGTATTTTATTATGATTTCGTATAAAAAAGGTATATCCAAGAAAACAAAATTGACTGGACTTAAATAAGACTCACTTTAAAGTTAGTGAGGACAAGTGTTTTAAAATAATTTTAAAACTAAGAAATGAAGTCCACAAAAATATGTTCTTTCACTTTTTTTAGACCTTTTCTATAGAATTGGACATAATATGTTCATAAAAATTTAAGTAAAAATGATAGCATACTTTATTATTATTTATAGGTATATAGAAACACAATTACATGATAATTATTATCAAATGTAAATTTGTTATGCTGTTTTTATTACTTTGGCTTTTAATATATATGAATAAGTGATAGAAGTATCTTTATTATCTTTATCATCAGATATGAACAAAAAGGGGTCTAAATGCTTCATCAATTCAGTTGGCCAAGAGGGATCCTAACAAGAAGCTCTGCTCACAATTGAACTTCATGCTGATGTCAGAAGAACTCGGACCAGCCAGGTCTAATTGGATTTTCTACATAGCTAAATTGATCAGAGCTTGTTAAGACTGTCGATAACAGTTCTCCCAGTTACTCTCTTTATCCCACTCTTGTATATATGCCCTGTTAAGCTTGTGCTCATGCTGGGCAAATTGGCAGACTGTGATTGTGCAAGAGAGAGAGAATGAAGAAAAAGCAAAATTATTCGGATATTTTCAGTTAATTTATTTCCCGCCCACCCCAAATGTCCTGGCACAGTTATTTTTTGAATGAGTTACCATGACCTGAGTATTGGAGTATTTGAGCTCTGCCACTAACTGAAAGGATTTCTTGGTTTCTCAATGCATCTTTGATAGATGGTCTATAAAATAGGAGTTCTAGATGTCGGAAAATATTGTGTGATTTAAAAATATAAAATGCTCAACACTGTATCTTACAAGTATTTCCAAAGTACCAGCTCATTTGTTTTCCTCTTCAGAGTTTCCAGTTTTCTCTGAACAGTGTACATTTTCTCACTTTTTCTTGCAGTTCTGGGATTTAACCTAGGATCTCATGCAAGCTAGGTTAGCACTCTATTTCTGATCTACACCAGGCCCAATTTTTTTAACTTATGGCGAGGGCGGGGGGATAACATAATGGCATTGACACTTAAAACAAAAGGCTACATTGTTCCATATTATAGGTAAAGAAGAAAATATTCACATAATATAGAAACTGTGATTTAGTGAACCACACATATGAGAAGAATCCAGAGTTGTTCCATGTTTTTCAGTAGGTGTTTAGTTCTCAAATTTCTAAATGCTTTTCTGAGAATGCATTTTTTATTTAAATCAGTTTGATAGCCAAAAAGTAAGAAAGCAAAACTTTATATTTCTACTTGAGTCTTTGCTGTTTTGCAAAAGAGTTAAAATAGATATACATAAAAGAAAAACAAATATTCATTATGGTTGCAATATGCTGAAATTTCAAAATGTAGCTTTTATAATCTATCCTCCATTTAAAACACAACACAATGAAAGAACATATGACCAAAAATCTAATCTTTTGCTGCTTAACTAAAGAATGGATAGTGAAACAGACTCAATGAGAAGTTAATACAATGTTAGCACACAAAGAAAATATTCTCAAGAACATTTTACCATATAAAATATAGTCATAGTGCTATTCTAGTTTTACTGCTACTCAGCGAGCGATATTCCTGCTCCCACGCCTTAATCATGATTGCTGTGCCTGTCCAGGGCTCCAAGCTTCAGCATCAGGGTGGGTCTTCCAGCTACATGCCCATGCAGGACTACCAGGTACCTGAGCAGGACCACAGGCAATAGCACCCATGCAGAACTTTCGGACACCCATCTGAGCAAAAACGACTGACACCACTCCCATGCAGGACAACCAGGAGTTTCCCACACACAGGGAATCCAGCCACCAGGACCCCTCGCTACTAATGTGGGGCTCCCCGGTTGCTGTCATCTTGGGACTCTGCAGCAAAGGAGATAGTTTCCTGTGTGTAGTAGCTTGACTGCAACCTGAGAACTTCACACAGGCTCTGAAGTCACCTGACAGACACACACTAAATGTCACAGAGCTTGTTTCTGAATGCATAATCTAACACCAAGGCCCTGTTCTCCCCACTTGACCTGACATCCCATCGCTGAAAGCAGGTGCCTTAATCTTGGAACACCTTTATTTCCATCTTCTGTGTGGGTAACTTCCATTTTGGAACTCTGGCTGGCCAGGTGCCCCGTTTCTAATTCACCCCTCTCCTCAGCAGCCACTACCCCAGCACAGTGACACCCTGGTTACCTTCACCATCCAGAGCATGCTGATACCAGCTGACAACAGAGGACACCACCTATTGGAGGAGAAGGGAAGAAGAAAAGATACTGATCTTCAACCAGAACAACCCTCTTTCTTCCTTCAAATTTTATTTATTTTTTCATCTCCCTCTCTTTTCTCTGACCTTCACATCCCCAACATATGTAAAACCAAGTACTTTGAAAGAGTTGAGATTTTGAGGACTGGGATGTCTGAATAGTGTATTACAGTTGTATTGTATATTCATTTTTTTTCTTTTTTCCCACCAATTTCTAGTCTTAACATTTTTTAATTTTTTTCTTAATATATATGTGTTTGTTTTTTATACTCTACTGTCTTCCCACTGACTTGTCTACCCAAAATTATTTCATCTCCCTGTTCCTGCTGTTACTAATCTTCCTCTTTAGATTTCTCCTTCACACTTCCTAATATATAATAACTGTATATTCTCACCTCTTACCTTTGCAGCATATTATCCTAGTCCTCACTCTCCTTTCTTTGTCCACCATCAGAAACTGTAATCCCTCTACAAACCTACTGAGTATATTGTAAATAATAATTTAATTCACCATTTCAGTATATTTTGACCAAAGTGTAAATATCTTAATAGCAAACATTTGTTTTTAGGGTGTACATTGTTTATATTTGGTCCTTATAATATTGTCCTTCACCTCAAAGGAGAGGTATTGGATCCCTACAGGGGTACTATAAACCTATAGAATAAAAATAATAATGCCTCTGATTCACAGTGCTAGAAGGGAATACGCACACACAATATGAAAAAACAAGGGAAGAAAGTGCCCTAAGTAAATCAAGATACCACATTATTAGAATCCATGGCCAATACAATGGAAGAAATGACAGAGAAGGAGTTTAGGATGTACAAGAATAAATTGTTCTGTGAATTAAAAAGTGATATAAGGGAGCAAATACAAGCAGCAAAAATAATTTTGACAAAGAGCTACATAAACAAATACAGGAAGCAAAAGATTACATCAATAGGAAGATAGAGGTCCTTAAAAAAATTCAAACAGACACCCTTGCAATGAAAGAAAGAATAAACCAAATTAAATGTTCAATTGAAAGCATTACCAACAGATTAGACCACATGGAAAACAGAACTTCAAACAATGAAGACAAAATATGTAATCTTGAAAAGAATGTGGACCACACAGTGAAAATGGTAAGAAACCATGAGCAGAATATTCAAGAAATATGGAATAGCATAAAAATACCAGATGTAAGAGTTATTGGGATAGAGAAAGGCATAGAGTTCCAAGTGAAAGGAATGAGCAATCTATTCAATGAAATAACATCAGAAAATTTTCCAAACATGAAGAATGAATTGGAAAACCAAATTCAGGAGTACTACATGATAACAAATGTAAGAAATCACAACAGATCCACACCAAGTTATATTATAATAGAAATGCCTAACATACAGAATAAGGAGAGAATATTAAAAGCCATGAGAGAAAGAAATCAGATTACATATAGGGGGAAACCAATTAGATTATGTGCAAATATTTCAACCTATACTCTGGAAGCTAGAAGATCTGGAACAACATGTATCAAGCTCTGAAAGAAAATGGATGCCAACCAAGAATCTTATATCTAGCAAAATCAAGCTTTAGATTTGATGAAGAAGTAAAAACTTTCCATGATAAACAAAACTTTAAAGAACTTACAACTCAAAAGCCTGTACTACAGAACATACTTGGCAAAATAGTCCATGAAGAGGAATTGAAAATCAAGAATGAAAATCAACAAAGGGAGGCATTACATTAAAGGAAAAAACTAATCAAGGAGAAACCAAGTCAAGATAAGTATAAAAATGGCCTAAACTCACCCACTAAAACACTAGACTGGCAGATTAGATTTAAAAGAAAAAGACCCAAAAATATGCTGCTTCCAAGAGACTCATCTCATAAAAAAATATATCCACAGACTGAAGGTGAAGGGTTAGGAAAAATCATACCACTCACATGGACTGCAGAAGCAAGCAAGGGTTTCTATCTTCATATCAAGTAAAGTAGACTTCAAGCTAAAGTTAATCAAAAGGTTCAAAGAAAGATTATTTTATACAGCTTAAGGGAAACACTCATCAACGAGGCATAACAATAATAAATTTATATTCCCCAAATAATAGAGCGTCAACATTCATCAAAAAACTCTTCTCAAGTTCAAGAGTCAAATAGGCCACAACATAATAATTATGGGTGACTTTAACATGCATCTTTTGCCACTGGTAGATATTCCAAACAAAAGCTGAACAGAGAAACTATAGAACTCAATAATATAATCAATAACTTAGACTTAGCTGACATATATAGAATATTTCATTCTCCAGTGAACGAATATACTTTCTTCTCAGCAGCACCTGGATTCCTCTCTAAAATAAAATAGACCATATATTATGCCACAAAGCAAATTTTAGCAGATATAAAACAGTAGAGATACTACCTTGCATTATATCAGATTATAATGGAATTAAATTAGTAATCAATAATAAAATAAAATAAAAACACTACTCCAACACATGGAAGCTAAATAATATGCTACTGAATGAACAATGGATTGCAAATGACATCAAGGAGGAGATTAAAAAATTCTTAGAGGTGAAAGAGAACACAGATACAATGTATCAAAATCTCTGGATCACTATGAAGGCAGTACGAAGAGGAAAGTTCAAGTTAACATTACAACTCAGAGACATAGAAAAAAAAGAACAAATCAACACCAAAAACAGTAGAAGACAGGAAATAATTAAAATAAGAGCTGAAATCAATGAAATTGAAACAAAATAAATAATTGAAAAAAATTGACAAAACTAAAAGCTAGTACATTGAAAAAATAAATAAAATTTACAAACTCTTAGCCATGCTAATAAAAAGGAGAGAGAAAATTCAAATTACTAACACACATGATGAAAAATAAAATATAACAACAGACACTACAGAAATACAGAAAATAATTAGAAATTATTTTGAAAACTCTACTCCAAAAAATAGAAAATATCGAAGGCATTGGCAAATTTCTAGAGTCATATGATTTGCCCAAATTGAATCAGGATGATATACACAATTAAAACAGATCAATTTCAATTAATGGAATAGAAGACACCATCAGAAGCCTACCAACCAAGAAAACCCTAGGACCAGATGGATGTAGAGCCAAGTTCTACAAGACCTTTAAGGAAGAAATAATACCAATACTTGTCAATTTATTTCAGGAAATAGAAAGACGGAGCACTTCCAGACATGTTCTTTGAGGCCAATATCATCCTGATTCCAAAACTAGGCAAAGACACATCAAAGGAAGAAAACTTCAGACCAATGTCTCTAATGAACATAGATGAAAAAACTTTCAATAAAATTCTGGCAAATTGAATACAAAAGCATATCAAAAAGGTATTGTACCACAATCAAGTGGAATTCATCTTAGAGAAGCAAGTTTCATTGGACATAGGCAAATCAGTAAATGTAATTCATCACATTAATAGACTTAAGCATAAGAACCATATGATCATCTCAATAGACAAAGAAAAAGCATTTGACAAAATACAGCACCCTTTTATGTTCAAAACAGTAGAAAAATTAGGGATAACAGGAACATATCTCAAAATCGTAAAGTCTATCTATGCTAAGCCCTAGGCCAACGTCATTCTAAATGGAGAAAAATTGAAAGCATTCCCTCTAAAGACTGGAATAAGACAGGGATGCCCTCTTTCACCACTTCTATTTAACATAGTTCTTGAAACCCTGGCCAGAACAATTTGACAGATGAAAGAAATTAAAGGGATACAGATAGGAAAAGAAGAAATCAAATTAGCAGTATTTGCCAATGATATGTTTCTATATCTAAAAGACCTAGAAGTCTCTACCAGAAAATTTCTCGAACTAGTAAATGAATTCAGCAAAGTAGCAGGATACAAAAATCAACACCCACAAGCCAAAGGCATTTCTGTATATCAACGACAAATCCTCTGTATGGGAAATTGGAAAAACTACTCCATTTACAATAGCCTCAAAAAAAAAAAAAAAACTTGGGAATTAACCTAATAAAAGAGGTGAAAAACCTCTGCAATGAAAACTACAGAACACTAAAGAAAGAAATTATAGAAGACCTTAGAAGATGGAAAGATCTCCCTTGTTTTTAGATAGGCAGAATTAATACTGTCAAAATGACCATATTACCAAAAGCATTATACAGATTTAATACAATTCTAATCAAAATCCCAATGGCATTCCTCATGAAAATAGAAAGAGCAGTCATGAAACTCATCTGGAAAAATAAGAGACCCAGAAAAACTAAAGCAACCTTTAGCAAGAAGAATAAAGCAGGTGGCATCATTATATCAGACCATAATACTATAGAGCAATAGTAACAAAAACAGCATGGTATTGGCACCAAAACACACTGGTAGACCAATGGTACCGAATAAAGGACACAGAGATTAACCCATAAAATTACAATTATCTTATATTAGACAAAGGTGCCAAAAACATGCATTGGAGAAAAGATAGCCTCTTCAACAAATGGTGCTGGGAAAACTGGAAATCCATATGCAACAAAATGAAATTAACCCCCTATCTCTCATCATGCACAAAACTCAACTCAAAATGGGTCAAGGACCTAGGAATTAAACCAGAAGAGACCCTGCTTTTAATACAAGAAAATGTAGGCCCAAATCTCCATCTTATCGGATTAGGCCCCTACTTCCTTAATAAGACTCCTATAGTGCAAGATAAAAATCAAGAATAAATAAATGGAATGGATTCGAACTAAAAAGCTTTCTCAGAAAAAGAAACAATAATGAGGTGAATAGAGAGCATACATTTTGGGAGCAAATTTTTACCACTTGCACATCAGATAGACCACTAATTTCTAGGGTATATAAAGCACTCAAAAAGCTAAACACCAAAAAAACCCAAATAACCCAAACAATAAATGGGTCAAGGAAATGAACAAACACTTCTCAGAAGAGGATATATAATCAATCCATAAATGTATGAAAAAAAGTTTTCAACATCTCTAGCAATTAGAGAACTGCAAATCAAAAGTACTCTAAGATTTCATCTCACTCCAGTCAGAATGGCAGCTATTAAGAATACAAACAACAATAAGTATTGGCTAGGATGTGGGGGAAAAGGCACACTCATATGTTGTTGGTGGGACTGAAAAATGGTGCAGCCAAATTTATATTTTATTTGACAGCAGTTTGGAGATTCCTTGGAAAACTTGGAATGGAACCACCTTTTGACCTAGCTATTTCACTTTTTGGTGTATATACAAAGGACTTAAAAACAGCATACTACAGGGACGCAGCCACATCAATATTTATTGCAGCACAATGCACAATAGCTAAATTGTGGAAATATCCTAGATGCCCTTCAGTAGATGAATGGATAAAGAAAACATGGTATATATACACAATGAAATATTACTCAACAATAAAAAGAATAAAATCATGAAATTTTCAGGTAAATGGATGGAGTTGGAGAATATATTGCTAAGTGAAGTTAGGCAATCCCCCCAAACCAAATGCCGAATGTTTTCTGTGGTATAAGGAGCTGATGCATAGTGGGGTGGAGAGAGGGAGCATGAGAGGATTAGCTGAACTCTAGATAGGGCAAAGAGGTGCGAGGAGAAGAGAGGGGAAAGACAGTAATGAGATGGACATCAATACCCTAAGTACAAGTATGAAGACATGAATGGTGTGAATATACTTTGTATACAACCAAAGATATACAAAATTGTGCTCTAAAAAGAATTCTCAAGAACATTTTAACATATAAAATATTGTCATTGTGCTAGTCTAGATTCACTTATTTTCAGGAAACCAATAAATAGATGTAACTGTCAAAAAAATGGCAAAATTATGAGATTGCTATTGGCAAAACCAAAGTCATGTGGAGTGCTGAACAAAAATTCATGAAACAGAGGCTTTATATTCCCTAGAGTATGTATAATTTCAAAATCACATGAACAGTAATAGAAATTATATAGCCATTAGCAAGACAATAGATAGTATTATTTGTATAGTTCATTTTAATTCCAAGTTCTGGCCCATCAACTGTAATTGATATGAAGCTAATATTAAACCAGCAGAGAAAATGAGTTTATTCTGAAAATATATGCTAATGTGTAACAGTTGTATGTTTCAGAGACTTGAATTCACTTCCTTGAGATTATCTTAATATGTATACTAAAGTATTATAATGCAGTAGAACATGCCATGTTTATTTAAGCATCCAGTAGTTGTTTGCATCAAGTATGACAGAATGTACATCTGATCTAGGTTAAAGAAGCCACATCTCTGAATAGGCTCAGCCTATTACTTGAGTGACAAGGAAATAAGGTTGAGCCTTTCCAAAGTCTGAATCATCATTTGTATAATAATATAAACTTGCATACAATGTGTCATAAAAATTAGATGTGAAAATGTATATAAACGGGGGAAAGATTTTAGGCAGAATTAATTTCATGTCTTCCTCTCAATTTATGTAATCTCTTCCCCTCTTTCTCTCCCTCTTCTTTTGTTTTAAATGGGTAAAGCTTTTGAATCTATTATCAATGCCTGTTGCATTTCTTCACACAGTGTCTAGTTTTTCACTTTTTAGATATTCTATGACTCTCCCTTGTCAAATTTTGAAACCCTTAAATCTTTAGCCTTTTGAATTAAGAACCGCAAGCCTTCAAGTGATGTTTGGTTTAATTTTGTTTTGGAAATTATCTTTTCCCTTTTTACATTTCCTTAGCATTCTATGTATATTAATAGATAAAATAGATGTATTCTCACATACAGATCGAGTATCCGTTATCAAAACAGTTTGGAAACAGATGTGCTTGGTATTTTCAATTTATTTTATTTTTGAGTATTTTAATTTATATAATGCAATTGCTTGGGGATGGGTCTCCACTCTAAATATGAAATTAATTTGTGTTTATAGACCTTGTATGGGCAAACTTACTATGAATTCATACAACATTTTAGATACTCTTGTATATGAATCCAAGTTGCATGATGTGAAATTTTCCACTTGTGTTCTGTTGGCACTCAAAAGTTTCAGATTTTTGGATTAGGCGTGTGCAAGCTCTATTTCTTATGTTATTAAGTATATTACTTTTCTCTACCAACTGAACTATATCCCCAGCCCAGTACTTTATTTTTAAAGTGTTTCTTCTATAACATTTTTGGGGGGAATTTGTTTTGATGCCACATTAAACATTATTGACTTTATTTAAATGCCCAGCGAAAACTGATTATGCATATTTTGAAATTTGCTTCACATATTCAAATTAATTTTAAGCAACATTCGTAGGTGAATTATTAGTCCTAAATCCAAATGAGAATATTTTTTCCTTTCTGTTCCATAGTAAACACAATTCTAATGCCAGGGAATAAATTTCTGATGATTACCTCTTCTGAATGAGGTTCTCTTATTGCCTCAGCCTTTGCTGCTGCGTCACGTCACAGGCCTTCTGTGCTCAGATAGCTGTGGTGCAGGTGGGTGGACAGCTCTGTGTTCTAGGTATTAAAATATAGCACCAAAGAGAATTCTCTTTCTTCTGCCACTGCTTCTGCTTCTGATAGCATAAATGTGTGTTGAATCTAAGGGAAAAACACTTTCCTATGATATTGTCAGTACAGTCTGTGGATGTGCCTTCCTTGGCCCTGTTGCTGTTATCACTGAGTTGTTCCAATATGCTTTTTTGACTTCAGAAATTAGTCTCTATTCTTATTTCTTGGGGCTATCACATTTTTTCCACCTCTGATACCAAGTTTCTTTTATTTTTGAACTTGTGTGTGGAATCCCTCATGGTTTCCCTGATGTAGCGAGGAATCCATTATTTCCATAAGTAAAGGTACAATTTTGTAAGATCAATTATATGCATGGAAGGGAGAGGATGCTGCAGAAACGTTTCTCATTTGCTATTGATATTTTCCCTCAGTGCCCCTCTGAGTCCCCTTAGTTTACACTGAGACCTGTGACATCAGGAAACCCCCCCCCCTTTCTGTGTTTCATTTGCTTCCTTCTTCCTTTAATCCACTATAGTCTGCTCAGATGTTTTACATTTCTCCTGTCCCCCAGGGTGCCTTTCTGCCTCCCAGCTCTGTTCTGACTCAGTTCTCCAACAAGAGGTTGTAACTGATTTTCCCATCAAATGGGATGAGGAAAAACACTTCAGGTTGTTCAGATCTGTCAGTGGGGGCTCAGGGAATGTGGTGAGAGTGATGGGAACTGCCCAACTCGAATCAATATGCAAACACAAACCAAATATCTATATTGTTCATGCCAACAGCCACTGTGAAGGTTCATGTTGCTCTATTTTGTTAATGGTGGAGGATTTTTGATGTGTTTTTCAATATCAACAAAGACCTTAATTTATTTTTCCTACCTTGACATCAAGTCCTTGGATGGTGTTAAAACAACCTTGATCCAGGAAGTGAGTGAGAGAGTTAGCAACTCTATACTGATATATGGCATTTCAGTGAGAGTCTCCAAAGAAGGGATACTACACTTTTAGCCCTATTTAACAAGTCAGCTTTTTAGGCGATAATACTTAATCTTGAAATACAAGTTGTAAAAGAGGAAGATAAATAACACAAAAACCATACATATTTTAAATGTAATAATAATCTCAACTAAGTACAATATATCTACTGTGAAATCCATCACAAATGCTAGAACATTTTTATTTGAAAGAAATAAAATGTTTATAGTATATCATAATGTCAAAATTAACTACCACCCAAATGACTCAAAGTTACTCTTTTGGGGATGTCTCATAACCAATTCTAAGTTTACTCAGCAAAAAATATAAAATTAGTAGATTTTGAAGCAAAAGAATTAGCTTTGAAAATTACTTGTAGAAGCCATTGCTGATGAGTCCTTGAAGTCAATGAAAGAGGGTTCTCAGTTCTCATGTATTTTTCTTTTCTTTTTTTCTTTTTCTTTTTCTTTCTTTTTTTTTTTTTTGTTTTTGGAACTGGGGAATGAACTCAGGGGCACTTGACTACTGAGCCACATCCCCACCCCTGTTTTTTGTATTTTATTTAGATACAGGGTCTCACTGAGTTGCTTAGTGCATTGCCACTGCTGAGGTTGGCTTTGAACTTGCGATCCTCCTATCTCAGCCTCCCAAGCTGCTGGGGTTATAAGTATGCACCACTGTGCCCGGCTTCTCATGTATTTTCCTTCCTTTCTTATTTGTTTCCCTCCTTCTCCTTAATAGCCTACTCTATTCAGTTTCTGGGATACAGTTCAGCGGCAAAAAGCATTATAAAGCATCCTACTAACTTTCATGTCACAGCTAAAAACCTGAATATATTTTTCAAATTTAATTATTAAGGTTTAATTTGCTACTTAATGACTACTAACATGAGGATTCCTTGGTAGAAACAGCCCACAGAATAGATTCAGTCTCTGTGTCGTCTTCTGGCAATTGGACCTCCTCTGTGCACCATGACGAGACTGCCAAGGTTCCCACAGCTTAATTGTATGGGGAATGCTGCAGGACCTTCACTACATTGTACAGTAACAGCAAGGTACCTGAATGAAATGTTTTATCCATTAAAGATATTACTAATATAAACTTTCTATTTTACTATTGTGTCATTTTCTATCTGTTCTGTAATCCCTCAAAAGTTCACTAAGCTATATGATATTGACATTTGTGAACAAATATTTAGTGTTCTCTCTTTCTACGCATTGCCTTTCAGATAAAGAAATAACATTTTACTTGCATTTACCATAACAACTATCATTCATTTGAATTTTAGAAGACTGTTGCTTATTTTGAGACACTCATTATTGTTTGAAAATATGTAAGTGGCATACTAAGTAAATCAATATCCAATCTTTTAATTTTATATTTAAAATACATTCAAGCTATGCTTCTGAGTTTTCCTAATGCCCTAAACACTAAATTGGAGTGCATTCTGAAATCATACATTAAAGAAAAAAAATCTTTGAATTAGTAACTTAAAGTTTAGCTTTATACACCAAGGAGTTTTACTCATTAGCAGGTAATTTAAATTCTTTCTTCTTCCCACCCCTTTTTACCACAGGGAATGCTAAATTTGTTTTTCAAACTCTTCTTCTGAAATGGGAGGTGGCAAAAACAGTACAAAAAGTCAGAATTTTAGGACACAGAGTCATTCAGCAGACATGATTCCTCTATGAGAACTCTTCTTCTCTTTCTTCTGTGTCAGGATGAGCAGGTGGCAAGGCAGAGCATCATATAAGACAGACCCACCTAGAACCTCCTGCAATACCATGGGTATATGTTAATTTGCTCATTCAACCAGAGCAATGTATCACAGACTTGGTCAAAAAAACATAAATGTGTTCTCTTACTATTCTGGAGGCTCAGGACCCAAGATCAAGGTGTCTGAAGAGTTGATTACCTCTGAAGTCTATCTCCCTGGCTTGTAGATGGCTGTCTTCTCCCTGTATTTTCAAAAACCTTTCTTATGTGAAAGTCTGTTTCTTAATACCCTCTTTATCTAAGGATAGTAGTCACATTGTATAGGAACATACAATCCCCACATTGTAACTTAATTTCCCCTTTTTGCCTGTATCCAAATTCAGTCATAATCTGAAGAGGAAAAGGATAAGAACTTTAGTATATATATGTGTGTGTGTGTGTGTGTGTGTGTGTGTATACATGTGTGTGTGTGTGTGTGTATACATGTGTGTGTGTGTGTGTGTGTGTGTGTGTGTGTGTGTGTGTTGGGTACAATTAATCCCATAACAGCCAATCAATTTTCTTCTCACTACAAAGTCAACCTAAATCAATTACCCTAATTACCCTATGACTGACTGTGCTGGATTGGTGAGGCTACAAGTCCCCTAGTGCTTCTGTTTACTTAGATAATGGGGAGACTAGGAGTTCTGTTAGAAACTGGGGTTATTATGACAAAAACTTTAAACATAAAAAAAAAGTTCATCTAGTTTTGTGGATGGGATCCTGAATTTAAAGTCCCTTACAGCTCTGAGATCCTATAATCTTCCCTTTCTAAATAAAGGTAGGGTACAGAAATGGCAATATTTTCCATGAGTTCAGCCTGGATAGGGTATGACATAGATGATACAGAAACATGAAGATTAAATTTGCCTTGTGAAGTATTCATAGGCTTTACTATCAAGCACAAAAATATATGATGGTGTGCTTTTTTCAAGTTTTTGCTAAGCTAGATATCTGAAGAATGCTCAAAGATTATTACACATTAATATCAATTTCTATTTTCCTACTGTAAAATTTACATTCCCAAGGACATTTCTCATGTAGATATAAAATACTGAAGATTTTTTTCTTTTTTTAATTTTGAATTTCTTAATACTGTTCTATTTGTAAAATGTGTGTCCCATTCTTTTAAAAAAATAGTACATGATACTTATACATCATGGTGGAGTTTATTTGGAACATAATCATAAATGTATATTTCATTTCAATGTGCAATGCTACCCCTTTCCCTCACCCTTATCTCTCTATATCCCCTTTCTCTTTACTGATCTTCATTCTATTTATTTATTTATATTTTAAATGATACATCAAAGTTACATGTATAATATATATTATATATTCTTAGACTTTAATTGATAATGTGTAATGGCTAATAAAATGCAATAGAGTAATGGTTTTGTTTATTTTATTCAATTGTTATATTTTGTTTATTTTGTTTTACACACACACACACACACACACACACACCCCTATGTATGAATACCTTGAGATGTATTAACATGTGCACCTGGTATAATTTGGCAAACTCTATTTCTCAGTTCTTTCCCTTTCCCTCTTCTCCTCCTTCACCTTTGATTCCTCATTTCTGTTCTCTGGATCCTGATCTGCTTTCTACTTTCAGGAGATCTTGTTTTTCCTTTTTCCTTTCTAGCACATGAAATAAAACATTTCAGCCTTGCCTTTCTGAATTTGGCTTATTTCACTTAGCATGAAGTTCTCTAGTTTCATTCATTTACCAGAAAATAACATCATTTCATTCTTTTTTATGTCTCAATTAAGCTCCATTGTCTGTGTATGTAAATGCATGTGTCATTGTCATGTGTATATAGACTTACACACACACATATGGTTTCTTTATCAATTTTCTTTATCCTTTCTTATAATGATGTGCACCTGGACTGGTTCCTTAACTTTGCCATTGCCATTGTGCTGCTATAAGCATTGATGTGCCTGTTTCATTACAGTATGCTTATTTTAGTTTCTTTTTTTTTAAAATAAATATCAAGAAGTGAGTTAATTGGGTCATATTGTATTTCAATTCATAGTCTTTCAAGAACTCTCTATACTCCTTTTCAAAGATGTTATACTAATTTGCAGTCTCATCCACAATAATAAGTGTACCTTTCCCCCAACATTTTTGCCAGTAAATATCATTATTTGTATTTGTGATTATTGTCATTCTAAATGGGGTGAGATGAAATATCAGTGTACTTTTTTGATCTGCACCTCTCTGATTGCAAAGATGCTTAACAATTTTTCAAATATTTGATGACCATTTGCATTCCTTCTGTTGTTCTTCGGATCCTCTAGTTCTGGAATCACCTCATCAGCAAACAGATAGGTTGAGTACTTATTGCCTATTTGTATCTTTTAATTTCCTCCTCTTCCCTAATTTTTCTGACAGAAATTCAACTACCATATAGAATTGAAGGAATGAGCATTGGCATCCTTATTTTCCCCCTGACTTTAAAGGAAATGAGTTCGATTTTTCTCCATTCGGTATGATGTTGCTTTGGGTTTTGCCACATACAGCCTGTATGATATTGAGGTAATCTCCTTTTATATCTAGTTTCCCTAGTGTTTTTTGTTAACATGAATCAGTGCTGAATTTTGTCACAGACTTTGAATGCATCTATTGAAATAATCATGTGATTTTTTGTTCCTGAATCTATTTGTATGATGAATTTCATTTATTGATTTATATGTGTTGAACTGACCTTGCATCCTTGGGATGAAACCAACTTGATCATTGTATACAATCTCCTGAATGTGTTTTTGGGTGTCTTTTGTTAATGTTTTATTAAGGAGTTTTGCCTCTTGTCCATCAGTGATATTGATCGGTAGTTTTCTTTCCTTGTTTTTTCCTTATCTGGTTCTGGTATCCCGGTTGTACTTGTTTCATGGAATAATTTGAGGAGGACTGACATTATTTCTTTGTTAGACTTTTGATAGAGTTCAGCAGAGAGTCCATCTGGTTCTTGGATTTGTTTTGTTGGAATACATTTTTTGTCACTGCTTCAGTATGATGGTATAGGTTTAGTTTTGGACTATTTAAGTTTCTATATCCTTCTAGTTCAATTTGAGTAGGTAAAATGAATCTAGAAATCTGTCAATATCATCTAGATTTTCTAATTTGTTGTAATACACATTTTCAAAGTTATCCTTAGCAATTTTCTGGATTTCAGAATATCTGTGGTGAGATCTAATTATTCATTTAAAATTGTGCTGATTTGGATCATGTCTCTCATTCTGTTGGTATGACCAGGGGTTTTTTCAGTCTTGTTAATCTTTTTAAATAACCAACTCTTTGTTGCATTTATCATTTGTACTTTTTAAAAATTCTCTACTTCACTAATTTTAACTCTAATCCTAATTATGTCTCATTTTCTCCTGGTTCTGGAATTACTTTGCTCCTGTATTTTCAGGGCCTCTTTAGATTTTTATTTCAGATCTTTTTTTCTTTCTTTGCTTTTTTTTTTAATGTGGGCATTTAATGCTACAATCATTGATCTTAGAGCCACCTTCATAGTGTCCCAGAGATTTTGGTATGCTATATCATTTTTCTCATTTGATTCTAGTGTTGTTTTCATTTAACATCTCAATTCTTCAATGATCCATTTTTTTCATTTAAAGTCTATTATTTAATTGCAATGTGTTTATATGATTTCTATAAGTTTTCTTATTTTTTAAAAAAATTGTCCATTATCATCTGATAAGGTACATAGAATAACATTTACTTATTTATTTATTTTGTAGTCACTAAGACTTTCTTTTTATCCTAAAATAGCTGTTTTGGAAAAGGTTCCATGAGCTGATGAAAAGAAAGTATATTGAGCTATATTGTGGTGAAATATTCTATAGATGTCTGTTAGGTCTTCTTGGTTTATACTGTTTTCATTGACTTTACATCTGGATCACCTGTCCCTTATGGAGAGAAGTTTATTGAAATTACCAAGGGTTTTAGTCAGTTTTTCGGTTTCAGTGTCCAAAAGCCCTGAGAAGTACAATTTTAAAGAGGAAACATTTATTTAGGGGCTCTTGGTTTCAGAGATCTAAGGCCACAGATGGCCAACTCTATTTCTCAGGGCTTGCAATAAGGCAGAATATCACAGCAGAAGAGAGTGGTGGAGAAAAGCAGTTAGAGATATGGTACCAGGAAACAGAGAGAAAGAACAAGACAGTTCCCTCATGGACAAAATTAAAACCTCAAGAGCATATTCCCCAGTGACCTGTTCCTCCAGCTACACCCTACCTGTTTTTAGTCACAGCTCAGTTAATCCTAATAAGAGAATTAACACACTGATTAGGTTAAGTTTCTTATAATCCCATTATTTTATCTCTAAATTTTCTTGCATTGTCTCACACATGAGCCTTTGGGGGACATCTCACATCTAAACCATAATACAGAGTGTTAGTTTACTGGGATATGTCTTGGACATGAAGTGTTTCATGTAATAGGGTGCACCACCATTTGATACTCATATATTTACTATCTTTATGTCTTCTTGTTAGATCTTCCCTTTAACATAATGTAGGGGCCTTTCTTGTATCTTTTGATTTTTTTTAAATCTCCTTTTCAGATATAAAAATAGCTATTCCTGATTGCTTTTGTACTTCATTTGCATGGAATATCTTTCTCCATCCTTTCAATCTTAGTCTGTGGATATCTTTATTTATACAGTGAGTCTCCTGCAAGCAGCATATGGTTGGGGCTTGTTTTTAATCCACTGCACCAGTCTCTGCCTTTTAATTAAAGAGATGAGACCATTTACTATCAGAGATCAACATCCAGCATCTCATTGGGGTTCTTCTTTCTGCTCAGGATGGTGTAAGCCACCTTAAAACTTATCAAAAAATCAGTGAATAACAGAACACGAATACTCAGAAATACATTTACAAAAGGTGAAGCCACTGATAGATCTAGTTCACATGGGTTCTGGAACTAGACAAAGAAAAGATGGCTGTGGTGGTTTATTCAAAGGCAGAGATTAGGTTTCAAGGGCAGAGTCTTGCTTCATGATGTCTTGCAGTCAGCATATTGATTGACATCTTGGCCAGTCATACCCATATAGGAGATATATAGGCCACAGCAAAGCAGAATAGAGAGTATCATTGTCCCTGGGCAATCAACCAGAGGAAATATCCACTGGTCATTCCCAGACACCATATCTATTTATCCATGAGGCTTCCATGCAAAGTGACCCACATGCAACCCATGGGGGCTCCTGACAATTTACATTTAGCATTACTACTGTATGTTTATTATTTCTAGTCATTTTGGCTTATTTCATATATTTAATTCATTCTTAGTTTTCATTAGTTTAAGTGCTCTACTAGAGCGTTTTATACATTTGAGAGCTCAGGGGTTTGTTTTTGAGTTCTTCTTTATGATGTGTGTCTTTAAATATTTTCTGTAATTTAGGTAAGTGGTCATGAATTTCTTTAGTTTGTCCTTATTATGAAAAGCTTTTATTTCTTCTTTGATTCTAAATAATAGCTTTGCCAGATATAGAAAACTTGGCAATTGTTTTCTTTCAGAATTTGTAAAATCTCATTCACAGTCTTCCTTGCTTTTAGCATTTGAATTGAGAAGTCTGAAGTCAGTCTTATTGGTCTACATCCAAATATCATCTGAGGTTTTTCTCTTGTAACTTTTAATATTCTATCCTTATTCTCAAAGTCAGGCATTTTGGTCATGATATGTTTTGAAGAGGTTCTTTTTTGATGTTTTCTATTTGGAATTCTATATGCCTCTTATATGAGGGTGCTCATCTTGTTCCTAAGGTTTGGAGAATGTCTGCTATTATTTTACTGAAAAGTTTCTTAATCCATTAGCTTGTATTCTGTGTCTTATTTGACTTGTTGTCCCAGAATTCTCATATATTTTGATTATATTTTTCTGCCCTCTTCACTGTCTACTGAGAGTTCTAGCTCAAATACCTTGTCTCTGAGGCTGAATGTTCTGTTTAATTTCTAATTTTGTCTGTTGGTGATACTGTCAGTTACATTTTCAATTTGATTTATTTGTGTCTTTTATTTCTGGAAGTTCTAATTGGTCTCTTTACAGAATCAGTCTCTTTTTATTGAAATGGTCATTCATACTCTGTAACTGATTTCTTAGTTCATTCCTGAATTCATTCCTTAAATCTTCTTTTATCTTGTTAATCATTTTAATAATTATTTTTAAAAGCCTTTCTCTGGAATTTCATCCCCTTCTCTGTATATGTGTTTTTTTTTGTTTTGTTTTGTTTTGTTTTGTTTTTTTGCTGGGGCATAGTAACTTTTCAGGAAGAATTATTTGCAGCTTTGTGCATGTTTTCAGAGGTCTTGATTTTACACAACTGTTGAAAGGAGTTTATCTTCCTCCTTTGTGAGAATGTCCTTTGGTGTGTAATTTTAATTTTGATAAGTACTTCACTTTGGGCATCTCTTAGCGTCAACATACAGGCCCAATATAATCCAAATATTAGTTTCAATTGCCAGTGCTCCTCAGTTTTCCACTGAGGCACTGCATAATTGATTCCCTCTTGTAGAGCTGCTATAACCTGTGGATTTTTCTAAAAACCTTCATTTCTTTCTCTGATTTGTCCACAGGACTAAATAGAGGTCCAAGAGTGGGTCCCAATATCCCGTGCTACTTGTTCCAAATTGGAGCCTAGGTCATTGGTTTGGGGATTCTCTTTCCCCTATTGTTAAAACATTGTTGAGTCTTGAGCAGGGTTGGATTATGTGTGAAGTAAGATGTGTCCTCACTTTATTAAGTTGTACTTGTAGTTGTAGTTCAGTCATAAAGTCTCTACCTTGTGAATTTGTACTGTACTGTTTGCTTCCCATCCCCACTCAGAAAAAAAGAAAAAATCAGCAATGGCAACACCAATACCAATCAACATATAGCATTAGAATAAACATATGATGCCAACTATGACATGTAAACCATTAATTTAAAAAAAGCAGATTGGTCAGTTCAGCATTTAGTAACAGCAACAACAATCAACAGCTATGAATTTGATCTCACATTAAAGCATATAGTGCATATCAACTAGGCACTACACCAACATAAATAGTAGGGCCAGTAACCATATAAACTAAATTCTTTTTAAAGATAATAAAATGGCAGTTCCTTCAAAAGAAAGAAAATTGGGTATAAAAGTCAAAGATAATTTAAAATATTCAAAAGGTTAACAGAGGTACAGAAAGAGAAAGGAAGCAAGTAATGGCTATAAAGAAGGAAGAGGTAAAAAATGAATCAAATAAATAAATAACAAGAAAGGGGAAAAAAAGCAAAAAGTGTAGCTTGTTGAAGTGGGGAGAGAGGGGAAAAGTAATAAGACGAAAAATTGGAGTCAAAACAAACAAAAAAGTCACATCAAAATATAAAAACAAAAAATCTTACTGTTATAAAGTCAAAATAAAGAAAAAATAACAAGCTCAAGTAAAGAAGAAGATAAATAAATGAGAAAAGTGATACAAATGAAGAAAAACATGAAAATAAATATATATATTCACATACCCCAGTATCACATGCATTAACACTCATACCATATTGAAAAAGGAGAACAGACAAAAAGAAAAGAAAAGAAAAATTCTACTGATGTTCCAAGCTTTGTCATGAGTTATCTGCTCAACAAAGAATAGCTACGTCCACCACATTGCCAGAGAGATACTGATCACTGCTGAGCATCTGAGTCTGGGGAGTGTTCTGAGATCTCTACTTTTGGGGTAAAGCAACCAACTCTTTACTCTTCTTGCATATTTCATCCTGCATAAATGTGGCCTTCCCAAAATCAGACCCAGAGTGCAAATGTGCCCACCTGCCCATCTTCAGAAATTTCTCTGGCTAATCCTGTAAGTCTCCAAACACAATGGGAAAGTGAGCCACATTCCACTCTTAATCTCTGGTTTGGATCTCCCTGGGTAATCTCCTGTGTCCATCTCATTCGCACCCTGCCTCAGGACAGGTCCATGTAGGGAGAGTTGGCTAAAGCTTATCATTATCTCCAGGACTCCTTCCACAGCAGAATGCCACCCCAAGATGATGACCCACATCAGCTCTTTTTTCTGCAGCCTAGAAGCACAGAGCAGAACTCGCACATGGACTCACTGTGCTGCCTCTGGGTCACTCAAGTTCAGACAGGAATTTGTTCCTTGTATTTCCCCATTCCAAATTTTATTTGCAAGTTCAGTCTTACTTTCTTCTTGGGTTGTCACTTCCCTCTCTGGTGGATTACTGAGGGGTGTTGGTTTGCTTTTTTTTTCTTTCCATCATATGTTCATAGAACCTGAATTTCTGTCTGTGATTCTGATGTTGAGATTCAGTGTATTACCTCTGTCATCCACCTCAAATGGGAAGCAGCATAGACATACATCTTTATTGAATGCTACTTGCAGAGCAAGTAAAATTACACCCTTCTTTTACTCCACCATCTTTGGACCTCCAAATATGTCATATTATTTTTTCATAAGGTCAGCCAATTTTTAAATTTTAATGGAAAGTGCTGTAAAAATTTATTAAAACTATTCAAGTTTTATTATTGAAACTTCTTTAATGCATGCAAATTTCCAACATTTATAAACTCTGGAAAACTTTAAATTTGGCAGGGGGGGAATTAAGGTATATGTAATACTTTTTAAATTATGAACTGGAGATTGGAGGGGGAGAAGGTAAAGTCAAAGGAAAAAAAAAGCATACTTCCTTCTAAATGGCAATGATTTAATCAACTGGGAAAATCTCTTTCCAGATGTTACCATTGGAGCATATCTGTAGCAGTTGTGCACATTTTCTGATATTACAATTGCTGCAAAATGCCCTTCCTTTAACTTGCCTTTTTTCCCAGAGACAACATTGGCAGGTAGAAATGGCTCTCCAAGCACAGTTGAATGTACAGCTTTTAAGAAGAAGAATATGAAAGGGGAAGCAAAGGGTAGCATTATGGCTTAGTAGCAGTTTTCAGGAAATCAAAAATGGGAGTTAAGTATATTTACACTCCTGTAAGTATTATTGTTTTTATTCTCTTCTCAGAGTTATGAAATATGAAGTTTATCTAAAGTTCATTTTTGTGAGGCTTTTTTCCATGTTGTTGTTATTGTTTTTATAAAAATCCTAATGATATTTTAGGAGAAAATTTAGGACACATTCTTTCCTAAGAATAATAGTGATGCAAGACAAGTGTATCTACCTCATCTTCCATAGCCCCCCCTCCCCGCTTTTTCCCCCTGACCCAGTTTGCCCTCTCTTTTTTATGACATGTGGCACATAATCTTTATTCCCTCAACAGATCTGCTCACAAAAGATTTTATTTTTTTTCATGAATTTAGACCCAAATGTTATCTCTCTAAAGTTTATTTGCATTTTAAACCTTATCTCAGTCTGTGGAAGCAAAGAATTTAACACCCTGTTAAGGGGATTTTAAGCATCAGTTGGCAGGCTGGAGAATGTTTTCCTTTTTCTACTTCTCAGAAATTGTATTCTCTGTAGTTGCTTCTCCATGTGGGAAGGAAAAATAGTTTCAAAATAAAATCTCTAAGTTTAGGGCCGGGCAGACATAAATTTGGATCCCCTCTTATGCCACTAACCTCTTGAATGATCTGAGGAGACTCACTTAACCTCTCTTTTTCCATTTCAGATAAGTGACTTACTTAGTAATCAAACCTATCTCATAAGACTGCTGTGAGAATTGAATGGGTTATTGACTAAAGTATATGATTAATAAATAGTAACTATTATTATGGTATTAGTTTGGTTTTGGCTGAAGAGTTCAAGTATTCAATTTACCTTTAATTATTTTTGGATAGAATGTGTGTCTTATCCATTCTAACATGAAATACTAACAGATCTTAAAATGTCCACCACCCCCATGGCTGCCTGTGTCCAATCCAGCGTGGTTAGAATTCTCGATATTTCCACTGGTTGCCTGCCTGTCACATCATATTCAACATTTTCTCTATTCTCCTTTGTACTCGAATCAATACTCACCTATAGATGTTTGGCCTCCTCTGACAGCAGATAATGCCTGAGAATAGGAATGCTCAGACTCAGCAAGAATAAAGAAGATTAGAGAGCAAAGAGCATCATCTCTAAACTCACAGATTAACCTAACATCATCACCAGCATAGCAATGCAAACTTCACACTTTCTCACCAACAGGGTTGATTCTAGACTCAAAATTTAGACCTGTCTTGACTGACTTTCTGGACATGACAGACTAGTATCCAGTGATAATTTCAAAATGTTTTCATTTCTCAAGGTGATAGTGTCTGGCTAATATCTTGTTATGAATGCCATCCTATGTGTTTTTTTTTTCATATTCATTCATCAAGCATTTCCTGGAAACCAACATTAGCCTGTTATGAATCAAGATAATAATGAATATATTCATTCAGGTTACGTCCTTTGTTTTAATAACCTAGTCTAACATGGGCAGAAGGAAGCTATTTATTTGATTGTTCACTTCTTCAAAATTCTTCTATTTCATGTTTTATTTTAACATTGCCCAATTCTCTAACCTTGCAATAACAAAATTAACCAGCTATCAATTTCAATTTTTTTTTCTTAATTATGATTCCAATATTTCGCACACATTTTTTACTCTGATTATCACTAAATTAATTCAAAGTCTTGTGCATTACGCTAAGGCATTAATTGATTCACTCTTTCTTTAAACCCACGTTTAATCTGAGTGACAGGTATTTTTAGGTAATCTTCCTTTTTGCCATTCATACACAGATAAATAAATGAACAAAACATACAAATACACATCTTCACGTTCACATTATCCACTATCAAAAAATAAAATTCCAACAAATATATTTAATGATGTAATTGGTTTTTATTTGTGATTCAAGAATTGGGCAACCTCAATTCTCCTAACTGAATGAGAGCTTCCACCTGGCTTTCTTAGTAGAACAGTGAGTTTTGTAAAGTAGTAACAAGGAAACAGAACAATAGAGAAAAAAGCTGGTTGGTGAAGGTCAGTTTACTTCAGTTACTCTTCTTCTAAGGGTTAAAGCAGAGGAAACTTTCTTAGAATAATTTGAAGTGCTGAGAACCAAACTCAGTTCTTTGAGTTAAGAAATTACTCTGCTGCTAAGTTGGATACCAGACCCTGGACTTCCTTATTATTCTTTCTTAGGTAGATTGGAATCTTCTGTTTTTCAGGAGATATTCCAGGGGCAGAAATGTTCCTTTTGAGGATATACCTGTCTCCTTAAAGTTTTAGTTTAATTATTTGCAATTTACCACAATTAACTCACATTTGGTTTAGATTGGTGCTGGGGTCTGATGCAAGAACTCAGTCCAACACAATGGCCTCTCATAATTTGTGTTTAATAATACACATGTTATAGGGACCTGGCAGGGAGATACCATGATCATGAAGGTGGTTTTCCCAGGGCAAGGCTTACCCATTGCATTTTGAATGTGCTGACCCCTGTGTTTTCCCCAAATGTGGGAAACTCAACTGCATAATTTGTAGTAGTGGGGGACTGTGTTTGAGGTCTCCCCTGGGGAAAAAGAAAAATACAAATTTTAATTCCTGGTAGAGTAAGTTCTGAAAATGAAAGGCTTCTAAAATCATCATGAACATATTAAAATATTAATTTATAGTGTTTGAATAGAAAATTAAGGAACATAATATAAAGTGAAAAAAATTCATAAGGGAAAGAAAATTAATCTAGTTTAAAAATTTTTGCTCATCAAGTAACATTGCAACACAGTACCATCAGACACCATTCACTAAGAAGACATTTGATTTGTGATACATTAGCTATATTTGTAGAATTGAGAATGATGTGAAATCCCCTAGGGGGAAAAATGGGCAAATTTCTACTTTGATCAAGAGAAGACAAACATTGTTTCACACTATAGTATTGGTAAGTTAAAGCATTGAAAAATAATCATTTTTAAGTTATAGAAATTCTCTTATACTGCTAGTGAAAGCAAGCAAATGAATGGGCGTGTATTAAATAAGATATATGTTCTGGAGCACAAACAAAAAATGAGCACAATAATTTTATTTTTCTCTCATGAAAAAGTACAAGTTTTGATATTCTATAGCTTGGGATTTTTCAAAGAATCTAGCCTCTATTTATTATTTTATCATTGTAGTGAGCCCAAGACAGACCTCTATGAATTATGGAAGACAGTGAAGAATATTTTGAGACATCAAGATGAAAAAGAGAATTCAGAGATGATTATCACCTAGAGATGTTTATGAAAAATTCTACCAACTCAATAATCCATTAAAGAAGTATGTATTGTAAAACTATTATATATAAAGCACTAAGAATCTTTCTCTGCATGGCATTTTAAGATAGTTATAATCATTGGAGTTGATTATTTGAATAAACCAATTTTTAAATCACCAAGAAGGATATTTTACTTGCCAATAAGTAGTTACACATTTGTGAAATATAACAGAAATTTAAAAAGATATTCAATCTTTTCCTACTGAAAACCTGGAGCAGGGAATTAGAAAAATAATATCTAATACACTTCTAAAATCAAGACATTAGATAATACTAATTTAAGTAGTTGATTATTTCATGTATTTTATTCATCATAAATGTTCTGAACTTCAGCCTCTACTCTTTACCATGCAGAAATCTAAACAAAATAATAATAATTTTAAAATATTTATTTAAAAAGAATTCTGGACCTCTGTGGGAAAAGATATATAGACTCATAGTTACAAAAGTAAGGTTAAATATAACATTAAAGGTATATCTATAATGTTGTTTGATCTCAAAGGAGAATTTACTCTTTGATGAAGTTAAGAAGCGAGACACATCTGATAGATGACAAGAAGCCTGAATAAAATACAAAATGGAATTAGGCATATACAAAAATGAGAAGGGGATGGTAGGACATTTTAGACAAACAGTAGAGTACTAAAATGGCTTGAGATGAGAACAGAGACTGATGGGTTAAAAATTAATAATATTTGGAATGGAATATTTACATCTCAATACAATTTGGCATGCCTAATTTTGCAAGAAAAAAAAGTCAGATCACCAAACACTTTCATTTTGGATTCATGTTTATTGTGTTAAAACTATGGAAGAAAAAACAGGAATTGAAAGAGGAAAAGAAGGGCTGGGGATGTGGCTCAAGCGGTAGCGTGCTCGCCTGGCATGCGTGCGACCCGGGTTGGATCCTCAGCACCACATACAAAGATGTTGTGTCTGCCAAAAACTAAAAAATAAATATTAAAAAAGAAAGAAAGAGTAAAAGAAGGTTAGGCAGAGGGGGAAAGGTGAAAGAAGACAGAAGAAGGAAAACAAGAAGAAATCTTCAAGAGGAAATGTGTTAAACACAAATGCATTTTTGAAACTCTAAGTAGGTCTTGATCAACTAGTAGCAATAATTATATTGTAGGAGATTTCTTAGTGTATCAACTAATTACTCTTTCCTTATTTTCTATTCTCTCACATGTACTTGATCGTAATTTTAAAAATAGAAGAAAAGCATTCACTAGCCATTAATTCAAATTCTGGCAGTAGAAAAATATTATGCAGTGTAAATTACGTATAAATAGATTAAATTATTCTAGATTAATGTTTGCTTCTGTTCCAAGAAAGTCTTTGTGGTGGTTTGACATGAATACTCCAAATGCTCAATAATTACTCAACTAAAGGATCATTACTGGTGCAATATTTATTTCTGATGTCTTTCTAAAGCCCGATTTAGATGACAGAATTTTAATCAAGAAGAACTAAGGCAAAAGGTTATTCCAGTTCAAATAATCATATTTTATCACAAAATCAAAGCCATAAGTTTACCAGAAAAAAGTTCCATTCTATGTCCTAAACTCATAAAAATATACTTGAGTAATCTAAGTAATTTTTAATGGTAACAAAAGCACAATCCAAAGCTAAAGGAACTTTTCCTCTCAGGCATTTTCTCTGCATTTTTCACATTCTAATCATTGACAAGAATTGAAAGCCTTCTTCTTCATGCCCTCTTGCACCCTAAATAAAACAAAATAATAATAATAATAATAATAATAATAATAATAATAATAATAATAGATTTTTCCATTTACTCTATGGCATCTATCTATACAGTCTAAGATTTTGTCAATTATTCAGTTTGCACTTGCATCTTTATTCTTTACTAGAAGGTGTTTGCTTCATGTGGTGCTCTTAGCTCCGTCCTTGTGTTATGCCCTTGGTATAAGAGACACAAGCAAATGATGTTTCTTCTTGGTCTCCATGGGCAATGGCTGTCTTTCTTAACCTCTCAATATCTACAAAATGATATTTGTTTGTGCTAGAAATTATGCCCATACACAATAGCTTGTTAATAGTATGTTATTTTTAATCTCTCTATGTTGATTAAACTATTAATTCAAAGAAAAACAGTATCTTTTAGTGACTGGCCTTAACATATGCAAGCTTGTGCTACATATTTTTATTAATGATTTAATCGTACATCACATATTCTGAAAATGAAAAGAAACTAATATGTATGTAGATGTGTATTTTGCATATTTTTGTTCATGAAAGTGTCAATTAAAGCAATGAAATTTATTTCATCACCTAGCAGTATTTTTAATTTTTCTGATGTGTTTATGTTACTAGTGGTTTCTTTTAAAATTTATACCTTAATATGAGTGAAAAAGAAGAGTAAAGTGTTAGAGTCTGTAAACAAGTCAGGATGGTTCCTGGCATTTTGCCAGAGAAATGTTAGGGTCTGTAAACAATTCTGGATGGCGCCTGGCAAAATGCCAAGGGGAGTGGTTTTTGAAGTAACGCCATGGAGACATTAAGTGTGGAGATTTCTTTTTGGTTGACTGCTGTATCTAGTTTATGTTAATTAAGATAAGCTGTGTGAAATTTTTATATACCCCTCCTGTCCTACAATATAGGGGTCCCACTCCTGCTGTATCAATGTACACAAGTTGTTCATCACCCCCCCCCCCCCCCCCGGTTATTTTACTTCAGCTGGACTGCGGCAGTAAAGGATGATAAGTTACAGTCAGATTGATTAAATGGTGACTTGATTCTCCAACAAATGTTTGTACTCTAGTATTAATAAAAATGAAAGACAAATTATTTTCTTATTAATTTCTCTCCGATAGCTTGGTTTCATTTCTCAATTTTGTAGTTTAATAAATTCAATGGTTTGGAAAAATACAATACAAAGGGTATAATTTTTAAAAATAACCCTTTAGTTTTCTATACTTAGCAACTAATGAAGTAAATAAATTTATTTACCTGGCCAATGGGTTGTAAAACATATATTTTAAACTATGTGAAGAATTGTTTTAAATATTAAATTATATTTTTGAATATTTCAAATATGAGACTGAGATTTCCAAAAAAATCTACATAATAAATGTGACTACTTAAGGAAGAATGAACAAATATTTTGGAAGCAAATAGAGATATTAAGGGAGTGAGAAGATCCAGAAGAAAGATCGGTATAAGATGAGGGGAGGATTCAACATATTATAGTAGGAGTAGGTATTGCAAAAAGAAAACTTCTCATGTTTTCCTTTAGTAAATATCCCTCATCAATAATTGTTACACATGCCTATCAAATTAAACCCATTTATTTGTATTCAACATGGCCTCCTGAAAGTGTCATATTTTCCTTTCATGGGTCTAGATGCTTCTTATTTCTGTCATTTTCAGATTATCTAATTTTTCTAGGGCCACAAGTGTTAATTTGCAAATATCAACATTGGAAGAGAGAAGTATTCTTCAGATAAGTGTTTTCGTTCAAACTATATTAGTAACAGCAACATTATATAAATTAAGGTTTCATAGGGCTTTTTTCACAATTCATACACAAAAATCTATTTCTCTTTAAATGTAAACATTTTATACTTTCCTTAACTGAGAAATGGATCCAAGTAGATATATATGTGGATCTTTGTCTTCCCACACCCACATATCCTGTTGGTCCTCTCTCTCTCTCTTCTAAGTCAGTTTATCTCAGAGCCCTATTTTACACCAAACAGGTCACCCTTGGTGACTAGCTGTAGACCCTGATCCTAAAACCTGATACCCCCGTGGAGACAAGTAAGATACAAGCAAACAAGAAGAGCATAGACTATTCAGAGTTTTCTATAGCACAGAAGTCAGCCACTGTCACTTGCAAATTTGGAGAGACTCACAGGGGAGTGGAAAAGTTTTACAGTCTATAAAAATGAAAGATTTAAGGGATGTCCCATTTGAAGACTTTTGGCATTGGGAAGTTGTAACTTGGATAATTTGAAATAAAATGTCTTCTTTAATTAATTAAGGGTGTGCATTTTTCTTTCTTGGGCTGGCCCTAACTTGGAAATGAGAACAAAAATTAAGGAAGCTATCAAATATGGATCAAATTCTGGCCATCTTAAACCACCTGTTAGAGGGGCTATTGTTTGACTTTCTGAACTGTTAGTAAAGCTAGCAGACTGATTTCTTACAAGCATCACTCATGGCAAGTTGGTTTCCTGAGTTAGTTAGCTTACAAAGTGGATTTTCATTTATTTAAGATTTTTGTGGTATTTTTATTTACTCAAAAAACTCTTTAAAAAGCTTACTAAAGTAGGCATTATCCATTGCTTTAAAACATTGATTTAAAGATAGGTTGTTGGAATGGTGGGTCAGACTACGTAAACTACTATATAGCTTGTATCTCAGATCTGCTAATTTGGTCATGTTATCACATAGTTACCTAACACTTAAATTGCATCATCAACCAAAAACACCATCTCTTCATCTTTTTATCTATATCAGTCTATTGTTCTTCTTAATTTTTCATTAAAATGTATGTGTAGCATGTGTTTGTTTATATACATATAAATATATGTAAAAGCATGTTTATTTACACATGTTTATATATACATATGATTACATGATTTAAAATAGATGATGCAGATATAGTTGCAGGTTAAAAGGAAATGAGAAGATGAATAGAACATAAAATTTTTCAAAATAATCTTATAGCCTGTAAGAACGTCAAATTTACTAAATGTGTACTAGATTGTGCTTGGTTCTATGAAAGGAACAATTGAAATAATGGTTTGAGAAGCACATGTAACTTTTAATTTTTCAGAAATTGCTGTCAATTAAAATGATGGACAATTAACTAAACATGCTTTTAGAATATAAAGCAAAATGTTAAGTGAAGGTAAAACAGGAGCACAGAGGATAGGTGCATTAGTCCATGTCTTAATCCATGTTTGGTTGCTCTAAAAGAATATTGTCAACTCCATGAACTACAGACAACAGATGTATTTGACTCACATTTGTATAGGCTGGGAAATCCAAGATAAGAGGCTGAATCTGGTGAAGGCCTATTTGCTTATGTCATCATATGGTAGAAAGTTATTTTATGGCAAGAGAATAATAGAGTACAGGGCATAACTCTCTCAGATAAATTTCTCACTCCCAAGATAACAGCTTCTTAAAGGCCCCACCTCTTAATGCAGCTACAATGGCAACTAAATTTCAATGTGAATTTTGTAGGAAACAGTTAAAACCACAGCAGTCAATTGATGCCATATAACAAACTCTTCCACAGATGTGTAGTGTAAAATAGCATTCATTTATTCTCATGGATCTGCAGTTGGCTAGAACAATGATACTTAGGCTGTGCCATCTGGGGCCAGGTATTTCATAATGTAGCTAGCCTTCCTTTTCTTGTATCTCACCCTCCTTGAATTACCAGGCTAGACTGGGCATGTTCTGTTTTTGTGATGGTCAGGGTATGAAAGTCAGCTGAAATTAAGAAGGCTGGGTCTTGGAAAGGGAACACTATAATTTCTACCTCTATTTAATAGGCCCAAACAATGCTGCCTGGTCAAATAGTCTCTCTCTCTTACACAATGGAAAAATAAAGTACAGAAAAAACATGACCAACGTATTTATGAGAGGACTGCAAAATTACAGGGTAAGGTGTGGTGATATTTTGGAGTCAATAATTCAATTTCATGTAAATGGAGTGTTGAGGCATGTTACAGGTGGGAAACAAGCTGCTTCATAATTCCCAAAAGTTTAGAGGACAGAATTAAAAATAGAAAACAAAATTTAAAAACGCACAGTGTGTGAAAGCTGAAGTCTAGAAAACAAGGTGAAGATATGTGATTAATTGTGGAGAATGTCACTCAAGAGTGTGTGGAGGGAAGTGACAATTTGGATTGCCTGGTGAAGACATGCTCCCTCTGACATAGTGCTGAAGAGGAAGACAAGAGGCAGAAACAGAGTCAAGACTGGCCCAGTGATATAATTTACATTTTAGTCACCCTTTCTCCCTTCAGAATCATTCAATTGGAACCTCAAACACATTTATTTATTAAGAAAATATAATTTAAGGAAATGATGATTTAAGCATCATTCAATTCTAAAATTTACTTCATTATTGGGCCTGGAGAACAACAACAACAACAACAAATTGTCTCAAATTGTAAACAAATAACTCCATATTTTCTGGCATGTCATGCTGTTTTTTAATTTTCCTCTTCCAATTTCTTGCTTATTCTACATCTAGTCTCTTAAAAAAGTATATGTCTTGTTTCTGTAGATTCCCTCCTTGAAATTGAGAGGAGTATCACTTTTCCACAAGCCAAATGAACAAGATCATCATTACTTGATGCCCTTAAATAAATGCATTAGTCAAACTGACAATCCCATTGGCAATCAATAAAGACATACAAAAATGGCTAAAGCAAGTGGAGAGTTCAGAAAAGCAGTCTGGTTAAACAATTGCTCACCTAACTGAACTAGATTAATAGTGATTGATTTCAAGTACACCTTACAGAGCATATTTGTCTAACTATTCATCCATTCCCATTTCCTTTCACCTTTCTCCTTTTTCTCAGTGTCAGTTTTACTGATGACTTACAGATTTAGTGAAAGAGCTAATTATAATGTCTTACTTTTCTCAATATAAACTGGAATTTCTAACCATATTAATTTCACTGATATATTGAAGATTTTCATACTTTATATGAGTAATGATAGCTAATACTTGCTTATATTGAAAATATTATAATTCTATAAATTTTCCATATACACTTGATTGAAATTTATAGATTTTGAACAAGTCCTTCCTCACCATTTCTTCATTATCTAATAAAATTCACACTTATGTTCATCCCAAAGCCATCATTTTTAATAATACTTCTCTAATCTTCACTGGTTTGGCCCTTTATTATTTGCATTTTCATTTATTTAAGATTTTTGTGATATTTTTTATTCACTCAAAAAACTCTAAACAAAAACTTATTGAAGTAGGCATAAGCCATTGCTTTAAAACTGAGAATGAAAAGAATACTTATTTGGTGGTATCTCTCTTAAGATTTAGATTCTAATTAAAAATTTCACAACAAGTGATAATTATGGACAAAATCTAATATTCAGAGTTTAATGGGGGGCTGGGGATGTGGCTCAAGCGGTAATGTGCTCACCCAGCATGCGCAGGGCACTGGGTTCTATCCTCAGCACCACATAAAAATAAAAGAAAGATGTTGTGTCCACCAAAAACTGAAAAATAAATATTAAATCAATCTCTCTCTCTCTCTCTCTCTCTCTCTCTCTCTCTCTCTCTCTCTCCTATCTTTAAGGGAAAAAAAGAGTTCAATGGAAGTAAGAAGAGTAAACATTACAGAGGTACAAATATAGTCCAAACTGATGGGAGAGTAGGAGCCTTTTGTTAGAGGCTTCAAACTAGTGAGTTTTATACTTTATACTTTTCGGTAGAACTTCATCAAATACTCAAGAAAGGAGGAGGTGTCCAGGACCAAGAATGACTTGTGCAGAGGCTGAGTCAAAATTTATGCAAAAAGAGACAACAAATGGTCAAATTTAGGTACAGGCTACATACTAAGAGTTTTAGTGCTCTATTAAAATATTTTTATAAAAGTCAATCATGATACTTTGTAACAGAAACAAGCAGTAGTTCATGAAATAAAAGGAATGGAGGAAATAAGTATTAGTCACATTGCCCCCCGACTTTCCAGGATATCCAGAGAGAAAAATTCTGGAGTTTGAAATGAGGAAAATAATTCAAAATCCTACCACTGTCACTGCCTCTGTGCTTTGAATACTGCAGCATGAGTCACCACATTGGATGTACACAAATTAGACAAGGTGAGTTTATATAAAGCACAATGAGTATCAGAGATCACTCCTCACTATCCTTGCAATTATGTGTCTTTAACTCCAAACTCATTGTCCAGATAAGGTATGGTTGATACTTCATCTGATGCTACATTCTTGCTGCTATGAAATGGGAAGCAAAATGTTCAGTAATTTCATTTTCAACTTCAGTACAAGGGTAGATTTTGTGTTTCAGCTTCAACTAAATTCAGAAATTTAGTCAAACATCAATATAGGTGCATCTGGAAGGGCCATTTTAGATGAAATTAACATTAAATTTAGTAGATTTTGAGTAATATACATTACTCTAAAAAAGTGAATGAGTTTCATCCAATTATTTGAAGTCCTGTGTAGAAAAATAAATAAACCTGACCTCCTCAGACGAAGAAAATCTGTGAGATGATATTCTTAAAATTGTTTCTCTTCCTGAGACCTCCAGCCTGTTGACCTAGTTTACAACTATTGCACTTGCCATACTCCAAGTCATGTGAGCTATATTCCCATGGTTCTGTTTGTCTACTGATTCTTGACTAACTATGTGGTTCTTAGGATATGGAATTTTAAAGAAGAGTGTTCTGAATTGCTTCTGGGATTTCTGGAATTGGGTATCTAATCTTACTAAAGACATTAATGACTTTTTTTCCAGTAGTAAAGAAAAAACTGTCAGTCCAAGGCATGATATGACAATGAGAATTCACACAATATCACCATCAGATATCTCTAATCAAATACTTATATGAGACAAAGTACCAGATGTCTCTGTATAACATACCTTATAACATTTTGTCAAACTAATAATTATAATTACATTGGTTGGTTACTCCTTAGACTAGTAGAGAAAGAAAATTGTATGCTAATGGATTCACATTTCCAGCTAAAGTACTACATAAATGATTTGAAAGCTTTTGTGTTTGCCCTGAAAGAGACCCTTACATCCAATAACTGCAGAAATGAGACTGCTGAGAATCAAACTCAGGATCGCTACCTACAAGTGACTGAATTATAATGCAAATTGGATTTTCAGTCTTTCACCAGTAGGGTCCCCTGTTAAAGTGAGGGCATTGATTGGGAATAAATGGAATCATGAAAATTAGAATGGGAATATATAGGAAGACCCTGATGAGGCTGCAGACACTGAAACTACTTTCCCATGAGATTTTGCCAGTGAAAGCTGACTTTCCACCCCATTTGTGGAGATTAACTCTTCAAGGATTAATCTATTGAGGTTAACTGTTTGAAAGGCCTCTAATAGTGTGTTTGGTTGACTGGCTAGAACATGGACCTCACATAGTATGTGATGAATGAAACTGAAATGTCAGATCTAACTTGGTATGTGTAGAGAAATGGATTCTTAGGAAGATCAGAATATTAGAGTACACTTATCACTTATGATCTATTCAACCACCCTGGATGGATCAGGAAGAAACACCTTTCATCATGACTAAGAAAAATAAATTTAGGAGGGAATCCCCATGAACCTTGAAGAGTTCTAGAATTGATCTTCTCTGTAAACCAGAACTTACAGTGGGAACTGTAGCCAGTATATTGGGAAACTGAAATGATGTGGGTATAAGTCCATATCAGAGTTGGGTCAAGGGGAGGAACTCAATTGACAGACACAAAGTGTGTATGGATATCATAAGTAGCAGTAGAGTTAAAGAAGCAATCAAAATAGTCTGACTTGCTGGGTGTGGTGGTACATGCCTATGATTCCAATGGCTTGGGAGAATGAGGAAGGAAGATTGCAAGTTCAAAACTAGCCCTAGCAAATTGGCAAGGCTCTAAGCAACTCAGAGAGATCTCTTTCTAAATAAAATGCCAAGAAGGGCTAGGGATGTGATTCAGTAGTAAAGTGCCCCTGAGTTCAATCCCTGGTTCTCCCACCCCCTAAGCAAAAAAAAAATAGTCTGACTTGAAGATACCTATTATACCTATTTACACCTGTTACACTGGCTGGTTCATCATAGTGTTTCTAGAAGTGAAATCAATGGGAAGTCTATTAAATTCTTATTAGATTTGTACAACTCTTTCAAGACTTGAGAGATGGAGGGTGGTGACTGCTATCAGTCTCATTCAATTCACATGATTGTCATCCACAAAAGAGAGATGTTGTGACAGTAGATAGGCATTGAGAAAGTCCATAGATGATAGTGGAAAGTCCATAGATGAATGTGGAAAATGATAGTAGTTTGAAGTAGGTTTAATCAAATGGTGACTGAAATTGAAACTGGGGAACACAATGAGTTAAAATGCTTGAATAAATTAACACATTCACAAGTATGTGATATATAGCTATTGATCTGAAATATACTTTTTCTCCATCTCTTTTTGTGAAGGCCACAGAAGCAGTTTTTCTTCAGCAGAAAAGGTTAGCAACACATCTTCACTGTACTTCCTCAAGAATATATTGACTATATAGCCCTCTGTCATAGTTTAATTAATCACAGGGAAACTGATCATCTTTCACTTCCATAAGACATCACACTTGTTCATTACTTTGACAGTATTATGCTGTTTGGGCCTAGTGAGCAAGACATAGCAACTACTCAGCCCTTATGGATAAGATATTTGCATAACATAGGGTACAAAATAAATTCAAGTAAGTTAATGGAAAATTACAAAAACCTGGGGCTGGGGGTATAATTGAGTTGTAGCATGCTTGCTTAACAAACATAATATCTTTGCTTTGATACCCAGCACTGCAAAAGACTGTTAGGGTCTGTAAACAAGTCAAGATGGCACCTGGCATTTTGCCAGAGGGAGTAGTTTGTGAAGTAACACCAGGGAGCCAATAAGTGTGGAGATTCCTTATTGGTTGACTGCTGTATCTAATTTATGTTAATTAAGATAAGCTGTGTGTAATGTATATAAACCCCTCTTGTCCTACAATAAATGCTCCCACACCTGCTGTATCAATGTACACAAATTGCTCATCATCCCCTGGTTAATTTTCTGCAGCCGGACTGCAGCAAATGGCCAGGGACATGAGGGGAAGGAGAACAAGAGGGAATTTTATTTTTAAAATGAGAAAATTACAATATTTGAATTCAGGCAGAACTTCATTCCTGGAGAGGAATGAAGCTTAGTAGTAGATCATTTGCTAGCATGTGTTGAGGCTCTGGGTTCAATCCTCAAGTAAATAAAATACAGCTATTGTGTCCATCTTCAACTAAAAATATTAGAAGAAGAAGAACAACAACAACAACAACAACCACCACCAATCGTCTCCATGAACAAAGTGGCCAAATTAGCAAGGGTCAAGATTATGCTTGGGCTCTGCAATATGGACTTCCTTTTACTAAGGCTGATTTGGCCATAGCAACTGCTACATCTCCAGTCTTCCAACAGTAGAGACCAACAATTAGACCTCACTATGACATTATTCTCTTCATGATTAGCCAGTTATCTTGTTTTGTTATATGGAGCAACTCCCAGCATAAAAGTAGCAGTATTTTCCCTTACTGGAATACATAGACATATATACATGTATCCAAATACATGGGTTTATACTATAATATGTATATATGTGTGTATGTGTGTGTGTGTGTGTATATATATGCACGTATATTTCTGTGTATATTTATAAATAAACATATATTTTATATATGTACATGTGTATTTCATTTATATATATGATATATATATACATTTTTATATGTGTGTGTATTTTATATATATATATATATATATATATATGTGTGTGTGTGTGTGTGTGTGTGTGTGTGTGTATATATATATACTCCTTACAGCATAAAAATAGCAGTTTTCTTTCTTATACTATTGTAATACCTTACCTGAATTCAATGATCATGGCAAAACTATCGTCTATGGACTTTCTCAATGTCTATCTACCTTCCTAGCATTCCACATAGTAATGTGATCTAGGAACTCATGCCAGATCAAATGTAATTGGTAGTAGGTTAATGTTCATAACATTCACTGTTCTTACCCCATCATTCTTAATCAGCTGGCCCAAAATGACAATGGAATAGCTTCTTGAAGTCTCAGTTATAGCACAAGCTAAGTAGTGACACCTTGTATAACTGGACAAGATTCTCCAGGATGCTATATATTCTATAAGCAAATTTCAAACATATGATGCTCTTTCTTCAAAACCAGGATGCACAGGGGTAAGAATGTCTGTAGGGGTAGGAAAGTCTGTAGACACAGAAAGGATTTGCAGTTTAAGTCCATTCATTGTAAAGGATGAACCCTGATAAAATTTCTTCTTGTAGAAAGATCAGTTTTTTTTTCTATTAAGACCTTCAGCTGGTTGGATGAAGCCCATTGACATTCTGGAGTGTAGTCTGCTTTTCTGAAGGTCTATTGATTTAAGTGTTAATCTTCCCCCCAAAATGCTGTCTTAGAATACATAGAAAAATGTAAAATCAAATACATTAGTACCATCATCAAGTAAAGAAACTGACTCCTAAAATTTATATATATACATATATATGTTTATATATAAATGTATATGTTTATACATACATATACATATAATTGGCAAAGAGAGGATATTTTATAGTTTGCATATATACATATATAATTTACATATTTCATATATATAATTATGTATGTGTATATATATGTATTTATATATTTTATTTATACATATATATACACTTACAAATGTGTGTGTGTGTGTGTGTGTGTGTGTATATATATATATATATATATATATATATATATATATAGAGAGAGAGAGAGAGAGAGAGAGAGAGAGAGAGAGAGAGAGTATGTGGCTGCTGAAAATGTTTTTGTAACCACCTGGTCCCTAAAGAGATAGAAAGAGATGGATAAATTTCTCTTTCTCTTCTCTGTTGGTCTGTTTTTCTGGAGAACATTGACTAATATACTAAGACATAGACTCTGAGTCTCCAAGATTCCCAAGGTCAGAATTCCCTTAATATATAAGTGCTTCAAAAGTTATGTGGCCAAATGTGTCTCTACTCAATGAAGATGAGGTTGTGCTTCAATATTTCAGTAATTTTAAATGACAAAACATATTTCTTCTTTCTATACAGCATATGTCACAGATGGCCAGTGGCTCTATTTGGTTGTGCAATAGTTTTCCTTATTGTAGGTCATAGATTGACAGAGCAACATTGCCACCACTTTCTGAGACATTTCTAATTCCCATGGCAAAAGTAGCAGAGGCTACAGGAAATATGAATTAACTTTTAAGCAACCCACTGTAACAAATTTCTTCACAAATTTTATTGGTTGAAGCAAGTATTACCGCTGTTCACTGTGACTGGTCCTTTCTTCCTCAAATGCTGAAGTATAAAACCAGAGAAGCACGCTGAGCTAAGTGTAGAGTGGAAAGTGGAAGGCTTTATTAAAGGATAGAAGAAAAGACTCTCCCTCCCCACTCAGGAAGAAGGGGACCTGAAAGGCAGAATCTGTGGAAAGGGGAGGTCTTACCTCTTTTATATCTAAGGTCTTCTTTGGTCCTCCCACATTCTCTCCTTTATTTCCATCTATCCTGCTTGTGATGGGGGATGCAGGTGGGAAGGCCAAAAGGTGGAAAACAGGTGGACTCAGAGGGCCAGGAGGAGTGATCTGGGCTGGAAAGTCCTAGATCCCTGTTTTGCTGGGAGCTACTTCATTAACAATTCTTTAAGAAGGGCCAGGTCCTTGGGGACATTAACATTTCAATTTACCCAGTCATTGTTTTGGTTTTCCTGGGCTCAGATTGGACTCCATTTTCTTTATTGGACTGAATATTAGACCCAATTTACCTAACTACACTAACTACCTATCTTTAAGTCTGCCTTTACAAGTAATAAGATCAGGTCTGAATTCACAGAGCTGGAATGCTATGCTCCAAATACACTACCATAAGTGCATTAATATTGTAGAGATGTGACTCTGATAACTGAGAGGACAGCATTGTATAGGGACAGTCAGAGCTGATGAAAGAGCACTTGGTTTAGAGAGCTATTACAATAACCCAAAGAAGAAATGCTAAGTGATTATTCCCATAGTAGTTGTAAATACAAAGAAAACAAATTAAACAATCAAAAAGAAGTAGACCTATTTGGAGTTATTATGAAAAAAGAATTAATAAGGCATTTTTTTTCAGAGGGTTCTTGAGTTTTTATAAAAAGAAGAGCTCAGTGACAACACATAGGTATTTGGATAACTGAATAAGTTTAAGGTTCATTTTTATGTAATAAATTTAGTGACAGTTGACCATCCTTATTCATTAATATAAATCACATCTAACCTGTGAAATGCTTTGCTTGATAGGGATAAAGTTCACCATTCTGAATTTGAGAAACCGTGGATTTCCAAGAAGTGTGGAGTAGACAAAATTGGCAGGAGCTAGATTTTAGGAATATCAGAATAGCCTTGATAGCTTTGTTTATGAAAACTGAATAGAGAAAGAAGAAAATAAGGTGGAACAGAAATTCCTTTATTTAAACATTGCCCATCAGAGGACAAGGAAATTGAGGAAACAAGCAAAACCACACAAACTAACAAAAATAGAATTGACAGACACAGAGGTTCAAAGCACCTTGAGATAGCATGCAGTCAACATTAACCAGGTAAAGAGAAAAATATCTCCATTTCTTGAAGAAGAAAAGTTTCAATTTTTAAGAAGTGAAATATGTGAAAAAAAGGTAATCTTAAGTACAGAGTACTGCCTTTGGATAATAATTTCTCTGCATCTATAGCACAGTCATGCCTTTTGACAAGGATTTTCTATTAAGCTTATTAGTTGTTAGCTGGTATATTTTGCTTGGTAATGTAGTTGGTTCTTAAAATAGAAACTTCACTTTTATTATAAAAAATATTGTGTCCCTTTGACATATGACTAGACCCTCTAGGTATGAGTTGACATGCCATAGAGAAGAAAACATCTGTCCTTGAGGAGCATATGAGTGACAAATTGATGGAGATTTATATTAGTGAACAACATTTATGGACATAATTTACAATATTCTCTGGATAAAATTTAACATATTTACAGAGTTTTAAATCTAATTATGGAGAATATAGCAAGAGGGCATATTTTGACAGGTAGGGTTAATGCTGCTTGAGAATGGAGAAGGTTTTGTTTATGGAGCTGTCTGCAGATGGAAAGATGTGATCGGCTTTTGTTTAAAAGCTATGGTTTCATCTTCATCCACAAAGTGAACTCATGTATGAGCAACAGAACATTTCCCATTGCACCCATTACAACATTATGTGAAATTATCATTTCTATAAAGGTAAGGTACTTTATGGATTATGGATTTATACTTATCTCCAAACTCAAGTTATATGTATTAAATATGTATAGCTTTTGTATGTTGAAAAGAAATAAGAAAATAGATGCTTGGGTGGAAATAAAAGAAAATAATCAGAGCTCTACATTTGGATTAATTTCTTCTATAAATCTAAAACTGCTAAGAACAAAGTCCATTGATTAAAAAATCAAATGAAATAAAAACATGATTAATTTCTATAAGAAATCAGGTGGCATCTGAGTAATCATTTTCCTTATGTGTGCCACACTAAAAGAGTATTTTTATTTAATTAAATTTAAGTTATAAATTTCAGAATATGAACCACTTATAAATATATTTACTATAGTTGATGTATGTAATGTATCAATTAAATTTATTTTAGTTGAATGGCTTTTCTGTAATTAACATAATGTAGTGATTTTTATATAAATCAGTAATTGGAATAAAAAAGAATTTGTTTAGCAACGAGTTTCCATAGTCTTATATTCACTTTCTAACATACTAAAGCAAAAAAAAAAAAAAAAAAAAAAAAAAAAGAAGAAAAGAAAGATAGATCTCTGCAACAAAGAAAGATCTCTGCATTCTAGTTGATCTCTGTTTTTGGTGACATTTCAGAACAAACCAGTTTCTGCATTATCAAGGACAAAAGAAATAAGAATAGACTGTATTTATGTGGGAAAAAGCAATACAAAATTACAAAACAAAAATCAGACTTCTAGTCATTGTTTTTGTATTGATACCACAGTACAAGAATGGATTTACAGCATAGAAGGAGACTATTTTATAGTGCTCCTTGCTACATTAGAAAAAAATCAGAGAAGAATAAAGAAAGAATAGAGGAAACTAGAGAACAGTGCTAATGGCTTCTTCTGTGACCTTGGGCATGTCACTTAACCTCCTGGTGACTCAGCTTTTCCATCTGTAAAACTGAATGGTAATTACCTCATTTATTCTCCCCTCAAAAGGTTGCCATTTGTATAAGCCTGGTTAGCACCAAGGACATTTCTTCAAGTTTTCTTTCTTTTCATAACCTGATGCCTATTTTTCACAATTTAAATTATGATTAATGTGATCACTATAACAAAATGAAAGGAAATACATAAGTTATCCACTTATCTTGTAAAATAGCTGATAGCTAAGCCATAATAATGTGTCTAATATATTTTTCCTTTGTGTAAATGAGTACAGATGAAAAGAAAAAGCCAAAGAAAAAGAAAAAACTACATTTAATCAGATACCAACTATCACTTATTTCTTGGTGGTTTCTCTATTTTAATTCAGCTTCTTTAATTTAAAAACTTATTGAACTCAGAATCAAAGCCTTCAATGAAGACGACACCATCTGCTGTGAAGACCCATTTTTATTGAATCTTCTCTCAGTGTTACTCTTGAGGTCATCTACTTACCTCACTCTTATCCTTCAGAAAAATGCAAACAGATGTTCCACTGTTCTCCTGTGTATCATCAGATCTGACTAACAATGGTAAAGTTCAAATTGGTAAATCTTCTCTGGTCTACATTATGTTTTCCAAATAACTTTGAGACACCCTAGTTTCTTGACACCACTTTAATCATTCAGTAAACACATTGATTACTTGACAAAGGAGATTTCAGCTAAATTGAACATTTTTAAGATCGATTTGGTCACTGTCTCACTATTTGAAGAACTAATACAATTTTAAACACATTTATTGTTCTCACATCCAGGATATTGTCCTAAAAATGCACTCTCAAGCCAGAGCATAAAACTCTTCAATAATTTTTATAACCCTGTATGAACAATTATTTTACAATTAACATCTAGGATTCCCAATTCAAAAAAACATGTCCAAGCAGTAGAGGAATGTGTTATTTAGATATGATGAATAATTATGTTTTATATTTGTGGTTACTGATTTATATATCCAAGTGGCATATGAACTATTTTAGCTAGAAAATAATTTAAAAGGAGAAATTGAAAGAAGGAGGTATTTTGAGTCAGAAGCAGATTAACAATAGTTAAATCAACTAAAAATTAAGAAACTCTTACTGGACTAATAAATGTCATCACAATACATATTCGTAGGATATGCATGGTTTTATTATTAAATATTTATGATACCACAATTCCACAAAAAACATAATTATGGCTTTTTAATGTGTCTCATACTGTTTGAAAACATGCTGTACAAAGCCTTCTAACACAAGGAATAAGAAATTTCTGTCCTTATTTTAATTTTCTAGAAATAATGCCTAACTTTTCATCTCATAACAGACCTCCCCTTTTCTACAGGATTCCATAAATTTTTCTTAATTTCTTAAATCCTTGACAAGCCTTCTTGAGTATTTCCAGCTTCTATTGTCAGTTTCCATGTGATCTTGTAGCTTCTCTACTCTGCTCCATACTCCAAACAATATCATATGTTTAGGTGGTTAGTGAAGAACCTTACTTTGAAGTGAAAGACTCTGCTTTGGTTTGGGTAGCAAACTACCCAAACCTAAAAGCTTTAAATTGTAACTTTAAAAATTATGTTTCATCACTTTAAAACTTATGAATTTGGATAGAGCTTCACTGTTTAATTCTTTTGTACTTTGTGGCATCACATGGGAAAACTCCACTGTATCATCTAAGAGATAGTCTCACTTGTAAGGTACATGATGGTTTTGCTCACATACATATGGCATTGATAGGAAGACTTTAGATGGATCTCATCTGGGACTCTAAGAAGCATCTGTGTAAACATGGCAGACATGGGGTAGATGGATTTCTTACATAGAAGCTCAAGGGCTTTATATAATTTTTATTTTAGAGCAACTTTAGAAAATTGCAAAGACAAACCAGGAAATTTTTATAGAAACACACATGGTTTTCCTGGTGTTAATATACTGCATTTGTATGTGTTATAGTTTAGGTATAAGGTGTACCCCTTATGCATATGCAAGAAAGTCTAGAGGTGAAATGATGGTATTCTGAGAGCTTTAACATAATCAGTGCATTAATCTGGTTGAATGGATTAACTAAGTGGTAATTGTAGGGAGGCAGGGTGTAGCTGGAAAAGATGGGTCACTGGGAGTGTTTTGTTGTGGCTTATATTTTATACTTGATGAGGGAAGCCTTCTCTCTGCCTTCTGATTGCCATGTCTTGTGCTGCTTTCCTCCTCCACACTCTTCTGCCATAATGTTCTTCCTCACCTCCAGCATGGGACAATGGAGCTTGCCATCTATGGACTGAAACCTCTGAAATTGTGAGCCTTAAAATTTTCTTTACCTCCTCTGACTATTCTTTTTAGATCTTTGGATCACAAAGACCAAAAAGCTGACCAAAATGATATAATCCACGTTTTTAAAATAATAAATTATATTCATACTTTATTATTAACTGAAACACACACTTTGCACCTGATGCACTTTTTCTATTCCAGGACTTCATCTAGAATAGCATATTACATTTTGTCACAATGTTTCCATGGCCATGCATTTGTAAAATTTCCCTTTTTTCTTAATGATCTTGACAGTTTTTGGATGTCCCTAAATTCTAATTTCTTCAATGTTTGTAATGTGATTAGACTGAATGTATCTTTTCTCTCTGGCATCTAGTTGATTAGGTCAGCAGAGAATCCTAGCAGGAAATCAGATGAGGATGAAATCATGTTTCATATTTACATGTTTCTTCTAGGTGAGAAATTTGGGCTGCCTGTGTCCCTTGAATACAAGGCAGTTACTCCATTGAACTCGTTTTCCCACTCACTTCTCCTTCCACTTCTGGGATTAAATGTAGTTGCAGCTTCACACTTTCTCATCCATAATAATTTTGCTACTTCTCATGATCTCCCTGCTCCTCAAGCCACTTCCTTATTTTTAGTATCTTTTTAGTTGTACATGAGCACAATATCTTTATTTTATTTATTTTTATGTGGTGCTGAGGATTGAACCCAGAGCCTCACACGTGCAAGGCTCTACCATTGAGCTGCAACCCTACCAAGCCACTTTCAAAGACAGAATATGACTCAAAATGTCAATAACTCTCCGTAATATCAGGTGGTTTAGATATTTGTGTTCCGTATACCTCCCCTAACACAGTGCTAGGCACATTTTGGTAACTCAAATTTTAAAAGAATTATTTAAATCCAGGAATATCAAGGGTGGACAAATGTTTTAAAGCAAGTTGTTTTATGAAAAACTGTAATATTCTTGATGTTTGAGAATGAAGACTGTGTTGTGTCACTGTAAAAACTACCTAAGATTAAAACAAGAAAGTTGTTTTAATTGTTGCTTTGGGCTGGTAGTGGCATAATCATGATAGGAAAACAAGGTGAAGGGTACCTTTTCAATTCACAACAGACAGGAAGCACAGAGGGAGAGGAAGAAAAGAACCAGGTTCCTAATGTACCCTTTAAGAGCAGACCTCTGATGATCTACTTCTTTCCACTAAACTTACCTACTAAAGGTTCCATCATCTCCCAATAACACCATTGTCTGGGACCAATCCTTCCACACATGGACTTTTATGGGACAATCAAGAATCAAACTAAAGCAAAAATATTGTATCATGAAGTCATGTGCATATTAATTCAATAGTAATTATAAGAAAAATAATCTGCACACATGACTACCTAAAAACTAAAAGATATATGTATGAAATATAAGATGTTAACAAACCAGCAAAGACACCAGCTTTTATCATTATATGCAAATATTTATATTTGGGCTGCACTGTACAATACTTCTGATATAAATTTGCATTGGCATCATGTAGAATTATGCATTTATAGTTTTGTTAATGCAATACATAACTGCACTTTGGAAATTAGACCTTCTGAAAGTTGACAGACATCAGGTAAATCAAACCACACTACAAAGCTTAAATAAACAATTCCCTGTGTTAAAAAATAATGAGTATAATGATTATTCTAATAGTACTATGTAAAGTCTGTTGTCATGTCTCTGAATCTTAAACTGATCATAAAAGCTGAGTGAAAATTCCACTTCAAAGTTTTTTTTTTCAAAAGACAATAAATTTTAATGCATTTAAATTCAAACTAGTCTATTATTGTTGAATTTTTTTTGCCAATAATTGGTAATCTATTACCTGTATATTTTATTGTGATACTACTGATTGTTACCATTCTCTTGCTGGTATTGTGACATTAAAATTATTTAACAAATATCCTGGGAATTGGAAGAAATTCCTCAGTATTCACACAGAGGATTTTCTACTGCATGTATTGTAGTTTTTCGGTGTCTCCCAGGCTGACCTAGCATTGAGTAAATTGAATGTCAAATGTGTCAACATGTTCTAACTGCCAGCGACATTACCATTTGTGCTCCTGAGAAGAAAGACAAAACATCCTGAAAGAAGCAGAATACAGGATTTGGAGAAGCGAGTGGAGTACAGACGATTTTTCCTTTATTTTTGGATTTAATATATTCTGATATTTCCATGCTTCAGGACTTTGACACCACTACCACAACCTGTCTATCAAGCACGGAATTAGAAGCAGCCATTTATTCCTTCATATTCCCACACAGACCCAGAGAACAGTGCAATTAAAACTGTGGCTAGAAACTGGCAGGCCTCAGTTTCTTTTAAACGTATTTCATAGCAGGTACCTATCCCTTACTGACAACCAATTAAATTGCAAGTATTACCATGGAAATAATTTTCCTTTTTTTGCAATTGATTAAATAGTGGGAACTTAAAAAATACAGTTGCAAATACAACTTCTACACTTCTTTTTATATTTAAAAAAAAAAAAACATTCAGGTTTGCTCCTAGAAAAAAATTTTTAGTATTGTCATTTTTTTAACATTAAAATAAATAAAATATTTTATAGTTTAATGTATTCCTGTTATCTGAATGCTTTTTATTTATAGTACTGAATGGTCTCATCTAGGTTAGATTTCACTCTGGTAGTTCTAACATATTTTGAATAATCATGACTGAAGAAATTCCTGAATTTTAGTCTACTTTTTAAAACCCACTTAAATCTATACCCAGTTGAATAAGCTTCTCTAAATTTAATTAAATTATAAGAGTGTTGGATTTCTAAATATGTTAGCATTTCAAGCCTATGTCCTAAAATTACCTCTGCTCATTTATATTTTCCCACTTGATTTTGCACTCTCCAAAGGAGAAAAATCTGTAAGGAAAAACTTAAATTGACAAATTTGATGATTTTTTTTTCACTTAAATGCATTACCCCACTTCCCTTAGTCACAGAAAAGTTCAAATTATAAGCTGAACATATTGAAGCCCAGATCTTTACAAGACCACATTTTTTGGACATTTTTTATACCCCAACTGGATTTTGTGTTAATATCTCAGCAAAGAAATGTCAGAAAAATGTTGTGAAAGCTTTTGGACAATCTTAACAATAGAAATTTAATCTTTCATTCTTGTGCATAGATTTCTGTGATAATGGCAGCAAATTCTCATAGGCATTTGAATCAAGAGGTAAACCAAAGACACTGGAACAAGGAGATTGGAGCTGGGATCCCTGACAATGTAAGTAAACTTTTTAAACTTCCAAGATGCATAGTCCAAATTTGTTTTTGAGATAAGCTATTATCTTTTTTGATCACACTCACTGCATGTTTGTGTTTTGCCATATGCAATAAAACTAAACCTAAATAGAAGAAAAAGATGGAGGGATGAGAGAACTTCTTTGATATTTGAGTATAACAAACCACACAACCATTCCATGTTTTATTCTGTATGATTAAAATTCTAAAATTCATCAAACTTTTATTTGAAATCTATGCTATAAAAGAGAATAGAAAATCCACATTATAACTCATACAGTTGTATTCTAATAAGCTATAATAAATATTACACATAATCTGTCTCTGATGTACTATTTATTGAGTACAAAATCACAGTGACCCCATGAATACTCTATTTCCTGTGAGTCGACAGTAATATATGTACTTATATGAGTGGGTCGGTAATACATGAAGGCATCATACATAGATCATTGGTGCTACAGAAACAGAACACATTTTTTGTATTTGGGTTTTTTTTCCATTTATCAATTATATTGCTCAAATAAAAATATTTTTCTCACCATGTAGTGGGCAATCATTGAACTTTGAAGTATATAAAGATAAAATACTATATTTTATTCATTTATGTATTTCATATCTATTTCTGGATTCACATTTAGTTATAGATACATCTTCTTGAATAAGTAATGGGAAATGAACTTGTTTTGCTACAAAGAATTTTAAAAACTTGGACAACATTCCTAAAACAAAAAATTTCAGACATTGTACAGTAGGTAGTATAGAATGGTGATTCATTGAGTTTTATAATCACCCTCTAATTTATACTTAGAGGAACTATTATAATAGTGAAAAAAATTGCAGAAAAAAAACTTTAGTGTATCTATGATAAATATACCCAGGAACATAAAGGAACAGATATTCATAAGGAAGAGTTAAATAAAACATATAGAACTATCATAAAATTCTAAAGTTGAAAAATATAATTTCAAAATGAAAAAATAATTATGAATTGATAGACTCTAGTGGAATTCAGGTCAGTAAATTCAAAACATTAAAGAGAAACTGTTTTAGCAGAAGCCCACAGGAATTAATTGAAAAAAAAAATTAAACCTACAAATCTGTAGCAGGTAGGATAGTAGCCTACCAAAATGATATACCTTGTAGCCCAATCTGTTTAGTTTACAAATGTGGGCTTATTTGGCAAGTTTTTGTTGTTTTTATGAGAAATTGAACCCAGGGCACTTAACTACTGAGCCACATTTTCATCCCTTTTTAAAACAAGGCCTCACTGAGTTGCCTAGGGCCTTGCTAAGTTACTGTGCCTGGCTTTGAACTCATGGTCCTTCTTTGTCAGCCTCCCAAGCCACTGGGATTACAGGCATGTACCACTCTGCCTAGGGCATGGTATCTTTACTGAAGTAATTAATCAGGAAACATGAGCTGAGATTAACCTACATTTTCTGGGTGAATTCTATGTTCAATGACAAGTGTCTTACAAGAATATATAGGGAAGGGCTGGGGATGTGGCTCAAGTGGTGGCACGCTCGTCTGGCATGCGTGTGGCCCAGGTTCGATCCTCAGCACCACATACAAACAAAGATGTTGTGTCTGCTGAAAACTAAAAAATAAATATTAAAATTCTCTCTCTCTCTCTCTCTCTCTCTCTCTCTCTCTCTCTCTCTCTCCTCTCTTTAAAAGAAAAAAGAATACATAGGGAGACACATATAGGTGAAATGAAAATAAAGAAGAAACTATTTGATGATGGAAAGAGAGATAAAAAACAAGTGAAGAAATTCTGGGAGCCAACAGAGCAGAAGTGTGAAAGCTTTCTTCCCTAGAACCTTCAGTGGGAGCAGATCCAGCTAACATCTGGATATCAGACTTAAATCTTCTATAATATAGTGGAATATATTTGTGTAGTATTAAGTCATCATATATGCAGTATGCATTCATTAAAGTACATGAGAAAAAGGACAGAAAGTCCTGTTTCATTCATACAAATAAATATTTATTATCTTCCTCTTTATATATAGTATATGCACACAAATCATCATACATGTTATTGGTAGACATCATCTATAGATATCATGAATGTCTGATTATCCTACAACATAAATATGAATAATGACCACTGAAAAAATACATACTTATCCCCAAATTTGATTACTGTAAACCACCAATCCAGAAAGCTGCATAAACTATAACCATTTAAGGCACTGAGGCACATAATAAATTGAAATAAAATCAGTGATCGAAAAAATAAAAATAAAAGATGTATTAGAAAAGGGGGAGCAGACTGCAGATACCTCTTCAGAAGCAATTCAAGTCAAGTAACATTGGAATGAAACTTCAAAGTGTTCAAAAGCAACAAATTCATTTAGAATCTTTATCTACCAAAAATGTCCCTCACAAATATATAAGAGTAAAATATTAGTTGAATACACACTATGGTACATTGAGAGTATACATCAGAAAATATACAGATATGACTGAAGGCACCAACAGCACTGCAGAAAAAATATAATTATTACACTGAGTGTGAATGAATAAATTATGTAGTAAAAAGTAATCCAAAAGAAGACAGAAAAAGAAAAAGGAAATCAGAAAAGATGTTTAAAAAATGGCAAAACTATGTAGATTTAAATGTGACAAATGAAAATTATCTAAATAGCTATGCAGATAGATTTGATTGTTATACTGAATTTTTAAAAGCAAGACATATAAAATGTTGCCTAGAAACATTTGACTTAAATATAAAGACACATATAAATTAAAAGTAAAAGGATAAAAGATTATATACTGTTGAAATACTAATTATAAAAAATTGAAAAGTCTACACTAATGATAGATAAAAGTAAACTTGAAAGCAAATTATCAGTTTAAAAGAAATATTTCTTAAAAATGTTTATTGTGAAGACACAGCACATACAAATGTAAATTACTAATGTAAAAGAAACAAAATTTTACAAAAATGAAGACTACAGAAAAAGGCAAAAAATACAAATGCAAAATTCACTAATCCTCTTTCAGTAATTGATAATAAATTCTGAGAGAAAATCAGTAAAAATTTAGAAGACAGAAATATCACTATCACACTTGATCTGATTTTTCTTTATGAAACATTAGGTTAAATTATCAAATGTTAAGGGTTTAATTAATTATTTAAAAATAATTAATAAAATAAAGAATACACACATTATTTAAGTATGATATTTTGAACATTAACTATATTTTGTGTTGTAAACATATGTCATTACAGTTTAGAGCATTTGAATCTAACAGAGAACTTTCCTAGTCATCAAAATATTCTATTAGAAATGAGTGAGCAAGAAATTCTAAATTTTTCAACATTTTTTGGAATTAAGCATAAACAGGTTTATGGCCTTTTAAGTAGTTACCACTTCACAGTTACATAGGTAGAATTTTTCTCTAAACTTATGGAGATGCACAGCTTCAATATGTACAGCTTTTTATTTAAAGAAAATAAGCAAGACACTTCAATAATCCATGGTTTAAAACAAGTCAAAGGGATAAAAAGAAAATATTTTAAACTAAATGAAACACATTATCCCTACAGGAATCACTATATAAATTAGTGGTATGAAGTTAAAGAAGAGGTTAGAGTAAAATTAATTACTTTATGACTTCTATTTATTTAGTCTGTACTTAGGGCTTTCATCATGCTAAGCAAGTGTTCTGCCAGAAACTACATCTTCAACGCTAAGTTAATATCTTTAAATGGCTTCTTTGTGAAAATGAATTGAAGTGTAAGTTAATGATTTAAAGCAAATTATACTCAAAATAAACCAAAAGAAGAAAATAATAAAATATGTATAGAGCAATGAAACAAATTCAATAAATCAAAAGTAACAGAAAAAGTCACAAAATATTTATTTGAAAAACTAATAGAATAAAATGTTAGCAAATAAATTGAGAGAAAAGAAAGTAAGTATATATTTTCAATGTTAGATGTAAAAACTAACAGATAAATATGGTCCTTGTAGATAGGAAATGCATAATGAGAGAATAACATGTCCAAACTTTGGTTAAATGATTTAAAAATTTCAAATTGTTTGAAAGGGACATCACCAAAACTAGCTCAAATAAGATGATAAAATCATATTAGCCTTTCTTGTATTGAAGAAATTGAATTTATAATTATAAATTTTAAACACACAGACATACAAGTCTACATACCTTAACTGTATGATTTTATAAATCTTTAAAGAAGAAAGAAGAACAATCATATGTAAATTCTTTCAGTAAATATACAATAAAAAAAATCAACTTTACATATCAAGTTATGAGTCTGGCATGGTCCAGGAGCTAAACCAATCAAGTTCATTATGCAAATAAAAATACAGACCAGAATATTCAAAACTATTGACATATAAATTTTTAACAAAATATTAGTAAACTAAATCTAGCAATATAATAGGAGAGTGCAAATGACAACTACAGTTCATTACAGAAATATAAGATAGACATAACATTCAAAAATCAATTTATTTAATTCACAATTTAAATAGAATAAAAAAAGTTGGGCTGGGAATGTGGCTCAAGCAGTAGCACTCTCATCTGGCATTTGTGGGGTTCTGGGTTCGACCCTCAGCACCACATAAAAATAAAATAATGATGTGTTTGTGTTCACCAAAAACTAAAAAAATAAATATTAAAAAAACTCTCTCTCTAAAAAATAAATAAATAAATAAATAAAAGATGAAGTTATCAAATTATTAGATTCACAACATTTGACTAAAAACACCATTGAAGGTAAAATCTCAGGGAGATTTTCTGAAATTATAAATATTATTTCAGAAAAATCTATAGTTAACATCAATCTAGTGCTCTAGGTTTAAATTATTTCTTCCTAAGATCAAGAAAAAAATGAGAATGGCTTCCCTCTATTTCTCTTTGTATATTATCAACACATTATCTAACATTGAACTAGAGGTCTCAGTGCCACATGGCAACAAGAAAAAGAAAATCATTCACACAAGGTGAAAATGAAAAAGTAAAACTGCCTTTAGTTATAGATGACATGATAGTATACATTAAAATTCTGTCAAACTATGTATAAAATTATCAAAATCGAGTATTAATTTAGCAAGTTCTCTAAAATTCCATTATATGTATATACATTTCCAATTATTAAGTAGAAAATGAAATAAATATAATGTTATGTACACCATCAGTAGAAAATATTATTATGAGTAAATTTCAAAAAATATACAAATTGTTGCAGTAAAGGTAAAAAATATTGATAAAAATTAAATAATATATAAAATCAAATTTCTCTCTTTTGGAAGATTTGATGCTAATGTGTGTTATGCTTTTGGTAGTAGATTTCCCCAAAAAAACTCATGTGTGAAACAATGCAAGAGGGTTTAGAGATGAAATGATTGGGTTATGAGATCCTTAACCCAATGGGTAAATTAATCACCTGATGGAATTAATTGAGAGGTAACTATATGTAGGTACAGTGTGGCTGGAAGAGGTGGTCATTGGAGGTATGCCCTTGGGTTATATATTCATTGAGCTGAATTAGTCTCTCCTTCTTGTTGAAATTCCTGATCTGTGTCCATGCACCATGGTTTTCTGTCATGATCCTCTGCCTCACCTCAAGCCCCAAGGAATGGAGCTGTCCATCTAAGAATTGAGACTTCTGGAACCATGAGCTCCAAATAAGAATTTCCTCCTTAAAATTGTTCTTCTCATATTTTTAGTCACAGCAGCAAAAAGGCTGGTCAAAACAATGTAGTTTTCAGTATCTCAAAAATAACAGTTATATTTGATGTGCTTTCACTTCAAGTCCTAGGGAATACTTAAGCAAGTCCCATGGTGATTGTAAAATTATATGGAAAGAGATCTAAAATAGCAAAAACAATTTTGAAAATAAAAATAAAGTAGGATAATTTATACTACTTAATTTTAAGAAATACTATTAATCTAAAATAACCAAAAAAGTGTAGTATTTACTATGCATGGATGTATAATTGAACAAAATTGAGTCCAAAAAATAGGTTCATTAAATAAATGTATATTTTTGTTAATAAATAGTAGTTGAAGAAATGAGCATTTTATATCTACTTAAAATAGATCATAATGGATCATTTGATACAAATATGGAAAAAATATAAATTTCCACATTTACCTCCATAAATACAAAATATTGTATTCTTATCCTAAATATTCTTTAGAATGAACACAATCTAAATGTAAAATCTACATCTTTAAAATTTCCAGAACATAAAGCATAAGAAAAACTGGTTTTGGTGTTGACAAAGATCTTAAATAGGATAATAGGTAGATAATAGTTCTTCTCAGATAGGGCCAAGAAGCACAAATTACAATATAAGAAAATTAATATAGTTGGCCTTATAAAATTTAAAAAATGAGAAGACTAGGAGAAATACACACATATACAAATATTATTGCTGGGAGCCATCAGCCAAGTAGGTATGACAAATTCCTTGCCAGCTTACTCCCATGCTGTCTAGTGGAAGGACTTCTGAAAGGTGACCTTGCTCAAGGACCAGGGCGGTTTAGCATAATAGGAGATTAGGGTGTTCCCCCTTTAGAATAGGGCGGTTTAGCATAATAGGAGATTAGGGTGTTCCCCCTTTAGAATAGGGCAGTTTAGCATAATAGGAGATTAGGGTGTTCCACCTTTAGAATAGGGCGTATCCTGCTGCTGAGTTTCTCTTGAGTTCTTAGGGTCAGACAGTATATTTTGGGAGACAGAAGCCCATGTGGGTGGATTTGGGCAGAGTAGTGGATTTGGGCAGAAGTGGATTTGGGCAGAGATCGTGGATTCCCCCAGAACGTGTTTGTAGATGGCCAGTGTGAGTTCGGGAATAAAGAATTGCTGTTTGAATCTACAAGCTGTGTGGAGACTCGTGATTTGTGCCCAGCCAGAGACTTCGGCATATTATCACTATAGATCTACCACTATGAGTAAAATAAAGCAAACTGATAAAACCAAATTATACAATAAATGTTGAAGAATAGAAGGCGATGTTGCTTGGATAAATGTCAATTTGTCTTCCCACTCTAAAAAATAGTTTTCAGTGTTCTAAAATTTCAACATATACTGATAATGACGTAGCAATTTTTTTCTTATTCAGCTAAAGAAAATGAAATCATAAGTACATGAATGTTAATAGCAGCTTATTTCTCATAGTTCACTTGATTTCAAAACAAGGCAAGTGTCCATCAATTGTGAATTAATATATGAACTAAATGTGTCAGATTCATACAGTGGTATCTTTCTCAGAAATAAAGTTACCAACTATTCATACAAACAAAAATGTGAACATATCACAAAATATTATCCTGAAGAAAAGAAGGCAGAGAGAAAGTACCATATACAGTATGATTTTGTCATTGGAAAAAACTCAAATAAGCCTATAAAATCAAACCTGTGATTGCCTCAAGTCAGGAGTTTTGAGGGAACAGCCTACAAAGAGGCAATAATAATATTGTGGGGGTTAAGAATTATCCTCTATCTTCATTACAGTTTATACCATGTCAGTTTATACAGTTTATACCATATCATTTGCCACAACTGATGAGATCAGATTGCACATCATAATCTTCCAGTTTACAAATGGTAAGTGATTTTCATTAGGGTCCAATTTTTGTGTTGTGTTCTATGGGTTTGCATAAATGTATTATGTCATGTATGCATTGCATTGTCCAATTCAGGGTAGTTTCACTGCCCAAAAATCTAATGCATTTTTTAGTTCTATATGGTATGTCTTAAAAATCACTGACTAAATATTTTAATTATCATTTTAAAAAGAATATGATAGGCAAGTAAAAAAAAATGTGTGTGCATATACGAATAGATTTCATGGATTCACACTTTATGCTAGAAGAAAAGTTGTGACAGATAGAAGAGGTCACATTGCAAGTGTAATAAACAGGGAAGCCACAAAATGCAAAACTAACTTGAAGAAAATAAATGATTGATAGTGCAATCCATGTGCAAGTAGCTAAGAAGAAACTTGGGAAACAGAAGGGCATCAGGACAATGGAATGCATTAAATAAGAGTGGGAGTATGGGTTTAATAAGTGTCAGAATGGTGGATACTCATACAGAGGAAAAAAAGAATTCAAATGCACAATGCAAATGAGGACCATAAAGTAACCCTTTGCATGTATTTGTAATGTGCATCCAGAATTTGGAATGAATATTTTAGCAATGGTTCACTTTAACATATTTTTAACATACTTACAAAAGAATGAAACCCTTAAAACTAGCTATCTGGCCATTGAAAATAATTCAATAATTAAAAGTACCTTCTAGGGAGTTAACACTTGGTATCTACAATTTTTCTTCTAGTTGGCAGTATTCTAGCACATAACATCAACCACATCCCCAAAGGATAGGTTCAAAAGTTGAATTTGAATTACAATCATAGAGAGAAATGGGTTTTTTCTGTAGTTTGGTTTGGCCACAATGTAACAAAGCCAGCAATGGTTTTCTTATGGACATAAATCTCTATAAAAGCAACTTCCAATGATCAAATAATGTAACTAGAAAATCCTCTAAAAACAAACACTAGCACATTAAAAAGCTTCTTCAGTATCTTGGCATATATTTTACATAATAACGAAATCTAAGTAAGTCAACACATGTTTGGTAATCATGGAATAAACTACGCATCAACTACCCATATGTATGGCAGAAAAATCAATAGGATATCAGACTTACAGGTTCTATGTAGATGCAGTATCTTTTCTTTCTCTTTGAATACACTATTTGTATCATGGATTGTTAATGGGAGATATAAGTGCCTGCATTTAAAAGCCCTCTGTAATGTGCTTCTTATTTATTTTTGCTCTTCTGTGATGCTAACTGTAACTTCATGGCACCATTTGATAAAGAAAAGTTTTAGGTTTTGTGAAAATGAAAACTTGTTCCTCTTTATATAGTCTCACAAACTTAATCTACATAGACTTTCCTTCATAGGTCAGAGGAAGCTCAGGAAGCTATGCAGCAATTGTGAATGTAACTCTGAAATCCAAAAGACTTTCAGTGCTCTGAAAAGACCACAGCTACATATAGGTTGTGCTTGAACCCAATTGATTTCACTGGAAAATAGCAAAAGGAAAACCTTCATCATGCAAATACTATACACAAGGTACTTTAATACAAGTTTGATTTCTTATTCCTCAAATACTCTTTGAGAAAGATGTTATTCTCATTTTACAAATGAGGAAACAGTCCACTGATCAAAGAACTGTGTGCCAAATCCATGAACAGGGTAGAAAATACTGTTGTACCCTAGTACCTGGTCACTTTGTCATTTATCATTCCTTTCTTCCCTTGCCCACACCTGAGCAAGGTAAACCATGTTTGTTATTAAAGGTTTTTTATTTTTATTTCTATTTTTTTGTTTAGAAAAATGATCTTCGGTATGTTTATGTACATATGTTTGCATAATCAGTCATGAAAGCCTGACCGCTAAATATTGCCATGTCAAGCATTAATACTTTAGGACATCTGCTCTTTCTCCTCCATGTATGCAAATTATACATTATACCCCTGATCCATATGGTGGCAAAACATAGAGGTCATTTCTGTCTAGTAAATTCAGATGTCAGTATTAATTCAAGAAGATAAAAATGGGAAAAAATTCTTATCATGAAACAGTTAAAGTCTCTGCTTTTTGTTTGTCAATTTATTGACATTTTCATACCAGGTTTGTTAACACATGTAATGAATAACACAAGGTTAAACTAATCCTGTCTGTATTTTTTATAGAACCATTTCCATCACATCCTATAACACTGTTGTATCTATTTTGTATCACAATATGTTCTGACAAGAGAAAGCAGAATATTAAATCACTTCCTTTTCATTACAGTAATACTTTTAAAAATTCTTTGTTCAAAAATTTAAGTTATTTTTCTCTGATCACAGTGCATACATCTCAGTTCTTTTGAAGTAACAAACTGACATTTTTATTATAAATTATCCTGTTAAAGGTGCTGTGGTTTAATAAAATATTTTCTTCTCCCTATGAAACCAGCTATTTAACAGCCATTAGGTTTGTTTTTGTTTGTTTTCGAGGCAATTCCAAATTGCTAACTTCAGGCATTGTAAATCCTGGGCTATACTCAGCTGTCTGAATTATTCAATCCCAATTAACTTCTCCACAAATGTTCTGGTTGACATTGATTCACATATGAACTTGAGAGTTAAATGTTTCTACTTCCTTTCATTAAGGGACATTTGTGGATACATGAGATGCCCCCAAGTGAAACACTTTCAGCTTCAATATTCACACTCATTCTGTAAGATTTAATCATTTTAATTTATCACTTAATTCATGACTTTTGAAAATTCATTAAAAAATTAATCTCCAGTCAAGGTTTTCAGCCAAGAAATTGTAGTCACAACATTGTTAATCTTGGAACAAGTCTGTCTTTTCTAAAATTGTGTTTGAATAGATTTGAAATTCAGTGAATAAAATTGGTGATAAGTTGTGCAAATGGAGGCAAGTGGTGCATCAGTAGTCAAAGAATAGCAGCTTTGTTTCTGAATATTTGTTTGATTTCCAGGGAGATCATATGTTAAAAAGTATATGAAGTATGTGTTCCAGGTTTCAGAAAGAAATTAGTTTATTAGTCTCTAGCCCATATAATTTTAACAAATAGAGAATGTGTTATCCCCAGTGTTTTATTTTGAACAAAGAAATACTAAGGATATTACCTTAGTCACTTTTTTTAGATTTGTTCTTAGTGTAATTTTGTAATATTTGTTTTTATAATTACATAATTTCTATGTTATATTCCTGTGACATACTGATTAGCATCTATGAGGTATCGGAATGTGTTCTAAAGAGTGAGGGACAATTATGAACAGACGGAAGAGCTTGCTTATCTTCCCTGACTGCTCATTTCGTAGCATAAAGCAAGTAAAAAAAAAACTGAACAAATAAACATAGTACTTTCAGACAGTGGCAAGTTACTGAATAAAATTAAACAGGTAATATGATGAAGAGAAATTGTGGTAACGATATCCTTAGCATTATCAAGAAAGATTTTTTGAGATAAAACATTACTTATTTAAAATTTGAATGGTGAAATAGGATGACCCAAAGATTCATGTAGAGAAGTCTTAAGAAGGAACAGCTAATACCACATTCTTACATTGCAACAAGTCTGGCATTTTTATGAAAAAAATATATCTGTATATCTATGTAGATAGACATACATATGCATATTAGTATATCTGGAGATTATGATGGAAAAAGTAGATTCCAATCACAAATATCTTGTGTTACTTTGAAAGTTTAATAGAAAGATGATAAGTGTTGTAATTGCAGAGGAGTAATCATGTGATTAATTTTTTTTTTTTAGGTTACTCTGTTAAGCGGAGAAGAGAGTTTACAGCAGTTTTTTAGTTGGCTGTGTTTCGGGTTATTGAATATTGATTACAAATGAGGAGAGAAGACTGCAACCTCAAGCAAGTCTTCAGAGAAATGGTACCGCAAAAGACAACAGAGACTGTAAGAGAGTTTATAAGTAAGGAAATACCTCTTTCCTCTCTTTTTTTAAATAATGAGAGACACTAAAAGAAGTCATAGTTGTATGCTGATTTAAATATTTCCAATTTTCAGAGAAAAATTAATGAATTGGGATAGAGAAGGGAAGGTCTCAAAAGTACAAAGTCAAGACTTGATTCAATCCAAGTATTAATATGTCCTCAGGGCATGCCTTTGTTCTGGACATTACAGAATAAGGATCATAGGTGTGGGATGAACATTGTGTATGGGTACTTATTAAAGACACAGAGGACACCTGGCATTAGGAAGCAGTCTCCTGACCCAGGGTTATACATCTTTGCTGAAGCGAAAGTCTGTCTCTATAAGTCACCTGCTAGGTTTGTTTTTCTCCCAGGCATGTGTTCATTGTTTGTTTGAAAAAAAAAAAAGGTTTGACATTATCATAGTGAGCCATGCGGAAATGACTATTGCAGACACATCGGGTGATTTTTGTCCTTAAAGGCTATTTTATAACCTCATTGCTCATAGTGTCTGAATGATCTTCAAAGTCTTACTCCATCTTTTCAGTCATCCAATGTCCTGTGGTTGAGGGTCACCCAACTGGCTAATAGTTCTTAAATGGTAACATACCAATTCTAAGCATGGCATTAAATTAGGGAAATTTTAGGTATTTATTCTGACATCTACTACAAGTATCCGAGGAATGTAACAGGAAGATAAAACAATTTTTTCCTTCACAAATATCCTCCATAAAGACCAATGGTGGAACCATTTCAGTGCTCTGGAGATGCTTGGGTTTACTAGAGACACTGTGGCATGTTTTGTCTATATTTTAGTACTAAATTTAATGCGCCAGAACACAACAAGGGCACAAAGAACCAATTCAACTGAGACACCATTAACAGGAGAGTCCTGTGAAGTTACAGGTGTGGGACTTTTTTTCATTACTGCAGCTTTTCTTCCTGTTCCAGGTTCTTGAGGCACTATAATTACAAGGTATCAGAAATTTCAGTGCTTGTTTGCCAAGGTGGATTCTTAATCACTGGCAGAAATAGCACTGAACTGTGTGCCTAATCTTAAGCCACCAAAGAACTTCCAGTCTGGACAGCTTACACCAAAGATTTTCTCTCTCACTTGATCTTACAATAACTCCCAATAAGTATGTAAAATTTTCTATATCTTTACATTTCCAATCTGTATAATATCCTTTGTGCAAGTTACAAAATCTGAAGTAGGTATAAATTCCAGAAGATGCTTATATGTACAGGTTTCGTATATGTGGCTGTGTGTGTGTGTGTGTGTGTGTGTGTGTGTGTGTTTGGAACTAATAGATGGGGACTATAGCAGATGAAAAAACTGAAATTGTGAATTTATAAAAAAAGTGATATTTAGTTCCCAGTTTGGGAAAGTTCAGGTCTCTGCCAATGTCCTGACATAATTTTATATTCAAAATAATCCATATTTTTATGATAACATGCATCATCAAAGTAGGTTGTCCAGTATCACAGCCAGGAGATTTAAGGTTCAAATCTTACCTTAAACTGTGTTTAATCCTTAACAACACAGTAAATACACATCAACTCACTAATTAAACCCATTCAGTTACATTCCATAAACTGCAAGATGAACTACAAAATATATTTCTTTCAATGTTAACTTTTCTCTTAGATCTTAATCATTGCTATGTACCATATTAGCCATGTCAGCAAAACAAAAATCAAACTAGCCTCAATAGTTTTTGCTTATTAAAAAATTTTCCCTATGGGCCTATGTCTTTGACAAATAATTTTAAAATGAAGTCTCTCAGGTACTTGCTTTATAGTTAAATTTGAGTTCATTCTTAATCTAATAAAAATAAATATTTGACTATAGGTTTCAGGTTTTTCAGTTTTCAGTATTATTATTATTATTATTATTATTATTATTATTATTATTATTTTGAGGTGGGGGAATACTGGGGTTTGAATTCAGGAACACTCAAACACTCAGCCACATCCCCAGCTCTATTTTGTATTTTATTTAGAGACAGGGTCTCACTGAGTTGCTTAGCACCTCTCCATTGCTGAGGCTGGTTTTGAACACATGATCCTTCTGCCTCAGCCTCATGAGTCACTGGGATTACAGGTATGTGCTACTTTCCTTGGCTATGTTTCATTTTAATAGGGAAAAATAAATTGTTCAAAATGATTTTATCAAATAGTTACTGAAGGCAAAACTAAGATGTTAATTATTTCCATTACATTCTTTTAAACTTCAGATAGTCAATGTTCCCTTTGGTTCCTCTCAGGTAAATCTTGTAAGGGGGGCAGGACTCATTTATGACAGTTGAGAGGTCCCCATTATATTTTATAAGCAGTAGCAGAAACCTGTAGTCTATGTACCAAAACATGATTTTAACAATTTACAACTCTTATCAAAGAAAAAAACACACTGTACTTATGAAAGTGGCTAGAACTTTTACAATAATAAATGACTGGTTTGAAGTTAATACAGATCTGTTAAGTGCATAATTAAAGTGTGATATTTCATGTGACACAATTAGCTTCCTGCATGTCAGTGTATCCTAATTAACTTGGCCAAGTTTGACAGGTATCAGCATTTCTTTTCTTTGTGCCCTTGTTATATTCTGGCACATTAAATTCAATATTAAAATATAGACAAAATATGCCACAATGTCTCTGGTAAATCCAAACCTCTCCAGAGCACTGAAATTATAGTCACAATCTCTTTCCTTAAGAAAATGATACTGAGAAAATAAAAATATGGGAAATTAGCCAATTATCTATTGAAAAGTTTTGCATGAATTACCTATTCAGTAACTCTGAGGAAAATAATTTTCTGATGATTTTAATATAATTTTTATATAGTTTGATTAATTATGATAGTTCAGTAATTTAAAAAAAGCACAAGGACAGTATCTATTATGTGTAATCCCTTTGATAGTTAGAGTATAGATACAATAACTTAAAATTGAAACATGGTTTGCAGCAGTAAATATATTTTAATATTTTATAAACTGTTAAGGTAATTAATGAAATACAAATGAAATTAACATTTCCTAAAATTTAGATATATATTTTAAAATTTATTAGCAATGTTTTTTTCAATAATGTAGAAATCAACCATAGAAGGCATTAAGTAGAACTACTCCCCAAAATCGTCAGGTTTTATTATTACCACTATTGTTATAATTATTTATATTAAAAATGTTCACATTTGTCAGTAAAATTTGCCATATAACAACATATCCCATTTGATACTATTATTGATGTAATGAACTGTAGTTCTTAATCCATTTCTTTCTCAAATAAGGTGCTCTCTTACTATTGCTTATTTTTCTTTAATTTTTTTAATGTATGCATAACAAAAATCTAAATACAAAGCATAAAAAATTGCAGGTTTTTGAGAAGGTTTTGCAAAATGCTAGAATTCTGAGTTTCTTGAATGATCTTGAAATGTTAGCTGCTCAAGTTTTAATTACTAATGTTACCTCTAATTTATGACATTTATGAAATATAGTGATTAAATTATGAAATGAATGAATTACAGATGGGATTAAACTGATAAAATTTTACAAAAAATGCAAGTAGACAATAACTTTAAGAATGATGCCCTCTGCTTATTGGTATTAGAAGGGTAGTTGTAAATGGGTGTATATTTACTTACCTTAAATTTTAGTGTTCTTTTTTTACACTATATTGACATTCAAAAGATATAACTTTGTCTATAAGCTAAATGTTAATACACAAGTAAAACAATACATATCAAAATTTGCAATGCTTAAGAAATGGAGATGCTTCTTTTCATTTAATTCTAGCTAACTTGCTTATGGAAATTTAATTCAGAAAGCAACTGCAACTCAATAAATTTTCCCATAATTTTATATTTTATGTGGAGATATTATCAATTAAATGGCAATAACTAATTTTAGATGATTGAGAACTGACCAAATTTGTCAATTTATAAAAGGAGAAAATAGCTTGAATTGCTACTTTCCTGTGAGAAACAACAATATGAATTAATTCATCATAGAGATAATTAGGTTATTTTTGAGAACACAAGAGTAGTCATTTTTCTAGACATTCTTTCTTATGCTTAAAATGTTAGACAATTTCTTTTAAAAATAGTACATACTACACACCTAATCAAATGGCCCAATTATAATAAAATGGCAATTACAAATGTCAGAACAGGTTACAGACCAACTGGGTCTCTCAGATATTTCTGACAGACTATGGAAAGTAGACAGTACTACTTTGAAAAACAGATTGCCAATTTGTTATAGATCTACACTTTTCTATACAGCTATCACTTTCATATATATTTACTAAAATGTTTTCAAAGCTATATCAACAGAGAAATCTGTATATGAGTGCTTTTAGCAGGAATATTTCTAGTCACCAAATATTAGAAAAGATTCAAATGTGTTTCATCTGGTAAATTGATAAACATTTGCATAACCCTACAATGGAATACTAGTCAACAATTATAAGGAAAGCCCATTCACATGTGCAATAGCATGAATGAATTTTAAATAAAAAATGTCTGACTCAAAATGCTTCATCTGATGTATTTCCTTCACATGGTATTCTGGAAAATTAGACTGAGAGGAAACTCATCAGTGGTAGCCAGAAACTGCAGGTGGCCATAGGAAAGGACAGTGGAATATAGCATGAGCACAGGTTTTGAAATGAGGAACTTGCATTTTTGGATACAGCCTTTGTTTTAAAGTGAAGGAATCTGGATTGTGATATAAATTATATAATTTCTTATGCCTTCCAAAAACATATCTGAACACTGAAAAGTGAATTTTGCTATACATACATTACAGCTCAGTAAAGCATAGTATAAAAAAAAACTTTAATCAATTAAAGTTTAATTTAATTAAAGTTTAAACACTTTAATTTAATTAAAGTTTCATTAATATTTTACTTGTAAGAGTGTTTTTCATTGCATTAAGCAAGTTGCTAAATAACTATTTTTCAAAAAATTTTAGTAATTCTATTGAAACAGTGTCAACTAATTAAAAACTATTTCAATTACTGAAAAGTAAACTTTTGAATGATTACAAGCACATGTGGGAAATAAATGTTGTATTTTATTATGTTACATTAATGAAACAAGCAACTTTTATCTTTAGAACAAGCAGAAATACCACTCTTGTATGAGAACAAAAATCTGCAATTTACTAACAAAGCCAGTTACCATTGTACAAGCTTTATTTTTAGATAATTTTTAAAAATAAAATATAAAGACATTTTTCTAAAAGGAAGCAAAAAAATTATGTTCACACTACTAAGTGTCATTCATTTCATTAGACTTTGTTTTGCAGTCATTAAAATATCTGACTTTCCTGGGCATGAGGATATAAGACGTGGGGGCTTTCTTTGTCTCTTTTTTAAAAAATAGTTTTGTTTGAAGTGATTTCATTTCTGTGAAAGAAGGAGAAAGCAAAAATAATTACAGCAGTCACAAGCTCATGGGGTTTCAACTTTTCCATAGTTACTTCTTGAATTAGTTCTATTATAAAAATAAAACCTTTCATAGTTCATTGTCACTGGTGTTATTGACTTAAATGATTCACTCCTTATCTTTTCTTCTTAGTATTTGACAAGGTGGAACTGTTTTCAAGAAAAGCTTTCAGATCAAACTTTAAAATATCCTATTTTATGTAAAATTTTTTCTTAGCAGAAGAAAGGGAAAAGACAATTGTCTTGAAAACTAGGTAAATGAAACTGAATTATTAGTTTCACAAAAAAGTTTCAGTGATTAATCAAATTATCTTTATGTGTCAGATTGTCTTAATTATCTCAATGAATCTTAAGCAGAACCATTCTTAATTGAAAAATCCATTACCCCTGTAGAATTTATAAATGATAAGTACATACAGGTTTTAATATGGTGCATATCACAATAAAGTATGAGAAATGTTTCCAGAATCCAAATTTCAATATATATAACACATTTATCATTTTATCATGAGATTATGGGCTAAATATCACATTGCATTTGAAGAAGGACTGATTATTTTGCCTGGCTTATTATCATGAAGATGGAAGCAGAGATCAAAATTATGCATCTACAAACCAAAAATGGTAATAATTGATGGCCAACATCTGAAACTAGAAAAAGGCAAGAAATTATTCTCCCCTGTGTATTTCAGAAGGATCATACCTCTGCTGACATATTGATAACAGACATTCAATCTTAAATATGAGATAACAAATTTCTTTTGTTTAAACCATGAAGTTTTTGGTTCTTTGTTATGGCTGCTCTAGAATATTTTATAAAAACAAACAACTTCCTTCTTCCCCCTGTTCACCTTGAAAGACTGAAATGGGCAGAAAATATATTTCCCATTTTTCCTGGGTTCTTTGCAAGTTGAGTCCATCTCATATCTTGAAAAATGCAGATATTTCCCTGACAAATGGATGTGGATCTTTAAATCTCCCAGTTAAAAGACAATCTCTTATACATAAGTAGAGAATAGTGATGGGAGAGGAGGGGAGGGGAGGAGGGAATAGGGAGGGCAGCAGAATACAACTGACACTAGGATTGCTGTATGTATACACATGGAAGAATAACCAATGTGATCCTGCAATCTGTACACGTGGAAAAATGAGAATTCATACCCTATTTGAATCAAATGTATGATATGTCAAGAGCATTGTATTGTCTTGAGCAACTAATAAAAAACAAAATAAGTCTCTGGGTTCAATCCCCAGCATCACATTAAAATAAAAATCTTGAGAATGAAATGAGGAATTGTGATAAAAGGCAAAGAAGAAGTATACATTTCTGACCCTTTAAAATGCTTATTTAATATATTTTTGTGGGTCAGCACTAAAAACCTTTTATTAGACTGAGGGTACAAGGTGTAAATGTAGATGACAATGGGTAAACCTGATAGGGTTTATGTCTCCCAAAGGTACTTGACACCTGAAGAAATGTATGAGGACCTGACACAACTAGAGCCTATGACTATGCTTTCCCCAAGTATCCATATCCACCTTGGTCAACTAAATTACATTGCTTTAAAATTGAGATTTTGTAAAATAAAAGAACATTAAACCAAATAAGGTAGAAGAACAAGACATAGTTTTTTTATTTCCTTATTTTCTCTTAAATTATTGGGGTTTGCCTATTTAATGGCTCACTTATTTTGTGTTAATTAGTGATATACATTTAATAGGTTAAACCAGGCTCATAGACAGGCCTTACTGACTAATAAGTTTTGTTGCTCTATTCACAATTACTATTTAAATTATGAAATCTAGCAGAAGCTGAGTCCTAACTGCTTAAGACAAGGACCAAAATTCCAAGAGAAAAGGTTCTATTCAGAGGCGTAAATCAATTTTATTTAGATTTTAGTTCTAATCCAAATGATTTGATAAAAAATTAGAACTGTAGGATATATCTAAAATGACTTTGAAAGGAGTACAAATCATGGCACTAAGAGATCTAATCTGATTGAGTTCAAAGATCAGTCAATAACTGTAAACTTAGATCAAGTTATTTAATTTTCCTGAGACTCAGCTTCTCTGTTTAAGAGGGAAAAATAATGCGTACAAAGGAGATTATGCTAAACTGGAATGAAATTTGGATTATAGATGCCTGGCACAGAGTTGTTGCTCCATGAATGTTCATTTCTCAGGTAGTGTTAACATCATGCTTTTAATGGATTATTATTTCTCTGCAAGACACAACATTGTCCAAGTTGCCTGAAAAATAATCTCCATTTACATAATCATTTAAGGATGCCAACATTCTCCCATGTCTTGTGCATACTTAACATTGGGATCACCATTATTATTTATTGATTATTTTATAAATGAATTTATGCCCTCATCTATTAACTCATAAATGTCAAATATGATATTAAAAAATTTACCCGTGGGTCTTGGTGTTAAATACCTCTAATCCCAGCAACTCAGGAAGCTGAGGCAGGAAGATTCCAAATTTTATGGTAGGCTCAGCAACTTAACAACTAATCCTATTTAATGGAACAGGAGACATCATGTATCAGATATTTAAAAACATTAACTCTGTTTCAATAAAATTCTCTATATTTCACAATTTTTATCTTTAATTAAACACAGAAAAAAAAACAAGAGCAAAATAAAATTTTATCTGAACAAATATCTGAGTATCTCTCATATAACAAATTAATGAACCTTTTGCTCAAAGCTCAGAATTCTACAGTAACCTATTCAAAAATTTGATTTTAAAGAAAAATCTAGCACTTAATTGAAACCCCCTTGAAAATATCCACCTTAATATTTTTTTCAGATTAAAAATATTGATGCTTTTTAAATCAAGTAAACTTCATGACTTCAACTATTTATTTGTAAATATCCTTAAATATTATTTGAAATCATTTTCATGGTGAGTCTGGTATGAAATTTCAGGTTAGTATTACTAAATCTGTTTGACAAATTAAAAAGCTGAAGCTCTATGTGATTAAGTAATTTACCCAGATCACACAGTGGGATGTGGGACTGAAAACTAGGCGAAGCTATGTGGCTCCAAAGCTCACTCATGCTGTTTTGCCTCCTGAGAAATAAATAAAACATACAAATGTTAATATGTAACTCATAACATAAAGGTTAATGTAATTTAATGTTATTTTAAAAGTACATATATACTGCAAATAGAGTCACACAGATTATTTCAATGAGGTAAATGAAATCCCAAGTAGCCCAAAGGGGGCAGTATTAACTTTAGTTTTAATTAAAGAATAAACTAAATTTCAAAAGGCAAAAGTATGAACTATACAGTCTTTTTGTTAGAAAACTTAGTGCATTTTTTGTGACTTTAAAATCAGCATTCTGCTTCAATTATTTCCCATATTAGACACATCTGTTTTCTAGACAGGATAATATACCCGAAAATGTATTTACAAATATTATCATTTCCATTGTATATATGAAAATATAAAGTTTAGTATTTATGTATATATAAAAAATGAATAAATAAAATTGTAGCTATAAATAGGACAAATAAATTAGGGTTGAAATAATTAATGCATTAGTCAATAGAAAAGGACCCTTTTCTCAACAGCATGCATAGTGTGATTCCACACATGCATAAAATAAGTACACTTTTGATGGATGCACAGGTTACTAAACTGTGTTTTATGGTTCTGCATTTTACAATTCTGGAAGGATCCCACAAATTGCTTAGTAAGCTCTGCAGTGAGGAATAGAATTATTGTGAGTCTGTACAGGTGATGTCACAGAAATGATGAGTTCACATTTTTTTTCTACTTGTTCTTGAGGTATTTTCAATATAACTATTTTTTTCACTCAAATAATCATATATCACTGACTTATTAAAATATTAATGGATTGATTTAAAAGAATAAGTTTCTTACCCAGGCAAGTTTTCTAATGTTAATAAGCAAAGAACCAACAATTCCTTCACCCTTTTCACCATTACTAGCTCAAAGGTACATTTAACACTTGTCCATCTTTACCATCTCTATGCAATCAGTTTGATATTCTCTGGAACTTCAGGCAGTTCTGGCACTAAAGTAAATAATACAATAAGATACAATAAATAATACAATGCAGTTTTAAATTATTTGAGTCTAACCTCATCCCTTATCATTGTTATAAATACTGATGGCTCAGGATAAACAAGCATTTCTCTATTCCCATTAGCAAAATCCTAGATTATTTTAAAAAGTTTTATTACACATTAACTTGTTCTTTATTATAGGCTAATTTATCTGACTGAAATTTCTTTCTTCCCTTCCAATGCATTTATTCTTCTCTCTCTGAAATCATGTTGTCATTATTCACTAAACATTTATGATCTGGTTCATAGCCTTTAGCTTGATGCAGAACTTGCCAAAATCAAAGGTACATTTTAAAAATGAATGAAGATAAGCTTTACAACAATTCAGCCTTAAAACTCCTGGATTATATCCAAAGCAAAAAAAGGTAAGGAAGCAAAGGAAGTATCAATGTTGAATGAAAGTGATTATCTACAATGATTATCTATCTACAGAAGAAGTCCAAGAAAATCCATCAGATAACCAAAAACAAGATAATTCATTAAGTGGACTAGAGTGAAATCATGTGGAAAATAAATATATTTCTGCAAATTTATTCTTAATATCAAATCAAAACTACAAGTTAAAAAAGAAAACAAAGAAACAATGTGGGCCTCATCAAAATTAAAAACTTTGTCCTTCACTGGACACTATTATTGGAGTGAAATGACAGTCCACAGAATGAGAGAAAATATTTGAAAATCACATGTCTTATAAAAGACTAATTCCCAGAATACAAAGATCTCCTATAGCTTAATAGCAAAGAAATAAGAAACCTATTAGAAATGGGCAAAGAACCAAAATAAATATTTCCATGAAGATTTGCAAATGCTCAGGAAGCACATGAAGAGATGCCACCATCACTACTTATTTTACAAATATTTTAATTATTTTGTTAATTAAAATATTTGTCAAATAATCATTTGTAAAATAATTATTGATCATTAGTAAAATACAAATCAAAACCATGAGACACTACTCCACACCCATTAGGATGACTATTAACCAAAACAGAAGTAGAAGTACTGGCAAGGGTGTGGAGAAATTGGAACCCTTGACCCCTCCAGGGTGAAATGCTACAGTGACTTTGGAAAATGGTATGGAGAGTTCTCAAAAAATAAAAGATAGAATATCCATATAATGCAGAAATTCCTTCTCAGGATATACCCAAAATATTTTAGAAAGGGCATGGAATGTGGCCCAATGGTAGAGGATATGACTAGCTAGTGAGGTCCTGGTTGGAATGTCTAGCAGCACAAAACAAAAACAGAAAATGCTTTCAAATCAAGGACTCAAACAGATGTTGGATGTTGTTGGTACACCATATTCATAGAAATATCATACAATAAACAAAACATAGAAACAACACACATGTCCACTGATAGATGAATAGACAAACAATATGTAGTACTACATGTACAAAAAATGAATTATTATTCAGTTTTAAAAAGAGGAAGTTCTGATATATGCCACAACTTGCATGAACCTTGAAGGCATTATGCTGTTCTTAACAGAAGGACAGATGTTCTATGATTTCACTTATATGTATTAAATATAGAAGTAAAATTCATAGAAACAGAAAGGAGAATAATGGTTTTCAGGCCTGGGAAAAGGGGAAAAATGAAGGGGAAAGGAGTTTTATGGATAATGAAATACCCTGTGACTGGATGACAGTGATGTGGCACTCTAATGTACATGCACTTCATGCCATAGAGCAGGCCTCTAAAAGTGGTCAGTATGTTAAATTCTTTGTTACATGTATTTTATCTCAATAAATATAAATCTATAGTTTCTTATTTACCAACAGCCATAATTTAGAAGATATAATAGAGAATATAATTGACATTAACAATTGATAGCAAACCTAAGTAATTGAGAGTAAGAATATTAACAAATTTGAATGAAAAAAGTGTCAAAAACATTTACACTCAGGAGTCTATTGCACATAATACCTACATGAAGGAAAATAAAACTTTACTGAAGACAAAATATGATTTAAATAAATATTGAGGCAAATAAGTTAACTTTATAGAATGGCTTAAAGTAGATATCCTTCTTCCCACAAGACATACTTCACCAATGTCTTCTTAAGACAGCACATTCATTTTATTTATAATCTCAGTGCAAAGTCCAGAAACTTCATAAAGTCTCAATAAGACTTGTTCTGGTTTAGAGTCATAAAACAACAACAATAGCAACAGCAACAATAACAAAAAAATTATCTGATCGCACATACCTTTCTACTTCTGCCTAGATCCTAAGTCAGACAAGATCACCCTGGGTAACCATGAAAGAATCCGAAATATGAACACTATCCAAATGATGAAAAGTCACAAACCATCTTTTCCTCCCAGCTCATACTGTCCTGTCTCTACCAACTCTAGTAATAGAATCTATTCATTGTGCTCTCTGCAAAAAGTGTATTGAATGCACCATCATGGATTTGTCCTTGCTTTGGGTGACACTCAACCCAGAGAAAAACCATTTTTTTTAAATTTGTGTACAGTATCACCTGGCAAAAATCCAAAACATGTTAACCTTCTCCTAACACAATTTATATGTGCTTCTCGATAGTGTGTTACTCAAAGAACCCAAAAACTCAAATCGGTACATTCCTGGTGTTAATTGTCTAAAGAATACCAAAAGACATAAAGGTTTTATCCCATGTTCATATAAAGATCAATATACAATGTCTTCCTTCCTTTTTTCTAGAACATCAAATTTTCAGCAACCTAGTTTCCTATCATAAGTTTGTTGCATTTGCTAGTATCACTTTGGCACTGTGCATCTAACTTTTAAAGTGTGCTCTCCTTGGCTAAGAAGCAGCTTCCCATTTACCCTTACTGATGGTCTAGGGTAGGATGTGCCAAAGAGAGTGGCAAAATCTTTGGAAGGCTGAATAGAAGAGGAAACCTCTTTCTCATGAGTTGTTTGTACTCATATCACTGGAAAATGGGAGATTAATAGCAGTTTCCTTATGAATATCTGAGAAGACATGATAGACTATTGCTGCTTGAATTATTTAGTAGAACCTTCTACTGACATTCTTGAAAGTGACAGGAATTCCCACATAAGTGCTCCAGGCTGAGATTCTTGGTGCCTCCCTCTTAATCTGCTCCCTATGAAATACCATACTGTTACCCCAGGTCTTCCTGTTAAAACACTATGTCTGAATTACAGACTCTATTTTGGTGGTTAAATACGGATTGAAATAGTTAGAAAAACAGGTAAATAAATTATAATATTTTCATATTATGAAATACTAAAACTTTTATAAAAAAATGAAGTTGTTCATTGAATCCCAGAAAAGTAGGAGCACACAGTATTATTCTACTTATTGCTGTATTTATAAAATAGTTAACAGTAGGTGCCTCTAGAGAAATTATTTGGGAGGATGGATGGTATGAATGAAGGATACCATAATTTTTTTCTTAACTTGAATTTTGTAGGTAAAATCCTAATGATGCATTTCCTTAAAACCAGAAGTAACAACACCAAAAAGAGCAAAAAGAAAGGTTAAAACATGCCTACCCCTTTGTCCTTATCTACAATGATTGTTATTTCCTATACAATTAATTCTGTTTGCTGTTTCCAGAACAGTACCTGATCATCACTAATAGTATGAATCTGTCCTCCAGAAAATGTCTACCCTGCGATAGCACTCTCTTAATACACAATTCTAACTTCACACTTTGGCATTAACATTGACTCACACTTCAACACCACAAAAGCCCATGTGGCCAATTTTTCATATTATCTTCAATTCATTGGTCTTCTTGCTTTGTTATCTAATTCTCTCTATTCATCTCAATTTCTTTGATAAACAGCACATTGATTCCTTAATATCTCATTTTTTTCTGTATTTCCATGAATATTCAAACCCTAAATTGCTATTTCGATCTGATTCCTCTACTCCTAGACAAGGAAAAACACTTTCTCTGAGGTAACATAATCCAACTTTTACACTATTCTTACTTCAAGTTAACGAACCTGACCTTAGTTAGATTTTCAACTTTAAGTGAGCATTTTATTTTTTCTTAGCATGCCCTTTCCATTCCTGCTTAGTAAACTTTAGACTTTTTTCCCCTCTAGAGGTTTTGTAAAATTCTGTTATTTCATTTCATACTTATTTTTCACTTGTTTTCTGGAAAAAAAAAATCAAGAGTTCCTCACATTCTTATCAATATATATATATATATATATATATATATATATATATATATATATATATATATATTCTACATTCATAAAAATTCCTGTCTTAAGGCATCAGAAGTTAACTTTTCTTGCTGTTCCAGTAAACCCTTTCCAACTTCACGTTTTTTTCCGGGATTTACTGTGTAGCTTCCATATCCGTGGTAATGGTTGTCCCCTTACCTTACTCAAGTCTTTCCCTAAGGCACACTTATAATTGATTCCTAATGGCTATGCTGACTTTTACCAAAACTCAAAGGACAGTACTTAACTTTCTCCATTCTCTTATCTCTAATTGATTGACACCTGCATTTCCCCATTCCTGCTTGGAATCATTATTGCTTTGAAGAATAATAGTGATGATGATAACTAATAATTATTGAATATTTACTATACTATAGGCATATTTTAAATACATTATATATTCATGTTTCTAAAATTTTTTCAATAGCTCGAGAAAGTAAATGAGATTATAATTCAGATCTTCAGATATGGAAACTGAGCCATGAGAGTTTATGTATCTTGCTCAAAATCATACCAATGATAATTGCATGAACAGAATTTTATGCTCAAGGGGTCAAATCCATAATCCAACATCTTGACTGTTATTTCACACTGCCTTTCACTGGACACATTAGTGAAAAGATATTCTTTAAAGAGAAGGCAAGAAGTATGGAGCTGAATTCTGAATTCCAAAAACTTATATTTAAGATGGATAAAAAATTCTGATAATTACATGTGATATGTTGGGTTGTATGGATTCTAAAAAATAACATTAAAAATGAAAAGAAAAAATTATTTTCAAGGTTTATTACAAGTCTCAAAATAACTGTTTTATAAAGAACACTTTTTTCAATTAGATGGTTTAACTACAATTTGTATTGTCATCAGATAAAATACTCATGTCTAAATTTTATAGAGCACAAAATACAAGATTGGACTAGCATGTTGGTAGGAATGAAAATCATTTTTTTTTTGTTGCTAATGAAAGTATTATATGATTAAATTTAATGCAATTAGATGTTTCTATTTTAACTTTTTAGAATGTTTTCAATTTAAAATATAGTCCATTATGTCATGAACAGCTATGTAAATTAATATGCACATGCCTTAATTTAATGAAATAGAGAAGATGTGACTGTAATTTAGCAATGGAATTTTCTTAGTTGCTGCCTATTTTTGTTATCTGTTTGGCAAATGTCTATGTGAATTTAAATTCTGAATCCAATAGTAAAAATTCTTACTAAAATGGGAATAAATTTCTGTCCTCCATTTTGTAAGATAGATTTGTCATACATGGAGTGAGTAAATCATTGTTTAATCATGCTAAAAAGTATTAGGACTCCCTTCTTCTCTTCAGCTTCTCAGAATAAAACAAATAACAAACAAAAAAATGGCATGCTCCTATGACTACTGTTTTGGTTCACACACAGCACCTTTGACATGATGACTACTAAGGCTGGGATCATATATACTTACCTTTACTTGGTTTCCTTCAGAAAGAATGGAGTGACTCTGTACTTCCAATGACTTTCATTGCATAATTTCCCCCACGGGTCCACCACAACATGGGTAGTCTCTAAATCTGCATGTTGTAAAGCACAATTTCTTATTGAATACTTTTTTTTTAATTTTTATTGTTGGTTGTTCAAAACATTACATAGTTCTTGATATATCATATTTAACACTTTGATTCAAGTGGGTTATTAATCATTTTTTTTAATAAGAAAAACTTTTAGACTTTCACAAGATGCTATTCAAGTTGTCGACTTCTACCATTTTCTCCGAATACTCCTGATTTCAGCCTCCCTACAGAAGCATAAAGGCAGAATCTTGCTGTAGGTATTACTCCTTTATCTGTTAGGGTGTAAACAAGTCAGGATGGCACCTGGTATTTTCTCAGAGGGAGTGGTTTGAGAAGTAACGCCAGTGAGCCATGAAGTGTGGAGATTCCTTATTGGTTGACTGCTGTATCTAGTTTATATTAATTAAGATAAGCTGTGTAGAATGTATATATATCCCTCCTGTTCTACAATAAATGGCTCCCACTCCTGCTGTATCAATCTACACAAGTTGCTTGTCACCCCCTGGTTATTTTGCTGCAGCTGGACTGTGGCATTTATCAGCTGCTTTTGAATATTTTTCATCTTATCCAGTAAATCAGAAATAACTTTACTTGGAAATTGAAGTAAAGGGTTTTGTGTAAAGACTGCTTAAAAATACCCATTTGCAGATTTTTTCCATGAATTCTCAGGCATTGTCATGTTTCTTAAATGGAAGTTATTAATGGCATTTACAGATGATATTCCCAACAGCAAAATTTGGTATTGTACTGCTTTGTCTTCCCCCTTGATTTCTAAGTAAGACCCTGTGTTCCTGCTGCCACCTTCTTGTCTTGGATCCTGCTTCTTATCAAGCCCAGGGTAGACACTTCTTGCTCCACAATGGAGTCTTATGCTCCTCTCACTTGTGTGACCCTGCTTTGAAAGACGTTCTGCTTTTATTATTTTTGATGACACCTATTGAAAAGATACCATTAGGTATTGTCATTAAACCAAATCAAGAGTAGTTTGTTATGTTCCCTGGGATAGGAAATTTTAGAATGGTTTTTGAAAGGGCAGTGCTTTGTTCCAATGCTATTCTTCACCATAGCTCCACCTACTCTGAAGTTTCTCCCCTGTAGGCTTGAGTTTTCCAATGCTTTGATGGACAATCCTGCTATAGTTGAGACTGATTTTAAGGCATTTTAGATTTTTTAAAATTCCACATTAAGAAGATTATGCTTTTGTGAAGCCATCTTCAAATTTTGAAGAGAGCAGTAAAAATGATTTAAATTGTTCTCAAAGAATTTTATTGAGTAGAATGATTTTGCAAGGGGGAGAAGGAAATGAAATAAGGAGCTTACTTCCTAGGTTCTACCTGAGAATACAATATCTTAAAAACTCTGAAAAATGATGACTGACAAGGAAGACTTTATTATTTTGTATCCTTTTATTGAACATTTCAACAAAAAATGTACACAAATATTTTATCAAGCAGATTTTTCAAAAAATCAGAGTTCATCATTAAATGATTTTTCAAGTGCTGTACTGAAAAATTTTAAAAATCATGTGTAAATACTAGATAGGGTGTAGTACAGTGGTAAAACCCTTATCTAGCTCCATGAGGCCTTGGTTCAATCACCAGCACCACACACACACACACACACACACACACACACACAATCACACACAATCACAGATAGTATGGTTGCATTTGTTTCAAGTGTCTAAAAAACTCAATATTAATTCTAATTTATATTTTATTTTAGAACAGTTTCTGAGACAAGTTTCAAAATGACCTCATTATAGAAAAACTATTTTAAGAATCCTTAAAATGCAAAATGTTCATAGTGCCTCCAATTTAACATTGTTTGTGAATTTGAATTCCCATTAGCCATTCACATCTCACATAGAGCAAAAGAAGTGATTATGCTTAAAGGAAGTATCTGTAAAATATTTGGACTTAAAATATAATCAATGAGTACATTTTCCTTTTTTGTTAAGTTAAGGCAAACTTAAAAGGCTTTAAAGGTCAAAAAAATTGTTAAGAGAATAATTGTGAATATAATGTCTATGGTGAAATAAAATTCAAATTAAGTAAGAGGGCAAGTTACAGTCAATTTGCCTTTCATTTTTAAATACTATGCAGAAGTAGGAAATAGTGAGATAGCATTAAAATTTTGAACATGTAAATGTTCTATAGATGAAAATGAGCTGCTATCCTCATATCCACTGTTCAGCACATGTATTTCATTCCATGATATGTCCCAATACCTATGGTATCCCTTCTTAACAGAGATGCACTTGCAAGGGGAGAGAGAGAGAGAGAGAGAGAGAGAGAGAGAGAGAGAACACTTATATTCATGACTTAATAGCCTTAGCTGTTGTCTGCTTCTCACTAGAGATATGAATAACCCTCATTTGAATAATTAACCAAATGAAAACTTTCTTCCATGTCATTAATAGATCTTCCACACTGAAATGAAAGTAAAATTATTTTTTTGGATTAAATGACCGAAAGTTCAAGTAGTGTAAAGAGTAACTACAAAGATATCATTATTGCTACTGTAACAACCATACTTCTTCTTACTATATGCATGTTTTCATGAGCATCAAGGTATATTACTGACTATAATCACAAGTGAGAAAACATTCAGGAATTTTGTAATTGACTGACCAATAAATGAAAAAAATATGTAACAACTACATCCTGGAAAAAAAATTCACCAGTAGGGCATACAATGCATCTGAAAGAGAGAATGTTAACTTTTCTACAATGTATTGCTTCTAGATATATAAAAATGTCTCACTGATACTTGTGTGTATATGTGTGTGCATGCACAAGTGTGTGTAAGACAGTTGTTCATTTTGAAATCCTCGTCATTATTCCTTGGTTTCCAACTACAGTTACTATTGGAGTTTAGTTCAGAACAGTGTTGCTTCATGTCACATTTTGCCTGATGTCTTTTTTTGGAGAGTTACTACTTTGGAAATTGTTAATCACTAGGTCATCTATCGTTTTCCAAAGTCTGGCAAAAGACCAGAACAAGTCACTTCACCTTAAAATCAACCTTCAAGAGCCTTTAAAAGAACATGTGAGTTGTGTGAAGTAGGTATATGAGTATGCATGGATATGTGTGAATCATTGGTTAATGAGTTTACAACTTCATTTTCTCAAATAACATGACTTATTGGTCATCATTGATAAACTTAGCATCAGAGGCAGCAGTCCAATAAGAACACTACCATTCTTTGTGTCTGATACTGTGTTTTAGTCTGTGTTATCTAATTTTCAAAATATGGTTCTGAAAAAAAGGATTTCTTTCTGAATTTTGTAGTCAGTCATTCACATATCAAATACCAATGAGTGCTTCCTTATGCTCCAGGCACTGGGATAGAGAAGTAAACAGAACAGTCAGACTTCAGTTCTGACCACATTCTAGCATAGAGAGACATGCAATGAAAAAATTTCAAAGTGAGTAATTTGCTGGGTAAGTTAGAAAGCAATTAGGCTTAAAATATGTGAAGCTGGCAAGGGAGAACATCAGTGCAAAGAAAAGTGAAGTTGTGGAGTATAGTTAGGTTTGGGTTCAAAGTGGTGTTGACTTTTGTGAAAAGTTGGATGAAAGGAGGGGAAAAGTCCTCTCAGGCAGAAGAAGTACCAGCAAAGCCTCCATGTTGGGCATACATCACATTTGAAAACTTTTTCTGGAAACCCGTTTGTCTGGAACAGAGTGACCCCATGAGACCAGAGATGGAGGCAGGGGCACAGCTTGGAGCCTCATTAATACCTTTGAGGAGAGGAATAGTAGGAGCTCATCTAAAAGCTTTGAAAGGGTTGTTCTGCATAATATATAAAGAATATGCTACAGGAAAATGTGTTTTCTGTTGCTGATAACACAGTACCACAGACTAGACAATTTTAATAAAAAGAGATTTATTTTGGCTGACAGATCTAAAGGTCCAAGTTCAAGGGGTGCATTTGGCTATGACCTTGTGGGCAGAGCTCCAAGGTAGCACAGGGCATCATGCAGCAAGAGACAGGGAGCATACATGTGTCTGTGCTTCTCTTTTCATCTTCTTGTAGAGATTCTACGATTAAACCAAGTAGTCCAATCTACTGATTTTAGGTAACCCCGATCATCTCCCAAAGACCCCCCTCTAAATGCCATTAATCCACAATCTAATTCAATTTCTACCCTTTTAATAGCTCAAAATGAGCTCTAAACCCAACACATAAAAACATGGGGGGATGCGTGCAAATTATATGCAAGCCATAGCAGGAGAAAAATGTGACAGCAGAAAAATCAGCAAAGCGACTACTGCAACAATTCTGAAAAAAAAATGATGTGGAAGTTTAGACAAAAGATTGAACAAACTTCTAATAAGTTTATTTTAATCCTGTATATGCTTGCTTCAACTCCACCCCTCTGTTTCCTGTGTGCTGCATGCAGCACTGCTAGTATTCACTGAGCCTTTGGTTAGTGAATGCTTTTTGTAGTGTTCTGAAGGACATCTGAGATAGTAACTTGAGACCAAGGGTTATGGATAGAAGAATTGGATTTGGTTTTACCAAAATTCTGAACACAAGTAAGAGCCATAGTTGTGTTTTTATATTTGAAGGTTTTCTTGTTTTGTTTGTTGGTTTGTTTGTTTTGTATTAGTATCATCAGTAGACCCAGGAGAATGAGCTTTTCCACAAAAGGAACATTAAAAAAATGCAGAAAGCAAAGTAATGCTATTTGCTACTGAGAGAATTCACCCAAACTTTGAGTGATATTTGCAGTGGTTTTAGCTGTGAGAAGGTTTGCTAAGGAAAAATTCACTGCTGGAATCCTCCTTATTGTTCTGTAGAGCATAAAGTATGGCAGTTATTTTGCTTATCTGTTTATTTTGGGACAGTAGGTACCATTTCTGCTCTCCAGTCAAAGTTTCAAATACCATTCTTAATAGGTTTAAATAGAGTATACAGATCAGTCCTGAGGGAATTAGGAAGACATTAGAAATAATGGAGAAATGATGAGAAATATAAGGCTGATAAAGCAGAGCAAAACTCAAAACACAGGATAAAATATATTCATGAATTTTGTTTTAGTTGTTTCCAGAGTAGAAAAAAATGATACAAATGTTGCAGAGCTCAGAATATTTCTATATAAATTTAAGTGTATCTGTATCACCATTTTGTTTTCCAAAAATGAGTGCTGAATATTGTTTTCAACTGATTCATCAGATCTCTTTTAATATTTTCCCCCAGTAAAATCACAGTAATTAGGTATTTACCAATGGGGGAATGGATTCCAAATGCAGGAAAAGAATGACTGTGTTTACTTGCTTTGAATGATGGTTAAGCCTCACATTTTCTGGCTTCAGACAGCTGAAAGGCACTTTTGTGCTTGTGTTCTGTGGATGGCTGAGTCAAAATTAGTTAGATTATGGGATACATCTTCACACCAAAGTCAGAGAAACTTACAAATACATTGAGGACACACCTACATATACTCACACTTCATAATACAAGATACTACTGGAGAATATTAATGAGCATGTGAGTATACAGTTTTCAAAATATCACTACTATGATTAAATAGGAATTCTTCTTCACTAGCATTATTAAGAGTTTTAGATTAGCAATGAAAGAATCAGCTTTGGTTTTGACCCATCTCTTCCCTATCTACATGCCCATTCCAAGGGACAGTACTCATTTGACTTCCTGCACTTATTGTCAAACTAGGGATGTCTAAATTTAAATAAATAACCTGAAGTCTGATCCTCTAACTCAATAGCCAATCCATAATACTTCTGCTTGATAAAAGCTTGTGGATTGTCACAGTACCTTACATGCAACTTTCTAATAATAGGTTTCTTTGTCCTTTCTGACTGATTCTTTTCTCAAAAATACATCCTACATAGAGAAAACCTCCTTTGATGAGTGTCTCAAACAGAGAATCATCCTTCTCATTGACCCTGATATGTGGCCAAGTCACAACATTCTTTTGATTTAATTAGATGTCAACTACCATTCTGCATTCTTCAGGCTGGTGTGCTGTGCAACTAATCACCAAGATTCTGTTTGCTAATATGCCAGAATCTTATGGAGAGTGAAAATTGAATTGTTTAGACTACAGGAAAAAAGAATACTAGGAGTGCCTCAAGTAAAGAAAGAAAGATAAATTATACTGTGAGGGAAAAGAGCTTTGGTGGTAGAAAAATTTTTAATTGGAAATGTCATGAACAATTTTTCTTTATTGAGGTATAACATTAATCTCCCTCCAATTACTTCCTTGTTTCATACAAAAAAAAATATTTGGGGAAATACAACACTTGGTTTCTAATAATTTGATTGTCTTAATCCAATCTAATCTAAATACATTCAAAATGGCAACATAAACCTCACTTTCTTCACCCTTATTCTGTACTCTGTACTCTTCTATTTTGATTATCCTTTAGTGTATACTTTCCTCATTCTCCCATTTTGTTGTGTAATTCTTAGAGGACAGGGGTCATAGTTTCATCTTGTATCATTATTTCCACAACCTGCCCATTTATCTCCTCTCTACTGAACCTAAAATATTCTTTATTAGCGTCCTGATAATTTTTAAATGGTCTTAAAGATGATAAAAACAAAAAATTCTTGACTTTTTAATTCAACCTCTTTACTTACTCAAATATTAGTACCCTCACTGTATGGACTAAACCAGAAAATTGGAAACCCTTGGATTCACCTTGGGGTTAAAATGGATCTGCTAAACATGCCAGAAATTCTCAGATAAACTTTTCATCTGAGTAAGAAATAAAAGCAGCCTGAATTCAATGATGTTTGCTTAGTCTTTGTGGAATTCTTGCAAAGCATAATGTATAAGAATAATGGTCTGGGGAGCTGTGTTAAGCTTTAGTAATGAATATTCCCACCCTCACTTTCTTTTGATCATGACATATTTTTGTTCTAATGGGTTAGCTATCACCTGCAGAATGACTGTTTTGTTTCTTTAAAAAATAATTATTTTTCTTATAAAATTGTTTTATTCATGGTATTTGGATTATTCATTAGCTAGTTTTTATTTACAGTGACAATATTTACATACATTTTCATTCTCAGAAATATTGTTTTAGAGTTAGATATCTTTATGTCTAGACAACGACTGTAAACCAAATAATATCACTATTACAAATTCTTACTTTACAAGTATCCACACCCAAACTCATCTCACGATTATTCTTTAGTTAGGAAATAATGAAGTATTGGGTGTAAATGTCTAGCATTTTTTCCTCTGGTTTCATTAAAGGGAATCTATGTTGTACAGAATTGAATTTCAAATAAAAGAATTGATAGATTCTCCTAGTTCTAGTACAATCAAATCTCATATATTAAAGCTTATTTTAAATCAAGACAAATACATGGAAAATTTTTTAAATTAATAATCTTTTTTTCATAAAAGTTACAAAATATATTTATGAGCAATAATTATTCATCTCTTGGAAAGGTTCTTACTGTTGCCATACGTCCATGTGAGTTATAGGTCTTTTAAAACATGAAAAAAGATAATGGCTATAATACTACTATGTGATTTTCAACTTTCCATCCTCTCCGTAAAGTTAAAAGTTAGCTTCCAAAGCTTTTAGAAGGCTGTTGCCCTTTTCAAACTGTGTTTCTAGTGCATCCATCTTATTGATTTATTCATAGTAAATGTTATCGGCTCATTCTTTGTGTGTGAAACTGAAGAAGGGCTACATAAGTGCTTTCTAAACCTTGGCAACCTTCTCAGATGTAGCTTGGCTAAATAGTGAAAACATATTCTTTCTGGCCAAGACAATGGGCAGTCTGGAGAGGGAAAATCGGGCTCTCAATTCCAATGAAGACAGCTCATAAATTCAAGTTTACCACCAATACCAAGTTCACCATTCCGGGAACTATTATATCCAGAAAAAGATAGAGTCTCTCCAGTAATAAAAGCATTGATCCTGAGCTAATCTGTGGAGTGGTGATGTAAATTGAAAGACGAGTTTTGGAGAAATTCATTTCTGTGGTTTCAAAGTCCTTCAGTCTGATAAAGGTGAATGCATATAAAAATAATATTTGAGGCGGCTAAATTCTACCACTCAAAATATGAACTTAAAAAGAAAATATCTTTGTAATAAAAGTTTATCCCTTTATTATATATTTATTCATTCACTTTATTTCTTCCTTTAGCATGGTTTTGCATTTGTATATTTTATCCCATGTGCAAATTTATACTGACTGAATAGTTTCTGACTAACTGAGATTTATAGAGCAGAGAAAACTTGCCAGAAGGTTGACCCATGAGGCATAACTAAAGAAAATACATGATAGGGAAGTTATTTTATTGCCTTCACTGGGGATGCATTTAAAAGAACGAAAAACATTCTCCAGTCTTAGGTTGCAATCACATTACCTGGCCATGCTAAAGGCATGAAAAAATCAAGAAACTGGAATGGTTTGAATTATGGCTTGCTCCCCAGAACCCACTCTCCTGTTCAATATGTAGAAAACTAACAGCCCAACTATGATAGAAATATGCAAGGAATTGTTCCGTTCTGAAAGATGACTGTGATCAGATATTCTTGCATGTTATTGTCTGGTCTTGCTCTGTCCAGTCAGCAACACAGCAATGGGTCTGCAGTGTAGTGATTATGGATCCTCCACAGAATTTTAAGCCTCATCCTTAAATATAAATTTTCCTAGTACACCTGGCATTTGAATTAGCATTAAATGCTAATAGAAAATGAAGTGTATTTTCTACAATGGAAACAGACAATACTATAAAGTGAGAAAAATGCAAATATATTGGAGAAAATATATCTAGGAAAGAAAAAAGGAAGGCAGAAGAAACTAAGCAGAAGAAACTAAGCAGAAGGAAATAAAAGACATGGGAAAATACAGGAAGAAATTCAAAAATTAAAAATAGGAAATTTAAAAAAATTATATATATATATATATATATATATATATATATATATATATATATATATATATATATCTCCAAGAAAAAATTTAGTATATAAGTTTGTGAAAAAATTATGGAATCATATGAGAAAAGTAACAAAGCAATGAAACTGAAAGATAACTTTTTTATAATTTAGTATCATAATGAACATGTAATTCATACTGATATTTAATTGAAATGATTCAGGGTCTATTTTAACATTGCTTGTAATTAATGAAAAATGTCAGTAACAATGTAAGCTGAGTAAGTTTATAATTTTTATTCTAAAATTTTTTTCCAAGTTCATTTTTTAAAATTCATTTACTGAGTCTTTATTCTCAACAAATGGAGGATAATTATTTCCTCTTCATGATTGTCAATGTTTAGCCATGTGATGTAACACAACAGAAAAACAGTCTTTTTTTTTTGGTAAAGGGAAACATTTAAAAAATTAAAAAATAAAAAAGAGGAACATTTTGCATATATTCAACTTTGCATATTCAAAAGAAGACAAACATTTTTCTACATTAAAATTGATATCAATCCCAAGGAATCTTCACGTGGTAAATTCAGAGGATGATACCAATGATGGTGTCCCAATGAGAACAATGACCTTTACTAGAAGAAGTTTTGCAGAATTGAATTTATACAATATTTAAATTATGAAAAACTAGTTTTGTTTAATTATTAAATGCTTATCATTGCTAGAATGTGTAATATGATATGACATGTTGTATTCTCTATACATGAATATTTAAAAGAATGCTTTAGCAGAATGGTGATTTCCTCAAGCTTTCCTTACCTCATACATTATAAACATATTTTGAGGTCTTAATAATAAGCTAATATTAATAAGATGTAAAATATTATGAAAAACATATTTCACAATAATTATTCCTACATGAAGCAGTTTGAAAAAATCACTTTCCATATGCAATGAGATTGAAGAGATTATGTGTAAACATCTTTTAAAAATCATTGATATGAGGTTATGGATAAGTCATTACCTGGTCTAGTTTTTTCTTCTTTTTATGCAAAATGCTTAATCATAAATATCATAGACAATATCAATATTTTATCTATTACTATAAGGAGAAGCTATACTAACATATACCAGATCTTAAAATATTTTGAAAGTACTTTCATTCATCTTTGAATACATTTCCACAGGGTTTTTTTTTTTTTTTTTTTTTACATTTTCACAGATTCGTATTCACTTATCTCAATCCAACAGGTAAATCCAAAACATTCCTTGAGAAATCAAAATTATCTGAAGTGACATTGTCCTCATTCTCTATTTGCTTACCTCCCTCATCCTACCCTTCAGCCTCAGGCCAAAAGGCATTTGTACCACTGCTAAAAGCCAAGTTCTCTATTATGCTTTCTGTTATATCCTTGTCCTGATTCCTGGATGCATGATTCTTATTCTTGTAAGGTCTGATTAGATCAAACAAGTAAACAACCATCACAGAGCAACCACTTACCACTGCTGCAATTTGAACTTCAAACTATACTCTCCTTTTAAATGGCTACTATTAAAAATTAATATCACTACATTCCCATCTTAAACCGTTATTCTTTCCTTGATTTCATCTCTTCCCCAAATTCCTTAACAAGTTCATCATTGTCAGTCTGTTTTAAAGTACACAACTGTCCCTGAAATTCTATCCTAGACATGTTCTCAAGATCAAGACCAAGTATGCAAATCATCTTTCACTAAGAATGTCCAGAACTTCATTATACACAAGAGTCAAAAACTGTGAGTGAAGGGCTGTGGCTATAGCTTAGTTTGTAGAGTGCTTGTCTTGCATGCACAAGGCCCTGGGTTCAATTCCCAGCACCTCCCATATTCTAGTAAATTCATATAACGAAATAATATTCATCAGCAAAAGAAAATCTAATGCATACACACACACACACACACACACACACACACACATATGCATCTCACAAATGTTGTTTTGGCAAATGAACAAAATACAAATATTATGTGCTGAATGATTCCATTTATTATATATTCTGAAACAGGAAAAAAAATATCCATCTTGCAGAAAAGTCATAACAAAGTCTACCTCCATGGGAGGTGAGGGTACTAATTGAAAATGACCACATGGTAACTTTCTAGGTGATAGAAATGTTCTGTTTTAACAGTGTATGCACTTGTCAAAACTCATTAAATTTTTACATTTAAGCTTTGCTCATTTCATTCTAATTAAATTTTATCTAAAAAAAAATAAGAGTGGTAAATACTGTACTACACTTACTTGTTTTATTTTATTTTTTTAAATGCTACCGTTTGCTGTTTTTCAAAGTATTTTCTGTGTTTACCAAGTTTAAACAAATATGCAAGTATATTGCAGTTAATGACAGCAAGTTTTCTCACTTTTTTTGTTTGTTTGTTTATACCTGGAATGTGTCTTGAAGTGCTGGATAATATTTGAGGCATCAGTATGAATTCATCACTTACACACACATACATATGCACACACACAGACTTTAGCGTTCTGCTTCTTGAAGGCCTAGCAGGTATATATACCTGGTGGTCCACCTTGTCCTCTAAAAAGCATCCATTGTTTAAAACACACAGGTGATAGTGGTGATATGACGCTGAGTCAACAAAGCACAATGCAAGTCTGGGTCAATGTGTAGGTCCAGATATTAAGGAAGTGCTATGAGAACCATGGACAGATGTCAGAAGGACTCCCGAGACAGACTCTTATGTGCAGAAGAAGGAAGAGACAAAGAATGTTAAAGCAAAAGAGGAAAAATATGAACAAGGATCAATGTGAGTAAAGTGGAAAGAATAAACAGTGTGTCTTGCACTACTTCTGCAACTTTTCTGTAAATGCAAAATTAAAACAAAATGAAATGTAACAACTACTTTGTTGCCTCTCTAAAAATTGAACAAATACGAATGGAATAGTCTATTTGTTGTATTCTGATAGCCTGTGGAATTCTCACTCTTTTCATAATTTTCTTTTCATTGCTTTCCTTTTTTAAAATTTTTTGACCATTCTTTAACAATGAATGCTTATTTCTTGCCACTCTGCCACCACCACCCTCAGAATTTCTCAGAATTCTTCTTCATGAGACTTCTGTGCAGAGTCTACAAAATATTCCCTTACCTCCACTTTTACAATTGACTCAATGGCCCACTCAGGTTAAATTCAGTAGATTCTTTCTTATGTTATATTTCCTTTTCTCCATATAACTTTTTGTTTTAATACTGATGAAGGATTAAAAAATAAAAACACTTCCATTTTTGTGAACTTCAACAATAACTGAATTGCATGAACCAAGCAGGTGCTTAATGTTTTCAACCCAATAGTTTGGGTTGAAAAATATATCCCAGCGAAAACATAGCTTTAAAAATATTGAGTATTGGTGTTTAGGCTGCCATTCTAAAACTTATTTATGTAAATTATATTAAAAAGTTGTTTTCTAGATATTCTGAAATCAAAAATCATTTCTTAGGTGCAAGCAGGTTTGAACTTGCCAATTACTTTAATAAATAAATTCAAACTTCATTCAATTTGTGAGCTTGTACCTGCTACTCTGTCCTGTACAATAGCATCTGCTACTTAGTCAAAGTGTTTTCATGCACTATAATGTCATTGATCAAAACTACCCCACTTGCAGGTTCCTACCAGCCGTGACATGGTCTTGATAGACAGAAAGTATTCTTATATAAGAAAGCCCTTTTCTTTTATTCTGGACCAACAAAAGAAGAAAAACTGAACAGATGTTTTCAAACTCCAGTGGCCATCTGCTGAGCCCAGAGCAGCCCTCCTGACAGGAGCAATCTGCAGTGTACTTACTCATAAAACACCCATTTTGTGAATGAAATGATTTTAGTGGTCTCCAAGGCTATCACTTTTTCCTCCTCTGTCAGTACTAAAATTAATGTAGAAATGAATGCAAACAAAGCACTTCGCTGTCCTGTATTTCTAAAAATTTATTGACTTGTTTAAACAAGTAACTCAAGTGTGAACAAACACAGTTTCACTATAATTGCATTTAAATCTTGATGGAAAACCGCAACCTCTCGTCAAGCCATTCTTTTCTTTGTGATAACACATAAAGGCTTAAAATTGAGATCTGTGTTACTCTTCAGGCCGAAGATGCAGGTTTTTGTTATGCTGAGGCAATTTTATCCTCCAGACACACTAAATTTCCCAGGTTAATATCTGCATATTCTAATATTACATACTAAGATATGCACTTACATATGCCACAATAAAATACACACTGTATGGCTTGTGCATGTCTCATAATTCTGGAGACAAGTGGTCTAGGCTCATGGTGTCTACAGGAGGGTTTCCTCTGAATTTCCTAAATGAAGGATCTGTTCCAGACCTTCCTCCTTGGCTTATAGATAGACTCATGTTCACTGTGGCTTCAAGTGCATTTTGAACACCTTCTCCTTCAAAGTTTCTTATCTTACATAATTTATCATCCTAGATCTAAGCTTTGTTTTGTTCCCATCACTGCTCGGCCATGATACACAACCACCTCCCTCAATTTCTCTTTAACACACTTGATATTTAACCATTTAGTAATTTCCTATTGCACTCATGGCATTAAAAGAAATTGAAGCATTGTAATATTCTTTTTGAAAATAAGACCATTAAAATCTGTGTTAGATATACTAAAACTAAAAAGATAAATTGTGAATCTTGAGACATGACTGAAAATTAGCAAGAAGTCATTATAGAGAAACTTTGAATAATATGAATATAGGAGAGTTAAGTAATATGAAGAATAGAATAATATGACCCAAAAATATTTAAGGCGTTTTCAGCATAACAGAGAATAGGAATGAATATTTGAAGAAATAATGGAAGACAATATTCTAGAAATTTTGGGGGATCTAGATCAGAAGTTCTGTAAATCACAAGCCATATTTACTTTTCTTCCCATCTTTTCCACTGGTGCCCAATACACAAAGACAGGAAAGCCACACTTGTCAAAATTTCAGGACAGATGGTTGTTATTCTTTGAATTTTTTTGCTCTCTCCAAAATTCATATTAAAAAGGTCCCAATACTGTTGTACTGAGAGGTATGACCTTTGAGAAGTGACTGGATATTCTGGGCTGTACCCTCATTAATGGGATTAGGTGCCCTTATAAAAGGGCTTGATGGAAGAGGATTTTTCCCTTGACTATTTTGAAAGTGCCACGTGAGGACACAGAATTCTACCCTTCAGGAGAATGAAGCTCTTATCACCAAATCTACTGATGTCTTAATCTTGCACTTCTCAGTCTCTAGGAATATGAGAAAATAATTTCTTTTTTTAGAAATAATCCAGTCTTAGTTATTTTGTTATAGCAACACAAAACAAACTAGACAGTAATTAAACATAACTTTGACCTCAGGCCCTGTAGTTAGGTGATATCTTCTCTCTACAATTGCACAAATATTGCCAAACATTATTTATAGTATACAATGGTTAAAGGTAGAAAAAGTATATTTTAAAAATGATGTTTTAGATTTGCTTAACTGGAGGCTACCATAATTGCAATGGGTCAATCTAAAGGTAATGGTAGAACTTATTTTACATTATAAAGATTTCCCAAGTAGATAAAAGTCTATGGAAGAAAACTCTATGATCATCATGCATTGGACAAACAAAACAAACAAGCAAAAACAAAACCAAAACAGAAAAAACAAACAAACAGTAGACGCCTCTTCTTAACTTTAGGATTTAAAAACATCTTAGGATAGCAAATTTCAATTTAAAATTGAATTTCTATTGTTTAGCCAAATTTTAACAGCTTAGAATCTATTTCCCTCTATTAAAGCGCAATTCTCTTGGGATAAGCTTGTGTAGACTGAATATATTCCTAAGCACTGGTATCAAATCCAGACCTCAAACTTTTACCTTCCTCCTTGATCCACTTTCAGGCTTTCTTTTGGGGAGATTCCAATCAGGTCCTAGTTAGCTCCATAGACTTCCCCTCACACATGCACCTGGGCATCTCTCCTTTACAAATTAAAAACTGGTGACTGAAATTAATCCCCATTTATGGATGACCCAAAAGACAAGCATCCTGACAGTTTTCTGATTATGGGTCTTAAGGCAAATCATGCCTAGGGAATGGAACATAAAAACAATTAAAGGTAGAGCATAGCAAAGTTGGCAGAGTTCTTAAATCACTGTCTTTGTATGTGAATCTCTACCTCCTCTTTGAAAGTAAAAGGAAAGCAATTCAAGCTCCATATAAAGGCTTTCAATTTTTAGAATTGGATTCCCACATTTCCTAACCCTCAACCTGCTAATTCTGCCTGAGCAAAATAAAGAGATCTTGAAATCTCCGGTCCCTCCATCTGCTCCACCTGAAAAGAGAACTGAAATGAACCCAAATGATGGAAATTAGAGATACTAAAGAAGCTTTCTTTGTCTGTCTGAGTCTCTATCTTTAACTAACAGAGTCAAAGAAAATAATTTTTCTCCTCTAAACATAGTTTCAAATCCCACATTTATATGTTGCAAGGTTTAACTTCCTTGGTTAAGTTTTGGTCTCAAGGAAAATTTGTAGGTGAAATAAGAAGGGTACAGTAAAGGGCAGTAAAGTGTACAGTAAAGAGAATTTTGAAGGAGTTGTGTTATCATGATCATAGAAATAGCAATTCCTTACAGTTTTTCATTGCCTTTTTTTTCCTATTTAGGTTTATCTATATGAAGAAATAGAGACTATAATGTGTGTGTATAATTCTTCAAAGAAAGATTCTTATCTATTTTGACTAGTCAAAGCATAATTGCAATCAAATAGCTACTGGGCATTCTTTTCCGTGTTATGTAAACTCTAGTCCCAAAGTTTGAACCTTTTATGCCTTTCAATAAGTTAGAACTAATCCTAAGAGACCTAGTGAAGCTAAGATAACTTCAGTATCAGAACATCATTACAAATCGACATAAAATAAAATCGCACAGACAAAACCAAACAAACTTGAAAGCACCTTACTGAGTCAGTAGTGTCATCTTTTCCTATATTTATTATTTTTATCTATGATAATATTTTGTTTCAATGTTTATAAGAATTGTAACTGTAAAGTTTTTTTTAATCATTAATTACAGTTAAATAAATTCTTTTAGTTGTCATGGTTAAGATTGAACACAGGACCTTGCACTTGCTATGTAAACATTGTAGCACTATGGTTTGACCCTTTTTAAATTAATATATGAAAGAGTTTACAGCACTGTCAAACCACCTGTTTTTCATTATTAGCAGCGACAAAAAAAAATCTAATGACTCCTCTTCTGCTTTAAAAATTATTTTTTCAGGTATAAGTTATACAAAGACTTGGATCAAGGTGAAAATCCCTTGGATTACATTTGTCTCATTCTTATCCACCTCTTATTTGGTCTTGAATGAAATTCAAAAATCTCACAATGAAGAGAACATGAAAGCCCCTGGATTAAGTTCCCTGGAGCAGCTGGCCACCTTCTCTGCAGGGGAAATGAAGAATGCATGTGGCTGATAGAGATGATCTTCTTTTTCTTTATCTTTTCTAAAGTAAACCCATTTCCTGGGGCAGAGGGGAGAATCCATACTTTCAGAAATTCACACAACAAATTAAATTAGAATATTTCTCTTATCGCTATTTTGAGTTCCCTTATCCTTCTCTACCTTCTCTTAATGACTGTCTTTATTGAGCCATAATTCATATGCTACAAACCAAGCAGTGATAGTAATATCTTAAGGAGTTGGATTCCCATGGAAATTTCAACCAAAACAAAACAAAACAAAAATGATTTTAAACATGCTTTTTGTTAGGTATCACACCTAAGAAGTCAAAGGAGATTTCTTTTTAAATGTTATTGAAATAATAAAAAAGAACAATCAACTAGAACCAAAAATACATACATACATACATACATACATACATACATAAGTGGAAATTGGATTCTTAATGAAACTCAGGAAACTCAGAAGAAAGTCTTTAATTTGTGTCTATTTAGTGTTATTCTGTAAGTTAGTTATGATAGAGTAACACAAGCTCAGAACTTAAACAGCTAGTATAAGTCTCATTTTATTTAGGAGCAATACATGCTTATCTGTGGCATTTTTACATGCATAGATACACTTAGATGATTACAGCAGTTAATAAATATCTGTTACTATGAATGTGGTAGTTCCAATATTTTAAAATAAACAATCATATATTCTGTTATTCATGTCTACATTTGCATAAATATGATTAAATACATATGGGAAAATGAAAACGTAGGTTAAAAAAACTAAGGGTCCATAGACTCAGGTTTCCATTTTTTACAGGGTAATTTCTAGTTATATACCTTTGAGAATGTCGCTTTTTCTTTGTGGAAAGTTATTTTTCCAATATGCAAAATTTTGGCAAGTCTAATGGACATTTTATTATACTAAAGACTACATATGAAAAATTGTGTATAAATGACAATGCTAGGTTTTAGAAAATACAGGCAAGAGGTTTCTGTTATAGCACTACTGAACCCAAATAATTTTGAACATTTCAAAGAATTATTGAAAGGAGTCTTCATGGGAAACTTCTAAAATTTAATAATACAAATAACTTTCTTTCTCTGCTAGTACCAGCCAAAAATATCCTTTATCTTATTAACATTATTAATTACATTAATTAATATTTAATAACATTATTTAATTAATGTTGATTTTTCAGTGTTTTCATTGCACTAGTCAATGTAATGACACAATACCTTTAATGTTTTTAATTTAGTTTTTTTTTTTTTTTTTTTTGTCTGTGTGTGTGTGTGTGGTGGTGGGGGTTGAATCCAGTGTCTCATGCATGCTAGGCAAGCACTGTACAACTAAGCCACAACCTTACCTCCCCCGTGCAATTTTTGATTACATAAATCCCATCATGGTAGCATGATTGACTTTGCCCATGAAGGCAAGAGCAGATTTACAGGAACATAAATCTTTGAAAAAGTCCTTTGGGAAATTTTAGACAAGTTATCCTCATTGTTTAAAAAGGAGACATCTAGAAGTGACAAAGTTTTCTTAAAATTATAAGGACAGCTAACTTGAAACAAATAAGGACAGGATTGATAAATTAAATTGAAAAGAATTTATGTCATAAATTCTTCATTTGACCAATCCACCTTAAATATACTTTATAATGCAAGAGGTTTTACTTTTAGATTTTAACTATTTTGTGTGGAGGAATGGAAAGCAACTCAGTCATTGCTAAATTGTCAGTGACTCTATACAGTTAGCTGAGGAGAAGTAAAGATAAGTACTAAGGGATGCCATTATTTAAGGTTTAGAAGCTGATTATTCATGCTCTGAAATGTTTTGGTTTTTTTTTAGCCATCATTGAACATGTTTCTGGCCTTGGTAGGCATTAATCAACAAACACCAACATTAGGGCAAGTGGAAAGTCAAATTTAAAAAGTCAGAGTTTGTAAAAATAAGCATTTGTAACTCTGACTGAAACAGTTTGTCAATAATGGTCAATAAAATATTTCTGTATGTCATCTAATTTTCATTATCTTGACTTAACCTAATAGCCTGAAATTCCTTGGTAATTGTTTTGGTGAAACATCTTCCAATGAGGGTATACATATTCTTTAGTTCTTAGAAATACCTATAGCTTGTCTAGGAGTTTAACAATTTTATTTATTTTTTTCCTAAGAACCCACTTTTGTGGCATCTATTTTTTGAATTTTTGTTTGTTTATGTGTTTCAATTTTGTTGATTTTTGTCCCTGATTTTAATTATTTCCTGTCTTCTACTGCTTTTTGAGTTGATTTGTTCTTCTTTTAAAAGGCTTTGAGATGTAATGTCAGATTATTTGGTGACTATTCTTTTAAAGAATGTGCTCAATGTAATGAACTTTTCTGTTAGAACTGCCTTCATAGTGTCTCAGCGATTTTGATAAGTTGTGTCATAATTCTCATTTACCTGTATTTTTTTTTAATTCATCATTGATTTCTTCTACTGTCCATTGGTCATTCAATAGCATATTATTTATTCTTCAGATGTTAGAGTGGCATTTATTTCTAATTTCATTCCATTATGATCTGATAGGATGCAAGGTATTATCTCTCTCCTTTTTTTTTTTTGTATTTGTGAAGAGTTTCTTTGTGGCCTAAGAAATAGTCTATTTTAGAGAAGGATTCTTCTGCATCTTGGAAGAAAGCATATTCATAATTGTAGAAAATCTTTACCATATGCTCCTCAGATAAAGCTTTTATCTCCAGAATATACAAAGATTTCAAATAACAATTTCCCAATAACAAAGAAAAGAACCCAATCAATAAATGGGCAAAGGAACTGAACAAACACTTCACAGAAGAAATAGAAATGGCCAATAATTTAAAAAAAAAAAAGTTCAATATCTCCAGCAATTACCAAAATTTAAATTAAAACTACACTAAATTTTGTCTCACTCTGATCAGAATGGCAATTATAAAGAATACAAGAAACAACATGTTGGAGAAAGGAAGATGGCAGCAAAGGGAGGGCATCACCCCCGTGTGCCACATCACTGAGCAGGAAAATGACGAGGTAGAATGGCTAAAAGTTAGCTTTTTAGGAATTTCCAGCAAAATCGGGGTGCTCCAAAACAGAGGAGGGATTTCCATCACATGAGGATCAGCTATTGGGGCTCAAACGCGAGAGATTTGTCCGCACAGAGGGTCACGCTGCTTATTCAACCAATCACCCCGCAGCCAGTGTCTGCGGCGCATGCTGGGAAACAACGAGATAGCAATGCAAAGATACAGCGCTGCGGATTCTGCAGACTCCCACCAGCTGTGCAATTACTGTACTCAGAGCTGAATTCTGGATTTGAGATGGGGAAGAAAGTGGTCCAATTCGGTTCTCCACACTGGTCAGACCACAGAGGAAGTCAGTGGCCACCATCTTGGAGAGCTGATGTAACCATCCCTCTTTTCGACTGATCGCAGCTCTTTCAGCTATAGAACAGTGGGGGAAAACTTAAGGGCCCCTCCCAGCTCTCCTGTGAGCACGATAGCCAGACCGAGGGAATCAGGAGTGGCACGGGACTGGCGGCAGCCCAGGACTTGCAGCGCAGAACTCCCAGCTACTGCTCCCACCAGTGCTGACAACTGAGGTCTCTTGCACCAGATAGGGTCGTGGCTACTGGAAGGTAAGCAAATTCGCTGAGGGTTCTCAGCCCCAAGCTCTAAAAACTTAGGGTCTGAGGAAGGCAAACAGGGAAAGTGTGCCCATGCACTAATGAAAACAGGGCTCCCAGGAGCAGCAGACCTGGTGTGTAGCCAGTATTGTGGTGAGCCTCAGAGGTGAGCAGGGCCTGGCTCGAGGAAACACAAGAGAAGGCCCTAGACACTCAGGATTGAAGACCCGCCCAGTCTGGGAGGAAGAGCTGCTGCACAGTGACTGGTTCCCACCTATTGAGAGGAGAAACTTGGCTCAGTGGGCAGAGCTCCACCTACTGGAAGAGAAGTTAATCGAACTCTATGACTGCATTTATTATTACTATTATTATTTTTTTATTTGGGTTTTTTTTCTTTTCTTTCTTTCATTTTCATTTCCTTTTTGTGGTTGTTGTTCTTTAACTTTTTTTTATTGTTTTTAATTTTTTTTAACTTTTTAAAATTATTATTATTATTATTATTTTTAAATTTTAACTTTCATTTTTTTATTATCATTATTATTTTAAATTTTTTTTCTTTCTTCCCTTATTTTCTATTTCTTTTGTATTTTAATCTCTTTCCAATTTTCTTATTCCCCCTTTCTTGAATTCTACTTGCCTACCCTCATTCTCTTTAGTGACTTCTTCCCTTCCCTTCTAATATCTTTCCTCCCAAGCATCAAATAAATTTATTAGAGTCAACAGTAACTCAGCAATCAAACAGAACAAGAAGTAACATGAGCAGCATACAAAAGCAAGGAAGAAAGGGAGTACAAACAATGAAGGACAGCCTAAATATACAGGAGGATGTAGAGTCACCAGAAAAAATGGTCATATAAAGAACTCAAGGAACAACTTAGACAGATGGAATGGAACATTAAAGAGAATACGAGACAGCAAATCCAAACAGTGAAAGAACACATTGAAAATGAATTACATAAACAGATAAAAGAAGAAGTAAAGCATCTTTATCAGGAGATAGAGATTATAAAAAAAATCAAACAATAATTCTAGAAATGAAAGAAATGAAAAACCAAATTAAAAACTCAATTGAGAGTATCAGTAACAGTGTGGAGCAAGTAGAAGCCAGAACGTCAGATAATGAAGACAAAATATATCATCTTGAAAAGAGTCTAGCCAACTCAGAAAGGCTGGTAAAAAATCATGAGAAAAACATCCAAGAGATATGGGATAACATTAAAAAACCAAACATACGAGTCATTGGGATAGAGGAAGGTACAGAGAATCAAACCAAGGAAATGAGTAACCTTCTGAATGAAATAATTACAGAAAACTTTCCAGAAATAAAAAAGGAAATTGATATACAAATTGTAGATGCATACAGAACACCGAGCACACAAAATCACAGTAGACCAACGCCAAGACACATTGTTATGAAGATAGCCAATATACAGAACAAAGAGAAAATATTAAAAGCTACAAGAGAAAGGAGGCAGATTACATTCAGGGGTAAACCAATAAGGTTAACAACGGATTTTTCATCACAGGCGCTAAAAGCGAGAAGATACTGGAGTAACATATTTCAAACACTGAAAGACAATGGATGCCAACCAAGAATTCTGTATCCAGCAAAATTAAGCTTCAGGTATGATAACAAAATAAAAATCTTTCATGATAAACAAAAGCTAAAAGAATTTGCAGCCAGAAAACCAGCATTGCAAAGCGTCTTGAGCAAAACAATACACGAGAAAGAAATGAAAAACAACAACCAAAACCATCAGTGGGAAATGCCTCGGTAATGACAGAGGGCAAGGGGGAAGGCTAATCATAGAGAAACAAACTAAATTTAAAAAAAAAGATAAATAATCAAACATGGCTGGCAGTACAAACCATATATCAATAGTAACTCTAAACGTTAATGGCTTAAACTCTCTAAACAAGCAACATAGGCTGGTAACATGGATTAAAAAAACAAATCCAACAATATGTTGCCTCCAGGAGACACATCTGATTGGAAAAGACATACACAGGCTGAAGGTGAAAGGGTGGGAAAAAATATACCATGCACACGGTCCTCGGAAGGAGCAGGGGTGGCCAACCTCATATTGAATAAAATCAACTTCAAGACTAACTTAATCCAAAGGGATAAGGAAGGACACTATATACTGTTAAAAGGAACCATTCACCAATAAGACATAACAATTATCAATATTTATGCCTCAAATAATGGGGCTGTGACGTTCATAAAACAAATTCTCCTCAAGTTCAAGAATCAAATAGACCACAACACAATAATTATGTGTGACTTCAACACACCTCTCTCACCATTGGACAGATCCTCAAACAAAAGTTGAATAAAGAAACTATAGAACTCAATATCACAATCAATAACCTAGACTTAACTGACATATATAGAATATATCAACCACCATCAAGTGGATATACTTTTTTCTCAGCAACACATAGATCCTTGTCAAAAATAGACCATATATTATGCCAGAGGGCAACCTTCAGTAAATATAAAGGGGTGGAGATAATACCATGTATTTTATCTGATCATAATGGAATGAAACTAGAAATCAATGAAAAAAGAAGGAAGGAAAAATTGTACATCACATAGAAAATGAACAATATATTACTGAATGATCAATGGGTTACAGAGGACATAAAGGAGGAAATCAAAAAATTCTTAGAGATAAATGAAAATACAGACACAACTTATCAGAATCTATGGGACACAATAAAAGCAGTTTTAAGAGGGAAATTCATCGCCTGGAGGTCATTCCTCAAAAAAAGGAAAAAAACCAACAAATAAATGAGCTCACACTTCACCTCAAAGCCCTAGAAAAGGAAGAACAAAACAAGAGCAAATGCAGCAGAAGGCAAGAAATAATTAAAATCAGAGTGGAAATTAACGAAATTGAAACAAAAGAAACTATTTAAAAAATTAACAAAACTAAAAGTTGGTTCTTCGAAAAAATAAATAAGATCAACTGACTCTTAGCCATGCTAACGAAGAGAAGAAGAGAGAGAACTCAAATTACTAACATACGGGATGAAAGAGGCAATATCACAACAGATGCTACAGAAATACAGAAGACAATTAGAAATTATTTTGTAAACCTATATTCCAATAAAATAAAAGATAGTGAAGACATCGATAAATTTCTTAAGTCATATGATTTGTCCAGACTGAGTCAGGAGGATACACACAATTTAAACAGACCAATTTCAATGGATGAAATTGAAGAAGCAATCAAAAGACTACCAACCAAAAAAAGCCCAGGACCAGATGGGTATACAGCGGAGTTTTACAAAACCTTTAAAGAAGAATTAATACCAATACTTTTCAAATTATTTCAGGAAACAGAAAAAGAGGGAGCTCTGCCAAATTCATTCTATGAGGCCAACATACCCTGATTCCGAAACCAGACAAAGACACCTCAAAGAAACAAAACTACAGACCAATATCTCTGATGAACCTAGATGCAAAAATTCTCAATAAAATTTTGGCGAATCGGATACAAAGGCACATCAAAAAAATTGTGCACCATGATCAAGTAGGATTCATCCCTGGGATGCAAGGATGGTTCAATATACGGAAATCAATAAATGTTATTTACCACATAAATAGGCTTAAAGATAAGAACCATATGATCATCTCAATAGATGCAGAAAAAGCATTCAACAAAGTACAGCATTCCTTTATGTTCAAAACATTAGAAAAACTAGGGATAACAGGAATTTTCCTCGACATTGTAAAAGCTATCTATGCTAAGGCCTCAGGCTAGCATCATTCTGAATGGAGAAAAATTGAAGGCATTCCCTCTAAAATCTGGAACAAGACAGGGATGCCCTCTATCACCACTTCTATTCAATATAGTTCTTGAAACACTGGCCAGAGCAATTAGACAGACGAAAGAAATTAAAGGCATAAAAATAGGAAAAGAAGAACTTAAATTATCACTGTTTGCGGATGACATGATTCTATACCTAGAAGACCCAAAAGGGTCGACAAAAAAACTACTAGAACAAATAAATGAATTCAGCAAAGTGGCAGGATATAAAATCAACACGCATAAATCAAAGGCATTTCTGTATATCAGCGACAATACTTCTGAAACGGAAATGAGGAAAAACACTCCATTCACAATATCCTCAAAAAAAATAAAATACTCGGGAATCAACCTAACAAAAGAGGTGAAATATTTATACAATGAAAACAACAGAACCCTAAAAAGAGAAGTAGAAGAAGATTTTAGAAGATGGAAAAATATACCCTGTTCATGGATAGGTAGAACTTACATCATCAAAATGGCGATATTACCAAAAGTTCTCTATTGGTTTAATGCAATGCCAATCAAAATACCAAAGGCATTTCTTGTAGAAATAGGTAAAGCAATCATGAAATTCATATGGAAAAATAAAAGACCCAGAATAGCCAAAGCAATTCTAAGCAGGAAGTGTGAATCAGGCGCTATAGCGATACCAGATTTCAAACTATATTACAGAGCAATAGTAACAAAAACAGCATGGTACTGGTACCAAAACAGGCGGGTGGACCAATGGTACAGAATAGAGGACACAGAGACTAATCCACAAAGCTACAACTATCTAATATTTGATAATGGATCTAAAAGCATGAAATGGAAGAAGGATAGCATCTTCAAAAAATGGTGTTGGGAAAACTGGAAATCCATATGCAACAAAATGAAACTGAATCCCCTCCTCTTGCCATGCACAAAAGTCAACTTAAATTGGATCAAGGAGTTAGTTATCAAATCAGAGACTCTGCATCTGATAGAAGAAAAATTTGGCTCTGACCTACATATAGTGGGGTAAGGCTCCAAATTCCTTAATAGGACACCCATAGCACAAGAGTTAATAACAAGAATCAACAAATGGGACTTACTTAAACTGAAAAGTTTTTTCTCAGCAAGAGAAACAATAAGAGAGGTAAATAGGGAGCCTACATCATGGGAACAAATTTTTACTCCTCACACTTCAGATAGAGCCCTAATATCCAGAATATACAAAGAACTCAAAAAATTAGACAATAAGATAACAAATAACCCAATCAACAAATGGGCCAAAGACCTGAACAGACACTTCTCAGAGGAGGACACACAATCAATCAACAAGTACATGAAAAAATGCTCACCATATCTAGCAGTCAGAGAAATGCAAATCAAAAGCACCCTAAGATACCATCTCACTCCAGTAAGATTGGCAGCCATTCTGAAGTCAAACAACAACAAGTGCTGGCAAGGATGTGGGGAAAAGGGTACTCTTGTACATTGCTGGTGGGACTTCAAACTGGTGCAGCCAATTTGGAAAGCAATATGGAGATTCCTTGGAAAGCTCGGAATGGAACCACCATTTGACCCAGCCATTGCCCTTCTTGGACTATTCCCTGAAGACCTTAAAGAGCGTACTACAGGGATACTGCCACATGGATGTTCATAGCAGCACAATTCACAATTGCTAGACTGTGGAACCAACCCAAATGCCCTTCAAGAGATGAATGGATAAAAAAAAATGTGGCATTTATACACCATGGAGTATTACACAGCACTAAAAAATGACAAAATCTTTCTGGAATTTTCAGGGAAATGGATGGCACTAGAGCAGATTATGCTTAGTGAAGCTAGCCAATCCCTAAAAAATAAATACCAAATGTCTTCTTTGATATAATGAGAGCAACTAAGAACAGAGCAGGGAGAAAGAGCAGGAAGAAAAGATTAATATTAAACAGAGACATGAGGTGGGTGGGGAAGGGAGACAAAGGGGGAATTGCATGGAAATGGAGGGAGACACTCAATGTTATACAAAATTACATATAAAAGGTTGTGAGGGGAAGGGGAAAATATCCAAGGAGGGAAATGAATTACAGTAGATGGGGTAGAGAGAGAAGAAGGGAGGGGAGGGGAGGGGAGGGGAGGGAGGATAGTAGAGGATAGGAAAGGTAGCAGAATACAACAGTTACTAATAGGGCATTATGTAAAAATGTGGATGTGTAACAAATGTGATTCTGCAATCTGTATTTGGGGTAAAAATGGGAGTTCATAATCCACTTAAATCTAATATATGAAATATGATATGTCAAGAGCTTTGTAATATTTTGAACAACCAATAAAAAAAGAAAAAAAAAGAAACAACATGTTTGCAAGGATGTGGGAGAAAGGTATTTTTATGCATTGTTGTTGGGACCAGGAATTGGGCAAACCACTATGGTAAGCAGTGTGGAGATTCCTCAGATAACTTGAAATGGAAACACCATTTAACCCAGTTATTTCACAAAAATGAGATCCTATTTTGACTGAGTTTTACTCCATGTATATATCATATGTCAAAATACATCCTACTGACATGTGTATCTAAAGAGAGAAATAAGAAAAAATAGAAAAGAAAATGGTAGGAATAGTGTAACTACATGTTACAGTCATGGTCCAGCATTGGTTTGTGGGACTTGTTGAGTAAATCCTCTATTCCATTTGTTAGAGTCTGTAAACAAGTCTGGACGGCGCCTGGCAAAATGCCAGAGGGAGTGGTTTGTGAAGTAACACCAGTGAGCCATTAAGTGTGGAGATTCCTTTTTGGTTGACTGCTGTATCTATTTTATGTTAATTAGATAAGCTGTGTGGAATGTATATATACCCCTCCTGTCCTGCAATAAACGGCTTCCACTCCTGCTGTATCAATGTATACAAGTTGTTCGTCACCCCCCAGTTATTTTGCTGCAACCAGACTGTGGCACCATTTAACAAATAAACAAACAAAAAATTACCTGTAGATTTTTGTGGGAGATAACTTGGTGAAATAAGTATCCATCATCATTCTGAAAATATCTAAGTAATAATGGAAAAATATTTTAAATATTTTATTAAATTAATTGATGACTTAGAAAGTAAGTACATATAGAATATTCTGAAGATCAATTGAAACAAAATATAAGCAAAAGGTGATCCAGGGAGATGGATAGAGCACTATATTTATTTTTACCTTGAAGATATTTGATAAATCTTGTTAATTTTTAGATCACATTGGTGTAAAACCACAGACTATTGAAATCTGCAAAATCCCATGAGAATAGAAACCCTTAAACTGGAATCCAAGAACACTGCATATTGAGTGTAATACTTAACTAGAACTGAAATTGCACAACCTCTTCTACTGTCACATAATTCAAGATTATAAGGGGAAAAATGATTTCTCTAAATCCTGACTCTCGGGGTGGGAAAAATTTCTTTCTTTAATTTTCATGCCAAAGTCAACTTCACAGTAGGTTTTCATACTAAATTCACACCATCTGGCTATAAGGCAATATTAGATCACAAGTGCATTTTACTTGAAGTGATTTTGCTTCCATATAATTATTATTAACAAAAATTCTCTCTAGAGTAACATACATTCAATTGTAGACTCAACATTTTCCTCCAACAAAGTTTTGAAATAAAGTGATCTCGTGATATAAATAAATAATAAAATACTCAAGACCCTAAGATGCCCCATGCCAGCACCACCTGTATATCAATTTTCAAGTAATACTACTATTTTTGGTTTTCTAATAGTGCCACTTTATTGTATATGTTTTATAATTCTTTCCTAAGAGTTCAAGTTCAATACCATGAACAGGGAACATCCATATGAAATCTGAAAGAGTGAAAAGGATAATATGAAAATCTAATAGATGATTGAGTTTATAGGAAGCAAATCTAATAGATGGCAATGCATAAAGGAGGCCACTTGCCTTGAGAGGGTGATCCCTGAGATTGGTTCATTTGATACTAGACAGCAGAGAGTCAGGGTTCCAACACTTTGCTTCTCCACCGATTTTCTGGTTGACATCCTGTATCATACTTGTTAAGGATTCAGGTAGATAAGATCATTGTCTAAAAACTCTAATAACTGATATATTTCACAATTTTCTGAACATCATAGGCAGCACACCAGTCCTTCCAAGGTAACGAAAGCCTTTGCTCAGTTAATGGAATCTTTTCCCTCTCAAGATATTTATAGTAGTATGCATTTCTTGCAGAACTCTAAATAATGCACAAGAGGAGGGAGAAGCAACACAGACAAGAGAAAGCAAACTTGGAAATAATTCAAAAGATATAAATGCTGAATATAAAATAAGTATTATAAATACGGTTTAAAAATAGAAAAAATAGACTTAACATAAAATAAAGAATAAGAAACTATAAAAATGACAGAATTGACCTGAAAAAGAAGAAATTGAAATCAACAGAAGTTGAAGAATTATAATATCCTTTTTGAAAATAAGACCATAATAAACTGTGTTAAATATACTACAACTAAAAAGAGAAATTATGAATCTTGAGACATGACTGAAAATTAGCAAGAAGTCATCATAGAGACACTTTGAATAATATGAATATAGGAGAGTTAAGTAAGATGAAGAATAGAATAATATGACCCAAAAGCATTAAAGGGATTTTCAGCATAACAGAGAATAGGAATGAATATTTGAAGAAATAATGGAAGACAATATTCTAGAAATTTTGAGGGATCTAGATCAGAAGTTCTATAAATCACAAGCCATATTTACTTTTCTTCCCATCTTTGCCTCTCGTGCCCAATACATAAAGACAGGGAAGTCACACTTACACACATAAGAATTCAATCATGCAATACTAAACATGTAGAGATTTATAGAACACACATAAAAATATATGGAAAATATAGTACACCTAAAATCAAAATTAGATTTTAGGAGCCAGTAAAAACATTGGTGGAATCACACATTGTACTGAGAAAAATTACTTGGCAACTTATCCATTACTTTTCGAGTATGTGTGTATGTGTGTGTGTGTGTGTGTGTGTGTGAGAGAGAGAGAGAGAGAGAGAGAGAGAGAGAGAGAGAGAGAGAGAAAGAACAAACCAAAAATATATATAATTATGAATTTGTCAAATTGATTGTCAGTAACTGATAAATCAAAAAATTTAAAAAATGAATTACATAAAACATGTCACTAACTGAAATAACAATATTAACATGATATCTAAAAACAGTGTCCTACATTGAAGAGTGTGTATTCTTTTCAGGTTCATCAGCACTAGCCAAGAAAATTTCCTCAAAGTCTGGCTTATACAAAACTTAAAATATTTATAGGATATTCATATTATAAAACAAATGAGAGATAAATTAGAAAGAGGTACCCAGAAAAATATAGATATTTGGACATGAAAAATCATACCAGTAATGAAAAACCTAATGGATACCTGAAAATTCAGTTGAAGATAAAGATAAGAAAAATGGTGAATGTAAGAACTTATGATGTACAGCTACACAGTACTTAAAATGGACGTGCTTATTGTGTGTATGAAAGGAGATATGAAATAAGATGTTGTGAAAAATAAAAGCAGAAATTATTAAAACAGAAAAGAAAAGTGAGTTAAAGAATATTAAAATTGCTTTAAAAAGCCCACATGGAAGACTAACATAATTAACAAAGATAAAAATAAGAATCTTGAATAAATAAATAATTATATAAGTAGTGATGTGATAAGTTCACATATAAAATTTAAATATATTATATAAAACTATGTCTGTTGAAAAGTTGAATTTATTTTTCAATGATTTTACTAAATATTCTAAAAAAACAACTAATCATATATTTTTTTAATTAAATGGAGTCAAACATTTAAAATTTTGCAACTAATAATAGGCCCAGATTTAGTTTCCAATGAATAACTACAAAATTTTTAGGTAATAAACAATTTCAACCTTATTCAAATTATTCTAGAGTCTTCAAATTGTTTTCTAAGAAATGTACAACTGTAATACAATGCCTGATCAAGACATTGCCAAAAAGAAAATTACATGCTAATCTCATTCGTGATTATGAATGCAAAAAATTTTAAGTGAAGCACACGCAGTTTGACTCGAATTCAGAAATAAAGTTGGATCCATTCCAGGAATCCAAGGTTGATTTAACATTAGAAAATTAAATACTGTAATTCACTAGCATGTTAAAAGAAAAATAATTCATGTATTCACCTAACAGGCACAGAAAAAGACTGTATTTTCATAAAATTTCAATCCTTCTGTGATAAAAATTATAATTTAGTTATCAAGGAGTATTTCCATAACCTAATATTCTTAATAGTATAATGAAATTGTATAATAGCTGCATAAATCACATAACTTTTTATGTTTTCATTACTTAACAGGTAAGGGTGTATTCAAATTGTTGAGTAGGTACCTTGTGACATCTTGGTGGTCAGTTGCTTCACCTATCTCATCATCTTACTTTCAAATGGTTACTATGTAATCATTATTTAAAATGAAACATATATAGGAGTGACAGAAAAAACTGTTAACTTTTCAAGCATGACAGATACAAACAAATTATTCTTCCATACAACCTGCAATGTAAAGTAAAATTTCAAGGTTTTTATTTTTAAGATGGGTCAAAGTTATGGAATAAAATATATTTCATGTAAAATTTATTAGACAATCCTTGTGTGTGTGTGTGTGTGTGTGTGTGTGTGTGTGTGTGTGTGATTTTCAGTTCATAAGTTAATTTATTTATAACAAACTAAAATGCAAGATTGGGTGGAAACTTTGGTTAGACTTTATTCCAACAAAGTAGTGAATGATAGATTTTCATGAAAAGCTAATTATATTTTTTATATACAATAAAATGTATCTCCAAAAATAAGCTTAAAGTAGTAAAAGATTGAAAACTGATAATCAAGTGCAAAGTAAAGATTCCCAATCATATTTAATTGTGCACGAAGCATTCTACCTGGAGATAAATGCGATAGACTGGATTGAAACACTTTATATTGAGATAACAATTATCTAGAAATTTTTTGTAGATTCAGTGCAATACATATTACATAAAATAAACTGAAAATCTGCAAAAATTTCTGTAATCTGAATGATATGCATGTGTTCATGAATGAATATATGAACATACACTCACAAGAACACAAAGCCAAAAAAACACCAAGATACTGTTTATTTTTGGTAAAATCTTTCAAGTGTATTTTTTCATAATTTTTATGATCATTTATCATTTTTTTAAATTTTATTTGACAGTGAAATGTATTACAATTCTTATTACACATATAGAGCTCCATTTTTCATGTCTCTGGTTGTATACAAAGTATATTCACACCAATTCATGTCTTCATACATGTACTTTGGATAATAATGATCATTATGTTCCACCATCATTTCCAACCCCATGCCCCCTCTCTTCCCCTCCAACCCGTCTTCCCTATCTAGTATTCCTCTATTTCTCCCATGCTCCCGCTGCCTATCCTACTATGAATCAGCCTCCTTATATCAAAGAAAACATTTGGCATTTGTTTTTTGGGGGATTGGCTAACTTCATTTAGCATTATCTTCTCTAACTCCATTCATTTACCTGCAAATGCCATGATTCTATTCTCTTTTATTGCTGAGTAATATTCCATTGTGTATATATGTCACCTTTTTTAAAAATTCATTCATCAACTGAAGGGCATCTTGGTTGGGTTCCACAGTTTAGCTATTGTGAATTGGGATGCTATAAACATTGATGTGGCTGTGTCCCTTTAGTATGCTGTTTTTAAGTCCTATGGGTACAGACTGAGGAGACAGGTATCTGGGTCAAATGGTGGTTCCATTCGCAATTTTCCAAGAAATCTCCATAGTCCTTTCCATATTGGCTTCACCAATTTGAAATCCCACCAGCAATGTATAAGTGTACCTTTTTCCCCACATCCTTGCCAACATTTATTGTTGTTTATCTTCATAATAGCTGCCATTCTGACTGGAGTGAGATGAAATCTTAGAATAGCTTTGATTTGCATTTCTCTAAATGCATGTATGGTCATTTTGATAATATTAATTCTGCTTAACCAAAAGGAAGGTAGATCTTTCCGTTTTCTAAGGTATTCTTTGACTTCATTCTTTAGGGTTCTGTAATTTTTATTATATAGATCTTTAACCTCTTTCACCTCTTTCATGTAGCAAGTTTTATAACAGCACAACATCATCTAATTGCTAGCAATGATTAACATTTTTTCATATATTTGTTGATGTATATACTTTTATGAAAAGTGTCTGTTTGGGTCCTTGACCAATTTATTTATTGGGTTATTTTATTTATTTATTTATTTATTTATTTATTTATTTATTTATTTATTTATTAAATTTTTTGGTTTTTAACTTTTGAGTTCTTTTGTACCATAGAGATTAGTGCTCTATCTGATGTGTGAGGGGTAAAGATTTGCTACCAAGATGTAGACTCTTTATTCACCTCACAGATTGTTTTTCTTTTTTTCTTTTTTTTTTTTGATGAGAAGAAACTTTTTAATTTGAGTCCATCCCATTTATTGATTCTTGATTTTAATTCTTGTGCCACAGGAGTCTTATTAATGAAGTGAGGTCTAATCCCACATAATGGAGATTAAGGCCTAATTTTTCTTCTACTAGACACAGGTTATCTGGTTTTATTCCTAAGTTATTGATCCATTGGAGTTGAGTTTTGTGCATATTGAGAGATAGGGGTTTAATTTCATTTTCTTGCATACAGATTTCCAGTTTTCCCAGCAACATTTGTTGAAGAGGCTATCTTTTTTCCAATGCATGTTTTTGGCACCTTTGTCTAATCTAAGATAATTGTAATTTTGTGGGTTAGTTTCTGTGTCCTCTATTCTGTACTATTGGTCTACCAGTCTGTTTTGGTGCCAATACCATGCTGTTTTTGATACTATTGTTCTGTAGTATAATTTAAGGTCTGGTATAGTGATGCCACCTGATTTACTCTTCCTGCTAAGTATTGCTTTAGCTATTCTGGGTCTCTTTCTTTTCCAGATGAATTTCATTATTGATTTTCCTATTTATATGAGGAATGTCATTGGGATTTTGATCAGAATTGCATTCAATCTGTATAGTGCTTTTGGAAGTATGGTCATTTTGATAATATTAATTCTGCCTATCCAAGAGGAAGTCAGATCTTTCCATCTTCTAAGGTATTCTTTGATTTCTTTCTTTAGGGTTCTGTACTTTTTGTTATATAGTTTTTTTCACCTCTTTCACTTCTTTCACATAGCAAGTTTTATAACAGCATGACATCAAGACTGGTAAAACCATACTGTTAGTCATTTCTGGAGGAAATAAGATGGCAAAATAAGATGGCACTCACCAATATGGATGAGCACCATCCAATCCACTAAGTGCTTAGATAGAACTAAAATGGTAAATGAACTCTTCTTGTAGTGTGATAATCATCCTCCTACCTTAGATATCCAAGCTCCTGCTTCTTGAACCTTCATACTATGGTGCTGGGAGCCATCAGCCAAGTAGGTATGACAATTTCCTTGCCAGCGTACCCCCGTGTTTCTTTAGTGGAAGGACTCATGGAAATAGGACATTTTGCAGGACATTGCATGTAAGGTGACCTTGCTTCAGCAAAGACATAGACCAAAGCAATATTAAACATTTTTCCATTCACCAATTTATGAAAATACACATAATGATTAAATATATTACCTTATGGAACTTAATAAGTAAAGAGTACTTGATTTCATATTTAGTGGTTGATATTTTAACACTTTAGTTTTGTAAATTAATTAGAACTTTGTAGAAACCAAGACTTTAGACAAATTTAGTAAACAGAACTAACCATCTCTTTCTTGTTGAAGAAAAATCCTTCTACAGGATACCATGATGGTCCCATGGATATATTTAATAACTTGTCTTTAAAAAGCCATGGGTTACATTTTTGTATTGTATCAACATATGCCCTAATTGTTCTTGGTCTTACTGGGTTGCCTCATTTCTCTAACAATTTCTCTTCCTCGGAAGTGAACAACTTCAAACTTTGAGTCAACCAATTTCCCCAGGTTGCCTGAGAAAGTTCTAGGAAAAGGCAACTTGAAATAAAAACAAAATATATCAAAACAAAAACACATTGCTTTTTGAAATGCTCACCCATTCTTTCGCTGTTCTTCAGGGACGATCAATTTCACTTACGTTTTCTTCAGATGTTCCCCGTATGGACCGCCAAATGCCGCTTCACTATTTTAAACGAGGCTTTGCTGAAACAAGGTTACTAAGTGTTAAGATTCTATCAGGTGTAATTTACATACAAAGAGTATAAGAAGTTTTAGTTGGGTTTCAATTACAGTATTATAGTACCATAAAAAACATGAAAGTATTTCATCTTATTAAAGTGGAGTAATTTGTCTAAATCAGAAATTTTATAAGGGTTATTTCAGAATGTGAATTTATAAAAAGGGTTAACTGCTAGAAAAGAGATTAAGATTAAAGATGTGAAATATATTTTAATATGGAAGGTTAAAAAATGTTTCTAGGTGAGATAATCTCTGTGGTAAAGTAAAAAGTTGTAAAATGCCATTTAAAAAGATTTTGAGGAAACTAGACTTACTTTAAAAGCTTGAGAAAGGAAGAAAAAAAGGTATTTGTACATGGCAGATTGAGACAAAGCTTCTTAATGGAGTAAAAAAGGCCTTTGGTTGAAGGGCAGACATGTAAACTAACATTAAAGTGATTTAAACAGAATCTAAGCATCGTTTAAAAGAGTGAACCTGTATGTGGTGAAAAAGTACATTTAAAAGTACAGTATAGATGATAATTGGAAGGCTTTAAAAGGTTAATTTGAAGGTGGTTAAGATGCCTTCATGACAGAGGAAAGATTGCGTCATTCGAAGCCTAATTAATCTTAAAAATGGGAAAGGGGTATATATATCCCCCAAAGATAAACTTAAAATAACCCTTTTTACTCTAAACTTTTAAATTTGGATTCATCAGGACTTAGTGCTGGGGAAAGGCATATGTATCCAAAAAATGTTCATAAGCCTAAGGTACTTTGAAAAGATATTCTAACAGAACAATGGAAAGGTCCTGACCCAGTGATTGTCTGGAGTCGGGGTTCTGTTTTTGTTTTTCCACAGGGAGAACAGCAGCCGATTTGGATTCCAGAAAGACTAACTAAAGCAATTTCTACAGATCCAAAAGAAGATGATTTGACTCAAATCCATTACAGCTGATATCCAGAACTCCAGCTTGGCCATTCTTACATCTGCAACAGTGATTAACAAGGATGCTTTTTTCAATATCTATTTTATTATTGCATTTTTCCCACATCATAAGGTTCTATTTTATTTTTTGAGCTCATACAATCATAGGTTAATGTTTTTCTCATCAGTTTTATTTTTTTGACTGTGGAGTTTTTAAACATTGCAATGGAGATTTCACCTAGGTAAAGCTACAAGGCCTTTATTATCTTATGTGTTGTACATTTGTTTGCACATTTGTGTTTTGTGTTGTATGTCTGTGTGTGCGTATGTCCATATTTCATATATGAGGAGCGCTCATGAGAAAATGGATCCGAATTATTTTTTTTTATTCACGTGATTTAAATGGCTTAATTTAAATTAAGTAAACAGCTGTTAAGGATTCTTTTTAAAGGTGGTTAACAGATCTGCTTGTTTACTAATTTAAATTAGGTAAACAGCTGTTAAGGATTGTTTTTAAAGGTGGTTAACAGATCTGCTTGTTTACTAATTTAAATCAGGTAAACAGCTGTTAAGGATTGTTTTTTAAGGAGGTTAACAGATCTGTTTGTTTACTTTCACCTTTCCTTTTCATTATATTTAATAATTCTTTTCAGGATAATGTCTTTTTAGCATCATTGCCAGAATTCCTATCTTCATCCCAATGAATATAACTCAACAAGTATGCTCAATCAAGGAGTCAACTTACTTTGGGAGGAAATGGACTTTGGGAGGAGACGGACAGATTGATAGATTCCTCCACTTTGAACTGCTTACAGAACTTGCCTAGACTATGTAACTATCGTTTGGTACAGCGAATTGTGGTAATGCTGGCATATATTTGCTGATGGTGTCACCAGTGATCTTTGCTGATGGTGTCACCAATGATGCAATTTTTCCAAAGGAACTGTCAATTGACTTGGTGTCGTGGCATTTCTGTATCCTCCTCCCTTCTGCTAGTGATGGTCTAAATTTGGGCGCCAATGGCTATATGCTGGACCGGTAGTCAGTGACGGGTATGATCCAATTGCAGTGGTATCAACCTAAGACAGGAGGCTGACGCCTAAAGCTCAGTTTTCCATTTGAATTGGACAACCTACCAGGCATGGTCCTTAAGCCACATTAACCTCACTCCCCCACTGGCACCAAGGCCAAATTTGGGGGCCAACAGAGGTGAGGCAAAGAACCTCACCCCCCCACTGGTGCATAGACCTATCCACAAGTATGGCTGTATGCTGGACTGGTAGTCAGTGACGGGTATGATCCAGTTGCAGTGGTATCAACCTAAGACAGGAAGCTGACGCTTAAAGGTCAGTTTTCCAATGATGGGTAAGCACCATATGTTGAACTGGACAACCTACCAGGCACGGTCCTTAAGCCACATTACTTGTTGTTTAATTAATCAGAAGCGGGGAAATGCTGGGAGCCATCAGCCAAGTAGGTATGACAATTTCCTTGCCAGCGTACCCCCATGTTTCTTTAGTGGAAGGACTCATGGAAATAGGACATTTTGCAGGACATTGCATGTAAGGTGACCTTGCTCAAGGACCTGGGTGGATCCGTGTTTAGGGTGTTCCTGGTTTAGCATAATATGAGATTAGGGTGTTCCACGTTTAGAATAGGGCGTATCCTGCTGCTGAGTTCCTCTTGAGTTCTTAGGGTCAGACAGTATATTTTGGGAGACAGAAGCCCAGGAGTAGTGGATTTGGGAAGTAGTGGATTTGGGCAGAGAACGTGGATTTCCCCAGAGCGTGTTTGTAGAAGGCCAGTGTGAGATTGGGAATAAAGAATTGCTGTTTGAATCTACAAGCTGTGTGGTGGCTTGTGATTTGTGCCCAGCCAGAGACTGCAGCGCTATGGTACCATCAAATCTCCTGGTTCTTGGGCCATTTGACTTGGACTGCATCACACCATCACATTTGTGACATTGCAGATTGCATACTGGGGAACTTCTTGGCCTCCATCATTGTGTGATCTAATTCCAATAAGAAAATATATTTCATTTGTTTATATATAATTGGTTTTGTTTCTATGGAAAACATTGATTCATACAAGGTATATGCAACATATTTTTTTCAGTACACTATTTTCTCTTGCCAATTTTTCATAAAAATAATAAAAAGGTTAGTTTAACATAAAATATAACTTATAATTCATTTATAGATGTGTCAAACATGCATAACACCTTTTTTTTCTGAAAATTCTGTAAGTGTTGTGTGCAGGAAAGAAATTAAGGATCCAGATTGATAGTTTCAGTCTAAAGATGGTAAATATGCAAATAAATGTATCTATTTCTAAATCTTTACCTTCTATTTGCACTATTTTTAGTTCCAGGTTTGTATATCAAATCATTCACATCTCCACATAGATAATTTGAGGACATTAAAGTTAGTTTGAAACTCAATATGATAGGTATATTCCTCTACCTCTCATCATACAACAAATAATTAAACAAGTTGTCAATGTAGACATTTAAATATCTCCAGGAGTACTTCTTTTTCTGCTCCCCTGCTACTATTTCTCCTACTGTACAAAATTAAGCAATGATAGAAAATATCTTCTAAAGTAAAATATGTCACAGTTCTGTTGACCATTTTTAAGCCCTCATTCACTTGTTAGGTTGTCATTATTTCAATATGATTATTGAGACCGATTAGTTTTACACCGTTGTGCACCCTTAATCCTTGCTTTTCACTCTGGCTATTTTCTAAATCATACAAATAACAATGGAACTCTCTGTAATTTTTTGAATTGGTGTGAACAGAGTTTTATACAAACAGAGATATGATATGTGTAAAAAGAATTGTGATGCATTCTGCTGTCATGTATTTAAAAAAAATAAAGCAATTAAACAACAACAAAAAAATTTTTGTAGGCTTCAGGTATCTTTAGCAAATGTAATTATATAGATTTTTAGGGACGACTAGGCTATAGCATGAAATCAACTCCTTAAAATGTATAACAGCTCAGAATTAGTAGATGATAGATTTTTAAAAATTATGAATCCGTCACATGGATGTTGCTTTTTGTTAGACAATTCCTTGCATACACTGATTTAGGAAATCACATTCCTTCTATATTTTGGTTCTGCCGCATCTCTCTTCCTCTTATTGACCTGCTTTTTGTTATCCTGAAGCAAGTAAAAAGGAGAAAGGAAGAAAGGGAATGAGGAAAGGAGGAAGAAAAGAAGCAGCCTGGCATAGAATAGAAGAAAAATGAATTTCTACCATTTATGAAAATTGTAGAAATGATATTTACAAATTTTTCTTGAAAATATTGACTGGAAATCAGTTACAGACTGACTCAATAAAGAGTCTGAAAATGCAACTTCTGGTAGTAGGCTCAGGAGAAAGAACACGGATATTGGCAACCGCCTATCTTTAAAGACTTTATGATGTACTCCTGCTTTCTTTAGAAAGTCTCATGCACTTCCTTACTATGTCTAAATTCCTTCTTTAGCAGTGATAGTTTTTCTGCACTTCCTTACATTCTTTCTTCTCAGGACCATTTAATGTGCTGAATATGCTCATGAAATTGAACTTTCTACCACAGATCCTTTGGTCTGGCAGAATTGTGTCCCTGCCAACCTTTATAGTTTGAGGTCTCAATCTCCAGTAACTCAGAATGCAACTGTATTTGGAGATAAGATCTTAAAGAAGAGATTGAGTTAAAATAATTTCATCAGGGATACAGTCTAATCTCATATGACTGGTGTCTTTACAAGAAGAAGAGACATGTGGAATGTGCTGAATGAGAAAAGACCATATGAGGACACAATAAGAAGGTGCCATCTGCAGGACAAAGAGGTCTGTTCAGAAGAAACCAAATCAATATACATATTCCTTGGTTTTGGACATCTAGCTTCAGAATAATGAAACTTTATGTTTAGTCACCCAGACTAAGTATTCTGTTATGGCAAACTTAGCAAATTGAACTTAATTTTTCTGCATAGAGGACAGAAATTAATTCCTATGTGTTAAAGTAAGCGATCTAGGGGGAAACCTCCCTTATTACTTTATAGCTGATTTTGATTTATCATATATATAGTTTGTTTGTTTGATATCCCCAGAAGATCATTTTTCTTCATGCTGAATTTGCTTAATGATGAAGTCACAGCAATACACACAGTAAGAGGTAAAAAATAATTACCATTTTTTGAGGGGATCTATAAAAAATAGAAGAATTGAGGATAGCTGGATCCAGTATGTCAATGTAAATAGCAAATAAATGCCCAAGCTCATCTATTAGGACACAAGGAGAATCAAGGAGGTTGGGTCTGATACCTGAATTTTAGTTTTGAGTAAGATCAAAGCAGCCATGTGTGGTGGTGCATGCCTATAATCCCACTGGCTCTGGGGGCTGAAGCAGGAGGATTGCAAATTCAAAGACAGTCATCAATTTAGTGAGACCTTGTCTCAAAATATAAATAAATGCATAAATAAATAAATAAATAAAGGCTGGGATGTGGTTCATGGTTAAGAATCCCTGGGTTCAATCCCTGGTACCAAAATAAATAATTAAATAAATAAATAAATAAATAAATAAATAAATAAATAGAATTTTTAAAAAAGAATGAAGCAAAGTTGGCATTGGTCAAATGGCAAAATAGAAGAAACTCTGATAAATGACTTTAAAAATCAACTTCCTTATGGGCTGATAGAGAAGTGATATACCAATAGACAGGACAGCCTAATCAAGTGAGGGTTGAGGCAAGAACAAGAAAAACCAAGCCAAGAAACAGAATGTGAGATTCAGACATGTAAATCTTGAAGCTGATTTTAAGAAAGTATTATATTTCCCTAATGGGTGAGTGTTCATGAATAAAGGGTAATTGTTTCTATAAACTTTTCACATGTAAATGGTTAGCTGATTCATTAGCACATTACCAGGCACTGACTCATAGTTTTGCCAACTGTGATTACAGATCTGGGGAATGGGACCTTAAGAGACCCAGTATATCTTGAAACTATGTACTTATATTTTGCCTGAGAAGGCATAGATCATCAGAAAGGTACATATTTACTAGTACTAGTAATTTATATGCTATGTCATTGAATGGGATTTAATAGCCTTGGTTGATAACAGCAAAATCATCTGTCCCTCTTGTTCCCAGCATTCCCTTAATCTGCTGAGTAAACAAGACATTCAAAATTGAATGTGAATATCTCTATGCTACAATATTCTATAGCTTAGAATACAGATAATTTTTTCCTGACTGCTCTCTTAAACAGGATCTCATTCCCATAGACCTCAATTATTCAGAAGTTTCATAATGCTGCTGCTGCCTAGTAGAGAATGACCCATTAAATATGCAACTGGGCTAAAATGTGAAAGTTTCTCAAATGCTCATAAGATGGAATCATGGTGGTATTTTAAAATTTAATGTTGCTTAACCTAAAACACAATGAATTCCTCTGCCCAGATATAAAGTTTATGGCGTGGAAGTCAAAATTAATCCATAGTGTTTTGTAGAACTGGTCACATCAACATTTTATCTGTCTTTGTTCAACTTTGAGTTTCTCTTCTAAATACATAAAATTTGCCTCTACTAGTGTTTTAAAGTTAGGGAAGTAGAATTACCATCTGAGAAATTATCCTGAATATCAATCATAGATAAAAAGATTAATGAAAATAAAATGTGAAGAAATGAATCAAGCTGTTTTCCAAACATAATCTCTGTTTGTGTGTGTATGTGCATGCGTGCACGTGTGCACACATGAAACTAGAGAGAGAGAGATAGACAGAGAGAGAGAAGTCTACTTAAAGAAATGGAAAGACACAAGAATAACCAAGACACATTTTTGTAGTTATAGATGGACAGAATGCCTTTATTGCAGTTATTTATTTTTATGTGATGCTGAGAATCAAACCCAGTGTCTCATGCATGATAGGGAAACACTCCACTACTAAGCTACAGCCCCAGCCCCTAAAAGTTTTTTTTACAAGTTTTATTAAATTAAAAATGTTATTGATGTTAGGTACAGTCCAAAAAATGTATTGTCTGATAAACATGTTAGAAAATATGTTTTTGCCATTTTAAAATGTGCCATTTAGTATTAATATTTTATAGAGATAGCTGAACTAAAGGCTATTTTATTCAAAAATAACTCATCTGTACCTTGTATCAATCAAAATTTCCCATTAAAATGTAAGAGAAACATCATCCTATATGCGCATAGGACTTTAAAAAGACTATAGATAATTTGTTATCTTTGTATTATTTTTGTAACATAGCATTTCCAAAATAAACAGTGAAAAGCTTGTCATATTCAAAATCTGATATTTAACAACACTTATTGTTTTAGAATTTGTAATATATTTTGTACACCTATTTTCTGTCCTTACTTTTTCCCAGATATGAACACTTTGAAAATTCTTCTGAGGACACGTTTCAGGATGATGAATTGGAGTGGACACCAGGATGTAATGAGATGGACCTTTCCTCTCTTGCTCTTTCCATCTTTTCCTTCCATTTTCTCTTCCTCTGCCCAGCCTTTCCTCCCATCCCCTTCTTCTTTATGCAGTCTGATAATGTGGATAAAAGAGTGCAAAACTAAAAGAAAAATGATACAAGTCAAGATTCAAGAATTTTTTTTAAATTTTTAGAACTGTCCAAAGACAATTTATTTTTATTTTTTTAGAAAGCAGTGCATTGTATTGTCAATAACAATAGTGGTTGTTTATTTATGCTGACAGAATTAACTCATGAGATGATTCCACTTAGCATCAACTCACATTTTATAAATTTTGGAAAACCATGCCGGGAAACAAGAAAACTGCCAATATTATTCTCCTTTATACGTGGAGTAGCAGTATCTACAGCTTAAAAGATATCTGGCTTATTTATTCCTCTCAAAACTTTAGCATTGATAAGTATTTTTTTTAAAAAAATGTCTTACTTATATAACATTAAGAAAAAAATAAAAATCATTCAATGCTACAACACACACACACACACACACACACACACACACAACCTTTTACTGCATGTAAGGCAGACTCTATTCCCTTCCTTTTAGCATAGAGGAAAGTAAATGGAATAAAGTAATAACAAACCCACAGCTAAACTATTTTTCCCCATGGAACATGTAGAAAAAAGGCACTTGATTTCATCTACAAAGAAACAGTCATATTTTTATATGATTTCTTCCTTATTGTACCAGTTGAGACATTTCAAATCATGAAATTTCTAGAACCTGTTGGCAAAATATACATACAAATACATTTCTTATACTAGAACTAATAATTTTAAATAAAGATTCATTTACATATTAAGTGTAACTTTTATTGTTGGAAAAATGTAATTTAATATTAAAAAACAAGGACATTTTTAGGTTAAAAATATTACAGAAGATATCAAATGTACAGTACTTTCCTTTTAAGGATATACATTTCCAAAACCAAATTAAAAGGTGTCTTTTAAAAGGATATAGAGTAACTAACCAAAAATTATACTTTTAGATTGCAGTTATACTATCTCCTTTTAAATACTTGTCCCTTTTTCTTCCAGAATAATTAATGTTCCTTATAGGCCTTCAAAATGAACATCATTTGTACTTGTGGAAATGCATATCTATATTTTTGCAAAAGATAAATGTTGAAGAAAACATAAATATATTCATCCAAATGTTGTAGACTGTTTTTAACTGAATATTTAAAAACTTTACAGATTTGAAGTTTATGGAAAAATTATGAAAAAGAACAGAAAGTTTACATATGTACACATCCAGTTTTTCCTGTAATAATATTTCTATTATTATGGTATGTTTGTCTCAACCAATGAACAAATACCAATACATAATTCTAAGGGAGGGCACATGTTTTATTTAGATTTCCTTTTGACAATATCATTTTTCTGTTTAAGGATCCCACAGAGAATCCCACATTCTGCTTATTTACCATGTCTCTTTAGGTTCCTCTTGGCTGTGACAGTTTCTCAGAGTTTTCCTGCTTTTGATGACTTGGACAATTGTGAGGACCTGAGGATTACTTATGTAGGCATTTTTTTTGTTTTTCTTGAATTTACCTCAATTGTAATATTTGTGAAATTTCTATCAGGAGCAGGTATTTGAGGAAGGATCAGAAAAGATAGAAGTTAAAAAATTATAGGAAGAATGAAGGGAGGACTTAATAGAGGTTGGGTGTTAGCAAGAGAAAAGTGAGAAAGAGAGTCCAAGGAAACAGATAAATGAGAGGGGGAAAAAAATATGCCCCAAACAATGGGGCATCTATGTTTTTCAAACAAAATCTCAAGTTCAAGAGTCAAATAGTCCACAACACAATAATTTTGGATGACTTTAACACACCTCTTTTGTCAATAGCTAAACTGTGGAACCAACCTAGATGCCCTTCTATAGATGAATGGATAAAAAAATATGTGGTATATATACACAATGGAATATTACTCAGCAATTAAAGAGAATAAAATCATGGTGTTTGCAGGTAAATTGATGGAGTTAGAGAAGATATAAACAGTAAGTTTGCAAAAAAAGTTTACAGTTTCCATTGGTGGACAAAGAGAGAATAAAAGTCATGTAGGGTGTAATGTTTGCTTTTGCTGTCCATGTTAGTGGTATGATTTTTCCTAATCCTTTCCAATCAGTAGATGACTTTTGCTATGAGATGAGTCTTGTGAAGGAAGCATATTGTTGGGTCTTTTTTTTTAAATTTAATCTACTAGTCTATGTCTTTTGATTGGTGAGTTTAAGCCATTAACATTCAGGGTTATTATTGAGATATGATTTGTTTTTCCAGCCATTTTTTTAATTTTTGCTATTTAACGTGATTTGGTTTCTCCTCTGATTAGGTTTTCCTTTAATGTAATCCCTCCTCTGCTAATTTTTATCATTGTTTTTTTTTTATTTCATCTTCTTGAAAACAAGGTTAGATTCTATTGAATCATTTTAAATTTTTTGTATAAATCATATATATATATATATATTTATATATATATATATATATATATGTGTGTGTGTATACACACACACACACACACACACATATACACATACACACATACACACGGCACCAATTGCTAATTATCAAAAGGTAATATTTATTGCAAAAGGCTGTGTGCTTATATAGATCTAAGGAGAGATGGCAGGGCTTAGATAAATGGCAGACCACCCGTTTATTGGCAAGTTCTTCCAGATATCAGCTCCGGAGCCCAGGAATTAGTTCTTATTGGGGCTAAGGTTCCCCGCCAGCGAGATTTGAAATTGGCGCTTCTGGGAGAGTTCACACCTAACAAAATTATTCTATATGTGAATATAGAATTTGAAGTAGGGTTATTGCTAGTTTTAGAGACCCGTTTCTCTCCTGCTTTTCTTCTCATCCAGTAGGTGGGGTTGTCTGTTTTAAGCTGGTGTCTCTGCCCTCAGGATGGTGTAGGTAACCAGAGTGAGAAGACTGGACCTGGTGTAGAGCATCTGGAAGCAGGGAATGCCACCCACCAGTTTCAGCAGGGAAATTGCACTTCATGGGTCTCTTTTTGGGACCACTCATTTGACTTGAGCCCCAAGTATCATCTCCCTCTCATGCCTAGAGATTTCCCAGATCCTGGTCTCTCTGTTATACTCCAAACTTTAGTCACCCTCTCCTCTTTTACTTAGCAGATCCCAACTGCAGGACCTCTCACCCCCAGGCTCACACTAGGCAGGTGGTGCCCTGGTTGCACTGCACACCTGCCCAACTGAGAGCTGTTTTTGTGTTGGGAGGTCATTATGCTGAGTTATTGCCTCCAGGAGGAGGGAGTTGGAAACCAGGTACCTGCTCAGATGGAGATCTCATCTAAGAGCCACACCCACCAAATATGGCGAGAAAGGTTTTCTAAGATGGAGTTGGTCTGCTTCCTGTGCTGGTGTCTGGTGAGGTGGGGGAGCTGGGTGATGGCCTTGTGCTGTGGATAGGTAGCAGCCAAGTGACCTGCATGGGAGCTGTGCAAAATCTGGAGTTCTGCAGAGCTGCTGATAGGTGATTCTGCTAAGACACTTGAGAGCCGTGTGTGAGCTAGAACTGTGGGATTTGGGTCTAGAGTCCGGAGTCCTACTCAAACACAGAGGCTCTGATTTCTGCAGGTGAGGTGGGTGTCACAATTCTGGTGATTTCTGCAAAAATCTGCTGTATAGGGTCCCTCTCATACTTTCTGAGATGTTGTCTTTCAACTAAGTGAGACCTGGGTCATGAAGCGACACATGATGCTGCCTTTCTGGCCTGCCATCTGAGAATGTGCCCCCACTGGGAAAATGCAGGCCCCTCTCTTGAGGCCCAGTTGGAGGACCTGGAAACCAGTGAGATAGAGTCCAAGGGTGAAGAGGACTGGGGTTGAGCACAGGAGCATCTGAGGAGGAATCAGTGGTCAGTTGTGGTGGGCCACAGTGGGAGGAAGTCAGAAGAAAAGAGGATCTTCATAGCAGTAATATAGACTCTGATGGTCCCTAGACCCATATGTACAAGTGGTAGAGAGAGGAGAATCCCAGGCTCTTAGCCAAAAGTAGCCTGGGGATGGCTCTGTGTTTGGAAAGTGCCTGGAAACCTTGGGGTCCCCTCCCCCAACACCCATTACAAGCTTCAGACACGTTTCTAGGAGACTTGAGAAGACACCCCTGTCTGAACTAATTGTACTCCAAAACTTCGGCATGATGACAGGCTAAATTTTTCCCTAATTATCATTATACATTTTCTCTTTGTCTTTCCCATATGTGCTGACTCTCTTGGTTATTTTGTTTGTTTTATTTTTGTTCTTGGGAACTTATGCTTTCCTACTTTTAAAAAATTTTCCTTACTCATTTTAATTCGATATATCATCCTATAGCTTATTTTTGAAATCTTACAAATCTTAAAGTATCTTTAATTTACCCTTGTACTTGATTAAATTTGGCTGTATAAAGAATTCAAGGAGGCTGAAAATTATTTTCCCCAACATTTTTGTGACATTGATCTCTTGTCTTGCAGCTTCTAAAATTGAGAAAGGTCATGCCATTATGATCTCTGAATCTGTTTCACCCACACACACACTCTTTCTTTTAGAGCTTTTATAAAATATTCATTCACAAGTATTTATCAAGCAGCTGTGCTGTGTCTGCTTCTGTTTTAGGTACAAATGTCCAATTGATGGAATTTAAGGAGAGATATTTTTTGGTTTTAAAGTGCTTCAGTATTATATTTTCTTCATTTATTCCTTTTCCCCCACCTATAACAGTTGTAGTCAAGTGTTAGTGGCTCAGATCTTGGTTTGAATCCCATATCTGTTACTTCTTATCCATGTGATAGTGGAAAAATTAAGTCAACTCTCTCAGTCTCCATTTTCTTATTTGTAAAATTTAATTGCTAGTATATCTATTTTACAAGGATATTCTGCAGATTAACAGAAATAATGTAAACAAAACTCACAGTACCTAGTGCTATACAAACATAAAATTAATGTTATCTCCCATACCTTTCTTGGTTCCTCTTCCCTAGTTTGACCCAGAGGAAGGAGTATTGAATCAGACCTGCCACAGAAAACTATCCCCCACCATTCTTTACTATTTTCATGTCTCTGCAAGAGAAACTCTACAGAGTATATACCTTAGAGAAAGATCATGGATTGGGCCAGGACATTGTGGAGGTTGCTAAACTTCACTTGGAATCTTTCTGAATAGAATAGAAGACATCCTTTTTCTGAATAGAGAGCATGCTGCTTGAGCAATACTGTGTCCTTGACAAATGGGAATCTTCATAAAAAACACTCTCACCCTAGAGACCCTAACTACCCTGAGGATAGAGCTAGCATCAAATTCCAGACAACATACCTAACTGTTCAGAAGAGAAGCTGAGAAACTTGAACTGCAATGGAAAAAAGTGTTCAATTTTTCATCCAGATTTCTTTTTTTACTTCTCTCACATGTCTACCATTTTTGAAACCAAGTATTTTTCATGGATCATTTTATTGAGGACTGGGATATCTGAATAGTACATTACAGTTTTGTTCTTTATTATTTTCTTTTAAAAAATTATATATATATATATATATATATATATAATTTTCATATCAAATAAAGTAGACTTCAAACTAAAGTATGATAGTTGCCGGTTGAACTTCATATAGCCCTTATCTCCAAATCTCTTTTTTTTTTTTTAGAGAGAGAGAGACGTAGAGAGAGAGAGAGAGAATTTTTTTAATTTTTTTGTTTTGTTTTGTTTTCAGCGGACACAACATCTTTGTTTGTATGTGGTGCTGAGGATAGAACCCGGGCCGCACGCATGCCAGGCGAGCGCACTACCGCTTGAGACACATCCCCAGCCCCTATCTCCAAATCTTAATGGAACAAAACTGTGGATGCCTTAACAGGAGCTATTTGGTTTAAGGGTGTATATTGTTTGTATTGGGTGCAGTTATTATTTGTCTCTTCCTTAAAGGCGAGGTACTAGAAATCTTCAGGGACACTATGAATCTACAGGGTAGAAACTGTACTGCCTGAAATCCACACTGCTAGAAATCCACACTGCTAGAAGGACAGACATAAGAACAACATAGGTATTTGATTTTATCTAATGCTTTCTTTTCATAGACATCATCCTATGATTTTTCTCATTTAACATTGTTATGGTAGATTACTTGATAGAAGCCTAGACTTCTTTGTCTTCCTTCTCTATAGCATGCATTCAGTAAGTCTGTTCAACCACAGAAATATATTGGGTACAATTTGTATGGCACAGTGTCCCAATGCTGCTTAAAATTTACTATTCATTTTCTGTAGGACTAGGGAATAGGAAGAGCCAAGAATAGAATCTTAGATATGAGACAAAGCATGATTTTCTCATTTTAAAAATCTTTTAGACTGACAGTATTACCCTTTTACCAATAAATCAATGGCAGTGCACACCTGCCAAAGGAAGTGTCTATAATAATTTCAAAATTAGTGTCCTGGAGCAGTTGGATGTCAAGCACATTGTCCATGCCTAATTGTCAATTCATGAACATCGTAAGCCAAAATCAAAGTAATGGTTAAGCCTTTAATTGTGCCTTACAAATGTAAAAACAAGGGGCTAAACAGAAATGCCATTGGCTCCCCAAATGTTCTTTTTTTTTTTTTTACCAAATATCTGTATGCAGCTAAGGTTGTATGTATTGGTACATGCAGAGGGGATTATATCCCCATCAGAGGAAATCTGAAGAGAAAACTCCTGCTATTTTACAAGTCCTGAGAAGGCAAAGGAAAGAATCTGGGAAGATGGGAAATGAAAAAATATTATTATGTATTCAGGCACAGTAGAGACTCTGTCCTCATGATCCTCCTACACCCCCAAAGAAGGTCTTGGTACCTGGGGAAGGTCTCAGCTGAGAGACCCTGATAAGAGAGGACCATGAATGGTGGGTTTTAGACTTCATGTTAATCTCTAACTGCCTGATACCTGGCTTTGGGGTCACTTAGGGCAATTGAAAGACTTGGCTTCTTCTGTAGGTTCTCTATGGCTGGCAGTGTGACTTTCTCTTTATCTTTACATAGTATTGTGGATTGAACCATATGATGAAGACCTAAGCCCCAAATGACCATATTTTGAGACAGGACTTTTTATAGAGTAATTAAAGTTGAATTAGTTCATGAGACTCATCTGATATAACTGGTGCCTTTATATTAGGAGACACCAAGAGACCTCTTTTTATGTGCACTCCCCCCCCCAAAAAAAACCCTTTGTGAGGATCTAGAAAAAATTGTTTTCTACAAACGAAGAAGAGGAACCTCACCAGAAACCAACACTTTTGGCTCATTTACCTTGGATTTATTAACTCCAGAATTATGAGAACGTACATGTCAATGGTTTAGGCTACAAACTGCATGGTATTTTGTTATGGAAGCCCAAAGAAACTACTACCTATGTGTCCCTGTGAACACATCTCTGTCCTGATTTTCCTGATCTTCTTTTATAAAACCAACAGTCAGATTGGATTAGAGATGATTGAAATGATCATAGTTTAATTGTCTGATTAAAGATAGTATCTTCAGAGATAGTCACATTCTAAAGTACTGAAGTTAGAATTTACATATATGAATTTTGGGCACAATACCATTCCATTCCTTAATATTACCAAAGATTTAGTTGAAGATTTGAGATGTAAGAGCTCTCCATCTCTATCCCCAGTTTCTTTTTGAGGATAGAATGACTTATTTTCATAGTTTAACTTGTTTTCCAGTTTAAAATAAGTTTTCTTAGCTGCTAAAACTATTATTTTTAATGTTTTGATAATATATTATCAAACTGATATATGTGACACAAGTTGAGTACAGAAAACAAAAACAAAGGAGCTAATAAGGTTAGTACAGACAGGATTTTATTTACAATTCTTAAAGAATTAAATTTATTGATGTAATTTTCATGAGGCATTGACTGATGGACAACCAAAGGCTTAAATTGTTAATATTCATGAAGGGATGGGAGCAAGGAAAAAACAGAATGGAAGAAAGTCAGGAGGGTTTACAATGAAGAGATTTAAGCCTTGCAAATAATCTTTTCAATTCTAGAGAAAAGGTTAGGAATAATGAGAACAGAAGATAAGCTAACACAGGAGAAGAATACACATGTCTTTTCTGAGAATAGGTGGAGATCTTTCAGAAACTTGAATTTTAATTCTTTTCTCTTTTTCATGGTCTGGTGTTTCCAGTCATAGTGGCTGGTAGTTGTCTTTAGTTAGCCTTGGTAAGGGGAGAGAGGCTAGGCAAATCTAGGTCAAATAATCCTGTGTAATAGTTCTGGATAAACCATGTCTCGATTGTCTGATATCTACATGCAGAGCTGAGTAGAATCTGACCAAAACAGTAAGGCAACAAAGGATACAGATGTGATCTGAAGATATATAGGTTTGCCAAGCCATTCATCCCATTTCAGTCACCCTTCAAACGCCTGCAGACTCAGTGAAGAGTCTGTTTACTGCAGAAGTGGCCTTCAAGTCTCTAGACAGTAACCTAGGCAACCATGACCATCATAACCCATGAGTCACAGGTATCCTCTACAACAAAGCCAGTGGGAGATTAATAATGTAGTGACCAGATGTCTGATGTTCAAAATTAGTGGATTTTAAGTCAACTAACATTAAGCAATACTTAGAGGATGTATTTAAGGGTTTTTCTTAGTAACAAATGGACATCTATGAAAGAAACCAAGACCATTTATGTGATTCATTAATTGGTTTTGAGTTGTCTTAGTCTTTTCAGGTTGCTGTAACAAATCTTTCTGAGACTGGTTGGCTTATAAATGATACATTTTTATTTCTCACAGTTATTCAGGCTGGAAAGTCAAAAGTAAAGGAATTGGTAGGATCCATGCTGGCAAGGATCCTTTCCTTATAGAGGTCTCTTTCTTGCTGCATATTCACATAGTGAAAGACCTCTTTTGTGTGAATAGAAATCTCATGCACCTTGTAAAAATCTGCTCACCTTCTGAAGTTCTTACCACTTAGTATTTTTGTTGGGGATTAAATTATAAAAAATAACTTTTTGGGGAAACACAACATTCAGAGTATAACATGAGATAAATCATTAAGATTATTGTTGATAGGACAGCATTTTCACCAGAGCATCACATAAGAAATATATTTTAATATAAATAATAAAAAAAATTGTATAGTGCATCTTCAGAAAGTTACATTATAACTTTTTTTCAGAATAGTATAGAAATTATTTATCTAAATGGAGCATTTCTAAAGGAAACTCATTTACATGTTAGTTCTAGGGTGACATTAATCAAAGTACTTTAAAACATTAACCAATGTGAATTCACATACCATTTAACTTTTAGGAGCAAAATTGAAATATATATTTACATATATGCACATATATAAATCTGCTAATCAAATAATATATGTTTAGTAAATATTGTTTTCATTAACCTTTCAATAATATTCCATTTTTTTTATTTTTAGAAATTTTGTTTTACTAAATATTTGTTTCTTCCTGAATATGCCTATCGAAATCAATGTGTTTCCTAAGAACATTACACTTGTTTTGGTCAGCTTTTCTGCTGCTGTGAATTAAAGACCCAAGCAGCACAACTGTAGGGGAGGAAAAGTTAATTTGAGGGCTTACAGTTTTAGACAACTTAGTGCATAGAAGGCTGGCTCCATTTCTCAGGGCTTGAGATGAGTCTGAACATCATAGTGGAGTGTGTGGCAGAGGGAAGTAGCTCACATCATGGTGATAGAGAAGCAGAGAGTGAGAATCCACACACCAGAAACAAACATATAGCCCAAAGCCATGCCCTCAATGCCCCACCTCCTCCAGCCACACCCTCCCAGGTCAGTTATCATTCAGTTAACCCCTATCAGGGGATTAAATCACTAATAAGGTTAAGACTCTTACAACCCAATCATTTCTCCTCTGAACCTTCTTGCATTGTATAACATATAAACTTTTGGGGGACAATTTACATCTAAACCACAGCAACACTCTTCCAATGACTTCTTCTTTATTGATAGTCATAGGTATCATACTTTTGATGTGTAGAGAATTAAATTTAAAAATATAAATTGTTTTCTCCATTATGATAAAATTTCTACAGGTAGTTTCTGTACTAAAAACAAATTCATAAAAATATGTTTAAAATAACATAATATTTATATTTCTCATATGTTTATTGGAAACCATGTAATAAAACTGTTAATAAAAATGCTATATTTAGACCAAATGTACTCCTAGAGGCTTGACTGGGAAGACAGTCATTTGGGGGGAAGACACAAAGAACTGAAAATGTTTTAAGTAAAATTCTGCAATACAGGTAACCTTTGTGTCTCATTCCCCACTCCATTTTGTGAAAAGTGAAACATCTTTGGGACACATGGAAGAGCCAATCACTGACACTGGACATTGCTCTGGCATGAAATTCCTGAGTCTCCATTGTACCAAAAGAGCCCTATCACTTAGTTCCTGGGTTAGGAGACTCTGATGGTATGTGAGGAAGTTCCAGATGAAATTCTACCACAGCAGAAGGGATAGGGAGTGCTTAAGGATGAAGCAATAGAGCAACAAGCATGGATATGTTTTTATATTGCAATCACTAGCTATGTCAATATTTTAATATCTGGTAATACCAACACTAGGTATTTAAAAATTGGGTGTGATCAGCATACCAGGTGTACATTAGCTGTGATTAGACTCAGATTAATATGTTAAATTTTTCCCTGATTAGATATCAGAGACATGGGGCATTTAGATCTGTGCTTTTGTGGACAAAAATAAATAGATTTTTGCTGAGAAACTGAACATTTCCAGAAAGAACCAAAGAAGAGATATGTAAGAAGGAGATTCTAGACAGATGGTTCCAGGGAGCCAAGAGGGTGGAAGTGTTATAGAACATTTTTCAAGTCTCCTGAACTTGTATTAGCTGCATAGAAGTTATTCCCAGATGAGAGTCCAGTCTCCAGTTCATAGGTGGTTTTGTATATCATCTATGCCAGGTGACCGTGGCATTAGCATTCGGATGTCACGCGAATGAAAATGTTCCATTGTTATAATCAAGCTTTCAACTTTCCACATTTGTTGAAATTTTATATGTCTTAATCTGCAAGATAATGGTCACTTCACCAGCAAGGAGGAAAGTTTAGACACTACTTTTCATCTATGTGGAACAATAGTGAAATATATAAATCATACTTGGGAAAATAAACACCATTATTCTCAGTGTTTTAATTAGGGACTTATATCCATCATTATGGGAGAGAGGGAAGTAAAATATTATATCAGGTTTCCATGAAATTCTTCATGCTGACTTCAGGGGGAAAAAGTTATGAGGAAGTAATATGTATAAATGCATAAGGTTGAAAAAATGTTGACTAAAAAATTGAACTAGTAAGTAGAGAACATTGAGTTTAAATTTATGCTTGATGTCAACAATGATTCTTTAGAATCTTCTACAATGACTTTGAGTCAATGAACCAGGGCATAAATAAATCGAGGGGGTTTATCATAATATCTTAATAATTGTGCACAATGTTGTAAGTTAATAACAATACTAAAAACTTTATTTTAATAGTAAAAATAATAACAATAATACCAACTCCTATTTATATAATGTCCATAAAATAAACATTTTAATAAGATTTTTACATTCATTAGCTTGTATAATCCAAACAAACATCTTTTCTTGTATGCAATTTCACATCAATTTCATGGGTGAGTAGATGGGGAATCAAAAGTGAAAATTAGGCTTCCCCAAAACAAATAATTAGTGGGCAATGCTAAGATTTGGATATTTGCTCCAGATTCCTTTGTTTACCTCTATATGTATTTCAAGAACTTAAATAAATTTTAAAAAAATAAACCTTAATAAAATAGATTTTGAATTATTAGCTCTTCAACAATAAGTAAGGGACACTTAGAGTTATATGTTTCATTTTATGATTTTGTTGTAGAAATTCAACTCTACAAAATGCTTTGAAATATAGAGTGAGTTATTAGAAGCTGGATCATGTGGCAATACTCAGTCTTATGGTTTAGTAAGAAGTAATTTGATGATTTTGCAATAGCAGACATTCCATAAAAGCATATGTTATTCGTACCTTGGCAGGCATTTTTTGTGTCATAGTGCAGACTTTCGTGTCATTTGCTCTATAAGAATGCAGTTAGGGATATGGCTAAATCAATGTTTGTCAAATCTATATATTTTGGCATTGTAAATGGCAGAGAAGTTTGAAAGAAGAATACATTGACATCAAGTCAAAGAGTCTGAACCCTGGTGCTTAGTAGTATCTATTTAAAAGTCTAAGTCTACTTCTTTTCCACTTAATAGCTTCGCTTGAACAGACATGAAAAACTAAGCCTATTGGGTGTTTGCATGCACTTGAAGACTGTTTTATTCATTTAGCTCTGCAGGTGATTTCTCTCTATACACTTTCTTGTTTACAAAGAACAGAGGTTGGCAAGGTGTTTTCAATACAATGTCCAGGGGAAAGCAGTCCTGGAAGGAGCAGAGCAGGTTTAATATTATGTATTTACTTGGGTAGTTAACCTGATTTTCACAATGTCACTTTCAATAGTACAAAAATCAGCCAAGAATATATTTGGGGAATATAAATAATAACTTTACATTTGAAAAACACACAAAAATTCCTTACATGCATCTGTAGGGGAAAACCTGGAATATCATGTGAAATATTTAGCTCAGCAGCATGTGGAGGTTTTCCCTTTGATCTTAATGTCTCTATTTCAAATTATTTTATTGTGAACCTTCTACATCTTTCCAAGATGCATTTTCCTCATCCATGCAAAAGAGTATTGAAACTGTGAAAGATGAACAACCACTATTAAATTGCCATCACTATTAATTTTGGAAAGGGAAAAAAAAGTTGAAAAGGAGTAACATTAGTTCAGGGCATTTTGAATGCATTTGGGAGGCCATTGTTGACCAGAACACAGATATATCCACAAATAAATATTTGAAGTAGGCTAAACCTTTGGAATGAACCAAACTGTAATTTCCTAAAACATCATTTGTTACCCTCAGATGCTATTCTGTACAAAAGACCTCTTCCTACAAACTACCCCAAGACTGAGACTGCACCCAATTTCTTTCTTACAAAACAGTGTAACTTTTGCCGGCACCAATCCTAATTCCTGACAATTGATGTAATTTTCACCCCTCCTTAAGGCTCATGGTTATAAAAACAGATGCCATTATGTGGAACTTCAGAGCATATTTTCAAGATTACTTGAATGTTAGTTTTCCCGGATTGCAAACCTAATTAGTTCCAAATAAATTTATCTTTGTAATCACCTCGGTTGATTTTATTCTCAGTCAACAACTTTGATTCACATTGTATGTGGATCTTAATAAAAATGCAGATGTGTTGCTGCAATAGCCTATTACTATTCTTATGAAATTTTGTTATTACTTTTTATTATTAGAGTCCTCATCTATCCTTATTTTGTACAACAGCCTGAAAATTCTCTGTGCTGATAGGAGAAAGCTGAAATGAGGAGGCCTTATAACTATGGAGACTCATAACTACATATTATGTAGACAAACTCAGGGTAAACATGTGATAGATATTTTAAATATAATTGAAAATGAATATTTGAACATGTACTTTCAAAATAACAAATTCTACCTTTGATGTTTACACTCCCATTTTCATTTTATCTCTTATTTTCTGTATTATTTAGCAAACATGTACGTTGTCCTGGCTCATCCCACTTGCTTTGCTAAATTTGGGAAATACAACAATTAGTTGAAACATACCTGATTAGGGAAATACAGCAATTAGTTGAAACATACCTGGTTAGGGAAATGATCATGATGAATAATGATAAGAATGATGTACAGAATTCTATGTAAACACAAACAGGAAAAGTCAGTGGAAAATGATTAAGAAACTCCATGATTTTAAGGGAAGAAGTCACTTTGCAGAGATGGACAGTAGACATTAAAGAAAGGACACAGGAAAACCTGTATGAAATGTGGGAAAATTCAGAAATACAGAGGAACCTGATAAAAGACAAAGTGCTAAAGAGAAAGTCATAAACTGCCTACTGGAATCTGAAACATAAATGTTGGCAGCCTATGTGTGAAACTAAAGGAATAGCTCTGGATATTTAAAGCCCTGCCATTCAAACTACAGACTGGGGTCAAGAAACTTTAGCATTACTTGGAAGAATGGTAGAAATACAGAAAATTAGGAGACATCTATACTCAAAAAATCAAATTGATAATTTAATAAGAATCTCATATAAAGCCAATGAAGTGAACTTTAATATTTGAGATATATTGCAAATGATAGATTTGGCAGTGTCTACCTGTAAATCGTAAAAGCAATCAGCTAAAATCAGAGATTATCATTGTATTTCAAGGTAGAGAAAACTCAAAAGAGAATTGTTTTAGGAAATGTGATAAAGAAGGATTTAAAAATCATTTTTAAATATTTTTGTAATGTGACCTATATGTAAGGTGACCATGTGATGGTCATGCATGTGTGTGTCATTTAAAAAAAAAAAAACAAATAGCCATTTTTATGTAGAATCCTGCTTCAGAAAAGTCCATAAAGACAGCTCCAAGTAATTTATAATAGAAAAATAAATTGCAAATGTGTATAGCCAACTATACCCTGGAATTTACAAAATGTCTTTGTTTATTTCAAACTCAGAATTGACTGCTATTGAAATAGAGTAGTGTTGAATAATCACTATATATTGAATTTCATATATGCTGTCACTTACTCTGTTTGATTATTTAAACATTAATTTTGCAATAAAATATTAAATTTCAGTTACTCTGATGTGGAAGATTAAAAAAAAACCAAAGTTTTCATTTGAAGGTTTCACAAGAGACTTCTAATTTGGGTAAGAAGGGAGGAATATTTATACATCTTTAGCAGAACTTAATCAGTGAGTGTTCTACAAATTTAAAGGAATATTTGGTGAAACATGGTTCTTAGAAAAGGAGGGTTTGATTTTTTGTATTGGAAGTTTTATTTTTTAAACAAATTGTAGACCTTCTAAAATGTTAGAGGAACAGTTAAGAACCAAATTTATGTGCCAGACATAGTGGAATTTCTGGGGTTGTAACTCAAAGGTAGAGCACTTGTCTAGCATGCACAGGATTCTGGGTTTGATCCTCAGCAGTGCTGAGAAAAAAAAAAAAGAGGAAGATAATAGAAGAAAGAGCAGTAGGGTTTAAGGGCATGCAGAGGTCACTGAAAAATTCTTTGTCTTACCATGTCTTTTGTAAGTAGTACAATATTTTGGCATGATTTGTTCAAAATGAAATATTTATCTGAATATCACATGCTTACTATAAGAATTTAGACATAAGCCATAATCTGTTTCACTGATTCTAAACTGTTCTCATTTTTCCACACTTATGTTGTGAAGACAGAGAGAAGGACCCAATCCTGAAGTTTTGCACAAAACTTCTAAACCCAACCATACAGAGGAATTTTATCTCTTCCTATGAAATCCATTGAGCATTTTATTTCTGAGATAATTAGGGAATTTCTGTATTTAGACTATACTGACATCTCATAAATATCACATTGTGCTTTTATCATCATATGTTCTCTTTCTCACTAAATATAGAAAAGTGGTAATTAGCCTTAGAAATATCCATTAAACCTGAAGTAACACAATGAAAAAGCTAAGTGTCATATAGTAATTATAAAGTGTAAAATAAAAATATTGCTAGTTCTTACAGGTAGTCATTCATATGGTACAATGTTGCCTTACTAACACAAACCTGGAAAATCATCTGAATCTCTATGGACCACATAATAACTAAAAGAAATCTTGAAAATGGAGGATGGTATTTAAATGAAAAAAAGAAAAAAAGCTAGTAAGAGCACAACATTCTGATTTAGGATTTCTTTTAATAAACTCAGTAATCATAAAAATTGCTACATGAAAAATTCTTTAAGGCAACATTAAAATAGTATATATTTAAAATTTAGAAAAAGCGGTTAAAATAAATGGGAATCCTTATAATCATTAAAATAATTACAGGCTTTGATAACATTATTTGAACATTAAATAATTTGAACATTTTAAGATAGAAACTGCTTGTATGGGCTTCTGAGACTATATACATTTAAAGATGTGATGGCAGACAGACTGGGGTGGTGGGAACATAAAGCTGAACTGATGGTTTTGTGGACTGGGTGTACTGTGCTGACCTTCACATTCTTTCTTTTAAAGGGCAATTTGTCTGAGGATGCTCCCGCCCTTCCTGGATTCAGTCAATATGCTATTCTACTACAGTCCTTGGTGAACAAAGTGATCTGTAGGAGAAATGCAGGGCCAAAAGTCTCCCTTCCAGTAATAAGAAGACAAGTTACTCTCAAGGGGAGTATTTCTGTGACCTTCAGAATACAAGGTCTCTGAGTTATGTAATTAGAAGAAACTAACCTCACCAAGGAAATCTGTAAGAACAAGTTTGAATTAGAACCAGTCTGTGATGGCTAATGTGCTCCAGAGTTAACTTGGGTCTTTAGCTTTTTATTATAATAGTAAAATCTTTCTCCCTGGGGTAAAATCATGCACAATGAGGACATGAAAATCTGATGCAGTTCTGCTGTCAGTCAAAAGTCAAGAGGTGTTCCTGGGCAAGACTATGAAAACTTCTCTGTTACCAAAATAAAACAGGAGGACAAGAAGGACACACTGTTTCTCTCTTCTCTGAGAGAACCATGCTCTCCCTTTCTCCTTTGAGAGTATCCCCTTTCCATTCCCTCTAATATCCATACCTACTACACTGAGCTACTTGTGAGATTCATTTGGTGTAAGTGCAAAGACCTGATGTTTCAAAACCTCTAAGATAACTTTCGCTCTGTGCATGCCCTTGCTCTGCAACAAATCTACTTTGATTTTTGTTGTAAAATTTAATTATAAATATTAGGATGCTTTTTATTTGGATTTATGTCAGTGTCCCATAAAGTTATAGTAACATATCATTATTCAGTATGATGAAAAAAATTCATTATTTCTCTTTTATTTTTAACAGAAACTTAACTTTTAAGATTATATCTCTTGGAGTTGGGTTAACACACACAAACACACACACACTCTCTGATTATTAAATTATTATTATTATTGTGTATTCATATCTAGTAATATTAGTATATTACTAGATATGAATACACAAAAACGGAAATATAACAAAACAAAATATAAAACTTAATAAGGGTAATGACCATCTGTTTTCCTTTATTGAAAATAATGTAAATCACAATTTAATACGGAGAATGATTAGTTAGATTATTTGTTTTGTGAATTTGAAGAATAAAATCTACAGATGCATGGATGAGAACAAAGTAACAGACTTTATGAGAGTAACATAAATAAAGAAATCTTAGCTCCTAAAGGGGAGGGGTCCCAAGTGAGGATTGTCAATGGGTGTCTGTGGTCTAGCAGTTTTTATGAGCTTGATTTATCCTTATATTTGATTGGTGGGATAACATATAAAGATAGGATTCAGAAGGAGCCAATCAACTCTATTTTTGTCTTCAGCAAATCTAGAGGAAAGTGGTTTATAAGTCTCTATTTGCACAAGGGTGGAGGTGAGAGTTTGTTGGCTCAAGGAAAGCACCTTTTGCAGTTGGTGGGTCTAGAGGATGTTAAGAAATACTCCTTGTATCATGGAATATATGTGATCAGAAGCTTAATATTCTGTTAGATCCTTTTTCTGGCTGCCTGTGGTGTCCTATCTTTATGTCTCAAAATAATTATTAATAAATTGTATTGTCAGTTTCTGATAAAATAACAAAATGCTCTGTAGAAATTAATTAAGAGGAAATTCTGGATGTTCAAATTCAAACAGTTTCCAGAGGATTAGTTGAGAGGTATGACTTGGCAATATGCCTTCATGGTGGAGATCAATGGTAGGAAGACAGGTTGGAGCAAGTGGTTACATAGGAGCCAAGAAGCAGGAAGAGACTTAGGTCCCATAAGTCATTTAAAAGTCACACTCCAGCTGACCTAAGTAACCCCCACTAGTCCCCACCACTTAAAGGTATATACAACCACAATAGTAACTTTCTGGGGATGGAATTTCCAGCACACAAAATTTGGGAGTGGTAAGGAATATAGAGACATGAGCAGGGGAACATGAGGTTTGGGGAATAATTCTATAAAATGGGTCCACTGTGCTAAGGCCCATATGCTTTCATTTTTAACAGCAATTTACCTACAATCCTGACTGGTTTTAATTCACACACACAAAAAAAATGTTATATTTCTCAGCAAAGTATCTGTTACCTGCAGGAGAAATGCAGGCCCTAAAATAAGGGTAAGGAGAACACAAGTTACTTTCTTGGGGGACATTTGTGACACACAGTTCAGATCCCATTACTTGGGGAAATAAGGATAATCCCTCAACCGTGCAATCTGTAACAACAGGATCAAATTATAACCAGTCAACACAGGCCACAGTGAACTAGAATTGCCATAGCTATAGGGACTTAAAAATCTGTTATAATCCTTCTGTCAGTCAAAAGTAAAAATATGTCCTAGGTGGGATTCTCTGGAAACTTCCCTGGGACTGCAATAAAAGTGGAGGGCAGAAGAGGTACTGATCCCTATCATCTTTGAGAGGACCCACTTTGTCCCTGAGAGTATCCACTCTTCCCCTTTTCCGTTTTTTTTTTTTTTTTTCTGCTAAGCTCATACCTGTTACTCTGAGTGACATGTCTGAAATTTTTCTACCCTGATCACAAGATTTATGGTAAAGGAAAAATCCCCACTATGCCTCACGGAAGGCCACTGCCTGTAACAGGGTGACACAAATTATAATTAAGCTACAGCGGGTTATGCATGGGTATTAATAAGACTGTCACCAAAAGTCCTTGTCCCAATGCCAATCCAATAACAAGAGCAAAGTTTTGAGAAAAAGGTAAAAGTATTAATGCTTTATCAGCAAAAAAGAAGCACAGAAGACTCTTGTTCCAGAGGCTGTGATTCTACCTGTCAGGAGGAAATAAGGGTTTTAAGGAGATGAATCAAAAGCTACATATCATGTGTTCATTTCTTAGATCTGCCAGTGACACCCCAAAATCTGAAGTACTTTCTTTCTGTGGTGGGTATATGTTCAAGGACAGATAACTCTGCCAAAATGGGGAAGAAAGGTAGTCCTATTTTCTCAGAGATTGGGGAGGAGGAGAAATTAGGGAGATGAGGGAGAGAGGACATTTATATAACACTAGGATGCATCAGGCTCTATGCTATACACTCTATAATAATTATCAAATTTTTGTAGTTGGAAACAGTACATTTATTTTATTTATTTATTTTTATGTGGTGCTGAGGATCCAACCTAGTGCCTACCACATGTTAGGTGAGTGCTCAATTGCTGAGCCACAACCCCAGCCCCAATAATTATCTTTTTAATACAATACAATTTTAGTAAGAATGACATTGAATAATTAAGGTAATTAATTTATTCAGTGTCTCAAAATGGGATGTATTTTCTAAAATTAACATTTCCTTTTCCCCCCTCTTTTTTTAGTACTGGGGATTGAACCCAGGGTTTCTCTACCACTGAATTACTCTCCTTTTTTTATTTATTTTGAGACAGTATCTCCCTAAATTGTCCCAGCCTGCCTTGAACTTCTGATTCTCCTGCCTCAGTAGTTGGGGTTACAGTTTTGCACTTCCTTCTAGGCTTAGAAATTCTTTTAAACAGTGTATTCATTTCTGAGCATTCCCAGAATAATACTGACTATCAAACATTAGTGATGCTCTGTTCATAACTTTCTGTGGTTTAAGTCAATGTAAAAATTTTAATATATTATACTATGATAATGAAATACCTAAGGAATTTGTAAATGTTGAAAAATACTGTAATAAATCTCTTTTAAAATTATGTATTGCTATGGATGGATCAAAGATTGAGAAACAAGACCACAAATAAAATATTCATCAAAACTAATTCTTGTTGGTAATATTTAATATTTCAATTTCCCAGGAATAAATTAACAATTTCAATAAGCATGTATATGAAGCAAAAATTTCATTCAAAGGGTAAAAATAATAATACAAAATATATGCAGCCAAGCAACATATGACATTACTGAAGAGCCCTTATAGTATTTCTCAATTAAATATGGGCTGTGATGGTAGGCACTGTGATCTAAAAATATTGTATATTATTAGATATGGATTTATAAATATTCTATATCAACATAGCTTAAGATGTATTTGGTCAATTATCACATTCTAGGATTAAGATTTTTAAAATTGATTGGCCTTACAAAATTTTGAAGAGGATGACAAAAATTATTAGTTTTCAGGAAAAAAAAATAGCCTTAAAAAGAATTTTAAATGTCATATATTATTTGTTAACCTAATTTCAGATAAACATCAAAATTAGATTTTAATTTCAAATAAAAGTGTTGCTTTATAAAATATTTTTAATTAAATGTTTTGTCATAGATTTAACTAGAATTTGCAGAAACATGAGATTATGTACAACAAAATAGTTTGGTTTACAACATAAAGTATAGTAGGAAGTTGTGAATCACTGTGCTCAGCAAAACAAAACAAAAAACAAAACAAATAGCAGTTTCATGTATTTTAGAAGTGATGGACAACATCTATCTTGGTCTTAAAATCAAATCAAATATAACAAAAAACAAGAAGGGCCCATCAGACACCACTCTGATTTCCAGTTTGGGCAGAACCTAAATTTAGTATAACCATTATAAGAAACTATAAGAAAATTATTAGAAAAATAGAACAACAGGGGCTGCGGTTGTGGCTCAGCAGAGAGGGCTTGCTTAGCACATTCGAGGCCCTGGGTTCGATCCTCAGCACCACATAAAAATAAATAAATAAAATAAAGGTATTGTGTCAAACTACAACTAAAAAATAAATATTTTAAAAAAAGAAAAATAGAACAAACAAGTAAAAAACATCATATAACTTACATATAAAAAACACACAGCTCTTGAGTAAATTTTATTTAGATAAGAATATTTGCTTATTTTTTTTTAAAATTTCTTTTGGATCACAGTAAAATAAATATAAAGATCTCTTAAGTAAAATTAAATTCTCTTAATTAAAATTAAAAATAAATTAGAATTTTTTCTAATTCATACAATTTGTGATGTCACCTGAAAATATTAGAATCTTAAGTACAATGAATTAGAATTAAAACTATAATAGCAATAAATGCTGTCTTTAGAATCTAGTTATTTCAATATAGTCAAAGTGGTTAAGAAAAATAGATTTTAAATACAGGGCCTAATTCAATAATTTTGTAATTTCTAACTGGACAGCATTGCTTTGTTCGATGGTTTTGTTTTGAGTTTTAGTATTTTAGTTTTCTATCATTGTTCAAAGGAAAAAAATAAATAGAAAAAGACCAGCTTATAGATTAATATAGCAAAGAATAAATGGCTTTATGGGCTTATTTTTTAACATATTTGAAATCTTGCTCAGTAATTGGCGATATAATGTTATATTTATCGAACATTATTTCTGAGATTAATTTATTGTATTGTTTTTTTTTTTTCATTCACAGTTTATAACCTTTAAATTTGCATAGACTTCTGAATAGCCCACTGAAATTCATTAGTTTAAAATCAAGTTCCAAAAACCTTTATAAAACGACTTTTTAGGAAACAATCATTTTTACTCCCTTTTCTAGAAAACAGACTGTTATAAATCTCTATTTTAATAGAAAATTACTTTATATGGCAATTTATATAGCATAATAGAACAATTACATATTCTTAAGGGCAGAAATGTTATGCTAGTAGGGAAGTTTCAATTAGTTAATGTATTAAATATAGAAAACGTCTGGTCTGATAGGAAGAGTGCAGTGGTATCTGTAAGTGGTCAGGATAGAGGATCTGGAGATTAAAATTTGTAATTTTGTTTGCATTTCCCTTATTGAGTCTCCTGTCATCCATAGTCGGGGGGAAAAAAGGAACAGAGGATTGGAAATAAAGAGAACTGTGTTCTACTCAGTTATTTTAAGTAAAATTATTGGTAGTAATATGTTTTATTTCTCAAGGTATTATTTGTTTAATTAAAAAAAAACATTTCTGTTATGTAATTTCTTTTTTACTTTTTTAAATCTTAGGAGCCCATTTAACTCTAAGTCAAAAAATTGCATTTTTAACCTTATTTCTAAAGATGACAATATTTGTTCAACTTTAGCTAATATTTTCCTCTTACATACTATCATTTGAATTCATATTTATTTCAACATACTTATGTTTATGTATTCTGAAAATCAATTATTAAATTGAGATTCAGTATGCAATTTGGCATTAAAATCCAAAATATATGTAGAACATATGTAGCTCTTTACTATTATCTAAGACTCAACAAGTACAAATAAAAGGCTTTAGAAACTTCACTGACTAGTTTTAACATATATTTTGATGAAATTTTTAAAAATTTAATATATAATTGCATAGTTATCTTTTCAAGTTTATGCTGTTTCATGTAATATTTGTGACAGTTTAGGAAAATCATTTTTCTATTATCAGTAATAATATTTTTAAATAATTGAGAAATAATGTAAACATTTGTACTTTTACATTCATTTGGAAATATTTTCACCTCTGTATCTATCAATATATATTATATCTGCAGGGAAACTCAATTGAAGTAAGCTAATCACATGGGTATTTTTCTCAGGTAATTGGGGAAGAGAGAGATTATATAAATAGAATGAGAACCAGGGAACATTTTTGTCCAATGATTTTTTCAGGGAAATATCATAATTCATTCTCCTATGAATAGCAAATAGTTTCAGAAAATCACAGTGTGGGACTGAAGTAAACAAATGATTATTCGAAACTGCATTCTGTAAATGCACACACAAGTACACATGCCACAGTTATCCCACACTACTCTTATTTAAAATTTATTTGTTTATAATCTCTTGTGATTAACAAGTAACTTTATTTTTTATTTTTTATTATTGACATATTAATCATACAAATTAATAGTTTTTACTGTGTTATTTTCACACACACATTGATCATATCCACCCTTAGTTCTACCTTTCTTTGCTCTTTTCTCTCTTCTCACTGCCCATGGTTACCTTTCCATATCCTAGTAGTCCCTTTTCTATTTTTTTTAAAGAGAGAGGTGAGAGAGAGAGAGAGAGAGAGACAGTCAGAGAGAATTTTTAATATTTATTTTCCAGTTTTTGGCAGACACAACATCTTTGTTTGTATGTGGTGCTGAGAATCGAACCCGGGCCGCATGCATGCCAGGTAAGCGTGCCACCGCTTGAGCCACATCCCCAGTCTCCTTTTCTATTTTTTATGCATCTATTTTTTTCTTTTTCTTTTTTTCCACATATGATAGAGAACATGCAAAATTCTGTGTCTGATTTATTCCACTTAATAATATGTCCTCCATTTCCTTCTATTTTTCTGCAATCTGTATCATTTGTTTTTCATTATGATTAATTAATATTTCTTTATGTATATGTAGTCACATTTTCTTTGTCCAATTTTTAATAAGCATCTAGGCTATGTCATACCCTGGGTATATGTATGCCAATATCACTATTATAAGGTGACTTTTAAAAATTTCTATGCCTAGGAATGGTACTGTTGGGTCATGTGAGAGATCTAGTTTTAGTTTTTTGAGCAACCTCTACACAGTTTTCCATAGTGGTTCTACTAACTTAAATTTCCATCAATAGTGTGTTAAGATTTCTTTTGCTCCACATAATTACTAGCATTTGTTATTTTTTTTTTATTTATTTGCTTTGGATATAGCAGTTCTGGCTAGGTTGAGATGGAATCTCACTGTAGTTTTGATTTGCATTTTCCTAAGGACTAAAATTGTGAAGGATTTTTTTTCTTGTATTGATTCGTCAAATGTATTTCTTCTTTTAAGAAGTATCTGCTCAGATTATTTGCTATATGTTATCAGTTCTCTTGTTCTTTTAATGCTAAGTTGTTTTTACTTTATAGTACTCAGGATATTAATCATGTGAGAGAAAAAGTTGTCAGATGGTTTGTCATCCTGGAGGCTGTTTCTTCATTCTGTTGATTGCTTCCTTTCCAACTTAATTTGATGTAATTCTATTCCTCAATTCTTACTTTGGTTTCCTGAGCTGTTAGAATCCTAGTAGGAAATCTACTACATGTGGATATCCACTTTACTTAACATTATTTGTTGAAAAGATTCCTTTTCTCCAACTATTATTTTTGGCATATTTGTCAAAAATCAATTGACTATATCTGTGTGGATTTATTTCTAGGTTCTTTACTCTGTTCTGATGTCTACATGCCTGTTTTTAATGCCATGTTACCATGTTACTATAACTGTAGTACCATGTTACCATAACTCTGTACCATGTTACTATAACTCTGCAGTATGTTTTGAAAACAAATATCATGATGGATGACTTTTCTCTTTTTGCCCAGGGTTGATTTGGCTCTTCAGGGTCTCTTGTGCTTCCTTCTACATTCCAGGATTTATTTATTTATTTGTCTGTTCTTTGAAGAAAGTCATCAGTGTTTTTATGGGGACTGTATTATATTTGTAGATCATATTGGATAGTAGTGCCATTTATCTTGGAGACTGAAACACTATCTAATAAATATAACCCTACCTAGCCATCAAAACAAGACAAAAAAAATCTGAGCTAATAATTCTGAACACATGTTCATTTTTATTCATCAAGAAACTTATGAAATAGAGTTATATAGAGTATAAAATTACCAGTTTATTGAAAAAGACAGTTGAATGCAAATTTTACTTCTGTCAAAATAGAACAAGTTAAGGTAACCTGTTTATATCACTAAACTTTAAGATTTATGTTTGTAGTTTTATAATAACTGTCGACCAAATTTTTTCAGGTCAACAAGTTCCCACTGAACTTGGTTTAAAAATGCCTTTTATCCTATTGTACTGTTTTATTTTTATTTACCATTTCTTAGTCTCAACTGAGTTTAGAAATTAATGCTTAGATGCTTACATTTTAGACCAGACTGAATCAAATAACAAATTTTCCCCCAAAAATTAGTAGAAATAGTTTTGTAATAAGGCAATGGAGGACACTGTCCAAGATACTTTTTCTGGAACAGTCTTATTTAATAGTTACTTTCAGGCAATCATACATAAGAACATTTTCTTCATAAACTACTGAGTTTCTTAATTAATTTTTCTGTTAGGGTTGACATATGTGACTTCATGTTGCTTATGACAACTTCCACATTTCTGTCACAAATTGAATTTGTAGAGTTGTAGAGTTGCTTAGCATACCTCCTCCAACATTTTTTGTTTGGTTGTTTTGTTTTTACAAAAAAGACTGTTTCCCCCCTACAAACTAAGAATTGACAAAAGCTGTAATAACTAAATGAAAAATGTCTAGTCTTTCAAAAAGTACTCTGGTGAGACTGAGTACTGACACCTAAGCTTCTAGAAAGACATGAATCTGTATTTGAGAAAGCCAACTGTAGAAGAGAACAACAGAATGTCATCCCTCTGAGTCTCTAGAGAAAGATTCAAAGTTGAAGTTTGAAATCATTAAATTTGCCCTTCTTATACTCAAAATAACAGATTTCAGTGATTTTCTTTTTATTATAATTCACAGGACTTGCTAAAAAACAGAGTCTTTTTACATGTTAGAAGTTTTAAACAGTCACTAACTTGTTTTCCTGAGGTGCGTTCAGGAATGTAAGAAATAGAAGCTCCTGTTTCTTTTGTGATTACTTGAATGTCAGATCCCCAAATAAACAAAAAATGACTTTGCCTTTTTGTAATCCACGAGCTTCCGTTAGTGAGATATTTATGCACAGTGTTATGCACGGGGTTTTCTTTCCACCAACCAGTAACCATAGGGAAAAAGTTGTTTCTTTGAAATGAGCTATAAATTGACAAACCTTTATTTCTTTTTATATAAGATTAATCAATGAAGATTCAAATTACTAAAGTCAGTAAAATATAGGAGTACATTTCTACTGAATTTACAAAAATTAAATATTATAAAAAATACAGTATGAATGAATAAATGTATGTCAAAAATTAGACAAATTAGAGGGAAAAGAAACACAGACACAGTCTACCAAAATTCCCTCTAGAGCAAAAGAAATTGGAAATTGACTTACAACATTTGATTATGTGAGTAATTAAAAAACTTGCCAGAAAGGAAATTCCAAGAAGGAAATGTCTTGAATGTTGAATTTTAAAATATGAGTGTGAAAGAATTGATTCCAAATGTTCACCAATTCTCCAAATTATAGATGGGAGGGCATTTTCCCAATTTATTGTATTAAGTTAGTATTTCTGTGATACAAAAACCACAGAAAGGTGTCATTAGCAAACAACAGACTCTTCTGTGAGTTTAGACAGAAAAGATCTACCACATAATACTGTATTAGCAAATTGAGTTCAGTAATGTATTGAAAAAGTCAGTTCTATTCCATGCCCAAATGATATTTAATCCAGGCATATTATCTGAAAACTGAGGTAATACATCACACTAATAGATTAAATGCAAACCCCACATGACTATCTCTGTAGCCACAGAAAAAGCATCCGGCAGAATAAGAAAAAGTGGTTTATGAAACAACCATTGCTGGCTTTGATCTTGATGGTGATTGTGTCTTCATAAGGTTGTAAAGAGGGAAAGGATGGACCCACTCTCACTACTGTTATTCAACATTTTATTACAAATTTTAACCAGAGCATGATGGAAAAATTAAATAAGATACATGCTTATTAGAAAGGAAGAAGTAAGATCATCTCCATAGCACATAACATGGATTTGCATATATAGAATTCTAACACATACTTATTAGGATTGATGAACATGTTAATATTATAGAGTAAAATATGAATGTATAATAATTATGTTTCTGTAATCTACTGATAAATTAAGCTACTATTAAAACAAAATTATGGAATCACTTCTATTACTAATCCCATTGATGATATATTGTTAGGAAGATGTTAACAGGAAGACTACAAAACTTATGAAAGGAATCAAAACCTAAATAAGTGAAAATATATCCCTAGTTTATGTATCAGAAGTCTTACTATTTTTAAGACAGATTAAAACTGCAAAGACTAATAAAATGTTTCAAGTATTCCTTTTAACATTCACTTAAGCAGTATGGCAAATGTTAGTTAGGATGAAGCAAATTTCAAGCAGATTAAAAACTGTATAGCAACTAAAAAAGTTTTAGTAGTTCTCAAAATACAAAGCAGAGTTGCAGTATTGCCCAGTCATTTTACACTAAGGTAAATATCCAAGAGATGAAAATATATCTACACAAAAACTTAGACACATGCCTTCATAGTAACATTATTCAAGGTAACCCCCCAATGGAAACACCCAAGTATCATCAAGTGGTAACTGGATAAATAAAATGCTTGATATACATTTAGTGAAGTAGGTTGTTATTTGTACATGTTAAAGCATGGAGGAAATTTGGGAACATTATGCCAATTGAAGGAATTCAGTCACTGAAATTTGATATAAAAAATTCAAGAAGTGAGTTGTGAACATCATTTAATTTGTTTTCTATAAAATGTCTAGATGAAACAAAATCATAGTGAAAGATGACAGATTAGTGTATTTCTAGGGCTGGAGGAGTGGAGAGTAATTAGGGGTAGTTGCTAATATATAGGTTATTTTAAGATGATTAAATAGTCTAAAATTGATTATTGTGATAGTTATACAACTCTAAATATAGTAAAATCAGTTAAATTGTATACTTGGATAAATTGAATGGCATATGAACATCTCAATAAAGCCATTTCATATTGTAAGTTGTGTAATTTTTTTTAGAAGATATCATGAAACAAACTAGAAAAACACAAGGAATTTCCTTAAAGATAAGTTTTCTCCTTTCATCAAGCAAAATCAATGATGGTGTCATAAATTCAAAAATATTTCATAACAAAATGCATTCAATATTTTAAATTTTCAAGTAATGTTCAATTATCATTAGATCTTAAGTAGTTATACATAATTATTATCAGATCTTAAGTTGTTCTTTCTATCATACCAGTCTGGTTTGCACAGCAATGGAGATTTGGTAATACATGTAGCAGTATAGATTATATAGCCTACTCATATTCAATCTGATCCTAAAGATGACAAGGTACTTTTTTTAAGGTTCCTTCTGAAGCAGACGTGAAAGGTGATGAGGCAGACCTGACCAGTTCACTGCTCTGTCTTCATTCAGAGCATTTGACCTTAATTGCAGGCTCCACTAAAGAAGTGAAGAAACTCATCCCCAAGACAACATCAAGACTTTATCTGTCTAGCTAAGCAAGCAAGTGAGGAGTTGAAACAAGAATGCTGATTGCATGCTTCTCTGGGCAGTGAATCTCTACTTCAGCCTGCTGATTTAAGGATATTTAGCTGTTTCATAAACTATAATATTGTACAAATAGAAATCACATCATACTTTGTGTGCTTTGCTGCAGAAGTACATTTTTTCCTATGCATATTCTCCATTTTAGAGTTAATTTGTCTCACCCAGTCCATGTTTCAAAACTATTCTGGCAACTCCTAAAAGAAATTATGGTCTCATCCGAGAAATTCTACAGGGAATCTAGGATGAGTTCCTTACTGAGAACTGGATATGGACTTCTGAAACATCACTTTGATGAAAGTCGGTAGATCTTAGAATATCTGATGCAATCCATGATCAGTGGAGGTGACCAAGAAAGAGTCATAGAAAGCACTATAAAAGAGAGATAATAATGATCACTTCTAGTGAACCTGTGACATCTCAGGCATTAAGGGATTTTGAAATTTCAAAGGCACTGAAACTAACAAGTATATTCAATCAATTAATGTTGTTAGTTCTCTCCAGAATTATGTTCAACTCATAAAAAGTTCAAGACAGGTTTTCAGTTTTGTTATAAGGATTTAGTTTCATTACAGAGGAATACAACTCAAGGTAGACATACCAGAGTCTTAGTAAGGTGCTGAAAAATAAATGAATGAGTTACATTTAATCAAATATGTATTAGAACATGAGTCATATTTCAGTATGTGTTGCTTAAAGGAGTGTTTTCTGTGGCTTCATACGTACAATAATAAAGCATATTTGAGATGAAAAAAAAAGTTCAATATATTTTATTAATTTCTACACTAGATTCACTATTTTGTTTTCCTAGCTTTTTATATATAAAAATATTGTTCTATATTACTGAAAAATTCTCTATGAGGAAAAATTAGATTTGATTGTTTTCTTTGAATTTCCCATCATAGAATGAAAGAGCAAGCTGTCACTCAAGACACCAAGGGGGGATTTTCAATGAAAGAGGTGTGACTAATAGCCATTTGGCTCTCAGCCAGGCCCACACTTTTTTTTATGTTGGTCTAGTCCCAAAATGAAAAGAGCTTGTGATTTTTAAAAAGTGTCTTTAATATTTAATATGTCTTCTGATTGCCTAAATTTTCTGTAACAAAACTGAAAACCTGTCATATTGAGTTGAAAAGTATTCTGAAGAGAACTAGCAACATCACATTGTTTATTAGGATTCAAAGGCACAGGTAATTGCAATGTGCATACTTAAATCAGTCTTTAAAACAAGAATTATTTTACCTAGGTGTTGGATATTACTGTTCCCTGAACATGGTGTTTTTAGTTGTTTGATATATACACATGTGAAGAACATTAGTCAAGGTACTAAAATATCAGAAATAGTCTCAAATCCTAAGACTAAATATTCATCAATAATATATAGATTATAAAAAAATTCAAATTTAATATCATTGTTTTGATTTAAATGGATATTTTAGAATCTATAAATTGTACATACTCTGTTTTAAAATTACTGAAACTATTATTTATAATAGTTTTCTTGTCACAAGAAAAGTCTCTTTTGTTTTAAATTTAATAAATAGGTAAGTTTATTTTAATAGAGGAATTATGCATGGTAACAAAAATAAATGTCTCAAAGAATCATTTGCAAGCTTTTAACAGTGATGAAACAATCACAGTTTATTGCAATTAAAATATAATTAATGTTAGATCTAGGTTCTTATTTTTAATTATTATTGATAAGAATTCACAATACATAATGCCTTGTATAAAACTAATTTGATGACAATATTTTACAAATCTGTTATGTATGTTTCAGAGAATATAGTTGTCAAATGTATTTTTGTTGTATCCTTCAAAGAGTCATAGACAGGTTGGCCATTTTGTACTTAATTAATATGAATTAGTTCATTAGTAATCATTTGAAAAACATCCTTCTGACTATAGTTTTTTTTTCTAATTTCCATATATCAACATAATTAAGAGACTGCTTTTTATTAATATTGTCATGTTTATCATTCTATCTTGTAACTGTAGACTCTAAGGAATATGAAGAGATAATTCGGTATATTTTTGAAGATAATAATTTGGAGTGAATCAACGTTCTAATTGTATCATTCATTCCTGCTCATAAAATTTATCCAACACCCAGTTCCTTGTAAAATGTAACTTCCTTAACTCACAATTCTGTCACTGCACTGGGAATCTTTATGCGTCTGAGGTCACCTGTGTTAATCTTAGCTCAACTCTCACAAGTTAGGGGCATCACATGGGAAAGCATTATTGACTTGACTTAGATCCCTGTGGTTTCTCATTGCCCAGCAGGCCAACTCAGGTTACTCCCACAGAAAAGTAAGAGTCCTGAGAGAGACCCAACCTGTACAGCCTATTGAGCACTAGGCTCAGAACTGACTCAATGTAACTTTTGACACATTTTATTGGACAAAAAAAAAAAATGTCAGAAGGCACAAAGTTTAAGAAAATAGACAGGACCACTTAAAAATCTGAAGAGGCATATTGTAAAACATGGATACACAGAGTTGGAGAAATGGCGCCAGTCTACCCTGCTGCCAGAGCCTGACTTTGAGGATTTATAAAACAGTCTCATAAGCTTCCAAAATGCATTAATTCTGATAATTTTAAATCCCTTAGCTTATCTGGTGTTCCCCCAAATATTCACTGTATCAAAAATACATATATTAGATGGTGGAAGCATTTAGAAAGACCCAAATCCCCTGGGAACAATTGTGCACTGTTTACGTTTGTCCTGAAAAAACTCTGTTAATATTTGGTCTTTGTGTATTTCTGACATTCTGATCTTAAGCATCTGTCTATAAATATTGGGTCCTATGGCATCATCAGGTATGTATCCCTTCCCAAGGTCAAAGTTTAAAATTAATCATCAAAAAATGACAAGGTCAAAGGTCTTTTCTTCCTATCCTATGTAGTTATCACCTTACAAGGTATGATACCACCTAAGCTCAAATATACATATAAATGAACAAAACATGCCCACACATAGGAACACAGAAGGCAACACCCCAGGCTGGGAATGTGGCTCAGTAATATAGTACTTGTCTGGCAACCATGAGTTGAAAACAAAAGAGAGAGGGAGGGAGAGACAACACCCCGCCACTTGGTTGTACTAAACAGCTACAGAAAGTACAAATGAATCTGGTGGAGGCAAACCATTCCCATCAGCTTATCCAGACATATTAGTGAGCTAAACTAAGATCATTCTGACATGAGTCTGATTGTCAACAATGCCCACATGACCAACAGATTTCTAGGGAAAAAAGTAGTTGTCATAAAGTTGTGCCACTTAATTTTAAATATCAATTATTATAGGTAAAGCTACTCATTGTAACTATATATTCTCGTGTTAAATATATCAACAATTTAGAGAGAAATAAAATAGTATTCCTATGAATATAAGTCACCATTCCTCTCAGTGACTGATAGATGATTTTATGAATTTTGCATCTTTCAAGTACATTTTTAACTCTGGTCTATTCTTGGTCCTGTGTATAATTTCAATGTTATGTTTAAAAAACAAAGGAATTAAAAAGACTCTAAAAGTTGAGTCAAATGGATTGACCAGTATGAAAAACAAGTACATGCTAATGATCTAATTCCTTCAGGACACTGCATTTTTAATCATAGTCTAACATATGCATTGCCAAGATATTTAGTTACTAGTTTAAATTCTTCTCTGCTAGATCTATATTTTGCTTTAGTTGTTGGATACACTATGAATTTCAATTATTAGACTTCCTTTGGTTTTCTTCACCTGTCAAAATCTATCCTATTATAACAACATCAAAAGCTTAACTGTCTTTCTTGACCTAATTTTTTCTCAAGTGGCCAGATAAAAAGGAGTGAAAAATAAATTAAGAAACCATGAGTTATAACACGAGTGAGTAAATATGAAAAGAGATTAATGAGAGGACTAAGATCAAACAAGCTCAACCAAAATAACAAGCGTTCTATTCTTAATGACTGCAAATGTTCACAAGATTTTTGCTTTTATCCTGTAAAATAAAACCTCCTAAACACAATGAGTTATATTGAAATATGAATGAATACCTCTATGAGGCCAGGGTTCACTGCCCTTATTTTTTATCTTCATAATTTTAAGCTCAGTTAGAAGCTTGTTTCTCACAATTCCCTCTCCACCCAAATTTTATATGATCATTAAAAATACGATTATTTAATAGTAAAATATAAAGAACAATTGTTTTCTCAAATACACCCTTTAGCGAAATTGCTGAGTGTGGAAGTACTTACTTATATAGAATGAAAATAGAAAAAGTGCATAGTGACATACAAAAGAGAATGGCTTACATCCATTGACCAAATTCCCTGTTATTTCAAATATTTGTAAAGGATTTCTTATTTGGATATAAGACCTTGTTATAAATTTGATATGCATAAGTAATTTAAAAATGTTATATAATAACTTTGATAAATACAATTGTAATCCAAAACTCGGTGTGATGAACTTTGCAAACTACTTTTTCTGCAACTTTAATATTCTTACAAGTTACAGTTCAGTCCATGGTAAACAAAACTATAAGAATACACATTGGCTTCTTTCAAACTTGGAACAGTTCTTGGTACCTTGTGGAAAGATTTTTATTTATATAGTACCATAAAATTTTATAACCTGAAGATACCTTAAGATACCTTAATTGGTATTTTAAGCCTTAAGTGAGATTTTTTATTTCTCATACATGACATTTTTTTTCACAAATAAGTTGTGATAAATGTTTTACTTAGGAAGTAATTTTTTTATGATTCTGTTTTATTTTTTTCTTTGTAACACCTCTGCAATTTCTAGGTTGTGTGTGTTGACCTGTCATATTTAACATTTTCATTTTTGTGTGTGTGTGTGTGTGTGTGTGAATTCAAGTGAGTTTGTCATACAACTAAAGCCAGAAAGCTCTTTTGCCATCTGCCTTCAGAAATTTTCTAAATGTAATTATATGAATTCTATCCCCGTGCAGTTATGTTCTGCCAGAAAGGTAAGAATAATTTGGTAAAATTACCAAAATTAAATTACCATGGTTTTCCGTAGAAAAGTTTCATCTTTAGGTTGAGACTGGGCTAACAAATCTACATTTAGTTTCCATGATATTTAGAATGTTCGTTATTCCTTGACTGAGTTTAAAGTCATCGTAGCTTCGGTTTTTGTTATAAGAGTTGACATTGCGGAATTATTATTCTATTAATTGCTTTTGAGGCTGTGAGTATAGGAATTTTCTTTTTGTAGATTGTGCATGCTGCTGTCCACTTCCATGTATACCTGCTTTGTGGCACTCAGGTAAAAAATGCAAAAGATTGGATAAATATCCTGTATCCAAGAACATTTAACTCCTAATTACTTCCTTTTCTGTTAGCTTCCTTTCTACATTTCTAAGCTAGAAAAATATAGGGATGTAGATAAATTCTTTATCCTACTTCTCTTGCAATAATGATATTTTGTGTGAGTCTCTGACACATTTTTAAAGTTTACTCCAAAAGAAATGAAGTCATACCTCAGATTATGATAAATGTTTGTTATTTTTAGTTTTAAACAGTATGTATTTGTGTATGTTTGTGGTTTCCTCAGAAGTATATGAAAAGTCATGTTATTCTTACATGTTTAAAATCATACTGCTCTTTATCAGCAAATAAATTCGATAATTACTTGTACAGACATAAGTATGAGGATTTTGATTATAATTGCTTCCAGAAATTGAATTTTAAATGTGATTTTAATTTTATATTTATGCTTTCTCAATATTGTTTATATTATAGCTTTCACTCTAACTTTTCTTTGAATATTTAATTAAGAATAAAACTCCTATTAATTTTTTTTCTCTATTAATATGTGATTTGGAATGAAGTTGTGATTCAACATTATTTGCTCTGGAGAAACTAAATATTAATAATAATAGCAACTATTACATTAGAGACCATTCTCTATTAAATTTCTATGTTACATTTCCATCACTGTAAAAAAAAATACCTGATAATCAACTTAAAAGGAGGAAATGTTTGTTTTGGCTGAGACTAAGAGTATTCAGTTCATGGCTGGCTGTTTCTTGTTGATTTTAGTTACGCGATAAGACAGAAAACCATGGAGGGCAGCTCAGGGTGGATTTAAGTTATTTATCTCATTGCAGCTGAAAAGTAAAGAGAAACACAGGAGGGGACTAATGTCCCAATAGCCCTTTACTGGCATAGCAACAAAGGCCTAACTTCCTTTCACAAGGACCTACTTCCCAAAGTGTCCACTATCTCCCTGTAGAGAAACAAGCTGGAGACAGCACCTTTAGCATATGAACCTTTAGAGATTTTTTTAAGACACAAACTATAATAATTACAAACTTAAAATTCAAATTTTTCTAAAACTGATAATTATATATATATTTTTTACATTGGCTTATATTATGTATTTATAAGCTGTTTTCTAAATAAAGAGTTATGAACAAAGAAACCATTAAAGAAAATGATGTTTTTATTCTTTACATATATATATATATATGTGTGTGTGTGTGTGTGTGTGTGTGTGTGTGTGTGTATTTTTTTTCTTTCTTTCTAAAAATTGTATTTCCCATTTGGTAGTAGGAGAAAATTGAATCAAGTGCTGAGAGTGGGCATTTCATACTAGATAAACCAATATTTTTAAGACAAAGGATTCATTTCTTCTGTGTCCCATCCTTAACCCTTAAACATCTTCTTTTAGCCTCCCACTGAATTTAGACTATATGTTATAACCAAGAACATGGATGTGGATGCAAGCAGGCCTGGATTGTAACATGTACTTGCTTTGCAATCCAGGACAAGTGGTTTTATCAGGAACCTCAGTACCTCATGGATAGAATGGGTCATAATAATAGCTAGTTCATAAGGTGATTTCAAGGATTGATTGGGATCATTTGAATAAATGAATTTAACATAGTACCTGTGTCTTAGAACCATGCACTTGATAAATATTGGCGGCATCTTTCTTCTGTGTGAATTTGGACAAGTTACTCCTCCTTCTTGCCTCTAATTTTTGTCACTTGCCAGATATGATACATGCCGGTCATCCAAATGATATCTAAAGATTCTTTCAATCGTAAGAACCAGTTACTCTAAGTGATTTGATTAATTTCTCTGTCTCACTTAACCATACTTCACACAAGTCCTGAATTCACCCTCCCCATTATCTTAGAGAGGCAGATGGACATTAGGATAAAAAACACAGCTGACTGGGGCTCACTTTGGGGTCTTGTCACTTCCTAGATACTTGCAATTGAGAAAATTGCCTGACTTCTCTGAGTATCAGTTTATTCCTTTTAATTAATTAATTGATTGATTTTAATTATGTATGACAGCAGAATGCGTTTTGATTCATTGTACACTATTGCAGCACCACTTTTCATTTCCCTGGTTGTACACAATGAAGCATTGCACCACATGTGCATTCATACATGTACGAAGTGTAATAATATCCATCTCACTCCAACATCTTTGCTATCCCATGCCTCTTTCCCACTCCTCCCTCCCATTTGCCCAAAGTTCCTCCATTTTTTTTCCATGCATCCCCCTTTATGGATCAACATCCACTTATAAGAGAGACATTCAGCCTTTGGTTTTTTTGGGATTGGCTTACTTGCTTGGTATGATATTCCAACTCCATCCATTTACCTGCAAATGCCATAATTTTATCCTATTTTAATACTGAGTAATAATCCATTGTGTATATGTACCAAAGTTTCTTTTTCTTTTCATCTATTAAAGGTCATTTAGGTTGGTTCCACAGTTTAGCTATTGTGAATAGAGCTGTTATAAACATAGTTGTGGCTGCATTACTATAGTATGCTGATTTAAAGTCCTTTGGGTATAGACTGAAAAGTGGTATAGCTGGATCAAGTGGTGGTTCCATTCCAAGTTTTCTAAAGAATCTCCATACTGCTTTCCAGATTGGATGCACCAATTTGCAGTATCACCAGCAATATATGAGTGTGTCTTCCCCCCACATCCTCACCAATGCTTATTGTTGTCTGTATTATTGATAATTATCATTCTGACATAAGATGAAATCTCAGAGCAGTTTTGATTTGCATTTCTCTAATTACTAGAGATGTTGAGCATTTTTTTTCATGTATTTGTTGATCAATTGTATATCTTCTGAGAAGTATCTGTCAAGCTCCTTAGTCCATTTATCCATTTATTGATTGTTGTGGTTCTTTTTTTTTTTTTTTTTTTTTTTGGTGTTACATTTTTTTTGAGTTCTTTATATGTCCCGGAGATTGGTGCTCTATTTGACATATGTGTGGCAAAAGTTTGCTCTGATGTGATGAAGATTTGGGCCTACTTTTTCCTTTATTAAGTGCAAGGTCTCTGGTCTAATTCCTAGGTCCTCTGATCCACTTTGAGTTGAGATTTGTAAAGATTGAGAGATAAGGGTTTATTTTCATTTAGCTGCATATGGATTTCCAGCTTTCCCAGCATCATTTGTTGAAGAAGCTACCTTTTCTCCAATGTAGGTTTTTGGTGCCTTTTTCTAGTATGAGATAACTTTATTTATGTGGGTTTATCCCTATGTTTTCTATTCTGTACCATTGGTCTACATGTCTATTTTGGTGCAAATATCCATGTATGCCAGTTTGGTTATTATAGCTTTGTAGTATAATTTATGGTCTGGTATTGTGATGCCTTCTGGTTCACTGTTCTTACTAAGGATTGCTTTGGCTATTTTGGGTCTCTTCTTTTTCCAAATGAATTTCATGATTGATTTTTTTTTCTATTTCTGTGAGGAATGCTGTTAGAATTTTAATTGGAATCACATTGAATCTGTATAGCACTTTGGGTAGTATGACCATTTTGACAATATTAAGTTTGCCTATCCAAGAGCATGGAAGAACTTTGCTTCTTCTAAGACCTTCAGTTTTTTTTCTTTAGTGCCCTGTAGTTTTCACCTTAAAGGCCTTCACCTCTTTTGTTAAGTTTATTTCCAGGTATTTTATTTTTTGAGGCTATTTTGAATGAGGTAGTTTTTCTAAATTCTTTTTCAGAGGATTCAACACTGATATATAGAAATGCATTTGATTTATGAGTACCAATTTCATATCCTGCTACTTTGCTGAATTCATTTATTAATTCTACAAGTTTTGTGGTGGAATTTTTTGTATCCTCTAAGTACAGCATCATGTCATCACTAGATAATGATAGTTTGAGTTCTTCTTTTCCTAATTGTATCCCTTTAATTTCTTTCATCTAATTGCTCTGGCTAGAGTTTCAAGGACTCCTTTGAATAGAAGTGGTGAAAGAGGGTATCCCTATCTTGTTTCAGTTTTTAGAGGGAATCCTTCTAGTTTTTCTCTATTTAAAATGATTTTCATCTTGGGTTTAGCATACATAGTTTTTACAATGTTGAGGTATTTTTCTACTATCCCTAGTTTTTCTCATGTTTTGAACATGAAACAAATGAGTTTGAGATGGTTTCTTCCTTTTCTATTTTGTGGAATAATTTGAACAGTATTGGTATAAATTCTTCTTTGTATGTCTTGTATGTAGAACTCAGCTGTGAAACCATCTCGTCCCAAGCTTTTCTTCATAGGTAGGCTTTTAATGGCATCTTCTATTTCCTTGATTGAAGTTGTTCTGTTTAAATTTTGTATGTCCTCTTGACTCAGTTTGGGTTGATCATATGCCTTTAGAAATTTGTTGGTGTCTTCAAGGATTTCTATTTTACTGGAATATACATTTTAAAAATAGTTTCTAATTGTCTTCTGTTTTTCAATTGTGTCTCTAGTGATATTTTAGTTTTTCATCATGTATTTTAGTAGTTTGAGTTTCTTTCTCCTTCTTGGCTAAGGTTTTGTCAAATTTATATTTTTTTCAAAGAACCAGGTTTTTGTTTTGTCAATTGTTTAAATTGTTTCTTTTATTTCAATTTCACTGATTTCCACACTTATTTTAATTATTTTCTGTCTTCTACTGTTTTTGGTGGTTTTTTTTCATCTTTTTCTAGGGTTTTAAGAAGTAATATAAGGTCATTTATTTGTTGACTTTTTCTATTTTTAATGAATAAGCTTAATGCAATAAAATTTCCTCTTACTACTGCCTTCATAGGATCCCAAGGATTTTGATAAGTTATATTGGAGTTCTCATTTATTTCTAAGATTTTTTTTTCTTGTCTCTTCCCTGATGACTGCTGTTATCCATAAGTCATTCAATAGTGTATTGTTTAGTCTCCAGGTGTTGGAGTAGCATCTATTTTTTTTTTAATTTTATCATTGATTTCTGATTTCATTCCATTATGGTTCGATAGAATGCAGCATAGTATCTCTATTTTTTTTTTGTATTTGCTAAGATTTGCTTTGTGACATACATATGGTCTATTTTAGAGAAGGATCCATGTGCTCCTGAGAAGAAGTGTAATCACTTGGATTCCACTTGGATGTTGGATTATACTGGGATGCAATGGATGAAATATTCTATATATGTCTGTCCAAATTATTGATTGTATTATTCAGTTCTATAGTTTGTTAGTTTATTTTTTTGTTTGGAAGATCTATCCAGTAGAGAGAGAGGTGTATTAATGTCACCCAGTATTATTGTGTTGTAGTCTATTTTGTTCTTGTATTTGAGAAGTATTTATTTGACTTACATATATGTCCCATTGTTTGGGGCACAGATATCTATGATTATTATATCCTGTTGATGTATGAATCTCTTAAGCAGTATAAAATGTCCTTTTTTGTCCCTTTTCACTAGCTTTGGTTTGAAGGTCACTTTATCTGATATGAAGTTGGAAACCACTGCTTTTTTTTTATTTCCTCCTCCAAGAATATTTGGCTGAGGATGCTCTGTTAGGCAGGCTTTCCTGCTGTAAATTCTTTTAATGTTTTGTTTATTATGGAAGACTTTTATTTTATCATCAAATCTGAATCTTAGTTTTGCTGAATATAAATTCTTGGTTGGCATCCATTTTCTTTTAGATCTTGGTATATGCTCTTCTTGGTATATGTTTTCCTGGCTTTGAAGGTCTAGTTTGAAAAACTTGCTGAGATACATATTAATTTTCCTCTATATGTGGTCAGATTCCTCTCTTGCAGCCTTTGAGATTCTATCCTTATTCTGTATGCTAGGCATTTTCATCATAATGTGTCTTGGTGTAGATCTGTTGTAATTTTGTACATTTGGTTACCTGTAAACCTCTTATAACTGATTTTTCAATTCATTCTTCATGAATGGAAAATTTCCTGATATTATTTCATTAAAGAGATTGTGTATTACTTTGGTTTAAATCTCTTTGCCTTCCTCTATCCCATTAAATCTGAGATTTGGTCTTTAGATGATATCTTTAATTCTTGGATGTTCTGTTCATGGATTATTACCATCTTCTCTGTGTGGTCAACTTTATTTTCAAGATTATATACTTTGTCTTCATTATCTCACGTTCTGTTTCCTAAGTGATCTAGACTGTTGGTGATGCTTCCTATTGAGTTATTATTATTATTATTATTATTATTATTATTATTATTATTTGGTTAATTGTTTCCTTCAAGATTTTCTGATTTTTTTAAAGAATTTCTCTGTCTTAAAGTAATCTTTTGCCATCTTTATCTCCTCCCTTATCTCTTTGTTGGACTGTTCGATCAATTTTTGCCTTATTTGTTCATTTAGGTAATTCTTTATTTCACAGATTATTTTAATTATGTATATTCTGAACTCCTTCTCTGATATTTCATCAATTATGCTGTCCATGGATTTTATTATTGTAGTATCTTGGTTTGTTTGGGGCATTTTCTTTACTTGTTTTTTTTTTTTTTTTTCATTTTGTCTGTGTGTCTTTCTTTCTTGCAGTGCGGATCTGAGATGACAGTTCCTACCCTATGATCTTGTTGTGCTTATGCAGATTATCTGTACCTCACTTTGGTGTCGGGCTTCCAGTTTCTGCTGATGTCCCGGAATGGATGTTAATGCACTAAAGGTGGTGGCAGCAATAATGGAGGTAACTAAAGATAGCAGTGGGGGTGTCCCAAGATAAAAGAAACCTCTTTCAGAGATAGGGCTTAAAGGGCAGGACTTACAATGGCTTTTGGCTGCCTGTTTGAGATGCAGCTTCTTCTAGGCCCTGTCTACTGTCACAAGCTGGAGGCTACTGTGTGAGGAGAGCTATGGCAATGGCTGCAGAGTCCCAAGATGGAAGTGGGCTAGGTCTGAGCTCCCAGGTGGGTCAGTGGGGTGGTGCTGGGCCTGACCAGGGCCTGGGGTCCCACATGGATCTGCCAGTTGGTGGGGGCAGTCCTGGTCCCGTGGCTGGGCTCTGGAGTGAGTTTGTTCATTGGAAAGGCTGTCCTGAGCTGTTCTTTTGATATTACCTAATTTTCCTAAGAGGATCAGACAAAACAACAATAAGAAAGTTGTTGCAATTTAGGGGGATTAATAGCAAAGAGAAGATTATTACAGTTTCAAATGTCATTTATTATATATGTCTTATCTAATAAAATTTAAAGAATATTTGACCTGGCTATGTAGATTTTGTTTTGGATATTTTTAAAATAATGAAATGAAAATTTTGAAAAAATATTTAGAATGAAAACAAGTGTAAATTAATTCATTTGCAGATGCAAATGAACTTGGGAATATTCTTTGGTAAGAAACATAAAAATCTTACAGACTTACAAGAAAAAAGATTTACTTCTTCTTCATGCCATCCATTCATCCTGGAAAGCCTGGACATTTTGCTCCTCTGCTCAGACCATGATGGGAATGCAGACCATGTCTTCATTTTTTTTTCAGAGAGAAAGAAAATATAATTTGACTTTTGGCTCTTAAAACTTACACCCAGATTCATAAAATATATTAGATTTAGATGACCAATGCAAACTACATTTACAACACCAAAAATCAGGCCAGAATAACCCAATTCTACTGAACCAAAAATATTTAATACAAATTGTCATCCTAACTATTATTCTATGCTATCAATAAAATGTAGATCAGCTTTAGAGCATATGAATAAAATTACAAGTACCTATATAATATGGAAAAGTTTTATTATAATTAATTTTATAGCTTTATTCTTATTAAATATATACTTCTTTAGGTATGAAATATTTTATTTTAGGTCATGCTTTATTCATATATTGATAAACTTATTTGGAGTTTACTAGGTGGCATGAAGCTCAAAGATGTAATAATTTCATCTTCCTTAAAAGTCCAAAGGAAGTTCTGTAACTATTCTCATCAACCTGTGTGTTAGAAAGTTTATTTCACTGCTGCTTAATGGGGTGTCAAATTCCATTGTGCTCATGTTCTTGCTTTTAGCCATCCAATAAAACTGACTTGAGAAGCTTGTTACAGATTTAATTTAGTCCTCATGGTGAACCATTTTAGTGTAACATTTTTTTTCCTTGAAAAATATTTGCTGGCCTAAGAAGTTCAAAAGACAGTGCTTTACTTTATATACCTTTAGTTTAACCCTCAATGAATTTCTTTTTTCAGTCCATCCCTTGGAAGGTGAGTCTTAAAAATTGGCTTTACATTTTTTTTTTTACTATTATCCTATCAATGAATATATACTGAAGACAAAGGAAAATTAGACATTTTGATGATTTCAATGGGTGGTGCTTTATTGTGTAAGGCTTTCCAGTCCAGTACTCTTTACTGTAATTCATTAGCAAAAACATGTGTTCCCTTTCTCTGCAGTAAAGGGAACACATGCAATGTTTATTTTTTAAATTCACAAACTTCTGTAAATGATACATTCAATGGCATTTCTGAATTCATTAAGAAGGAAGTTTTTTATTTCTATTTTATTGGGAGGTTGTTTTTTTAATCCTAATCTTATAAAATCAACATAATACATGCTGAATTATACCAATAACGATTACATTATCAAGGTAAAATGAATGACTTCAGTGTCCACAGGTGAGTTTACTTTTGTGTTCATGATACTTTTGAGAAACATATAGATCAAATGAGTCCAGGGGTGTCTGCACAAAGAACATTTTCACAACAATGCAGATAAGAATAAATATTATAAAAACTGTTATCATAATTTTGTGAGAGTATATTTAGGATAAAGACAAAACTACTTAAGTGTACATTGATGGACAAATTCAAACAAAGGGTGTATATACATTGCTCAGATTCTATTTATTTGCATTTAAATTTGAATTAATTATTTATTATGAAAGTTATAGTCATTGGAAAATTTTAAAATAGTACTTTAATTACTTGATGTCATAATGTATGACATTAACTTACTGAAATGATTAACCCATGGTGAAATGACTTTACCTTTTAAAAAAAGTAATGATAATAAAAATTAAAATTTAAATATCTTTTCACTATAATAAGACATAAAAGAACTGAATTAATCATAAAAACAATTGAATATTTTACTAGAAAGTTATTTTTATTACACTGTCAAACACTTAATTTCACCAAAAAAAAATTAACATTGAATTAATATTGCCAATTTGAATTTTATAGGGTTTAATATTGCCTGCATTTTAGTTAAAATATTTTGAGTTCTGATTTTGGTATCAATAGATAAATGCTTACCTAATTATACTTTTTCATATTATTTTAAATTTATTAGATTGAAACATTTTGAAAAAGCAAGGTCTCTGAATATGATCACTTCCCACCAAAATATGAGTTCAATTAAAACACATAATATTGCTTTCCATTTGATTTTCTAAACTCATTCTATTTTTCTGTTTATCCGTTATACTTATGTGAATTTATATAGATGTTTTTCATAAAACTATCAAGATCACAGGATTTTTGTATTTGTTTAAATGGTTTTGGGCATGTGATTTTTTTCCATTAGAAATTTAATGACTGTGTCCAAGCATCCCACTCAAGGGGGATTTCCTATTGAACTCTAAAAAACTGCACTCTCCTCAAATTCCTAATTCTTACCTTTCTTTCTTTTCCAATTCAACACCACTCCTTCTACTTTACCCTGTAGTTTCCATGATTATAAGGCTTACTCTTTTCTTCCCTCTAGAAAGTAAACTTCAGAAAAAAGGACTTTTGCTTATTTTGTGTTCTGTGTATTCCTGGCAAACGTGTCATCCAGAATTTTAAAAGGTTTTATTCGTGGAGTCTAGTTACAGAAAATAGTGTAGTTCATTTCATCAGATTCATACATACAAGGAATATAATTTGTTCCATTTCAATCTCCTGTGCATGTGCGTCCTTCCCTCCATCCCTCCCTCAGATTCCCATCTTCTACTGTACTGTTTTTACTTCTATTTATTTTTTAATTGGTGCTTTATAGATATACATAAATGTGGAATTCACTATGGTATATTCATTTGCATACATAGCATAATCTGATCACTTTCATTGGGCAGTTCCACCTTTTCCTATACTTTTATACCTTATTTTTCTCCACCAATCCTTTTATTCTACTCTACTGGTCGTTGTAATTATTTTCTTGGGTTACCCCATTTTTTGTTCCTTATTTTGTTCTAGCTTTTGCATATGCAAGAAAACATTTCACCTTTGACTTCTGAAGTCTGGCTTTTTTCATTTAGCTTCACATCCTTCATTTTCATCCAATTACCAGAAAATGCCATAATTTCAGTGTTCTTTGTGGATGAGTTAAGTTCTACTGTGTATATAAACCACATTTTCTTTATTCATCCATCTGTTGATGGACATCTGGGCTCATTTATAACTTGGCCATTATGAATTGCACTGCTATAAACTTTGATATGCCTTTTATGATGCAGCATGCTGATTTTAGTTTTAAACAATTGGAATAGGGAGTGGGATAGCTGGGTCATATGCTGGTCCTGTTCCTAGATTTTTGAGGAATCTCCATACTGCTTTCCAAAGTCGCTTTACTAACTTGCATTCCCACCAAAAATGGTATTAATGTAACTATTGCCCCACTTTCTCAGTAGAAGTTATTGTTATTTGTATTTTTGATGCTTGTCATTATAACTGGAGTGAGACACCACCATCTCAATGAAGTATTGATTTGTATTTTCCTGATTGTAAGATATATTGAATGATTTTTTCATATATTTGTTAGGCATTTGTATTGTTTCTTTTGAGAAATGTCTGTTTTTGATTTTTTGCCCATTTATTTGTCAGGTTATTCATTTTGCTTGTGTTAAGTTTGTGAGGTCTTTATATATTCTGGATATTAATTCCTGTCAAAGAAGCAGCTGACAAAGATTGTCTCCCATTTTGTAGACTCTCTCTTCATGCTCTTGTTACCTTTTCTCTGCTGAAGGATTTGAATTTTATGCTTCCCCACTTATTGATACTTGCATTTATTTCCTGAGCTTTAGGAATCTAGTTAAGGAAGTTGATACTTGTGTGAACATGTCAGAGTCTTGAATCTTTTTTCTTCTAATAGTTGCAGATTCTGATCTAATCTGGAGGTATTTGTTACACTTTGAGTTATATGCAGGGTGAGAGTCAGGGATTAGCTTCATTCTTCTTCATATGGATATATAATTTTTCTAGGACCATTTGTAAACATATATACATATGTTTTTGAGTTCTTTGTCAAGAAACAAATGATGCATCTATTTGGGCTTATGACTGAGTCTTCTATTCTGTTTCATTGATAGTTATTTTGATAGCAATGCTATCCTATGTTTGCTACTATAGCCCTACACTATAATTTGAGATCAGGTATGATAATGCTTCTAGCATTGCTCTTCTACTTCAGTATTGCTTGAGCTATTCTGGGATTTAATTTTTTTCATATGAATTTTAGGCCTTTTTTCTCTAGTTCTATGAAGAATGTCATTTGCATTTTAATGGGAATTGTATTAAATTGTATTATCACTTGTGATTATATGCTGATTTTTGACAATATTATTTCTGCCTCTCTGCGAACATGAGAGGTCATTTCATCCTTTAAGGTCCTCGATTTCTTTCTTCAGGGTTCTAGAGTTTAAATGTAAAGTTCTCTTGGCTTTTTGCTTAGTTTTATTCCCATGTATTATTTTAAGTTTTTGTGAATGAAATAGTTTTCTTAATTTATTTCTCAGCAGATTCATTATTGGACTATAGGAGAATTCATTATTGGGGTATTTTGTATGTTAATCTTACATCCTGCTACTTTGCTAAATTAGCTCTAGCAATCTTCTAATTTTTTTTCTGTTGTTTTTGTTTTGGGAGGGGATTGTCTTTTAGTTATAGGATAATGTTATCAGTAAAGAGAAAATTTGACTTGTTTTACTTAATTGTAATCCACTTAATTCCTTCTCCTGACTGATTCCTCTGGCTAGAATCTCAAGAAATTTATTGAAGGGTAATGAGGGTATACAACTTTGTCTTGTTTCTGTTTTGGAGAAAATTATTTCATTTTTTCTTTTCTCAGTATGAGGTTTTTTTTTTATTTGTCATATACAACCATATATTATGTTGAGGTAAATTTCTTATATCCTTACTTTCTTCAGCATTTATAACATAAATGAATGATGAATTTTGTTGAAGGCTTTTTCTGCTTCTATTGAGATACTCCTAAGATTTTTGACCTTATTTCAATTTATGTAGTGAATTTGTGTTTGTTGAAACAAATTTGCATTCCTGGAATGAAACCCACTTGATCATGATATGAAATCTCAGTATGTTCTTGAGTACAATTTGCTTATATTTTATTAAGTATCTTTGTGTCTATATTCAAAGATTATTGATCTACACTTCTCTTTCCTTGATGTGTCTGCCTAGTTTCAGTATACGTGTGGTACTGGATTCACAGCATAAGCTTGAAGATATTCCCTCCCTTCTATTTCATAGATGAGCAGAGTAGATTAAAAATCCATCCTCAGTCATATGAGAAAAGATTCACTTTACAGGCCAAGACATCCATAGGCTGGAGTAAAAGGATGATAAAAGATATTACATCTACTGAAAGCAAGCAGAAGTAGGTACTCTCATATTTAACAAAGTAGAACTCAAGTCAAAATTTATCAGACGAGAATAAAAGGTCATTTCATATTGGTTAAGGGAATAAACTAGTAAGAAGACATATGATTGTAAATATTTATGTCTCAAACATCATTATACCTATGTTTGGGGCATAAATATATTTTATATTAATTATTAGTTACATTGTTTATAAATTTGTTTTACACTGGTGTAAAACAGATCTTATTCAATATAAAGCCTCAAATAAACTCCAGTATAATAATACTGGATCATTTAACATACCTCTCTCACCAAGAGATAGGTCATCCTAACGTAAATGAAGCAAACTTCTTTAGAACAACAACAACAACAACAAAATATTCCTAATCAAATGGACCTAACAGACATCTGTAGAATATTCCATCCATCAACAACTAATTTCACTTTCTTCTCAGCTGCACATGGAACTCTCTCTAAACTAGGCCATGTTTTAAGACAAAAACATCTCAGAAAATTTTTTAAAAAAGTGATAATGGTTTTCACTCTCAAAGAGCAATGGAATGAAATTAGAAAAAAATAGTATGATAAAAGCAGATACGGTTTTAACATGTGGAGATTGAGTAAAAAGAATGCTTTAGAATAAGAAATGAGTTATGGAGAAAGTAAGGGAAGAAATAAAAAAATCTTGGAAACAAATTAAAACAGAGATACAACATATCAAAAATCTTTGGGACAGTATGAAGACAGTTCTAAGAGGAAAGTTTATAGTATTGAGTACAACATAAAACTACAAAAATCTAATATTACATTTCCAGGCTCTAGAAAAAGCAAGAACAAAATAATTTCAAAATTAGTAGAAAACAGGAAAATGTTATGATCAGATTCAAAATCAATGAAATTGAAGATAAAAATATGAAGGATCAACATGATAGAGTTGGTCTTTGAAAAGATAAATAAGATTGCTAAACTCTTGTCAAACTAACCAAAAAGAAAGACTCAAATCAACAAGAAATAACAAAAAAGAGATATCAACACAGATATTTACCAAATCCAGAGGATCATTAGGAACTATTTCACAATTTTTTACTCCAATAAAGTGGGAATTATAGAAGATATTGACTGATTACTGACACATATGACTTATCCAAGTTGAACCCAGAGGATCCATAATACCTAATCATACCAGTATCAATCAATGAGAATTGAGAAGCAATTAAAAGTTCTCCAACAAAGAAAAGTTAAAAACCAGATGGAGTCCCAGCTTAGTTTTAACAGAATTTTAAAGAAGAACTAATGCCAATAATTCAAAAAAATTGATTAAGGTTATTCCACTGTACTCACTCAAAATAAATATTTTATTGAGAAAAATTAGCAACTTTGTGGTGACATTGTGTAATCCATCTCTATTTTTCAAAGTTATTAATAAAGTGCAATCTCATTAATCATTTACATGTAATTCAAGTTTGTTATTCAGTAGAAGGCAGATCACAGAGAAAAATGAACATATCAGTGCTTAATTGACAGCTTAAATGCTTCAGAAACAATTTGACATTTTTCTGTTGTCTAATATAATATGGGACACTGACCCCAGCTGTATAGAATTCAGAGTTATTAGTAATGCTGAATTTCCAAAGCTCTATATTTACCCCTTTGTCGTTGTCATTGCTGTATTTTGTGTGTTTTAAAAATATATAGTATATAGGAATATTTTTTTTTAATCTTTCTTAGTAAACTCTAAATTACCAAAGGCAAAGATGTACACTTAAATGTCCTTGAAATTAGTATATACTCAATAAACTTCTGGCAGATGAATGCACACAAGTGACTTACAGTGGTAAAATTTGCTGTTTGTTTTTTTCCAGACTGATGTAAGAACAAAAGTAGAGAGCACAGAAAAATATTCTCCTCCAAGGGGCAGAGTTGACAAATGAAAGCTTCTCCTTGTGTGACCTTAAAACAATCTAATATTTCTCCATTATTACACTAAGGAATTATTGCAGTTTTATTTTTGATCCCGACTGAATAAAGGCTCACCTTTAGATGGTTGCCATTTTATGCTTTTTGTGCATAATAACTGCCATGACATTTGTGGTGCTCCAATGTGTCTTTCTTAATGTGAAGGAATCATCTGTGCATTAATGAACTGGCATGATGTATCTGCCAAACATTTCAAAGAAGCAATTAAGTCTCTGTAAGAACTTGCATGAATGGCACGATTTATTGTAATCTAAGAAGAAGAAGTATAAACAAAAAGTAATTAATTTTAAAGGTGGCAATCAAGTAGTGCAACACAAGAACTACATCTATTGAACTCTGTCTACAAAGAGCATAATAACAACATGCTATTTTTTAAAAGTCTCATCAAATATCAAGTAATACTTTTGGGAAAATGTTCCACTTTAGTACTTTAAAAAATAAATTAAAACAAAGGGATTTTGTTTTTATTTATCAAACTATAGAACTTAAATTAGACCTAGAAAGATCATGAATATTCAGGATTATGAAAGAAATAGGGAAATAAATACTACTTGACATTACTAATGTCAGAGTAAGCTGCAATAATGCTCTTTGTTGATAATTTTTCAATATGTATTAGAAGACTTAAAATAACCATATACTATAAATCTACACTTAGTAAACAACCATAAAAACAGCATTAATGCCTGAGGTTCTCTATCAAATTAATTAAGCCCACTTTTCATATCTTCCATTGAAACAAGCACCTGAAATGTTCAACAGTAATGGAATGATAAATTAAACCATGTTAATATACTAGAGAAAATAGACTCAGCACTTCAGGTGCTGAGTCCTACTTAAAAATGCATTTTTTCAAGTAACATATATTGAGAACTTTCATACAGCCACCATTCTAATTGATTTATATTTAGTTCTTACAGGCTTATTTCTTGTGGATTATAATATTTTTTCTCAATTTACAGACAAAGATCATTTGATTAAAAAGTAACTTGCACAGGGTCATGTTCCTTGTACATGATGGAGCAAATACCAGAAATATGTATGATTAGAAAAATCCATGCTCTTAACACCTGAACAATGGTGATGATTCAATGATGCTGTAATCTTATTGAGTTGAAAAAAAAAACATGCACACACTTGCACACACAAATACACTTCTTTTCTATAGGTTAAATGATCAAACTGGAATGGGAGAAATGAATTTCTCTCCCTGTCTCTCGGTCTCGGTCTCTTTCTCTTTCTTTTCCTCCCCCCTTCCCAGTCTGCTTTCTTTCTATAAAATCAAATTACACTGATTTCAAGAGTTTGGAGGTTTCTCAGTTAGGAATTTGCATCTTTTTGAGATTATTCCTATGCACTCCAGGTCTACTTGTCACACCACATTTTTTTAAGAGAGAGTGAGAGAGAAAGGGAGAGAGAGAGAGAGAGAGAGAGAGAGAGAGAGAGAGAGAGAGAGAAAATTTTTAATATTTATTTTTTAGTTTTCGGCGGACACAACATTTTTGTTTGTATGTGGTGCTGAGGATGGAACCGGGGCCGCACATATGCCAGGCAAGCGCGATACCGCTTGAGCCACATTCCCGCCCTCACCCCACATTTTTAAGGGGCATCTAAAACAGAGATAATAGGACTTAAAAACAACAACAATGATAAATTCTGTAATCTTTATAAGCTCTGATTAGAAAATAAACTAAAATGCTATTTATTATCCAGAAAACAAGACTTATAAATACGATAAAAGGAAGATGTGTTTTCTAACTTAGAAGCTTTGTAGACAAGAGTATATATAAAACACACTGCATAAAATATTGCAGAAGCATAAGAAAGAGAGAAGTCTCATCTTTTTGGAACCCTGGAGAAAGTTTGTTGAGGAGCTGGTGTTTCTCTTTTAAAATGTAATTTTTTTTATCATTTTGAATATGTAATCACATTGCTCTAAATAAAGCAAAAGAAGAAACTAAAAAACAGGATTTTTTTTTATATAAATTCAGATAATTTTTCCTTGAAGTTCCATTCTCTTCCCTCATTCTTATGGTACAGTTTAGATGAATTTTGTAGTTATTTCTCAGGGCCTGTTAGGAATCCTGTTTTTAATTCCTTAGACATGGCATTTTATACTTGCACTCTTTCCTGACATTTGATATAGTTTAAATTAATGTTTTTTTTTACATTTGTGATAGTATTTCTTTCTTCACATTAGTCTGTAGATGGCATGAGGGCAGTGCAGGAAAGATAATTGTAATCTCAACTCTTTTACCTGGACGGCACAATTCCTGGCACATAATCAGTTTTTTCTTATATATTGTTGAATGAATAAGCAATTGGGTAAATAAATTGCTGTCTCATGTGTTCATAATAAATGTGAAGAGTTAAATATATTTATTTATCCTCATTAAATATATGTATGTATGTTATGAACACATATTTATATTACAGCAATATGAGGAGCTTATATAATGTGCTCATGAAATTATGCCAATTTTAGAAATACTCGCTGAGGAAATTGTTTTGGGGATTTGGGAGTTATAGAATTTTTAATTGGTCCTAAGAGAGGTAGAACAAGACTAGGGCTCAGATTGTGGCTCGGAGGTAGAGAGCTTGCCAAGCACATGTGAGGTATTGGGTTCAATTCTCAGCACCACTTAGAAATAAATAAATAAAGATATTGTGTTATCTACATCTAAAAAACATATTTAAAAAAAGAATGTACACAATATCTTTATTTATTTCTATGTGGTGCTGAGGATCAAACCCAGTGCCTCACATGTTCTAGGCATGCTGAGCTATAGCCCCATCTACAACTAAAATAAATAAATAAATAAATAAATAAAATAATTTAATTTTTAAGGAAGTATTGTTTTTTAGGAAGTATTGTAAATTGTTTCTAGTGCATTAATTTCCAAAAGGATTTAATTTTAATCCTATTATCTTGATATTATTGTTTAATTTGTGTAAATTTATGTAATCTATTCTTGACTTTTATTGCATCATTCCAATCATGAACATCATGTAAGCCAAAAGGGAAAATGCTAAGAGTCACAGCCAAGTAATATGATACATGGCATTTTTGGTTGAAAGGTGACGCCAACAAGCCATTAAGATGATATGATTATGTTAAGATTTGCATTCATATGGATATTGGACTCCTGCTGTCCACCTCGGCCTGCTACACTCCTGGAGAGTTCCCATTGGTAGGGGAAGTGCGGTAGGAGGGAATTTCAGAGGAGGAACTGCCTCTTGGGTTCCAGGAGAATGCAGTGTGGGTCGATCCAGAATCTCCCCAGACACGTAGGGAGCATTGGCGGTAGTTTCAAAAAATAAAGTTTGTTCCTGCTTGAGTGGCTCGTGATTTTGTGCCCAGCCAGACTGCGGCAGGAAAAAAAGTGATAAACTTTAAAATGTCAAGGGTATATTTTGTTTAATGGTGACTGATAGACCCAACCTGATTTTTTCTTAAAATTGGGAGCCATCTCTCCACAAAGCCATGAAAAAATAATTTCAGTTTTACTATAAATTACTGCAAATTCTGATCTTGCTTGGAATGCCTTCCCGGGCCTTGAATTAAACCATGCCTGGCTTTCCTTGACCAGATAGTAGCCCTCTCTGAAACTTTAGTGATGCTTCATAAATCTTGGCCTTCCTTGGCCAGATAATGACCCACTCTGAGACTCTGATGACCTTCATAAATCCTGATGTCAGGGCCAGAAAAAATGTAAACTAGCCTTTTTTTTTTTTTTTTGTTATCTGTAACCCCCCTTTCTGTAACTTTCTGGGCTATAAGGCTTGACTGCAAGGAATTTGTGGGACTGTCTTGTTCCCACATTTTTTCTGAGGAGAGGCAGCCCGGCCGGTTGAAATAATAAGCTTGCTTTAATTTGATTTTAATTGAAGTCAGTTGTCTTTTCTTGCATCCTGGTCCAACAGTGACTTACAATGAAATCCAAAAGCTGAAAGCAATAGAAATTAATTGTTCTATGATTTTTGAAAATTATACTTAATATACAAAGTCTGCCTCCACCATTTCACAGGCTCTCTTTCTACAATGTTGGGAGTGGAGTCCTGGTCAGAAGTAAACATTTATACATACTAAGGCTAAACACAAACTTCTGCCTCATATTCTTTCCTTTTATTTTTTCATAAACTTTGGGAAAATTAAAAAGCATGCTGTTTATTTTCTTCTTGTTTTTCTCATTAGATACCAGTGGGAGTGAAGAAAGTAACTTGATACTACAATTTGCCATGCACATCGTGGATCTTTTTAGTTTTGAACATCATGATCAATTTAAGAACAAAAAATAGCATGGAAAGTAACATACTTCAGATGTCTTTTTTCAACCATTACCCCAGTTCTTGAAACTCTGGGGCAAGGCTATGACAGCACATAAATAGAAGTGATCTCCATTTGAGAAATAGAGAAACAAAGAAATTACATAAAAGTGATTTAATTTTGTCATTGAGGCAAGATTGCCTTTAAGTGTTTGCATTTAGGATATTTAAATAAAATGAAAAATTAAACAATGTAATTTTCATTTATAGTTATTCATTATTTTGCTCTCAGGATAGGTAAAATAACATACTTTGTCTTCTTTTAGAAGAAAACAATGAACAACAATGTTTTGAGGCTACTTGGTGATAAAGCACAGCACATTTACATATCAGCACATTAGTATCACTTACTTTGAGAAATATGGATTGTTTAAATCTGTTTTCAAAAATTAACTGATGTGTTTAGAAGTACTTTATAATTTCTGAGTATAGTTACATAATTTATTTTGCCTATTAGTCTTTATGATAAAATTCTGCTTAAATATCATCTCTTTAAAGAAGGCGTGATATGCAAACAAACCATTTTTCCTTCATGTTCATCACTCACCAATGATCACTGTTTCACTGACAGCCCTACGAACAGCCTTATTTATTGCATAGAAATTAATTTTTTCCTCATATTCAAAAACTGAAGTTGCAGCAAAGAAACTAACAAGAAAGAAAGAAAGAGGGCACTGTCAAAAAGTTTTTGATGAATTATGGAACTGCATTAAATTAAATAAAAATAAGTTTCTAAAATTTCAAAACCCTTCCCCCTTTGATATGTATGGTTTTACTTTAATTACTGAAAATCACTAAGGAAAGGACAACCCCATTGATTCATGTTAAAGCACTCTTATGACTGCAAATTAGTGAAGTGTCCATAGCAATATGGAAATATGTTGACGAAAATGAATAGAAACAAACAATTATTAAATTTATTTAAATAAAACTTAAAAAAAACATATCAGCCTCGATATATCATATATTTTAGACTATATAAAGGTATCAATCACATAAAATGCTAACTCTTAGATAAATATAATAACAGTTGAGAAGGGTAAAAACAACTAACTAGGGAAAAGAGAAGCTATATATATATTTGTTAAGTATGTTTAATGCCTTATTCCATTTTTATACTGCAGATTACTAAAGTTTGGGTCCTTTATAATGAACAGAAATTTGTAGCCTCAAGGTTGTGTAACACAAGTTCAACAGGCCAGCATCTCACAGGAATGTTTTTTTCTGCACCACTACGTGATGGAAGTTAGAGGTTGATAGAGTGTGGTAGAGGGAGCAAAAGTGGGCCAAATTCATCCTTTTATATGGCAGCTACTCCCATAATAATGACATTAATCCACTTATCAGGTGGTATCTCCATGTTCCAAATACCACCACATCATTGGAGATCAAGTTCCAAACACATGTAGATATTCAAACCATAGCATTAACTAACATAATTTACATTGAAAAATAGTGTCAATACATGAAAAATTTTACATATTGTGTCCTAGAAAATTAATTATATTCATGTATATAGTGCAAATTAGGATTACACAAGTATAATAAATTTGTTTGTTTGTATAGTAAAGCATCAACACTGGTTGCAATATTATTATAAAATTATGGTTATTTAATTTATTTTCATGTATATGTACAATACAGTTCCAAGAAATATTTGTTGCTTTTAAAATAGGAAATAAAAAGTATTTTGTAATCATAATATCTTTGCTAACCTACTTAAAATAATAGGTCTGGTTGACTTCTAATTATATCCAAATCGAGCTTATTAAGCCAAGGTGAAGTACTTTTTTAAAAGTAATTATTAGGCAGAGGTGTGGGAGGGGAATGGAGGGTACATGGGATAATTAATGATGGTTGAGTGTGATGATCATTATTATCAAAAGTACATGTATGAGGACATAAATTGGTGTGAGTATACTATGTATACAACCAGAGATATGAAAAATTGAGCTCTATATATGTAATAAGAGTTGTAATGCATTCCACTGTTATATAAAAAATAAACACATAAAAATTAAATATTAAAGAATAAAAATAATTATTAATGTTCATTTTTCATTCAATTTTATACTTAATTATATATTGTGAATAAATAAAAATATTCATATTGTATGAAACTCAGCAAAATTTTAGTCTGAATTAATATTCAAAGTAATGGAAATGAGGTTTGTTTTAATGACTTAAAATGCATATTATATAATTAATTTTATAAGTATAACTAAACTACTATATGAACTTTCATTTTATTGATTTAAAATGTAGGGTTATTTTATGCAGATGTTAATATAAATTCAGAACTTTCAGTTAAGATACATATGCATATCCTTTGGCCAATTTATAGTCTCAGAATAACATGTATCAAATTATAGTGGAATCATGTTAACAATGTGCAATACAATAATGACTCTAAATTAGTAATTACTATTTGATAATATAGAGATTTTAGGCCTTGATCACAAATATATATGTCAGAATTCCTTTTAACTTTGTATAAGTTTAAATTTAATTTTTAAATACAATAGTGCTATACTAGGAATGCGTCCTTCAAGATTCATGTGTGAGAAACTTAATCTCAAATGTAACATGTTGGCAGGTAAAGACCTTTAAGAGATTACTGGGAACAGATTATTGTCATCATCATGGGAATGGATTAAGTATCGTAATGTGGTGGGTTCTTTTAAAAAAAATTAGTTGTCAATCACCTTCATTTATTTATATGTGGTGCTGAGAATCAAACCTAGGACTTCACACGTACTAGGCAATTGCTCTACCACTGAGCTATGACCCCAGCCCCATGTGGTGGGTTCTTGGTAATTGATGGGATTAATCAGCTCACGTGGCTCTCTCTCTCTCTCTCTCTCTCTCTCTCTCTCTCTCTCTCTCTCTCCCTATCTATCTCTCTCTATCTCTATCTCTATCTCTCTAACTTTCAAACATGATTGTGCCCTCCCACTATCCACCATGAAATGATGTAGCAAGAAGTTTCTCATTAAATGTGACTCTTCAGTCTTGGACTTTCCAGCTTCTAGAACTATAAGTCAATAAATCTCTGATATTTAAAAATTACTCAGTTTAATTTATTCTACTGTAGTGTTTTGGCAAAAACATATGGCCAAAACATATATTGTATGCATGTACAAATATTGTTACAAATATGTAACAAGAAATCTCATCAATATGTATAACTTTAAAGTACCAACTAAGACACAAGATTTATAAGATTATTGCAATCCTTTTTTTTTAAAAAAATTATGAACTATACATTTATACATCACGATATGATTTATATGACATGATATACATGTGTGCATAAGGAGATATTCGGATTTTTCTCATATTTTGGAAGTTTTTCTGTGTATTGACATTACAGGCATGCATATTTGTTGTTATACTCTTTCTTTCTACCATGCTATATATCTCTCTGTGTGTATAGGTGCGTGTGTGTTTGTGTATGTGTGTGTGAGATCTGTATTCATTCTAAATGGGCCTTTCACATTAGTTCACCTTGAGGTGAGTATAACATATTTCCAGAAATATTTTGTGCACACTAACATTCAGAACTATTGTAGCAGACCACAAGGTCATCGATAAATATTGTAGTAGGCTTCATATCTGAATTTGATATAGCTGCGTAAGTGGCATTGGCCTTAATTTCTTTCTTTATCCTATAAAAAATCTTATTTCCAGAATTTGGATATGCTTATTAATTTTATACCAAACTTCAAGACAGGGCTGGGGATATAACTCTGTTGGTAGAATGCTTGCCTCACCTGCACGAGGCCCTGGGTTCAATCTCTAACACCACAAAAAATAAAAAAATTCAAGATGAAAGAGACCTTATCCTGTGTCCCATAAAGATGAAATAATTCTCCTAGAATGTATTTTACTTTTAGAAAGTTATTATTTTCCTTGAGTGTATACTTTTACTTCTAATTGTCAATCTAATAAATGTTTAGATTATATATTTTTATTTTCATGATTTCATACCACTTATTTCTCTGGAAGACATAATACTATAGATTTAAAAATGAGTTTATGATACTTCTTTCACTCTACTTATTGAAACTGTTGTTAAATATCTGTATTCTTTTGAATGGATTCTCTTTGTAATAGCAGTTACAGCTCCTTGAAAACTCCAGCATAATTTATGTTAATATCAAAAATGTCCTTTGTGCATGATTTGACATGGACTTCATAAAAACATTAAGTGAATGTAAATGGATAATACATGAGTTTATAATAAGGTTGGCAAGACATACAAAGTAAATATTGGAAATGGACACCCAGGAATTCAGAAAATTAATTCTTGCATTATTACACACTCCCATTTGGCCCTCATTCTTCAAGTCATTAAAATTCTCAGGTATGAATCAGTGAATTTATTGGTAATGACTTGAGTTTAGATAAATCCAGCAATGAAGACAAATTCTGGAGCGTTATTACCTTAATAAATTTATGGAATAGCCTTTCTGTATATATACATGGAACACAATTTCAGAGATTACCAACTGAGGTTCAGCAGGCACACTCTTTCGGTAGCACAGGCTACATTCTATCTGGACCCAGGACATTCTACCCCTCAGGAAAAAAAAATTACATATTGTTGGAACAATCTTAGTAGTATTTTCTGATTCTTAATGAGCCACTTACCCATAGTTGTGATTCTGGATATAGTAGTCTATTTACTTGATATAAACCAAAATTTTTCTTCTTATTTGATATCTTCTGTATATGAGAAATGGTTTTAAATAATGTTTAAAATATATAGTTCTTGGGCTGGGATTATGGCTCAGAGACAGAGCACTAGCCTAGCATGTGTGAGGCCCTGGGTTTGATTTTCAGCACCACATAAAAATAAATTAAAATTGAAGGTATACAAATATAGTTATGTTATTGTAAATTATAATTTACTATTTCTTTTTTAATCAGCTTTATTGGTCAAAGTTGAGATTTAGGACACACAATAATATTAAACTTGTTTTAGTATTCTTTGCCAGTGGATGAAAATATGTTTGTATTCAATATTACTTATATGAGGACTCACAATATTGTGATATACATGGATATGTGTTTATTTCTGGGTTTCCTTGTACTTTCTTTCCATTAAAAAAAAACCGCTTTTGTTTGTTTACTGGAAATATATGTAGGATTTAATAAATAGGTAGGATCAACAATGGCTTATGACTATTAATTTTTAAACATTTAATCCAATAAGAAAATGGAAAAGGAGAAAAAAGATTTTGGGTATAGATAGAAATATTTCAAAGAGAAGAATAAGAAGGAAGTTTCTCTAAAACCTAGCAAAAGAACGCCAAAACTGAGGAAAGAGAGAATTTACAGATATCTGGTTTCTTAAGTCAAGAGTCTAGTTTCTTGGTAGTGCCCTTGAGGCTCCAAAGGGACCTTGTGAGGAGGGTGGAATGATGGAGTTAATATTTGGCCATTCATTTAATTGAACAATATTTAGTGAATCAGTTTATGTGCCAGTGTCTTTTTCAGATATAGGTAATATACCAGTGATTGAAGAAAGATCCAAATCCCTTATATTCTAATACTGGGGGTAGATTGGGAAAACAAAGATTGACAAATGGTGACAGAGGTATGCTGAATTATTTAATGAAAGCTAAAAAGAGATATAGAGTGGGTAACAGGAAGATATTAAAGAACTTAAGATTACTAAAAGTTGACCTGATTTTGGAGGAAATTCCAGAATAAGAGAAAAAGCCAAGTTTACTTCTGAGGTAGAATTGTCTACATAAGAGAAAACAGAATAGATAGATAATCATCATCCCTGTTAGCAACAAAAAAATTACCAGGTGATCTCAATATGCATTCAGGGTTGAAAAAAAAATTGAGTTATTTTAGGAAAATAAGAAGACAAAGGCACAGAGACATTACTTGATTGTTGATAATCAAGAAATGAATGCATATTTATTAAGCTTCTCCCTCCAAAATGAACATGCTCAGGATATCCACTCCAAAATGTGGGCACCTTAAAAAGGAAGTAGAGTTGCAGGTCTCTCACTAGGAACTGAGTATAAGCATAATCAGTTTTCAGAATCTGGCAAAATGAAGTCTTAAGTTACCCCACATAATTAAAATCTGGTAGGAATCAGAAACATCTTTTTTTTAAAGAGAGAGAGAGAGAGAGAGAGAGAGAGAGAGAGAGAGAGAGAGAGAGAGAGAGAATTTTAATATTTATTTTTTGGTTTTCGGCAGACACAACATCTTTGTTCATATGTGGTGCTGAGGATCGAACCCAGGCTGCACACATGCCAGGCGAGCCACACTTGAGCCACATCCCCAGCCCCAGAAACATCTTTTTTGCTAGAGGTAAGAAGGAAATTACAAGAGGAGAATAGTTGAGAAAGAGGGAAAGAAATATGCACAAGGTTATTTCTATCAGGATCCTCAGATCTTCTAGAAATAACTGCTCATATAAATAAGAAACAAAGCAAAACAGACAATCAAAACAAAACTATTTTATACCAGAAACTCATGTGTCTTTGAGGAACCAAAAACAAACAAACAAACAAACAAACAAAACAAACAAACATGCATTTCATGGTATCTCACAGTATGAAAATATGACCTTACTGGGATGTAAAATAACAGTGCAGGCTTAGACACTAGTCATTTGTGGAAGAGTCAAAGATTCAGACTTGTTCAGACTTGTATAAAATGCTTGAGCCATGGCACCATTAAAAAAAAAAAAAAAAAAAAAAAAAAACCTGGGTTATCTAAATGGGAGTTGTCCAGCAAGTGAAAGGGATTTCTGGTTCTGCAGCTCAATAGGAAAAATAGGCAATCAACATTTGGGAATTATTACTATAGAGAAACCTGAAAGCATGAAAATGGTTTAAATTGTTCTTATCTGGCATGCATACACAGAAAAAGCAAATAGGGCAGAAAGAAATCCCAGGATAACACTCAATATGAAGGGACAGCAAAGTTAGAAAATTCAGGAAGAAGAATGACATGGAACATAGGTGGCTGGAGAGTTGCAAGAAAAATCACATGTCCCTTAATGGGACAGCAGTATAGTTTATCTGCACACCAACTACCTATCAGGAAGTTAAGTGCCAAGTCCCTGGTGCTCTGCAGAAAATACAACCTTTTTGATAAAACCTTAGGGGTATGTAGTTTATCCATTCTACATAATCTATCCCTATATCACCTTAGAACAGCTGAAGTTGCAAATATAAAGCACTTTATTTCAGTCTACTTGGAATGGTTTTATTGAAATACCTTTGGTAACAGCCATTATGTGGTGTTATAAGATGTAGTTTTATTAGTCTTTTCCTATATTTTCTATAAAGTTGAAGTGTTCAATAAATTGTCATTTTCTCTGTGAAGACTGACACTGTGAATGTATCCTTGGCCATTGTGATGGGAATAATAATGCTATACCTCAGTAAATTTTCTGTTCCTTTATGACATTATCTTGCATTTATCTGAATAAAATTTGATCTTTACATTGGAGGGAAGAGACAAATAAATGACCTAGTTTTAGCATAGGGAAATTTAAGGAATAGATTTCATATTTAGCCTTCATCTGTCTGCTTTCTTTTTTAACTATTCTATTCTTATTTATTATCTATTTTAATTTTTTTCTCATTATCTCATTGTAATAAAATGACATTTCTTCATATTGCATATATTAAAGTCAACTTGAACTCGAATATTCTCTATTCACCCATTCTGATCCAGCAACCATTCTTCTCCACCTTCAACTATGTCATTGGAAGTAGAATTTTGTGGATGACACCTACTCACTTTAATTTCCATCAAGCTTAAACTGGTTTTGGGTAATGGAAGATACAATGTAAATATCAGAAAATGCAAAACAAGAAGTTGGAACTATTAATGTCTTTATTTACTGTTTGTTTGTTTGTTTGTTTATTTTGGTAGTTTCACAGCAGCTATTTTTTTTTTAAAAAGCCATGGGTCTTATCTCATAGCTGTAGAACTCTCTGGTTTCTGATTACAAAGTGTTCCTTTTGTCATCTCAATCCTGTATTTGACATTGATTTTATACTATTGCACCTAACTTCATGCTTAGCAATCTGTTTTCCTATCCTGTCCAAGAAAATATTATTCTTTTGTATTCTATACACCCTTGCAATGTGGTTTGTTTCTAGCACAGATATTGACTAATGAAGTCATTTTCCTGTTTTTCTTAATTATGGGAACTGTACATTTTTCATATGTACCATGCATGGCTGAATGTGTATACACAAGGCGATTTATCTAAGGTAACTATTTTTAACTTTATGAGGCAAAATTTTGAAACACAGAATAGAAAAATAAACTAATAGCCTGTTTTTAAAAAATATTTTTAGGTGTAGATGGACACAATATCTTTATTTTATTTATTATTTTTTAATGTTGTGCTGAGGATTGAACCCAGTGTTTCAAAGGCTGCTAGACAAGCATTCTACCACTAAGTCACAATACCAGCCCCAATAGCCTGTTTTAAATAGTCTTATTATTCTCTCAATGTTACTTAAAGAATCAAAAATAACTTATAGCTGCCGCAGTCTGGCTGCAGCAAAATAGCGGGGGGGGGGGGGGGGGCGGTGACGAACAACTTGTGTAGATCGATATAGCAGGAGTGGGAGCCATTTATTGTAGGACAACAGAGGTATTTATACATTCCACACAGCTTATCTTAATTAACATAAACTAGATACAGCAGTCAACCAACAAGGAATCTCCACACTTAATGGCTTGCTGGCATTACTTCACAAACCACTCCCCCTGGCAAAATGCCAGGCGCCATCCTGACTTGTTTACAGACTCTAACATATAGCAAGATTTCACATTAGCTCCCAGTCATTCTTGCCTTCTGATATTAACCCCATATTTTCCCTTTCAGCATCTACTAGGGTTGGATGTATGACCAAAAGCATATGGCAAAGTTTATGGTATGCATTATTTCAGCACATCCTGCAGTTTGCAACTCCAAGGTCTCATATCCCCAAGAGAATTTGGCAGAATTCTAAAGAGCAGTCCAAGGGTTCAACAAACAAGTGAATGTTGAATCAAGATAATGGCAATTTGAAAACTGGTGAAAAGGTTTTTTGAGATTTATATATCCCTTGCTTCAAAACTCTTGGGCATAGTAGCACTCTTAAAAAATAATTTATTATTTTTAGATATACTTGACAGTGGAGTATACTTTGACATATTTGAAGATGAAAGCCCACAACCCCAAAGTAAAACTCTAGTCCCTGGTTCTGATAGGAACAGACCAGACCCTACTTGCAAGTTATTTTGCATATCCATTCTAGTCTTTCTGAAATATATTTGAAGGAGTGATATAAGGTATTCATATCTGTTTCAACTATGTTCAAATTCAAAACAGAAACCACTGGACTTGATTATAAATACTGCCAACAAACTTAATAACCTAGTCTCTTATAGCAGAAGATACTTTTGAAATATACAATAGACCACCTACAAGAAGGTAAGAAAATCTGAAGAGAGTTTCCTTAGGAGATTACGAATAAGCATTCATTAAAGCATGTATGTATATATGGGATAGTTAGAAGACCATGCTCACTTTCAGGGTAAGAAAATGCTCAGAAAAAACTGAAAATAAATTATGCTATCACTATTTCTTTATCCCTAAGTTGAATACAAACGAATATTGCTTTTTGGTGGTTTGCTGGTTTCAGCTGCTGCCATTCAAGAAGATCTTCATCAAAACAGTACATGAATACACAATAAGCTACCTTAGTGGTCACACACAGAGACATATGAAGCCTTTTAAAAAATAGTTTATAAAAGATACTACACTATGGACTATTTTAGCTAACAAAAATTTGTAAGATTTACAAAAATATTGATTACGGCCATTCAGAAACTATAAACTCAGAAACTACCTGATGAAGTCAAGCTTTGGATTTACTAGACAAGGATTAAAACAACTTTCACATAATTGATATTTTAATTAGATTGATTTAGCTAATCTTAAATGTATATACTATCAAAATATTTTGTGTTTTATATATACATATATAATATAAACATTTTGTCTGTAAATTTAAAAATTACTATATTTTAAAATAATTAAAAATAAATTGACTATCTTAAACATGCTAAAAGAAAACCTGAACCAAAAATTGCAGAAAATCAGGCACAGTATATCTGAAGAAAATAAAATATTAATAAAGTAATATAAATTATTAAAAAGGAGCTAATCAAAAATTATGGAGCTGGAAAGTACAATAACTAAGCAAAAGATAAATCCATGAACTTGAAGATAAGACAAATGAATTAACCAATTCTGAGAGGCAAAAAGAAAGAAAACTAAAATTGGCTAGAATATAAGGGTACTATAGGGCACCAACAACTGGACCAACATAGGTGTTAATGGAGGCCCACAGGAGAAAAGAGAAGGAAAGAAGGGAAAAAAAGTGTTTTTGAAGAAACAATGTTCAAAACCTTTTCATATCTGGTGAAAATATGGAATTACAATAAAATTAACACAATAAGCTACAAAAAAAAGGATAAACTCAAAAGAACCACCAAGTTTATTACCAAACAAATTCAACAAGAGAAATTCAGCTCATTACATATAAGGGACCCTGTTACAATTTTCATCTGGAATGTCCCCCAAAGTCTAATATATTGAAGGTTTGTTTTCCAGTGCAGCAATATTTTCAGGCAGAACTCTTGGGTAGTAATGGGATTAACTGGGCTCTGATCTCATAAGAGATGGGACACATTATTGGGAGGCAGGAGAAAGTAAGGGAGGTGAAACATGATTGGAGGGAGTAGAGGCCCTGGAGAAGATTTCCTGAACTTTGACACATACTCCTCTTTGGTTCCTGATCATCATAAAGATAACAGCTTTTCTGCATTTTTCCCTTCTGCCATGATGTTCTGCCTTGCATGAGGCCCCAAACCATGAAGCTGGCCAAATCTGGACTAAAAAGTCTGAAACCATGACACAAAATAAAGCTTTCCTCTTGTAAAATGATTTTCTCAAGTATTTTATCACAATATTAAAATACTACCACAAATCCTCAATGAGATTAACAGAAATTTCTCAGCATAAACATGGAAATGAGAATACAATATGACATATACTAAGTACTGAGATATATACAATATGATAAATACAAAGACATCTTGTTCTAACAAGATGTCTCTGTCTCATCAGGTAATTCTTCAAAAGTGAGAGTGAAATTGAGACATTTTCGTTTTCTTTCTTTCTTTACTTTTTTTTTTAAATGATGTAGGGACTGAACCCAGAGCCTTGTTCATGTTAGCCAAGTGCTTCTCCACTGAGTCGCATCTCCAGTCTAAAATTAAGACATTTCCTGAGAAATTAATGCTGAGGGTGTTCATCATTAATGGTTCTTCCATACAGAAATTCTAAAGAGACTTTTTAGGTTGAAATAAGTGGATACTTGACATAGAATTCTAAATTTAAAGTCACATGAAGAAACAAAAATGATCCTATAGAGATGAACACAAAGAACAATTGAAAATCAAGTATTATTGTATTTTTGGCTTGTGATTTACTTTTTTTTCTTTGTTTAGAATTTTAAAGACAGAACCATAACCAAAAAAGTATAAATGACATTATTTAGTATACAATGTAGGAAAAAAAGTGTGACAATATCTATGTAAGTCTGGAAGAAGATGCGACTTCGTAAAGCTGCATTTTTTATAGGCAATTTAAGCTAAATTGTTCAATTTTAACTACATTGTAATCAATTTTGAAACTTATTTATCATCCTTGGGGTGATCATTAAAAATATCTAAAAATATTCTCAAAATAAATTAAAAGAAATACATATGGCTTACCAAAAAAACTGAATATAAAATAATAATAAAGAAAACAAAGGAGAGCCATGTATAAGACATTTAAAAAGTAAATCCATAAATTATGGCATATTATTTTTTCATAAAGTTGGTATAATCATTCAATGGAAAAGAATCACTTTTTAAATAAGTTCCAGGAAAGCTGAATATCTACATGCACAAGAATGAAGTAGACTCTTAACCCAACTATATACAATGATTAACTTGAAAGGTCTCAATGACCCAAACATAAGAGTTAAGTATAGCACTTTTAGGAAAGAACACAGGATTAATATTCATGAGTTTGGATGTAGCACTAGATTATTAGATAGGACACCAAAAGCATGACCAATAAATGATAAAAATAGATAAATTGGACTGCATAAATAAAAACTTTGTACATTAGGAAACATCATAAATAAAGTAAAAAGAGAAATTATACAAGACAGAAAGTAATTACTAATCATGTCATCAGAAATTAATACACTAGCGATAAGTTCACTTATATCAACAATAACATTAAATTTTTAAAAAATAGAAAATGATTTAATGGATATTTCCCTTAAGAAGATATAAAAAGTCCAAAAAAGCACATAAAAAAGCTCCACATTAGTAGTCACTAAGGCAACACAAATTAAAATCACCTTGCGATATTATATTATACTTATGAGGAGGGGCAAATTTTGAAGAAAAACAAGTATTAATGAAGATATGGCAAAACTAGAAACTTCTTCCATTGTTGATAGAAATGTTAAATGATATGGTGTTGCTTCTGTGGAAAACAGTTTAGTAGTTTTACAAAAAAGTCAACAAAATAATTATGTAATCCATAAATTCCACTCACAGTTATACAAACTCATTGTAATTGAGTAGAATCCAGAAAATACTAGGAAGCCAATATTTATTTTGGCACTATTTAAAAAAACCAAATGGTAGAAACAGCCCATGTGACTCTTACCAGATGAATGCATAAACAATATATGTGACCAAAGCACCATGGTGCACACCTGTAATCCCAGGATCTTGGGAGGTTGGAAAGGAGGATCTCAAATTGGAGGACAACCCCAGCATCTTTGCAACACATTCTCAAAATAAAATATAAGAAAGGCTGGGATGTAAATTGTGGTAAAATATCCCTGAGTTCAATCTGCAGTAACACACACACATACACACACACACACACACACACACACACACACATTTTTAAGCATGATATATACCTGGTTTATTGAAATAATAATAAAAACTTAAGTTCTGATATATGTTGCAGCATCAATGAACTTTCAAAACTTTATGATGAGTGAAATAAGGCAGACAAAATAGGACAAAATTATATTGTTTTATAATTACAGTGTGCCTGTATTGAAAGAAAAAATGTCTCACATAAATAGTGGTGATGGCTGTATAACATTGAATTTTACTCCAAAGTAGTTAACATTGTAAATTTTGTGCTGTAAATATTTTAGCACAATAAAAATATTTCCAAATATTAAAACACTCTTGAGAGATAAAGTCCTACTTTACTATAATCAAGATTTAGTAAATTAAACCATGGATGAAAAATGCTTACATTGAAACTCAGTGCATACTCCAATATCATTTCTAACCCAGGGATAATAAACATGATCGTTTGACAAACATTGATAATTTGGAGAAGGATAGACTATATGCATAGTGGTGGTCCCATAATATATAATTTAGTGACATCATAGCCATGTTAGGTTATATAAGTATACTCTATGAGGTTTACACAAAGACAAAATCACCTACCATCATATTTCACAGAAAGTAACACTGTTGTTTGATGCATGACTTTAAGCAGATTGCATAATATAGCCAAATAGGCAAACCAAATGAAGGCAAAGTGGCATATTGCTAGGTGTTACCACCACATCTTTATTCTGTGTCAGAAGTTAAATGATCATATTCTAATAAAACAAACTTAGTCTGATGAAACTGCTCTTAAAAAAAAGTGATACTACACCTCTTCACAGAGTAGGTTATAAAGTCTGAAGCTCCTGCCTTGTTTCTATACCTTTATCTCTATCTGAATCTATGTCTATGTCTATCTTTATCTCATTACTCTGCAAAAAACAACTACTATGTCTTCACATTACTTAAGGCAGCCCTAAGGAGAGGCCAGATGGCAGGAATTGAAGCATTGACCATCAGTCAGTGTCAACTACCAGATAAATGAGTAAATGTGCCTTCAGAAGATGCAATCCCAGCTGAAAGCTTTGCCTACACCCTCATGATGACCCTGAGCCAGAAGTCTCCAGCTAGGCTGCACCTGGATTACAGATTTTCAAAATCTGCATATAATAAATATTTCATTTTAAGCCATTACGTTTTAGTATAGTACGGTTTGCTTCAAAAGATGACTAATATATAATTTGTAGTTTTTCCACAAACTACAGAACTTCACAATTTTAAGATTTAGCACTTATACACTAAGAGAAAAATGCTGTTTTACAAAAGTGAAATCAATTATATGAAAACCAAATGAAAGAATTGCAAAAAAAGGAGTAATTGTAATTCTCTTTATTTTTCAAACAAGAAAAAGAAAAACTTTTCCATAGATATCTGACCATTGTTCCTCCATATAGGGTACACTCAAAAAGCATTATTATGTATGATTCAAACACTAATTAAGAAATCCTAAATTTCTTTCTTCACATTTTGTACGCTGGTGCAGTTAATTAAAATATAAAATACCATAATAAATGTTCCAGTGATTATTTGCTTTGTGCAAAAGATCTGCAAAAGGTTGTTAAAAATTTGCTTAAAGTCATCAATGTAAAATATCAGCAGATTCACTCATGGATCTTATATCAACAGTTGTTTTAACTAGACTAAAAAAATATATTCTAATTCTCATATAATTTATGATGATGTTTAACAACTTGTGTAAAATATCATTTTATTTTAAAATCAAGTAATTTAATATTAACTTGTTATTAAACTAATAGTTGTAGAGGTGGTTAATAAGGTGGAAGCTGTTACTATATCACTTAATAGAAAAAAGATTACTATAGAAGCATAGCATTTCCAAATGTACTATATTCATCTCCAAATGGGATAGTATTTTCCAAAAGTGGTGTGTTGTTAAACAACTGAAATGATTCTGAAGTCACCTCATGCAATTACGAAACCCAAAGATATAGTGAAATTTGACTGTAAGTCTTACTAACAAAGATAGTTGATGTAATTTTTATTTGAAAATACAATTTTATAAACATCATTTAAATTTTTCTTCATTTAGTTAGATACAATTTTCATGCACAAAATTCATGAAACTTTTGATTCAGTATTAATTGGATTTTAGTCCACAAACAAAACTTGCAAAAATCATGTTCTTTAAATAATGTGAAATTAAAAATAACAGCACAGTACCATATTAGTTCAGATAACTATAACTAAAACTGTATTTTAACAATGACTAAACATAGAGTCCATGGAAAATGTCTATAACCAAAGGTCACAAATGTATTTAATGAGTATAGTTATTGCAATACAAGTGAATGCTAAACCCCACAGAATCATCAAAGAAGCAGAAATCTCTGCCTTTTTGTGGAAGTCTTTATAATCAAGATCAGAAATGAGTTGTTTACAAACTCTTTGGTGTGTAAGAGACTATAGAGATAAACACAGATAAGGAATTTTAAGAGTGACTGTTGCAGGGACGTATAGTAAATAACAGAGTCTAAGGTTGTTTGGAAATCTGTTTGGAAATCTAAGGTTGTTTGGAAATCTGCTGTGAAGTAGTGGTGTGGATAGACTAAGTGGTTTTCATAGTGAGAGGCAAATGATGTTTGAGATGAGGAGTAGGAAAGACAGGTGAATAGTGCTAAGCAGTCCTGCATTTCCATAATAGAAGTCTTTCTTTCATTCATTGTATTAAGGACATGGGCTTTCAAGAATGATATACAGAAATCCATCAACTCTAGGATATAAAAATGATTTGACTGAAAAAAAAGGCAGAATTCTGTATTTCTAATTCAGGATGGTGATTTCTTCACTTGAGATCCAATAAAAAAAATAATAGATACTCCTGGTAAATAAAGCACATTAAATCAAGAAAGCACCAAAGTGATTTTCAAAGAGGTGACAAATTTCTAATAAATGACTAGATACTTGAATATAGGTAAAAGCATGTTGATAAAATATGAAACATTCATCTAACTTAAGACACATGATTTTGAACAGTATGGATGGAGTTTAGAGGAAGGACTTTATATGTGATTAACTCTGTGAATTACTGTGAATTTCAGATGACTTATGAAAATGGAGTTGAGAAACAATTGCCATTCTAACATGTCTTATTCTCCTGTCAAACTATCTATGGAGTTACATATTTCAAGAATTTAAAGTAGTAATAATACTAGCAAGTTTTAAAAATAAATGCATGTCTATTTTGAAGAAATTGAGAAATTTAGAAATAAAAGAAATAAAAAGGAAGAAAAAAAAAAGAACTACTATCACTCACAAATACTTGTCGTTACCATGGTTTAAGATTCCATTTCTCTCTATCAGTACAAATAAGATGACAGAAATTCAAACCTGACTACCTACTACCTGTCTGATAACAAAATGTTAAATTTCATTGAATTTGACAGAATCAGATTAAATTACAGAGCTTAAAGTAAATGTTTCTAGGATGATTCTCTAACATAATGAAAAATGTGGGCACTGTCTTTATTTATTTCATTTTTCAAAATATAATTATAATTCTATTTTATATTTCCTACTGATTTTCAATTATGCAAAACCAAAATGAAGTAAGCCAATTTACATTTTGCCTAACTCCCTTTTCTCTACAATTTTAAATGATCAAGTTTTAATCATTTCAGTTTTGTTCTATAAAGGAATTTGCTCTTTGTTCTGTGTATAACTCGTTTTAATGTTCACCAGTAGTCAATCTACATGTGGTTTTAATTCTAGAGTTTTTGTTAAGAAGTTACAAATAACACCCTTTTATATTAGGAACTCTATAACAGTCAAGATTCAGTATAGTATTTTTAAGAGAAATGTATGGTTATAATATTTGCTGATTTGTGTTTTAATTTAACACAGTTGCTAATTTTAAGTTGAAAAGTCAAAATAAAATGTCTTGCCAGATTTTAAATTAATAAAATCTTGGTTGGGCTGGGGTTGTAGCTCAGTGGTAGAGGGCTCACCTCACATGTGGAACACACTGGTTTCGATCCTCAGCACCACATAAAAATAAAATAAAGAATTATGTCCATCTATAATTAAAATATTTTAATAAAATAAAATAAAATCTTGATGAGATGAATTCTCTGGGATTAATTGTGAAATACATTAGCTATTAACTGAGATTTGACTTTGTACCCTGAAGAACTTGAAAGCAATTGCTCCGAAAATGAAATTTAATATCAACTCTAATTCTAAATTCATTCTTCAAATATATTCATTTATTCTAGTAAATAATTTTCTCCACATTTGCAAATTCATCATTCATTCTCACCCAGTACTAGCTTCCTTAAACAAAGATATTTCAAATTTTTAATGAATATTCTGCATTTTAATGGACACTTATTTTCCTTCTTAAGCAGTATGTTTTAATCCTAAATGTAAGGGGGAAAGATACACTATTTTAAATTCTAACAGTATTCTTAAATTGACCAATTCTTCTAGAAATACTAAAAATAATCAAGCTCATAAAGTTAATCTTTTTTTGTCTTAAACTTGTGCTACCTGTGAAAGAGAGACTGGAGACAGTTTGGAGAACAAGCTCACTTTGAGGGGATTTTAGGAAATGGTTTAAGGTTTAATGGCTTAAATTAGTAAATCAGGAAATGAAAGCAAGATAATATATAGTTAGGTTAAGAAGCAGATAACTGCTGTAGACCCCTGGAGACTACCCATAGGAGCCCTTGAGAGACCATATAAAATGTGCCTTAATGATTAATGCCCCTCCCATGGGGTGAGGAAGCTGCTTTATTTACCTATCAGCTCCATTCATCATTAAATCGCTATCACTTCCAGTGAAAGCCCCAGGCAGACAGGCATATGGTTGAAGGAGGAAACAGTTGGCTTGAACAGAAACTGTGAGTGCTGAGGACATGTGCTGAATGGCTTGATCCTGTCACATCTCAAAGCCTAGCTCAGCCCCAGCCTCTATTTCTGATCACATCATAAACCTATCACTTATCACAGCCATTCTAACTGGCAATTATTTTAATTCAGTTCCAGTTTAAAGTAGCAGTCACTGAAATATTTTTACTCTTATGCTGAGAAAGAACTTAGCAAGTGCACTCTAACCACGGTGCTGGCTAAAATTTAAAGTAAGAAAATAGACAATGACAATAAACAGTGGAGGGGAGGTTGGTAGCATGATCTGAAAACTATTTCATGAATGCAAGGAAAAGAGAGGTCAGTATTAAAGAAAAAGGGGAGCAAGTATAATATGACTTTTTCTCTCCTAGGCTTTCTTATTCCTGGAGCATCACAAAAACTTGTTTCGGATGTTTAACACAATTCTGAATTGTGATTGCTTTTAATACCTTCAGATGACTTCATCTCATTTTAGAAAACATAACTATCATCTAAAATTTTGTTAATATGCATATTACCTGCTATAACTTCCAAGGAATTTGCCTGTTTGAGGTCTGGTATCCCCCAGTTCTAATATGTGCTAGTAGATAAATTTGATAAATTTGGTACATGAAACACATTTCAGAAACATTTTGTCCTGCATTTCAGGAATATTAGATTTAAATTAAGAATACAAAAATAGCTGGCACCATGGTACCTGTAATCCCAGTCTCAGGCTCAGGAGGCTGAGGCAGGAGGATTGTGAATTCAAAACCAGCCTCAGCAAGGGCAAGGCACTAAGCAACTCAGTGAGACTGTGTCTCTAAATAAAATAAAAAATAAGATTGGGGATGTGGATTAGCGGTTGAGTGTCCCTGAGTTAATTCCTGGTTACCGCCCCCCACCCCCCAACTCACACAAAAAAAGAATACATCAATAAATAAACAAGCAATTTAAGTTTGTACTATTACTAATTGAAATTTATAAAGAAAGGGTCAGATTCTAAAAATTGCAATAAGAGAAAAAATAAAATATATTAGCATTTTAACTCAGCCCTCCAATCTGATTTTTACCTCTACCCCTCTACATGAGAAATCATAGGGGAGCTAGTATTCATAGGTATGACCCAGAGAGAAACTAGACCATGTTGATTTCATAAAACCATTTAATTTGATAGGTAAAGATCCATAACCAGTATCATTGGAGGGTCCCACAAATGTCATTTGTGACTTGGAAATGATGGTGGCAAGTGCTGTTTATAATTGAGATCTGTGATCTCAACAAGAAAAAAATGGGATCTCCAAGGCCATATGGCAATGCTCCCTCAGATACAAGGGGGCAGAATTAAATCTATAGTGGTGGACAGATAAATATGGGTCCCTAGAAATGTCAGAAATGGTCAGACTCTAAGGTATATATAGTGTAATAGAGATAGAATCCTCACTCAGCAAAAAACATTGAGGACACTTAACCTTTTAACTAGTTCCCAGATGTTGCACTATACAAGAGGAACTCTGACTAAGGGGGGAAATAAATAGTTTAAGTCAATCTATAACATGACCATGGGTTTAAATGGCAAATTCTCACCAAAGCATTTCATGGAAGGATCTGAATTATTCACTGGGGTCACAAAACTCTAGTAAATAAGTGTTAGCCCAAAGTTTCAGAGAATATCTTAGGATACTTTTAAGTCTTCTGTGCTTCCCAGAGACCCAATGATACATTGGTTCACCAAACAGGGGATTTATGAGCCAGATAATATGTAGAATCTTGATCCATGTAAACATAATAGTGAGTCCATTGAGACCGAGGAAAAAAATTGGTGTTATTTTCCAAATCTCAGAATATAAACTAGAAGGATTTCCTTCTATATGTATATGTGTGTGTGTATGTGTGTGTGTGTGTGTGTGTGTATACATATTTGCTATTGCAGCACTGAGAATCTAAAGAGACTATTTCCATCCTCAAGATGGAAATTTAAATGCAAAAATACTGATTCATATATCTCTTATTTAACTTACTTGATTGTTCAGCACACAAATCCAAAAAACAATTGAGTAATGCATGATAATTGTGATAATTGCAAGCTAAATCAGGTAGTTATGACAATCAAAGCTTTCTTTTTCGATATGGGTTTTTCTAGATATGGTGGTTTGTTCAATACAGCTCATGTCATATGAATTTCTGAAGATACTTCCTTTCCATTCCCATCAAAAAACAAAATTTGTATTTATAATACAATGGTAGATACAGGGAAAATTATATTTTCATAGTTTAAGGACTAAATCAAATGCTGCTATTTGTATAATAACACAACCTAGGAAAAAAAAGATTTTATGATAAAAATCTGAATGGATCACATTGGGTATTGTGTTGATGGTATTATTTTAATTATTCATTGAATATAAAGTATTAAACATCTCACATGCAACTGTGTGATAAAGAATGTAAATCACTACCTTTCTAAATTAGTGCTCTGAGGCACATGATGTTATTCCTTCTAATGTGAAAAAGATATGTTGGTCAGTCTTGTTCACCAAAAAAAAAAAAAAAAGAAAGAAACAATGTTTTGTAAGTAACATATATGCAGTGATGCTTTCTGATCTATTTATTTGATATACATGAAACCAATAGTAGGGTATTGATAAAAAGCAGTGTCAATTATCATGATCTAAGATTGGTCAATTAAAAGAAATAAACAGAATAATGGGATCAAGAGAGCTAGAAGCTTAAAGTAAACTTCATAAGAAAGTGGTTCATGATTCAATGAATTATAATTTATTGAATTTTTCCTACTTGCTAAGTTCCTCTGTAACACAGAAGGAAGAAATACTGGTAAGGTTACCACATGAATCTGCATGAGATGAAAGGCCAGTGGGGAGCTATTCAATTACTTAAATATCAAAACATTGGGAAATTGTAGCAAAGATATCTGGGTAAGATATCTGCAGATGGATTTTTTAAAAATAGACACCAAGTGGGAAGTTGTTTTGATTGCAAATGAATTCACATAGTGAACATCAAAGGCAGTGAAAGATCTCAATAATTAGATGGCAAAGGTGACCTAACCTATGGAAGATGGTCAGTTTCTTTGCCTGGTCATTCTAAAGATAACTTAAACGGCCCATGAACAAGTTAGATATTTTGGCAAGGGAAGAGTCTATCCACAATCTCAAATGTATGGACTTCTGTATCCAATGCTGATTTAGTTAAATTCTCTGCAGAGCTCTAAAATTTCTAACATTCAGAAGCCACACTTAGTCTCCTAAGATGGCATTGTGCTATGGGGTAATCAGTCAACTAGTATTTTGAGATTGAACTTTTTTTTGTGGTTGTAATTAGTTATATATGACAGTAGAATGCATTTATGTACTTTGATATATCATACATAGACAGGACATAATTTCTCACTTTTCTTAGTGTACATGCTATAGAATCACAATGGTCATGCAATCACATCTATACATGAATTAATAATGTCTGTTTCATTCTAATATCCTTCCTATTCCCACATTCTCTACCCTCCTCTCCTTTCACTTGCCTCTACCTAATGTAAGGTAACTATATTCTTCTCTAGTGTCCCACCCCCTTTTTTGTGGATTATCATCCTCATATTAGGGAAAACATTTTGCCTTCGGCCTTTTTGGGATTGGAATTTTTTACTTATCATGATATTCTCCAACTTTATCCATTTGCTGGCAATTGCGTTAATTTTATTCTTCTTTATGGCTGAGTAATACTCCATTGTGTATATGTACCACATTTAAAAAAAAAACATTTTCTCTATTCCTGGACACCTAGGTTACTTCAATTGTTTAGCTATTGTGGATTCAGCTGCTATAAATATTAATATGGCTGCATCACTGGAGTATAATGATTTTAAATTCTTTGGGTATAAACTGAGGAGTGGATTACCTGGGTCAAATGGTGTCAGGGTTTTTAGCCCCTGTCTCCTCCTGACCACCAAGAGAAGTGAGAAAAGCACCCCCCGACCAAGATGAGCCAAGAAAGGTAAAGGTTGAATGGTGGCCCACCCCAGCCCTCCCTCCCGGGAGGACAATCAGAGGTGCCAGGGAGAACAGTCAAAGCAGGATCTCATTTAATAAGGAAGTACACACAGCTTATATACTGCACAGGAGACAATCAGGATAAAGGTCAGAGGGGTGGAGCAACTTCACGTGTACACCCAGCCCATAGTCTGTAAGGGAAAGCACAAGCTGTCCACGAGGGTGGAAGAGTCCCGGACCTATCCTGAGGTGGTCCGCCTCCTCCCCTCACCGCCCACAGCACCGCCTCCTGGCTGATCCCCAGGAGCTGTCCCAGCCACATGTGCAGCCTCAAGACCAGGAGGCGGGCAGCCACACCCTACAAAATGGTGATTCCATTCCAAGTTTTCTGAGAAATCTCCATACTTCTTTTCATAATGGTTGTACCAATTGCAGTCCCACCAGCAATGTGTGAGTATACCTTTTCCCCATATCCTCCTCAATATCTATTGTTTTAATCCAATCTGCCAGTATATGTCTTTTGATTGATGAGTTTAGGCTGTTAACATTCAAGGTTATTACTGAGATATTACTTGTATTCTCTGTCATTTTGACTTATTTCTGTCTTCTAATTTGACTTTGCTTCTCCCTTTGTTGCATATTACTTTAGTGTAGATCCCCCCTTTGCTAGTTTTCACTTTTTTTCTCTTCTTCCTCATGGAATATTTTGTTGAGGATGTTCTGCAGTTTAGGCTTTTGAGATCCTCCTACAATGTAGGAGGGCAGTTCGTTTCCTGTACTTTGACAGATATGTACACAGTGCTCTTGCCAGCACCAACAGCAGTGAGTTTTCTGAATGCCTTTTGCTTTTCCACGGTTCTTATACATTAATGACTCATAATAATGGGTTTGTTTTTCATCAAAGAAGGATTAGCAGTGAATTCACTCTCATGGAATTCATTCCATCGCTCAGATGCCATCTATGTGAGCTTCCTTAGGGCATCACCTGGAAGACAATACATTTGTGAAACTGAAGTAAAACCCCATGGAGTGCAGCATGTGCATTAAATCATAAGTCAATGTATTGCACAATCCTTCTGAACTGCCTGGATGTGCAGTTCACAACAAAAGATAGTGACATACCATTAAAAACTCCCTGTGAAGTCATTTTGCTGGTGCCCATAACTTGTTTTTCATTGTTTTAGAGATTTTGGTTCACAAAGGAGAAATGAGAACCATTTTTCTAAAGAAGAAGATTGTCATAGTTTTGGTATACTGGAATCTGTATTAGTGCCCTAGTCATTTTAGAATCTCAAAACCAGGAACTAAACACACAAAGACGAGTTTATTTTATCAAACAATGTACGTGATCTAGATTATCAGGGGAAACTGAGTGGCTGCTACATAATTTGAGTAAGTATAATTAAATTTGGAATACAGATGAGTGGCTGAGATTTTCTAGGTTTGTATAGTAATTCTTTTCAATGAAACCACAAGACTACTAAGGACAACATCCTGTAATAATTAATTATCAGTCACTTCTCAAGGAACAAAAATAAAACCTCCCATCCAGGAGCTGATAGTTGAAAATTCTATAGGAGCTAGTGCTTGAAGAACATAGGTAGGGTCACTCATTTAAAATTCATAAACAGGAAATAATATAAAATGTGCTTTAAATTAATCATTTTAACCATTGTAACCTCTTGCTATATTTGATTTTCCAATAAAAATTACTTCTTCTTTCAAGGCTCACTTCTCCATAAGATATACTTTTTTTAAGTTTCTAGTAACTACTGCTTTTCCTTACTACTTGTTTTTTTTTCCCAGTCTTAATATTCACCTTTCTGAAACTCAGTGTACTTAACTAGTCTTTGCTTCATCTGTATCTGCCCACACTCTTAAAGATAGTACCTTTTAAAAATCTTTCTGAAATATCATAATTTGAGTATATATTTTGCCTCATATTGAAAATTTAGTTGATATTCCCTGTGATAATAAAATAGTATGTGAATATAAACTAAGTATGTTAGAAATATGACAAATATATACATATATACATATATATATGGTTTCACAAAAAAGTGTCTTGTATTTTTCACAGTTAATAGATCTTAGTTAAAAATAGAAGTGTCATTTTGATATCCTGTTTTTTTTGATTAATTTAATTTTCTTTATCCTCTTTATATGACTTATACTTTGTTTCTTCACTTCTTTTTAAATATTGTTTTAAGTTCTGATTTTATAATATAATAGTTTAATTTGAAGTGCTATTTTAGCAATAAAATAAATACTGAAGCATCAATTAAATAAAAAAAAAATTAAAGTGAGCTGAATCATCTTCTTTAATTCTCTCAATATTGTACTTCTTAAAACTTCTTGTTAACTTCCACTGTTTTGAATGGCTTATATTTATCCTCATTTATATATGTTCTTTGGGCCTACCTCACTATCTATGTATCTCTATCTACATCAGCATATCTGGTTGTTTACATATATAAAAATGCAATTGAATTTTGCTTTTATAATTTTATAACTTCCTTACCTTGATTAGTGTCATTCTTGTAGTAATTTGTGTTAGAATATATGGTTCTAGTTAATTTTCTAATGTATAATATTACTTTCTGTGACTATATAACAATTTACATATTATACTTTTTTAGCCTTCATATTATTTATAAATATTTGCTTTCTTTAAAAATAATGATCCCTGTATTATTATTGAATTTTCTGTAAGTAAATACATGCAAAAATGTCATTAGAATTTTAAACAATTACTGGGATTGCTCTGTTTTACAATATTCACATCTATATTTTTACTGGGGGTAGTCCTACCTCATTTTTAAGAACCTGGTGATGCAAAAAACCACAGATATTATCAAAACCTATTATTTAATGCGTTTTTCATTCTAAAGAAACACTTGTCATGAACAATCAAGCTGCCATAACTTTTGTAATTTGAAGAGCAACAACAAATTTAGCATTATTTTTATTTTTTTAACTTAATAATTACACAGGTGATTAACTTTTACCACAGGTCTTGGCAAACACAGCATACATTTCTTTCTTTCTTTTCTTTTCTTTTTTTTTAACCTGAGAGTTCTTACCTTCTCACTTAGAGAAAGCACTTTGTGGCTTCTCTTTGGGAGATCCAATTTGCCAGCATCTCTACTTTTGTTATTTCAAGCTGTTACTAAGGAAAATAAGGGGTACTTGAACACAAACAATGTGATTCCAGGAAAGGGGAGTCAGGTTGAGCCAGAAGAAATAGGATGCCTGGAAAATTGTAGTATAAGGAAGGGCTAAAAGAAATAATTCATTGTATAAGCACGAATTTGAGAGGGATGTAATAATGCCTTCAAAAGTTTTAAGGGTAACTGTGATGAAGGACAATAGACCTGAGGAACCAATAGGACTCTCCAATGACTAGCAGGAATGTGGCATATGCAGCATGAATATGCTGTCAAAGAGATGACTGGCATCCCTGTGGGAGGGGAAAGAAGGCACAATATTTTAGCATGCTATTCAGAACAGCACATAGTCAAATTCATGATTTGTTTCTTTCTGGACTATTCATTTTTGGACATTCATTTTCCATGGGTAACAAACTATGGTAAGTAAATATCAGGAGTGGCAAATAAATGATTGCTTTGAATTTCACAACCTTGGACTGCTTGACTACCCATTCTGGGAATCTTTCCAAGCAAAGATGTAGAAAGACATGCTCATTTGCAGGCAGCAGTTGTTAATGGGGCCGATTCCATGTCTGGCATGGAATCTGTGATATTGATAACTTTCAGTTTAGATGCCTGGTAGCCTTGGATAAAAGTCATATCAGTGTCCCTAAACAGCCTTGCGTTGCCAGCTGCCTGGAGGAGGAAGAATCACTTTCAAGTGGTCAGTCTCCAACCAGGCCAACTCTCCTACAACCTCTCCTTATTTAGCCTGAATTACCCCTCCTCACAATAGATTTCTTTGGTGTGTTTCACTATAAATAAAGCATTTGTGGGCATTTCCCTTTGTTAGGATCAGATGCATCAGATCTCTTCTACCCATCAAGTCCTTGCTTTAAATATATTTACCTATCTTTGTATTATTTTTTAATATTACTTTTCAGACTTTTATTTCCAGCTGGCCCACACCTCTGAGAATTACTTATTCCCTCCCCCATCCAGGCCTCAGGTGATAAGTAAATCCACTGATGAAGGGATACCACTCTATTGCTAACTTATTTTTTTAGGTGGTGATAGGTACAATTTATATTCCTATGAAGTTAAAATACTTTTTCTATATCTTTTAAAAAACATGATCTATAAGACTTGAAAACTTTTCATGTGCTGTATATGTTACAAATACTTTTAATGCTTGGGTTCATCTGTTTTCCAACAATTTTTCCATTTCTTGAGAAGCAATTTTCTACATTTTCCCTCAATAAATACTTCAATAATCTAATCAAATTCATTGTTGTTTCTTTTTAAAGTTGGTAGTGACTATCAGATTTTTGTTTTATTAACATTAATTCTCTTAGGATTGTTCTGCCTTTGCAATCATCTTTCTCATTTACACTCTAATTTAATAAACATGCAATATATATTGGCATAGTGAAATTATTACAGTTGTTAACTAAAAATATATAAAATATATAAAAGTGATGAAGGCCAAAGATGATTCAAGAGTGCTCTTGTTCTAAGTGTGGAGACCTGTGCATGGCACTTTGTAGCCAGGGACAGATTGAAATTAATTCCACTTCACCAATGATAAGTAGGGATTTTTATCCAAGAGCAGGGTGAGAGGTTCAGTGGATTAAAAAAAAATTACTAAGATTAGGGGTTTTAAAATAAAATGGCTGGGTAGACTTATTGTAAAAGGTAACTTTTATACCTCAAATACAATTTTAGTTTATAAATAATTGGTTGACATTACAAATAAGAATTTAAAAAATAAAATTAGGCTAACATTTGAACTCTTTTGTTCTGAATTGCCATAGAAATAAAATGAAGCATTTCACACAAATTAAGAGAAATATACTCGTAGTCATTGAAAAAATTTGTTTAATCAATTTATCAATCATGCCAGAGACATATTTTGAAAGATATACTCAAATATAACTCCTTAATCTTCATTTGGTACTCAAAGCTTTATTTTATAAATATCAAAATGAACCATAAATTTAACTACTTGGACTAGGAAATATAAATGTCCACATGCTAAAGTAATCTGAAAAAGTAAAATACAGAAAAAATAATAACTTTTAGTTTCCTGATTTCTCAAATTTTAATTAAAATTTACATTAATTTCAGTTTCTATAAAAAAAGTTTCACATATTGCCATTTGGATTTTATTTCTACATGCTAATTTAATAAATAATTTATTGTTAATCATTTTTGTATCTCATTGTGTTGGTTTAAAAACAAAATGTGAGTTTGTTTTTAAAGCTTATATAAATCAAAATAATCATCAGTAAATATGAAAACCTTTACATACTAAATTTGAGATTTAGTAGTAACATAATAATTTCTTAAGAACTATTAAACTAATATTACTTTATTGTACTGTTTTTATACCTGTTATTAAAATGTCAAACTGTTTCTGTACTATGAAAAAGTAACCTCATGTCTACAACAAATCATCTGTGTAGTCACAATAGAAAACTCTACAAGTACCTTACAAAACTATAAAAGTAAAAGTGCAAAAATAACTGTAGTTTATTGTGTTTACTAAAATTATTCCAAGTGATTATGGATTTGTAAATTAGAAGAGTCATCCTTCCTTTAAATTTCAACATTCAAATTTAGACAAGAGTAAAATTTGATTCGACAAATTCACTGTGGGTTTTTTTTTTAAAGATTTTAGTCCTGCTGGTAATCATTTATGTGAAATTAGCTAAATTTTAACATATTTTGAGCCTCTTTTGCTCATATATGAAAATCCACACACAGTTTTTCTGCAATTAGGTGATGACTTGTATAGTTCAAGACAGAAACTAAAAATCTTACATGTTTTTTAGTATAATATTTATCACCTAAAACTTTAAATACCTGGAAAATTTATATATCCAATAGATCATTTGAAAATGATTAGCAAGTGAATATGTGAATAATATGTGTCATGGAGAAGAAAGAAAATGATAAAAATAATAAATATATATTCTTGGTTAATTTTAATAAGAACTAGGAAACATAAATATATTTTATAGTTTTGTAAGTAGCACATTTCTATTTTTCTAAAAAACAGAATATGTATGATTTCAAATAGAAAATAAATAATATAGAAAGAAATTTATTATACATTTCATAGGTCAGTAGAGATTATGAAGATAAGTCATTTATTTGTGAATAACTCGATTGTCTAAATCAATCCATTATTTTCTTTTTCAGAGAGAGAGAAAGAGAGAGAGAGAGAGAGAGAGAGAGAGAGAGAGAGATTTTAATATTTATTTTTTAGTTTAAGGTGGACACAACATCTTTATTTTATTTTTATGTGGTGCTGAGGATTGAGCCCAGCACCCCGGAATGCCAGGTGAGTGTGCTACCGCTTGAGCCACTTCCCCAGCCCCTCAATCCATTATTAATTGGAATATTTTCAGTTAACAAAATAAACTACAATTATTTGATTAAGTTGCTCTTATTCTCTCAAGAATAATTCCTCAAGAATCAAAACCAGATAAAGAATGCTTTCCTAAACAAGAAAACTTATTTAAAAATTACAGATGCATGCTTAAATATCAAAATGGTCATCCCAGTCTTTTCATTTATGCATAGGGAATTAACATCCCAGAATTCACTATTTAATGAGCATTAATTTAATAAAACTTTTAAGAAATATACTACTATTTACTTAACATAAATAACACATTCTTAGAAATAAGAATTGATATGATAAAATGCATGTGCCATAATTCATGTTAAGCTAAATTGAAAATGTTTGTTCTCATTCATTGCACTTCCTATAGATGGTTAAAAAAATGAACAATTATGTGAAACCAGGATGATTTTGTCTTAAAATCTAAATAAATGTCCCAAAATTAGAATTTAAAAGTTTTTTCTTTGCAACATAGCCAAATAACTAGTAAGCCATTATCTATGATGTATTCTTAGCATTTTTCTCTTGGAACTAAGGTGGCTGTCAAACCCACTCATCACTTCAGTCTTAAAGGGAAGCTTCTTGGTGGGTGCAGGAAGGAAGCTTTACCAACCACTTTTATCATAAAGACAAAGCTTTCTCAAAGCTCCCCAAGAGGTATTTGCCTAATTTTCACATAAGCACTAATTTCCAGGAGGCCAAGAAATTGGACATTGACATTTTCACCTCCTTATATAGATAGAAAAAGGAGAAGGCTGATGGAAAATTATAGATTCATAATTTGTCCAATAGTGTCTAAACAATTTAAATCAACAAAAAAATGTGTGTTTAAGAAAAAAAGCTTACACATTAATATGTTTTTGGAGAAAATGTAAGATGATTTGTTGATTTTATGTTTCTTGACATTAATGTAAATTATTTGTTATGTATATAAAAATTAGGTTGCGTAGGCCAAGCACTGCTGCTCATACCTGTAATCTCAGGGACTTGGGAGGCTGAGGGAGGAAGATCATGAGCTCAGGCTCAGCGATTTAGCAAGGCCCTAAGTAATGCAATGATATCCTGTCTCTAAGTGGTTAAGGGGCCTTGGGTTCAGTCCATAGTACAAAAACAAACAAACGAACAAATTAGATTGCCTAAATCACGGTAGATATAGGCACAAGTGGAAGCCAGAAATTTATTTTAATACCTGGTACTCTACTTTTTGTGGCATTTATTTAGAGTTCATATGTTATTATCATTTCAGAGTATAGGTTGAAAACTTGATGGGTCAAAAATGTTTCTCTAATCTCCCTGTGGTGATTGAAAATGTGACATTTGGCTTTTTGATGCTGTTTCAAATATGAACTTCACTTCTTTTTGTCTTAGCTCTTGGTATCATCTGCAAAATTTCCATAGACATGAAACACCTTGTCTCTCTATCATTGACAAAGGAATAGACACACATTTTTGCTCGCTTATAGTACTGTATATTTAAATAATCTTTAAAGACACAACCTCAATATGTCACTAATTTTTAAGTTCAGTTGTGTATTCTAATGGAAATAGGCAATATTTTGCTGAGAATGTCTAGGTGAATTTTAACATAAGGTCTTATACACATTCTCTCTTTTCTGTTATACTGCCAGAAATAATTCATGTTTGATCTAGGTGTGAATACCTTCCTAGTTTTAAAGCTTTAACACGTCCCTTCCAAAGTTCAGCTGGTGAAACTGAATTGCCAAAATTATGGAATTAAGATGTGTATTATTTGAGAAATGATTAGGCCATAATCATTCATAATCAATCATAATCTGGCCCTTATACAGTAGACTTCATGCAGCATTTAGATAGCTGGCCCTTCCACCTTTTGTCACATGAGAATCAGTAACCAGGTTGCTTCTAGGAAGCAATTTGCAGCCTTCCTCAGAAAATCAAGCCCTCTAGCTCTTAGATACTGGATTTTCCAGCTTCCATAACTGTGAGAAAGTAGATGTGTCCTTTGTTAATTATTTAGACTTGGTTATTTTGTTATAGAAATACAAAAAAGAAATCTTGGGAAAAAATTATTTGTAAACTATTTCCATTGGTAGCAAATCTGTGCTCAGCTTTCTGTCAGTGATTGTATCAAATATTAACGTTCTTTATTGATATTTTCAATAGAAAAAAATTAAGTTTAGCTTTGTTTGCAAAGGATGAGTGAGCCATAGGCAGTGTTTTTACTATACGTATCATTCTTGTGTGTATTCTCAGGCAATGGGTTTTATTTCCATTGTTTTTTCTTTGTGAGAGGGAATCAATACTAAAACATTTAACATCACAGCCCAGAAGTCTCAATGGACATTATCAGGATGCTTTTTGTTCTTTGGTATGTTGACAAAAATGTAAAATAAGTTGTGAATTTAACTAAACAAGTGAAAACAAACGTACATTGTAATTAAGTACATTTTGTGGATCTTATATGCCTTATTTGTAAAATGAGTCAGGAATGATTTTAAAAGTGCCTATTAGCTTCCAAATTCTATAAATCATATAAAATTAAGTATATTGTGTAGTAGAATATTAGTATAGTGCAGTCATAATATGTAGGTGATTTAATATCACATATACTCAGTAGTAATGGATAATTTTCAGAGCAAAGACTACAAATGTTATTTATGCAGGCTTAAAATGCAAAATGGCAATTTGTGCTTTGAATTATTACTTAGGAAAATTATGCTACAATCTAATGGTTTTCACTGACTTTTAATTCCACAATAACTAATTGCAGTATTTTTTTCATTATATATTTGAGCCCATTATAACTTTACAATGTTATAAATAATTTATCTTTTACTCTCACTGATTATTATGGTATATAAATATTCTATAGTATGCATGAAATGTAAGTATAATTTTCATGTTAACATAATTAATCTCATTTTGCATGTTAAGCAACTTATTATATCTTTAAAAATTCAACTATTATATTTATTTAAATTTATTAGTCCAAATTCATAGACATTAGTTCCTTTTTAATTTGTAGAGGTAGAAATATTTAATGCAATTATGCTGCATACAAATTTGTGTCTAGGAGAGACACATGCTTATAAAAACTTAAAAAAAATTAAATTCCTCAAAATTATTATGTCATTGCTTTAATTAAATCTTGATTTGAACTGGAAATTATGAAGTAATACCATTGTGACAAGGTAAGGTGAAAACAATTTTTATTAAACTATTTATTTATACATGTATAGTTTATACATTGAATGAAGAAAAAGTCTGTTTTGAACTATTCTATCCTATTGAATTTCTAGGAAATGTCCACAGAAACATATCTCCCTCAATTTTACATTAAGAATGGAATTTATGGGGCTGGAGTGTAGCTCAGTAGTAGAATGCATGCCTAACACGGTGAGGCACTGGGCTTGATCCTCAGCACCACATAAAAATAAATAAGTAAAATAAAGGTATTGTGTTCATCTAAAAAAAATAAATGAACAAAAATGTAATTTATATGTTTGCATTCTACTATGGCTACATTTAATGCAGCTATTAGATGACTCAACAGAATAATGACATTATTTGTAAACTTTTTGTCTTTGAATAGTGTTGTTTGAAGTGAATATGGCTTATAAATAGTTTTCTAATATTATAATTCATTTAAATGTTTTCATGCATCATTTATTTTCTTATATTTTTTTTGTAGAAGGAAGCATTGAGTTATTCTTTATTTCAGTCCAAATATGTCTTTAATTTGTTTTGAAATTTAGTGACACAAAGCAGAATAAAAAAAAAACTATATTATCCAATTGTTCCTAAAATATGTATTTAATACTAGGGCTTAATAGTTAAAATACCTTCAAAATATACTAAGTTTTAGAAAACTAAAAAAGAGCTGGAGTGTAGCATGGTAGAAGAACACAAAGACAAGGACCTGGGTTTGAGTCCTAGCTCTGCAAAAAACATCCAAAAACTTTTATATATTATTAAAATATCTGTTAATAATATAACATTATAAGAGAATAGATGATAAAATTGGTGTTATAAATGTAAAGTATATATACTGAGAACTCAATTTCATAAATTAAGGTAAACATTTGTAGATATTAATGGAAAAAATTTATAAAAATTAATTAATATTTTATGTTCTCTGATGCCAATGCATTTAGTTCATCAAATATATGCAAACAAAATCTATAGCCACCTTAGAGATGTGTCAGTAAATAATTGGCTCATGTTAAAAACTAAGATTACAAGAGATATTTAAACATAATGAAGTACAAGTAACATAGCAATACTTTGTAAAAGTGTACTTTTGTAAAAATACTAAAAATCATCATGTTAAGGAAAATAAATCAAGCTCAGAAGGTTAAGGTATATGTTTGCTCTCATATGTGGATGCTAGAGAGGAAAAAGGAAAACAAAGGTGGGGGTGGACCTCAAGAAAAGTAAAGCGAGATTAATAGAAAAAAGAAATCAAGGGTTGTGAGGTAGGTAGGGAGGAGGCCAATGCTGGGGAGTGGCCAAATTATATTGTTATATTGAGTGCATGCACAGATATTGTAATGACAAATTGAAACAGTATGTGCAACTATAATGCACCAATAAAATGTGGAAATTGAAACAAATAAAATATTGTTAAGAAAAAAAGAAGAAAATATATTTATATACTAATGATTAATTGGAAAAGTGAATCAAAATGTGGAAATGACAACCTAGAGATATTGTCTTCATGGTTAACACACATTGTGGTACGAAAATATAAGTAAAAACAACAAAGGAAAAATAATAAGATGGATTAATATGTTGAATTGGAATACAGTAATGATATGTATGTATAACTTCATAAAATTAGATTTAATTGTGTTAACAATGATTTTTTTTTCTTTTAAGTAGAGTTCAGGCATCTCCAAAATATGTTCTTATGTTTCAGGTACAGACAGAAAATCAACAAAATTTATAGCAATCTCTCTTCATATTAGTCATGAGAAAAATAAATCTAGAAATCACAACATAAGGATTACTTTGATAAGAACAGAATAAAATGAACAAAAAAATAACCAAGGAATAACAACAGTAATAACATAAAAGAGATCTTCAAATTATAGCATATCTGAACTTTACAAAATTGAAATTAAAAAGGAAAACTGTTTTATTTTTTGTACACCGAGAAAGACTAAAAGCCTTTAAGAACTAAACATTTACAGATATGCTTGAGTGAATGGGGCTCTGACTCTTACAAAATATAGTTCAGATCATCTTTAAAAAAAACACAGATTAGTATTACAAATATTAGAAATATTGGGAAGCTGATTTAGGCAGTATTGAAACTTATTTTTAAAATTAGAGCATCAAAACAAAATTTATATTTAGGATTGAAAATGGACTAAAACTAGTGACTGAGCAACCTAATAGAATATATTGTGAGCTTCATTCATCAATAGTACTAGACAATTAGACAGTAAGCTGGGCATGGTATTGTAGGCCTATAATCCCAACAACTTGTGAGGCTGAGACAGGAGGATATTGAGTTCAAAGCCAGCCTTAGCAAAAGTAAGACACTAAGCAACTCAGTGAGACCCTGTCCCTATATAAAATACAAAATAGGACTGGGGATGTGACTCAGTGGTCGAGTGCACCTGAGTACCCCCCCCCAAAAAAAAAAAAAAAGAAAAAGAAAGAAATTAAAATGAAGGAGTTTTAGATAGTAAGTAAAAAACCTGCTTAGTACTGGGCTTTTGACTGGGAACTCTATTCAGCATGAGAACATTGCACTTAAAAATGTGTTGAATGTAGCCAAAATGTTTTATGAGAAAATAAATTTCTTTTTTAATATTGTCTTACACTATTCTCTAGACATTAACACAAATGGTTATGTCAAAAACAAAAAAAAAGGAGACAAATAAGAGATATACTGAGTAAAAAGTATCAAAGGCAAGAGAAATAATCTGGCAAAAGTCAGGAAATTTTTTTTTAGAAATGTGTATAAGAAAGGTACCTAAGTAAAATTTTTGAAATGAAGTTTAGTTAGTAATATATATGTATATATATGCATGTGTATTTGTGTGTGTGTGTGTATATAATGTTTGAATAAAATCAAAATTTATTATTTGCCATTTTTTTAAAAATAGAATTTATCTTCTAGTTATGAAGTTTAGGAAATTTTATTTTTGTATCATGAAAATAATAAATAAAATTTAAAAAATTTTTAAAAAGCATTTCTTTTTTAAAAATTAAATTCTTGAATATCTGCATAATTATTGTAAAGTCTATCTGGAACAATAAATATTAATACATTTGAACTCAACAAAACAGAAACATGAAAATCTCAAAGAACTCCAGATTGTTTTGAAAACTAAATGAAACCAATGAAAATGTCCTCTGGGATCCGATCACTAATATCATACTCAATGTGATTGCTTAACTAAGCATTAAGTTCCATCAGGACTTCAGAAGAGTCAATTAATCACTTAAAAAATGCTTATACATAGAAATTTAAGTGCAGTTCTGGAAGAAGGTAAGGCTGAACTTGAAAAATGTTTAACTTTTCAGATTATGTCTAAGATCTACAAATCAGAGATTTTTTTTTTGCTTGTGTGTTCTTTTTAGATATATATGACAGTAGAGTATATTTTGATATATATGCATGGAGTAGAGCTTACTAAATAGAATCCCATTCTTGTGGTCATACATCATGTGGAGTTTCACTGGTCATGTGTTCATTTCTGAGCACAGGAAAGTTATGTCTGATTCACTCTTGTGTATTACATATTCCCATCTCCCCACCCTTCCCTTCATTCCTCTTTGTCTAATCCAAGGAACTTTTATTTCTTTCTTCCACTCCCTCCCTTGTTGTGGGTTAGCATCAACATTTCAGAGATACTTAAATATACTTTTTAGATCTGTCATACTGTTTTTGGAGACACTTGGAAACTTCGTTGTCCTATTTGTTCAAGGTTGTAAAAGCTAGAAATTTACTTGAGTTGTATGTAAAAAAAAGGTAAAAAAAGATTTATTGATACACATAATTAAAATCACATAACTATGTATTTACAACATAATAAGTTGAATAAAATAAAACAATACATTTTATTGTGCTGATAATAAACCAGTTACATTAAACTTATTTTTCTGCTATAGATGAATAGAAACCTTAAATTTAGTATATATTTGTTATTTTTGAAAATTTAATTAGTTACATTAGTTACAATTTAATTAGTTACATACAATGATCTTAACATATCATACATTAAAATCAGATGGGGTATAATTTCTCATTTTTCTTAGTGTACAGTTTGCAGAATCACATTGGTCATGCAGTCACGTCCTTCCTTTCCCCACTTCCCCTCCCCTCCCCTCACTTCTCTCTGCCCAATCTAATGTGACACACTTTTTTTTCTTTTTCCTCACATCATCATACATGTATTTAGTATATGTATTTAGTATATATATATATATATATATATTATATATTTAATATATGTATGTATATATATTCATACATGTACTTAGTATATATTTTAAGAAAAAATGGTATTGGCAGTAAAAAATTCAAAGAAATATTCTTAAAATAATAGAGGTATACTAGCTCAATCTAATACTCATCACAATTTCTGGAAGGAGGATTTTCTGATGAAAAGTTCAGGACAATAAGTGACCAATCAAATATATTCAGAATCTCCTTGCTGTTTTGAAAAATTTTCCCACCTTTTAGACTGTGTGTCCATACAATGAGATTTAATTTTAATTTTTTGTTCATTCTTTTTAGATATACATGACACTAGACTATATTTTGACATATTACACATACATGGAGTGTAATATTCTAATTAGGATTTCATTCTCGTGGTTTTACATGTTGTGAAGTTTCACTAGTCATATATTAATATATGAACATAGGAATGTTATGTCCAATTCTTTCTACTGTCTTTCCTCTTCCAATATCCCATTTCTTCCCTACATTCCCCTTTGTCTAATCCAATGAACGTCTATTCTACCCCCTCTCCCTTATCATATGTTATCATCCACATATCAGAGATAACATTCGGCTTTTGGTTTATTTGGACTCGCTTATTTCCCTTAGAATAGTATTCTTCAGTTGTTTCTGTTTACCATCAAATGCCATAATTTCATTATTCTTTTTGGCTGAGTAACATTCTATCACACAATGAGATATGAATAAGCCTAATAGTAACCATTATCCAAAAGGAATGGTTTATAAAAAGAACTATGAGAAGGCCACAAGACATTTGTGAAATTAATAAGAATTGCCAGGATAGAAAAATTGAAACTATAGAAAATTTTCTAGAGCATATTTTTATAATTTTGAGTATTCATTTATAATATATGCAAAAAATCATAATATAGTGATCAATAATAAAGTGATAAAATAACATGGAGTAATAGACAATGTATTTGTTATAGTTAGTAAAAGACAATTTAAAATATGGAAGTAAACAATGCATAGGATTGTATACCTCAAAATAGAAGTATAGTATACATTAACAAAACAAAATAAAATTAATATATATTTGGTGGACATAACAACAAACTTGACATAGTAAAAGAAAGGTTCAAAACAACTGATGACTAATCAAAAGAAAATATTCAAATAGAAAATGATGAAAATTTAAACAGAACAAAAATTTGGAAACATGAAACATAATAAAAAAGAGAGATAGCCTACTAGGAATTGGATTTCCTTTGGAAAAGAGAAGAAAGAAAAAAGCAATATTTGGAGAAATAATAATCAATGGAGTTCCATGTTGATGTTGAAAATTTGATAAGCTCATTATACACCAAAAACAAATTAAATTTTTCTTAGAAACAGCATTAATTTTATGATACTGTTGAAAATTAAAGATAATGAAATCAGAAGCATGTATTAGTGCATGCCCATAATCCCAGTGACTTGGGAGGCTATGGTATGAGAATGGCAAATTGGAGGTCATCCTCATCAATTTAACTATACCTTGTCTCAAAATTTAAAAAAAAATAAAATAAATTAAAAGGGCTGGACGTTAAGCTCAATGGTAAAGTGATCCAGGGCTCAGTCCCTAAAAACACAAAATAAATTAATAAACAAGCAGATAAAAATAATGAGAAAATCAAATAGTGGCTAGAGAAGAATGTAAGAATCATTGACTTTTAACACAAATCATGAAAGACAGGAAAAAATAGGGTGAGAAGGGGCAGAATTTTATGTCAGGAAAAGATAGCTTCAAAAATTAAGGAAAGGTTTCTAGGTGAGCAAAGCCGGGAGACATCATGCCAGTGTTCTTGCATTACAAGAAATATTAAACCATGGTTTTCAAGTAATAGAAAACACCATCAAAAGCCTACCAACAAATACTATACATTCAGGGATAATTTCTATAGTTTGTTACTATAGAAGTTTCTCTGATCTTGCAGAGTACCAAAAGCAACAAGAGTAGTGTAGCATTTCCTTCTGAGTGTGAAGCTGACTTACAATGCTCCTTTGCTGAAACTGCCTATTGCCATTGATGATCATTCTTCACTTCTCTTTGGAGAGCAAGAGGAAGGGAACTCAGTCTGAGTGCTTTGTTTAAAAAAAAAAAAGCCTACCAACAAACAAAAGCCCAGGAATAGACAGATTCTCAGCCAAGTTCTACAAGACTTTGAAAGAAAAATTAACTCCAATACTCCTCAAAGTAGTTAATGAAATAGAAAAGAAGCAACCCTTCCAAACTCATTCTCTGAAACTAATATTACCCTAATACCAACACCAGGCAAAGACACATCAAGGAAAAAAAATAAAAATAAAAACTTTAGGGCAATATCGCTGATGAATATACATGCAAAAATTCTCGGTAAATTTCTGGCAAATCACATACAAAAACACATTAAAACGATAGTGAACCATGATCAAGTGGGGTTCATCCCAGGGAGCAGGGTTTGTTCAACATACAGAAATTAATAAATGTAACATCATATTAAAAAGACTTAAAACCAAGAATCATATGATCATCTCAATAGATGCAGAAATAGTATTTGACAAAATACAGCACACTTTTATTTCAAAACATTAGAAAAACTAGGGATAATAGGAACATATCCCAAATCATAAAAGCTATATATGTTAAACCCAGGCCAGAATCACTCTAAATGGAGAAAATTTGAAAGCATTCACTCTAAAAACTGGGACAAGTGTCAAGGATGTCCTCTTTCACCACTCCTATTTAACATCATTTTTGAAACTCTAGCCAGAGCAACTAGAAAAAGAAATTAAAGAAATACAAATAGGTAAAGAAGAACTCAAACTGTCACTATTTGATGAGGACACGATTCTACATCTAGAAGATCCAAAAAATTCCACCAGATATCTTTTAGAACTAATAAATGAATTCAGCAAAGTAGCAGGATATTATATATATATATATATATATATATATATATATATATATATATATATATATATGTGAATCAATCTAACAAAAGATATGAAAGACCTCTACAATGAAACTACAGGACCCTAAAGAAAGAAATTAAAAAAAAAACCCAGAAGATGGAAAGATCTCCCATGCTCCTGTATAGGCAGAATTAATATTGTCAAAATGGCCATACTACCAAAAGCATTATACAGATTTAATGCAATTCCTATTAAAATCCCAATGACATTCTCCATAGAAATAGAAAGGGCAATTAAGGAAATCATTTGGAAGAATAAGAGACCCAAAATAGACAAAGCAATCCCTAGTAAGGAAAGTGAAGCATGAGACATCACAATACCAGATCATAAACTATACTACAGAGCTATAGTAACAAAAATGGCATGGTATTGGCACCAAAATAGACATTTAGACCAATTTCACAGAAAGAAGACACAGAGACAGACCCACATAAATACACTTATTTCATGCTAAACAAAGGTGCCAAAAACATACATTGGAGAAAAGACAGACTCTTCAACAAATGGTGCTGGCAAAACTGGAAATAAATGTGTAGCAAAATGAAATTAAATCTCCATCTCTCACCCTGCAAAATAAATAAATAAATAAATAAACTCAAAGTGTCTCAAAGGCTCAGGAACTACAACAGAGACACAGCCCTAACAGAAGAAGTAATCCCAAATGTTCACTATGTCAGTCTAGAATCTGACTTCCTTAACAAGAGTCATAAATTGCATGAAGTAATATAAAGGATAAATAAATGGGATGAATTCAAATTAAAAAGCTTCTTCTCAGGAATGGAAACAATTAATAATGTGAGGATAGGGCCTATTGATTGGGAGAAAATCTTTACCACATGTACTTCAGATAAGGGATTAAACTCTAGGATATACAAAGAACTAAAAAATTTTAACAGGAAATAAATAAATAACCCAATTAAGAAATGGGTTAAGGAACTAAGCAGACACTTTACAGAAGAAGAAATACAACTGATCAACAAATATAAGAAAAAGTGTTCAATATCTCTAACAATTAGAGAAATGCTAATGAAAACTATACTAAGATTTCATCTCACTCCAGTCAGAATGGCAATCATCAAGAGTACAGGCAACAACAAATATTAGCAAGGATGTGGGGAAAAAGGTAGATTCATACATTGCCCATGGGATTGAAAATTGGTACAGTCACTATGGAAAGCAGTATGGAGATTTCTTAAAAAACTTGGAATAGAACATCATTTGACCCAACTATTTTACTCCTTGATTTATACCCAAGGGACTTAAAATCATCATACTACAGTGATGCAGCCATGTCAATGTTTACAGCAAACAATTCACAATAGCTAAACTATGGAACCAACCGAGGTGTCCCTCAATAGATGAATGTAGAGAGAAAATGTGATATGTATAGTCAATAGAATATTATTCATCTGTAAAGAATAATGAAATTAAGGCATTTGCCAGTAAATGGATGGAGTTGGACAATATTTTGCTAATCAAAATAAGCCAATTAAAAAATGCTAAATATTTAATATGCAGATGATAATTCACAATGGAGGAGTGCACTAGAGAAGAATAGAATTGTGTTATATTAGGTAGAGGGAAGTGAAGGGAGGGGAGGTGAACAGATGCAAGGATAAGAAGGATAGTAGAATGAAAGAGACATTTTTTATTTTATGTATTTGTATGACTGCATGATTAATATGATTCTACAACATATACACTCAGATATATGAGGAATTATATCACATCTATGCATGATATATTAAAGTACAGAAATGCACTTTACTGTCATGTATAACTAAATAAAACAAATAAAAAATTAACAAAGAAACATGTTTTTCAAGCTAAAGAACATTGGTTTAATGTGTAAAAGAAATCAATAATGTTGATAAGGATAAATATTAGGGTAAATTTTTTTGAATAAAAAAATATTAACTGTTTAAATTTTAAACAATTACAATTTCTTTTATGGCATACATCAGTTTTAGAAGTAAAAATATAAAAACAAAATCAAAATTGTATGATGACTAGAAATAGTAGACTGCACTTTTTCTTATGGTAAGAGAACAAATTTATGATAAATTAATTAGTTACATATGTATTTTTTGTGACTTTTAGTGTATCTGTTAAATGCAATGATACCAAAACTGCCCAAGAAATATTAATAAAATGCCAAAAAAATGAATACTCAAGAACCCAATTAATGAAGTAAAATAAATAAAAGATAGAATTGAAAAAAAAATTTAAAAAATTATACTGCCCCAAAAAATAAATAAATGAAAACTTACATTGATCATACAAGAATCAAGAAAAACAGATAACAAATAACAATATAATAGTCCATAATAAAAATATATAAGTAATTATATTAAACCTTAAATGAATGAACACTTAAATGAAGTTCAGTTATGATACTGAATTAAACATAAAAGTAACTAAATATATCACACTCACAGAATAAACAAGGTAAGGTTTATACATCTGAAGAAAATATATGAAAGATATTTAACATATGAATCACCTGGCATGGGTTTACAACAATAAGATAATGGAGTGTTTCACATAGTAAGCATTGCAAAAAAGAGATATTTATTATAATCATTAAGTGCTTACTTCAACAAGAAGATGTAATAATTGAATTTTGTTTGGAGAAGAAAGTAACTACTGTAATACCCTTGATCAAAGGATAATTCTCCCAAGTGAGATGTTCATCCTCTTAGACTGAGGGCACAGCTGCAGGAGGGATGCACATGGAGAGGTGAAGGAGGTAGGGGATATCTCCTGATCTAATCAGATCAGTGGAATCCACCTGATGGTCAATGAGATGACATATATTATAGCTTCATACAAAATAATAGAATTTTGTGTGTACTTAATAATAACTTTTAATAACAGTGGAATGAAATTTGCTGCATTGAATACATACATTAGAAAAAAATGAAATTTAAAAAAATCAATGATCTAAGCTTCTAACTAAAGTATTAGGCAAAAGAACAGAAATTTAAACCCAAAATATAAGAAAAGAGAGAAAAGAATAACAGCAATATTTTTTTAAAAAAATGATATAGCATTGAAATAGAAAAATCTTCAATAGAGAATATCACTAATGCAAAATTTCAAGTGTAGAATTATTACTATAATGACAAAACTTTCCAGAACTGACTGAGAAAAAGAGAGAACATAAATTATCATTATCATGAATAAAATAGAAAATTCAGTATAGATATTAAAGTCAATTAAAAAAGATTAAGTGATAATATAATAAATTTCTCCCAAAACTTGAAAACTTAAATGAAATGTACCAATTAGTTGAAAATCACAATTTAAAAAAAAAATCTAAAAACATTCATACATACAAATAAAATTGAAATTTTTATTAAAGACTTTGCACTGTAAGTCAGAAAATGTCATTCATAGTTATTTCTATAATAATATTTATTAGTCCTAAAAATCCCAAATTGACTCTTAATTCAAAAATGGAGATACTGAATTTCTGTGCTACTTTCATTATTGCTGTTGAAAAAGCATTCAGTGACACTTGTTTCTGTGAAATCAATCTTACTTTGATTTTTGGTTTTCTATTAATGTTGTGATTGTTGTTTTGTACTTTCTCTGAATTCACTTGCATTAAAATGGGAATGATACAGAAAAGGTTAGCATGGCTCTGCACAAAGGTGTTATAAAATTTTGTGAAGATTACTAGATTTTCCTTAAATTCTCAATTATTATTATTATTTTTTTACAGATATTTTCTTTCTACTTGTTTTCATTTTTAAAAATCATGTCAGGGATGTTGCTGTGGCTCAGTAGTAGAGTACTTGTGTTAGGTAAAGGATTTGATTCTCAGTACCACATATGAAAAAAATAAATAAAATAAAATTTCTATAACAACTAAAAATATTTTTATTGCGAAATTTTTTATGGTTTCCATTTTTTCGCTAAAATTTTGTAGATTGACTTATACTTCATACTTTGTAGTAGGTCTGATTGTTTCATAGTATGTCTGATAATTTTAATAGCTAAAATTATTAATTATTTTCTATTGTTTATTGCTTCCTATTCATGTTTTCCTGTGATATTATTGTTCTCATAATCTTTTACTGGATGCTAGGCATTATGGATTAGAGTTGTTTTTAGAAAAAAAAACAAAAAACTATAGATTCTTTATATCTTTCTTCAGTGAACAATTTAATTCTCTCAGGTGTTTTTAAATCACTAAAAATATAAATCATATTAATCTAGATTCATAATGTAATATCATTTCTATGATTCAGAACCACGTGAGATATGTTTTAATTCTTTCCTATGGTATGTTCCAAAGTATAGACATTACAGCCATGGATCATTGAGTAGGTGGTTCTTTTAGATTTCCATACCCTGCAGCTCCTGAACTTCCACTTTTGTTCCCTTATTATTTTGGCCTCTCATTTACTTCTTCTGGACTGTGAAATGTACCAAGAGCCAAAATGGTTCCAAGGGGTAGGATCATGTCTCTGCTTTTAGGTTTTCTCACTCATCATTGCCTGGTGATTTCAAAGTTCTTCGATTGTAGCACCTCCAAAACAAAACAATTCCCTTCTTCACACTTTTCCCTCTATGCTTCAACATTTGGGGAGCCGTCCGATTATGGACCTATTCTATACAAGCATTTAACTAGGGATACTCACTAAATGCCCACACTTCTGTACAAAAAAACAAACAAACCCTCAAAATTTAAAAGAAAATTCTGTGGAATCTGTTTTAACAAAACACTTTTTCACAATGCTTTCTTTGACTTTGAAGAATCATTCTCACTGATTTTTTCTTATTTTTCAATTGTGCATGAATGCAAATGTCTCTATGCTGTCTTCGGAAACACTACTTTAATAAGTTTTCATTGTACACACGAGAAAAAGTAGAAATTATAGTTGAATATCATCTGGAAGAATTCTCAAATTTCAATGCCTAATCTATAAAATGGAAAGAGTAGTAACTAACTAATACATAAGTTAGAGGATCATCACTTTTATATACATAAGCATACTAAGAACTACAGTTAGCATATTACTAATAAAATAAATATTAGCATTATTGTTATTGTTCTCTGCTTTCTTCTTTTTCCATCTTACTACTTATTCTACATATTGTAAAATTGAATGTACAGGTTATTTCTTATGTGAGAGAATGATTTATTTCCAAGGTAAAATTACTTCTTTTGTACCTAAAAGGAACACATTTTAATTTAAAACATATTAATAGCAAAGTCACCTTATATGTTTATAGGTTATGAAGCAAAGCTAAAGAGACTTTTATGGTAAAATTCATGCCATATTTTAACTTGCCATAGTCTTCTTCAGAATATTCACCAGTATCATTTTTAAATGTGTGATTTAGCTCTACCCTGACACTTATAAGCACAGCTAGACATGCAATTTTCTGTCTCAGCATTTATAGTATGATTGTCTCCATTTTTCAGAATGCAGGCATAATAGCAATCTTTTGAATTTTTCATGTTTTTCTTCCCTGGCCACTTTATACCGGAATATCCTAATAAATGTCTATTGAAAGAGTCGATGAGTGAATGAATGAAGCTTTAGGAGAGAAAAAAACCAAAATGAATAATCAGGATGACACTGCAGTCACTAGCTAGAATTGTGTCTTATATATCTTAAAGAGACTTTGAAAAATTTCTCATCCAGACTTCTTCCAACTTTAATCTTTTGTACTTAAAAAAAACTGAAGTCTAGGATCTAGGATTTTAATTTATTTAAAAATTACTAATTGAGATTCTATTACAATATCCCCAAAGATTTGTTGTTAAGTGCTTCTCTAATTAAATGTGAAGAATTTTTTTCTTCGCTTGAGGAGGGACTGGGAAATTGCAAATGAGAAGCTACTTTGTAACCTAACAAGACCTGTTTTTTTTTTGTTGTTGTTTGTTTGCTTGTTTGTTCATTATTGGTACAAATTGGCCACTGTCTTCAGACTCCACTCTTTCTGGTAGTTATCAGAAACAGCAGGAGGCAATTAGCTGATATTTTCCCTATTTTACCTGAAGATCCCTTTAGTCAAACTTAAATGCTTATTCTATAAAAGTTTCTGTTTCTCAATTTTCCTAGTGTTAGTATTCTGAATTGTTTTGCTACTAGACAACAACAATTGTCAATTTACCTTCCTCTAGAAACATTTTCTTTATTTCTTCATAGCCTTCATTTAAGTTATATGCTCCGTTTTTTTTCCACTTCTACCCACTGAATGTCACAGGATCAAAGTCAAATATTTCATGTTCTTTTTATTGTTGTTATTGTTGTTGTTGTTTTGTTAGTTTGTTTCTTAACAGCAACATTTTAATTTGAATGATTTCAGAATTGTCAGTAGGCGCATAAGAGACTATGTGTGGGTGTGTGTGTGTGTACATATATATATATAGTATTTTTTTAATTGGAGTTTCAGACAAGTTTGTTATAATTATATATATATATATATATATATATATATATATATATATATATATATATATATATAGTATTTTTTTTCCCTCACACACCTGTAAAGATAAAATGGGAAATTTGCTATCTCACTTCATGTGAAGAATTCAGCAGTTCTAGCTGGAACCATTTGAGACCTGCCTAGCCACCAATACCAAATAAATGTGAGCCCAAACAAAATCAGTAGAACCACATCCCTGATCCAAAGTTATCTGACAACCCCAAGAAGAACTGAGCTAGAAGGAGAAAAGAATGCATCTGATCTACTAGCTGACAAGAAATCTTTAGGCATTATTTTAAATTTCTAATATTTAGAATGATTTGTCACACAGGAATAGGTAACTAATTAATTCTTTAAATTATAATATTTTGAAAGGATTTTCTTCTTTAAAAAAATCCCTGAATTTTAAGGCTAAAACATGAGGTAAACAAAAACAAGGAGAAAATAGGCCGTTAATAAATATTTAGTAGGTGAATGTGTTGAATAAATCAGTGGACTCAAAAGGGTTTAGGGCAAAGAATGAAAGCATAAATTAGTATTCATTACCTGATAAAATAAATTAAAAAATTCACTAGCTTTGTTACTGTTAAAAGTCATTTGATAAAATGCAAATCCAAACAAAGTTTAAAGTTTTTAATAAAATATTAATAAATATATTATTTTTCAATTTAGTAATATTATACTTAACATGTGGACATATGTCTTTCAAGGTTTTTTGTAGGCATTTAAACTGTTTCAGTAAAAGCATAGTTTTTATGAAGTTATAAATGTAAGAAAATCAAATGGGGACAGAAGCAAGGTGCAGAGGCAAGTGGCAGAAGAGCAGAATGGCAGAATGATAGAAAGGCAGAAAAGCCCTTGTTCAAGCTGTCAGCCTTATTTATATCAATAGGTTACATTAGGTTCGTGGCATCAGCAGTACCTTATTGTTCACTGTGTCATTAGTCAGGTTACAGAGTTAGCAACATTATGCAGCTTCTTTATCAGTCACATACTATAGTTGGAATGTGAAATGTGAGGAGCTTTGTGGAGCTCTCAAAAAAGACCATGTTTGAAGTTGCTGTCATGTGGACAGGTTCAGGCTCAGAAGAGCTTGGTGAAACACTGTGGTTTTCTAACTGGAGACTTCCTTTATTCCCAGGAACTGAGGACCTGAGATCAAAATTGAGACTGTTAAGACTCTAGCCCAGAGCCTCCTCATGCAGTGCATTGCCACAGCAGCTAGGCTTTGCACATGTATTAGTCATCTTACTAGTTTTGGGGAGAAATTGCAAAATATTACAAGTGTATAAAACATGGCGACTGTTACCCACCAGGAGTTTGCTCACCAGAGGAACACTGTCCTATAGTGTCTGAAGGAATCCTTACATATAAACACTAGAAATTATTTTATAGGAAATTAAGCAAATATGAATCTGAGCTATGATTTTGAAAAAAAATATAATTCCCAAGTATAGTAGTGATGTAAGAGACTAATATATATTTTGTGACAGGCTTACCTTCAATACCTAAGATTCTGCCTGACAAAGTAAATACTTGATACTTTTTTAACTTAAACTATAAATTAGTTGTAGGAAATGAAAAAAAGAAAGAAAGAAAAGAAAAGAAAAATAACAAAGTTCTTACTTTTGTTCCTTTCTAGGAGATGCCTGAATATATAGAGTTATTTAAACTGAGTGTTTTCAAGTATTTGTGGGACCATTTGAGACCTGCCTGGCCACCAACATCAAATAAAAGTGAGTCCAGACAAAATCAGCATTTTCACACACCATTGTTAAGCAGCTTCTTAATTTTTTCAAATTTCAAACTTTGCTTTCTGAGACAACCTGAAAAATGTCCTCTGTGGTCTTCCTGACTCACCAATATCTGTCTTCTTATGGATGCACATGTGCACAAACAATACTGATATATCAGGTACATTGGTAAGTTTCTAGGATGACATAGAATAAAACATAAAGGCAAAAATGTAAGCCCAATGTATAATATATTTTATTGACTCAAGAAAGACACTTTAAGAATGTCAAATACATTCTACAATTGTCTATCTTTTAAAGGGACTTACACAGAATGCATTAGTTATTATTTACTATATAGGTCTAATAATAGTCTCAGTTGAATTTTCAATTTCATGATCATTTTGAAAATTTCCATAGTTGTAATTGGAAAGCCATAATTTCTATTTCTTATAATTATCTATATAATTTAACACAATATTTAAAATACTTAAACTTTCATAAAAATTAAAATAGATTTACTAATGCATACAGTACGCATTTTTTGATTAAGGTTGTAGTGGAATGTTTCCCAAGAAAGGATTAAACTGTCCTTAGATTATTATTAATACACACATGCTGAGCAAAGCTACTGACTGGAATTTGATGAGCATTATGCATCTAATTTTGAACAAGCCAACTCAAATTCCACCACAATTAATCCTTTTAAGTTACCCTGCAGAATGTTTTATTCATGAAGTCATACAGCATAGTATTAGCTCACAATAATTTACAGAATATTTATAAGAATCTGGAAAATTTACAAAAATTATAAAGTACGTGCAAATTTTGTTTCTGCATGCAAAATAATAATAAGATTATCAGTAAAGCAAACTGTGAAAGCCAAATGCTGTATTTGTTTCTTAAAAAACAAATGATTATCATTCATCAAAAAATAACTTCAGAACACTCTTTAATTGATTGATGAGATTCATTTATAAACAGGATATCACTATCTTTATAATGTTTCCATCTACCAGGCAAGTTTGGCTTATGTAATGCAGATCACCTTGAAAAGTGACACTGGATGTTCAACTGGCCAGAATTATCTATTACAGCAAAATTCTTCTTTTCACTAACACTTATTAAGAGCTTATTTACATGAGGCCTTTTGTTCTTGGTGTTACAAAAACACTTAATGCAATTAATAGAAAGTTATATTGGTTGTTGCCTTCCTCTACACAGCCATAGAGGATAATTAATATTTTAGTAAGACTGGGCTAAGCCGTAAAGCAAAGGATAAAAGCATTTTTATCTCTGTTTTCCTTCTTATAAAATAATATATGCTTATTAGTGAAGAAGACACAGGAAGTGCACAAATGTATAAAGAATAAAATCAACTATAATTCTGTCACCCAGCAGCAGCTGTAGTTAATGTATTTTCATGATTTTTTTTTCTGTCTATGCTTAAATTTGAGATACCAGTAAATATTGTATCATAAACATAACGTATTAATTGATATTCATAATAATACTTAATGTTTGAAGTTTTTCTTGAAGTGGATATATAGCATAAAATGCATGAAACTGTGAACATGAAAGTTATATTTATTCTGTGAAGCCAGTTTTAAGGGTACGGCTTCTGGCGCTCTCTATTAGCTGTTTGAGAACTTGGATTAACACCTCTATCTCTCTTTATCTCTGTTTTCTTTTCTATAAAATGGGAGTGAAATAATTTCTATTTCATGGATTGTTAGAAAGATGAATCTTGCCATACTGTGTAAAACTCTTGAAACAAATGCCATTACATCAGAAGATTTAAGTATTTTTTGGGGGGTGGGGGGACCTAACATGCTTCTAATGGCTTTCTAGAAATAGTGGACATTCCCTTCAGAAGTAAGCACATCAGTATTGATGTTGTCCACACACACACACACACACAGTATTGAGTGTGTTCATATGTGTGGGTATACTAAGTTAAAATGTTGAAATTCAAAAATGCCTTAATTATAATTTTATTGATGTCATAAAAATGTCCTGAAAAGAGAAAGAAACTGGAAAAGATAACTGAACATGAGATTGCTGTGGTGGAATGACCTCACTAAAACTCATGTTGAAATTTTATCCCTACTCTGAGCTCACTGTGAGATATTAAGAACACAGAACAATCTGGCTATAGTACTTGCAAGTAGGACCTTTGGGAGGTAATTAAGATTAAATTATCTTTCTTCTAGTAAAAGAGGGGAAAGAAAGAAGAAATACTGGGGAATGAATTGGAGCAAATTACATTCCATGCTTGTATAATTCTCTCTCTCTCTTTTCTCTCTCTCTCTCTCTCTCTCTCTCTCTCTCTCTATATATATATATATATATATATATATATATATATATATATATATACACACACACAAACACACACACATATACATATATATGTAGGTACATGTTCTCAAACTTTTTAAAATTTTATCTCTGTATTTAGCTAAAACTTGGAGATTAATAATGGTAAAGAGTTCTAGAATGAATGACTATTTTTAGGCAAACTGGATATCACTATGAAATTATTTTTCTGCTTTAGTCATAAAGTGCAATCAAATTTTGTATATACCTTGATCTGTGCATATTGCCTTCAACAAATTATAGTAGAGAAATATAATAATAGTACACAAATGTTATTTCTAAAGGATAAAATGATTACTAGACTATATTCAGATTGAGATCTTCTTTTGAAGAAAGAAACCACTAATAGAGGAGAGATAATTGCCATCTATATATTTGATAAAGTATACATATATAATGTATCCAAAGATCTTTTTCAAATCAGATACAAAAAAGAAGGAAAACCTTATGAAATTGATTAAAATAAACTTAAAACAATGCTTTATAGAAGAGGATTCCAAAACAGTTAATAGAAATATGAGAAGTTTCTTATTATTCTCAAGATGAAAAGCAAATTAAACCTTCAATGTGATACCTATCCTAATCCACAACTCAGAGTGTCAATGATGAAATAAAGGCAGATGGTAGTACTAATTACTTCAAAGAATGTTAAGTATATAAATGAGTATATAATAAAAGTAGAATTTTTAATATCTACTATTACACACATAAATACTTTTGTATCACTAATTTAATTCCTATGGGTATATCAAGAGAAATATCTAATATAACATATCCATATATTCAGGAAAAGACACATTAAATATGTTCATAGAACTGTTCTTTATACAATCATATGAGTGAAACAAGGCACTGGTACATAGTCACATGGAATATGAAAACTTAAGATTATATTTCAAATTTTAAGAAAGCCTAACATAAAAAATAGATGACTGAACTATGTTCACTAATGTAAATTGCAAGAGAAAAATCTATTTCAAAATAAATAAATGGTACACTAACTATTGGGCGTATGCAGAAATTGAATGAATTATTTCATAGATTAATAAATCCACAAACAGAAAATGTATTGAAATTGAATCAATCTTCACTTTTTAGAATTAGTTATCTAATCATTCAGTCTGTTTTGTTTTGTTTTGGATTAAAAATTACTGAGAATTTGTTTGTGCTAGGTTAGCTTGTATTACGATAACAAAATACTAAACAAGTTCCACTTATGAAGAACAGAGATTTATTTAGATCACAGTTCTGGAGGTTCAAAATTCAAATGAAATAACACTAGCTCTGTGGCATGGACTGCCCTGTGATTGTAACACCTCATGGAAATAGCAATGGCAGGAATGCATAAAGAGACATTTGGAACACTGAGCAGAGACAGGGGCATGGGGTCAGACTTAGGCACTTAAAGCAAGGCATTGTCATGGAACCTACCCCAGGACACAGTACTCTCCATGAATGCATGCCTCCAATGAATCAAGGACCTCCCAAAGAGCTTTGAAGTGTTTTGCACCTTCCAATATTACCATCTTTGGGACATGGACTTCTATAGGGACACAATTAAATCATGCTTAATCAGAACTAGGCTGTATATTTTCCTAGGAGTATCTTATAGTTTAAAATTTCTATTTGGATATAAATTAAATTATATCTATGTATGTGTATGTGTGTGTGTGTATGTATATGTATATATAATTTTTGAGTCAAGAATTGATGGTCATGTTGACAAATTGTGGGGTCTTGCACTAGAGGAGAGAGATTGGGCTCAAATTTTAATAGGGCACAAGACAGTAGGAACTTAAAGGCAAGAAGTGTTATGGAGATCAGTAGATAGAAAATTATTAAGAGAAAAAGGCAGGGATAAGAATAACCCAACCTGAAAAGATTTTTGCTGAAAACTGACCAGGTGATCACCAGACAGGGATGGTGGAGGATGAGGCATCTGATCAGAATTTGTGGATTATTAAGATATCGAGGAATGAGTGTTTCTGGTTGAAATGACTTAAAAGAATTCTTTGGCTGAATTTGAATTTTAAGAAAATATACAGATGGTCCTAGAAGAAAGTTTAGAAACCTGACTATAGTCTGGCCAAACAATCAATCTTTAGCAATTATAAACTAAAGTAGGTATACCTGAGTGTTAAAATCATGTACTGTGTATTTAGTCTCCCGAGGTTTGAAAACTTCTCCATAAGTTACTGACTTAATGACTTGGATAATGTTTTCAAATTGTTCCCGATTCCTCAACTATAGAATAACATTATATGTAATGTATAAAGTTTTTCTAAGTATTCATTTTTTTTTCTTTCTTTTTGGGGAGGTGGAACTGGGGATTGAACCCAGGAGTGCTTTACCACTGAGCTACATTCCCAGCCCCATTCTTTTCTTAAATTTTGTAATAGGATCTTACTAAATTGTTTAGGTTCTTCCTATGTTGCTGAGGCTAACCTTGAACTTGCAATCCTCCTTTCTCAGCTGTGTGGTATCACAGCTGTATGTTACCACACCCTGGCTCAGCAGACTTTTAGGTGTAACAGTAGAGTAATTCCTAGATACTTTGAATACATCATTGGTTGACATAACTAGTTTTATTTATATTATTTGTATTATTCAGGACAATGGTTAAATATACAAATAAACACTTAGGGATGATTGCATATATATTCATCATGGAAAGCAAGTACATGTAAGTCACTCTGGTTAAGATAGATGTTAGACACAGATAGGCTCATTTGTATGTAAAAACTGGAACAAATTTGTGAAGGATGAATTTATTTTTATATAAAGTTTAGTGATGGCCCTTTTCATTTAAGTATATTAGCTTTAAATAAAATTATACAACTTGTTTTTCTGACAAATTTCTGCATTTTGGATATCCCACTGCCTTCACTGAACCATATTGTTAGGTGCTTCCAAGTTATGTAATACTCAGTCAACAACCTTTATCTCTTCACATTCAGAAGTTATTCAGCTACGTTTCTCATTTCATGGGTCAGTTACTTTCTTTGTTCTCATCCATGAAGGATAAACCCAACCTTTCTTATTGAATTGCAGGCAGGTAGTGTGAGCCTTAACTCTATTATGGATCTTGGCTTGTCACAGATGAGTAGCTTCTCTTTGATACAACTTGAGCAATCTATCTAATATGTGGGGAAATGCCATCTCTGTGGAAGCAGCAGCACAATTCAGACCAAAGAGATACTACTCTTATTTAAAATGAATGGTGCCTATGGGTGGGTGACAAATCCCCAGTCAGTTTAAAGATGCTAGTCAACTGTCTGTTGAAGGGCAGACAACTGAAAAAATTCATGGAGATTGTGCAATTGTATCTTGAGTAATTTCTTTTAGAGAAAGTTAAACTACTAAATGTGAATAATAGAAGCTGCAAAACTTAACTTTTGTTTACTTTTGTAAGTGAAGTTTAAAAAATGACTTTTTATCATTTTCTAAGAGTGTAAAAAATTGGATTTTTGTAATCAGGCTCATAAAAATTTTTGGAAATGGCTGAGGTAGAAAATAACCTTCTTTGTCTCTGTATCTCTCTCTCTCTCTCTCTCTCTCTCTCTCTCTCTCCCTCTCTCTCTTTTTCTCTCTCTTCTTTTAGGTAAAAGTCCTATGCTGTTTTCCTAACATTGTCATATAATCAAATTGCATAGGTCTTTCCAATGGGATGAAATTGTAAATACTGTGTCAGATGTATTCATTGAGATTTGTATGATAATTTATTTTTGAGTAATACTTCATAAAGATAATGATTAGTTTTTTGTTTAATAGTCATTTTAAAAGTAGTTTTGATTTCCAGCATTTAAAAATCATGATGCACATATGGATTTATTTTATTAACAAATTTATTTATCTCAAGATGAGTAAGCAATAACTTGTGTAAAGTACAGCTTTCACTGGGTTTTTTTAGACAGAAGTGGAACTGTAAAGAATAAATATGTATAAACTTTCCTCAGACTTAAGGGCTGCTTCAACTTTTAAAATGCAGAAAATTATGTATTAAGACACAGCTCTGTACTGATGACATTTTATGCAACCTAAAAGAAGTAAATAAATTTCTCATAAATATATATATACCTTGTATTTTTATTTTAAAAATTGCTTAAATTAATTTTTTGGTAAAATAAGATAAATGACATTATCCAAAAATTCAAAATAAAAACACGCCATTGTATATGAAGTACATACATAATTACAATTTTAAGTATAGCAACATTTTATATAATGAACATTGATGCAGCCACATCAATATTTATAGAAGCTCAATTCACAATTGCCAAGCTATGGAACTAGCCTAGATGTGCTTCAACAGATGAATGAACACATAAAATGTGGTATATACACACAATAAAATATTATTCAACCTTAAAGAATAATGAAATTATGGCATTTGCCAGTAAAGGAATGGAACTGGAGAATATCATGCTAAATGTAATAAGCCAGTCCTCCAAAAAGCCAAAGGACAAATATGTTCTGATATGTGGATTTTAACACACAACAAGGTGTGGGAGTGGATATAGAATAGAAGTTCATTGGATTAGACAAAGGGAAATGAAGTGAATAGGAATGGAAAAGACAGTAAAATGATTTGACTTTCCTATGCTCACACATGAATACATGAACAGTGTAACTCCACATTATGTTCAACAACAAGAATGTGGGATCAGAATTGTAATGGGTTGCACTCCATGTATGTATAATATGTCAAAATACACCCTACAGTCATTTATATCTAAAAATAACAAATGAAAGTATATTAAATTCTCTATTTTATAAAATTTCAATGACATACACAACTTGAAAGTGGTTAGAGAGTTTTACAGATAATAAGTATCTGCATTTAGATATTTGTTCTGATTATTTATCTATTACATCTTATATGATATAATGACATTATTTTAGGAATTAAAAAGGGGATTCTATAATACCTATAGTTTTATGCCTTGGTAAATTCAGGGATGAAATTTCATATTATTTTGGTATATATAACCAATTATTTAAATGTGGTGTTTTAAAATAAATATTTGCCTTTTTGGTTTTCTTTATGGATAACCAGTGAACTATCTTCATAAACTACATCCAAAACTAGCATTTAAGAACTCATGAACATCATAGAACAGTAGTACATGCCTGTAATCCTAGTAATTCTGGAGTCTTAAGTGGGAGAATTGCATGTTCAATGCCAGCCTCAGCAATTTAATGAGACCCTAAGCAACTTAATGAGATCCTGTCTCAATATAAAAAATGTAAAGGGCTGGAGATGAGACTCAGTGGTTAAGTACCCAAGGATTCAATCCCTAGCATTAAAAAGAAGAAAAAAATAACTCATGAAGTAATGTGTGTCTATGTTTGTGTAGTATATATAAATATGAATATATACATATATGTGTGTAAATATAATTTTATATGGCAAATATTTGTCCACCATATAAAAATATATTACATGATATTTATATGCTTTCCATCTTGGAGGAAAAATCTTAATGTGATGATAAAAAGAAGTTGAGTTTTTATTTTTTTGTTTTCCTTATTTCAATCTCCAAAATATTTTATTGTATATTAAATACTATAGTAAATCTTGTAATACTTAAGTTTCTTTTTTGTTGTTGTTGTTGTTCTAAAATAAACATACCTAGCAACTTGACCTTTTTCTGAATACAGGGTTTGTTACATATTTTTTCTGGTTACTTCACATATTTTTCACATCTAATAGTGTTTATGTGTACTTTTCTCCCTATTTTCTATATTGACGTACATAATGGAATTTGCTTTCCTTTATTGTCCTTTCTTCCTTCCTTCTTTCCTTCCTTCCTTCCATCTTTCCTTCCTTCCTTCCTTCTTATTTCTGCTTTATTCCTTTTTTATTTTAATTCCAGAGAGTATTCAATATCAAATTAATGTTCAAGGACCATAAAAATCCAAAATGCTTTTTAATTAAGAGGCTTGGCTGACCATTATACACCCCCTCTAACAGGTATTGGATAACCTAAACTGAGAAATGAGATTGATTTGCTCCTGACTGTGTTAGTCAGGGTTTTCCAAAGAACAGAACACATACATTTGTGCAAATAATTTAGGAAGAGGCTAACCAGTTTGTACAAACTGAGAAGTCTTTTGACCTGCCAAGGGTCTTGGAAAAACAAGAAAGTATATCTTGTAATTCAGTTGAAGGTCCAAGGCCTGGGTGTTAAGGTCAGGATTTGATGCTAGAAGTTCTGGTCTGATTGTGAAGGCCTGAGAACTGGTGAAGGTTGAGCTGATATCTCAGCTCAATAATTCACTCTTTATCTTCCTTTTGTTGCATCATATCTTCAACATTTTGGATAACCAGCCCACTCACATTGGAGAGGGTGATATGCATATTCAGTTTGTGAACTCAAATGCTAATCTTTTCTGGAAGCACTCTCAGAAGTAATATTTACAAGTATCTGGGCATCCCTGAAGCCTGACAAATTGACACACAAAATTAGCCAACACAAGGACATTTTTTAAAACATTTAATAATTTATTGGATCCATTTGAAGTATTTTTAAAAAATTTGTTCTAATTAGTTTTACATGAGAGTAGAATGCACTGTGACACATCATACATAAAAGGAGTATAACTTCCCATTCTCTGGTTGTGCATGATGTAGAATCACACCAGTCATGTAGTCACATATGTACATAGAGTAGTAATGTCTGATTCATTCTACTATACTTCCTACCCCTCACCCTCTCTTCTCCTTTCACTCCTCTAACTAAAGTAACTCTGTTCTTTCCTGTCCACACCCCCTTATTGTGAGTTAGCATCTGCATTTCAAAGAAAATACTTGGACTTTTGTTTTGGGGGATGGGTTTATTTTGCTTAGGGTGATGTTCTCCAGCTCCATCCACTTAAGGGCAAATGCCATAATTCATTCTTCTTTAAGGCTGAGTAATATTTCATTGTGTATATATGCCACATTTTCTTTATCTATTCATCTGTTGAAGGACACCTAAGTTGGTTCTATAGTTTATCTTTTGCGAATTAAGTTTCTATAATCATTGATGTGGCTGCATCACTGTAGTATGCTGATTTTTAAGTCCTTTGCCAGTTTTTGATGTTTATCTTTAAAGCTCTCGGACCAATATTTCTTTGGAAGAAGTTGCTCAGAGAGGATACAGATGTGATACCTCTCCTTTCATCAAGATACATGTATACCTATATTTGGTCCACCATGTCTCTATAACACTGAGCTAAAATTCATTAAACTAGGAACAACTGGAAACACGAACTGGAAAATGGAAAATAAAAATCATTGGTGTTTGAGAAACAATAATTTAAGAAAAATTAATATCAAGTGGGAAAAATTATATACATTTTAATTCTTCCTTCTAACCATCTTTATAACTATGTGCCAACTGTTTTCACAAGGCTTCTTGCTGACCATGAAATGAAATCTCTTTATTGCTTTTTTCTTGTAGACTTCATTTTTTTTATATATTTGTAGTATGTATTTCCTTAATTTTACTTTTTAACTTTGATGTTCCTTAAGTTCTTAATTTGAATACTTTGCCCAACATTTTTCAGGTTTTCTGATTTTTTTAATATATGACAAAATTATGTAATTTTTCCTGAATTCTACTTTCACAACTTAATCGTATTTTTAATTCATATGCATTTTAATTTTATTCTGTTTTAATGAATTTTGTATTTTAGTTATAATTTCCCCTTTAACTCATTAATTCATTAGCAATGTAATTTTGATTTCCAAAGCACATAATTATTTATTCCTTCATTATTGATTTTTTTAAGAAAATTATGCATTTTGTTGTGATTTTTTTTATATTTGGTGATTTTCATTTTATGACTTATTACATGGAACAAAAATATATGATTGGGAAAAATTATATTCCATATTATAGTAGTTTTATTACTTTTCTAGCAAATCCCTCCCTTATTGGAGCAGTGGCTTAAAAAACACATACATTATTTAACAATTTTTGAGGTCAGAAATATAAAAATCAGTTTCACTGGGATAATGTCAAAATATTAAGGTACAGAACTCTAGAGGTTGAAGGTAATTTTTTTTTCTTTTATTTTCTGGTTTCTAGAGACTACTATGTTCCTTGGCTCACAGCCCCTTTTAATTTCCAGTGCAGTTCCTTATAATCTTCACCTCCCTCTGACTCTCTGACCTATGTTTCTGTCATACCACTTCCTTTTTAGACTAATTCCCACCTTTCTTTCTTCCTTAAAATTACTCTTATGATTGTATTGAGTTGACTTTATAATTAAGGATAATCTCCACTTTGCAAGATCCTTAATTTAATCACATCTGCAGAATTCCTTTTGCTATATAAGGTTATACATTCAGTTTCTGGGTATTTGGAATGGTATTATTCCTACCACATATGCCTTCTTTAACTCTTGATAGAAATATTCTATACTGGGGCAAGATTTTTGGAAACAGAAAACCTACATATCCTATAGAACTCTCCTTTAACATGACCACTGTTGATTTGCCACTGAGAATATCAGATTAGTATTTAAACAGAACATATTTTACTGTGGTTCCTTTATTTCATGTGTCACAGGAGAGAGTAAAATCCAGTAAATCAAAAATTTTTCATCAAAAGATTACTTCTTGTATGTTCAGTTTTGAAATTCATAAGAGCAGCAGTAATTACAAAGGTTTTCTAATAGAAATGAAACTTGAATAGATGTTAAATCATTAAAAGAAAAATAATTTTAAAAATGGTGATTTTGGTATCTAGGATAAATCATCTGTATTTGTGTGATTCAAGGATTACTCCAGGACTAATCATTATCAAATTTTTAGACAAATATTGATCAATTTTCAAGAAAGAGTATTTAGATGTTATATCATTCATCTCTTACTGACTAATCCTTCCTTATAGAAGCTAGACCCAAAAGCTATATTTTAAAACATGAAAGTATTGCATCAATATTAAATATAAGTAACTGGGCTTTAAGATGTGGTAATTAATCACATAGATAAGATTTAAAAGGGAACAGTGAACTTGAAATGTTGATTCATGTAAGCTAAATTGTTCAAAACATCAGTGAGCAGAAATAATAGTGATATGCAGAAAATAATGTTTTAAATGTATTTTATATTTGCCCCCAAAGTGAAGTCTACCAAATGTATCAAAGTATGCATTTGTATTTTATCAAAAACTCACTAAGAAATCTATATAAAACTTTCAATGTGAATCTTATTGTTTAAACTTGAATGAATTTATGCAAGTGGCTTGGCAATATAGAATATTACTCCTACCTTAATGTCTAAATGAAAATGAAAATGATGTATTTTATTATTTTCATGGTTCCTAAGTACACTGAATTGAAAGGGTATCAATACAAACTTATCTATATATTAAAACTTGTTTTAGAGCTCTGTTAAATTTGTAGCTTCTGAACTAATAAAAGATCCTTATATGTGACTTTTGGTTTCCGATCCAGCAGATTAGAAACTTTGATAAAAGCACTCTGTCCTAATAACAAGTTAAAATTTGAACAACCTGAAAAAATCAGCAACTTTTTTTAGCTCTCTCAGAACAGGGAGAACACAGGGCAAACTGCTGGTCCTAAAATTGGAGAAAAAGGCACAGAGAAATACAGTTCATTGCAGCAAAAACTCCGAGGCAGCCACTTCCATGGGAATGCAGTGGTGCAGTAAGAAAACCAAAACTGCAATTGACAAACTGTGGAGGCACAGTGTGGGTGAACCTGAGAGTTAAGAGACCCAATTGATCACCAAATTTTGTGCATTTTATTTCTTGGCATTATAAAGCATTCTCACATGAAAAGGTGAAAAATTTCTCATTTTTCTAGCATGGGGTGGGTGGGTAAAGGTTAATCTCTTTGAAATGTGCTACAGAACACTGTTGTTAACAAGGCTTCCCCTGAAGACAAACTAGATTGTTAGAACCTACTATTGTGGTTATGTTTAGCCTAATATATCTGTGGAAAGAGAACTTCTCAGGGTTAGTCCAATCTAACCTGTTGAATGTGGGAAGGGAAATGCTATCTCCATCTCTTTCCAAAGCATCTGACCTAAAGTGGGAGACAAAAATAAAATGAGAGGCATTTTTGAAGCTCATGGTCCAGAAATATAGACTCACTCAATTACTTAAGTCTTATGCTACAACTCCATCATGTGTCTATTACCCCACACCTTACCTAACATTACTTCCTATTTACCATAGCTCTTTATATCCAGCACATCAAGACCCTATAGCAAGAAAATATTATAAGGCATTTTAAATAGTGGAAAAAAAAGAGAAAAAACATGTTTTGAAATGTTTTACAGCATCAGATCCAGAATGAAATATGGCAGGGGTGTTAGAATTATCAGACTGAATATTGAAAACAGCTATGATTAACATGATAGTGATTATAGAATTAAGTACATCACATGTGAGAAAAGTAAATTCTAAAAATCAAAGACATGTCTACAGAAAAGAAGACAACCTTTGGTGAACTCATTAATATAGAAGACATGTCAGAGGCAAAAAAAAAAAAATCTGTAAGCTGAAAAATGTAGCATTGGGGATTTCCAAAAGAAAAGACCAAAAAAAAATCTGAAAAAATAATGTAGTACAACAGAATATCCAAGAACTGGTTATAGAACATACAAAAGCTATAACATGCATAATGCAATGCAGAAGAAGAAAGAAAGGAACAGAGGAAATATTTAAAGCAGTAAAAACTGAAAATTATCTGAATTAATATCACACACCAAAACATGCATCCAGAAATCTCAGAGTACATAGAAAATAATAAATGTGAAAAAACTCTACATGTAGGCATATCATTATCATATTCACATAGCAGAAAAATCAAAGATAAGTAAAAAAAAAATCTTGAAAGAAGCAGAGGAAGTGGGAAAAGACATTAACCTGTGGAAAAGCAAAAGACAAACGTTATATCTGACTTTTCCTCAAAAAATATTTAAGCATTATGAATCTGGAGTAAATAATTTAGCCATCCATCCAGACCCTTATCATTCACAAGTTAATGCTAAAATAAAGAGTTTACAGACTAAACTATTTTAAAAATGGAGGGAGAGACTTGTTGCCAACAGACCTGCCTTAAATTTTAAAAGAAATCTTTCAGAGAAAAAGAGTTATGTAAGTCAGGAACCTCAATGTACATAAGAAAATAAATAAAATTATTAAAGGAATAATTGTAGATAAATCAAAATGTTTATTCTTCTCCACTGTTAATAGTTTGTTCCAAATAATAATAGCAACAATGTATTTGATTTAAGATGCTTGTATATATACATTCTTACATGCTTGTGTATATTCAAGTGAATGATAGCAATGATACAAAGGAGGGGAGGAAGAAATTAGGCATAATTTATTATAATAAGGTGCTTACACTACCTTACCTGTGAAGTAGTATAATATTATTTGAATGCAGACTTGAGTAGTGGCAGATTCATATTGAAAACTCTAGGATAATTTCTGATAAAAGTAAGTGATGAGATATAATTGACTTGTCGAAAAAGAAAAGAGAAAAATTGAGTCATGTGGAATGTTTAATTGAAAACACAATTAACAGAAAGAATGGAAAACAAAAATATGAACAAAGAACAAGAGACATGAATAGAAAATAGTAACAAATACAATTGATACTAATCTATCTATATTTATAGTGACTTTATACCCTAACTACACCAATTAAAAGCAATTTTCAAAGTCAATTAAAAACAAGACCCAAAAGTAAGCTTTCTACAGGAAACTCACCTTACAGTAAATACATGCATTTTAAAAAATAGACATATGGAGAAATATAAAATATATTAACACTAATCAAAAGAAGTGAAATTAATTTCAGACTGAGCAGACTTAATAACATGGAAAATTACCACAGATAATTAAGAAAATTGCATAAAAATTAAGTGTTCTATTCTTCAATAATTGATAACAATATTGAGTCTGTACATACCTTGCTACAGAACATAAGATGTGAGGCATCAAATGACAGAATAGCAGGGAGAAATAGATTAATTCACTATTATAGGCAAAGACTTAAATAAACCCTTTATCAGAAATGGAGATATCAAGCAGGCAGAACATTAATTAGGATATAGAAGAACTCAACACTAATGTGAACCATTTGGATATAATTAACACAAAATACTTCTTCACCCACAACAGCAAAAAACACATTTTTCAGTGAAAATATTGTATTCTAAGACAAACCTCAAAAAACTTGAAAAGAATAGAAAGTGAATAATAGATACTTTTAGATTATAATAGAATTAAAAAATCAAAGAAAGCAAGTTAAAGATATTAAAATATTTGGAGATTAAATAACACACTTCTAATAAAACATAAGTGCTGGGAGCCATCAGCCAAGTAGGTATGACAATTTCCTTGCCAGCTACTCCCATGCTGTCTAGTGGAAGGACTCTTGAAAGGTGACCTTGCTCAAGGACCAGGGCAGATCCGTGTTTAGGGTGTCCCTGGTTTAGCATAATAGGAGATTAGGGTGTTCCCCCTTTAGAATAGGGCGGTTTAGAATAATAGGAGATTAGGGTGTTCCCCCTTTAGAATAGGGCGTATCCTGCTGCTGAGTTCCTCTTGAGTTCTTAGGGTCAGACAGTATATTTGGGAGACAGAAGTCCAGGAATAGTGTATTTGGGCAGAGTGTGGATTTGGGCAGAGAACGTGGATTCCCCCAGAACTTGTTTGTAGACTGCCAGTGTGAGATCGGGAATAAAGAATTACTGTTGGAATCTACAAGCTGTGTGGAGGCTCGTGATTTGTGCCCAGCCAGAGACTGCGGCATTTGGTGGCCCGTACAGAGAATGCCTGAAGCTTGGGGGTAAGTGAAATTGCTCGCCCCTGAGGGAAGGCGAAAGAATGGGTGACCATTTCAAAAAACAATGTGTTCTTCTTTTGATTTATTTTGTTTTTCTTTCAAGCTGCCTATCCCTAGAAATTTCTCAGGCAAACTGGAAAAAATGGTTGACTAGAGGCTTGAAGTTTGTCGGCCCTGAGGAAGAAAAAATTGATACAATGATTTTTTATTCCGTTTTTGTTTCATTCAGTTTCGGTTTTGTTTTGTGTTATCTTATTGGGTTGCGTTATCTTTATAGTAGGTTAAAACAAACTGAAAAGATGTTAAGTAAATTGTTAGAGGTTCAGAACATGGAGAAAGACATTTTAGATCAAGCAAAAGAGAAGGTCTCTCGAGCTAGTCAGACAGAGGAAGAAAATTTAAAGGAAAAGGGGTTATTAGGAAAAAGGCCACAACAGGAGGCTGCTACTATCTCCGTTTTATCACAAGAGGGTGTAATTCAACCAAAAGGCCCACCGATAGAGACAGCTGAGTGGCCCTCAAACCCTGTAGTTGATAAATGGGATCCTGAGACAGGACCTCAAAGATTAGCATGCCCTGTACTTGAACAGGTAGAAGGGCAGCGAATTCACCGTGTTTTAGATTTTAAAACAGTGAAGCAATTAAAGGAGGCTGTAACAACCTATGGTCCCCAAGCTCCCTTCACGGTAAGCATGGGCTAGCATGTGTAAATCTGTGCTAAATGGAGGACAATATTTGTTATGGAAGGTTGCCAATGAGGAATTTTGTGCAGAGACAGCTAGGTGAAATTCAACAGCCGGTTACCCTCAAAGAAATCTAGAAATGTTGCTAGGGAAAGGACCTTATGAGGGTCAGCGGAAACAAATTGAATATGATCCTGCTATATATGCACAAATTGCTGCAAACGCAGTTAGGGCATGGAAGACTTTACAAGGACATGGAGATTTACAAGGTCAGCTATTTAAGGTAATACAGAGAGCTAATGAACCTTACGCTGACTTTGTAGATAGGCTAATTCAAATGGCTGCCAAAATTTTGGGGGATACAGAACAAGCAATGCCATTAATAAAACAACTGGCTTATGACCAAGCAAATCGTTCCTGCAGAGAGGTTATTAGACCATAGAGACATGAAGATTTAAACACATATATTAAATTATGTAGAGATATTAATTAACAAGGGCAAATCTTGGCAGCTGCAGTACAACAGGCTTTAGATGCCAGGCCAAAAACATGCTATGATTGTGAACAAACAGGACATTTTAAAAGGAGGTGCCCCATAGGAGGAGGGTTTAACAAAACTAGGTATCAAAGAAATAGAATACCGGGTATTTGCCCACGATGCCGTAGAGGGAGACATTGGGCTAATGAATACCATTCTCAAACTACCATAGAGAGTACTCCCTTATCAAAAAACGGACAAGGACCAGATATTTACCCACGATATCGTAGAGAAAGGCATCAGGCTCCTTTGCCAAAAAATGGACAAGGGGGCCCAATGCTCCGGGGCCCACAACCACAAATATACGGGGCAATGGAGAAACCCAGCAACACCATCAGAGTAGTGCCCAGGACACATTGTCCATTAAATCCCTCATCAGACAAACCCAAGGGAGCACAGGGTTGGACATCTGTGCCTCTGCCAGAGCAGTACTAACTCCAGAGATGGAAATTCAAATCATTCCCACAGGAATAAAAGGACCTCTTCCCCAAGGGACAGTAGGCTTATTATTGGGACGTAGTTCATCTACATTAAAAGGACTTATGATAAGTCCTGGGGTAATTGATCCCGATTATGTAGGTGAAATAAAAATTATAGCTAATTCTCCAAGAGGTATATCAGTAATTTCACCTGGAGATAGAATAGCACAGTTGTTAATAATACCAGCCTACATAATAAATTTCCTAGTCATAGTGTAAAAAGAGGTTCCAGGGGATTAAGCTCCACAGGTGTAGATTGGGCTATGTTGTCTTTAAATTTAGATTCTCGCCCAATGTTAAAACTAAATATTAAAGGACACGACTTTAATGGGCTACTGGACAGAGGTGCAGACCTTAGCATCATATCTAGTCAGGAATGGCAAAAACATTGGCCATTACAACAAGCCACTCAAACGCTTCGAGGCCTAGGAGTGGCTACTAATCCCCATAGAAGTGCAATGGTATTAGATTGGAAGGATCCTGAAGGATGTGAGGGAACTATACAACCATATGTATTGGATGATCTTCCTATAAATTTATGGGGACGAGGTGTCCTAGATCAATTAGGTTTGACGTTAACAAATAACATCAATCCTAAAGCGCCCACTACTAGGGCTAGACAAGGTTTTAGGAAAGAAAAAAGATTAGGAAAACAAGGACAAGATATAGCAACACCAATTCAAATAGATCAAGGAACAGACAGACTGGGTTGGATTTTCAGAAAGAGCCACTGAGACAATAAAAATTACTTGGAAATCAGAAAGACCAGTGTGGGTTCCTCAGTGGCCCCTGACTAAAGAAAAGATACAAGTAGCCCATGATCTGGTCAAACAACAATTAGCGGAAGGACATATACAACCTTCCATATCTCCCCATAATACTCCCATTTTTGTCATTAAAAAGAAATCTAGTAAATGGAGATTATTGCAAGATTTAAGAGCCATTAATAATGAGATGGTTATTATGGGGCCTGCTCAATCAGGGATTCCTCAATTGTCTGCTTTGCCAAAAACCTGGCATGCTTTAGCCATAGATATTAAAGATTGTTTTTTTTCAATTCCAATTCATCCTGAGGATAGTCCACGTTTTGCATTTACTATCCCTGCATTAAATCATGAAGGTCCTGATCAGAGATATGAATGGAAAGTACTCCCTCAAGGGATGGCTAACAGTCCAACTATGTGTCAAATATATGTTAATAAAGGAATCCAGCCACTTAGAAATCAAAATCCTGAACTAAAAATATTTCACTATATGGATGATGTATTATTGGCACATAAAGATAAAAACATATTGCTGGAATGTTATGCCACACTTACAAACTTATTAAAAAATTATAATCTAGAGATAGCAATAGATAAAGTACAATTAAATTTTTCAATTAATTATTTAGGAGTTCTATTATCCTCAACCATGGTCCGTCCACCAAAAATTCAAATATGAGTAGATCAACTCAAGTCACTTAACGACTTTCAAAAGTTATTGGGAGACATAAATTGGATAAGGCATTATCTAGGCATACCAACAGGAGAGTTGGGACCTTTATTTGATATTCTAAAAGGTCCATCAGATCCAAACTCACCTCGCATGTTAACTCCTAAAGCAACAAAGGCATTAAAAAGTATTGAAACATACATGGAAAATATACATTTGGATAGAATTGATATAAGTTTGCCTTTATTATTTATTGTACTACCAACAAAAACTATTCCTACAGGAGTATTTTGGCAAGAAGGTCCATTATTGTGGATACATATATCTTATTCTCCTAACACTATTCTTACTAGGTATCCTGAGGCTGTAGGACAATTAATACTCAAAGGAATAAAAACAGCGAAGGGAGTGTTTGGAATTTCTCCCAATAAAATTATTACTCCATATACTATGGATCAAATTGATGAGTTAGCTAATGAGTTAAATACTTGGGCAATAATCATATGCAAATCTAATGTTTCATTTGATAATCACTTACCATCTAATCTTTTGTTGTCTTTTTGGTCTAAGCATCCTGTAGTTTTTCCAAAAATGACAAGAAAAACCCCTATCATGAATGCTCCAAATATATTCACTGATGGGTCAAATAATGGTACAGCAGCAGTAGTTACCCCTGATCAAACTTTTACATTTTTAGTACCCAAACAATCAGCTCAAAAGGTAGAGCTTAATGCAGTATTACAAGCCTTTTTAATGTTTAAAGATTCTGTATTTAATTTATTTTCTGATAGTCAGTATGCAGTTAATGCTATAGTATCTCTTGAAGATGCTGGTAGGATTTCCCCTTCTTCTACTGTTTTCTCTTTGTTTTCCACTATACAAAGTCTAATCTGGGACAAAAAAGATCCATTCTTTATAGGACATATTAGGGCACATACAGGATTGCCTGGAGCCCTTAGTTTGGGTAATGATTTAGCAGATAAAACTACACATGACATACATATTTTCTCTACACCAGAATAAGCTACGAATTTTCATAAAAAATTCCATGTTAATGCTAATACTTTACAAAAGCATTTTAAAATAACTAAGGAACAAGCCAGACATATAATAAAACAATGTCAAAATTGTGTGACCTTTTTACCACAAGTTAATCTTGGAGTCAATCCTAGAGGACTGATACCTAACCATATTTGGCAGATGGACGTCACACACTTGCCAGAATTTGGAAAATTAAAATATTTACATGTTACAGTTGATACTTCTTCCGGATTTTTGATGGGCTCCCTTCATGCCGGAGAAAAAACTAAAGATGTTATAGCTCATTGCTTACAAAATTTTGCCACTGTGGGCGTTCCTAAACAGTTAAAAACTGATAACGGTCCTGGCTATACCTCTACCTCTTTTAAACAATTTTGCTCATCATTTGGTATTACCCATATAACAGGAATTCCATACAATCCACAGGGACAAGGCATAGTTGAAAGAGCTCATCAAACTATTAAAACGTACTTATTAAAGCAAAAAGAGGGAATTGGAAAGGGGTATATATCCCCCAAAGATAAACTTAAAATAACACTTTTTACTCTAAACTTTTTAACTTTGGATTCATTAGGACTTAGTGCTGCGGAAAGACATATGTATCCAAAAAATGTGCATAAGCCTAAAGTTCTTTGGAAAGATATTCTAACAGGACAATGGAAAGGTCCTGACCCAGTGATTGTCTGGAGTCGGGGCTCCGTTTGTGTGTTTCCACAGGGAGAACAGCATCCGATTTGGATTCCAGAATTACTAACTAAAATGATTTCTACAGATCGAAAAGAAGATGATTTGACTCAAATCCATAACAGCTGATATCCAGAACTCCAGCTTGGCCATTCTTACATCTGCAACTGTGATTAACCAGGATGCTTTTTTCAATATCTATTTTATTATTGCATTTTTCCACATCATAAGGCTCTATTTTATTTTTTGAGCTCATACAAACCTAGGTTAATGTTTTTCTGAGTTTTAGTTTTTGACTGTGGAGTTTTTAAACATTGCAATGGAGATTTCACCTAGGTAAAGCTACAAGGCCTTTATTATTATCTTATGTGTTGTACGTTTGTTTGCACATTTGTGTTTTGTGTTGTATGTCTGTGTGTGCCAGAGAAATCTTAACAGAAGATAAAAAAATTAAATAAACAGAAATGAAATCATAATCTATCCCAAATTTCATGATGCAGAAAGATTTCTCATGGATAGAAATTTAATACAACATGTTGGAAAAGGACAAAATCCTAAAATCAAAAAGCTAAACTTCTTCTTCATAAACTAGAAAATAAAAACAAACACATAGGAAATAGAAAAGAGAAATAATCAAGGCCAGGAGTGGTGGCACATGCCTGTAATCCCAGTGGCTCTGGAGGCAAGGCAGGAGTATCACAAATTCAAAGCCAACCCCAGCAGATTAGGAAGGTGCTTAAGCAACTCAGTGCGGCCCTGTCTCTAAATAAAATACAAAAAAAGGTCTAGGGATGTGATGCAAGTAGTGGAGTGCCATGATTTAAATCCCCAGTACCCCCCTCCCCACAAAAAAAGTGAATGAATGAAAATACAGAACAGAAATCAATAACATTGGAATAAGGAAATCAATGTTGAAATAAAAAATAAAATTAAAAGCTGGTGATTTGTAAAGGTCTACAACATTCAAAGAAATTCCAGTCAGGCCAAGGAAAAGAAGTTAGACGGTCCATATCATATCAAAAATAAAAGAGAGGATCTCCTAGACATCAAAAGAATAATAAAAGATAAGTGTGACAACTCTATGCCCAGATATATGGTAACTTAGAAAAAATGGATCCATTCCTTGACACAGTCTATATATTCCATGCAAATAAAATTGGTATTCTAAAAAATTATCGATTGAAGAAATAGTATCAATAATTAATAATTAATTAATAACAACGAGTCTCAGATGAGTTAAGTTCTACTAAACATTAAAGCGAAGGATTATATCAATTTTCTACAATAACAGAAGATAGAAAGAGATGCAAAAATCCTACCTCATTCTATTACACTAGTATTATCTTAACATTCATATCAGAGAAAAGGGCTTCAGGAAAACTATCCACCAATATTTCTCATGAACGTTGTTTAAGAGTCCTAAAAATATTAGACTATGGAATCTAACGTATAAAAAGAAGTATATACCACAACTAAATTGATTCCTTCCCTATGAAAATGTGTTTCAACATTCAAAAATCAATGGGATCCATCACATCACCAGGCTAAACTAGAGAAATTACCTCCCATCAATAGATACAGAAAAGGCATGTGACAAAAAACAATACCCACTCAAAATAAATTCTCTGCAAACTAGAGATAGAAGGAAATGTCTTATTAAAAAACATTTACAAGACACTAATAGATAACCTAAATGATATGAAACCAAAAGCTTTCCTGATAAGTTCAATAAAAAGACAAAGATTCCCCTAATTAAGGTAACAAAACAATGAAAGGTAATAAAAGGCAGACACATAGGAAAGAAAGTAATATAACCTATGCTCTTTGCTTGTGAATGATGTGATCATCTATGTAGAAAGTCTTTGGAAAAGTGACCAAAAAACAAACAAAAACAAAACAAACAACACAACAGCAAAAGAGAAAAAATTTCTAGAGATAACAAGGAGTCATAACAAAGTTTCAGTATAAAAATTTAATAAATGACTGTTAACTCCTTTACTATATAACAGCAATAAAATAATTGAATTTAAAACTAAGAACATACTACCTTTTGAATCAGAATCCCCAAATGAAATATTGAGGTATAAATCTAACAAACAAGGTATAAGATTAGTATAAGAAAAAAAATGAAATATTTTGAAAAATTAAAAAGAACTAAATAAATGGAGACAGGGTCCATGGTCACAGATAGATAGACTCAATATTTTCAAGACTTCAGTTCTTGCCAGCATTATGTGTAGATTCATTGTAACCCATCTAAAATCTCATCAAATTATGATACAGATATTGAGAAGGTGCCAATGATACAGCAGGTTATCGGTGATGAGTCCAGCTTCCCCACATGTTGAAGTTTGAACATTAGAGAAGCACACCAGGCAAGCATATGTCCTAGGCTTCCTTTGTTCTCCTGCTTTCCCCCCTTATCTTTCTTCTTCCTGTTTAGGTGACTATGCTAAGGAATGCATGGTAGGATGGCCAAAAGGGGGAAATAGGTGGGCTGAAGGGGGAAGGTCCAGTGGAGTAGACAAGGACACATTAACAACTTTATAGCTCCCTGTAGGTAGGGGAAATTCCTGGGACAGGTTACCTTAGCAAAAGGTTGGAGCAGGGGTAAGTTCTTGACAAAATCTCTCAGGGAACAGTCTCCAACTTCCCAGACTCACTCAAAATTCCAATAAAAAAAAAAATTGACCTCCTAGTTCCGACCTGACTGGATTTACCTATCTACACTGACTGCCTGTCTAATTCTGGCTTCACCAATATTTATACAAAGAAGCAAAGACCCTGATAAAGAATGATTATCCAATATGTTTTTAAATAAATCTTAAAATTAAGTAATAAGAAAAGAAGGACCAATTTAAAAAATGGGCAAAAGACCTCAATAGACACCTAATCAGAGAACATTTATTGATTAAAATAAGCATGTGAAAATATTTTTCACATCATATTTCAATAAGAAATGGTACTTTTAGAAATTTTCTGCGGCAAACCTAGAGACTTATGTATGCTTGGCAAGTTTACTACCATTGAGATACTTAGCTATCCACAGAAAATTTATTTTAAAACAAAGAGACATATGCCTATTAGAGTCTTCAAAATCCAGCATACTGTCAACACCAAAGGTTGATAGAGGCCAGCTTACTGGGCCTGCAAACAGAATTGATAGGGTTGAATTTTTTAGGACAACATTACCTATATTGTCACATCTGTCACATCCAGCAGGCTAGCCCAAAAGGAGCACAGAGAACACAAAGCACCAATGTGCATCTACTTTTCAAGACTCTGCAGGTATCATATTTGCTTATTACTCATGGATCATATTTGGTCATCTAACCAAGCTTTGACTCAGGGGGTGGGAACATAGGTCCTACTCATTAATTAGATAAACTAAATAATCACATTGTAAAGGATATGCAGAACTGATGGGAAGAATATTGATAATGCTTGCAATCTACTACAATTACAAATTTACTTGCAATTTAAATAGATTTGTGATACATTCCTTTTTTTGTAATTTTATTCAGTTTTTGATATATTCTTCTGAAAAATTTCTCTCTGTTTCCATAACCACATATTTATTTTTATTCTCTTAATTTATTTGTCTTAAACTATTGAGTAACAGTGATGATGAAAGAAATTATTTACCTTAAGGGCATATATATATACACATATACATGTCTATATACAAACAAATATATAACATATTTGAAATAAGCAAGTTGCTTACTGAGGATATTTTATTCCATAAAAATGGATTCATCTTTATATAAAATAATGTATGAAGATGTGAATTTGATGTCAACATATCTTATATAAAGAGATATGATAAATTGTGGTTTAAAGGTGTATTAAGAATTACAATGCAAAAAATAATTATAACAATAGAGCTCATGTATAATGGCATAATTTGGTGTGCACATATTTTATATACAGGGTTACAAAAAATGTGCTGTGAATGGATTATTATGATTATAATGCATTCACTATTATCATGTATGTAAGAAATAAAAAAAAAATGGATTTATCTGGGGCTGGGGTTGTGGCTCAGCAATACAATGCTTGTCTAGTACATGCAAGGCCCTGGGTTCAATCCTCAGCACCATATAAATATAAATAAATAAAATAAAGGTATTGTGTCCAAGTACTTCTAAAAAATAAATATTTTTAAAAATGGATTCATTTTCTGTGTGAATAGGTAAATTTGGTGAACAAAAAAACAAAAACAAACAAACCCCCCCCACAAATTTCTAAAACCCAAAAGACACTCAAATGGAAAAATACAACCACTTTATTTTTGTTTTTGTTTTTAACTCTGTAATTTGAAAATTTACAATTTTAAGAAATTGAGTTTGATTTTTTTCTCTCCATTGGTAAGTTTAATGTCATCACAAAACATGAATAAATTCTATTAATATTGGACTGTGTATTTAAATACATTGTGTAATTCTTAATTTATATTTTGATCTCATTTTTAATATTTATTTTTTAGTTGTAGATGGACACAATACTTGTGTTTTATTTATTTTTATGTGGTGCTGAGGATTGAACTCAGGGCCTCGGATGTGCTAGGCCAGCACTCTATCCCTGAGCCACAACTCTATCCCCTATATTTTGATCTCTTAAAAGTTAGTGTAAATATTTTCTTAAGAATGACAAATTAAGGGGTTGTTGTTTTGGCTCAGCTGTAGAGTGCTTGCTTCACATGTGTGAGAGCCTGGGTTTGATCCTCAGCACCACATAAAAATAAATAAGTGAAATAAAAGTATTGTGTTCAAATACAACAACAACAACAATAAATGACTAACCAAAATAAGAAATTATTGATTTATTTAAGAAAAGTATGTATTTATGTCTGAATTTCTACAATTTACTTAAAGAAGTTTCATCAAATATGATGCTCTTTTCAGCACAATTTATATTGTTAAAATGTATCAGCTCATACATCATATAAAGGATTCATATTATTCATGAAATATTATAATTGAAATAAATGAAATGAGATGCCAGAATGAAAGATTAACAATAAAATTGGTTGTTCAGTCCATCATTTATCTCATTAAGGATGCTACTTTGATGAAGTAAGTATAAATACAAATTTGCCTAAAATATTGTTATGGTTTAATTTGATTTATTAGAAAAGCACTTTCCAAGTATTATTTAAGGAAGACGATAAGATTATCTTACAGCCTGAACAATAATCATAATACAATAAACTTGTGTCTTAAATATCATTTTTAATGTTCTGATTGTACTATTGGACTGTCATTAGTTGTATGATTAATTATAAAAGAATTTCAAACCTTAAAGTTACTCAGTACCCACTCTCAAACTCAACTCTGGTATAATAACTAAGATTCTGGAGTGATAACCTGTATAAGATCAGAAAAGAATTTTCGGAAGTCAGAATCTCATGACTTATAAAATTGTTCCCGATCCTGGGCTATTAGGATTTGTTAAGGACACTATAAATTTGCCACACACACACACACCTTAAAAAATGAAAGAAAAAAATTGGGTTAATGTCTGGCTCCTGGATCCATCCTATAGATCTCTGCTGTGGAATGATCCAGGTAGCTCAAAGCCTAGAAACATGTTCATTTAAGTAAATATGCTATTAAAACATTTAATTAAAAAAAATAAACAAAAGGGCATTCAAGGAAAATCACCTGCCTTTGTTTGACAATAAATGAGGAAAGACAATGTTTGAATTAAAAAGAAACTTCAGCCATGTTACGTGCACTAGAAGGAAAGGAAGGAAGAAAGCATCTTTCATGTTCCCAGTGTTCCTGGGACAGCTCAACATCTAATTAAATGTATAAGGCATTAGGGATATATCTTAATTTTTCTCATTAGTCTAGCTTAAGGGATTTTTTTGCTGCTTTAATGCCAAGAATGATGGAAAATTAAACTAGGTTTGATTCTATTCACTAACTCATAGGATTAAACTCTATATGCTAGAGGCATAAAGATAGAGGAATGTGCTGTGATGAAAATAAATAAATGAATATGGACTAGTTAGATTTCCTTTGCTCTGACCAAAATATTGGACATAAGTGAATTAAAGGTGAGAGGCTTTATTTTAATTCTTAGTTTTAGAGGTTTCATTCAGTGTGTGGTAGGTTGGCTCCAATACAGAAACATCTGGGTGGGGAGGGGGGAGTGACAGGGGAAAGTTGTTCTGCTTGGGGCAAATGGGGAAAAAAAGAGCACAGAGGCTAGAGACAAGATACAGTTCCCAGGGTAATTACCTAGTGACATACTTTCTCCAACCATGCCCCATATGCCTGCAGTTTTCACCATTGAAATTATTAATCCATTAAATGGAGTAGTCTCTTTGGTTAGAGCCCTCATGATCTCACCACTTTCTGAAGCCCAGCCTCTAAATATTGCTGCTCTGGGATCTAATATTTGAACACATGAAACTTTCATATCCAAACCAAACAGAAAGAAATACAAAGACTATTTGACAAGATCCAAGTTTAAGCACAGGTCTGGTTTTGTACCTTTCTCCAGAATCAGTAGTATAAATCTGAGGAAATGGCCTATAGTTTTTCTATGGTGACTAAATCATAGGCACAAAATATCAAAGATTTTTTTTGCTGTTGTTGTTCAACATGAGAAATAACAGAAACAAGACATTGGGATTCAGATTTGAGGAAGGAATCAAGATTCTCCTTGATCTTACTCTAGCCAGAATGGCAGCTATTAAGATTACAAACAACAATAAGTTTTGGCGAGGATGTGAGGGAAAACACACACTCATACATTGCTGATGGAACTGCAAATTGGTGCAGCCAATATGGAAAGCAATATGGAGAATCCCTGCAACATTTGGAAATGGAACCACCATTTGACCTAGCTCTCCCTGTCTTTGGTATATACACAAATGACTTAAAAGCAGCATACTACAGGGACACAGCCACAACAATGTTTATAGCAGCCCAATCCACAATAGCTAAACTGTGGAACCAACCTAGATACCCTTCAATAGATAAATGGATAAATGTGGTATATATAGGCAATGGGATATTACTCAGCAATAAAAAAATAAAATAAAATCATAGCATTTGCAGGTAAATGGCTGGAGTTGGAGCAATTAATGCTAAGTAAACTTAGCCAATCCACCCCCCCAAAAAATGCCCCATGTTTTCTCTGATATAAGGAGGCTGATTCATAGTGGAGTTTGAAGGGAGTGCATGGGAGGATTAGAGAAACTCTATAGATGGGGCAAGGGAGTGGGAAGAAAACAGAGGGGCAAGAGGGTAGAAAAGATGATGAAATTAGATGGACGTCATTACCCTAAGTACATATATAAAGACATGAATTGTGTGAAAATACTTTGAATACAACCAAAGATATGAAAATTTGTGTTCTATATGTGTAATATGAATTGTAATTCATTCTGCTGTCATATATAACAAATTAGAATTTTTAAAAATGTGCTTCAAAAAATCTATGCGTGGAGCTGGAATTGTGGCTCAGTGGCAAAGTGTCGCAGTCCAGCTGCAGCAAAATAACCGGGGGATGACGAACAACTTGCGTACATTGATACAGCAGGAGTGGGAGCCATTTATTGTAGGACTGGAGCGATATTTATACATTCCACACAGCTTATCTTAATTAGCATAAACTAGATACAGCAGTCAACCAATAAGGAATCTCCACACTTAATAGCTCTCTAGCTTTACTTCACAAACCACTCCCTCTGACATTTTGCCAGGTGCCATCCAGACTTGTTTACAGACTCTAACATTTCTCTGGCAAAATGCCAGGTGCCATCCTGACTTGTTTACAGTAGACTCTAACAGCAAAGCACTTGCCTCATACATATGAGGCACTGGGTTTGAACCTCAGCACCACATAAAAATAAATAAATAAAGTTATTATGTACATCTACAACTAAAACAAAAATTTTAAAATCTATGCTTCATGTTAGTAGTGTTTACACTGAAGCTTCTTTCTGCTTTTGATATCAATTATTCATTTATTTTTTAAATTTGATATTTTCTATTTCTCATAATTTCATAATTATGATTTACTATATTATTAATTTTGATTATCAATGGAATAGCCATAAAATCAACATTTTAAATTAAGTACTAATATATTTATACTCAAAATGAATACTTTTATACTTAGTATAACACTGTGTATAGTATATAGTTTCTAATTTGTTTCTTAATACTATACTTTATATGAATTATTCGTGTTAAAATATTGTTATGTTAGGATATTTACTATGTAATATTATTATTATGTTATTATGTTAGAATATTTGCTTATTCAAAATTCAACCATCTATAAGTTAAGATGTAATCATCCTAAGAGGGTGTTTTTAAATAGATAATTAAGTTACAATGAAGTTATACACATCAGTCCTAATCCAATCTAATGAATATCTTTGAGATTAGGACACAGACATGAATACAGTGAAAACAATGTGAAGACTGGGGGAAAGAATGGTCATCTACAAGTCAAACAGTAAAATCTCAGAAGAAACTGCTTTGCTGACATCTTGATTTGAACTTCTAGCCTTCAGAATTTTAAGAAAATTTATTTGTTAATTGTAAAACCAGGACTGTGTTACGTTGTTATGACAGCATTAATAAGAAAGTATAAATACATAAAAGAAAGTGTAAATATACAAAAGTATATTAACCTCATCAATTTTAATAGTGTGTAGTATTCCTTAATATTATTGTTATTCTTTTAGTATCTCTTTCACTATTGATTTATATCCACCTAGATGATCTGTTTTTGGTAATGTGATTCAAGTTGATCGATCATTCTCTCTCAAAACTTGTGTAAAATACTATGTTTCTCCATGTTTAGAGGAATGAAATGATGTTTTCTACATAGTACAGTGTTTTAAGTCTCAAGTTTTTGTTTTCCATTTTTCTTGAAAGATAAATGTCAGCATTTTCTCACATCAAAGCTAACATCTCTGTATTCTGTACAGTTTTATTTATCCCTTAATCAACTGATAGACACTTAGGTTGTTTTCATTTCTTGGCTATTATGAACACAGGAGTGCAAATGTCTCTTCAATATTCTCATTTCATTTAGATATATACCCCAAAGTGGCATTGCTATATCATAAGATAGCCTATTTTTACTAATGTAACCATAATTAATTTTGCCCAAAAATCAAGGATATGAATGATTTGCACACTCCATTAACAATATTGAAGAATTTTGAATTTATCTGTATAGTTATTCTAACAAGATAATTATGTATGTCCTGAATTTATATCTTACTCACTGATATCTTTTTCATTTTGAATTATTCCCTTTAATACTTCTTGTGAGGCAGGTCTGTAAGAGATATATCCTTTCAACTTTTGTTGGTAAGAAAGTGAAGTTAACACAGAAAAGAAAATTCTACAAATTTCAATGGTATTAATACTTTATAATTAGTTTATTTCCAAGTGGGACAACATAATTTAATCTCTTAATTTTTCACACTCTTTACCAAGTACTACACCGTGGCTAGTTGTGCTTAGTTTTAGAATCTCTGTAGATGCAAGCCAAGATGCCAAATTTAGATATATTATATAATCACATTAATTTAAACTTTACAAATTGCAGTTGGCTTGTTTGGTACAATGTCAAGAGTTTATAGTAAAATACAACTAATTGGTGTAAATCACAGTAATCATTTTCCCAAAATCAGGTTTTATATTGAGAAAAAATAATCCAGAAAAAATGTGCATTTATTTCAAATTATATATTTTTTGAATTATTAAAAAGTTTACACATTTTCTTTAGAATATGACATTAATTACTTTCTCTCAGTTTAAAAATTTAGGGCAAAATAATTTGTGCAGTATATTATCAGCTGGAGAAAAGAAAAATGCTAGATCAGTATAAAGAGTTTGATAAGGAAAATAATATGCTATCACATCACAAAGCAATTTTTGCTTTGTTTGCTTTTTCTATGGTGACACTGTTGTAAAATTCTCCAAGATCTAAAAATGGCCTTGAATTTCCCCTGCTCAGTAGCAAGTCTATTAATAGGATAGGCAAAGAATTTTAATGCTTCATTGCTTTCAGCTGATGGAGAAGAATACAAGGACCTCTTATTTTCAAAGCTGAATTGGATTAAAATGACCTAAACTAGACTTTCTGATACAGAGTAAAATTTAAAAAGAAAAGTTTTACTATTTCTCCCAAATACAATCAGGATATATATCTTTTTAACATATATTTTAAAAATATATGTTTTAAAATATATTAAAATATTTCATCTATTTAAAAATTTGGAAATAATGTTACTTGTGTCAATTAAATGATGAAGGATGTAACTGAACAATTAAAACCAGCTACAATTTGTATCCAAATGTGAGGTTGCTTTGTTATCCAATAATGTGAACTACAGGATAATTTCTAAATTACATAGGATACAAATTTTCTCACTTTCTTTGAAAATATTGTATAATGGCATTCAAAAATATCTATTTAGAGTATAAATGTCCAGAAAAAGATTTCATTGGAATGACTAGATTTGTAAACACTCTTTACCAAGTACTTCACAGGTTTAAAAATTGATTTGAAAATTAATGTATCAAAATAAGCCCTATTGAAATCTTGTATCTAAAAGATAATTTTATATCTATTTTTATTTGAAAATGTAATAGAGAAAGTAAAATTTATGTTTTATACACAACTCCATATAAATAATAATTCAATTTAATATCATGGACATCTGATATCTTCTTACTTGAACATTTTGATCAGAACATATAGGGTTTAGAATACTGAAAATGTGTTTTTTTCTAAATAATAAAGTGAAAAATTAAAGATAGAGAAAAGTATGCATGAAAAGCAAATAGGTCTCACAGTGGCTAGTTGTGCTTAGTTTTAGAATCTCTGTAGATGCAATCCAAGATGCAGGAAAGGAAAGATTGTTCTTTTAACAAATTGTGCCAGGACAACCAACATCCATATGCTTTCAAATAAATTAAGACTCAGATTTATACACACACACCCACACACACACAAATAAATAAATAAATAAATAAATAAACAAATAAACAAATAAATGAATGGATAAATAAGTAAATAAATAAATGAATGAATAAATAAATAAATAAAACAAAATGGACCACAGAGGTATTGATAATATAAATCCTGAAGGTTGCACAGCATAAAATGATTCATTTCAATAGCAGAAAGAAAATCACTGCCAGTCAAAATTATAATACTCAGTAAGGCTTTCCTTTCCTTCAGAATAAAAGTAGGAATTAAAACCTTCAAAGATAAGAACGGATCACAATAAGAACAGTTTCCCAATCTCTGGAATGGAAATTCTACTCACAATGAGAGGTAAGGATAAGTGCTATCATCAAAACATAGGAAAGGATAAATTCCACTAGAAAAGTAGATGCACAAATGAGAAATAGGAAAGAATTAAATATCATCAATATACTATGTGACCAAACTTCAAAAATGAACATGAGTAAGAAGCAAAGAAAATTTAAAAAGCAAAACAACAAACAAGAAAAAATGAATAAATAAAAATCAACAAAATGACATAAAAGAAAGCAATCAGCAGAGTAAAGGGAGAATCTAGCCAGTGGGAGAAAATCTTTGTCAAACATTCTTCTGCTAGAGGATTAATAACCACAATATAGGGCTGAGGTTGGAGCTCAGTGGTAAAGCGCTTGCCTTGCATGCATGAGGCCGTGGGTTTGATTCTCAGCACCACATAAAAATAAATAATTAAAAAATAAAGATATTGTGTTCATCTGCCATATATATAAAATCCACAGTACATAAGAACTAAAAACAGTTAAAATTCAAAAAGTGATTATGACAAAAATTATTCTAATGTTATATGCAACTAACAATAATGATGATTTTAAAATGTAATATGGGCTGGAGACATAGCTCCATGACAGAGCTCTTGACAAGAGCACAAGACCTTGGGTTCAATTCCTACCATTTCAAAAAAGAAAAATAAATCTGTAAAACAAAACTGTTAAAACTAAACAAAACAAACAAAAGCCTCCAAGTTATTCAATAAAAAATGGCCAAATAGTTTGAACAGATATATCTCCAAGGAAAAAAAATATGAATGGCCAATAAAGATATGAAAAAATGTGTAATATATTTAGCCACTAGGGACATACAAATTGAAACTATAATGAGATTTTTCTCACCCCAGTTAGAATTGCTATTATATAAAAAATATATATATAAATGATATAAAGGGTGTGGAGGAAAGTATGTGCTTTTCACTGTTGATGACAATGTAAATGTGTAGCATCATTGTATGAATTTCTCTCAAAGACTACAAATAATATTACCATAGGATCCTGCTATCCTATGGTTCAATGTTTGTCCAAAGGAAATAAAGTCAGCATACAAAATAGACACCTGTCTATCCATGTTCATTGCCACATCATTTATAATAGGCAAGATATGAACTCAATTTAGATGCCCATTAGCATGTGAATGGATAAGGAAAATATGATGTACACATATACAATGGAATAATAGCCATAAAGAATAATGAGGTTCTGTCATCTTTAGGAAAGTGGGTGGAACCAGAGATCAACAAGCAAGCTGAATAAGAAATACAGAGAGAAAAGAGAAACTATGTTTTCTCTTATATATGGAAACAAAAAGTAAAAAATTAAAATAAAATATGTCCTATAAGTAGAACTATAACAGACTGGAAGGGGAACAGTGGGAGTGGGGAGAAAGCGATGAGAGGTTTGAATTGAAAAATGTTGTGTGTATGACATCTGAACAATTGATTCGTCCTTATAATTAAAACAAAATAAAATAATAACAAAATTATAATAGAATACATATTTCAAAAAATAAAGATAAAGTATTTTTGCAAGAAAGTAGCACTATTAGCTACTGGGAAGGGAAAAGGTTGGATTGAGGAGATGGGAAGATGGATGGACATGAGTGCATGGTATAGGAATGTGTGAGAATACCACAATGAATTTTTCCAATATTCACAATTAATATATGTTAACAAATATAATAAAAGAAGTTTTCTGTTAAATATAAAGAATTTTTACAAGATTTTAATATGCAAATTTGGGGAAAACAACCAAAAAATGAGAATTAGTCAAAATAAATTCTCAAGACATTCTGAAAGGTCAGCTCTGCCTCCCCAAAATCCCACTTTATACATTGAGATTCATGATAAATGAGTCCTTGGTCAATCAGTTTTCAGTTACTCTTCTTTCTGAGTATCTCTTCAGTTTGTATGTTTTATTAGATTGTGTTTATGGTTTATTTTTGAACTATCAAATTATTCATTCATATACATATACATATATATGACAATATGTACATGTGTATATGACTTTGCTTATGTTATAAATTATAATTCTTTGAAAATTTACTTAAGTGTTTAAATAATTTTTTAATGAGACCAAATACAAATACATATACAACATGATTTCAATACTTACTATAAAGCTACAACAGTACTGATTGATTCTGGTATACATATAAACACATAAATGAATATAACATTATTGAGTACCCAGAAATATACATTTCCCTGGTAATACAATGAGAGGGAGGATAGAATTTCAAATCACAAAACAGCTGGAATTTCTTTACAGCCTACTTGAATAAAAAATCACTATGTCACAAATGTGTGAATATTACTTGAAACTGAAACATACCCTAAATGCTATGAGTTAAATGAGTAATAATATGGCTGAAACATATTTCTAGTAGAAACATCTAGAATGAAATATAAACCTAAATGTTAATGTTCTAAAATTTGGGGGCATTGTCCTGCTGCTTTGTAAGTGACTGATATGCTCACTCCTATAGCAGGACCATCTATTCCCTAAAACCAGGTGAAGAGGTAATGAGCAACTTCTCACTATTAAGTCAGGAATGCTTAACACTCAGGTGGGATTAAGGTGTAGTGAGACATTTCAGTAAAGCATAGATCCCTTGTAAGCTTCATGCCACCTCCTCATACTTGAAATATTCATTTCAGTTAGAATGAGAAAGTAAGTAAACATGGCCAAAATATTATTCCATAAGCTATTAAATGACATGAATATTTGATTCAATATTTTATAGGGGAACACATTTTGTAGTTTCTTTTTTAGAAACATCATCAAATATCAAAATAAGTAAAGGAGTTCTGAAGAAACTATATAAGAGGAGCATTATGTCATTACTAAACAAGTTATTTCATATTAGTTATAAAGATTAAAGTGAATAAAATATGAAATAAATGCTTAATTTAATAAAACCTAATAACACATGAAATACTATGTTTCATAAGTAGTTAAAGAAATAAAAAAAAAAGATAATTGATATATTTGTCCATCATGTGGACAAAGGTGAAAAACACAGCAATGAACATTCATAGAGAATTGCTAAAATTTCAATGATATAGAATGCACTATCTGTGAACCTCTTTTTTATGGCTTGTACTATTTTATTAATGCATAGTCTTTCTTAGTAGATCAAAGATTTTAAAATAAACATTGTATTTAATTCCACAAATTAGTTTTTAATATTTCATCTTTATGTACTCTGGAAATTATTTTTATATATGGTTTTATTATTATACTATATTTTTGTTCTTCTCATTTATATTTTTCTGTTTCATTTTACATATGTGATGGTATTAAATTCCCTCTAAATAGTTATGATTTTTTTATATTCCCAGTTGTATATTTGATCAATTTTGTAGCATTGAACTTATATTTATATTGTTATTTTCCACTCCTTTTCTCATTGTCATTATGTCTTTGCTTTTCTGATTATGTATATTCTTTTCTTATATTACTTGAAAACATTAAATGAGAGAATACTTGCTTTTAATAGGCTCTTATTTTTCCTTTTATATTTATTAATTATTACTGTAGACATAGATGGTGTGTAGTATGAACATGCATTATGTGTTTATGAGGTATAATAAACAAGTCAGGTTAGTTAGCATATCCAGCATTTCCATCTTCTTAATGGATACTAAACACAATCAGTAGAAGTAATGAATGTTAGTGTTCTATATTATAATGGGACAACTATAATTCATATTAAACTATTAAGTATTTTATTAGTAATTAGAAGAGAGAAGCTTAGAGTCTCCAAATATAAACTAATGATAAGGAGATGAAAATGTTAATCACCCTGAGAGAATTTCATTTTCTTCAATCAGGTACATACAGTGCTGCTGAAAATCTAGTTTAATTCATCTTTATCTACATTCTGCTCTGCAATCGTTCCCTCTTGTAGGTTCTTTCTATTCCACATGCTGTTCAAGTTAATTAAAATGGTGCTCATGTTTTTTCTCTCTTTGCAATTTACTTTCTTCCTACACTATTGTACCAAAAATGGGATCTGTTAGATTTGCTAACACAATTAGGGTCCAAATAGTCAAACAGTCCCACAATGGCTTTCATCAATCTGAAAAGCTCCATTTAATCCAGTGAAGGTAGGAACAACTGGTCACTGTTATATTTCTTTGTCTTTAAAAATGTTCAAATGCATAGTATATAGAGTCACTAAATTCCATGCCTCACACAAGTGGTAAGTAAGGATTACCACAAGTACTGGATTATTGATGCTGTCTATAATATCCAGAGAGACTAGTAAATTTAGATTAAATCAAATCAGAGGGCCAATTCCAGGAACCATAAACTAACTTATAAAAAGGCATCCTAAGAATTCTATTTTTCTGGAGTTATGATTTGTACCAAAATCTGTATTAGGGTTCTCTAGAGGAACAGAACTAAAAGCAAGTGAGTGAGAGAGTGTGTGTGTAATTTTAAAAGGGGATTTATTAGATTGTCTTATATAATCAGGGGCTAGACTGGCCTGAAATGGACACCTCCTAGCTAGAGAAGCTGAGAAACAAGTAGCTGCACAGCCCCAAAAGCAGGAAGCCTCAGAATGAGAGATACCATTCGAGCAGCTCCAGTGTAAGGCTGAAGACCTAGATGCTCTCAGGAGATTCTCAGGCGTGAGTTTACATGTGAAGATAGAGAAAAAGCTGAAATGTGAGGTCCATGTGCTGACCACAGCAGAAAAAAAATAATAACAATAATTATGTTGCTCAAGAAGAATCAAGCTCATCAATGTTGCACATACTTTCAGTCTTCTTTTTTTTTCATTTTTTTTTTGGTCTCTCTGGGCACCCAGCCTACCACTCAATGCCACTCACATTCACAACATGTCTCTCTTAAATTCACTGACCCACAAGCAAATTATCTTTGGAAGCAACCTCCTAGATAGACCAGAAATATGTTTTACTAATTTCCCAGACTTCTTTCCATTCAATCAAATTGTCAATCAACATTAACTACCACATTATTATACTTTAAAAAAAATCAGACCCCATTTTTATCTGGATCCAGCCCTTTCCCAGAAATCTGTCTCTCTAAAATGAACAGTATCTTCACATTTATATCTAAGACATGCATCAGTCTTAAATAGTTTAATACATACATAAAATTCACATTTTACCATCTTCTATCATTTTGGTTTGTGAATGTATGATCACTTCCCACCCACATTGTTCTAATCTTTTTCTTTGCATTAAGTGCCTATTTTCAAGCCTGTTTGCTCCGTTTTGAGATCAAAATCACTTTTCTGAAATGCTTATAAGGTCTAGTCTCTCCTTTGTTATAAACTTTTATATGTAGCTGCACATAGTTATCAGGATTAATATACAAGATCTTACATTTGCTGACCAGGTCTTGCCCACCTCTGCAAGCTATTTCACACAATACTCTCTACCTTTCTCTCAGGCCTGCTACGTAGACCTTTTCCCATTTCTTCAACTGTATATTTTCTCTTGAGGCTTTTCTCACAACTTGCTCACAAACTAAATCAACTTTCAACTCCCCCCCCCAACTTTTAAAAGACTAATTCTTAATCATTCTCTAGAATTCCTTATTTTCAACTTGTTGATTTATCACTAGAGTCAGTTTTCTGCTTAAAAGTTTCCATTAGCAAAATATATTCCCCACTCATAGCATATAAAATTCCTGTTAGATTAAAATTCCCTAAGGAAAAACACCTTAGTTCACTCCTATAGCTCTGAGATTTCACATGATATCTGCCACACTGAGTTGAGATAGTAAATGCTAGTAGCCAGAGCATGAAATTTATATATTTTTTTATTTTCTTATAAAGGTACAAATTTTAGTTTGATAATATTTTGTATTCAAGTTCTTCAAATACAAAAAGAACCTCACTACCATTTGATGGAATATTGGCATATCAAGTTGACTCTGAAGCTCTTTTTATTTTCTTTTATTCTATCTAAACCGAGTTGTAGAATAAATCTGCTTGTACATATAATAAGTTAATCATAGAAAAGTGAAAATAAATTTACTAAAGCAATGTATAAAAAATAGTTTTACTAACCTGCAGGTAATACAATAAGCATTAATTAAAAATAAACCTAAGTTTGGTTTTCTCCTGGGTGATCAAAGATTGGTTAAATTGTTATAACAAATATTTCTGTTATTATGCTAAAATATGTGAAGGCTGTATGTCATCAGTTTATATAGGGCATTAAAAGTGATTTTAGAAATTAATTATAACATGGTTATTACATGGTTATAACACTTCTAAACTAGAAACCATGTTGTTTAAAAACTCAGTATTATTACTTTACACCCTCCCCCACCTTTTTGTTTTTGTATTTGTAGATGGACAGCATGCTTTCATTTTGTTTGTTTATTTTTTTATGTAGTGCTAAGTATCAAACCCAATGCTTCACACATGGTAGGCAAGTGCTCTGCCACTGAGGTACATCCCTATCCCTACTTTAGCCTTCCTATGTTACAAATACAAAATGCTCCTTACCATCACATTTTTCCCACAATGGACATGCACCACAAGCTTTCTTGGCTGAGGCAGGCAGAGTACAGCAGTCCCTATCAGTAAGAGTGTAATTTCTACCCTGACAGTGAAGAACATGCAACTTGCAAACTGTCAGACTCAGTATCCTTTGGCTTCTCTCATCTCGAGCACATACATCCAAGGAAGATCTGAAAAGAATTTTTGACTACATTATTTACAAGATCTTTGTTTTTAAAAGCTGAGGAAAAGAAGTAAAAAGTAGACCTTTGAGGTCATTACCCCACAGATTATCACCCACAGCAAAAGATGAAACATCAACTCAAATTCTTTTCATTGGGGCCCAAACCCTTCAGAGCTTCAAAATGAGCATATTTACTCTAAGCATTCACAATCCTTCCAAGCATAGATACTGTGGGTTGATTTATTTTCAGCTAGGACAGATCAGATATAGCAAATTAGATGAGAAGGTAAGTTATGCCAGCAACTGTCAATGAATTAATAATAAAGGAGACAGAAAATTAGCAAAGATCACTCAGAGAGATTATGGTCAAATGAAACCATTGACCACAGGAGACATTAACTCCTCCCAGCCCAGCAGCCCAAAGATTTCATGTTCATAATACAGCATGTCTAAGAATTAATAACCTTGAATCCTCAAGGGAAGATAAAACTGTATTTTACAATGCTATTTTCTAAAGTGTCTATGTTTACAAAGTGCTTTAGAAATATTTCATAAAGTGTGCTACCTTTTTTCTTAAACATTGGAGCTAAAATGGTAAGAGACAGCTATTTAGAAATGTCACCACTGAAAACACCTACATTTCTAAATACTGACAGATAGATAAGAAAAGCATTATTTTGTGAAAACTCAGATAACAAAACATTTTTCATATACCATATGGGCTCAGAAAAACTTTACATTCACATATTTTATTTAGCTCTAATATTTTCTTCTTTTTTTTAACCTAAAGCTCAATTTATTTAAAGTTGCTTATATAACAAAAACATTTTTTTGTTTTGTATATAACTTTTTTCTCTGTTTATTTTAACTTTAAATAGAACTACTCAGAACAGCTAAAAGGGCAGAGACCTTATAATGCCACCCTATTATCAGTATCTGATACTGTGAAATGATACAAAAACTCATATCAAGTCTATAAATCACTGGCTGCTGATTAACTAAAGAAACCAGTAGAGTTGGAAAGAGAAGGAAAGTGATTAACAGAGAGTAATTAATAACAATTAACAGAGAGTAACAGCAAGAGTCAGAATGTTTCTGGGCTGACCGCCATTTCCACTTACACATTCAGTTATATTCTTCTGCACCAGAGGTTACTACACACAATCATTGTATGAATCACCCACAGTAGGTTCAGGAAGTTCTATATGGGTGCCAATGACCATGGTAATTGAAAACCAAGTATTTAGTTGGTATGTTAGTGTTTCAATTTTTAACCTTAAAGATGGTCCATGAGCTGAGGGGCTAGATCTAATTCCCTGTTTCTTCCTAGACCCTCCACTCTTCCCCATCTGCCTGGGAGGCCAGCATGTAAAGGTTACACTTCTTTGTCCTCTAGCTTCAGTTGGGTTTATTAAATGGAGAGCCCTGGTATAGGCAGGGAAGAAAGTGAGTTCAGCTGGGGTATTTATTCCACTGGCTCACTCCTGTAAGATCTCCTAAGGTCTCATAAAAGAGAAGTCAGCTTCTCCTCTGCAGCCATCTCACCTAGTTCTCTTAGTCTCCAGGTTTCATGAGTGCTCCCCTCCTCCTGCCTTGTCAGGCCTGGAGTAGACATATGGCCAAGCCTTACCAGTCCAGGAGTACTGCCCTGTGGCTACTAGTTTCCTTTACTCAGCCCTCAATTTTGTAAACCAACCTGCTAATAAACCTCTTCTTGTCCTAAAAAAAAAGAAATTAATTATAATAAATAATCTCAATAATCCAAAATGACATTTCATTAATTATTTATAAATTTAAATGTTAATTTGAGAAGCTGCTGATATTTAATTTTCAAGAACACCTGATTTGTTTTTACCTCTTTGGGAGCATAATTCATACACAAGAATTTCACACATTTCTCGTGAGCACACTGATGAATTCAGACATATGCATATATCTGACCAGCACATTTGTTAAGCCTTAATTTATTATCTCTTGATTGATATAACAGAATGTAGTAACTTATATTTGATTGACATATTCTATTATTCTTTTTATTCTGTCCATAATTTTATTTGTACCTAATATCTGAATTATGGACACGAAGTCTTACAAATTTCACAAGGTGGAGCCAAAAAATATTGTTTAAGAAACAGTACTAAAAAATCATATGTACTAGAAGATGTAATCTTTGTTCAACATGAATAATTCAAAACATAACTTGGAGATGTCCCATACCCAAGTACGATAGCTCTAACTCATTATTATTGACTCAATAATATTTTATGTATGCTGTATAAAATATTTACTCAATCTTTCCATTATTGTCATTCAATAAGATTCTGAGGAATTTTTTGTAAACATTAATAATTATATCTAAATACATTGTTTCATAGACACATAAGTCTCAAAAAATCTATTTGTTTATTTACCTACCTGTCCATCTATCTATCTATCTGATTCCATGGAAGGAAATGAAAAATGAAATTGCCAATTTGAAAAGCACATGTATTTCAACTATGATATTCATGGCAGGATTACTTCTGAAAGCTGTGACAAATTACATTTATTCATAGTTTAAGTGTATGCTTTTGCCTAAATCCCTGACAGGGTTAGGCATCATGAATTTGTAAAATTGCTACCAGCTTTGTGAAAATATACCAAACTGATGGATGTATAATGACATATTGTATCTACTGATATTTGTATTTCTTTGACTACATAGTTTTCTTTATTATTTCCTTATTATCTTTATTTAAATATTAAACATGTGCTCTGTTTATTCTAACCAAAATTATATTCCTTCAACTTCCTATTGATTTTATTTTATTTAAATTCAGCAATATTAAAATGTTCATATAATTTTACTTATTTACCTAATTTCATATTTATCTTTCTCCTTAGAATATAAGCTCTGAATATGAAAGAATTTATGGTTTTGTCCAGAGTTAAAGCCTCAGTAATATCAGATTTCTAGTCATACAGTAGAACATTTTTAAATGAGATAATAACAAAATGAGATGAGTTTAACAAAACAAAGAATTCTCTATACATCTAAACTGCTACTTGAAACATTTGATCACTGGTGCCCTACACATGATTTTTCCTACTTAATATTTCACTTTGAAAATGCTGAATGTGTACAGTAGCAGCCCCCTAGAAAACATCCTCATTGTTAGGTCAAGACAGAGAGAAATATATATGTGAAATATAAATGTCCATTTGTACTGATTGCATTAGGTCACAACTGGTTTTCTATCAACAACTTCCATCTTAAAAGGCAAGAATCATTGATTTAGTGGCAATCATTCTCAATATATCCAAGACCATCTACTGTGTTCACTATATGGGGCAGAATATGACTATGCAGAACCTAATATTGAGCAGAAAGCCAATATTGACTTCCTGTAAATGCCAAATTATTTCTGGAAACTGCTGCTACATTAGAGCCATATAAGCAAGATTCCAGGGGTGTAGGACCCAAACAACAACAACAAAAAGCAGCATATTGCTTGTCTCATGTTAGCAGAGCTTTTAATATGCACCACTTGCCCTTTAATATTCTGAATAGCTGAAGAAAACTCTGATATGATATCATGTCTTTTTGAAGATCAAATGTTTCTGTAGAATATGTACACAAAATACTGCAGAGATTTATTTTAATTTCATCTGAAAAAATGTTTTGATTTTAAGTTAAAAAGTATATGTCATTAATAAAGATCATGTGCCTTGATTAATAAGCAATGTCCTACACTCCATAGTCAGACATGTAGAATGAGAGTTTTCTGTATTCAAATTGACTAGAATCACATTTGTTGAAGTCTTTTGGATAATATATTTAATATAGGGCCATATTTGGCATACAGTAACTATTTTTCATTTGTATTTAATAAAAATATTGTTTTAGTGATAGAAATATTTCTACCCTTTAATTTTGCCCATTTTATGCAATAATATGTGTTTTATAATGAACCCAGTGTGTCTGAACTATTATCATTTTTGACATTTGTCCTTATGACAGACTGAAATCTTGGAAACTCTCCAGTGTTTCTTTGTTTGGTATTTACAATAGAGATTTTTATTGATATCAATTAATGTAAACATGATACAACATTGTGTGATGTTATGGAAATGTGTGTTAGAAAAATAATAAACCATATTAATATCTTGCTTAAAAATTGATTAAGAGCCAATTTAATTTGGTTTCTTATGGGACACTTTACCTGAAGACAGGTGAAGCATGAGCAAAGTTTATAGTAGCAAAAATAAAATAATGGCATTCTGTCCAAAACGGGCAGTGTAAATATACACAAATGCTAACACACATACACACATACACACACACACACACACACACACACACACACACACACTCAGAGAGACACATACTCACAGTAGGCAGGCATACCTCATCAAACAGGTCACAGGTATATAAATACAAATAAAGAAATTCAATTTTTTTGCTAATAATGTGTATGCTAGTGAATTCTCTCTAGTGAGTGCTACAATTTTAAATATATTTGTTATATATAAACCCAGACTCACTCTCTTAACCCAATTATGAGTCTTCATTCAGATAAACAACTGCAAGAAACAGTGAGGCAATATGATGTAAGACTGAGTCATTAAACTTCACATTTGAGAACACTCCCTAATTGAGTATAATCTAATATGATGAAGTGAAATCTTAAACCAAATAAAAGTCAATTAATCTGAGTCTTTTCAATTCTATCCTTATTGATCATATTTTGATTGAGATATTCCAACAAAGTATCATTTCTAAAAGCTAGTTTCCAAATGTAAGCCATTATAAAATCTTTTGAACATAAGTATAAATTGTAACACAGTATTCTAATCTTCAAATCCACTAAATCTTTTTATTCTCATATTTTGAGACTTCACCTAAGTTTCTAGGTCTTTAAAAGAAGTAGATGACTTTCATGGTATATAAGGTTGTTTTCTAGCATAGAGAAAATCTGAGAAAAATTCCACTGTAAAAATTAAAGATGGCAATACTATACTTCCAATATTTCATATTTTATGGCATTACTATTTGTGTTTGAGGCAGACTGAAAATCTATTTTTATTATACTTTCTGAGATGGCACTTTGAATTTAAGCTCCATTTTCCATGGCTTATAGCTTTTCCACTGAATACCTTTGGCGCTAAACTTTATCATTATGGTTCTTAACCTAGAATGAAATGATTCAGAAAGTTTGAAGGAAATGTATTTTGTGGTTTTTGATTTAAGTAACTACAGGGAAATTCTTTTGGGCTGTTCAAAAATAATACACAGATAATTTTTTATTTCTGAATCACTCATTGGGAAACATGATTTGTGTTAAAAATATGTATAAGGCAATTATGTTCTATAAAATGTATGTGCATATATTTAAATTACTTACATATAATCATGAGTAAAATATTGAACATATTTTTCTTCTTCCTCTGTTTATATCCTAAAATTCTCTATGATTTGTCAAAGGCATCAGAAGTTTTGAATTGTAGGCTTTTGTAGGAAATACTTCTGTACTGAATCAAAATGAGAAATCTTATTGCAGGAGTGACTAACCACCTATTAAAGACACAGGACTTTAGTAGCTATTTAAAAGTAGTTTGTCATTTTTGCAGGCTGTCAAATTTCCCCATTCTCCCCTTTCAAGTATACATACTTAAGTCTATTTTTATACCCATTTCATAAAATCAAAATTTAAAAAAATAATAAAAGAAAAAATCATAAATGATGAAAATGACTCAGACTCACATGATATCTCACTCAGCTTTGGAACATTTGGAATTTTCAAAAGAAAAGGGGAATAATCATAATCATGTCTTATACAGTATCCCTTTTAGAAACAAGGAAATAAATTTAGCCACAAGCAGTACTGACCACAAGCACAATATAAGTGACTTTACCTCATTCATATACATGAACAAACACATAATACACATATGTGATTATATGTGTGTGTATATATATACACACATACACACACATATACGTGTGTATATCCATATATACACATGTATGTTTATGTGTATACATATATCTACACACTTATTCATATATATATATATATATATATATATATATATATATATATATACACACACACACACACACACACACACACACACACGTGATATATACAATCTATCCTGGGACACTCTTAAATTTGTATTGTACTTAAATAAAAGATAATGTTGAATGAATAAAAGACAGATCCATTTATATTCTATAATGTGTATTGTCTCTGAATGCTTTTATTGTAATTAAAAGAAACTGATAAAGGAGTACTTGCTTCTTAGTTTAGATGCCTATAATTGTAATATACAAATACTGATATGATTTTTGTTAAATTTATTCTACATGGTATTATAAGAAAAGCAATGGATGACATTTTGACTTTGAAACAAACTTTTAGACCAACCTATGACACCATGCTTATTTTTTTTGCAAAGTTTGTAATTCAGACATGTGTATTCCATGACAAGTAAGTGACTTTATTCATCTCATATTTTGAGAAATTATCATTATTCAATTAGGTGCTTTTATTTTTAAAGATCATTGATGAGATATAATACACATAGAAAATTGAGTGATCAGGAATATATAGCTCAATTAGTCGCATTAATTAAAAACATATAAGAAGAATTGTGTACAACAATAGATTTAACGGAAGCAGAAATCCCCCTCATACAGCTTTCCATTCTCACCTTTCATGAAGTAAACAGCTTCCTAACAATGTTCTTGAATAATAAAATGACTCTACCTATATAAATGGACCCAATATTACACCCCTTACTGTGTTTATGACATTGGCTGCATAAAATTGCAGTTTTTCTTATTGAGATGAAGTAATGTTCCAGAACTTTCAATTTAACAGAACTGTGACTTGGTGTGGCCAATAGAATCTGATGGAAATTATAATTCACCTGTGGTTCTTAAAACTTTACTGGTTTTGTGTATTGACAATGTTCCTGTAGTTCTTAATTGCATTAAGTTGTACCTGGACAAACTTATGAAGAAATCTATTCTAGCCTTCTGGAGAAAGATGAGACTAAATTTGCCTAGACACAAGGCAACAGTGCATCCAAGATGATTAGAGCCATTAAAAGGACATGTGGCTCTAGCTAATCAAGAAAAATCACATAAGATCAGAAGAAATATAAAGTAGGTCATTTTTTAAAAAAATAGTAGTAAATTCTTGTTACTTTAAGCTGCTTTTAGCTTTGGTGTAGGTTAGAAAACAATATTATACGCTGAAGTCTAAAGTCACTTGAATTTATTTTTCTCAATATTGCCTTTAGTATTATTGTTCTCATGTAGTTCAGTTTTGTGTCATATTTATTTCTATAGAATCAACATTAATCAACACTTATTTTTTTATTTGTCTGTATATTGGTATCATACTACATATTTTTTTTCTTACTAGAAAGTTTTCTAACATTTTTTGGGTGCAGTGAATTATACTCCTCAGTTTTCTATTCATGTGAAAGTGGTTTATTTTTGACTTTTACTATTAAATGGTTTGTTTGCAAATGGGGATATGAGTAGAATTTATTGTTTATATTATTTCAGTCTTTAGAAAATGCTCTTCCTTTGTCCTCTGCTTTCCATTATCTCTGTAGAAAAACTGGCTTTCAGTCTTAATATTGTTCCTTTGAAGATAACAAAATAACATGTTTTATTCTGCTCTGACAGTGTTTTAATATTTTTCTAATTTTTATTCTCATTTGTTTCATTCTGATGTACCCATTCTGATATAATTTGTTGTATATCTGCCTTACATAGCCTTCCAGAATTTCTCAACTCAGTCGACTTCTTTCCACCAATTATTTTCAATTGAAATATTCTGGATTCCCTATTTTCTTTCTCTTCTCCATATTGAACTTAAATTTCATGTAGTGAATGGTTATGCTATGGCTCCTATTTTTCACTTCTCATATATTTTTATTTTTTGTGTTTTACTGGTTTCAGTTTATATATATCTATATATCTATTTCTATATATATATATTTTTTTCTATTGTCCTATATTCCATTTCACTAAACCTATGTTGGCAGCTTGTCTATTTTTTAATCTTGGCATTAAAAATCTGTAGAAGTACTGAGCACTAGCACTCTGGTGAGGGGAATCCACATAGATGTGCAACCAGTGGAGCTTGCTGCAGTTGGGGCTAGAGACTGTGGCTCTCTGCTTGTTTCTGCTGCCCTGCCAACTTCCTAGAGCAGAAGAAAAGCTGAGTATAATAGCAATTAATTTTCCACTCAGACTATCTCATAGATGTGTAGAATATATTCATTTGAAGTAAATAGCCTTTTCTAACTTAGAAACAATTTAATAATTGCTAGAATTAATACTTTGCTCAGTTCTTGTTGGCCAGGAAAAAGAAACACATTTATCATTTACTATATAAATGGGAGTAAAATATTCTCAACATTAAATGCTTACCTTATATTATTTTATGTCTCTTTTAAGTGCAAAAATAAATCATACTCTTTATAATATTCTTTTCATAAGATAATACACTAGTTTGTTATTAACTCTCATCCTAAAACATTATAAACACACTTTAATATCTCCAATGTGAATTTATTAATTGTTGTAATGGATCAGCAATAGATAAATCATTGCAGAGTTCAAAGTCTTAAAAACAATTTTGAAATTAATAAAAACACTAGAGACATGGGCAATAAGGTATTGGTATGCCTCAAAAAGAATAATGAAAAGCATCTTAAGTGGGATTGTGTACCTATAGGGTGCCTTCACACAGGCTGTCTCTGTGACTTTGAAAATGAACGAGACTCATCTGGATTACAAAGAAGAAGTACATCTAAACCAGCAAAACAATAGAGAGCAATACACTTTAGTGAAGTAGAAGAACCTAAGAAATTGAAGAAAAATATATCATTCCATAATATCTATAAAGAGTTTCCTCGTGGTCTGGAGAAATGTGTAAAATATCAGTTGAAAGTGCTAATATTTTAATATTTATGCAGCATTAAATATTAGACGGTTGATGCTGTGGTGCATATGAATATCAGTTAAGGTCACCATTCTTCTACCCTGTCACCCTTTCCTGAGTCTATAAATCACCCTTATACTTTCAGATTTATTTTATTGTTTAGTTCTTCATGACAGAAAGTGCAACACTTGTTTTTCTCCGACTTATTTTGCTTAATATGATGCCCTCTAGTTCTATCCATTTGACTGCAAATCACAGGATTTAGTTTTTCTTCATAGTTGTGTATATATTTTCTGAATCCAATCATCTGTTGATGGACACCTAAGCTAATATCATATCTCGGCTAATGTGAATAGTGTTTTAATAAATGCGGACATACAGGTATCTCTTTTGTATGCTGACTTATTTTTCTCCTGATATATATCCAGAAATTGGACAGTTGGATTATATGGTATAAGCTGATTAGCCATTTGTCTTACTGGGATACATAATATTAATAACTTACATCCAAGGTTCTCAAACTTACCTGAAGTGGTGTTCCATTTTATTGTCAACATTTCTATCATGGTGTCTAAACTATATCCAAAAATTAGGAAAGTACAGAAAAAAAAGATGACTATGATTTCAGTAGAATTTTATGTTAAACTAATTTTATTTATGTCATCAATTTTTACATGTTATGTTTTTCTGTGTTCATTATTTACATAAATAAACATAAAACACATTTAATGTAAAAGTCATGTTTACATACATTATTGGTTAGATTAACGATGAGTCATGTAGACTAAATTATTACCTAAATAATGCACTGAATCATAGAATTAGGGTGTGTTTCTTAAATTCCTAAATGCTGTATATTGAAAACAATGATACAAACTAACATAATGTATGAAAATTTTCAATTCCAAAGATAACCTCATTTTCTGATAGTAAGTAAAAACTACTAAAGCAAATGTTTAAAAAAAACAGAAACAAACTATATTCCAATGATAAATAAAAGTTCAAAGGTATAATTTCCTTTTAGAGTGACTTAGCTTGTTCATTCTGTAGTTTTAATGAATAAGGCACATAGTTGATATAAAAACAAAAAAAATAATTGTAAGCTACAATTTAGATAAATAGTACAGCAAGTAGGTTTTCATAGATGAAATTATTCACTGGGGTCTTTCTGAATCTCATTTTCATGATAAAAATAAAGAACTCACAGTTATATTGCTATTATCAATAAATTTACCCTTCAAGGAGTACCAGTACAAGGTTGTTGACAGGGACAAGGACTTAAATCATGTGTGCATTTTTATTTCTCAGTTGCTCTGTTTTCCATGACTTTACTGTAAATACTGGAAATGAAGTAGAAAAAAAAAGACTAACTTTCATACAGGTAACAAAAAAAGGATAATAATTCCACCAAAGGAATATTTTGTTGTACTGGACTTCCCTTATATATTTTTTGCTTGCTTGTGTTAATCACTAACTATATCAAATTCAAAAAGTTATTTTGCCTCTCTAAGACTCAGTTTTCTTTTTTTAACTAATAAAAAGAATGTTTCCTTCACATATGAATATCAGATGAGGTCACCATTCTTCCACCCTTGATCTCTCTCTGTCACCCATTCCAAAAATGTTCTGAAATAACCTAAGCAATACCTTCAAATCATAATAAGGATTAATAAATTTATATTCTTCTTCCTTAATATTTATTTCATGCTTTTTCTAAAATAATATTTACATACTATTTTAATTGAAATTTGATTTCAGACCAAACACAATTTTGTATAAACATTTTAATATATTTAGCTTTCCCTATTTAATGCCACATATAAAGACATAAAATCATGGACAGATATCTCACTAGCACTAAGCTTAAACAATATTTATAAAGATGAGTATGTTTATATTATGTAAATATTATGAAAATATTCATTTAGTGTATCAAACACTCACTTTCTAGAAAAAAAAAGGTAAGAAAAGCATAGTTTTAAACATTTCAGAAAATAAAATTATCACAACATTTTTAACAAAATTACATATATACATAGTATGTACAAATGTCTATATAGTGCATCTATTTTTATAAATATGTAGCTCATACAACATTGATTAATTAAGTGGATTATTGGAAAGCATGTTTCAAACACATATTTATATCATGGTCATCATTTGTTCTTCTACTGAGAGTGTCAAATTAATCATTTTGTGTAGTTAATCAGATATTTATAGCATTCACATTTTCCCATTTGTCTTCTAATTAAGAAAATAAAAGGATTAAAATGAATGCTTATTTAAGATTGTCTCTAAATCTTTATGCTGATCAATTTTCCCTCATCCCCTTAGTTACACTTTATTTTATTGTAAGGATTTTATAATAATCAATCATCATATGCTTCTTCCCTGCACAGAAGATGCATGGATTTGCTGCAGTTTGTTTATTTGGCTTTTCTGTCAGCAATTATACTGCCAAAGTAAATTAAAATAAATTGTAGATTTTACAGATTTTGAGGTAAAAATTAATGATAATTGCTAAAATTGTAGAGCAGACTTATTGGGAGTATAGACAAATGAATTAACTTAAGACTAAGACACATTCATCATATAAAATTATTAATGAAAAATTACTGATGAAAAAAGAAAATTTTTCATCTCTCTATATTTATTTCTACTGGAAACTACATGTGAATGAACAAACAGAGTCTTGAAATTTAAATTTTATTTACTGTTGAATTTTATTGTATAATGAAGTTTGTCATTTTTAATATTACTCTCTTGAAGTTGTATTAGGTGTTCATGTGGATTCTTTCAAACTTGCCTCTCCTACAAACCCCTGACACACAGCTATGTCTCAATGAATATCTGCCAAAGAATGTATGGATGAGTGAATGAATTATTTTATTTTCATTGTGGTCTTTAAATTGGTAAGAAAATGAGTTTTGCATGTGATTTTAAAAAGAAAAAGGAAAATGATCAATGGAAACTTTTAGTGTAAATCATAGTATATGTTTTGTATGCATTGGAAAATGCCTCATTTCTAAAATGTTCAAATCTCTAAAGCACATGGAATTTGGGTAAATTTGTTTCAAAATTAAAGTTGATCTTACCTCTAACTTTTTAGTGATCTTGCCTATTTTAAAATAGATATTAATGTGAAAAGACCTCACTCTCGGGCTTGGGCTGTAGCTGAATGGTAAAGCATTTGTGTTATGGGGAGCCACTTCAGAAAACACTCTTAAGTCCAAATTCAAATAGTGAAATCTTTATTTATCAGGGCAGGGACTGTCACCCGCCCATAGAGACTGAAGCTCTGTGGGAGAACAGCATCTTCCTGGCCTGTTTCCTAGGAACTTAATAGATGAAAGCCACAACTCATCATGCAAGCAAGCCAGTCACAGAAGCTAGAAAAAACGTGATCAGCTTTGCAACTCAGTTAACTACATATTGGGTTTGAGCTGGTGTTAGACAATCCTATCTTGAGTTTCAGCAGGTGGTTAGCTTGATCAAGAATCTGCTTCAAAGTCTTTGGTCACCAAGACCACCATATCCTGGGTTCAGTACATCTTGTGGGGTACAAAGTACAGAAAACAATATATTATAAGAAAACAGCTTTCATTTCAGTTTCTCAGAAACAGCTCTTATAACAGTTTTGTTTGTTTGTTTTTTTAAATAGAAGGCAACAAAATAGAGAGTTAGGCTTGTCTATGACAGTTCTTGCTTTATAATTGCCTTATCTAACTTATCATTTCTATAATCTATATTTTTTACTAATTTATAACTTCTATCTTATATTCTTACTGATTTTATTGATTAATTTACACCGCAACAGTTTGCCTCACTTATGTGGGGCTCTGGGTTTGATCCTTAGGACCAAATAAAAATAATAAAGTTACTGTGCGATCATCTATAAGTTAAAAAAAAAAAGAGACTCACTCTTTCATTTCAAGAGTATACTGTTGGGGCTGGGGCTGTGTCTCAGTGGTAGAGTGCTTGCCTAGCATTTTGGGGGCACTGAGTTGAATTATCCACACCAAATATAAATAAATGCAATAAAGGTTCATTAACAACTAAAATATATTTTATAAGAGTTTACTGTTTAGAATATTTAAATTTTGTGATTAACACGATGTGAATTTGAATCTCTTTTGAAGCTAGTGATAGTATTAGCCATGAAACTGAGCCTATTTTCCATTCTTTAAGCTGTGTGACACTTTCTCAGTTTTTGTCTACAGAGGTATTGGAAAGCACAGATTATTCAGCATGAGGAACACACTTCTCACATGGTGAGTTGTATTACAGGCTGCATTTATTATCTATAGCTCTTGTCAGTGTAGTGGTAAGTATATCTCACAGTTGGATACACAAAATTAAGTCACTTAATGGATTTGTAGTTCAGTTGATTGAGGTCCACAGGTCTCTGTGCACTTCTGGAAGACATTTTATTTCTTCTGTAATTGTCAGTCACTGTCATTTCCACTTGATTGCTGTTCTGTGACTACTCAGAATATAGAGAACTTTAAATGGCCTCAGAACGGTGGTAAAATGGTGTTTAAAGTACTTTTACACACAAACACACACACACAAACACACACACACACATACATATACACACACACACACATAAATTCCTTTATATTGTCTTAAAAGTTGTTTTTTTTCATGATAGAACTGGGATGTGCTTGGTAATAGTAAGCACAGAGCTTTGTATTGGGTTTATTAAGCACAGAATAGAACATCCAAAGATTGAAAAGAAAACAACACATCACAACAAAACAACAACAACAACAAAAACTCATAGAAGAGATAATTTTAGTAATATCAGAATTTCAACATAGAACTCAAAAGGTCCCAAATAATGAAAATTTCTTTAAAAAAACCCTTTGGTACTTTTACACATTTGAACTCTCCAAACATAGTTATGGTCCTTTAGAAAAATAAATTCACACCTCTTTTTTTTCTTTGGAAATGTGTCTATACATTTTTTTGACACATCATCTCAGGAAAGAAATCAAATGTTAGGAAAGGAAGTTTGGCTCAAAATGATTTAGTGTTAATAGTTCAGCATTGTTAGGATCTTGACAGAATTCAAGGAATGGTTCTTCATTTTTCAGTGCCAGAAACTTTCTGATTCAAAAATCACAAACAGCAATTTTTTCTTTTTTTTTAATCTCATTGACTCTGTGAAAACATTAGCAAAATTCAAATAAATAGCACTTTTGCATTCTTGAGAAGTTCTGAAAAGCTGACTGAATTCCATATTGAATCCTCAAACTGGCCAGTGATCTAAAGAGCTTTAACAAACACAGTAGAAGATAAGTGGTAAAATTTAATAAACATACATTTTTTAGCAGCTTATATGGAAATACCAGAGTTAAAAAATAAATAATACATATGTAGTTTTCACTATTAAAATATTTATTGATACTTTCTAGAGATCGAAATACAAATTTAAAATATCCTTTTGATTGCTAAGAACATATTGAAGAATAAGAAATCAAATATGCTTCTGTTTATATATTAATAAGTTCTGGAACAAAAGTTTTATTCTCACTAATAAAGTAACATTAAAAAAATATGACTTAAAAGTTACCTAAGTGCAGTTTTGAGAGACACAGATATACATATGAATGAAACTTTTAGAAAAATAAATGTGGCTTGATTGGATGTGGCTTAGATTGTAGCTCAGTGGTACAGCACTTGCTTAATAAGGTAATCGTGAGTTTCTGGGTTTGATCTCCAGCAGTATAAAACAAACAAAACAAATGAAGAAAAACTTTTTTTTTTTTTTTTTTTAGAATTAGAGAACATATGATCATAATTTTGTACATAGGAAAGTGAGTATAACTAGGGTAAGTTTCTAACTAGACAGACAGTTACATGCAGGTGGAATTAAACATTCTGTTGTTTGATTATTATGTTCTTCAATTTTAATAACTCACTTTTGACTTATTAAATATGACCAACTCAATGAATATTCCTCAAATTTGCCACTATGTGATGCCTTAAAATGTTTATTTAGAGCATTAAGTCAAAATCAAAAAGTCTCTAATTTAGAAATCATACACACCTATTTGAAAAAGTTTTGTTGAAAAAACATACAACTAACGATTATAATAAATACATGAGAAAAATATGAGAAAGACAAAAGTCAAGGATGCAAGAGCAATATAAAAAGCATTCCCAGACAGAAATAAAATGTGGGTGGTCTGTATTTGGAAGATCCAAATTACAGAGTGATATTACATTAGACATAATGGAAAAAGCAAAAGTAGTGGTAGGAAATTTGCCTAAATGAGCATTGACATTGGGACTTAACTATTCAACAAGAGGATTAGGTTTCAAAAGAAGACTCCAGATCATAGGAAGACAAAGCCAGACTTGAAAGTAGTTGAACAAATTTAGGTGAGTACTTTAACTCAGATGGTTAAATCATTAACCCACTTATGGTAGCTAGCCTGTCATGTGAAATTCATATGAATTGTAGAACTAAATGGGGATTTAGTGCTTCTCAGGATTCTTAGGAACAATCTTACATATGATGCATGTTTAAACCATTTTGTGAAGATAAGTTGGACAAATATTTGGGAGTTAAATTCTAAGGGAATAGAGCCATTAAGTGTGCAACCAAATGGGAATTTTCTACTACCTACATATGGCAGGTTATAGGGCAGGTTTTCAGCAGATGATTGAAATATTTGGTACTGCTTATACACAATTGAAACAACTATTATTTCAAATGGAAAAATTTGAGTATTATTTGATGCAAGTATACTTTAAGCCATGCTAAATCAATTCTATAGAACAATATTGTATGCATTTTTAAAATACATTTGATTATTTAATATAGGGTAATTTAAATTAAAAGATGGAATGACTTAGCTATTATAAATCTCTCATTTTGGTAGGCAACTTCCACTAATTTCTAAAGCTCAGATTTCAGATATCCATTTATCTTATACTCTTCTACTTTGTATTTTTACATTACACATGTCAAAAATAATCACTCAAATAGTTCTCATCATATGATTTTTATTTACAAATCTGAGAATTACAAAGCAGAAACAATATCATTTTAATATTTTAGAATTCAAAAGTGTTACTCTGTCACTGTTAAAATTTATTTAAGTGTCCATAAAGATAATTATGATTTAATCATACTGAACAAATAGTTGTTTTAAATACAATTTCCATCCAGAAAACTTTGGAAGTTATCTTTTAAAGCATGTATGATTGAAGCTGTTAAATGCCTTTTACTTCTAAGGATTGATAGAATGTCTAAAATTCTATATGAATTATACAATTTATAATTTAACAGTAGAAAAAAATTGGCTGCCAAGCTGAGTGGAGGAGGTAGAAGGCAGATATCAAAAAGTGACAAGATGGCACCATGGCAGGGATGACCACGGTAGAGAAGGTGAGGCACAAGATCCAGGTTCTGCACAGCAAGTTGAGGATGCTGAGGAGATGGAGAAAGCTGGTCAGGAAAAGGCTGAGGCTGTGGTAGCCTCCTTTAACTGGAGGAAGAGGAGTTGGACCTTGCCCAAGAGTGCCTAGCTATTGCCCCGAAGTGAGAGAGGTATGAAAGTTATTGAAAATCAGGCCCTGAACTATGAAGTAAAGATGGAACCCAGGAAATCCAACTCTAAGAACCTAAGCACATTGCAGATGAAGTGGATAGGAAGTACGAAGAGGGGGCTTGTAAGTTAATGATTATTGAAGAAGATTTGGAATGGCAAAAGAATCAGGTGAGCTTGCAGAGTCTCCTTTCCAAGAAGTGGATGAGCAGATCAGAATGATGTGTCTGAGGGCTACTAAAGAAAAGTATTCTTAAAAACCAAGATCAACATGAGGAAGAAATAAAGATTCTTACTGATAAGCTCAAGGAGGCAGAGAACACTGCTGAGTTTGCTGAGAGTTCTGTTGCCCAAGTAGAAAAGACAATTGATGATTTGAAAGATAAACTGATATTCACAAAAGATTAGCAAGTTTGTACAGAAATGATACTGAACCAGACTCTGCTTGAACTCAATAAGATGTAGACCTCCCCAGGCCTGGCCCGAGGCTGCTTCACATGCTCTGCCTGTGGGGCCAGCCAGACCAAAGCTGACCTTGAAATTGAGGGCTGATCTTCAACTGGAAGGCTTCTTTCTCCTTGACATCCCCTGTACTGCCACACCCTTGTCTTTTCCCCCAAACTGTCTTTGCCTCTTCCCATAAATGCCAGCTGGGCTACAGGCTGAACACCTTTGGAAGTAACATTTAAGGGAATGTGAGCACAACATGAAGTGTCTTTAAATCAAATTCTGATGTACATATTTTGTAATTACTTTATGTTTTTAGAGTAACCATAAACATTCCAAATAATTCCACAGCTCTAAGGAGCAATCTAATTCCGTTCTCACTTTTGGAAGGTAACTTCCCAGTCTAATTCATATTGCCTTCTCCACAGAGAAGAAAAACAGGAATGGGGCTACCCTACTGAGAGACAAATAAAGTGTAGAGAAATATTCCACTATCTAATTCCTCTGTACAAAGTACCAGCCAAACCAGAAAGGTCATTCCAAGAGGAGTTTGCCAAAAAATAAAACCATGGTATTCTACTATTCAAGATTTTTTTTTGTATCTTTAGATAACGTTATTCTTTTTATTCTTTTTCATTGTGACCAAATAAAGATGATCATACTTCTGTGACATTTTGTTTTTGTCGTGCTGGGGATTAAATCCAGGGCCTTTTTCAGGTTGGGCAAGTGCTCTCCTTGTGATATTTGTGCATGGGGCACCTGGGCATTTAGCAGGAACCAGTGTTTCTTTTTTTTTTTATTGTTGGTTGTTCAAAACATTACATAGTTCTTGATATATCATATTTCACACTTTGATTCAAGTGGGTTATGAACTCCCATTTTTACCCCGTATACAAATTGCAGAATCACATCAGTTACACTTCCATTGATTTATATATTGCCATACTAGAGTCTGTTGCATTCTGCTGCCTTTCCTATCCTTTACTATCCCCCTCCCCTCCCCTCCCCTCCCCTCCCCTCCCCTCTTCTCTCTCTACCCCTTCTACTGCAGTTCATATCTCCCCCTTGTATTATTTTTCCCTTTCCCCTCACTACCTCTTGTATGTAATTTTGTATAACCCTGAGGGTCTCCTTCCATTTCCATGCAATTTCCCTTCTCCCTCCCTTTCCCTCCCACCTCTCGTCCCTGTTTAATGTTAATCTTCTCATGCTCTTCGTCCCTTCTCTGTTCTTAGTAACTCTCCTTATATCAAAGAAGACATTTGGCATTTGTTTTTTAGGGATTGGCTGGCTTCGCTTAGCATAATCTGCTCTAATGCCATCCATTTCCCTCCAAATTCTATGATTTTGTCATTTCTTAATGCAGAGTAATACTCCATTGTGTATAAATGCCACATTTTTTTTTATCCATTCATCTATTGAAGGGCATCTAGGTTGGTTCCACAGTCTTGCTATTGTGAATTGTGCTGCTATGAACATCGATGTAGCAGTGTCCCTGTAGCATGCTCTATTTAGGTCTTTAGGGAATAGACCGAGAAGGGGAATAGCTGGGTCAAATGGTGGTTCCATTCCCAGATTTCCAAGAAATCTCCATACTGCTTTCCAGATTGGCTGCACCAATTTGCAGTCCCACCAACAATGAACAAGTGTACCCTTTTCCCCACATCCTCGCCAGCACTTGTTGTTGTTTGACTTCATAATGGCTGCCAATCTTACTGGAGTGAGATGGTATCTTAGGGTGGTTTTGATTTGCATTTCTCTGACTGCTAGGGATGGTGAGCATTTTTTCATGTACTTGTTGATTGATTGTATGTCCTCCTCTGAGAAGTGTCTGTTCATGTCTTTGGCCCATTTGTTGATTGGGTTATTTGTTATCTTGTTATCTAATTTTTTGAGTTCTTTGATCATCTCGATAGATGCGGAAAAAGCATTCGACAAAGTACAGCATCCCTTTATGTTCAAAACGCTAGAAAAACTAGGAATAACAGGAACTTACCTCAACATTGTAAAAGCAATCTATGCTAAGCCTCAGGCTAGCATCATTCTGAATGGAGAAAAATTGAAGGCATTCCCTCTAAAATCTGGAACAAGACAGGGATGCCCTCTCTCACCACTTCTGTTCAACATAGTTCTGGAAACACTGGCCAGAGCAATTAGACAGATGAAAGAAATTAAAGGCATAAAAATAGGAAAAGAAGAACTTAAATTATCACTATTTGCAGATGACATGATTCTATATCTAGCAGACCCAAAAGGGTCTACAAAGAAACTATTAGAGCTAATAAATGAATTCAGCAAAGTGGCAGGATACAAAATCAACACGTATAAATCAAAGGCATTCCTGTATACCAGTGTTTCTTTTTGTGCCAGCATAGGCTCTGTGGAGTTTCGTCCTGAAAGCTGAGCACTGAACTCTCTAAGCTCTTTGTCTTCCATATAAGATAATAAACAAACAGTTTGATTGGATATTCTTCTACTATAGAGTTGCAAAAGCGTCACCCATAACTGAGTTACAACACAGTCAGGAGAGATTTACCACTGAGTTGGCATGCATGCTAAGTGTGACACGTTGCCTTTTCTTTGTTCTGGAAGAGCCTCTAACATTCTACCACTGAGCCATAGCCTCAGTCTGAGACCAAATTTTTCTTCCTTCTCTATCCACTTCCCCACTGTTCACAGAATAGATTGTGGGTTCCTTAACCTTGAGGTGACCTCCCTTGCCTTCTTGCAAAAAAGATGTTTTTTCCACTGACTTAGCAATAAAACTGGTGTTTTGCCACTGCAGGCCAGGGGAGGTCTACTGATCTCATTCATCATCCCATCAGGTTTCTCTGAAGCTGCTATCTCTAGAAGTGCCATCTCATTGTGCTTTGTGTCAGTCAGTGCTAGAGAAAGCTTATGTACAAAACTCTTTAAATTTTATGATGTTTGGAAACTTTGCTTCTTTGGGATTCAGATACCTTTGTATCAGTCAGTGCTAGAGAAAGCTTATGTACAAAACTCTTTAAATTTTATGATGTTTGGAAACTTTGCTTCTTTGGGATTCAGGTACCTGGCTACCCTATCTGTCTTTGAGAGTCCTACAGTCTGGGCTGGCATTTTGCTGATCTTTCAAAGTTTCTTTCCCAACCCCAGTCTCCACTTTTAGGTGAGCTTTCTGTGAAGTCTGTTAAATCTATATCCTGCAATTTATTGGCTTAAAATATACTTTCCTTTTTTGTGGTTTCTTTGGGGCCAATTGGGAGAATAAAAGAACAATAGTGCAACTATTTTGATTTTGAATATTGACAAGAATCTTTTTGAAATAAAAACCATTACCTCAAAAAAAGAAAAGAAAAAAATTCTGTAGAGTAAAAGATAAACATGTAAATGGAAAGAGTTGCCTTTTAGGTTGTAGCAATGTATAATAATTTATAAAACATACACAATTTTACTTTTTTCCTCTCTCCCTCCAAGTTGATGTATGTTTTCTAGTTGGTTGATTTTTAAAATAATGAGAGAAATTTAAGAATAATTTTTACATTATTCTTTTTAATTCCTGCTATTATAAAATATGAGACCATATAAAGAATGTAACAATTTGCCATTAAAACTAAAATAAAACAAAAAATTGTTATGAAGAAAAAAATTATAATAAATGATTATATTATGTACAAAAATAAGTGTATTGTTTAAAGTTTCCTTTTTTATATTTTAAATGTGATGACCAAATAGCATCTATAATAAGAGAAAATCTCTGTGCATGGTCAAAGTTGCCTATTATATTTCTCATATATAATTAATGTATGCAAATTGATGAATTTAGACCCATGCAAATACCTAGACACTTTCACCAAAATCCAGACAGTAAACCTATCCAGCACTTTCAATAGTTGCCTTGTGTAATTTTGCTTTTTTTTCCATATATCATAAGAATTCTTAACATAGTATTTATTCTTTATCCAATTTAAATTCGACAAAGTACAGCATTACTTTGTAATGTAGTGGCTGTTCTTAGCAAAAAGGTATTTTTTAATTGGATTAAATACTTCAAAGAGACTCTCAAGACCAAAGTATTATTAAATGTCAATATTTTTTTAAGTTTCTCTTTCTTAACTTTTTACCAATCCATATTTTATTGATAAGAATCCAATGAACTATGAATCCCAAAAAGGAAATTAAGCCATATGTGTTGGTGTCTAATTGTATAATTATTTCAGAAGAGAATGATCCACTACTGTAAGCTGTTTAAGTAAGTAAAACCAGATTTTCCACCATATATAATTCCAGTATAGTTACACATACTTTCAAACCCTTTTACATCTAAAGAACTTTTTTATGTCATAAAGATACTGGAATTAAAAATTTTGATGCTGCCTGGTTATTTATTCATTAATTATATATATAGGGGTAGAAATTTGTAATGTTTTAATATGTCAGCATTGATTGGCTTGTAATGACCCTTGATTTTGTTATTTGGCTAAAATACCCTAAAGTACATTAATTTATTTTGAGCTTATGCACACTTTGTTTCTCATATTTGTAGTTGGAATATCAACTTTCAAGGTTATTAAAATCCATGGTTATTAAAATTTTATGATTATTAAAATTCAAATTTAATATTTATTATTTACCTCTCAATCCAAATGGATTTTCAATTTCCAAAATCATTTTTATGTCTAGAGATATCTGTTCTCTTCTCTGTGAAAGATAGGATATTGGAATAAGATTCAGGAGATCTTAACTAGAGCCTTAATATTTCACTAATTTTTGAAATATTTCAGATTTTCACCACTGAATAAATCTTATAAATCAAGATCCTTTCTAACACTGAGTCTAGGGCATATCCAGGAAAATTCTCAAGAGGTATTTTGTTGTTTGTTTGTGGTCCCCTATCACATATATTTTGATGCTGTTTGGTAATTTTAGTCGATTAACCATGAAATAAATTATGTATTAATATATATTTATGGAATTTAATTGACCTACATTATGTTGATTCTGTGTATAACATGTAATAAAGTAAGTTAAATTCATACATAATTTTTTTCCAATTGAAATTGATTGAAAAGATTATAAAACACATTTGTTCTGGTTCTTCCCTCCATCTTTTTTGTTACCAATATTAATTTTACATATATTCCAATAATTTCTAAATTTATATAACCACTGCTTCACTTTTTTATTCCAAACTCAAATATCTCCACTTGGAAATACATTTTAATTAACTCATATTAATTGTACATATTAAAAGAAGTCAGTGTGACATTTGTACATGCTTACAATGTACATTGATCATATCCCGAGTCCTTCATCAACCACACAATCACTGCTTCATCTTTCTCTATTCTTCATTCAGAGCAACAATTTTTAGTTTCTATATATTGCTGCAGGCCAACTACAACAAAATAACAGGGGGGGGGGTCGTGACGAACAACTTGTGTATGTTGATACAGCAGGAGTGGGAGCCATTTATTGTAAGACAACAGAGGTATTTATACATTCCACACAGCTTATCTTAATTAGCATAAACTAGATACAGCAGTCAACCAATTAGAAATCTCCACACTTAAAGGCTCGCTGGAGTTACTTCACAAACCATTCCCTCTGGCATTTTGCCAGGTGCCATCCAGACTTGTTTGTAGACTCTAACATTTCTCTGGCAAAATGCCAGGTGCCATCCTGACTTGTTTACAGACTCTAACAATATATGAGAAAGAGCATGTGGTACGTGCCTCATTGTATGCAGCTGATTTCACTTAAGATAGTGTTCTCTGATTGCATCCATTTTGCAGCAAATGACAGGATTTCATTGTTTTTTATGGCTAGTGCTCCAATTTTGTATATATTAAGAACTCAAGAATTTAATAATAAATATAATTGAAAGACTTGGAAATCAATTGAAACTAAACTGCATTTTTGCTTTTCTTATTAAACCTACTTTATCTTGAAGCCTTCCCACATTCAGCATCCTTATTCTTTGTTTCTCTAGCAAAAAAAACTGGTAAATTGCCTTTTAACTTTTTAATCATACATACAATATAAACACGTCTAGAAATATCATGGGTCCTTGTTTATCACAAATAATCACATCATGCAACCTTGTTCGCTACTACCCAGGCTATGCAGCTCCTGATTGGAATATTACGATATCCTTAGACCTAATGTTCTTTAACACCTCCGCTTCACTAGAATTTATTCTCAACACTGCAGACACAGTGTTCCTTTTGAAACCAAAATAAATTATTTTGTGACTTTCCATCTCATTCAGATTAGAAACTCATTTACTAATAGTGATTAAAAAGACCCATCATGATTTTCATTTTGGGAGTCTTGAATATGAAATATTTTCACATTAATTTTCAGTTATTCCTTTTAAGTTAATAATATACCTGGATTTTATTTTTATACATATATATTTATTACATATATTTATATACTTTATATTATATATATATATATATATATTTATATACATTTCATTATATTTATTTTATATAATTCAGTAAATTACAGAACTAATTTATTTTGGTTTCAGAGAATTAGCCAATTTTCCCAACATAATTTATTAAGTATCTAACTTTTTCTCACTGACTTACAAAAAACCTTTTGATATATAAGATATTCATATATATATATATATATATATATATATATATATATATATATATATATAATATGTGCATATATATTATCTCTGTTATATTTTATTCATTTATTTTTCTCTTTTTGTTATTACAAGTTAAAGATGACTTCAGCTATGAAATACATAAGACCTCTTAACAGGTGCATTTTTCTTTGTTCGTTGTTGCCAGATTTTTCTATACACCTTCGTATATATTTTAGAATACATTCATTCAGTTCCTTCAAAAATGCTGTTTCATTTGTTTAGATATTAGCATGAATTTAGAGATTATATTAGAGTAGAAAGATTTTCAATAGTTTAGATTTCTTTTTATATATAAGAACATAGAAAATTTGTCCAGTATATTGTAGTTTTTGTCTTTTTTAAAAATTGATTTATTTATTTTAATTAGGTATATATGACAGCAGAATGCATTTTGATTCACTGTACACAATTGCAGCACAAGTTTACATTTCTATGTTGGTACACAATGTAGTGTCACACCATATGTGCAATCATACATGAATCAAGGGTAATGATGTCCATCTCATTCCACTATTTTTTCTCCTCCCATGCACCCTCCCTCTTCTCCCTCCCTTTTTTTCCCAGGCCTCTCCCTTCCCACTGAAGGATCAGCATCCACTTCTCAGAGAGATCATTTGTCCTTTGTTTTGTGGGGATTGGCTTACTTCATGTAGCTGGATATAACCAACTCCATCCATTTACATGTAAGAGCCATAGTTATATCCTCTTTTATCCTGAGTAATATTTTCCTGTGTATATATAAGACAGTTTCCCCATTAACAATAGCCTCAAAAAAATGGAAATCAACTTAACAAAAGAGGTATAAGACCTGTATAATAAAAACTACAGAACACTAAAGAAAGAAATTGAAGAACACCTTAGAAATGGAAAGATTTCCCATGCTCTTGGATGATTAATATTTGACAATATTGATTAATATTGTCAAAATGGTCATGCTACCTAAAACATTATACAGATTAAAAATGATTCCAATTAAAATCCCAACATCATTCCTTATCGAAATGGAAAAAGCAATGAAGAAATTCACATGAATTCATCAGAGACCTAGAAAGCCAAAGCAATACTTAACAAGAAGAATGAAGCATGAATTATCACAATAAAAAACCTTAAACTATGTTACAAAGCTATAGTAATACAAATGGCATGATATTGGCACCAAAACAGACATATGGACCAATAGTACAGAATAGAAGACACAGTGACAAACCCACATAAAAACAATTATCTCATACTAGACAAGGGCACCAAAAACATACATTGGAGAAAAGATATCCTCTTCAACAAATGGTGCTGGGAGAACTGGAAATCCATATGCAGCAAAGTGAAAATAAATCCCTATCTCTCACCATGCATAAAACTCTACTCAAAGTGGATCAAGGACCTAGGAATTAGTCCTGAGACATAGTGCCTAATAGAGGAAAAAGTAGGCCCAAATATTCATCATGTCAGATTAGACCCTGACTTCCTTAAAGAGACTCCTAAAGCACAAGAAATAAAATCAAGAATTAATAAATGGAATGAACTCAAACTTCTGAAAAGCCTTCTTCTCAGCAAAAGAAACAATCAATGATGTGAAGAAAGACTCTACATTTTGGAAGCAAATTTTTGCCACACACATGTCAAATAGAACAGTCATTTCCAGATTATTTAAAGAACTCAAAAAACTCAATACCACAAAAACAAACAACCCAATCTATAAATGGGCTAAGGAGCTGCACAGATAGTTCTCAGAAGAAGATATATGTTTCATCAACAAATATATGGAAAAGTGTTCATCATCTCTAGCAAATTTGAGAAACACAAATTAAAGCTACTCCAAGATTTCATCTCATGCCAGTCAGAATGGCAGTTATTAAGAATACAAAAAACGATAAATGTTATCGAGGATGTGAGGTAAAAGGTGCATCCACATCGCTGGTGGGACTGTAAATTGGTGCAGCCAATATGGAAAGCAGTATGGAGATTCCTTAGAAAACTTGGAATATATTATATTTTTAAAATGCAGTTTTGATAGGATAATAATAATGATCTTCTGAAAATTGCTACAAAGTGATTCCTATTTTTCTATTTTCTATAAATACATTTATAAATTAGGGATTTTTTTTCCATAGAGAAATTTCATGAATATAACATGGAAATTTAAACTTTCCTTTCTTTTTTCTGGCTTATCCCTGACACAAGTTACCATCTGGGTTTTGGCTTTCTGACCCACCCACCAAATACAATGTTTCATTAGCATAAACTCTGTAACTGGTTCCATTTTAAAAGTTCTCTCAAGAAATCTGTGTGAAACTAGAACTATATATTTCCTGATCATTTGGACATTGCTTTTAAAATAGTACTTCATCTTTACTCTGTGTAAACTACCTTCACAATTAATTTAATTATTAATTAATTTACTGATGAGTTCTCCAGGTTTTCAATCGTGTGTGTATGTGTGAGTGTGTGTGTGTGTGTGTGTGTGTGTGTGTGTGTGTGTCTGTTGTGGGGCAGGTCCCTCAGAGAACACACTCAGTCCCAGTTTAGTCCAAATTGAAGAGTCTTTATTCAGCCAGCCAGCCAGTGAGTACTCTCGGCAGGACCCACAATTGTCTCTAGAAAGAACAGCCTTGAGTCTGAACATTTTAGGATACTTAATGCCAAACACCACATCTGGGTAGCTGCAAGTGAGAAGGTACAGAAGATGAATTGTGAATTTATCGAGATGATGCAATGGGTACATTGGTATTTCCCACAGGACTTTCCAGGTTGATATAGCAGCAAGCAAGCAGTAAGAAAGGGGGTCAAAATTACCTAGTTCAGTACAAGTTGGAGAATGATTATTAACATCTAGACAATCAATCTCTGGCAAGTTACATTGCACAAGACAAATAGAAACCAAAGATAACAATTTTGCATTATATAAGAATTGCTTTTTGTGTTGCCAAGTATGCCATGCTAGGGAGGTTTACTGAAGAGGCTAGTGAGAGAGAGAGAGAGAGAGAGAGAGAGAGAGAGAGAATGCCAGGGAGTGGGCTTTTATTGGGGAACAAAAAATTCCAGGGAAAATCCCATCCAATGAAGGTTAAGGGGGGCAGAATCCCAAGATCAGGGGTGACAATTGGGTCTTTGGGGCAGTGGCCAGACATGCCTCTACAGGGACAAGCCTTCGGACCTGGGAAAGGGTGGAGAAAGCTCTAACACAGCTGTGTCTAAGCTCCTGTCACCCAGCCAGGGAAGTAACTCAAATCATGTGTGAGGATGGCCTCCCACAGTTACCTAGCATGGCATATTTGTTTGTTTCAACTTAAAAACACCATTTCTCATTACTAGAACACAAAGAATTTTCTCTCCTGTTTTTTGGGGAAACTTACAATTGTATAATAAGTATGTACTGAAGTGTTTATTGTATGATATAGACAGAAATTTTTATTCAGATAAATTTTAGAATCAGTTAATCAGGTGATAGAAATATGTCTCATGGGTTTGTGCTGCTGTTGTAAAGAAAAACAAAGGGAATTAGAGTGGTGGTACATATCTGCAATCTCAGCAACTTGGGAGGCTGAGACAAGAGATTTTCCAGTTCACGGCTGACCACGGCTATTTAGCAAGATCCTGTCTCAAAATAAAAATGAATAAATTAAAAAAGGTCAGATATCTAGCTCAGTGGTATAGTACCCCCTGGGCTCAACTTGCAATAACACATGCATGTGACATGCGCGCGCGCACACACACACACACACACACACACACACACACACACCTCTGGGAATCTACTTCCTCTCAGTCTTTCTCAGTTTCTAGTCATAAACTTGTAGATTACTTATAACACCTTAAAAAAAAAGAAAAGGCAAATGTCATGTATGTCATTGTCATATTGCATTACTTAGGGAAAAGTAACAGGAAAGAAAACTGCACATGTTCATTATGAATAAAAATATTTTCTAGGATATTTCCTTCCTTCCTTCCTTCCTTCCTTCCTTCCTTCCTTTCTTCCTTCCTTCCTTCCTTCCTTCCCTTCTTTATTTTCTTTCTTTTGGTACTAGAGATTGAACCAGGAGCACTTTACCAGTTACTTATATTTCCAGACCCCTTTATTACGTTTTCATTCTGAAACAAGTTCTTGCTAAGTTTCCCAGGCGTCCCTGAACTTGCAAGGTTTCTGCCTCAGCCTCCCAAGTCATTGGTGTTATAGATGTACAATTATTTTTAATTCACAGTTGAGTCCATGGACATAGAACTGATGTTATTTGGAGGTCTTACATTATTTTAATGGGCCTAATAGTTATATTTTGTTTCCTCATATTGCAGTACAAAATGAGGCAAGATATTTCAGGATCACATCTTTTTTTCCTTTTCTGAGATCTCTTCTTTTGTAATGCATTCATACTTTTTGGACATGTTTAACTCATTTAAATAAATAAACCTTATACCATTTGGTTTATTTATTTCCCAGGATTGTTGACTTTATTAACACAGATAAACTTCCTCCTCTAAAGCAATGATCTTTCATGATAATAAAAGAATTCTTGAATTCTGGGCTTTTTGCAGTTACTAGCAATGGGGAGAAGCACACATGTACAGAGTTTCACATAGCTATGGTGACATTTGCCTGAATACTTGGGTTCTCAATATAATGTACATTTATTATAGAACTCATTCATTACACAGGAAGTATACATGGAGATACTCCCTAAATATAGCCATGACACCAATGGATTTAATGAATTTAAGAGTTTTAATCATATCTAAACTGAGAATTCTGGCCACAAGTATATAAGTGACCCTTCTTTTACTCAATTTCTTCATGCCCTTACTTTTGAGTGGAAACCTTATTTAATCACATGATATTTGAAAAGATAATTTTTTGTTCAAATAACACCTATATGAAGAATTGTCAAATTTTGTATTTGTCAGAAAGGCTTTATCATTTTAAAATAATGACGAGTTGACAAAGCATTAAAAGCATTTTCTTGATTCTGTCCATATAACTTCCAAGCTTTGTGAAATTATAAAACTTATTGTTTTTCATGGCAAACTCCAGCTACTACATTTTAGGTATTTTATAACTATTTTACATCCATTTGCTGTAAAAATTATAAATTATTTTTCTTCCCTACTGCTGGGGAGTTTAGCAAAGTAGGTCTACTGATCAGTTTTCATCACTATTTCCTATACCATGGTGAGGTTTCTAGTACTTCGAGTCATAAACTTTGTCATATAGGCAAATTTCATCCATTATCCAGTGTTTATATATACATTATGTGCCTATAACAAATATAATAGCCAAAAAGCATATATATATATATATATATATATATATATATATATATATATATATATATATATATATATATAAAATGTGTGTGTGTGTGTGTGTTGGATCTTTGTAATTTATATCATGAATCATAATAATTTCTTTATAATTTTTCTATAATTGAAAACTATTCTCCAATTATAAGCTTTCCTGTAGTACTTCATGTTTTTCTGTATCTCTGCTACAGTATTTCACATATAAATTCATTTTGATTTTCTTATTTTTTATCTTACTATTTAGAGCAATTATCCATTATTTCAACTTTGCTTTTTTTATGTGTTCTTTTTAGTTATACATGCAATAGAGTATATATAGATATATTTATTTTAACTTTTCTAATATTAGCATTAAGTATAGTTTATTTCAGAAAAAAGGGTCAACAGCATTAGATATCTAGCATCCACATGTTGCTACAGACAGGACCAACTTTCATGAAATTATGTTGGTCTATTTAAAAATCTAGAGGGGATCTTGAGTTTCTTCCCTCCAGTTTAATGTTGGTGACAAAGTTGATATGTTCTGGAACACGGTACAAAATAATTTGATTACATTAAAGTCCATTCAAAGTTGGTCAAATCATAAAAGAGTTTTCTGGACTGGCCATAGTTGAGGTATACATATGGGCTGTAGGGAAAATGATTTTGACAGTATTTAAAGAAAGAAAAAAATACTTTTATGGCTCATAACACACAAAAATAATATAAATTTTCAACTAGAGAAATAATAATCATCTTACATTTTTCCTCTCAGCAACTTTGCTTGTGACTATTATCATAATATCAAAACTTAGCTGCACACAGCGGTGTATGAATTCATGACAGTACCAGGTGATTGGAGGATATAGAGAGTATGTTGTTCTCAGTGTTCAAAAATAAATACTAATGGTATTTATATTAGAGATCAGTAGACATTTTATTACTGGTAACTGGTAAAACTGTCTAACACCTTCTTTTGTCCTCTATAGACAAGAAGTATAATATGGAGGCAGGAAAAAAAAAAAATATATATATATATATATATATATATATATATATATATATATATATATATGAAGAAACAACCCTGCCAAGTTGTAATGTACTAGAATGTCTTGCTCTGTTTCTCATTTTTTATGCCCTTATTGGCCAGGCTACAACAGTACACTCAACTGCATTTAATGACTTTCATTACTACCTCTTATTTTCTAGGTTAATGACATATTGAAAGTGCTAATGGCATAAAATTTTCAAATAGCTCACACACTGTTCATGAAAGAAGCAGTATATTTTACTTTATATGCATATAATTTTTTTTTTCCTAGTGGATTAACTGCAACGTTTTACTGCTTTGTAATTTCTCAATTTAATTGAAAGGAAAAAAGTAAAATAAAAAAGCACAGAGTGTCAATGTGAGGTAGTGGTTATAAAAGGGCATTTTCATACTCTCCCCCAATGACTGCAAGAGGTGTTAGACAAGCTGGGAAAAGGAGTGTAGAAAATCATGAGTTTCAGTTGGCTTCTGGTTTGTTCTTTTGAAATCTGTGATACATATCCTACATTATGAGAATCCACTTGTTATTATAAACAAAGAGCCAGAAAACATGTAAATTTTAATTCTTAATCAGCATCAAGTTTTCTACCTTGAGTTTCACAGTTCACCTAAGTACAAATTACTGAAAAAAATTTCAATTATATTATATTCTAAAAATCTTCCAAATGACAACTTTACTGTTTTAATTTACTGCATTCAAATTAACAATAAATGACATTATTTCTTTTTATGTCCTTTTGAATCATGTATTCTTCTCCTTATTCTCTATCATGGTGCAAAAAACATTGATATATTTTGAGTATTTGAGACAAGTTTTTTGGATTTTTTTTTGGTGTGTGTGTGTGTGTGTGTGTGTGTGTGTGCAAGTAAGTAAAGGAAAGAACAATAATAACTATACGATTGAGTCATAGCAAGAACAAGGCTTTCCCCTTAACTTCGCCTTCTGAGAAAATTAAGCATTTTCTGTCAGTAGATTTATAGTTCAAGATAGAGTTCAGTTTTAGAAGCTCATTAACTTCTTGTTTCCTTAGCAGCAGTTGAGTGTTAAACTGATGTTGTACATGAGTTTCCTTTGAAGTGCTTGGGCTGGTTCTTTCTATGTGCCTTCAATTAAAGAAGTGTTCTCAGAGAATGGGGACAGGGAGACACAGAACAGGACAGGAAGAAAGGTTTGCCAGGTTGTAGTTTGTGCTGGAAACTAGTTTCAGCCTGGTTTCTCTGGAGCATGATTTGTACCATAAAGATAGTGCAGTGTTAAAGCTGGGAAATAGATCCTTGTATCCCATCACCCTGCCAGTTATTAGACTTGAACCTCTGAATCTTTCTGTCATTCCCCACTAAGGAGGGCAGGAAAGGAATTTTTTCAAAGACAGGAACAAGAGTGAGAGCTTGACAGCCAAAATGTACGGCAGCTGGGGGATGAATGCACTGTCCTGGGAAAAGCAATGTAGTTGGTGTCAATAGTCTCCACTCCAGACTTGCTAGCTTGAGAAATGTTTCTATGTAGACTTTATCATTCACCATGGCCAATCTCCTTTGGGTCAAAGGTTTACCTTTGATGTCATAGACATATAAACCATCCTATAAAGACAATTTTTATTTCAATCTTCCCAAATTTCCTGTTTTTCCTAGTTTTTGTTATCTTTGAAAATTACCTATTCTGATGTAGAGAACAAACACCTAAAATCATACTCTTCTCTCTAGAATCCCCTTATTCTATCAGTTAAACATATCTACATTTTTTTTGTTTTTACTGTCTCTTCCCCACCCCTGCCCTACTATATTTAACATCTTTGAAGGTGATGATTTTGTTGATGTGTATATTTCACAATAATTAGAGTCAAATGTTTGGAACTCAATTAACCTTGGTCTAATTAACAAACACATCTATAGAGATCTCACAAAAATAGTAACTGTATTTCATTCTTTTTTATATATAACAATGTAACTATATGATCAATCTTAAGGAAATAACTGCAGAATTTTACTGTTGCTGTACATTCTCTTTACCTTCCTTTTATCAGATTACGTATTGTCACAAAATAATACAATTATTCCTTTGATGTTTAACTCTTGATCTGTGCATCTTAACTCAGCATCCTTCACTAATCAGGTCATAACTTTCAATTTAAGACATTTTAAAGGATTGGAAAAACTAAACAGAAGAATTTATTAATGGTCTATTATATTATGCTATGAAAACAGAGAGCATAATTTTATATCCCTATGGAAAGTACATTGACAATACGTTTTTTTTTTGTATTTTGTCTCTAAATAAGAAACAATTCACAGGAGGATGTTTTCTTCTTAAAAATGCATTCTAATATTTATGCCAGGAAGTTATCCTTCATCTTAATGGTAGCATGTTTGATGCATTAACACATAGAACTTGGAGTTTTGATTTCCTGCTGATCTGCTGTTATGTCACTTAGTCTTCTCAGGAGATAGCTGTCTTGAAAATATAAGGAAAAAAAGACAAATGAGAACTCCAGAGACAGATGCATGTTTGCTGTATTTTCAACCATAGACATGCACTGGATATATTGACCCTAAGCAAAGAGCATCAGGTGTACTTCCTTCAAGGAGAAGCTCAAATAAAAACAGCATAAAAGGAACTTTAAACATGTATGCTGTAATTACAAATTACAAACATCAAATTTCCTCTTGAAATATTTAGTTTTCAAATCTAAATATTTCATAATGTTAAAATAAAAAAAATAAGGAAACTAAGTATCATGAACTGCAGGAAATTGAATTTTAAACAGAAACTGTCAGGCAGCCCTCATCTGTCTTTCCAATGAGGATATCAATCAAAGTTTCTTATTTCCTTCAGTACTGTTTTCCTTACTTCCAGGTATTGCAGTGGAAGAGAGCTGAATTGAGTTTTGTCTGATTTACTAGTGTTTTATTATTTAACCCTTCAAAAGTTTCTGTAGGAACAGAAAGAAATCACAATGTGTTTCCCATAATAAACAGGTTTTTTTTAATAGTTAAACTAAAAATACTGTACACAAAAACTAAATCTCACTTATTAAATGAAAGATAATTTAAAACAGGCAGTATATTTAGAGAGATATATCTATATACCTATATCTATTCATCTATCTATAGCTATCTCTCTCTCTCTCTCTCTCTCTCTCTCTCTCTATATATATATATATATATATATATATATATACACACACATCTTGCTTTTGCTGAGGTTGGCTTTGAACTCCAGGTCTTCCTGCCTTAGCCTCCCAAGCCACTGGTATTACAAGCATTTGCCACCATGCCTGGCCCATTAATAATTTTAATTATTACACTTTCAGTCATTTATTTTTTGCTGGGAGCCATCAGCCAAGTAGGTATGACAAATTCCTTGCCAGCTTACTCCCATGCTGTCTAGTGGAAGGACTTCTGAAAGGTGACCTTGCTCAAGGACCAGGGCAGGATCCGTGTTTAGGGTGTTCCCCCTTTAGAATAGGGCAGTTTAGCATAATAGGAGATTAGGGTGTTCCCCCTTTAGAATAGGGCGTATCCTGCTGCTGAGTTCCTCTTGAGGGCTTAGGGTCAGACAGTATATTTTGGGAGACAGAAGCCCATGCGGAGTGGATTTGGGCAGAGAACGTGGATTCCCCCAGAGCGTGTTTGTAGACGGCCGGTGTGAGTTCGGGAATAAAGAATTGCTGTTTGAATCTACAAGCTGTGTGGAGACTCGTGATTTGTGCCCAGCCAGAGACTGCGGCAATTTTTTGGTATTCTAAATAAAATAACTTTGTCCATGTAACCATACAACTCAAATGCCAAAACATAGTATTTTTAATAAAATTTTCATTATAATTTGTTTAATTTTGCTAAGTCTATGAGCACTGTAGTTATTATTGCAACTCTCTCTCTCCTCTATCTCTCTCTTTAAAAAAAAATCCAACATAATTTTACTATTCCTATATACTAGAAAATTTTCATAATATAAATATCACATAAATCCATTTAAAATTATTGTAAACAAAGAAATAAGTAAACAAATAATTACATTTATTCACAAGTCTACACTAGAATATGAAAGATAAATGAGTTTAATATTGCACCTATCAATAGACTTAGATACTATCATATGATTTGTTTGCCATTTATTTGATTTGTGTGTGTGTGTGTGTGTGTGTGTGTGTGTCTGTGTGTCTGTGTATTTAAGTACATGTGCTCATGTGCCTCAGAGTTTGGTCTGTACATTTGTATTCTAAATATCTGATCAATATTATCTTTGAACTTTTTCATAAAGATGAAAACATTTTGATTTGAAAGTACCAGCAAGCACATATCTTAACATTTCAATGTTCAATCATTGCACTTATACTCCCATTTATGGTACTCCTGATTTGCTAATTTTCTCATTTTCTCTTAACCAAGAGAGCCTTGTTTCTATATTTTCATACTGTTTCCTTATTCTTCAACTTTTCATTCAGAGAGACAGCTCAATTTTCACCTTGATGAGTTACCTGTGAACACTTATTTGTTTTACTTTAACAGAACTCTAACAGACAAGAGTGCTCTCCCTCTGTGTCCTCACATAAATTATCCAGATGATTGTGTGGATGACAGTACAGTGCTCTGTACCATAAGAAAAAAATAAATTACTTAAATAGAAAGGAGAACATTGAAAATGAATACACACAAAAAAAATCTACAAAACTTTTTTTACTTATTACTAAATTCAAGGAAAAAATCTTTACTTTTGATTATTGAATGTCTGACTTCCTGCAGATCAAAAAAAAGTATGATTCTCAATATATCTATTATTATTGTGGAAAAGAAAAAGCAATTTAAATTTGGTGCCTCTGTTCTATTTTTAATGCTAAAATAATTATAATCATATCAGGTAGCAAAGAAAATAATAAACAAGTATATTTATATTCACTGTATAAACTTGTACATATATAATACAATGCATTGATGATATTGATTTATTAATTGTATATTTATTCTCTTCTTTTGGTGATTTTCTTTTTAAGTTTACTCAAGGTTTAACAAAGTAGAGGGTTAAATTTTGTTGATATGTGTCTTTTCTTTAATTAGAGACTATGTTAACTAGATTGTGGCATGAAGACAAAAGATGGATTTGAGCAAAATAACTGAAGAAATGATGAAGTTTTCTATATTCATTTTCATTCAATATATATTATTTAATGCCTACGTTACACAAGTATTGTTTCAGTTGTGAGGGGATAAATCAGTGAATAAAGCATACCTCTGTCCTTAGGAGGTTTAAGCCTCTTGTAGAAGAGTTGGTTGTCCATTTGAATCTATGTAATGTACCATTCCTTGAAGAGTGATGGACCAATAAGAATCCACTGCAAATGATATGTGAAGGATAACAAGGCTCCAAGAGTCAAATGAAGATAAAGATACAAGTGGATTTGTAAATACCAGGAGGTAAATCAGGAATTCAAAGTTTTCTTATATGAGTAGAGAACATGATAGACAATTGCACTGAATTGATTAGAAATGCAAAGGATAATATTATGTCAGATAACTGAAAATGACATCTCAGAAATGTTTAAATGTTAAAAATATATGGGAAAAAGTTTTATAGATAAACTGCAATTTAAATTAAAAAAAAATGCAGATGATCCTTGACTTACAATGACGTTATATCCTTTTAAGCACAGTTAACACTGAAAATACCACAGGTCAAAATACATTTAATAAACCTTATCTACAAAAGCATCATAGCATTAAAATTGTCACCTGTTCTAATTGTAATCAATGGCACTGCTACCATCCAGCATCCTAAGAGAGTATTGAATGTCATATATCTAGTCCCAGAAAAGTTTAAAATTCAAAATTCATAGTATGGTTTCTTCAGAATGTTTATCACTGTGGCACCATCATAAAATTGAAAGGTTGTAAATAAATGCAACCTTAATTGGGAACTTTGTGTACCAAATTGAAGTTGAGTGACTTTTTCAAATGTCAACAAATGAAACATTTTGAGGGTGGTTAGCAATTTTTTGTCTTACTTTTGTAATTAATTTAAAGATTATTCATGTTTTCTCTGTGCCCCCCAGATGAATGTGGAGCTACAGAACTTGTTTACCCAACTGGATTTTGATGTTGCTTTGATCCCATCCCTTCTAACTATCCCCCTGTTTCCTCCCTTGTGGAATAGAAATGTTTACTTTGTATGGTTATATATTTGATATATATGACTTGCTTTTGATTTTTACAGGAGCTCATGCTGAGAATTTACCTTGAGTCTCAGGGGACTTTGGACATTAACTTTTGGGCAGTCTTGCAATTGTTAAGCCTATGGGGACTCTTGAAAATGGACTTTTCCTTTTAAGATGGGCATGAACTTTTGGAGGCCAGGGGTACAATGTTATGATTCAGATATCAATTGTCCAGCAAAAGCTCCTGTGTGAGAAAATACAAGAAAGTTTCCATAGGAAATGGTTGGGTTATGAGAGTCCTAACCTTATCCCTGAGTTTATCACTCTATAGGGATTAACCTGATGGTAACTATAGGCAGGTAGAGTATGGCCAGAGGAGGTGAGTCCCTGGGGGCATGCTTTTGTGGTAGCTCTCTCTGCATACTGATAACCACATCTTGAGTTGCTTTTCTCCACCATACTCCTTTGCTATGATGTTTTTTCCTCACCTCAGGCACTGAGAAATAGAGCTAGCTTGCTATGAACTGAGACCTTTGAAACTGTGAAACCCAAATAAACTTGTCTTTCTTAAAAAAAATGAGTGATATGATGGAAGTCCTTTTCTAAAAATATAAAATTTTATATTAAGTTGGTAAATATTATTACTAAAGGCTATATTCTTTTGTGAAAAGCAGCAGAATTTTATGAGTAGCCTACATAATTTTCTGTTTATAAACAGTGTTAAATTGCAAAAGTAGCCAAAATACACACATACACAGACACACACACACACACACACACACATACACACACACAGAAATTGTGAAAGATAAAGATAAAAAAATTGTTACCTATAACACCATTATCCAAAGGGAGGTCCTTTTAGTTACTGACGTTCTTTTGAAATGAATTTATACTCACTTAATTACTTATATATGTCATAATTGTTCATTTTAAAATGTATTTTATATTTATTTTATATTTTATTATAAAATCTGGGAGTACTCTGTAATGGTTATGAGAATTGGTTCAAAAAGAAAAGATAAGCTGCGTTTAACTTAGATCATCCATAAATGTCCAATATTTATTTAGTGTGCTTCTGAATAATTTCTTGTTACATCAGCATGAATGTTCTTTTTTAAAGCTTAAACTGATTTTTTTTCAGTTTACTTAGTCATATAATTTTTTAGTCTTTCTCAGGAAATAAAATATATGTTTAATATGACTGACACTGAGAAGTGCTTAATAAAATTGCTTCTCAATATATTTTCAAAGTAAGAAACCTGCATAAGATATAAAATTTGAGATTGATGTTAATTGTCCATATTTCAGTAATTTTCAAATCATGATCCTATTGTCAGTATTTTAGAAGAATATAAAAATTCTATTCAACATCAAGGCAGATAGGGCTTTCTTTTGTACCCAAACTATGAAAATACTTGTAAGAAAGATTATAAATATCTGCACATATGTTGATACCAAAAATATATTTTAATGTGATTTGATTCTAACAAGTGTTATGCTGGAAAGAAACTATGTTTTTAAAGAATTAATATAAGGTAAAAATAACATTAATTATTATATCTTATGTGTATTTATATTTCATTTGTATTCAATTAATACTTAATATCTCTGATGAACTTTAATTTTAGTCATCTTTTATTTTTCTTTTTAGGGGAAAAGCTCCTTGCAATTGGTTTTAGTGTTTTTTTTTTTAATTTTTATTGTTGGTTGTTCAAAACATTACATAGTTCTTGATATATCATATTTCACACTTTGATTCAAGTGGGTTATGAACTCCCATTTTTACCCCGTATACAGATTGCAGAATCACATCGGTTACACATCCATTGATTTACCTATTTCCATACTAGTGTCTGTTGTATTCTGCTGCCTTTCTTATCCTCTACTATCCCCCTCCCCTCCCCTCCCTTCCCCTCATCTCTCTCTACCCCATCTACTGTAATTCATTTCTCCCCCTTGTTTTTTTCCCTTTCCCCTCACTTCCCCTTGTATGTAATTTTGTAAAACCCTGAGGGTTTCCTTCCATTGGTTTTAGTGACTTTTTAAAAAAGTTTTCTTCCAGCTTATTTTTATATAGTTGACAAAAGAAAATTAGATATACTGAAAATGTAGTCTGATGAATTGATTAAGTTATATACTCAAAACACTTCAAGTATAAATTACAGTATTATTAATAATACTATGTTTAACATGCTAATATTTGGTTCTTAAAACTTAATTTTTGTAATTATATTTATTTATTAATAATTCCTGTTTTATTTATATACATGTATCAACTGCAATTTAATAATTAGATACATGTATACATTGTGTAATGACAAAATCAGTATAGCTAACATTTCTGTTGCAAATGTTTTTGAATTTTTGATTGACATTTAATAATATGCACATTTATGAATTATATTATGATACTTCAATACATGTATTCAGTAGGTAACAATCATGTCCTGATGATTAATGCTTCTAACTCCCTATCAGTACTTTTTGTTTGGAGCCTTCAATCTTTTCTCTTCTAGTTATTCATAAAATTTGTAATAGGCTATTTTGAATTATAGTCCCAGAAGTTATTCAGCTTTTGATTAAAGTTGGTACATTTTTACCAGCATCTTCTCACTTCCCCACTTCCTTGCCTTAGCCTGTGGGAACCACCTTTCTACTCTCTGCTTCTAAGAGTTCAGCATTTTTGGATTCACAAGTGAGGTCCTACAGCATTTGTCTTTCTGTATATGCCTTATTTATCATAACATCCTCCAGATTTATTCAGTTACTAATAAATTCCAGGATTTCTTTCTCTTTAAAGCTGAATAATTATTAATAGAAATATATACATAACATTATATATGGGTGAAAAATATATGTATTAGGCCTGAAATTGTAAAACTCCTAGAATAATACACAGGGAAAAGCTTCTTGGCATTGATTTAGCGATCATATGAAACAAAGTTAAAATAAATGAGAGAAACAAACAAACAAAAACTGAAAAGCTTCTGCATAGCAAAAGAAACAATCAACAAGATAAAATCACAATGCAGAGAATGGAGAAACTCCTTTTGGAAGCTGTATTTCTGATAAGGAGTTAATATCAAAAGTGTACAAAGACCCCACAACTCTACAACAAGGAATAACACAATTATAAAATGGGTAAGGACTTGAACAAACACTTTTTTAAAAAAGATTTTCTTTTTAAATACCATGTGCTAATTTCTTCATGCACTTTCACATATCTGCATTTTATTTCCCTCTGTCTTTATCTCCAACAAGATATAATAAGTAAATAGCTGGTACAGAATGCATACACAACCTTCTGTTGCTTTTCATGAAGAAGGGAAATTACCACTGTGTCCTTCCCAAATCATGTTTTGTTCAAAGACTTGTGTATCTGACTTTTTTACTGGCTCTTTCAAAAGAGAACCTTTGGGAGAATAAGTCATCAGGTCAGCGGGGTAGAGCACTTGCCTAGCACGTGTGAGATCTTGTGTTCAGTTCCTGGCAATATATGCACACACAGAAAAATGGCATCTTTGTACTATTCTTAATAATGCCACAAAAGTTTAGCCTATAACTACCCAAGCCATATGGTTATTTCTTTCACTTATACACAATTGTTTGTCCTTATTCCTACCTGTTTTTTTAAAACAAAAAAGTCTAAAAATTTTTTTTTTGATGAATGAAGTGCTTTCTGCTGTTTTGTTGTTGTTGCTGTTATTGTTTGTTGTTTGCTTCTTTTTTTTAACTTAAGAAATGGTGGATGTCTGGCTGGGATTATGGCTCAGTGGTAGAGCACTCACCTAGCCTGGGTTTGATCCTCAGCACCATGTAAAAATAAATAAATAAAATAAATGTATTGTGTCCAACTTAAAAAAAAATTATTTATTTATTTTTAATCATTTTAATTGATTTTTTAAAAAAATAAACAACATGGAATACATTACAATTTTTATTATACATATACAGCACAATTTTTCATATCTCTGGTTTCATATAAAGTATATTGACACTAATTTGTGTCTTCATACATGTACTTTGGATAATGATGTCTATCACATTCTATCATTCGTGCTAATCCCCTGCCCCCTCCCATCTTCTCCAACCCCTCTGCCCTATTTAGATGTCATCTATTCCTCCCATGCTCCCCATGCTCCTCTTCTTACCTCACTATGAAACAGCCTCCTTATATTGGAGAAAACATTCAGTATTTGTTTTTTTTTTTTTTTTTTGGTGGGGAGGATTGGCTAACTTCACTTAGCAGTATCTTCAATAACTCCATCCATTTACCTGAAAATGCCATGATTTTATTTTCTTTTATTGCTGAGTAATATTTGATTGTGTATACATGCCACATTTTTAATCCATTCATCTATTGATGGGCACCTAGATTGGTTCCACAGTTTACCTATTGTGGATTGTGCTGCTACAAACATTGATGTGGCTGTGTCCTTGTCGTATATAGACCGAGGAGAGAGATAGTTGGGTCAAATGCTGGTTCCATTCCCAGTTTTCCAAGAAATCTCCATACTGCTTACTATATTGGCCGCACCATTTTGCAGATCCACCAGCAGCAGTGTATGAGTATACCTTTTTCCCCACATCCTTGCCAACACTTATTGTTGCTTTCTTCATAATAGCTGCCATTCTGACTCTAGTGAGATGATATCTTAGAATAGTTTTGATTTGCATTTCTCTAATTGTTACAGATGATGAACATTTTTCATATATTTGTTAATTGATTGTATATTCTCTTCTGAGAAGTGTCTGTTCAGTACTTGGGCCATTAATTGATTGGGTTATTTAGTTTTTTTTTGTTGTTGTTGTTGTTGTTTTGTTTTTTTTTTTTATTTTGTTCCTTAGCTTATTGAGTTCTTTATATATCCTAGAAATTAGTGCTCTATCTGATGTGTGAGGGGTAAAAATTTTCTCCCAAGGTGTAGGCTCTCTATTCACCTCACAGATTCTTTCTTTTGCTGAGAAGAAACTTTTTAGTTTGAATCCATCCTATTTATTGATTCTTGGTTTTAATTCTTGTGCGATAGGTGGCTTATTAGAGAAGTTGGGGCACACTCACATGATGAAGATTAGGGCCTACTTTTCCTTCTATTAGACACAGAGTCTCTGGTTTAATTCCTAGGTCCTTGATTCACTTTGAGTTGAGTTTTGAGCATGGTGAGAGACAGAGGTTTAATTTCATTTTGTTGCATATGGATTTCCACGTTTCCCAGCACTATTTGTTGAAAAGGCTATATTTTCTCCAATGCATGTTTTGGGCACCTTTGTCTAATATAAGATAATTGCAATTCTGTGGGTTAGTCTTTGTGTCCTCTATTCTGTACCATTGGTCTACAAGCCTGTTTTGGTGCCAATACCATGCTGTTTTTGTTACTATTGCTCTATAGTATAGTTTAAGGTCTGGTATAATGATGTAACCTGCTTCACTCTTCCTGCTAAGAATTGCTTTAGCTATTTGGGTCTCTTATTTATTCAGATAAATTTCATGATTGCTTTTTCTATTTCTATAAGGAATGCCATTGAGATTTTGATTGGAATTGCTTAAAATATGTATAGTGCTTTTGGCAGTATGGTCATTTTGATAATATTAATTCTGCCTATCCAAGAGCAAGGTAGATCTTTCCATCTTCTAAGGTCTTCTTTGATTTCTTTCTTAATGGTTCTGCAGTTTTCACTTCTTTCATTAAGTTGATTCCCAAGGTTATTTTTTTAAGGCTATTTTAAATGGAGTAGTTTTTCTCATTTCCCTCTCAGAGGATTTGTCACTGATATACCAAAATGCCTTTGATTTATGGATGCTGATTTTTGTATCCTGCTACTTTGCTGAATTAATTTACTAGTTCTAGAAGTAGTGGTGGAGCTTTTTGAGTCTTCAAGGTGTAAAATCATATCTTCAGCAAATAGTACTAATTTAAGTTTTTCTTTTCCTCTGTGTATACCTTTAATTTCTTTTGTCTAATTGCTCTCGCTAGTGTTTCAAGAACTATGTTAAATAGAAGTGGTGAAAGAGGGCATCCCTGTCTTGTTCTAGTTTTTAGAGGGAATGAATTCAATTTTTCTCCATTTAGAATGATGTTGGCCTGGGGCTTTGTATTGATAGCCTTTGTGATGCTGAGATAGATTCCTGTTATCCCTAATTTTTTCTAGTGTTTTAAATATGAAGGGCCCAGTGGTAGAGTACTCGCCTAGCCCTGGGTTCGATCTTCAGCACCACATAAAAAAATAAATAAATAAAATAAAGGTATTGTGTCCAACTACAACTAAAAAGTAAACATTTTATAAAAAAAGAAATGGTGGATGTATTGTGAACAGGAATATCACTGAATGTGTTTTCCATTGGTAGAGAGATGTTGCCACGTTAGTAATTGCCAACTATGTCCTTTAAAGTTGAATGAGGTGACTGTTTTCAATTCTCTTTTGGTCTTTCATCACATTCATGTACTACAAAAACAATCATTGCTCTTTGAAATGTCAGTGTTTTTTAAATTGAAAAGACTATTTGAAACATTTAATTATTCCATAAAGAAATGAAAGTACATTTAAAGTAAATACAGCTGTGATTGGAAGAACATTAAAGAAACTTAAGTTTGCTTCCTACATAAATATTTATATAAAAAATTTATAATATAGCTAAGATATAATTCCACTTTCTGATTTGCTTTGTTCACATTCATTCATAGACTTATTTAAATAAAATATATCTAGTCACTGTTCTTCAAAACCAAAACTATGTCCAGTTTCATCTTAGGTCACTTTTAGTAATGATACTGGCTTCTACCAGACCCAGTTCCTTCAAACTACCTTATAGAGACAATGAAGAAATGCTAATAATTAAAAAGATGTGACAATCTAAGGGAGAGGACAAGAGGCACACTGAAGGAGACAGACTGTGAAGAAAGGAGATACCACAGTGTTAGAAAGTGAGACTAGGTTCACGGGTGTCATAGAGATGAGGGATTCTTTTTGTTGCTTCTGGTTTTAAGCTAGGAGCTATGGATTAAGAATCTGGAAACCTAGTTTCTGGACTTAGTAGTTTAATTTAGTAACATTTTTATATTTTATAATTTATCAAGATATTTTTACTCTATTTTTTTCATGTGGATACAGAAGAAATCAATCAGTGTTAACCTAATCTAATCTTCAAATGGATAAAACTTGATCACACATGTGAAAAAAATCAAATAATAAGAAATTTTAACCTATAATTATATGAATATATAATTTTTCTTTCTACCTTCACTATTCAGAGAAGACATTTGTATAATTGTTTATAACATGACAGAGACATTTACATTGATTAATCAAGAAGATGTTTATTATGTGGCCCCATTCATGTCTTTGATCTTGATTAGTTCTTATTTGCCAAATATCACTCCTTAAAATCATGGAGTTTTCCTTCTCCACCTTCTGAGAATTCATTGAAAAAGAGATGATTTGTTGTTCAGTTTTGCACTTTACTGATTATTAAATTTCCTAGCACTGAATAGATTCTGGCTGCTTGTTTTTTTCTCTGTGTGAAGTGTGAACAGCTTTTCTCTCAATAAGAGATAAGCAGATTCCGTACGTGTCCAGAAGATGAACAGGATGAAACGCTATAAGCTAGAAATCAGATTATTCAGTGGTCAAACTTATGCTAAGCAAAATCGTCTCAACAAAGGAATCTACTATTACCTAAATCCCAGCATTGCCCAAAAGAAAGACCAATTTCCAACAAAAGTGTTCTTAAATCAATCATGTAACAATATTTGTGGAATTTTATGTGGCAAAATACATTTTATGTTAGATGAAAGTGAAGAGAATTTATGAATGTAATGCTTTTAAACTTTTATCAGAAACAACAAGAACAAAATTAATGCTCACTGGATCAAAATATAGCAGAAGTGGAATTATCAGATTCAGAGATATGAAATTCATGTATATGAAAGTTATTATAAAATTTTTACACAGAAGAATTAAGTTTAGGTAGAAATAAGGATCCTCAAGCATAATCTGGGAAACAAAAATTCAAATCATAAGACACTTTTAGGTGGTGAGCAATTCTTAATGGAAATCAACAGTAAAGACAGGTAAAAATGAGTATTTATTTGCAGGATGAAAGATAGTAGAGTATTAAGAATTATTTGAGGCTAACAGTGTAGCTCAGTGTTAAATTGCTTCACTGGAATGTATTAAGTCCCGGGTTTTATCGGTAGCACTGCAAAAATAAGTCAACAAATAGATACATAAATAAAATTATTTGGACTGGTAGAAAAGGCAAGATAGCATTGCCAAAAATATTGCAAATATTTCTAAAGTCAATTTAAACCTTATTCTATTAACTAAAAGGTATAGAGGTTGCGGTGAGCATCCCTATGCAAAACAGACAGGCAATTATAAACTTCTATCTATTTAGCAATGTATCAGTCCCTGATTTCATTTGTTATTAGATTAGTGGTAAGGGTGTCCATAGAATAATGTTCATGTAAGAAAATAGAGAGTAAAGTAGAACAGATTGGATATCACATGTAGGAATCAGACCAAAATAAAAAACAAATGGGCTGAGTATGTGGCTCTAGTGGTAGCGCTCTTGCCTGGCATGCACAGAGCCCTGGGTTCGATCCTCAGCACCACATAAAAATAAAATAAAGATGTTGTGTCCACCGAAAGCTAAAAAATAAATATTAAAAAAATTCTCTCTCTCTCTTCTCTCTCTCTCTCTCTCTCTCTTAAAAATAAATAAATAAATAAATCCATAGAAAAAGTACTAGCAAATTTATAGCAGTAAAAGACAAAGTATCCCAGAAATTTCCTGATTGATCCAGAAGTGAATTTTATTGAACTTCAACATGAAAAAGCACAGAATGTTGTTTATGTCAATAAACAAGAAAAATAGCAGTGGTTTATATGATGACATGCAGGATGAGGAAATAAGGTGTTAGATGCAAACTTTTTTTTTTTTTTGTAAACTTAGGGGTTTGAAGTCATTTGAGTTTAAAACACAGTAGAAGAAAAAAAGAGTTTCAACACAAAACTGACTAAACACAATTGTATTCAAGGGAAATAAGTGAATGCAAAATGAATAATTGAAGAAATAACAGAGAGGTATGATCTAGAAATTGTATGATGAAATATTAACTGGTAATTACTAAACATACTAATCTGAATGGTATTGGAAAGAAGAGTAGGTCACAAATGAACTAGACCAGCAACAAATATTCCCAGAGTTATGCTTTAGTGCAAATTGTATTTGATTTGTGACCTTAGGCAAATTACTTAATGCCTTGGGATCTATTTCCTCATCTGCAAAATGTGGGTAATATACATACATGACTAATCTATATACTGTGAAAATATAAAAGAGAATAAAAGTGCTTCATTGGTTGAAAAATGTTATGAAGATGGTTGATATTATTTCTCTGAAACAAAGACTTTTGGAAACAAAAAATTAAGGGAGTAGCAAAATGTTCTATAAATTTTACTTTGGAATGATTTACTGCTCCTGGGTTAGATAATAGGTAAAATTTGCATAGACTACTCAGTTGCTTTTGCATTATTACTTGCTCAACTTACTGATGGTTAGCAAAGTACATAATATCCTATTAAAATAATTCTCAGTTGAGATATTTAATTTAAACTACATTTATAGATACACTCTTGCCAACTCTAAAACAAATTTCCCATGAATGTACCCAAAGTTATGAACTAAAGATGGTCTTAATTGGCCTTATACATTCATATAATCTGAACAGCATGCAAGTAGCAATAAAAGTTGCAATAGCCCTTAGGACACACACATGATAAGCAGCCTTTGGTGAGCAATAAAGATGCAAGGGTAACAATATGAGTCAGTTTTCTAAGTATACTGCTCACAGTGAGAAAACAATAGCATAAAACATATTTTTATTTGTATATGCAAAAATAGTTTCTGATAATAAAAATGTCACCATATGATATTGCAAGGAATACTTCTACCTACTGTTCCTAGAGGAATTTATAACAGTCTAAGCAGCAGGTTTTTTTCTCTGTGAAATTCAAAATGCAAATTGATTTGTTAATTTTCCTGTTGCAGAGAAACATAATATGTCCCACCTACCTCATAAAATGTCCCCAGTGTCAGAATTAAAGCACAAAATTTTACTAGGATCCATTGAATAATTTTTAGAATTATCTAGAATTTCAGAAATTTACCTTTAAATCTCTTAAAATATATTTATTTTTAAATCAACCAAAGTACTACTATGTTTTAATTTCTACTTTTGTATGGTTAAAAAAAAATAAAGTTGCTTCATAAACTATTTAAGTGTTAACAATTTAATTACAGCCATGGTTGAAGGTAATATTTAGAACATAGTATTTAAGATTCAGGTAGATCCATTTTTAGTTTCTTGAAGAGTTTCCATACTGATTTCCATAATTTATATGCACCCAAGAGTGTAAAAGTGTTCCTTTTCCCAAGCATCCTCCCCAATATATATTTCTGGTATTCTTGATGATTTCCATGTTGTCTGGAGTGAGATGTAATCTTTGCAGTTTCTATTTGCCTTCCATTAATAGATAAATATGTAAAATGTTTAATGTAATTGTTGTTCATTTGTATTTCTTCTGTTTAGTTCAATAATACATTTATTGAATGGGCTATTTGTTTTGTAGTGTTTAGTTCTTTGCATTCTTTATATATTCTAGACACTAATTCTTTGTTGAAAGTAGCTGGCAAATATTTTCCCCAGTTATGTAGACTCTCATCACTCCTGTTTCCTTTGCTGTGCAGAAGCTTTTTATTTGATGCCATCACATTTATGGATGTTTGGTATTATTTCTTGAGCTATAGGAATATTATTGAGGAAGTCATTGCCTGTGATTATATGTCAGATTGTTGATATGTGTTTTTTCTCTTGTTTTTTGGTTTTGTTTTCGAGTAACTGCAGTTTCTAGTCCTGTTTCTAGGTATTTGATTAATTTATAATGACTTTTGTGCAGGATAAGTTATGGGAATAATGAAAAATTAGATGACTATGCCTTTGTGAGTTGGTCTCTATCATATATTCAATTCCATTTGTCTACATGTTTGTGTTTAGACCAGAAACATGTTTTTATTACTACATCTTAGTAATAAAATTATAAATCTCACATTCTGATTCTTTTCTTTAAAATAATTGCTTCTTTTCTTTAAAATCCATTTTGGTTCTTCTGGATGTTTTGTTCATGCTTATGAATTTCAGAATTATTTTCTCTAGAGGCAACAGAATATAGGCATGAGCTAAGAGCATTGTGATAAAATTACAGGTAGTAAATTATGACTTGCCAAAAACTGGACTAATAGGAATGACAAGTAAATTCAAAGTAAAATCCTTCCATAAATTGCTAAAATGTAAGAAGATTCTTTTTTATTTTATATTTTATCAGAAGATATTTTAATAGTTAATGTAATTTTAATACAATGTCTTAAATCATTTTGACATTAATACTGCTACAACAGAAACAAGAAGGCCAATGTTGGGAGAAGATGAAGGCAAGAAACATCTAAATGAGTGGATTCTGACAGTAGTGTCTACAGTGGAAAAGTGATTTCTATGTGCATTTTACTGAAAAATAGGTGAAGAAAATTATTTGTGTTTTCTAATTTCAAACTTGGGTGACTGAGTGACTATTCTGAAAAATCACAAATACAGGAGTAAAGCAGTCACATATCCTCCTGAGAAGAGATGGACTATGTAATCAGTGACTTATGTAACATCCAGTCCCTAAATAGTTGTAAGTTCCAAGCAAATTAAGGATTTTCAGCATTATACAAACTTAGGAATTTAGGATGATTGTTATAGGGTAAAACTGGTCATCAGTGATTTTTACAATAATGTTGGTTGAATCTTAACACTTAATCCTGCCAATTCTGACAATACAGAAGCTGAGCATTTCTATGGGATCATCAGAGCTGTGCTATTACAAAATTGAATGTGGTACCTTTCCCCGGGGAGTCAGAAAAGAAGTCTGTGACAACAGAGTCAGCTAGCTGTCTATCCACAACATTTAGGTATAACAATAGATATTTTAGTTGTATATACTATGCTCTAGTCCAAAAGTATTTCTCAGGCTCCCATATCCATAGGTGGGCCTGCTCAATGGGATATGATCAAAAGAATATATGCATTTACCAGATCATGCTAATAAAATGTGAAATTAAAAATAGAAAAAAAGGAGTAATTTTAATCACAAGATGTAATCAAAATTTGATGATTGAAAAACAACCACATAAACAGAGGCTATGTCTTCAATGTCAATCACAAACTATGGACACTCATATTGGAATATATGTAAACACACAACTAATTTAAGTTTTGCCTTATTATCTCAACAAATGCATAAAAAATGTTCTGAGGAAAGTTGAAATACATATAGTATACCTACTGCCTAATTATTGTTATCCACTTACATGTTGAAGAAGACTGTGGTGAATACATTTGACATTGGAATATAATTTTTAGCCAAGTAACACTTAATTTCCATAAACTAATTAAGATATTCAACAAAGCAGATTTTGTATGTGCATAAGCCATGTAAAATTTGTTACAAGAACTAAGACTAGAAAAACACACATAAGGACAGTACCATCACACTCATAATCCAGAATATTTAATCCTATGTAATCCTGTATTTTATGCTTGCGCTGATAGTTTCTTGATGAGAATTTGAACTAAGCCAAAGCTTTCCTCTAAAGATAAGAAAAAGCACTATAAATACTAAATATGAAACTGATAATGTATCAGTTTTGATTTTAAATACAAGGTTATTTTTACTTGTAAAAATAAAAATATGATTTTGCCATAATAAGTAAATATTTATAATTTAATTGTGTAACTATATTTATAACATATAAAATGCCTATTCTAGTATAACAAATAAAATAGTTATATAAATATGAAAACTAAAATAGATGTACGCTACTTAAACCTTGAAAAGCCAAGGAGGTAAGAATATATCATTTTAAATAGGAGCACAATTAACTTAAAAAAGGTTAAATTACTCAGTTATACACAGTAAATGATGCCTGGTTTGTTTAACTCTAATATGTCATCCTATCATTACTGAGATATTTTCTCATTTACCGTATCTAATATGTATTAATTATTTACTCTAGCAGCAACTAGAGTAAATATTTACATATTTTAATTTATCTAATATTCTTTTTTTATAGCTAAAAAATTGAGGTTCATGAAGTCTATCATATATTATAACATCTTTACTGAAACTTATTTCTGTCCAAAATGGAACTTTGTGTTTTAACTGCAATTCTGTATCATTTACATATATATTTGTGAATGAATTATACCAAATGAAAATAATGCACTTAAATGTGATCTGTTAGCAAGCATGTTTTATATTGTCCTATGTAGTTATTAGCTATTAAGTATTAATTAGCAAAATGATCAGGGGAGGTCTCATTCATTAAAGAAAATCGATACTGGATAATTAGAGAGTGCTCTGGGATATTCAATATTCAAGATGGCTGTCTGAGTGCCTGCAAAAAGCTTAGGTATTTATAGAGGTTGGGAAGGTCAAATTTATTCCCTTAACTTGCAAATAATCTCCCTCTATAGTCTTAGCTGGCTAAATCAAAGATCCAATTTAATCTGTTGACATGAGGTAATGTTAATTCCTGTTACTGAAATATTCTCTGAAGAATATGGTACAATATTATTATTTTAGATATTAAAACTTTTTTCAAATTAATTTACTTAAATATAATTTTTCTTTTTCTTTTTATTTATTGCCTAAGAGAATTCTGAGTAAGTGGAGAGTTATGTCTAATGATATAGAGTAGGTTCTACACTAGTCTAACGATATTTTTTAAAATTTTTTTGATAGTTGTAGATGGACAGAATGCCTTTATTTGTATTGATTTTTATGTGGTGCTAAAGATGGAACCCAGTGCCTCACACATGCTAGGCAAGCATTCTGCCACTGAGCTACAGCCCCAGCCCTAATAATATATTTTAAAAAAGTGCATTGCTTCTGTTTCTGATGTGTATGCTATGCCAAAGTAGTTCATAATGCAGATATGAGGCAGCAGAAATGATTTATTTTTATTTATCATATTCAACTCAGAGTAATTATAGTTTCAGTGCTATTTCTATAGGTTATATGTACTGATATATGTGTGTATGAATGTAAGCATTCATATTGATTTTTTCAATGAAAACAAATGTTTATTTAATCCTGCCATGTTTTGTGTGCACTTTCTGCTTTGTGGACATAGAAATTCATGTCTATATTCAGAAACAGTCCCTTCTTAATGCTTCTTCTTTTGTGGTGAGAGGGAGATTTCTTCAAACCTTCTTCCCCCCCCCCATCAGTTGTTTATGTTGCTCCGAATATTACCTGTGCACAATAGATGCAATGACAAATGCATAGCCCACACCTTCATGGTATATTTTTCAATTTGAAATATCCCAAAAGTGCAAACATCTGAGTAAATTCCAAGGTAAATATTCTCATAAAGTGGCCAGAGTTTGACCTTTATACTGTGCACTGTTAAGAAGCTGTGTCATACCTTTAGTTAGAAAAAAAACTAAGATTACTGAAATACCTTTACCACCCATTGAGCCAGGGTTTTGAAAAGCCTAGATTTTACTTATGCTTATTCCCAAAGCCAGTCCTGTGGCTTGTATTTTTTTTAAGATTAATTTATTTTTAAATTCCTGTTTTGCTTTTCTTGTAAACAATGATAATTAGCCATGTAATATTATCATCTGAAGATTGTGGCCAGCTTTGAATAGATCAGACAACAAAACCGTATATTCTATAAGTTTAATGTAGTGGTTTTAATGTTAACTATAGGGACAAGTACAATATTAGGAGTCAAAGGGTGAAAAACTAACCAACACTCATCTTCTTGGATCATTAATTTTGCAATGTAGTTGTATTCAAATTGTTCATAAAGATGCCTAAGAGCAGCAGACACTCTTTCAAAACCACATGGGAGGGGTGGATCATCTTTCATCTTTTCTCTCTAGGAAAAGGGTGATTTGAATATAGGATTTTCCACCTCAAAAGAGCTATGGAATACAACAAAAAATAAGATCTCTGTTATACATATTGATCCTGTGTATTCTATCCAGAGAAATCCCATATTAAAATCCATCAGTCAATAAGAATTTCAATATTATAATTTTCTAAATGCTGTAGGAAAATATATGACAAAAACTGGCAAAATATATATATATATGTATGCAATAAAATCTATTACAATAAAATAAATAGTTTTGATTTTGAAAATATTAAGATGTTAGACTATCTTTAATAACAAGAATGTACATTTAACTAATAATGTTTATCACATTCATGCATTGGGACAATTATTCCAGTAAATTCACGTAGGAAAATATTTGATTAATTTCTTCAGAATTTTGATACAAAATTGCATGAAGGTACAGCATACCTGCTAAAATAGAAAAAAAGAAGAGTGTTTGGTAGAAACCAAAGAAAAGGAAAGTTTTACAAAAATAGTCTTTACTTTCAATTTATCCCAGTCTGAATTTTCAGCTTGCTACTTATGGATTGTATGCTGACCAAATCTCCATAGGAATGTCACATAACGCTGTTTGAATTCTCTGTTGTATAAATTTAGTTGAATCACATTTTTTTTTCTGAATTTTTTTTTTTTTACTAATCAAAACTATGGTAACTGATGTGCTTGGTTAAGCCAACTTAGGGAAATTTGTGGATGTGCTTAAAAGTGATACTCCATGTTGCCACCAAATTGATTAAACAATTATTAAGATTCCAGTTGATGTTTGGCCCCAGGAATATTGGACCAATTAAAAACAGACTAAACTATGTAAAATAAATATCAGACATTGCAGAGGACAGAGCTGTATTTTAGGCCAAATTCTTGATGTCATTCATCCTAGCCTGCCAAGTCATAGATAATGGAGGATTGTGTAAAATTAGTGTGATTTTGAGAAGCTCATATCATGGTTTAACCATAAAATCAGATAACAGAAATTTAAGTGAAGGAATCAGAACCAAGTTCATTAAGCTACATTCTCATATGGTATATGAGTACATTCTGGTCATGGACCAAGGGAGAGGACCACTAAAGTTAAGCAAGTGGTTAACATACCTGGGGAAGACTCAAGCTTTTGCTATATGGAGTTTTCCTAAAAGCCAGACCTTTCAATTATTTGCAACTTTTTCTTGTTTTGTCTCCTGAAAAATCTTACGTAGTGTTCTCCACAATTTATTTATAACAATTAAAGTGTTTCAGCCTTAATGTAAGACACTAGAACAATAATTTTAAAATAATTTCTATATTCAATTACCAGGTTGGACTATAGTATAAGTTTATGACTGTTACTTATTTAACATGATGCTCTATATAATTGACAATGATCTGACAAAGCATGGTGTAGTTGTCCCTCAGTATCAATGTTACATTAATCCTAGGCATCCATGTGGATATCAAAATGAGCAGACACATATCCCTTAAATAAAAAAGAAGTATAGTGTTTACAGATAACCTATGCACAGTCTATCTTTTACTTCAACTCATTTATAATATAATGTAAATGCTATATTAATAGTTGTTATACTATATTGTTGAGGGAATATTGATGAGAAAATCTGTACCTGTTTAGTATAGACTTGACCATAATTGGTTGAGCCATGTAATATATAGATGAGACACAGAATAAAATACTCAAATAAGTATTGACAAGAAGAGAAGTACTTGTAAAAAGACAGAACTATGTCATGCATTCCCACAAGTACTCTCCTACATATAGATTCAGCATAGTGTTTTAACTCAAGTGGGTTTTGCTTTTGGGAAATTTCTGAAATTTTGTTTTTCAAATATTTTCTGTCTTTACTAGGTTGAATCTGCAGATGTAGAACCAGTGAATAGGGAGAACTAATAGGGAGAACTAAATGTGTATTTTAAAACAAACAAAAAACCTTTCAAACTTTTGGTTGTTAATCCAGAAATTTTGTTGTCTAATTGTCCTCTCTCAAATTGTCATTAATTCTTTAATTCACAGAACTATCAATATACATGTTCACAATGCTTTCTCTTGACTCCAACTTACATTTTTTTAATGCCTCATTTTCCAGTCCAAATGTCAAGTAATCTCTGTTCCACTTTTCATTTAATACTGACTTGTCCTTCCCAACCAGAGTGCATAGTCCTTTGAGGGTGAAGGAGGTGGGCTTGCCTTCATTATATACTGTAATGAGCTTTTCACAGTGTCCAGCACAAGTAGACAGGCCACAGAAAAATTTTGACTGACATGAATGTTGACTTCAGTTTATCAGAATCTCTCTGCAGGCATATAGGAGCTATGGCCTATTTGATCTTCCCATAAATGGCACTTCTCACATAGGGTTACACTCTGTTAGATTTCTATAGCTTCAGCTTTTGAACTTCATGTAGGTATCACTGTTTGAAAGTTATTGGTTATAATATACAAGCATGGTTTATTTTAAAGAATTATCTTTGTCTATTTAAATTATTATTTAATATTCCAATATCTAATACTTTAACACATAATAATCTGTATATAATGTAAATATTTAATATGCACAATGATTTAATTCTAGAATTCTTCACTTATTCATTTTATGTGAAAATATGTAAAACTATGTTCTTTTTCTACAAGACTGCCTTGTAATATTAACCATATGACCTGACCAGAAATTTAAATACACACTAAAATAAACTGGCAATATTAATTCCAAATGCATGTGGCTTTTCTAATTAGTGGAAAACTTTACTTGAATAAGTTAGTGAAACATATTGCAGAAGAAAGGAAATAGTTCTTGGCAGGAAAGAGAGTTTATTACTTCTATTTATTCAAAAAACTCTAGTATAATATGTAAATCATGAGAGTAATATACAAAGAAAAAAATATATGATATTCTATGAGCCCTTGGCTGATGCTTGTCAGTACAAAAGTTAAAACTGAGAAGAATATAAAGTTTTACAGATTATTTATTTCAGTCCAAATATAATTGTTTATCTATAAATGGACTTCTAAAAATGTTTTTGGAAATATCTTCAGAAATAATAACTTAGTTGTGCTTTCCTTAATATAATAATGCATGAATTGGAAGACACTTTAATTGAATTTATTATAAAATATTAAATAAATATTCATCAATTTTTAGTGAACAAAGGCTGAAAAGCACAAAGTCTAAAGTAGTCTCTTATGATAACTCTAAATTCAAAAAAAAAAATTTTAATGTTCCACAGGGAATGAAATTCTCCAATAAGCACACAACCACAACACTGATACATGGTAAAGATTATATGGGATGAGGATTATTTCTGAGGCTCTTTCAACAGGCCTTTGCTGGTGTGCATATATTATATTCTTTTGAAAATAAATGAAGGAATGGATTCCTTGATGTTTTGGAATGCACCCTCAAGTTGCAGCCTGAGATGTCACTTGTAGTTAAATGTTTATTAATTTCCCTGACATGCAATCAAAACCTTTGGTTAAGACTCAATGAGTAAACACTCAAAGATCAGCCACCTCTGATCTCTCATTCTGCTTTCCCAATGATACTGTTTTTCCTTTCTCTCATCACTTGATGGAAGAAGTATAGTCGGTCTGATTTTGGTCAATGAGATTTGAGCATAAGCAGTATGCTAAAATTCATATCCAGACCAGAGCACTGACTTTTTGTGTGCCTCAGACTTCATTACGCTATCTCCAGTGTCCCAGTGATTTAGAAGGTCACACCACCTAAATAGTGACCCAAGTTATCAGTGTAATCAGAATCTCAGTCAACATATACTTCTGAAGTCTCTGAACCCAAGAATTTCCATCAAAGCACATTTAGCATGTACCATAAAGAGAAAAAAATATTTTGACTTACTCCCAGGTATTTTAAGGTGAATTTGCTGTTCTAATATTCCACCATAATCTATCATGACTTAATAGCCTTCCTTAAATCTATACAGAAATCACATGACTCTGTGGGTCTTTACAGCAGTGATCCTATTTTATAATTCAGACATGTTAGTCTGATTTCCCTCCGTGTTTTTACATTTTCAACACACATTTCACTCACTCATGGAAAGCATCCCAAGTATTGGCTGTTTGCTTAGAAACTGAAGAGTGTTCATGGATTTTTCTCCATGCAAACTAGTTACTTACCAGTACTATTGTCATTTTCCCAGTTCTCAGCTTTTTATTTTAACCTCACTTTTTTAGTATATTATTCAAATACCCAATGATAAATCCTTGATGAGGCTTGTTGCCTATCAATAACCCATCAGCTGCCATATTGTTTAATATCTATTTTGTTATGTTTTATTTTAACAATGTCGATAGCTCATGCTGTTTCCTCATATTTTGATTCCACTGTGTGGTTCATGCAATTACACAATTATTAAGATACCAAAAGCACATACTTTCTCATTGTTTTCATCAAGTAAATCATGTGATTTGATTTAAATTTTTATTTATTTGACTTTTTTCTGTTTCTTTAATTTTTACATTAGTATATATATTAAAGCATTGACTTAACTGAGCTGCCACTTAAAAGTCACAATTTTGAAAGCCAGTTGTGGTAAAATCTGGCCTTTCAAAGGTAATTCTGGCTCACCTGAAAGAAATCAGTTTAGAATGTTCTGCTATGATACTTGCATTGTAAGTGTGGCTTTATTCCAAATCATACAATAATTTAGAAAACCAGCAAACTAAATGTGAGTTTTGAGTTTGCTTATGTGCAATTTTGTCTGCAAGAAACATCAGATGAATACAGAAAATTGCCCTCACCTGAGCACAGCCACCAAAGAATACAGAAAACCCAAATTCGCACATACCTCAAATACCTACCAGTGACTCAGTTCGTTGCATGTGTTATGAGCTAAACCATTCACATCTGCTATTATACTTCCCAGTCATAATCAGATAACCTTCTTTCCAATACTTTAAGATAACTAACAAATTGCAATGCTTCTGATCCTTATTTCTCAAGCCAACTTCAGTTCTTTTCAAGGTCAGTCCACTCATTGTTATATATATGTTTTAGTCATTTAATATGTAAAAAGGCGCTATTATGTTTCAATCTGTTTTTCATGTATCATCAAGGAGATTTTGAATGCCATGTCCCAAAGCCCTGTTTTCCCCATTATCTTTATGGTTTTATAGTGTAATTTAAAAAAAAAATCTCCTACATTTTGCTATAGTGAAAAAGACAATGAGAAGTGAGATTACCCATGAAACAGGCAGGATCTGAGTGGGAATAGACACTGGAAGCCCCTACATGAACTTATTCTAAGGGGAATGTGTAGTGGTGTAACTGTATAGAAGAAGGAAATCCTCAAAGAAATCAACATCGAGTGATGTGAGTGCAATGCGTAGGACTGCAGGCAATAGTCCCAGTGTGCAGCAATCAGAAAGCAATTGATTCAATTCAGAATCTCAAGGAAAAAGGTATTGAACAAGCTGCCACACAGACTAACAGAGTCCTCAGACTTTCCTTATAACCATCAATTGGAAAATAGCATTCACATTTATAAACCTAATGCTTTCAGGGGTGTGATGTTCCTTTCAGTGCAATGCAAACCCTGAGAAAATATGAAATAATTACATATGTATTCTGATTCAAACCAAAGAGAAAACCTGCCACTGTGCATTTTGAAAACTGTATGTTAAAACCATGAGAGAAGGTCATTTGCAAGCAAGGAATGTCATGTAGGTATATGTAAATACATATTTAGTCATGGGTAGCATAGTGGTAGATATTAGCATGTACACATTTTAAAATTACTGATTATTTAATACATATTAAATGAAAAGAGAACTGTAGCTTAGCAGCATATTGCTATGGCATGAACATTGCATTATTTTTTTTTATTCTCCAAGTTTTTGCTCTTCCTGGCCCTTATTTTAGTTTACCTATGTTAAATTCAATCCTGAGTATATTGCACAATCATATTTTCTACAAAGCATTAACTTTTAATTTTAACAACTAACAATTTTGTTTGCTTTCATTAAGAAAAAAAAAATGTTTTAGTGATATATCTCTCTTTCTGTGTACAGTTTACTACAGAAGGAAGCTTAAGAATTTCTGTAATAAATAAATCTACCAGTAGATATTAATATAGAAGTAGAACACAGATTATATATAACTATTTTTGAAATTGAGTTTTATCCAATACATTCAATCCAGATAGCATGAACTATTATGTTGCTTGTAAAGACCTGAATTCAAAGATTAAGAGGCAATGTATCAAGATAACATGTACTAAAATTAATATACATAATATTTTGACGTGTTTTATTAAAAATAAAAATGTTAATTAGTATGAAATAATAATTTTAAGTAATTTTCATGTTTGACTATCATGCTTTGTTTTGCATTACTGATTATAAAACCACTTTTTGTATAATTACCTATCAATATCGATTTATTTATCCATCATTCAACAGCAAATATTTATTAAATGCCTGAAATAAATCAGTAACTTTTCTGTGGAATAAAACAAACACAATACCATGACAGTGTATGTTTAAATGTATGTATGTATATGTATATTAAAAAATATATTCTATTTATATTTTATATGTTTTTCTTTTATTTCTGCCCAGAGTAGTAATATATATATTACTACTAGTAATATATATATATATATATATATATATATATATATATATATATATATATATATACTGGGCAAAGCCAGATGCAACCCTGCACACCTGTAATCCCAGTGACTTGGGGAAGCTTGGGCAGGTAGATCACAAGTTAAGCAACTTAGGGAAGCCCTGTCTCAAAATAAAAATTACAAGGGGCTGAGGAAATTGCTGAGTGATTAACCACCCCTGGGTTCAATCCCTGGTTAAAAAAAATGAAAGAAAATAAATACATACATACATACATACATACATACATACCTTCATAAAAATACTGCACAAAATAATGGGATTGGTGTTAAAGATTAAGAAAATTCACTTGAGGGTTACCTTTGAGCTAAGATCTAAAAGGGATGGCATGGGAGTGATGAAGAACCTGGGACTCAAGTTCCCAGGCAAAGAAAGTAACAAAGTCAAAGGACCTCAGACTTCCCAGTGTCTGGAGACTTTGCAGAAAGAAAGGACACCAGAGCAAACAAGACAGGTCTGCAGCTGACAGCTGACAACAAAGTGTGAATGTGTTGCTGCAGAGTGTCTTAAAGTATCCTGACAACTGAATCTGTATTGCTTTATCACTGTATTTGTGAGAGTAAGATGGAAAACCATGGGGAAAATTTGAACATAACATTCAGAAAATCTGATTTAAAAATTAAAACAAAATTAGTCTATAAGCAGAGAATAACTCATGGGGCAAGATAATGAATTATATTTCTATTAAAATAATTCAGAAAATGATGGTGGCTTAGATTACGATTGCAGTGGTATAGGTATTAAGGTACCAGAATTTGGATTATTTTTAAAGTAAATGTTAGGTCAGATAGAGAAAAAAATACATGACTTTGTAAATAACCCCAGAGGTTTAGGACTTGAGACACTGTGATAATGGAATTACCAGTTAATGAGAGGGTGAATACTGAAGATTTAGCAATTTGGGGAAAGAAATGCCAGATCTTCCATTTAAGTCATTATGCCAGAGCAGCTATTATATGTTAAAATGACAAGGAGTGACTGAGTTTTCTGAGTCTCCAATAATAAAATACTATAGACTTGGTGACTTATAATCAACAGAAATAGAGTTTTCACAGTGGCAGGTGTTGGGGATTCCAAGCTAAAGGCACCAGCATGTTTAGTTGGTGCTCTTATAAAAGAGACAATCATCTCCCAAAGGCCAAATCCCCTAATATCATCACATGATGGGTTTGGGGTTTCATCACATAACTACTGACAGATACATATCCCTGAAAATATATACAGTTCATAGCACATCAGAGTGAGTTCCAGGATGAATGTGTCTTGTACTTCATTATCACCATTATCATTTAAAGGGCATTTAGAGAATTACATGACAAAAATATAAAGGGTAGGAGTGAGGTTCAAGCCCCATAAGTTACAGGGAATTTAAACTTGATACTCTTGACAGATAATCACAAAAATCTGGACTTGGAAGAGGCATTAATATAAACAAAAATAAAATTAGGAGATTGAATTATATAAAAACAATGCATGGGTCAGGGTTGTGGCTCAGTGTTAGAGCACTTGCCTAGCATGTGTGAGGCCCTGAGTTCAATCCCCAGCACCACATAAAAATAAAAACAAATAAAATAAAGCTATTGTGTCCATCTACAACTAAAAAGCAATATTAAAAGAATCCAAAGAGTAAGTGTTGCATGAAAAGAGTGATATCTACTCTTTCAAATATTGCTGATGATGAACTATGAAAAAAGAAAACAGCTGCTGTCTTTACCCAAGGACAATCTGCAAGCAAGGAATAACTGAAGAAAGCTAAGACTGAAAGACATAATAACTGGTAAAGCAGGCAGTCAAAGCACTGGGGATTTGCAAAGGCATTTCATGTTAAGCTCTGGTAAAGATTCCCAAGATATGAACAGTGCTGGCAGGGTTCTGATTGAAGTTGATATTTTTACCTGTGCCTATGTCTTCTTGATCCATGAGCATTACCAAACATTCTTTGGTGGTAGAGACCACTTCAAGGAGAACACCTAGGAGAGTGTTTCCATGATGTCTCATAAGGGATTGGAAGTGTTTGGTGCATGAACTTTCAGGACTGAGTAGGATAACTCTAATGTCCTCACACTTTAGTGAAGTGTAGGATCATCAATTTATGTGTCATTGGGGATAATGGTAGTCTCCATGGGCCTGTGAAGTCCACCTACCTCAACACTCTAGGTTTAGTCAGCTTAATGGACAATGATTTTTATTTTATTTTTTGCCACTGATATGACTGTATTGACTCTACCTTCAACAGATCATAGAAGATGTAAATACCATCACTAACACTGCTTACAGCTATAATAAGACATCTGCTATTGTGCATACTTAGACCTTATAACCTATCTCTTCTATGAAGCTGGCTGGATTTTTATTCCAGAACATCTTCCAAATGATGACTGGTGAAACACCTTTGTCACCAGCTAAGTGAGAAAAGGATCTGCAGTTCTCATATCATTATCATCATTTTAGCTGAAGTTAAAATTGACAAGAACTACAAAATCAATCTCTTCAGAAAAGAACCAAAACCTGGTGGTAGAACATCAGGTATATTACAACTGAGTCACCATGTGGGGGAGCATGCAGTGGACTGGGACACTGTCAGCCTTTGACCAAATCCTGGGTAGCATAAGGGTGTGGTGTTTTTGGAGGGAATCCCAGACTTCTCTTACATGTGAGGGAAGCCTCTCTGGAAACCTGTCCATGTGCCAGCCCCTCAGTAGAGTATATTCAGATGATGAAAGGTTTAACTAAGGCAATAAATAAAAGCAGATTTAATTAAGCTATGTCACCAAGAAGATGTAGCTTCATGAACAAATGGGATGTAGAAAAGCTTCTAGCTCATGTTATACCCCAATCACTAAGATTGGTTTACATACAGTTGCCATGAAGAATATGAGAGCCCTGCTAAAGGTCTGTGTTGCTGTTACCACACATCCAAGAGAATTGGCCTCATCCAGGAAAAACCTGTTGGTTTTGCATGATGGCTTTGAAGGACTGGCCAAGGTCAAATTGAGGAAGTCAGAGTTATGTTGAGGGATAGGTTAATTGAAGTGATCAAAGTCTACAAACTTGAGATGAAAAGTATTCTACCCAAAATAACTATACTTAGCATTCAAATTATTCTAATTGGGGACTTTTAGACTTGCTAGAGATGTCTGTAATAGATAAAGGGAATTAATGTGATGAGTGGATCTTTGCAATATTCCAGACGTGGGATGTGACATGTGATGGGTAAGTGTACCCTGGTATTTCAATCTGTGTCTAAGCTGAAGTTCCAGATCTAGATATAATCACACACAGCTGCTTATTCTATACAGCAAGTTATTTTTCTGTGTCATTCTCTATAGATTCCAAAAATTTTCAACTTACGTCATTTGATAACTAGCAAAAGCATATTTTAAAGGCAACATTAAGAATCATACAACTGACAGGTGCAGTGATGCACACCTGTAATTCCAGTGGTTCAGGAGGCTAAGACAAGAGAATTGAGAGTTCAAAGCCAGCCTCAGCAATGGTGAGGCACTGAGCAACTCAGTGAGACCCTGTCTCTAAATAAAACACAAAATAGAGCTGGGGATGTGGCTCAGTGGTTGAATGCCCTGAATTCAGTCTCCAGTTACCTCCCCTCAAAAAAAAAAAAAAAGATTCACACAACACATAATGAAATGTTCTATAATCTGAGGGGTATATTTTGTGACATTGGAATGGATAGTGATTCCTATTTTACTTTCCTAGCATTCAAATATCAATGAGACAAGGAGAACATTCTCACTCAGATAACCATGGTTTTAATGGAAATAAAATGGTGATAGATTATATGTGAAATTTATCCTAGAAACAGACTCTAAAATGTGATGGGCATGGTGTGGTAAAATTTTTAAATAATGGACTATTTTATGAGGAGATATTCTCTACTTTGCTTAAGTGATATACTTAGTTCTTACATATACTTACTTCTTAATTTGTGATGTAGCAGTAATTTGTGATGTAGCACTGTGACAGGTCAGGAAGCTGATGGATCTGAGAGAATTTCATTTCACTTTGAAGAGATACAAGATGCCTTCTTTGGGTTTCCATATTTTGAGAGGAGTCCCTGCCCTCCTCAAAAGCTGTTAAGAAAAAGTTCAACCTCTGTTTCTGATTGTTACTGAAGGAAGTCACCTCGGAAATTCTTTCTTTGCCCATGAAGTGCCCTATCACAACATAAAACTCTTTTAAGGACAGGATGAGGTAAGGGAAGAGTGAGTTTTCACCTAAGGAAACATTTGATTGATATCTGTGGATAACTTGAGATTAAGGTAGAGGGAGGATTTTCACCCTTTTGCAGTTTGAAATCAGAAGCAATGTGGTCAAAAAAAGAAGGAACCAAAAACTTTTCTTTATTAAAATAAAACATGACACCATATAAAAATAATATCTGTGAATAAAAATGACCCAAAAGTTTTCAACAAAGTAAGTATCTAAATCTTTAATTGCAAGTATGACATTATATTGTTTTATTTAGATAATATAAAAAGTTTATTTCCGTAATATGAGCATTTTTTTAATCAGACCTAAATTACATTGGTATTTAATGTTGGTGATAACTAGAAAGAATGCTGAAATAGTAGATAAAATGTGAAAAAGTACACACTCTTAGATGCAACCTTTGCCCAGCTTCCAATTGAAAGAGCCAAAATTACTTTTTTTCCCAATAGTAGACATGTTTCTCCTTCTAGGCCTAAAATCAATTACTCTCAGCGTGGAGTAATTAAATGAACTAATTAGATGTTGATGCAAATTGAAACTACACTTCTTTGAAAACTTCTTGGACTCTACCTTGACTACCAACTCTCAATTATTGGTAAATTTTATGCCTGTCTCTGGTTGTTTTTAGGAAAATAACACTTGCTGGTATAGGAAAGTAAAATCATTCATACATTTTAATTGACTTTACTTCCCAATGTTGAGGGGTTTTCTGTATTTGAATTCACAAAGAGACATACCTGGCTCTGCTGTCAACTCTAGTACATAGGGTAATTTCATTTCAATCATTTAGAACATATCATGCTGTGAAATAATTTAAATTTGTTCCTGATGTAACTCTGAATTACTGTGTTCATCTCTGTCTTATTGTATTAAGATGCATTTTCACCTAACATTTTTGCATTAGTTTATGATTTTCTTTAATCCTTATCTGAATTGATAATGCAGTTGTGCTCCTTAAAGGTTTTGAAAAGTCTAATGCTGTTAGGTAGGAAGTCAAATCAAATCAAACCACAATAAAGAAAAAGGCTGAGGCCATTTCCCTAGAGTAAATATGTATTGTTGTATATGACTAAGGAGATTACAGAGGTTTATTATGTTTTGAAATTTTATTATATTTAAATGCATGTGGATATATTTGTCTCTTACAGTAAATATATCCTTTTTCTTACAAATATAAATTGTTTTCATATGAAAGAAAACACAAAATAGATCAGTTCATACAGAATGGCACTTATCTCTCAGAAACATCTAATTAAATTATGATTTAAAACTAATTTAAAACTCTATGTTGACCTAAGAAAATACTGTCCTGTGCCTTGCCTTGATATGTGTGTGTGTGTGTGTGTGTGTGTGTGTGTGTGTTTTACTTAGTTTTTTGTCACTGTCACAATCTTACAAGAAAAATTAGAGATTAAAAAGTTTATTTGGGGGCTCACAATTTCAGAGGTCTAAGTCCATACATGGCAGATTCCATTCCTAGTGAGTGAAAAGTGAGGCAGCACATTAGGGTGCAAGAATGTGGCAGAGAAATTCAGCTCAGAATATCATAAGAGGAAGCAGAGAGAGAGAGTTGTGCTCTCAATGAATACAAAATACAAACCCCAAAGGCAAGTCCCAAGTGTCCCACCTTCTCCAGCCACAACCTACCTGCCTAGAGTTACCATCAAGTTAAATACTATCTGAGGTTAATCATCTGCATTGATTAGGTTAAGGCTCTCATAATCCGATCACTTCACCTCCACATTTTCTTGCATTGTCTCATACATGAGCTTTAGGGCAACACTTCATATCTAAACCCTAACAATATGTGTGTATTTGCATGTATTTCAGATATAGGATTTCATGATTACAATATTCAGAAAATATAAGGTGAGGGCACAATTACCCCACTGATCAGTTCTATACTCATTTAGTGCAAACTTAAAGTCCCTACCCATTCATTGTCAATCAAATGGTCTTGCAACAGATTCTGCATGTTGAATCAAATGAGAAATATGTTTACTCTTGTTCGCTTAAATTATAAAATATTACCTCTCACATCAATATTATACCCCTGTACAAATTTTCTCTGTAATTCTTTGTTTCCCTTCTTCAACTACAATTATTTCATCTTGACCGTGAAGCTCAGTGGTTCCTTGGTATCTGTGAGGGATGGACTCTATGACCTCCTTGGATACCAACACCCATAGATGCTCAAGCCCTGTGTTGTTTGCCCCATAATCTATACACACCTTCCATACAGTTTTAATCATGTTTGGATTCCTGCTCATATCTGTTACAAAGTAAAAGTAACAGCTTTTATAAAAAATTGTTGAAATAATAAAGACAAGAAAATAAGTGTATAGATATCCAGTACAGATAGTTCTTTCTCTAAATATTTTTCAACTGTAGTTTGGTTGAATTTCCTGGTTTTGGTCAGTGTTTTCACTGTGACTTGACATGAACAATTTTTAGGAGGAAAAGTTTATTTGCATGCTCAAGGTTTCTGAGATCTTAGTCCACAGATAGCTGATTCCATTCCTTGAGACTCCAAAGGAGGCAAAACATCATGTCAGAAAAGTGTGGCAGAGGAAAGGGGGACATGGCCACCAAGTAGCAGAGAAGGAGAGGCTCTCCACACCATGGATAAAGTATAAACCACAATGGCACAACCCCATGGGCCCAGATCTTTCAGCCATACCCCACTTCCTTACAGGTATCACCCAGTGAATCCCTAGCAGGGGATTAATGCACTGATTAGATCAGGCTCTCATAAACCAATCACTTCACCTCTAAGTCTTCTTGCGTTGTTTCATGCATGAACTTTTGGAGGACACTGCACATCTAAACCATAATACTCTAATCCTTTTCCCCATCACACAATGAAAAACATGTTTAGCCCATTTCCCAGGGTTCTCATAGTCTCAACAGTTCCAGGATTGAACAAAAGTCCAGGTCCAACATTGCCTGAGAATCAAGGCAAACTCCCAGCATTAGCCCCTATAAAAATCAAAAGCAAGTTACATCTATCCAATATATAAAGGCACAGAGTAAACATTTGATTCCAAAAGTAAGAAATAGGGGCATTAAAAGAAAGGATAAGACCAAAGCAAGATTAAAATCCAGCTGAGCAAACAAGTCTTATATTTCTATGACCAGCATCTGGGGAACATGGCTCAGTGATGTTTTCTCTAAAGGTCTTGTGTAGCTTTAACTCTATGACTTCGCTTGTTGCAGCCCACCTGGTTTCTCTGTTGTCTTGTCTTTGATTCATTCCTGCAGATTTCCTCTGCAGACATTCCATTGAACAGGCAATTCTTAACGTGGGGGTCACCACTGCAGCTTCTACTTCCTCCTCCTCACATCTCCACACTCCACCTTGGGAGACACTCACATTTAAACCATAACACTCCAGGTGTGGAATCCACAGAGTCAGAGGACAGAGTTTTTGTAGAAACACAATCAATATTCACTATCAAACTGCATTCATGTTCTTAAATAAATCAGAGAAATCGAAGCTTAGAAAAATGGAAGTCAATGAAAAGGTTGGAATACCAAGAATCAAGAAGGGCCCAGATGATACAGTAAATATTTATAATTTATATTGATCAAATAAAGGTCATTAAGATTTCCATCACATCATTACTTTGAAATACGTTACACTATGCTGCAAGAATGTACATAATTATTATGTGTTAATCAAAGAGTTTTGTAAAACATAAAGGGAGATTAAAATACTAACTACTGGGACGAGGTTGTGGCTCATTAGTAGAGTGCTTGCCTAGCATGAGTGAGGCACTGGGTTTGATTCTCAACACCACATATAAATCAATAAAATTAAGATTTATTGACAACTAAAAATAGTCTAAAAATATTAACTACCTTGATTTGATTAATACACACTGTATACATGTATTGAATTATCACACAATACTCCATAAGTATGAAAATTAAGATAATAATTAATAAAAATGCATTTTTTTTTCTAAAAATGCCTGCAATGAAGTAGTGTCAGAGTTTTCAGCAGTAGGGATTTTGTAATCCTTTTTCAGGGCACGAAAGTTAGCAGTATTCAGCTTCAGGATATCCCCATCCTAGGATGTCACTGCTATAAATTTCATACACTGAGACAAAAGAAACTTCTCAGTGTCAATCACAGGTTTACACCTGGACAAATCAGGGCAGGCCAGGAGTACTTGTGTTGTCCACAATATCAGCACATATGTGACCACAATTCTGCTGCAAGAGACTCTGAGACTCATGTGATTCAGACTACCAATGAGGTGTTTTCCTCTAATAACAGAGCAAAATCATAATAGGTTGAAAACAGCTTTTTTTTTTAGGAGACTGGTAATATTCTAACAGCACACCTAAAGTAAACACTTTGAGGCTAGCTAAGATGACTATACAGAGAAAAATAAATGGCCTATTGTAACTTGAAATAAGGACTTCTAAAGTTTATTTCTCCAAATCATTCTTTTCTAAAGTTGTTCTTTTTAGTTATACATGACAGTAGAGTATATTTTGATATATTTATACAAAATGAGCTATATTTTACTCTAATTAGGATCCCTGTCTTGTGTCTTGTGGTTGTACATGATGTGGAGATTTACTGTGTTGTATGTATTTAAGAAATAAAAGCAATTAAAAAAAAGTTAAGTCAGCTTTATTCTGCTTGCTTTCCTATTCTTGTATCTCCTCCCTTCTCTTCATTCCCCTTTGTCTAATCTACTGAACTTCTACTCTTCCCTTTACCCCCATACCCTTGTTGTATGTTAGCATCTGCATATCAGAGAGAACATTTGTCCTTTGGATTGGGGGGATTGGCTTATTTCTTTTAGCACAATAGTCTCCAGATCCATCCAATCATATAATTATTTGGGAATAATTGTAATGGTATCAGAACTTTAGATTTGTCTTGTATGCTTTCCCATCCTATTCTGACATAATACTAAGATGAAGTCTCAACTTAGTTGACATTCATTTGTTGTGACATTTACCATAATCTCTAATAAACTAACATTCATTAGCTGGTCAGAATCATATCTCCAATGCAGACAAGGACTACAAGCAACAAGTATAATTTGCGAATATTGAGGAGACTGGTATTTGAGGAAATAGGAAAATTGAAGTTTTCCAGGAAAGGCAGAAATTACTTTGTGGAATATGTCTAGTATTACTGGGTAAAATTAAACTCAGAAGAATTGAAGTATTTTTAATAACTGGAGCAGGAAATTCAAAGGTAGAGCAGAATGTATAATATAAGAGAAGCCCACCAAAGAAAAGGGAAGGAGAGCCTGGCAATCTCTTTCCACAATGACCACCAGCAAGACCAAGCTATACAGTGAGCCTATATCCATGAACAATTGTGGATTTGGAATAGCATCCTCATTCTTAACAAAAGACCTGGGAATGCAATTCCTTGTAAAGGAAAAATATACCACCACTATGGAGAAAGTTCATTTTTAACCATGTAGAATTTATTGCTAGTAGCCAATTAGATATGTAGCTGGCTGTCACATGCCTCGGATTCTTCATTGACTTCAAAATTTTTTTTCTAGTAGCCTGTCCTACTCTGCAGTGAGGCTCATCAAATGGCCAAAGAATAGGTATTATTGTAATTAAAATATTCAGATACTTAAATGCTCACATTGTGGCATAATTTGAATGCAAGTGATACACTAATTTTATTTTATATGTCTGCCATACATTGGCATCTATCATTTAGTTTCTGTAATATATCATCCTTTTATGGTTAACTGTTGGATTTCAAATATATCTCATCACTATGCAGAAAAGCAAATCTTAATTATATTTTAATAGATCGACTAATTTCTACTGGAATTAAGATTCTTATGATGCCATATTGTGTCTATATAAGTTATTATAAAAAACTTGAAATATTTAATTAGTATACTCAGTCAATCTAGATAATTCAAGTAAGAATGATTTTTCTCAATAGATTAACTTTAAACATTACAAAGTTTATTAGCAAAGCTTCTTCATTTAACTATCTGCTGTACCCGTCAATGATCCCCATTGCCTGTGTAAAGTATATGAATTTGATGCCTAGGGCACATCAAATGCCAGTGGAAGCTCATCTCTCCTATAGATGGACAATAACTTCTTCTAGCACATGATATTAACATTTGCAAAATATGGATGACTTTTCCTCAAAGCCAATTATGTAACTAATGCTTAAAATTAAAGCAATGACACATAAATATTATGAAGAAAAATTTGAATATATTTGAAACACCAGAATTTCTTATTTTGACAATCTATTTTATATCAAATTGTAAGGTAACCAATGGAACATAAGGGAATATAGATATGAGTTAGAGATCTGAAGAACTGAGAATGTAAAAATAAGAAAGGTCTTCACTCTTAGACTGCCATGCTCTGACCCATTCTCTCTTCCCAGTGAACAAATTAAACTAATAATAATAAGTAAAATATCATATGTTTTATGCAATGGTGATGATGTCAAATGTCATTCAGCCAACATGCACCTGTAAACATGCATTTTCACTTCATGGAAAATATGGTTTATAATAAATTATATAAAAACTTGCTTGTAGATGTATGTATGCATACATGCACACCATTAACACATATGTCTGGACACCACTGCCACTCACCTCACACACATGCACACCAATTTATTGTAATTTTCTATTATTCACTTTAGAACTCATAAAGCCCAATAAAGAAGTAAAGGTTTTACTATGACCCAACTATTATTTCTATTTGATTTTATCCTAGCAGACAAAGAAAGAAAACCAAAACAAAAATCCTTGACTTTACTCACCACTTACTTTTATAGGATGACAGGTTTGGAGTTCTCAAACTGATACCTCAGGTGAGATTTACTGTTGTTTGTAATGATAGAAAAGTGAATTGGGTTATCTCTATATGTGCTCAATAATATTGTATTGAAAACTGAACTGTAAAACTGTACCTTAAAGAATAATTGCTCTTGTTGTTCTTAAGGCAATATACCATGAGATCTCTTACATTTTGAGACAAATGCTTCCATTTTTTCTGCACTGAGCACAAGTGCTCTATCACAAAGAACAGAAAAGCATATCTGAAGAGGGAATGACATTTTTTTCTTGTTAGTTCAGAATTGTCTGTGTTTTAACCTTAGCCAATTTTTATCAGAATATTCTCTTTAATTCAGTCTTAGTATAGATTACTGCTATGTACTATAATTTTCTACTTTGATGACATCAAAGAAAATTTTTCATGAGAATATTGTTTAATTCTTAAGGAAAACATTTTTCAAGAGTCCAAAATGCAGTCTGAACATAACTCCACTGATTAAAAGGGCAGAAGGACTTTGAAGGCTGTGGTAGAGGGAGCTAGTTGACTGTGTGTGCTACTTGGCCTTTCCCACACACAAGTAACTTCCCCTTATTCCCAAGAGTGAGCTGCCCAATGCAGTTAGGTTTCTGCCTTACCACAAACTGAGAGATGAGAGTACTTACCCTTCTTTATATTTAGGTTCTAAAAGAGGGCTCTAAGGTCCTTATGAAAGACATTCACAGATTGTAAACATGGGGAGAGGTTTTTAAATACACTTACCTATATCTAAAAGGGGCAGAGACAGTATTTACAATTGTAAGTTTTCTAAAAAATGCTGCAATAAAAGCAAAATCAGAGGCTACATGAAGGGAAAAGCCATCGATAAAGTTGAGTCAATTTTGAGAGGAACATTAAGGCTGCTCTGAGTGTTAAAGACATTGTCACTACTGTGGGCAAAATAGTAGCCACTAGACACAAGAGGCTACAAAGTTCTAGAAGTGTGGCTATCAGGACTTAATTATTGAAAATTTAATTAATTTAAATTTAGCTAAGATAAATTTAATTTAATCAACTGCTAGTAGACAGTGGTTACAATATATGATTGCATAGATAAGATTAACGCATAACAAATAGTTATTAATTTGAACAAAGGTAAATCTTAGTTAAAAAAGGAAAAAAAGATAGTTGATATATAAACCTTTTGTATTTATGTAGGGTACTTTATGCACTCATTTTTGCTGCTATTCTTTATTTTCTGTTTGTTTATATGTTGTCTTGTTCTTTTACTTATGACCAATAATCAAAATGTCACTAGTAAACAAACAATAACATTGTTTCAAATATGTGTGTGCTCTGTTATTACTCATTTTCCAAATAAAACATGGATACCACAGTACCATAGACTTTTTTGAGAGAGAAAAGTAAACTCCCCCAAATTGCAAATTGCTTTGGATACAACTTCGTTGTATAGTGCTTGAGATGCATAGCATAATATTTCAGAACAGAGAAAATTTTAACCTTTCCCTAAAAACTTCTCTGCCTCTGGTTTATATCAACATTTTTTTTTCTGAATAAACAACTTGGGTAATTACCCAGGTTTATATTTATTTTCATTGTGCTTATTGCAATTTTGTTGCAGGAGACATATTTTCAATAGAAACTCGTCTCCATGTTCATTGTGTAGTTTAGCTTTTCTTGATTGTTTGTTTTCTGAAAGATATACACGACCATTTCAAGGCCAAGCTGTGTCCTGTTGACATCTTTTCCATAGAGCTCTCTCTAGTACCATAAGGTGTCATCAAGTCTCCTCCTCCCTGTAATGTCAACCTCTGCCCTGATTGTTTCCCCTATCTCAGTCTAAAATCAAATGTAAACCATCCCTAGCTAGAATCAAAGAGAAACACAGCAACAACAGTAATGACTATAATCACACACATGTGTGGTTAAGTTATGATCTTTATCTTTTTTCTCATCACTTGGTACTGCTCTTTTCTTTGAAGTACCTCTTCGTGGTGGTAGGTTTTTAATGGTCAACTTTCATTAATATTCTATAAATACAATTTTTATTCTAATTTATTCCATAAACAACTCAGAGCATTATCTAAAGTTACTTTCCTCCTGCCTAAACTACAGGCTTACTGAATAATAATTTTTGATGTGGTGGGAGTTGTGGCTTAACTAGATTTCCTCCCCTTAATATAAATTTAAGGCTACACTTGTCTTTTGTAATATCTTTAGGCTTATTCTATTAAGCTTCAAAAATATTACTTTAATTGTTTTGTTAAAGAGGAAAAAAAATGTTTCAAAACATACTGTTTTGCTTTCCAGAAACCAAAATTTTGTTAGTTTAACTATTCTTACTAACTATGGTTCTAAAAAAGTGGACAAAGTTTGTGAAACAAGTTTTGGAAAGATTTTAGAATGATTCTCACTTGTTCCTTTCAGACCACTTTGAATTAAGTGGGAAAATCCAAAGTGTATGCTGAAGATTAGGTAATTATGGTGAGATGGATATCTTGATTTATGAACAAAACTGATTTTTAATGAAAATTAAAAGGAAATGTCTGAGTTGCTCCTTTTACCTCACAGTCAGAATAAATGGCCTGGAAGAAATTCTCCTGGGTTAATTAATTACCACGTATTCTGAGGGAGTAAATGAGGCTGCAGCTCATGGTCTTTTCTCCAGTAAAAGCATCAGTCCTATAGATTACCATTATACTTGGAATGACACACACCTGCTGATGGTTGCAAATGAATGCGTACTTTTATTTTAACTGAAAGGAATATGATCCAATGAGCAGGTACACACACAGTTTAAATACTTAAACTGATTTACATTGGCTTTTGCTTTTTTACATTTAGTCATTTGCATTTAGAATGTAAATTAACGAGATTTACATTTTTTTCTGAGGGATTTACTAAAAGTAATATAATAAATTCTAAGATTTGAGGGCAAGGGTTAGTGTATAAATTAGTTTGGTACTGCTCTTTTTTTCTCTTGAAATAAAACTTATCTTTTTTTTTCAAATTTCTCTGGTTTTTATTCTCTCTGTGTGTGTTTGTGTTAGTGTGTGCCTGTATGCACATGTGAGAGTCTATGTGTGTCTGTGTGTGTGTACATGCTGGAGATGGAACCACATACATGCACTATCCTACTCAGCTAAAGGCCCAGTCCTCTGGTTTATATACTCAGAATAAATTCAGAGACTTTTCTTCTATTGTTAACCAAAAAGTTTTTATTTTATTTTATTTTATTTTTTATGGAATATCACTTTTTCACCTTCAAAAGAACACTATGTCCAATCTAAAATAACTATGACTTTTCCCCTTTATCCACTTATAACAATCATCGCCTCTTACCCATGCCTTTTCCACACCTACTACAAGGACATGGATCTTCCCATGGATCTTCCCAAAAGTTTCAAAAACACTTGCCTTTTCTCCCTCACTTGGTTGTTGTCCATTTTAAATAGGTGAAAGGGATAAAGGATCACCATAGATAATGTCTGAGCATGGCAGGGAGTCATTCCATGTTACTGACTGAGGCAGTGCAGCAACCTCACCTGTGAGATGAGCATTTACTCTTGAGAGCTCTTGTCTCTTTCACCTTCCTTTCATTCACTTGGCCTCCCATGGTGTGATCCAGGCTCTTTGCCAGGCTAAATAATTTGTCCCCACCTGTGCACCTTCCTAGTTAATCTTCCATTGCTTTCAAGTTTTCAGTGTGCTTTTCTTACTGAAGCTCACACTACATAAAATTGAGTATATTTTCAAGGCTCTCAGAATCATTCCCTACTATCTTTCCACTCTTCTCTCTCTTCACTTTGCAGTTCTCCTTTTAGTTTCAGGTCACTCCTAAACTGACAGCTTTTGCAAACAACTTGTGATTTTCCTTATGTACTTGATTTTATGTATATTGGCCTCCCTTTCTTAAATCTATTTCACAGATGGAAAAATGCCAATTTTACCTTCCTTAACATTTGACTATACCAGTATATTCTCTGTGAAAATCTTCTCTCTGCTTTCAAATAATTGTTGCACTAAAATTAATTTCCCCCTGTAACTCAAAAAGCTTAATCATAGTGCATTATCAAACTATAGTATAAACATGGTGTTTTTTATACTACAGTGTGAACTTTTTGCAAAAAAGTTGCAATTTTTAAATATTTATTCATTCACATACTTTCCTCCACTGACCTTTACATACATGATTAATATTTTAAATGTGCAGATCATTCAGGATAACATAGTAGTGAAAATTGTTATTTATTTCTGAAAATAACATGTGATCTTTAATTAAAATATTTTTAAAACTTCTCATCTCTCACTGTGAAATATAAGCAAGATTGAAATACCTAAATGTTAATATAGTGATCTACTTACCTATCTATAAAACATAATTCAAAGTATTATAAGAGATTAAATAAGTTGAAATTGATTATTTCAATATTTTTAGAAACATTCTTATTAAATTTTCACATTTATTTTAAGTTCGCTTTCTAGTAAGCTCTTTATTTTGGAGGATGGACTGCCATCTGGTGGAAATTTTAAGTCTTAACAAAATAATCTAAAATAATTGTATGCAGTTTGCCCATTTCTGTTGTTGTTATGAGCCCGTTAAGCATTTTTGTTACACAGCAGAAAATGTATTAAATTAAATTAATGAGCTGAAGTTTATTATAAAATAAAAGCCAATGGTTTTATTTTTAAATTAAACAAGTATGCATTTCTTTTTGCCTTAACCATCCATTTGTATAAAAATGAATTTAACATTATGAACATTACAACCATAAAAAACTGACAGAATAGACAAATAACCAATCGATGATTGTTTGGTATCATTTAGCATTTTTTTTAGCGTAAGTGAGATTTGTATTTATTTATATCTGGCAATGAAAAAAAGCTATGTTCTAGTTAGTTTTCAGTAAAGCTATTTACAAATATCATTAATCCTAATCTCCAAAGAGATGTAAATCATCAAAACTAACTCTGCTGATAGGCAGAGTTTACTTAAGATTTGTGAGTGCTGATCATGTCCTCAACATAAACGTTGACATCAACTCATTGAGAAATCATTTTCACTTAATGAGAGTTTTATTCTTGTTTGATATTATTTATTTCTAAAAAAAATTAAAATTTAATCTCACCATAATGGAGTGTTTGCCTAGGCATGTAAGACTTGATGGAAATAATTTATAATTTTGAAAATATAACTAATTTACACTGATCCCTAGAGGAACCTGAAAGCAGAATATGTTAAGGGAATGAAGGGTTTTATTGACAAACAGGAAAGCTCAAGAGTAATCAATTCAGTTATTAATTAACTATGTGATCTTTGTAACAATAATAGCCACATAATAATATTAATAAGCCACAGTGTGAAGCAATTTTCATATCACATATCAGTTCCTCACAACAATCAAATGATATAAGTTCCCTTATTATTTATGTTGCTGGAATTAAAAACAAGCTCAGCAGTGCAAATTATTTTTACCAATTTCAAACAGCTAATACATACTGCAGCTAGAAAATTCTTCTAGAATACCAGAATGTTCATTGAAATATTGTATTCTTACTTTTCCCCCAAGATTTTAGTTTCGCATGCAGTTGAATTATTGGATTATTTAATTGCATGACCAAAGAATGTGCTTTATATTATATTTTCTATACTTATTAGGATTGTAACTTACCCAAAGAAGCATTCATGATGATATATATGCTGGTTCAACTAGTTAAAATAAAAAGACCTAGTTATTACTATACTTAGGACTAAGGAAACGCTTAGCTACATTCCATCTGTATGAAAATGTACAACTGACCTTTATGTCACCCTACCTGTGCCAATGCATGTGATAATTATCACCTTAATTTTCTTTAAAATTCTCTCACCTAATTAACCATCCATACTCTTATCAAAGTGTTGTTTTATTTTGTATATATTGTGTGTTTTATTTTGTATATTTTTATATATAACATAGTGTGTGTTTTATTTTGTATATATTTTTCTTTGGTTACTTGTTTCAATCAACTGATTTGTGAATGTTATTTGTTATTGTATAAAGATTTCTACTTCAATATCATTTTTCTTCAGATGCTTCTTTCTTCGTTTAATAAAAGTTGCTCTTCAGATTTGACTGTTAAATCTTTGTTATATTCCTGATGTCTGTGAAGTTTCAGTTTCATTCATATTCCCCGCTACCTATTCCATTGAGAGAAAGATTGTTGATAAAAGACATTAAATGCAGACATTGACCCCCAAATCATTTAGTCACAAGTTTTCTACATGTGAGAGGAGGAAAAAAAGAGACTTATGAAAACAAAACAAAATACAAAACAGGGGGCCTGATTCTTCCAATTTTAATTTGTGTGTGTGAAAAGGATTTTTTTCCTTTCCATTTATAGGTCTTTGGGTCTAAGGTGGTATTCCATCTCTAGATGTTATATTTGGAGAGCATTTCACCTGAATGAAGGAAGAGTGATCTAAGTACCTAGTGAGCAGACAGGTTGATTAAGATATGCATCAGTTGTTGTTAGTACAATCTTTCCAGATTTTTTTCTTTGTGGATTTTTTTTTAACATGGAAATATACCGAAGATACTTTCTGAAAAATTGTTTAAGTTTTCTATGGTCATCTGGACAATGGCATAAGACCAGAAGAAATGTGATTCACTTTGGGAAATAATCCCCAAGTAAAAGTGAACTTACCATGTTTACTTTCCACAACTTGGGAGATCACATGTACCTGCTCACATCAATAAAATCCATTTGCCTGTGTCCCTAGGGAACTCCATGAGCAGTTCCATTCCTTGATTTATGTTGCTCACATAGTATCTATCGAAAGTAAACTTTTTGTTTGTCAAGCAAGTAAAATTATAGAATTGCTTTTTACCATAGAATCACTGACCTCATTATGTTTTTTTTATTATATTATGTGATTTTTCAGTTGTGTCACCCTATCTAATAACCTCTAAATAAAGGACCTCTAAACTCCTGAGATTCTTTATCTTTTTTCTCATCACTTGGTACTGCTCTTTTCTTTGAAGTACCTCTTCGTGGTGGTAGGTTTTTAATGGTCAACTTTCATTAATATTCTATAAATACAATTTTTATTCTAATTTATTCCATAAACAACTCAGAGCATTATCTAAAGTTACTTTCCTCCTGCCTAAACTACAGGCTTACTGAATAATAATTTTTGATGTGGTGGGAGTTGTGGCTTAACTAGATTTCCTCCCCTTAATATAAATTTAAGGCTACACTTGTCTTTTGTAATATCTTTAGGCTTATTCTATTAAGCTTCAAAAATATTACTTTAATTGTTTTGTTAAAGAGGAAAGAAAATGTTTCAAAACATACTGTTTTGCTTTCCAGAAACCAAAATTTTGTTAGTTTAACTATTCTTACTAACTATGGTTCTAAAAAAAGTGGACAAAGTTTGTGAAACAAGTTTTGGAAAGATTTTAGAATGATTCTCACTTGTTCCTTTCAGACCACTTTGAATTAAGTGGGAAAATCCAAAGTGTATGCTGAAGATTAGGTAATTATGGTGAGATGGATATCTTGATTTATGAACAAAACTGATTTTTAATGAAAATTAAAAGGAAATGTCTGAGTTGCTCCTTTTACCTCACAGTCAGAATAAATGGCCTGGAAGAAATTCTCCTGGGTTAATTAATTACCACGTATTCTGAGGGAGTAAATGAGGCTGCAGCTCATGGTCTTTTCTCCAGTAAAAGCATCAGTCCTATAGATTACCATTATACTTGGAATGACACACACCTGCTGATGGTTGCAAATGAATGCGTACTTTTATTTTAACTGAAAGGAATATGATCCAATGAGCAGGTACACACACAGTTTAAATACTTAAACTGATTTACATTGGCTTTTGCTTTTTTACATTTAGTCATTTGCATTTAGAATGTAAATTAACGAGATTTACATTTTTTTCTGAGGGATTTACTAAAAGTAATATAATAAATTCTAAGATTTGAGGGCAAGGGTTAGTGTATAAATTAGTTTGGTACTGCTCTTTTTTTCTCTTGAAATAAAACTTATCTTTTTTTTTCAAATTTCTCTGGTTTTTATTCTCTCTGTGTGTGTTTGTGTTAGTGTGTGCCTGTATGCACATGTGAGAGTCTATGTGTGTCTGTGTGTGTGCACATGCTGGAGATGAAACCACATACATGCACTATCCTACTCAGCTAAAGGCCCAGTCCTCTGGTTTATATACTCAGAATAAATTCAGAGACTTTTCTTCTATTGTTAACCAAAAAGTTTTTATTTTATTTTATTTTTTATGGAATATCACTTTTTCACCACATTTTAAAAAATTTTCTTGCTTTCCTAACTGATTCAAATGTAAGGTGGTATAACAAGTAGGAAACATTGGACTGTAATCCTAATGGAACCCTTAATGTAGAGAAATACTATAACAATTTTTTATTTTAAACTGCCAGTGGTTGATTCTTTTTTTTTTAATGGAGAAATTATTGTCTATTTATGGGAATGATTTTTGCTTTCTTTTTTCATGTATTTTACTAGTATTATAAAAAGTGGTGGGGTTCATTGTGACATATTTGTGCATACATGAAAAACATACTTTTTTCACCTTTGTACAATTTCGCCTTTTTTAAAATAAGGAGTGAGACCTATTAAGCCAAAAATTTATCAAGTGGGTCCTGTGGTTATATGAATCCAATATTTAAATCATAAACTGAAATGTCAATGGAGAACTTCAGCACCTGAAAGACAAAGCTGCTCAGCATAATAATGTGGGAGTTTGTGAGGTTAGTTATATTTTCACATATGACCTTATGCTTGATAAATCTTGATCCTTCAAGTGGAGATCAAAAACTAGAACTCTTGCTTTATATTTTTCTCTTTGGTTCAATGTCTGTAATTGGAAAGGCTGAATTACATATTACAGAAAACAATCAATAAAATTATCAGTGGTACAAGAGGTTGGCTGTTGCAGCAGGTTGCAGGTGAAGAAGTAAAACACAGGTGGCCAACTAAATAACACCAATAACTGGAAGGCAATTAAGGGATATCATCTAATATCCATTATAAAGGTTTTAGTTTCTGAATTGCAGTATGCCTCTGTTGACAGGAAATCCTCATTAAAATTTGGAATAACACTAAAACTTTAACTTATGAGTATTTAAAGATACTTATATCCATACTTGGTTCAAAATGGCATCATTTATCATAGAAGAGGGAAAGATTAATTAACAGAAGGCCCAGTCACATTAACAGAAGCTAAAAGATTATTTGAGGATTGTCAGAAATACTGGAAGTGTCAAAATACATATTATTGCATCTCAGATCATTGTCTGACTTTCAGAGTCAAATCTATATATACACAGTCATCACAAAAACAAATCCACATAGGTACAGTCATCTGATCCTCGAAAAAATTGCCAAAAATGTATACTGGAGAAAAGGTAACTTTTTTAAAAAAAATGGTGCTGGGAAAACTGGAAATCTATATGTAGAAGAATGAAACTTGACTTCTATCTCTAACCCTGCACAAAACTCAACTCCAAGTGGATCAAAGACCTACAAATTAGAAACACTGCAACTGCTAGAATAAATCATACTGCCATATTGCTAAATTTCTCAATAAGACTTTTAAAGCTCAAAAAATCTAAGAATCAATAAGTAGATTACTTCCAATTAAGAACCTTCTACACAGCAAATAAAACAATAAGACTGTGAGTAAAGAACTTAGAAAAATGGGAGAAAATCTTTGCCAGCTACTCTCCCAATAGGGGATTAATATTCAGAATATATTAAAACTTTAAACACTTAACATACACATTCACAAAAAGCAAATGACTTAGTCAATAAATAAGGAAACAAACTAAATAGATATTTATCAAAAGAAGAAGTGCAAATGCTCAAAAAGTATTCAAAAAATGTTAAACATCCTTGGTAATCAAGAGAATACAAATCAAAACTACACTGAGATTTTATCTTACTCTAGTCAGAATGGTAATGATCAAGAATAGAAATAAATGTTGGTGAGGATGAGGTGAACAACTTACATCCATGCATTGTTGGTGTGACTGCAACAACTACTAGTAGAACCACCATATGATTCAGCTATCCCACCCTTTGGTATTTATCCAAAAGAACTAAAATTAGCATACTAACATGGCACAAGCATACCAACGTTGATAGCAATAATCACAATAACCAACTTATGGAATCAGCCTAGGGGTTCCTCAATAGAAGAATGAATAAAGAAAACATGGTATATATACACAATGGAGTTTGACTCATCCAAAAAGAAGAATGAAATTTGATCATTTGCTGGCAAATGGATGAAATTGGAGAACATCATGCTGATTGAAATGCACCGGACTTAGAAAGTCAAGAGTAAAATGCTTTCTATCACATGTGGAAACTAGAAAATTGAAAGTCATTAAGAAGGATCTGATGAATATATAAGGGCAAACAATTGAGTAAAGAGTGGGTTAAAGGGGGAGAGGTATGCAAAAGAGGAGGAACTGTGAAATGAATTGATCAAACTATGCTATGTGTATGCATAAATATATCACAATGAATCCCACCTTTATGTATAACTGTAGTACACTAATTTAAAAAGTAAACTAATAGGAGGAAGAACAAGAAAGGTAGATCAAGGGGAGGGAGGATAGAAGGGAAAGGGATCATGGTGGGATTGAAATAGAGGAAATTATGTTGTATGTATTCGTGAATATTCACTTACTTAAAAAGTAAACTACATAGTTATGTATATGATTCCCCAATACAAGAGGAAAAAAATTTGAGATTGCAGAAATATTGAGAAGGTCAGTAAGATAGAATTGAAAGTAGTATGGCAGTATGTTTAAACGTGGATGTGTAACCAATGTGATTCTGCAGTCTGTACACGTGGTAAAAATGGGAGTTCATAGCCTACTTGAATCAAATGTATGAAATATGATATGTCGAGAGCATTGTAATGTTTTGAATAATAATAATAATAATAATAATAATAATAATAATAATAAGTTGAAACCCAACACTAGGAGATCAATAAATCATCATACTTTATTTTTTCATGCAAAAAAAAAGGAAAGAAAGAAAGAAAAAGAAAGTGATACTACTGTCATGTAACATGGCAGAGTGCCTTCTGCTGGTTAGGAAATTCGGAAACACTTTATTGTACAATTAACATAGTCCCAAACACTAATACCCTGATCAAATGGAAACATCTAAGCCAAAATCTTCTTTTGTGTGCCATTCCTATTGATTTATCTATCTTCATTCTTCAAATGCAAACTTCTAAAGGTAATTATTTTATGTTAACATCCTCATTGCTCAATTAATCATGGCCCACTTCAATCTGATATGTATTAATTCACAGCACCTCTTTAAAATTTCTCCTAAACCTATTAACAAATTACATAAGCATAATTTATTGGATACCTTTTGGCTAACCCTACTTGAATACTCTTAATTTTAACTGAGCTGATGCTCCTCTCTTCACCATATTTTTTTCCATGTCCTTACCTAATTTCAATTCTATTTGTTTTTTACCAATTCACTGTAAGTCTTAGTTCACTATGGAAATATTTCCAATACCTCATTTAAAAAAATGAGTACCATACAACATTTTTTATTCCTTTATCCCATTTTATACTGTCTCCTTATTTAATTTGATCTATTCTAATGACTTTGCATACAGTCTCTCCATAACTCACAATCGAATTAATTTCTAGTATTTCAAATACATTTTAACAAGATATTGACCAAATTTGAATTTATACCTTACATTGTACAAATTAATGGTCCTTTAGTTTTCCTCAACTCAGAACTCAGTAAATGGTAACATCATCCCCCAAATTTATTATGCCTCTGTAAGTGCAGTAGCTCCTGGAGACTGTCCAAACAGTTATTCCTACTCCTAAACAATTGAATTTGTATAAAGATCTGAAGTTTTCATCTTAAGGACCTCACAAATCATGTCACTTCCAGGCTTAAAACCTTACAACAATTTTCTGTGCTCAGCCTCATGTCTAAAACCATCACCCTGCTGTGTAAGGCTCATGTCTTTATTGTCTCCTGTCTCCTTCTTAATTTGCTTTACTCCATTCTTGGGATTCTGAAAAAAACTGCTCTTTCTCTGGCATGTCTCTACCCCCACAGTGTACTAGGTATCTTTCTCTTTTGTGCAGGTCCTTCGTGTATGTTTTTCCTTTTGCAAAGTATACATTTAATTGAGTCCAGTTTTAATGCTATTTTCTCTATTTCTCATACAATATGTTCTTAGTCTATTTCCATACTCCACTTAACACTAAGAGAAACTGTCAGATTTGTATCCTAATTTATCTAAGTAGTTTTATTTTGTCAGTTTCTCTGATTATTTTCTAGATTCTTGAAAGCAGGAACCATCTGTGGTTTGTTTACTGTACTACCCAGTAGAGTACTTCGTAGGTAGTGAACTTAAATGTCATACTTCACTGAGTGAATGAATCCATGAATATTTAAACAAATTCACAACTGCAACACAGATGGGGAAGTAAGTGTTTAATTCTTCTAACAGAAAATTTTTATGATAAATAATATCAATAATTTAATAACAATAATAACTGGTGATTTTTGTTTTGTAGTCATAGTCAAGTAATTTTCTGATCATATGATTTTTAAATCATTCAATGTATTGCCAACTTCCTAAAATGATTCTCTATATTTCAGCATACTTTTCCTCTTTTTATTTTCTCTAGCTAGATCTTCATTGTCATCTTAAAGCCTGCATAATGCAACTTAGTTTTTTTTTCTTAGGAGGCATTAACCAATACCAATCCACAAATGCATTTTGTTGAGGTGCTGTTTTCTCTGGGCACACAAGTTGGTCTCTGTAAGAGCTTGTTATAGTACTCTGAGTTCATTGATGCTTAAGAAACAGTAGGTCAATAAAAATAATCACAAGATATAACTTATTAAAATGACTGGAATTCAATCAGCATTGAATTACATCAGTACAAAATGAAATGGAAATTTATTTTAGTCATAGACACCATTTGTAAAATTTTTAAAGATTTGTTTATTTAGTTAGTTAGAATAAGATATACTCCATGCTTTCATCAATTTGTCAATAGTTTTGATATCAGAAATAAAAAAGAAGGCTGTTGAACATAAGAAGTGGCTCTATCAAAAGCTCTACCAAGGTCTTTCACTAAGAGAGCTCTGTTTTGAAGCTAAGGACAAAGCTTTCACCAATACTGAAAGTAAGATTAAAGCCTTTACAAAAGGTTTAAGAAGAGATTGGAAACTCCATATTCTAAGAAGTTTCAATGATGGAATAAATGAAAGCTAGAAAGAGGACTTGGAAACATTTCTCAGTTCCAGGTCTCATATCAATCAGTGAAAAACTCAAATACCAAAGTCTGATTATGCAGCAAGTGGGCAGTTGGTATGATTGAATAATGGCTTCTAAAAAGCAGCACTAACACTGGACTAGTGTGTAAAGTGTGGTGAGCCTCAGTACTTCAGCTGTCTTTGGTGTAATAAAATGTATAACACACTTTAAAAATGCATTGTTCCCAGAATTAATTATATAATAATACTAAGAGGAAAAAAAAAACATGTTGCCTTCTTGGAAATATGAACTAGGTTATTATTCAGTAAATAATTTGTATGATTGTGCTCTGCATTGCATGAATGCAGTGATAAAATTTCAACTTTAAATGTAGTTATGATAAACATCATTTTGTTAATGTACTCTAGTTGATGACCTAATGAATTACATTCATTTTTAGACCAAGAAACATGCTAAGCATAATAATGACTCTAGCTGATGAATGGCTTTTTTTTTCTTTACAAATGTAACCCAGAAATGAGCAGCTGAAAGGCTTCATTTTCAATATATAAATACTGTATGATTTACAGTACATCATTCATTACATGTATATTTTGGAGCTTTTAGGAGAATTTTCAAAATTGATTATTTTTTTATGTTTCCTTAATTAATCTATACCAGATTATCCTAACATATTTCAAGTATTCTTAAAAATATTTCCTTTTTAAATGAAAGTTAACAGACAGACATTTGCCCATTTTAAGCCATGTCAATAACTAATCTTACCAGCATGCATGTCTAACAATATGGGAAAGCTTTAAAATACATGTGATGTTTTATTTTTTAATATAATCTATTTTATTGTTGATCTTTATTATGCTTATTATATATGTTTATTGCATATAGTGATCAATAAACTGACTTGTATGTACAAGTTATCTTAAAAAGTTGATCAAAATTTAAGACCTTTTTTTAACATTGAAGTACCTGAATTATGTAAAAATAAAATCTAAACAATCCTCAGTTGTGCCATTTAATGTAGCTACAAACAGACCAAATTATTTAAATTGCATTCCAAAAGTCTTCAATCTTTATTTCATTCTGCATATTTAAGCTGGGAAATTTAAATTATCTGTGATTCAAATGAAATGTATTCATTTTCTATTGCTTAATAGCAAATTCCCAGAAATTCAGTGGCTTTAATAAGTTTTGTAGGTTGGATGCCCAGATGTGTGTTTAATTGTTCTCACCAGGCCAAATCAAGGTTAGCTCTTAGCAGAAGACTCTGATGAAGAATCTACTTTCAGCCTCTTTGGGAATGTTTGGTGTAGTGTATTTCTTGAGGCTAAAAAATTGAGCTCACTTTTTAACTGTTACTGCCTTCATTCATTCCTATCAGCTCCTAGATGTCATTGTCTAGTTCTTGTATTGTATAAAAGAAAAGTTGCATCAGATCAGTTAAACATTAAAGGAAGAATTCATTCAAGACTATTGGGATAGGGGAAAGCCATTATTGCCATACAGGTGAGAAACTAAATTTAATTCTCCTGAAAAAAAAATTAGGAAGATTTTCAATGGTGGCTTGAGCTAATGGAATAGTGGTAGATGTCAGGAGAAGGGTTGGCCAGTAGAATCTGGCCATCAAGTGTGCTGATTGTTGTTCCTTGAAGTTGGGCTTCTATCCTGCCTTCCAAGACTTGGGGGAAAAGATGCTTTCTCATCTCTTTGGATAATTACATCTCAATGTGATGATTTTGATGATTACATCTCAACGTTTGTAGTTTCACAAAGGATTCACATCTAAATGAGGCAAAGGCAGATTTTATAATTAAAAATTCTAAAATATGTGCTCAAATAAAGGGTAAATCAGAGGCCCACAGTCAAGAAGAAATCTTCTAAAGGTTAGTTAAGTTGGTGGAAATGTTAAGGTCAATGTAATGCCCCATGCATTTTCAAAGTCAGCAGTGGCACTGTGAATCATTCTTAGCCTTTAAATCTCCTTGACTCCTCCTCTATCATCATCTAGAGGTCACTGTCTGCAAAGGGCTCATGCGATCACATTGAACCCACCCCCAAAAGCTCTTTGTCACACAATGTGCCACAGTCACAAGAATGACATCTGTCATATTCAGAGGTTCTACTCAATTTCAAAGGGGTTTAAGACGTGATCAAAAGTGGCAGTCATTCTCAGAATGAGATATACAAATTTTTCTTACATTATAATTTCTAAAGTTCAATTGCTATGCAGAGCCACATATTTTGAAGAATGTAAAATAAAGGCTTCATTGTTTCACACATTATTTTCTTTATAAGGAAAGGTAAAGATGCCCCAACTAATTTTCTTTTCATTTTTCTATTCCATTTCCCTGTTTTCTGGACCCTATATTCTTTATGCAAGTACTCAAAGGAATGCTTTATTTTTCAATCTTGGGCTTTTATTTCTGCTAAACCAAGAGTAGCTTCTCCAGGAAGCACAAGTAATGTAAGACTTCTCTTCCACACCAAAGGTTATCAAAGTTATCCCATCTGCACAAATTCATAAAGATCCTTCTCCTGGCTGGGTTGGGTGGTGCATGCCTGTAATCATAGTGGCCCAGGACTCTGGGGCAGGAGGATTAAATGCTCAAAGCTAGCAACTTTGTGAGGTCCTAAACAACTTAGTGAGACCCTGTCTCAAAATATATGGGCTAGGGATGGTGCTCAGTGGTTAGTACAACTGGGTTTAATCCCTGGTACAAAAAAAAATCCTTTTGCTGGTAATTACAACATTAAAATTATGATTATAAAAGAAGAATAATGAATATTATAACAGGATGTACATATGTGAATAGGTTTGTCGATTATAAAACAGAACATTAAAAAATACATGTGCAGAATACATTATTTATTTAAACAATTTATTAATATTTTCAGAATTTGCTGCTTTGAAAGTATCATTTGTTTTAAAGTCAAAGTTTCTAATATGCACTATGCACATTTATGAGTAATATTAAGAGGGGCTTTTTTATTATTGGTTGTTCAATACATTACAAAGCTCTTGACATCAAATTTCATAAATTTGATTCAAGTGGGTTATGAACGATTCTGCAATCTGTATACGGGGTAAAAATGGGAGTTTATAAGAGGGGCATTTTTATCAGTGTTTTTAGGAATAAGTGAAAGCAGAGACCATTTGGGCAGGATTGGTACTGCAATGAGACTCTTTGGGCAGAAGGCTGCAGCATTGGATCACGTTGAGCATCCCCAGAGACTGCACTTATCTTCAGTGAATTCCCAAACAACAAAACATTTTGCTATTTGTACCCAGTTGAACATCTCTGTTGTTACTGTTTTTTAATCAGGAATTGTTTTGAGACTGATGTGATCCAAAATGGAAAACTGTGAAATCAATAGTTTAGGCAGTTAATAGCGCAGAAAAATAAATATGAACAAGTTTATTCTAATCGTAAGGTATGTCCATATTAATAATTTTTTACATCTTCAATGCTTAATGGACAATTAAAATGACTTTTCACATGTATTGTTGTGAAATATATTTTATAAAAGGATCAATTTCCTGGAAATTTATATTCCTATAGGAAGAGATAATGAATAAGACCATAAATATTTCACATAATGGGATTTAGAATATAATATTTTAAAGGAAGTAGATCACAATAATCATTTGTTTAGGAATTTCAGAGACTGGTCTTGAAATAATTATATTATGTTACATGAAAGTTTTCAAAAAGATGTATAAAATGTTATTATCAGTTTTATACAGCATTTTCTGAACTTTAAAAAAGAAAACTTTGCTTTTTAACCCCGCAATCAATATACAACTTTAGAGAAGTTGTGAACTTCAAAGAAAACTCAGGCTTTCTCTCTCTCTCTCTCTCTCTCTCTCTCTCTCTCTCTCTCTCTCTCTTATTATTTCTCATTAAAATGTAAACTGACAATTTTCTTTTTAACTCCAAAAAAAATATTTAATATACATGCAATATTTTTGTTATTTTTTTTTTTTTTGGTAATAAGTGTAGCTGAAATAATGGTTTATAAACTGGTGAAAATAGATGGTAAACACTGGACAGAAGGTGTCAGTATATAAATTCTAAAAACATAGTTACAGAAATCTAGGGTCACTTATCTTCTTATATCAGATACCAGTAGAGGTACCCTTGATTAAAGAAATTAAAAGAAGGAAGAAATAACAGCAAGTGCATATGCGGGTATGAAGGTGAATCCAGATGGTAAATTAAATATATTTTGTAGTACTTAGGAGTGTTGTGGCCAAAGAAGGACAAAGTTGCACCAAACCCAGATTGCCTGCATCCCACCACTCTAAGCATCACCTCTGATTCTTGATTCCAAAACAATTCTGTTTTCACATTCAATTTTCTGCTTATATTGGGTAAGGTTGATGACATAGTTCCTGATAGTGCTTCTGTATGGACCGGAGCTTAACCACACTGCTGTACTCTCCTTCTTTAGTCAAAAGACAAAACAAAACTACAATAGACAATCAAGTGATGTTTCAGATTTTCATAGAAAATCAGACTACAATATTAACCTCAAACTGACTTAAACTAAAGACACAAATGCATTGATTCTAAAACACACACAGACACACACACACACACACACACACACACACACACACACAAGCACACACCCACCAATGAATCAACAGAAAACTAAAACTTTACTAGAACTGGGTTCAGATGTTTGAGTACCATCATTAGAAATATTATTTTTTCTAGCTCTATATCATTTCCACCCGAATTTGCTTCATTTCAAGGCATTCTCAAAGTGAAAACTAAGTTGTTCACCAATATGTCTAGATTTGTGTCTTATGATTGCCAGTTGACTTATATGCCTCTTTCTATTTTTTTTTTATCTTTACACAAGATAAAAAAAGACTACGTCTTACGGATCATCCGGGGACTTGGACTTACATTGAATGAATGATTTTGGGAACAAGGGGGTAATCCTGTGAGACGCTCAATCTGGACTATGATATCCAATAAAAAGAATGTTTATTTCAAACATGTGGACCTAGGGTTGATTTAAATACTCTTCTACCCAAGAAAATGGTTCTATTCTTATTGAGGGCAAGAAATTCAGCTGATGGAAAGAAAATTAGGCAGTGAGTATAATACACCATAGTTTTGGCAATGAAAATCTGTTTCCAAAAATTGAGGTGGCCCATCCCCACTGAGAGAGTGGCTGCCTATCCTAGCATGCTTTCCTTGTGTGAGCTGTAACATCTGTGCTTAAGGAGCAGCTCTTCCTCAAAACTAAACATACCAATTTCCTGTGTGCAGTCTTCAAGGGTGTATCACCCCATTTGTCATAACATATTGGTTATAGTTGCTTCTAAAATTTGTTTGTTTTCTTTTGTTTTTGAAAACTAGAATGTAGTGGGTTAAAGGGTCAGTCTCTCTTAAGAAAGAAACTCAGGACATGTCAATGAACATGTCAAAATATAAAATAGTTTCTGAACATTAATTCACATATAAAAAATTAGATTTAGCAAGGAATCCTAATGTATTTGAGCCATTGTTCTATAGAAATTCAATTACACACCTCCTTCTATTTGCTTCTTAATACCTTTGTGATGCACTACATAAATTGAAACTAAACATGTAATATAAAATATCAGATTCTTCACAGATCTTGTTAGAAGTTCCACATCTCACATGGCTTATGGCATCTGAAATAAGGAATTGTTTCTCAGGTTTCTCTAAATTAGTTTACAAAAATTGTGAATCTAATACTTATTGTTTCAAGTTGTTTCCTCTTAGTAAATCATGGTTTGCTTATAGAGCAAATTTAACATTCTTGAGGACAGCAGTTGCCACAAAGCACAAAGAAGCATTATCATAAGTCATAGGGAGTCACCAAACTTGTGGGTAGACAGTAGCTATAAAAATATCCATATGAAAAATGCATTGGATTTAATTTCTGATGTTGTAGAGTGGCATGGGACAGCGCCCCCACCCCCACTGAATTGGAGAATATAAATTATTACATAGTCAACACTTTCTGAGGTGCTTCCAAATCAGCTATTTCTCCTCTTATACTTCCCAGTTTCTTCTTCTGGCAATTTGTCATTATATTAGGCATGCTGAAACAAATAGTGCAAATATGTTGTTAAGGTATAATAATGACTAATTTTCCACAACCAGAGTTCATTTCAAGCTGTTAGAATTATACTTTTCTGCTTATATGGCTTTCCCATGATTGAAGTTACTTTTTTTGGTGGTGCCTTCAAATTTGTGATGTAATAGGAAGAAGAGGATAATATATTGGAACACTCAAGAGTCAAACCTAGAAAATGAAGTATATTCCTTTTTTCTATACTTCAATAGCTAGACTTCAGTTACTTGGCCCCAAATAAACTTTTCAAGACTTTTGTATAGCTATGTCTCTTTAATAAATATATAAATAAATGGTGGTCCTTTGCTGTACTAGAATACTTGTGAGTGACTTAAGTATAAAGAGAAGATACTTATTAAGCTCACTTTTCTAGAATTTCAGGGGCATGGCACTCACATCTTAGTGTATAGTGGATAATCTTAGCATCACCACCATGGCCCAAAATTGTGTGAGAGGGACAGGTTATAGAAAGACAGAGAAAGACAGAGAGAAAGAGAGAGGGGGGGGGCAGGCTTATTTTTCTACAATAATCATCTCATAAGAATTAACCAGGATCCAAGAAGTACAGCATCTATATCTTGTAAATGAAGCACTTTCAATGGCCTAGTGACTTTGAACTAAATCCCACCTCTTAAAGAAACCACCAACTCTATGTCTTCAGACTGAGTGCAAGGTCTAGTAAACAAGCCTTTGGGTGACATATAAAAACCATATATAAACCATAGTAGGAGGTTTCTAAAATTATCCTACTCATATTCAAGCTTACAATGAATTTATTTTTATCTTCACACTGTATATTCATCATATAATCATTTTATGGTACAGACAATATTATCCATAAATAGCAAAATAATGCATGAATTTTAATAGCTTCACATAGGTATGCTATAATAGCATTCAAATTCAGAGAGGATGCAAAATTTTTTTAGAAAATCTTCTTTACAGACTATTAATGTTCACACTCCTATTGCAATATTATAACAAATAAAGAGAAATATGAAAAAAATAAATGATTTTAAGCCTCAAAATATGTAGCACAATAAAAGAACACATGCCAAAATTTCAAGTAAGAAAAGAAGAAATTTCATACCTCAGTTTATATCCAAAGAACTTAAAATCAGCATATTACAGTAATGCAGCCAAGTCAATGTTTATAGCAACTCAATTCACAATAGCTAAACTATGGGACCAACCTAGGTGTCCTTCATAGATGAATGGATAAAGAACATGTGGTATATATACTCAATGGAATATTACTCCACTTCAAAGAACAATGAAATTATGGCATTTGCCAGTAAATGTATGGAGTTGCAAAATATTATGCTAAGCAAAATAAGCCAATCCCAGAAAACCAAAGGCCAAATATTTTCTCTAATATGCAGATGCTAATTCACAATAAGGTGGGAAGCACTAGAGAATAATAGTGTTACCTTAGATTAGGTAGAGAGAAGTTATGGGAGAAGAAAGAAGGGGATGTGGGGATTGGAAGGATAATTGAATGAAACAGACATTATTACTTTATGTATATATGGGACTACAAGACCAATATGATTCTGCAACATGTACAGTCAGAAAAATGAGATATTATATCCCATCTATGTATGATATATCAAAGCGCATAAATGCATTCTACAGTCATGTATAACTAATTAAAATAAAAATCAATAAAACAATTGTCAAAAAAAAAGAAAAGGAAAAATTATAACTGGAAATATCTGCCAAGTGTGTTTTTCTAAGAGCAATGGTATTCATTTTAGTGGCTGCAAACAGTGTTTTTCTCCCAAAGATTTCAAGCTCTCTGGTGATACTGTGATGCTACAAATAGAAATAAAATAAATGCAGAGATATTTCCCCTGTGCAAAAAATAAGTGCTTAAATAAAACCTGATTGATAGAAATATAGGTTCTGTCAAAATTTTAATTGGTATAGAATCCATGCTTCTTTTAACAGTCTCCAAGGAAGAGGCAAAAAGCCCTGCATTGTCTGCATCTGATGAACTGGCTGATCCTGGGCTGAAATGCCAGTGGAGGTTTAATATGCTTGTGTGATTATAAGAATAGTTAGAAGCTTAGCTGAAGCCCAGATTACAAAGCTGCCAAAGTTTTAATTACTCTGTCATATCTTTTATCCTCCATAAATTCTGTTATTTTTAGTGCATGAATTTGCAGAATTAATGACTTTAAAATCAATACATGGATGTATCAGATCTCAGCAAAAATGCTAAATAGTACTTTAGAACTTTCAAGAAGATAATGCATCCGGTTAAAGAAGATGTATTGGCAGTGGAATTGAGCATAATATCTATACCAACAGGGTCAGTAAAAGACAAAATGATGTTTGAAGATGAGTTGTTCAAAGATATAAATTTTTAAAAAATAAAATTAAAAATTAAACCTAACAGACAGTTTCAAAATAAGTATTTTTTTCTGGTTAAAATGTGTTATCAAGTTTTTGAAATAAAAAATAATAATTATTATTTCAAAGACACAATTTATTCAGAAACAAAGCAAGACAAACTATCATACTAAAAAGTCAAGCCCGTTCAAACAAAGTGTCATAAAGAAAACAATAGTACAGGAAATTTATTTCAACAGAAATAAGGCTAAAGAGACAAATTTTAATAGTTGAGGAATATCAGTAAACGATAGAAAGTTATTGTAATGTTTTCTAGGGTTTTGTAGACTTTTATTTTGGGGGAATTATTTTAATGAAATAATTTGTTAAAAAGATCATATTAGAAGTGGTTGAGAAGTGAAGAAGTAGAAAATGCTACTACACTCAACTTTTCCATAGATAATAATCAATGTGCCCACTAAATGCATGAGGTATTTCAGTAACATCAAGGGAAGAAGTGAGAAACTTTCATGTAATGGGCACTATTTAGAAATATATATCTACAAACAAAAATATGTCAATCTGCTTAACATTCTTGTTCCACCCTCAGTCAGATAAAAAATTAAAAGATTTTTCATGTAAAAAAAATACATGCACACTAAATAAACTTAATTAGGAACTTCTTTGAGGAAACTGAAGCTGGGGAAACTATGTATAATGTTTGGCATTTTATCATTTGCCTGGAAACCAGCTTTCTGTAAATGTTATTCATATAGGGTTTTCTGGAAGAATTCTTACCCAGAGAATTTCTGAAACTAATACTCTTGTGTGAAAGTCTTTAAAACCATAAAAACAATCCTTACTTCACAGATAACCAAATCTATACATGAATTAAGCAAATAAGCATTGTGATATGCTATTAAACAAATGTCTAGAAAGTTCTGAGTCCTAGAAACAGACCAACAGTGCAACACTGAGTCAAATTCCCTTGCAGAACTGCAAATTGGTACAACCAATCTGGAAAATTGTATGGAGATTCCTTGGAAAACTTGGAATGGAACCACCAATTGCCCCAGCTATCCAACTCCTTGGGTTATACCCAAAGGACTTAACACCAGCATACTACAGTGACAAAGCCACATTAATATTTATAGCAGTACAATTCACAATAGCTAAATTGTGGAACCAACCTAGATGCACTTCAATAGATGAATTAATAAAGAAACTGTGGAATATATATACACAATGGAATGTTACTCAGCATTAGAAGAGAATAAAATCCTAACATTTGCAGGTAAATGAATGAAGTTGGAGAATAAGTGAAGTAAGCCAATACCAAAAAAATACTAAAGGCTAAATATTTTCTCTGATATAAAGATACTAATTCATAATGGGGATGGGAGGTGGACCATGAGAAAATTAGACAAACTCTAGATAGAGCAAAGGGGAGGGGAGGAGAGGGAATATGGGGGTAGGAAAGATGGTGGAATGAGATGGAAGTCATTACCCTAAGTACATGGAAGACACAAAATGTGTGGCTCTACTTTGTGAAGAACAGGATACATAAAAATTGTGCTCTATATGTATCCTATGAATTGAAATATATTCTGCTGTCATGTTTAACAAATTTGAATAAATAAATTAATCAAAAAAGAATATATTAAGAAATATTAAGCATTTAAGAAATTCAGACTCAAGTGTTTTCACCTGGGGAAGGGGACTACTAGAAAACAAAGCACAATAACCAAAATTATAAATCAGAATAAGAAAACATTTGAATCAATGAAATTATTTGATATGCTTCTATAATGGTGGGTATATACATGTCATTATATACTTGTTAAAACTCATCACAGATACAAGACTGAGTAAAAAACTCACATAGACTTTCATTAATAACAATGTTTCAATATAAAGAAGGCACCTCAATAATGCAAGATGTCAATATTAGGAGAAACCAAGATGGTTTGGTGGTTGCATGTCTCAGAACATATGGTAACTCTACTTTCCATTCAACTTCTGAGTAAACCTTAAATTTCTAAAAAAAACATAGTAACTTACATAAATAAACAGCATAAAGCACTGCTATACACTATAAAAAGTACATAAAATATTTTTCTTACCAAGTACTGATGAGAATGCTTGAAGACAGAGACTTTCATGCATTGCTGTAGGAATGAAAACTGGTACAGCTGCTTTAAAATATAAAAGATTCTTGGCAGGGTTTTCTGGTTTGTTTTTATTTATGTTTTTTGTTTAGTTTTGTTTATTGATGGTACTAGGGGTATCTAAATCCTCAGCCATTTTTATTTTGAGAGAAGGTCCAGAAAAATTGCCAAGGCTGGTCTCAAAATTGTGATCCTCCAGAGTAGGTGGGATCCCAGGTGTGCTTGGCCACACCCAGCTTCCACTTTGGTCATTTATGACACAGTTAAATACTGTATCATATGATGCAGTAATTGTAAAACTAGGCATGCCTCATTAAAATTGAAAACTTTTTCCCACATAAAATTTGTTGAAATAATTTTAGTCATGTAATAATCTACATGAAAAATTTTAGAGAGATCATAAAAAGAAGATTGGAAAAATTGTGTAAATTTGGTTGCTTTGGCATTTGAGCCTAAACCAATTTGAACACGACTACCTTAGTTTTTAATTCATTCACTCATTTATTTATATTAGAGATCTGATTGTTCAACATTGTTTCATTATCTTTAAATTCATTGTTTTCTTAATAGATAAAACATAGATACACAGTAAAACATGATGCTTTGAAATATGTATACAGTGTATAATGGCTAAACTGAAATATTTGACATACATATTATCTCACCTACTTACCTCTTTTTGTTGGTGAGAGCACTTAAAAATCTACTATTTAGAAGCTGGTTGTGTAACTCAATGGTAAGTCTGTGTGCTTTGCCTGTCTGAGACGCTGGTTATAGTGTCTCACACCACACACACATTCTAGTCTTTAGAGATTTTCAAGAATAATATGTTGATATTAATTACAGTTGTCATGTTATATAATATATCTCTGTAAATTATTTCTCTGTATATAAAAAAGTTTTGTAGTATTTAACCACAATCTTCCCCAATTCTGTCAGACCCTTGCGGCTACAATCCTACTCTGTACTTCTATGATGTTTAATTTTTTGAGATTGTACATGTAAATAAGATTCTGTGGTGCTTCTCTTTCTGTGCCTGGCTATTTCATGTAACATGATGATCTTTAGGTTCATCCATGTTATTGTAAATGCCAGGATTTATTTGTTTTTTAAAGACTGAGTACTATTTCATTGTGTATCCCTGTGTATTCTCTGTTTCTGGATTCATTCATCTGTTCATAGATATTTTGAATCTATCACTTGGATATTGTGAATAATGGTGAAACATTCATGGCAGAGGTGATACTTATTTTATCTATTTATTTCAATTTTTGTATATGAACTTTAGTGATATTGCTGGATCCACATTGCTATTTTAAAATTCTTTATAAATCATATGAAGAATATACAGAGAAATTTTTCTTAACTTCATTGACTTCTTAAAAATAAGAATTTTTTCCTATGTATTCATTAGGGAAGTACAATCTGGTGAAACTCTGAAATGCTTTGTTAGCCACATTATTGTGCACCAGTGTACTTGTGTTTCTTTTGTAGTTTTTCACTTTTATATCTTTTCTCTCAGAAAGCAGCAGGGTAACTGTGATATGATGTACCATAGATAAAGTCACATCTGGTTTAAAATACAACCTTTTCACTTACAAGATGGTGTGAGCTATTTAAATCAATGATTCTTGGTGCCCCCTATTTATTAAATAGGTGAAAGAGCACATACACTGACATATGGCTTTGAGGATTAAATGAGATGGCAATTGTTTAATAAATATCTCCATGACTTGACATTTGAATAAAGCCAGGACTTTGTGCCTATGGCTATGGTTTTGTGTACTGTATTTATGTGTGTGTGCAAAACACCTGCATTTCCCTGTAAAAGTTTTATTTACTACTCCTCAGTTATTCAGGTACCTATTGTCTAAAAGCTTATAAGAAAGTTATATTATTCTGTAGTGTATGCCATGAGGTATATCTATTGGGACCTACATTTATATATGCTAATTTTCTTTCCTCTTTTACCCTTGCTTTTGGTAATTTACTGAGGTAAAATTACACTCAAATAGAAATATTGAAAAATTTACTAATTATTTTATATTTTTGTAATAATGAAATAATCATGGATTTGTTTCACCATGATAATTTAGTTGAGAATAAAACACTTTTTATCTCATCTCTCTCTTAAGTGCTAACTATTTGATGCCAATAATTGCTTTAATGGCATAAAATTAATTGTTTTATTCACATTGATTTATAATGTTTTTAATTAATTAATGGATCTTTATTGATGACTAAGAATGTTAAAGAATCCCAACTCTAAATATCCATTCTAAATTGTGAAGAATCATTTCACCTTGACTTTTTCTAACCTAGTATTTAGTAGTACAAAGTAAATATTTGAGAAGTCAGTGAAGCAGGTCTGTTTCCCAAGAGATGGTGCATCACACAGCAGTGGAGCAGACAGAGTCCAAAAGTGGCAGGCTATTTATATCTGCCTCAGGGGACCCGGTACTTCTGAGTTTTGTGACAAAGAATAATACTTGAGGAAAATTTGATCTTTCTGACAGTCCTGCTAAGTTTCATCCAAAAACCAGGATGATTTTGTCCCCTTTAGAAAGTCAACAAAACTTATTATGAGAAGGTGAGGAAAAATGATGACATTTTGTATGAAGTTCAACACAATGCCTCTCTGGCTCTACCATTTTAAAGACATTCCATTTTGGCTCTATCTTCCATTTTACATAGTCAAAATTTTCCAGTTGTGCCATTTTGTTTTTAATACCTGTCTTTCTTTCATTTTGCAATGAAGGGCAGAAAAAGTAAGAGAGAGAGATCATTCATGAATTAAAATGCAAGATTTTTTTTAACTTGCCATCTAAAAATTTACAGCAGCATATTTTATTTCCTTATTAAATTGTAAAATTTATCCTGAAATAATTCATGTTTTCATGTAATTTGGATAGCCTTTCATCAAATACCAAAACAATAAGTCATTTCTGAAATGTAGTATTTCTAATACACACATACACCACACAGACACATACATGAAGAATTTATTATATACCAATAACTTTCATTGGAAGTTCTCTGTTTATGTATATTCAACAAATTATAAGCTTTGGTGGGTGGATCTTTCATAGAATAAAAGTATTTTAATGACAGGACACAGAATCCCTAAATCCTAGATATGTGGAGGTGGAAACAGTGACTAAAGCCATGTTTCAGGCAATTAAGAAAGGAATAGAAAGTTCTGTGGTGCTTGAAGGTCTAACAAGACAAGATAAAATGGATAGCCCCAAATAAAACTAAAATTGAATTCTAGAATCATGTATATAAAGTGTCAAAATAAGACAATCTGTCTGTGGCCCCAGACTGGAATGAATCTTCTGATCTGTTACTTAATAGAACAGAGTTTCAATAATGGAAAGGATTACTTTCCTGTTAGTGCCTTGAAGAATTATATCTTTCTCGGACATACCATAATGGTTATAATTTCATGTCCTGGCATTTGACAAAGAATGAAATATAAAATAATGCAAATATTTTACCCTTAGAAATAACTGAATAGATTGGTTATGTTTGCATCACTATAATGAAATAATTGAAATACTTAACTTCATAAAGAGAAAACACTTATTCAACCCACAATTCAGAGGCTCAAAGTACTAACCTACCAATAGTCAGTGATTAATGAAATTACCTCATGATGCTGATGCTAAAGGTCATTAGTAAAGATCAGAGAAAAACACACATTTTTTTAAAGAGCGAGAGAGAGGGAGAGAGAGAGAGAGAGAGAGAGAGAGAGAGAGAGAGAGAGAGAGAGAATTTTTTAATATTTATTTTTCAGTTTTCGGCAGACACATCTTTATTTTATTTGTATGTGGTGCTGAGGATTGAACCCAGCGCCGTGCACATGCCAGGTGACCGCATTACCGCTTGAGCCACATCCCCAGCCCCCAAAACTCACATTTTTAACCAAAGCAGGATGAGAAAGAGGATCAGCAGGGTCCCATAATTATTTTAAATGTGTACTTAAAATGTACTTAGAACCCACCCAAAGGTCTCACTTCATAAAGGTCCACAGTACCTACCAATACTACCACCTGAGGACCAAGGCTTCTTATATGAATCTTTGAGGTGCAACTTATACCCAAACTATAGCAATGGCCTTAATTAGGTGGCTTGCCTCCTTATTTATTTTAATTTACGTCTTACTAAAGTATCATTTTAATGTAAACAGTTTCTAACTTATAATTTGATGATATCTTAAAAGTTTGCAATTATTTAATTACAGCCACAGTGATTATACAGGACATTTCCATCACCAGCAAAGTCCTTTGTGCACTACTATAAGCAGGCTTCTCCTCATATTCTCTGTACACCAGCAATGAATAAACTAATTCCTGACACCATATTAAATAAAGTTATATAAGGTGTAGTGTTCAGGTTTTGGCTTTTTAAATATATCTTTTAAATTTACAAAAACTATTTCATGAATCAGAAATGAGTTTAAATTGTTGGTTTGTATTATATAGATATACAAAAATTTATTTGCCCAGTTTTTATATAATATTTAAAAAAAAACTACTATTGTAAGTATCTGGGTCTTGTCTTTGGGTACATATATGCCGCAGTCCCACTGCAGCAAAAAAACCGGGGGGTGACGGGCAACTTGTATAGATTGATACAGCAGGAGTGGGAGCCGTTTATTGTAGGACAGGAGGGGTATATATACATTCCACACAGTTTATCTTAATTAACATAAACTAGATACAGTAGTCAACCAATAAGGAATCTCCACACTTAATGGCTCACTGGTGCTACCTCACAAACCACTCCCTCTGGCAAAATGCGAGGCGCCATCCCGACTTGTTTACAGACCCTAACACATAGACTTTAATTTACTTTCATAATTACTTCAGAGTGAAACTGCTGATGCCATAAGAAAGGTAGTTTTAATTTTATAGAAAACTGTCAAAATGTTTTATAAGTGGCTATCCCATTTTGTATGGCAATGCAAGGGAATGCTCCATCAAAATTTGTTAATTATTTAGTCTTTTTAAATTTGTTTATTCAAGTAGAGGTGTAGAGATATCTCATTGTGATTTTAGTTTGCATTTTCTAATAAAAAATAACACTGAGCTACTAATGGTCAATCAAATATCTATTATTGTTGAACTGTAGCAATACTGTTGGCAAATTTTATGAAATTAAAGAGAGAAAAGTAGACGTGAAAATATGCTCATCATATGTTATATAATTAGGAAATTATATATTAAAACAACAAATTTCCTCCATTCCCAGTTTTTTTTTGTATTTATTCTTTACTGTTACATAACATGAACATTATATATTTTCTTGTTGTTCTTTGTGATATATGGATATATATAGTGTAATTTTTAATCAAGTTAAACATATCTAGCTTCTCAAACATTTATCATTTCTTTATGGTTTAAGAACATTCAAACTCCTTTCTCCTACCTCCATGAAATGTACAGTACATTTTTATTATGTGTAATCAATCAGTCTTCTATGCAATAGAACACCAGGACCTCCTACTCATGAGTATCCACTGATCAACCTCTACTCAAGGTCCCTCCTTCTATTTTACCCTTGACTTTAGCATTATTATTTTTTGATAACCATCATTTTCTTCAAAAATTATACAAAATCCACTTTTTCATATTCCACATGAGTAATACTGTGAGGTAATTGTTTTACTATGCTGGCTTACTTCACTTAGCATAATGACCTATAGTTCCACCCATGTTGCCATGAATAACAGGCTTCCATTTTATTTACAGCACAATAGTACTGCATTGTGTATATGGGCCATATTTACCTTATCCATCAATAATTGCTGAACGCTTAAGTTGTTCTCATTTCTTATCTATTGTGAATAGTGCTGCAAAGAACATAGCAGTGTAAATGTCTCTCTAACATGATTGATTTCATTTCCTTTTGATGTTTACCTAGTAGTGGCATTGCTGTATCTTATAGTATCTCTGTTTTCATTTTTTTTAAAAAACTTCTGTATTCTTTTCCATGATAGAGAAATTTACTTTCCCACCATTTATAAGGGTTCCTTTTTTTCCACATCTTCTCCAGCACTTTTTATCTTTAGACTTTTTGATAATAGCCATTCTGCTGGGTTGAAACAATAAACCAGTGTGGCTTTGATTTGCATTTCTCTGTCAGTGAAGTCAAGTCTTTTTTATACACTTTAGCTATTTGTATGTCTTTTATTTTAGAAATGTCTTTTTAGGTCCATCGTTTGTTTCTTCATTGGTGTGCTTATTTCTGTTTTGCTTTGGTCTGAGGTGTTTTCAAGTTTCTTGTATATTTTTGGAATCCACCCGTGTGAGGTGTAGAGTTTGGAATGCTTTCTCCCATAGTGTGCATTGTCTCTTTGTTCTGTTGATCATTTCATTTGCTGAGCAAAATGGTGTTATTTTGATGTAGTCTGATTTCTCTATGTTTTTTGCTTTTGTTTTCTTTGATTTGGGTGTTTTATTCAAAAATTCTTGCCAGTTTTAGTCTCCTGAAAGATTTCCCCTACATTTTCATCTATAAGTTTCACAGATTTACATCTCACGTGTAAATACTTAGTCCATTTTTAATTGATTTTGTCACCGGTAGGAGACAGGTATTTAGTTTATTTCTCTGAATGTGGATATCTAATCTTGGTTCTATGTCTGTCTGCCTTCATTCCCAGGTTTCAAGGCTGCACTTTGGTTACCCCAATGATCTCATGGAACTAAGGATTTTGGATTTTTGGATTGCTCATCTTTATTCTTATTGTGAGGATAGTAGTAATTTTTGATGCCACATATAAAAAGATCCAAGATTTTTATATGTGGCATCAAAAAATGGAAATATGAAAAATATGAATAGTACACAAAATCTAAGACTTATCAAGTTAATGAAGAAGGAAATATAGATGACCTTGAATTTGGCTGTTAGTTTATACATGCATCAAATCAGGACTAATGAAAAAAAAAATGATGGCAGACACGATTGAAATAAAAATAAATAAATAAATAAATAGCTCTGTGAAAAATCCTATTAAGAGAAAAAGAAAATACAATCCATGAACTGGACGTGTGTCCAAAAGCCATGTTTGAAAATGGACTTGTGACTAAAATGTTCAAGTAACTCTTTAAAATCATCTATAAGGAAAGGGAGTGCCAGATGCGGGGAAAAAAAAAAAAAAAAGAAAGAAAGAAAACTGAATAGATGCCTTACTCAAGAAGACATGAAGAGAGAAATGTAGACATGTGAAAATATGCTCATCATATGTTATATAATTAGGAAATTATCTATACAAACAACAAAATCTCATGACAATTCAATTAGAATGGACCAAATCCCAAACCATGACAATATAAATAGAGAGACTGGAGGAAAAGTACTTTAAATCACTGTAGATCAGAATTAAAAATGATATAATCACTTTGAAAGAAAGACGTGGAACTTTTAAACAGATTTAAACATACTTTAACCATATGATCTAACAGTTGCACTCTGGATATTTTTCCAAAGAGATGAAAACTGAAAATTTATATCTATAAAAAAATCATGCACTATTTTTTAAAGTAGGTTTTTTATGATTACCAAAGCCGAAAACCATTGAGATATTATTTAATCTATCTATCTTATATTTACCTATCTATCTACATACCAACATATGTTTACATTTAAAATATCTATGTAATGTATATTATATATAATATATAAATACTATACATATATAAATACTATACACACAAGTATACAGGCACATGCCTGCTCATGATTCTATTGATCAAAGAAAAGATGCCAAAAATAAGTTTCAGAATATTGACATCTATGTGAAAACTTTATCCTTGGCATTTAAAATTTCTGTGAGATTCTCACTATACACCTTGACTTTAAAGGTTTCATACCTAAAGTGTGATTATTATTGTTAATGTTGAAGTCAATTCTTACTTTCTTAAATGTTCACAGCCATTTTTTTGTCACTTCACTCACATGTAAACAATTTATTCATCTATAATTCAAATTTGAATTAGTGATACTATAATTAAGTTAGGGACATTTTCTCTTAAAGCATTCAGCAATTAACATAGCATGCTCTTCAAACTCTCTTCTATTCATACATATAGCATTGTTTAATTTTCTAGCACAATTGTCAGGTAATATGGTATTTTGGCATTTCCAACATACGGGTTTCTGTTGTTTTAATCTAAGAAAGACTGACCTATTCCATGTGAGTTTTATGTGGAAATAAAACTTAGTGTTCATGCCTTGAAGATCCCTGGCAGCTACATCACTTTGATTAAACTAATAACTCAGGTTTCATGCCAGTTGGATACACAAAACTCTTGACTTCACTTTCATTGTGACTGCACTGCAATGAAGACAGATTGTTCAAACTATTTTGATTAAAAGTTCCGATCAGGATTGCATAATGGTTTGGCCCCTGTGAATGTGAAATAGGCTAAATGAATTACGGCACATGAACTCAATCAGCTTCATCTTGTTTATATCCAGGCTCTTCTCCAACTCATCAAGGTCATTTTGAATTTTAATCCAGATTTTAAATGTGCTAATTGTCCTACTAAATTGGTGTCATCAGCAAATTTAATAAAGATACACTCCAGTTCATCACCCCATCATTAATTTTAAAAATGTTTAATAGTAGCAGACTAAGTAATGACCCCTGAAAAAATACACTTAGCACTTAAAGTTTCAAAAGATGATACTGTATCATCAATTTCCTGACAACTTGATGTTTTCCTTTGGTTAAACAAATGATACTTTTTTTATTTTAAATTGTAGATCATGGTTATCTATGTGTAAATGGTAGTGTCCGATATTTTAATGTTAGAACTTAAAAGTAGAAAATGTACCCATAGTATTTCTTGCTGAAATTTGGTCTAATACAACTCTTATTTGAAGGTTCTAAAATTAAAGCATACCACCTACAATAGCTCCTTATTTCTGTCTCACCTGACCTCACTTTTACAGCAACCTATACTCACTGAAATGTTTTATATCCTGAATTTCTCCATGGTTCCTAATTCAATTGCTCATATTCTCTGTCCTGAACTTCCAAAGCCCTATGGCTTTTTATTCCATCCTTAACCTAACACTCACATGATCATATTTTAGAATTTTTCACTAGAACAACATTACACTATTTCCAAAATATGAATTTGGATCATCCTGCCACAATTGTCATTGGTGTTTTTTGTACCTTTCTAATTTTAAATCTTTCTTCAATAATCACTTTATCTACTTTCTGCATAGAATCCAGAGATCCTGTTCACCTCTTAATATCAACATTCCCCTTAAATATGCTTCTTTCTTTTTCTTAACTTAGAACCCATGGAATGACATAACCACTTTCTAACAAACCCAACTAAACACACTTTAGCCTCTTGTCTTTTTCTTTGACTGATTATGTTAATTCTAAATGGCTATTGTGTCAGTTCCTATTTTAACAGAATACAACAACCTGTGTGGCCTAGAGCAATTAAAAAATTGTTAAAACTGTTAGCTTATATTTCTGGAGACTTCAGTTCCCAAATAAAAATGCTGGCAGGGCCATCCTCCTTCTGAAGTCTTTAGGCAAGAATCCTTCATGCTTTGACCTATCTTCTGGTTGGTGATGACAATCTTTAGAATTCTTGAGTCAAAACTAATTTTATTTAATTCCTGCAACCACCTTTATATGGCCATATTACTTCTGTGTATTTCTATCATCATGTCCCCTTCTATAAAAATGCCAGTCATTTAATAAGGGTCCACCCTTATCCAGCACAACTTCATCTAAAAATCCTATTTCCAAATAAAGTCACATTATGAGGTTATTAGTGGAGATAAATTTTGGGGCATAGTACTTAAAACATAATACATTGGCAGGGCCCTATTTCTCATTAAGTGAAAATGATTTTCATTGCACTTTTTAACTGAACTCCAGAATATCTCTGAAGAAAATAATATAATTAATTAAATAACTTAAAAGTTACGACAACAAATTATGACATCTCATTGTTGTCCAAATCTTTTATTATTGTTCCTGGGAATTTTGAGATCTTATTCTTACAGGGCTATTTTACTGTTTTCAGTTACCTGAGACTTTTATTTTAAGAAAGGAGATGAGAGCTTCTCAAGTTTCCAATGACATTTTATCCTCATCAATCTGATAATCACAGTGTCACCCCATAAAGAAGGGAAATATATCACATATTGATATGTCCTCTCTCTTAGAGCCAGCTCTTTTGCCGATTAACTTGACTCCATTGACTGTGATATGTTGAAAAAGTGGAGAGACCAAAAATTGTCCTCCATTCTTTCATTAAAATATTATGTTTTTAATAACAAGTTTTTACTTCTACCAAAGACTTCTATCATCAGTACATGGTGTGAGGTGCAGTACCTCCTTTAGACTGTGGAGGGAGGCCAGCATCAACACAATATTTTCTTTTGTTCTCATTGTTTTAATTAGCAAGGAAATATATTGTAGGCACCGTCAGTAGTCCTACAACTCCTGACCTTGTTTTGTGTCTTTAAAAAAATGAATGCCTCTGGGTTTAATCCCCAGTACAAATATTCAACTGATTCTATCCCTATTCCCCTTTTATCCTACTAAAACTGGGATATCCTATCCCATAAAAATCTAAAATCAATTAATTTCAACCCAAGAACTCAAAATAGTCAAATCCTTAAGTCACATAATGGTCTTCATCTGATGGGATTTCTTAAGGGTATAAGCCAATTTTGTTTTGTTTTGTTTTGTTTTGTTTTTGGAATAGGAATACTCTGAAATCTACTGCATTACAGGCTGGACCTTTCGTTAACCATTTTTCCATTATACTTCTGATTTTAAATAAATAGCTAGTTTAAATTATGAACTTTTGTAGTTCTCAGATATATATATCTAGCTTTAGTTCCTATCCTGAGATCTACCATGAAGATGCTCAGAACAGAAACCTAGGTGTTAACCTCTATTATGGTCTTTCATTATCTTCTACCTCATATCAGATACACTTACTGCAGAATTTAACACCCACACAAAAAAATATTTTATATACAGTGGTTTTAGTCAACTTTTTCACTGCTGTAACAGACCCTACCAGAACAACTGTAGAGGAACAAAGGTTTATTTAGTTCTCACAGTTTCAGAGGTCTTAGTCCAAAGAATAATGGCCCCATTCCTTGGGGCTCGAGGTGAGGCTCTTCAACATCATGGTAAAAGAAAGGCAAAGAAAGTGGCTCATGTGATGATCAGGAAGCAAAGAGAGAGACTCCACCCACCAGATACAAATATATACCCCAAAGCTACACGCGAAATCCCACCTCCTGAAACCACACCCTATCACTTGAGTTACCTTTTAGTTAATCCCTATGAGGGATTTGATTAACTGATTTGGTTAAAACTCTTAAATGCTGAACCTTTTGCATTGTCTCATATATGAGCTTTTGGAGAAACCATAAAAAACAGTAAATTGGAGAAGGTAGGGCAACAAAAAAAAAGATGCATTTTAGGGAAATGGAAAGTTTCACATACTAAGATCAAAGAAAGAACAGAATATGGACAAGGAGAGTATGAATGGGTCTACATCTGGTAAGACACTCTAATGGCTAATAAACATAAGATGCCCTTTAAGAAAGATATGATGACATCTTATTATTAAATTGAATTTCAATTAATTTGCACTGTAAATATCATAGGGAAAACAAGCTCACATAAACAATAAGTCACTCCTGTGTTTTGCTATACTTAAAGTTATACTAATGGCTTAATTACAGTATTAGAAAAATTCTTTTGGTAATTAATAATCACAGATTAAGTTTACAACCAATTAAATGCAAAAGTTGTGAAAACTAATGGAGGGTGTTCAGGATTTGGATGTAAAACAAAAAATATAAAAATGTTTGAAATGCAAATCAGAAAAAATATTGCAAAATAAAATAACATAGAAAAAAAGAAATTTTAATTCTTAAATTCTTTAACACCTGAAAATTACTATTTCTTATTTAATATATAAGTACTATGAGAAATAAGTACATTTTAACAGTATATTTTTGGCAAGCAAAAGGCATTCTTAAATTTCTTAAACATCACATTTTGGCAAAGCTATGAATAATCATCTGACATCATAATAGTTAGAATGGCTATTATAAATAATACAAAAAATAACAAATGCTGAAGAGGATGTAGAGGAAAAAAATACTCATGTATATGGTTGGTTGGAATGGAAATTAGTACAGCAACTATGGCAAACAGTTCTTCAAAAACTAAAAATAGAACTATCATATGATCCAGCTATACCACTCCAGGAAATGAAGTCAGGATATAGAAAAGATGCCTGTTTCTTTTGACATTATTCACAATAGTCAAAATATGGAAAAGCTTAAGTGTCCATCAAGAGATAAATGGAGGAAGAAAGCATCAATATAAACAATTCAACCATGAAGAATGAAATCATATCATTTCTGGGAAACTGAATGGAACTTGAGGACACCATGTTACACAAAATAAGCCAGACTTAGAAAAAAAAAGAATTGTGTTTTGTCTCTCATATGTTTAAAAAAAGAAGTTAACCTAAAATAGGACAGTTATACAATAATTATTAGGGGACAGGAAAGGTGGCAGGAGTGGGGAACCAAGAGGGAAGTAAGGGTGGAAGGATATGAACAAGGTATGCTGAAGGCATATATGGAAGTATCATGGTGAATCCCATTAATATGTAAAATTAATGCTTTATTAAAATAAATATTAAAAACAACATATTTGGTACATAAATGAGATACAATCTCTTTTGAGAGCATATAAACTCTATGCAATAAATCTGGCTTTAGTCCCAACATGAATTTATATTTAAAAATATCCATTGTGGGTAATATGTGGAAACCACATTTCTGTGGAAGAACTAAACTAGAAGCAGAAGTACAGGAGATGATGATTATAACAACCTTCTAGAAAAGGTATGCTGATATCTTGGACCAGAGTATTTGGAGAATACATGGTGAACAGTACACAGATGTGGTTGTTGGTGATAAGGAGTTAGGGATTTCAAAAGCATACACATGGATGCTTTGTATGTGATGTTATTAAATATTTATATGAAAATGGAATTGGGAAGTAGTAAACACATGCCTGGATTTCCAGCCAGAGACTATCAATCATCAGAGTTTATGTGCTAATGAATGAGGCCAGGGAGAGAAGATTGGAAGGGGATGAAAGAGGGGTAAGGACTGTGTCCAGGAAAACAAAATATTTAAATTGTGAAAATTAAGAGGATGTAGAAAAATTTCAGGAAGTATTAACTAGTGAAGTAAGTTAGTAATCTGAATAGTGTTTGATAAACTAAGAGAAAAGGCAGTTTTCCTAAGAATAATATGATCACATATTTCAAGAAGTGGAAACAGGTCAAGGAAATTGAGAACTTACAATTGACTTTTGGATTTTGCACTATGACCATTAAGGGAGATTTTATTAGAAGAGTGTTTGTTGTTGTTGTTGCTTGTTTTGAGAAAAAGGCAAAAAAAAAAAGTTGATCTACAACATATTTTTTTGAGGTGCCACAGAAAAGAGAAAGTTGAAAACGCATATACTATTAAGTGAAGCAGAGAAAATTTGCCAGATAAAACTTGATAAAGGAGGTATTCAATAAATTAAGTGGTAAGTAAAAAAACTTTAACTGGAATCTAAGTATGTCATCAAAACTGACAGTTATGGTTTTACTACAATCTGAGAAATATTTTATAAGCATACACACATATATGTGTAATTGATTTGAAATTTTTATATTTTTATGAGCTCATAAGAAAATATTTTTACTAACCTAAAAGATGCTACATATATTCTGAGTACATATGTCTTATTGTATGTATAGCTACACTTAAATGGGAATTTTTTGGCTCTATAAAGTTCACTTTTCCTAGTATAAAGTAGAATTAGGACACATTTCAGTTACAGAACATCTTACAAGACCTAGCTAACAATTTTTCCCAGTCTGCAGGGCTGTCTGCTAGTTATCACATGTGGTCTCTAATCAATATTGTTTGAGCAGATATCAGAAGATAAATGAAATTCTCCTCAATCTGATCATTCAGAAGTTCAATCTGCTCTTTGTAATGTAACCTACTAAAAGTGATGCAATGATTTCTTAGCTATGTTCCTTATGTACAGCAGTCACATCCAATAGCCCTTGGGACAAAACATCTGAAACTATATGCTATTGAATTTAACTAATCTTTCTCCTGAGTAGCAGTTTACAGTTGCCCATTATTCCAAGAAATTGAGAGGATCACGTGTGTGCACACACACACATGCACATACGCACACACACACAAAAGGATTGAATAAGGCACACCTTATATAGTAATCTATCCTACCCGCTGTCTATATATGTGTACACACATATATGTACAATTATATATATGAAATAAACATATTTATTGTATATCAATGTACATTAGTTGTTTGGCAAAATAATTGCAGAGATCTAAAATTTAAAGGATGGCATCTATTCTCTTACATGTTTTGTAGTACTTTCTGTTAGGAAATCATTCTTATAAAAAAGGAGGAAAATACATATCACAGTAATCCAAGATATGATCTATAATAGCAAGTGTTGGGATGACTGGAAAAAATATCAATAAACCTCATTATTTGTTCACAAAATAATAAGATTTTTGTGTTGAATTTTTTTAGATGGTATTTGTTTTTGCAATGAGATTGGGTTCAGATGAGAGTTTAATTTTTCTTTAATATTACAAGGTTTCATCAGCCAATCAGAAATATCAGCCCTATATACCCTTAAATAGATATTATTAGGTATTTCTAGATTTCTTTAATAGCATGTTTCTTTTATCTACCTGAGCATAAAAATGTCTACATTGTCCTAGGGCTTTTTTTTTTCTACATCCCCAGCCAGCAATATGTGTTGGTGTCATGTAAAGATTCAGGAATTTGTTTAGTGAATAGTGGTTAAATGTGTTGGAAAATGATCATTGAGACTGAAGGAAAATTTTTTAATACAATACTCTAATAAGAGAGTGATTTTGTTGTCTGAAAAAAAATTCATAAGCATAATGAATACATTTGAAACCTAAAACTTCAGGAACAAAATTTGGAAAACTAAACTTTTTTAGGTTACCTTAATTACTATTGGCTTCATTTGATAAAATACTAAATGCAAGAGATGAGTGTAGGAACTGGGAAGGGTAAACTTGTAAGGAATTAGAAATAAGACAAGTTAACGCTTTAGCAACTTGCCAGATGAAACTAGGTCATAGCTTTGAAATTTCAAAAGGTAAGAGATGGGGTTTGAGGTTTTAAGAAAGCTTTGAATAAAGTCTCCAAATGAAAGGCTAATTCTAAGATCTGATGGCATTCCAAGTTTTAGATGAATAAAAATAATTATGGCAAAGTTTAGCTCAACTGTTCAGTTTCCCAGGGTTTCAATAAAAAAATACCACAAGAGGAGTGCCCCACCACAACAAGAATTTGTTTTCTTATAGTTCTCAAGAATTCCTGTCAAGATGTCAACATTGGCTTCTTTTGCAGGCTCTAAAGGAGTGTTTATTCATGCCTCCCTCTGGTGCTGGGGCTCCATGGCAATCCTTGGCTTCCTTGGCAAAGAGACATGGTTCCAACTTTCTGCCCTCATTCTCCCCTGGCTTTATCCTTGTTTATGAGACATGGTTCCAACTTTCTGCCCTCATTCTCCCCTGGCTTTATCCTTGTTTATGTTTATCTTTTCTTATAAAGATATCAGAAATTGAATTTAGTGTTAGCCCTAAACTTTAAGAATTCTTCTAAATTTAGATCTTATTAATATTTAAAATGACCCTGTCTCCAAGTAAGATCATGCACTGGATTTAGGAATTGCAGTTATGTGTGGGGGTAATTCAATATACAATAGGCATGGTCCACTCATGGAAGCTCAACCAGTTCCAAGTAATTGCCACAAAGCTGAGGGGGAAAAAAAGCATTATTAACAATAAGTAAATGAAGCTTAAATGATATCTAATAGAGAATTTAGAGTGCACTAATTCACATGGAATGAGAAAAAGCAAACAGATTAAAAGCCTTCCTGGCTTTGTTGATTCAATTCATATTGTTCTGAGACAAATTTTGTGGTTAATTAATTACAAATTTTTTTTAACCATCAGTACTGGACTTTGAAATTGCAAGGTATATAATCTTAGTCATATTATTTTAGTGTTCTTGGTTTTTGATGTTTGTTTATTTTGATTTCTTTTTTTCTTGGATTGAACCCTCAACCACTGAGCCCTTTATATTTTTTATATTGAAACAGAATGTTGCTAAGTTGCTTAGGGCCTGGATAAGTTCCTGATGCTGACTTTGAACTTGTGGTCCTCCTACCTCAGTCTTCTGAGCTGCTGGGATTACAGAGTGATTTTTGTTGTTGTTGTTGTTTGTTTGTTTGTTTGTTTTAAGTGAGAGTTAAGAAATATAAATGATACCAATTCTGAAATCATTAAAAACATTTAAACAAATGAAGGTACCCTTAGGACTGTGTTTGGAAAGAGTAAGATTCCAGTAAATATTGAAAACACTTGTCATAGTATACCTAAGACGAATTATGTCTACACCTTTAAAGGTAAGAATAGGATAAAGTGTGTTGTAACAAACATATCTGACATCTCAGAGACTTATGCTAAATGTCAATTCTCTCAAAGTTATTCTTTATGTTGAGTGGCACTTTAGGTTCACATATGTGGTAGGTGTTGGACATACACTGTCTTCAGAAGCTGCACCCTTCAATATATGTATATTATTTAGTTATTGCTGTTTAAAGAATTTATGGATTATTAATGGGTTAAGCAATAACTATTTTACTCAGAATTCTGGGGGTTGGTAGTTTATTCTGGGATTAGTTGGAGCCATTGCTCTGGTTTTGGATGATCTTAGCTAAGGTGCTCATAACCTCTATAATTCTTTCATTACACTGACTAAAGGCTAACTGGTCTAGACTAATATATGCTACAATTCCTCATCATTCTTCCATACTGCTACTAAAATTATGGGAGCTTTTTTTGTTTGTTTGCTTTGTTTTGTTGATGATGACAGAGACAGGATTCTATCACATTTATATCATACTAAGCAGTATTTACTTAGTGGGAAAGTAGACACCATATCTTTAGGAAAAACTGAAAAAACACACTATAAATATTTCCCAAAGAATCTGTGGTACAGATACTTCTAAATATCTAAACACACTGTGTTTATGGGACAAGGCACTTATGCTGTCTTTTCCCTGTTGTCTTTCCAAATAAAAAGAAATTATAAGACACTGTGCTGGGGTATATTTTTTAAGATGATAAAATCCATCATTTGCATTGGCTTAACACATGCCTAGTTATTTTCTGTGAATGCCAATTTTAATCATGTTAATATTCAAAATAAAGTAATGGATGTTATAAATTTTAAAGACATAATCTAAAAATTAGGATTAGCTTTTTGTAATTTATTCTGAGGCATTATCTTAATTACATTTTAAAAGAATATTTCATTAGCAGAAAAAAATGTGACTTAATCCTCCCAAAATGCCATTATCATTTAAAGAGAACTCTAAAGAAAATGTATTTTAAATTTGTCTTCACTATTCTAATCTTGAATATAAAAAAAATCAGCTCATGGACTCAATAAACTCTGAAGTGAGAAGAAATATTTATATAGCTTTTGATAACTTTTCCATCACATAAATCCTCAGAGGCAAGTAAGAATTAAATATAAAATTTCAATAAGTCTCTGTCACAAGCATTATGCATCTTCTACCACCTGACTCGAGATCACTACAGGATTTTGTCAGCTCTTGTTTTATTTGTTTTTTTTCCTAGTTTTTGTCATACTAGGAGTTATTAACACTACAATTTGATTAATCTAAAAACTGAACTAAATTGTCTATGATATGTTAATAAAAGTTATGCCAAAACATGAAGTCAAAAAGCCTAAGTTTTATTCATCTGGATGTAAGGAATTGTAAAGAAAATAAAATATTTTTTAACCTTTGTAACTCAAAACCATGTTTTACAAAAAGCAACACCTGAAGCTACAAAGATAAATAAGTAGGTATATTTTATAAATGTAAGAATAGTTTTATAATTTTTAGTCAGATTTTTTTTATTGCTGTGATCAAAAGACATGACAAGAACTATTTTAGAGAAGGAAAAGTTTACTTTGGGGTTCAAGTTTTCAGAGGTGTCAGTCCATAGATAGCTGCTTCCATTGCTCTGATACTGAGGTGAGCAGGACTCTGTGCCAGTAGGGTGTGGTAGAAGAAAACAGCTAGGACTTTGTATCAGGAAACAGAGAGAGACTAAGCTCAGCTTGAAAAATATACATCCCAAAGGCATTCTCCCAAAGATCCATCCTCCTCTAGCCACATAATACTTGCCTATACCTACCACCCCAGTTAATCTCTTTCAGAGGACTAATGCACTGATTAAGTTAAAGCTCACTCACCTCACCTCTAAACTTTCTTATATTGTCTCACACATGAGCTTTTATATCTAAACCATAGCAAATGTCACCTTAATTTTTATGTAGCAAGAACTCCTTACAATGAAAGAAAGAAAGATTTCAACTGATGAATGGTTTCAGCATACTCATACTGCTATTTAACGTGAGCTGAGGCCATTGACTCTACCTTACGTGTATAGGGCAAATTATTTATCAACTTATAAAATAAACATATATGTAACATACATCATTCATGTTTACTTTAATGAAACTTTCTTTAAAAGTTAAGAATATGGAGACCTTAACAGATTACATTAAATATGCTACTACTAAACATATATGCTTGATAGTCTACCCAGTATTTCATTGAATGTTTTACTTCCCAAAATTTAAATGTAAATACTTTGTTAAGATGAATAAATGTCTTGAATTTTGCCAACTAGTAGAATAGACAAATATGTTAAAATGGGGGATTGGTCAATTAGATTCACTGTTCTTATCATCAGGAAAACATTTTACATGCACTTAACATTTGGAAAGCATCTAGTAAAATGTATGTGATGCATAGCATATAAATATTCTATTCGTCATGGAAAAGAGGGAGAGTATGTAAAATATTCCGGATTCAAAGTCTAGGAAACCATAAAGCAGATTGAAGTAGTGTGCTAGGTATACTAGCAATATGGATGAAGTGTGTGTGTGTGTGTGTGTGTGTGTGTGTGTGTATATATATATATATATATATATATATATATATATATATATATATATATATAAATGTGTGTGTATATATATATATATACATATATTGGGGCATTTTATATATATATGTATTACATAAGAAAAAGAAAAAAACACAAAATAAAAATATAGCATAATATATATGTATAAAACCAACTTTTATACATATAAAACAATACATTTATATTTAAAAAGCAAAATAAATGGATACTTAGAAAACACTTAGGAATAATGGTAATTTGGTAGTGCAGAATTGGGAGAGAGGAATAAAAATAGAAAATGCATGTTTTAAGAATAAAAGAAAATAAAGAGAAAAATAAATCAAATGAAGTTATCTTGCGTAGACCAATAAATACAAAATACATTTTCTCCTTGCGAGTATAACCATGGTTCTGTTAGTCATCTATTGTCGTAATAATGGTATGTGATTTTTTTTTAAAGAAGACATAAAATCTCTGTAATATAATAATAAACTTTTATTTTCTCCATGTTTCTGAAGGTAAGATGAAACAGCTTACTTTCATATTATTGTTGAAGTTAAATGCTACTTCATATGTTTTCCTATGTTCCTTGGAAAGCAATATCCCAAGATGAACCTTAGAAGCACAAATATCCAAGTCCAATCTTCAAATACATTCAAAGTCTTTGTTCTAATTGGTCCACTATTTAATCATTAAAATCATGTAACATGGCCCAGTTCAATGCCAGTCTGTTAGAGGTGCATGTTTTACGTCCTCTTCTGGGGCAGTATTATGTTAAAGTTGTGTCTTTTTTCATTACTATGGTAAAGGTAATCACAATACTATTTCATTGAATTACTTCTCTCCCTCTTTAAGCAAATACTATACTTTCTTTCTTGAGTTATTTTTTAAACATTTTTTTTTTAGTTGTTGACAGACCTTTATTTCGTTTGCTCATTTATATGTAGTTCTGGGAATCAAACTCAGTGCCTCACATGTACAAGGGAAGTGCTCTGCCATTGAGGTACAACACCAGCCCCTCAAGTTATTTTTTTTTAAATTGCACTTACACCAAAATGGCTTTCCAAATCACAGACCTCTTTTCATATACATTGTACCCTTCCATGACTCTATGTGTTATTTAAAAAGAACAAAAATAAAATCTTTAAAAAGGAATTAATTAATTATTTAGAGTAAATTTTAGGAAAAAGTATATGTGCCATAAACAATGTTATTTTTATATCTCTAGTTAATTTTTAATTTTTATTTGTTCTTTTATGTGTTTTAAAATTAACTCTAAACAATATATTGATAATACTTTTCTGTCCAGTGATGTTGTTGATGTTTTAAACTGTTGGAAAATTAATTCCTAAAATTGATGATTTGACTTAAATTTAAGTGAATTTTTAAAAATCTAGCTCCTTTGACTTTCTTCTCTCAACATTTCAATCTACTTATGGAAATTACATTTTGTATATTTGCTATATTTTACACAATTTCCTTTAAAAATCTTTAAGATTATTCCATCATAATTATCCCTTTGTTTTATATTCTAAATTTTTAAGGTGTCTTTTCTTTTTGTGTATGGGGAATTAAACACAGGGGCGATTTTTCTCATTCAGTTAATTCTCTTTTTATTTTTATTTTGAGACAGGGTGTCACTACCTCGTTAGGACCTGGCTAATTTGCTAAAGGTCTCTCTAAGTTACTGAAACTGGCCTTGAACTTGTGATACTCCTGTTTTAACCTCCAGAGTTGCTGGGATTACAGGTGTGTGCTATTATGCCCAGCTAAAGTTACTTTTTTAAATTCATATAGTTGGCACAATATTATTTGACCCCTGTAAACTAAATCTCTTATTGCACACCTTTGGATAAATAGGCACAATTTCTCACACACAGATGAGTAATTAAAAATAGTGAGATTCACCATTATGTATAGACAGATTTGTTTGCTGCAATTCCAGCCATGATTGAAGAGTAGGATACATTTCAACTGCAATTTAAGTATTTCTATCAGAGTGAATATTAGAAAATCACCAAAATATTACATAGAAAAGAGTGACAAATAGCATCAGAAAGAACATAAAAATTCTTAAACTATAAAATTGTATGGTATGTGTTATGGTTTAGATATCCCCTAGAAGCTAACATGTGAGAAAATACAAGAAGGTTCAGAGAAAAAATGATTGGGTTATAACAGTCTTAATCCATTTAGTGAATTAATCCCCTCATAGGAATCAACTGAATGGTAATTGAACTGGTAGGGGGTGGCTGGAGGAGGTGGGAACTGGGGCGTGGCTTTGGGGTACATATTTGTATCTGTCAACTGGAGTCTCTCTCTGCTTCCTGATCATGAAGGAAGCTGCTTATTTCTGTTTCTTTCCTCCACTATGATGTTCTGCCTCACCTTGAGCACCAAGGAATGGAACCTTCTGTCTCTGCATTGAGACCTCTGATACCGTGAGTCTACAGATACATTTTTTCTCTCCTAAAATTGTTCTGGTAAGATTCTTTAGTCACCACAGCAGCAACAACAACAACAACAACAAAAGCTGACTAAACCAATATGTAATGCACCCACATTTGAATTTTTCTGCATATACAATTCAATTTGTAGCTAATTATAAATTATATCCCCAATTCTGTTTGTACAAATACACATATCTCTCTAATATCAGTTCGATTACATAAGAATTATAAAAATTAAAACTTTTGAAAACACTTCTCAAATGAAAATGTTTTCACATGAATTAAAAGTCAAAGTTTATTATTCCACATTTCTAAGAGCAATTAAAACACATAGTTTATTTATTACCATACATTTCTAAAAGGCTGTCTTACATTCTCCTAGAAATCAACCCAATTTCATGAAAAATTTTTGACTTATTATTACATAGATTTTCAGTTTTCTTAAAGATTTCAATGTCATTTAAATAATTTGGCATCATAAAAATTCTCAAACCATTAACCTGAGCTTATCCGCAAAAAAAAAAAATATCAGCTTCAACATTTTCTCCACACTTTTTAAGTTCAGAATCATCATTCCCATTCTGAACAAAAAAACTATCTCGTTTTAACCCAAATAGATACTCTTAAAACCCCTGATTCACAATGTTTTATATTGCTATGACCTGTACTTCTAAAAGGGAAACATAATAGGCCAGTTTTTTTTCCCTACTACTTCTTTCATGATAAATAATAGAGATTGGATCACAATTAGTGTTTTTTTCATTTTAAAATGGAGTCCCATTTTAAATTACTTTCAGATCAGCAAAAGTTAGTGCATGAAAATGTTAATTTTTTGCACTTTTAGGCTTTTAATCTACATTATTCATTGTTAAACTGAATTATCATTTTCATGCGAGGCATAATGATGAGAACTAAAACAACTATTAAACCAATGTAATGGATCATCTGTAGCAAGTTAAGTAATCACCTGTTCTTAGGAAATCAGGTTAACACAGTTTGAACTGCTCATAGAATTATTTGTTTCACTTCTTAATGTATAGGGCCTGAATCATAATGTGCTCATAATATATCTATAATATGTTTAACATTAATTGCTATTGTAATTTAACTTTAAACCCATCAGTGAAATTAAACAATAATAAATTTCAACATATTCCATAAGAATAATTTCTGTGATATTCAACCATTAAATGTTGTATATTTTATAAGAAATACTGCACAGGCATACATAGATTGTGCTTTCCATTGAGAAGTCCTTGGAGACTAAGACTTAAAATTATTTCTTCATGCAAAGGAAAATTTAAGGGGACATAATAGGATCAATGATCAACACAGTCATGATGGTGTGAAACACACACACAATTATTTTAACTTTTATTCATGTTGTAATTTCAATGTTCATTTCTGCTTCTCATTTGTAAACCATAAAAATAATATGCTCTTATTTTTAATAACTCTTCAAGTTATTAGAAATTGATTAATGATTAGGCTGAAGTTTTTGTGACCACTTTCTCCCTGTGTAAAGAACAAAAATGTAACTCTAAAATACTATCAAAGCCTCATCCCCACATGTGACTGTACTAGAGAAGGGACTAATTAAAGGGAGTGGTCAAGGTTAAATGAGGTTATAATGAGATACTAAGTTCCTTTAGAACTGGCATCCTTATGGGAAAAGGGAAGGACATCAGAGATCATTCTTCCTCTCTTCCATGTGAAGACATGGAAGATGATCCACTAAAAGGAAGAAAAAGTGTCCTTATCAGAAATCAAATCCTTGCCAGAACCTTCACCTTAGACTTTCCATCCTATCAAATTGAGGAAATAAATTTATATTGTTTAAAGCCATTGTGTGCATGGCATTTTCTTAGGACAGCCTTAGCTGATTAAGACCAATGTAATGTCAAATAACTTTGTAAGGACAAATGAAACAGATATCTTTCATCATTTGGCTACCACTAAAATTTTCATTGCTATTGTAATTTAACTTTAAAAATTCAGAGAAAAATAGCAAAAATACATAAGTATAATATTAATAAATTATAACTGTAAAACTGACAGACTTTATATAACCTATGAATTTTTTAGGGCTTTTTATTAAAGAATAATGAATGAATGTATTATTAATATTTAAAATATTCATAGCAGGCCATTTAAAAAAAACAGTTGTGTCTCAATGCTACGCCAGAAGCTAATTGAGGATTTTTGATTTATTTGCTTGTTTTTCAAATGCCATTTACTCTGGAGTCTTAAGTATAAAATTATGGATTTTCCATTTCTTTAAACATACACTACACACCCCTAAAAGTAGAGATATGCATATTAATTCAGTGTAAACCCTGCCACATTGTAGCATCCTCCAGATGCTACAATAAAGAGGAAGAAATGTATTAAATTGTCTACAGTGATGATTTTCAAAATTTTGTTTTATATGCAGTTAATTTTATAGTATATTGAGAATATTTGGAATGTTGTGAGAAAGGTACAGATATGTATTACTTGCCCCCATACACAATAAAATTCCCAATATAAAAGTTTCTTCATTTAAAATTATTATATCATTTTCATGAACAACACTGTAATGGGGATTGGACTACAAGATGTCCAAACATTATTCCAGACATGTCTGGGAGTGTGTTTCTGGATGAAATTGACATTTTCCTTGGTAGGGTGAGTAAGGCTGTTTATAGTTTGGGTCTCACCCAATCAATTGAAGGCTTGAATAGGACAAAAAGGCTGACTACTTTTAGCTGGGGCTTTTGACTTTTCCAATATTTGAATTGAAATTAAAACATTGGCTCTTGTGTCTCTGACATACTAGTTTTAGACTGAAACTACTCATTAGTTCCTGGGATTTTACATCATTGATTTGAAATCATGGTATTTATTATTATTTGTGAAAAAAAAATCAAGAAGTACTGGGATATAATCTAAAAATTGTAGGTAATACAGTGAAGTGAGTGCTGCCAAAACATTATATGCAAGATTATATTAAAACATTAAGAGAATATCTTAGTTAACATCTTCAAGAGCAAGGGACGACTTGAGAGCTTACAATGGTATATAAACCTTAATCCACATGAAAGTAAGTACAGAAAGAAAAAAAAAAGATTCTGGAAGATGAATAAATAGAACTTTTCAAAGTTCAAATTGATCAATCTATTTATGTGAATGTTGAAATCAGGTGCTTGAAAGTGATAAATGATGAAGCATGAAGAACAATAGTTAAAATGCATGAAGTATATTATAAGCAATATCAATATATTTTGGTATGATATAAACACTTGAAAGGTCACTGGGGTTTAGTTAGTAAGTAAATTGTAGGAAAAAAATGTATGTTTTAATTTTTTTTTCTGGGTTTGTTTTAGGGAAAATTATCTGGCCAAGATACAATTTCGGAGTATGCATTTTCTATGATTACTTTCTTTTTTTCTAGTACCAGGGATTGAACTCAGGGCATTCAACCACTGAACCACATCCCCAGCCGTATTTTGTATTTTATTTAGAGACACAGTCTCATTGAATTGCTTAGTGCCTCACTGTTGCTGAGGCTAACTTTGAAATTGTGATCCTCCTGTCTCAGCCTCCTGAGCCACTGGGATTACAGGCATGCACTACCTTGCCAGGCTTTTATGTTTACTTTCTATCAAAAATAGTAGGAGCAAGTTTGACAGTATTATATGTGTGTTGGCATGAACATAAATTTATGCATAAATATACTAATATAGTGGATTCATGATTGTGTTTTACTATTGATATGCATGATTATAAAAATATGGAGGCTATTGTTATAAGCCAAAATGTGTGTAGTCAGTATATTTTAGATCTGCCAGAAATCTTGGGCCTTATCAACCAAGGAGCAGAATAATTGAGCATTCACATAGAGTGAAGGATGATTCCTCAGTATCAAGTCACTAAGTAACTGCAGTTCTAGGCATAATTTATTCCACCAGTTCCAGAGATCAATAAAAACTAGTACAGAAAATTTAAAATTAGATGATATTTTTATTAACTATAGTGTGAAATCGAGTACCTATAAATAAGTATATAATTATAAAAAATTTATAATGAAAATGTAGAAATTTTCAGAAACTAATTTTGAAAAAATATGTACATCTGCAATTTTTCCCTTTTCCAATATAATATGGTTAAAATGTTAACTATATAAATTAATTTATATGATCAATGTACTTAAATAGCACTATCAATAGAGATTTGATGATGTGATAAAAATGATACAAAAATTCATTTGAAAATAAGTAAACATTCAAATATGGCCAGTTAATTGTGGTAAAGAAACTGGTAATGAGACAATAGTATGTCCTTTTAAAAATATAAGTACAATCTTTTTTCTAAAGTAGAATACTCTAGATAGGTCAAAACTAATATTTAACAATAAAAGTCAGGTAAAATCACTTTTTTCCTAGGTCTCTTAGAAATCAGGTCCAATGAGACTGTGACCCAGATGCAAGAAAGCCTGTCACCTGACAGAAAAAAAAACATCTCCATTCCTTTGCTCTGTCCAGGAACACAAAATCCTGCAAACTGAGAATAATCAAGAAGTAAGTTCCAACTTGATAATAAGTTCCTCCACTTTTTCTTTATAAAATACAGATTTGGGGCAGCTGTGTCAAACCTACTATCTTAACATTTTTAGGGGCAAGATTAATAGACTCACAAACTTAACAAGCAGTTGCAGTCATAATTAATCACATAGGCACTTAATTTTATAACTTTATAATACAGTTATTTGAAAATTAACAAATATATCATTGAAAACAAAATTTCATAATTTGATTTTTTTATGAATAAATTAGAACTGGGATTATCAGTGAGACAGCAGGGAAATCAGAGACATTTCCATTCACAATACTTTTTTTTATTTCTTCATCTACCAAGGGAGATTAAGAATACAATCATGCATAAGGTTGCTGTGAGAATTAAACTACAAAGATTGAATGAGTATCTGGAAAATTCTAAATGCCCAGTTTTGTATTTTTTGTTTGTTTGTTTGTTTTTTGAGGGGCATTTTCAATCCAGTGTATCTAACCCAGGTCTTGTACATACTAGGCAGGTTATCTAACACTAAGCAATATCTACAGATGATTTTTACCTTTTTTTTCTTTTTTACATTTTGGAACAGAGTCTACTTTTTCCAAGCTGTCCTTAAACTTGTGATCATCTTGCCTCAGCCTTTTGAGCATTTGGTATTACAGACATGTGCTACCATGCCTGGCTCAATTAGTTTTATTCTGAACATTATATAGAATGAGGTACATGCACATACACACACATTATTTATTATGTTGGGAAAATGGACTGCTCCAAACCATTATGATTCAACTAAGCTTCAAGTAACTGTGAGCCAGAAAAGAAATATAGCCTGCACTACCAACAACCCTAAGAATTTTAAATGCACATTAGCAACAGAAATATAATTATATCAGCTTACCTAGATTATCTCTTACACAGATTATGTTAGTGTTATTACATATCAGTATTGACACAAAACATAAAGTATGTATTTATTTCCTTTGTAATAATTTATTTCTTTAAGTTATAACAATGTAATATTTATAAAAGTTGTTTTGTATTATACAAATTTAGTGAATTTCATTTGTGGAATGAAAATATTACATACATGTCATACCATGTAGATCTAAATTCTAAGGAGATAAACACACACACACACACACACACACACACACATCATAGTAAACAGTTATTGACATTGATATTTCAAGGTCTACTTGTTTATAAAAATGATATTTTCCTATAAAAAGCCATATCAACTATAGTATGAACAGTAATAGCTTTAAGACAGAAATTAAAAAAAAATTCAGAAGGACATATGAGTCTTTCAACATTTTAAAAATGGTTCCAGCAATAATAATTTACAAATGTGAAATTTGTTATAGGTGGTTCCAAAAGTATATTTAAATTTCACATAGTTTTGTCAAGGATAAATTGTAGTACTTCAATTTGATTTATTGGAACCAGGAAAATGAATATGAAAATTGGCTTCCAAGAGTGCTGAAATGAGAGGCTTATAAAAAATTGGATTGTACTGTATTCCTTCCATATTAATTTAGGGAGGCATCTTGATTATGTGATGTAACAGGAAAAACCATTACCATTAGCTCAACTAATACTAGAATCTAATCCATGGATAATAACTTCCTGCCACTTACTCATTCGCTTTTTTCAAAACTTCTACTATCATGCCCATTTTTTTCAAAATGAATGTGGAGACAATAGGCATTCATTACTACTAGAGAATAAGGAGGTGATATAATTTGTGGATCTCCAGAACACTTTTACAATTTGAATTTCATTAAAACTTTTCAGTTGAGATACTCAACACATACATAAATCTATTCATTTATGAGACATTTTCAGGTGATTCAGTGCCTAAATTCTGCCTGGTGTTTATAATACAATATTTGAAAATTCACTTAAACAGTCTCCTTCTAAGTAGGTAATGTTGTATTGCTTGTTAAATGGTTAGGCAATTTATGTGTTCTTTTTCCCATATATGCTTGAGGAACATGAATTCAATTTATCCTGAAGTGGGATATGGGCTAAAAGATTGTGTTTTCCCTAAATTTGTTTTTCTCAAAACCTCATAAAATGGCAATCAGTGAACTGAATGTTCATTGAACATGCCATGGACTGAAGGGTTTGCATACTCCCCAAATCCAAATTCCAACTTGTTGGTCTTGGGAATTAAGACCTTGGGAAAGTAATTAAATCATGAGTTTTGAGCCCCCGAGGAAAGAAATTCATGCCCTGAGACAGATGATCTCTCACTCTACCTGTAGAGATGCATCAAGCACAGGAAATTATTGGTCAATATCTTGATTTTGAAGTTTCTAGACTTCAGAACTCTGAGGAATATGTATTTTGCTGTTTAAGCTACCTACTCTATGGTATTTTTAATACCATTCTGACTGCCATGGTTATGTGTGTGTGTGTGTGTGTGTGTGTGTGTGTGTGTGTGTGAGAAGTGCTCTGAGAAATCTCATAAGGGCAAATATGTCTTCACAAAGTTCAGCTGTTAAGATAATTGTGTAGGAAATAATTGATTCTAAGAAAGTATTCTGTAAAGATACAAAAGGAATATTTTTCAAATACCTCAATAAGTTATTAGCATCTGTAACTTAGAAAAAATTACAAACACACACACACACACACACACACACACACACACACACAAAGACTATATTAAGCTTATATGTGTGTTAGTGGGAATTTGAAGCATTTCTTGTACCATATTCTCTGTGTGGTAAAAAGTAATTTATTTGCACATGCTAAAGTGGTAGTAGAATAAAGGAAAGTAGAGACTACCTGGAAAAGTAATTGAACAACCCAATGGAAATAATAAGAAACAAATGAAAACACTGTATGGCACTATAGAAGTCTATATTGAATTTACATGACTCCTTGATTGCTCCCTCAGTCTGGCTTTTCTTCTACCTTTTTCCTCATCACCTTTTTTTAAAAAAAAATAAATCTCAAAAGCTATACTCTTTGAATCTCTGAATCATTGCCTTTTCCTTTTTGAATCTTTGCCTCATCTTTTCCTGCCTATTTTCTTTTATGGATGCCCCCTGAGAAACACATGTGTTGAAAGCATGATCTCTGAAGCTACAGAGAAGGCTTTTAGGCAATGAATAGGGCTGTGACCTCATCAGCAGATTAACACATTTAATTAATCTAAATTAGTGGGCTACAGAGTGATAACTGTAGGAGGTGGAATGTGGCAGGGGTTTCTCTTGATCTTGTCTCTGCTTCCCAGCTATCACAAGCTGAGCAACTTTCATCTGCTGGCCCTTCTGCCTGGATGTTTTGCCTCATCTCAGACTCAGTGCAATGAACCAGCTAGCCATGGACAAATGCCTTTGAAACAATGAGCTCAAAATAAACTTTTCCTCCTTAAATTGTTCTTAGTTATTTTGGTCACTAATAAAAAGCTGACTCACATTTTCCTTAACAACAATCCCCATGGTCACGTACTCAGGATTCTTAATTTCTCTTCTGCTACACACATGGCAATTTTCAAATTTCAGGCTATCATTCTCATGGAAACCCACAACAAAAAATAATCCTTGCCTGGTATAACACAAAGATTTAAGAGGATCAACAGAAATGATAATGTGAACATTTAAAGCTTTTCATAGACTCTATGAATATGGATAGCAGTTGTAATCAAAGAAATGATATTTAGACTTGGTAAGATTATAACTGATTTTATGGTTTTTTAGAGGTGAAAGAAATTGAAATAGATTAATCCAAATTTTATTTGGATAAAAATAACTGTTAATAATTAGAATAAAAATTAGTAACATAGGCACATGCAGTCACAAATTGTCCTCCCCTGTTTTCAGAGAATTTGTTGTTATAATCACCAGAGATTTGAGATTTTATTTTCCCAGTAGAAAAATCATTTATTCTGTCAGTCAGAATTATTTGCCTTAGCATCCTGTAAATACATAAGCATTTAATTAATATAACTGCTGATAACTTTTTCAGAGTAAAACTTAATATCTTCCTGAAATTTTCACTTTCAAGGACAGCAGGAAAACATTTAATGATTACATTTTAAAACAATATTAATTTTGACAATAAATTAAATTAAATACATAGAGAGACAAACTACTTTTCAGTAAGATAGTTCACATGATTCTTTTTAAATGTACTAAAGGGGAAATAAAGAGACCATATAATAAGGAGTATACTAATTTTTTAAAAGATTATGTATTAAAAATTAATTATTCTTATGTGTAATGATTGTATTACTCATAGAACATAAATTTTGTTACCATTTCAACACATAAATCTCAATAGGTGTAAAAAAATCAGTCATTCAGAGTAATATAACCCTATTAAAATGTTTTAATTTAATTACCATCATAGATCTGAAATCAGTTTATTTTTGGTAGCATAATTATAGATGCTTCTGGTGACAAATTTTGAGAACAGTATTTGTTAAAAAAAATGAAGGCCATTTTTGAAAGTGGATATAGAGAAAAAAATTTTAATAATCCTAATGACTTTAAAATATAATAGGGCCAACTTACATAAAATTAGATTTTATTGCTATTAAGATCTATTATCACCATATTCCCTAAAATAAAGCAGAAAGTGACCATGGGAAAAATGTGATTCTTTCAGTTTAGCTCATTCTCTACTACTTCTATAACTTCCTAATTTTTAAAAATTTGTGAGATAGAGATGGAAACAGAAATAGAGTGAGAATGGCAGACAGACAGGATAAAATACACAGAGAAATTCGGCCCTGTTTTTCTACCCTCTTCTAAGGAGAACTATATTGATGTAATGCTTTCCCCCTTGTGTTGGTTTAGCAAGCCTGCCATAACAAGTACCATATACTATGGGACTAAAAATAGCATATATATTTTCTCAAAACTGTGGGGGCTAGAAATAGGAGATTAAAGTTTAGTATCTATAGGGCTGGTTCCTTATGATGCTTGGAGGGAAGGATCTGACCTTAGTTCCTCCTTAGCTTGAAAAGGGCCTTCTTCTCTTTGTATATGCCTTCTCTATCTGTGTCAAAAATTTACCTTTTTATAGTGGAAGTTACATCAGATTAGTCTCCATTCTAATGACTTCACTTTAATTAAATAGCTTTGTAAAGAGCCTATATCTAAAAGTGATCTCATTCCAAGTTTCTTGAGGATACAATAAAAACATGAATTTTGAAAAGTCACAATTCAGTCCATAGATAACCCCCTCCATAATATTTAACATTGTCAATTTAATATAACATCGTTACTGCTTTTATTTGTTGACCATAAACATATTTTCATGACTTATTAGAAGATAACAAATTTAGCTTTCTGTTCTAGTCAGCATTTTTCTTTCTTTTCTATATTTTATACATCATTTTACCTCACTGTTTATATGTATGAAATATATAGTTAAAATTCTATTTCAAATATTTTATTTTAACCATTACATGTGGCAAACATTTATATAAGTTTAATAATGTACTTGATATTTTTATTTTATATATCATATTATATTACAGACACAATTTGTTCTGGTTTATAATGATTGTATTCTATTGTGTAGATTCTACTCTGCATTAGCAAAAATTGAATCATTGCTTCTAGGAGAAATACAGAGTTAAGGTACTGGGAACATGTGATTAGCACATTTTAGTCAACCAATCAATACATGGCCTTGTTTTATGTTTGTTTCTTTGTAAAGTCACTTTACTTTATATTGCTGATCCATAAATATTAAATGCATGGAGAACAGCATTATAACTTGAGTTTATATAAAACTTGTCCTATACAAGTACAATATTTTCTCCATAAGACATCACTTCTGTTTTGTGCTAGAGAATATTAATAAGCACTTCAGCTCCACACTTGGAGTACTTTTAAATAGTAAAATCATAAAGAAAACAGCAAAGATACAAAAAAAGTAGATCTAAATAGATATAAATGGATCCACATAGATCTAAATAGAGTACCAAAGACTATGAGAAGATAGAAGAAATTTGCCCCATTATCAGGTGGTGGTGGTGGTGGTGGCACTCTCCTATAATCCTAGACACTCAGGAGCCTGAGGCAGGGGGATCTTGAGTTCAAAGCCAGCCTCAACAATTCAGTGAGGCCCTGCCTTTAATTAAAATGCAAAAAAGGACTGGGGATGTGACTCAGTGGTTAAATGCTCCTGAGTTCAATCTTTGGTTCTACTACTAATAATAATAATAAATAAAAATAAACAAAAGAAAATGATTTCCTCATGCAGTCTCAGCAGCAAATGTATATCCTATTGGTCCAAATTTTTCAGCACTGCATATGTCTCCACAAAACCATACACATTCCCAATTATTGATTTTAATTTAGAAATAAATTTAACTAGTAAGCATATTATCAAATTCAAAATTCACAATATTTTCCAGGTACTGCTATAAACATATAAATTCTTTAACAATAAAACTGGGATATACATAACTTTTTTTTCCTTTTTTTAATTTTTTTTTTTTAGTTTTAGATGGACACATTACCTTTATTTTATTTATTTTTATGTGGTGCTGAGGATAGAACCCAGCGCCTCTCACATGCTAGGCAAGTGCTCCACCAACTGAGCCACATTTTTTTTCTTTTTAAATGCAAGAAATCTCCTGAGATAATTAACTAGATTATCCATAATATCAAAGTTAGTAAATGTCTGTGTTAGGATGTGAATAAAATTGAGTGCATAATCTCATCTTACTTATTCTGTGCCTTTTAAAATCAACCAGAGAGCTATTTCTTTACTATGAACAGTGTATTTGATTTCACATAATTCAGAGAGACCTCTGGATTAGAATATCTTGTCGTAATATATATAATATATATATTATATATATATATATGTATAATATATACATATATATATATATAATATATATATATATATATATATTCACATATTTATTAGAAAATTAAAGGATTGGGGTTTGTTCATATTATGAGATTAAATGCAAAATGATGTTTGAAAATAGGAACCTTAGAGAATAATTTATAATTACTTTTGTAATCAACTCTTCAAACTAACTTATTATAATTTATGTAAAATAAGCATAGTATTTAAATTAACTGAAATGTATGGTAAATATGATTATGAAGAGATTTTGCAAAGTTTCTTGTAAATAGATGAATAATTAAGTACACCTTAAGAGTTATTTGTTGAATTGTCTATTTTTGCTGTAGGTTGATTTCTAACATGAGTTGTTTGTTAGATGCTATTTATTAAGGTATTTCTATGAGACAGGTAAACAAATGAGCAGGATTTATGTTCCCAGTCAGCATCCTCTGGCTTTGGGCTGCTGCTTTCACTGCCTCTCCATCTCTACGGGTGAGTTCTTCCAGCTCCTTAGGAAGTGGTGATGTGAATCAACTTCAATCTAAGGAATGTGGCTTTTACTATAACAGTGAAAATAAACCATCTGCATTTAAGTACTTCACATTTTTGGTAAAACACCACAGTTTTACCTGAAACTCCAACTGTCTGACTTGAATTAATTTGATCTTTTTATTTTCTATCTACTTTTGTAGGGCAAAGTTAAAAAAAAAGAGAAAAACAACAACAACAACAAAAAAAAAAAAAAACGTTACTGTTTCATGAAAACAGCAGGCAACACACTGTAGAAACTGCTCAGAGAACTGCTCTCCAATTCCCGATTGAGAGACCTGAATTTTAAAAACTCAATTCCTCCTTGGAAATCATCCTACTTTTTATTCAAATTGTAAACATTCAGTTTACCAACTGTTTGAAGAATTGAAAAAGATTTTCAATTTGAAATCAGCATAAGAATCCTTTTTGTTTTAATTGGGGAAAATATTCAGCTAAGACTTTACAAACCCTATAGGTAATATAATAATTTGTAAATAACATGAAGCGAATTTCATAATAGTCTTTCCTTCCTTCTTTTTCCCTTCTTCCTCTCTTCCTGTCTTCTCTCCTACCCTAACTCTCTGGTTCCACTCACTTTTCTCTACCCTTTCCTTTCTATTTTTCTTTGAAACAGTATCCAATCATTTCATGGCATCATTGATTCCATCATATATCATCCACATTGACATTTACAACACATTTGCATTTAGTGAGAGCCTGAAATGTATCCATTTCTTATCTATCTATCTATCTATCATCTATCTATCTATTTCTTGGTGCTGAGAATAGAAAACACTGGCACTAAATCACTGAGTCACATCTCAAACCCTTTTTATGTTTTATTTTGAGACAGGGTCTTGCTAAGTTGCTTAGGTCCTTGCTAAATTGCTGAGGCTGGCTTTGAACTGGTTATCCTCCTACCTTAATGTATCAAATTGTTGGGATTAGAGTGGTGCTCCACTGCACATGGCTCTGTTCCCATTCTTAGTGGTGGGGATTATACCCCAGAGTTATAGTGTTCATGCAGTTTATATTCAAGTAAAAAATTATTGCCTTAAATCAAGAACTAAGTGCTTGTGAACAAATTAATTAAAACACATTTCTAAATAATTCATATGGTGGATTGTTTGATATGTCATATTTTTCCTCACCATCACTGCCTAGATCTGAATTTAAGTGAAAAATATATATTCTGAATTATGAATACAATGCAAAGTTAAATATATTTCAGTACCGTTGTTTAATTACTGCTACCACACTTGATGTTGGAGGTGCATTTTAAGAGATATAAGCACTCTGACTTCAGCAGGAATTTATCTTATAAAGCAACAATATTAACCTGACTGAAATTCATTACTTCTCTGACCAAACACCAGACCTGGGCCTAGAAGCTGAGATGATGTTGTCACTGGGTGTTACCTTCACAATTAGCTGTATGCACAGTTTATTTTCCTTTCCCTGTTCCACTGTCTCATTCCCTGAAAACATTTGCTCTTAATTTATCATAAATAGACTTTTGTCTTTAACAAAATGCTTGAAATAATATTTTTATTTCATGTAAATTAAATTTAAAATTGTTGACCTAGAATTGTGGCGTATACAGTATAATGTAGTTATTTACTTCATACCTGCAATTCTTAGTCCCTTTTTATTTATACACTGACTCATTTACTCAATAAATATAAAAATGGGTAAAATAAGATTTATATATTTTAGTCATCATAAAAGTACAGTAAGAATAACTGTAATAGTATAATAAAAAACAAATATGAATTTTTAAGAATGAAACTAGCACACACAGCAGAAACCTGATATGGACAATTCAATACAAAGGGAATTTTGTTAAATGGCTTTATAAAACTACAATTTCTCATTAAAAAGACAATTATAAAAATTGGAAGCACAGGATATTAAAATAAATTTTAAGTGATAATATCCAATGAATTCCTAATAATATTATAAATATTTAAAAGTGGTAAAATATAAAAAACATCCTGTCAAAGCTGAGAAATGCACAAATACAAAATAAGGGGGAAAAATCTTAACTTGCAATTTTCAAACTACAATTTATTACATTAAACAAGAAGGCTTTTCCTTTAATAAAATTAAACAAGTGATCAGCAATAGTGATGTAGCAAATATAAATATTTGATTACTGAATTATGCATCATTGATATAAAAAAACAAACTCATAAGTAATTGTAGAAATTGGGAAAAAGTAAAACTGAAAAGAATATGGGAGAAATTGAAGTACAGGAATCCAATAATTTGCAACCACAGTGGCAAATACAAATTAAATGATATAATAAGTAAAGTTTAATTGCTTCTATGGAAAAATATTGAGACTGTATTTTCAATTTCTATGCTTATGGGATATTTATATTCTATATGTTTTATGCTTCAAAAAGAACCCATTTGCTTTGTCAAGATACATTTACATAGTAGAAATCTATGTAGAAATGCAAATTAGCATGTGCTAAAATCTCCTTCTTGTTACTGAATCATAAAATTAATGCATAGTATAATCGATGTGAATGACAAAAATATATAGCTAAGCAGACATTCATAGAGAAAGTAAAAAGTAGGTGAATTTGAGCCTTTCATAAGGAAGAGAGAATAAAAAATAGAATGAGAGAAAGAGAGAGGGAAATGGAGACAGTGATCTACAGATATGTGGTAAATTTTAATTCCACCTAGATGGTTCCACTCAATCTTGATCTTAGGTTTATTCTGAAAAACAGAAAATGAGTGAGTGAAGCTATTCAGATTAGCTCCTCTCATACTGTAGATGGAAACCCATTGGAAGTTTCCTGATACAATGCTTAAAATGTCTGACAAGCCAGTCGCTGAATAACTACTCATTCACAAGAGCTTGCCAGTCAGCATTTTCTTTCCAGGTCTTTGCTGTGGAATTACAATCCTTCCAGTGATTTTAACAATGAAGAGCTGATTTAGCTCTTGGAAACTGTTTCTAGTTTCTAACATTATTCATTATGGCGATATGTAGCTAGCACTAAAAATAGTGCACAAAATGTAGTAAATTTTTAGTACATGCCAAATCCTATTAGTACCTTTTATTATTATTATTATTATTATTATTATTATTATTATTATTAATTTTAAAGCTATTTGTTTTTTAGATCTTATTGATGGATAATTTAAATTCAGCTTTATTTAATATTTGTTGCACACCTATCACATGTGATTTATCATGCTACATTGCATACACTGTAATTTGATAGTTTAATAAACATAACTTCTCAGTAAGTTTTGTTATTGTTTCAGTTTACATATGAATAAAATGAATCTCTGAAAGAAAATAAATTGTTCACAAATTTGTAAAGAAGTAATAATATTCAAAGGAGAATTGGAAAGTGTAATATCTCAAAATAATAGTAATTTTAATTTTAGGTAAATTTCTTAATTTTAATGTAATAAGATATTTATAAGACATATATAAAGACTATAGGAAATGATTCAAATAACTATCCAGATCTGCCAATTTCTAATTATGTACTTCAGTATTTATATGATCTAAGACTTTCTCTGATTTCATCTCTTAATATATAACCTGGACAACTGTACTTCAAAGTCATGCATTTTCAACAGAATTAAAATCCCTTCATAGGGATGTAATTGATCATAAGGAGTACATAAATCACTGTGGTTTTGGTTAGTATACACAAAAACTATATGCATAGTATATGTACACTTGGTGTTAAATTTATGAGGGGGAGATTAATGGATATGTATTTTTAAAATTCTCCTTGCTGAAGGTGAAATAATTTTTGAAATATTGAAACATTATCCTGAACTAAGATTTACAAATAAATCCTATATCCTATAACCGTATATACATACACAAATACATAGAGCATCCAACAGTTATTTCTGCATTTTTCAGATACACATCCCAAAGCTGCTTGAAGGATATTTTAGTCTTCCTTTTTTGTTAGAGACTGTTATTTCCTGCACATATGCATGAAGACTGTGACCCAAGGATGACACATTCTAAATTTCACCTTCTCAGCACTAAGTTCATCTGGGCCACCTGTCCAAATTCCTCTAAAGTGCTTCTCATTCTTGAGAAACATGGCAGAGATATTTCTGAGTCTTTCCTTCCTCTGGACTATACAATAAAGTAGGGGAAAGGGAAAAAAACCTCAATTAATGTTCATTTACAAAAAAAAAAAAACGTGATGATCTATGATGTTCAGGTTTTATTTTATATGCTGGAGATACAAAATAATGAATAAATATGAAAATAATGCCATAATGTTGGTAGTGTTGTTGGAGAAATTGTTTTGAAATAAATATAACAATTTATAATTTCTATTGAGGTGCATAGAAGAGTTAACATAGGAAGCAAAATTTGCTCATTTAAATTTAGTTGAAAATGTTTCTACAGAAAATTAACTTACAAATACTGTTTCAAGAATAAGTAGAAATATAGCAAGAAAAGAAGTACTATTTGTAGAAATAAGCGCATCTAGTAAGCTAAACATGAAGGCTAAGTTCTCATTACATTTTGGGGCCTGAATTAAGAGGTGTTTTATTATAGAGGAAACATTCTATATAGTATAAAAGAAAATTTCTTTAATTAAATAAAAAAAATATTTGCTGTTTTTCTCTGATTCTGTTAGAAAATGAAGATTTGAAATCCTTAACTCTATTCTGAAACTTGAGAAATTGGCACCTTAACACAGCATCTTAAACTCAAAAACTAAAAATTCCCAGATAGGTTAAAAATCTTCTCTATACCTAACTCATATAAAAAAATTGATCTACTAGTAGTGATTTGGGCTTCTAGAATCAAAGTCTACCTTTTTTTAAGCTGAGAAAGCACATATCCAAAGATTACCTACTGACCTCAATTAAAAAAATAGACAATCGCTCTAAAATTCTCTCTGCTTTAGATTGCTCATATGTTATATGTTGTATACACACATTAGGCCTGAGTAAAGTACGTAAGTTTTCATGATTTCTTAAATACTGCATTTAAAAAATGGTTAACCATATTTTTAAAAATGAAACTCTGAAAACCATATTATAGTACCTTTGAATCAATGAAATTTTACATATTCATGTATTTAAAAACATACATATATTTATCATATGTGATGACATGCACTTTTACTAATATGGACTTTAAATAATATGTACAGCAAGAGATATTAATACTGTGAATTGCATGTGAATATTTAAGATTCCATAGGCATGCATTGCAATTCAGATAAAATCATATATGAAAATATGTGGTTTTAATTCTAAATTAGTTGCAATGCCTATACAATCTCAACAATGTTCCCTATTATGTTAACTACATTAAGGCTGTTTTAAATAATAGTATTAGGTAGAAATAGAAATCAGTACAAACTGAATTTTAAAAATTTTGATTCTCCTCCTACATGCTCCTTAAATGCAGTCTTAATAATCAAAGTACTGATTGACAATAAGTTCATTATTTTTTTGAGAACTCAGATCTTAGGTTGAGACCAAAAATTATCATTTAGTGATAATATATAATGAATGGAATATCTGTGTAAAATCAAAAGAGATTTTTGTGAACTTTCATCAGGAATCCATCACAATTCATGTGAATAACCTGACAGGAAGAATAGTACTGCAATTTACATTTTTTATACGTGAGAATAAAACCTAGCTACCAAAATTTATTGAAGAAATAGGGGAAATTCACTTTGATATAAATCTAGACAAGACAAGACAAAGAAATCTTTGATCCTTGATCTAAACACAATGTGATATGAATTATTTGTAAACTACAAAACTATAGAATTGTGATTAGCCATGACAACAATATCATCTTCAGCAGCTAGTAACATGCTTAACAGTTTAGTAAAAGGTGAGCTTGATATATGAAAAAATCTAATTACTAAGCAATAAAACTTAGGGGTATCTGTATCTTTATGTGTATGTGTGTCCTCTGAGATCTCCAGGATTTGTTGTTTCTTTTCATCGTGAAAAGATAAAAGATATATTGCTTAATTTAAATTTAATTTACTGCATATTTTGATAGTCTAACAATCTTAGCTCTAATGAAGTACAACACATAAGACAAAAAAGCTAAGACACTTGAGTTTATTCGGGTATAGGTAACGTATCTGAATTTTTTGACCCATCTGGAACTCATTTTTTCAATCAAAACATAGGAAATGTGGATCAAGTAAAATAAATGGAATGATGATCACGACTGTTACTTCTAGGACATAGCATCAACACAGCCTTTCCCCCCACCCTACGCCACTTTCCAATATAATGAATACAAAATTAAGATATGTGTGTGTGTGTATTTATACATATGTTTATTTATAAGAATACTGAAATTCATACTCAAATTCCTACCTGCAAAAGAGTCTAAATTCTTCTGGATTTAATTCAATAGTAATTAATTTTCATCAGGTGAGAAAAACAAATAGTAGAAGGAAAAATTTTTTGACACCCACTGAAAGACATTTTATTTTCTTCTGTTTCATAATATTGGTACTTTAAAAAATATTTTAGATAATTTCTATTGTCAGTGAGAATAATATCACCCACAGATGATCATGACTACAGAAACTTAAACTTCTTCTATCCTCTAGGTTATCGTTTCTTAGATTATGTTCTTCATCTTATACTGACCACTTCTTCCTCTTTTCCTCAAGACTTCATTTCCCTTCCATTTGCATAACTAAGCAAACTTAGTATGTAGTTATTATGACAGTGAAGTTGCACAAGGTGATGATCAGATGGAGATAGAGGTATAGATACTTTTCACATTTTGCAGGGTCTGAACATCTTACCAAACATTATAGCTTGTTCATCTTGCCACTCTTAGGACAGAGCCATAAGACTCCTGTCTATGCAGCATATAGTTGATATGGAAACTAAAAACAAAGAGCCTGAAATCACCAGGACTTGTTGTTTCTTTTCATTGTGAAAATATAGAACATATAATCACCTTGCTTATTTTAAAGAATAGAAGGGAATTTGCACAGTGTTACTATGATTAGCAGATTCTAGAATAAAACACAGAAGAAAATCAGTATCATTCTAATATTTTGAAAACTAAATTATTTTGCTTCTTGCATAAGTCCTGGGACTCTGAATATCTAGATGCAAATATCCATATAAATGTGTGTTTATATATAGTTGTGCATGTGTGTATTTATTTGCATGTCTCTGTATATGTGTATCAGACTTGTTAAAAGAGTAATAAAATCATTATTTTTTACACTGAAATAGGATACATTGGCTATTTTTATCACAAATAAGGCAGAGGAAGGCTTAAGAACAAACTTTTTCAAAAGGTGACTATATAGCCGATAGATATACTTAATTTGGGAAAGGTACCAAGGAATATAATTATATAATTTTTCAAAACTTTTGACTACTGATATAACCTTCATTTTATTTTTTCCTATTTAATATAGATTACTTAGAAAGCCTTTTTATATAACCTCTACATTCACCTTCCATAATTTTTTAAATAAGTTATTAAAAGAACTAGAAATAGAAACCGTAGCTAATGGGGGTCATTTAAGGAAGAACAAATGTCTGCTTTAAAAGGGTTCAGGGTGTGTATGTGTGTGTGTGTGTGTGTGTGTGTGTGTGTGTGTGTATTGATTTTGGGATATTTTTCAAATTTATCTATAAAGTTTTCTCATTTAATTTTTATTACCAAAATAGCTTTTCTCTTAATTTTTCTCCTTTTTTTGCATTGGTATGAGGAGTCTGTTTTTATGTAATGATGACTATTTTTGCATACTTAATATGATTTTCCTTTTTTGCAAATTATTTCAGGAATGATATTATGTGATAATGACCTATAATGTATAAGACATGATGCCCAGATATGTATCTTACAGCATAGAATCATGAGTTCTGTTTATTGTAACAGAATTTTCACTGATGAAAGGATTTATATTGCTACTCGGAGTGGTATGAAAAATGTTACAATTTTTATGCATAAAGCACAAATATGTATAAAATATATAAACAGATATGTAGAATTATATTTCATGTTAAAATTGTTGTGAACAATAGAAAAAATAGGGGAAATTCTAAAAAGGATCCTTAGAAGATAAATAAATTGAAGAAATTAAAGGGTTTTTTTTTATTAAATCATAGAAAAAATGCTTAAAGATTGAATTATTTTGTAAGCATTTTTTTTGCTATATTATGCTAAAATTAACCCATACTCTTTGAGGTTACTATTGAGGTTTACATAAGAAGACTCACTTACCACTTCAATGAGTAAGATCCACTCTCCTTTGGTTCTAGCACAAAAGATTAGATTCTAAGTATATAAAATACTGCCATCATCTGGCCAATCAGCCAGATATTTAAGAGCCATCCTTGTTAATTTGATTTTGTTCTAAATCCCATAAAGCAGTGATTAATTGTGTCATTCTTACCCATTTCATACTTCACTAATCTAATTACTTCCAGCAATTGTAGTTGCTAATGCTCGGTACCAAGATATGATAATTTAGACTACTTGCATAAACACCTACCTGATTTTCTAATGTCCAGATCTGCCCTTTTCAATTTTATTAAAACCAACATGTATGTCATGTTTTCCCTTCCCACCGCTTATGTTTTTAAACACAGAGACTAGGAAACTATCATACTAGAAACCCAATAAACAATGCTTTGATGACTTACTTGGTCTGCATTCGGCTTTTCAGGGGCACTGAGTTTCCACAGCCATAGAATTCCAACTCCTCGTCTATTCTGCCACATTCCTATCAGTGACGCGCCTCCTCGTGTGCTTAGTCAATTCCAATAACCCTTCTCAGCCAACTTCGCTGACCTTCTCAGTCTGACCCCGATATTGTATATTCTTAATGCACTGCACATTCTCATGATTCTATACCATCAAAATTTCACTTCATTTATTTTGATTATAATTTATGAACCCATTCCTTTGGAGACTTGAATGAAAAAAAGTCCACTTTCTATCCTTTATTTTATATTCTCTGTATCTGTAACACTGTCTGGCCTAATTCCACATAGAATGAAGAGATATGTGAGACAAAGTGACTAGCAAAATATCTTAATATATTGGAAACTAAGAAATGATCTAAAATACTATTGGCATAGAAGATTATGTCGGTTTGAGGACCTTACCTGAACTTAAGAGAAAATAAAGGGCAGGGAATGTGGCTCAAGGGGTAGTGCGCTCGCCTGGCATGCGTGCTGCCGGTTCGATTCTCAGCACCACATACAAACAAAGATGTTGTGTCCACCGAAAACTAAGAAAAAGAAAGATTAAAAAAAATCTCTCTCTCTCTCTCTCTCTCTCTCTCTCTCTCTCTCTTAAAACGAGAGAGAAAATAAAAAGGGAAAGTTCTTGAATCAAAACGACTCAGCTTACTGAGCCTGATAAAAGAAGGAATTTGTTGTTTAAAAATGATTTTATTTGAAAATTGGTTCTTCAAAAAGGTAATCAAGTTAAGATGAAGTCACCAGGGTGAGCCTAATTCCACCATCTTGTATCCTTATATAAGATGAGGAAATTTAGGCACACACAGATACAGAGGAAAGACCAAGTGAAGAAACTAGGAGGAAAACCTCAGGAAGAGTAGCATCAGAAGAAACCCACTATGGTGATACCCGATTCTAACCTCTAGGCTCCAATACTGTGAGAAAGTGAGTTTCTCTTGCTTTGGCCATGCAATCTGTGGTACTATTTTGCAGCAGCCCTAACCAACTAACACATGCGGTGAGTAAAAATAGCAGACAGAAGAAAGTGTAGTCTAGTGGAAAGATAAGGGGTCCAAGGTGTTATCAGCTCTGAGATAAACAAAATGTGAAACAGCAAACTCTGGAATAGAGCAGGACTAAGGTAAAGTGCTGCATTCCTAATTTTAGAGGATTCAGAAACAAATGTCTGTTTGGTTTTCTTTGTTTGTTTGTTTGTTTTTAATTTAAAAATGAGTATCCTCAGCCTTAAACTACATTAACAGTAACAATCAGTGGGATAATGTGTCATTTTAAAAAATTCAAAATAGATCAATTCCTAATTCTAGAAATTCCTTAAGTGCACAATTTTTTTTTAAATTTGTGGTATGGACTTGAACCCAGGGATGATCTGTCATTTTATTTTTTTTATTTTAAGACAGAGTCTTGCTAAATTGTAGAAGCTGACCTTTGATCTGGCCATTCCCCTGCCTCAGCCTACCTATTATCTGGGATTACAGGCATATTCTAGTGCTCAGCAGGTATTTAGTAGTAGTAACACTATAAAATTAAGAGAGCTTTTAACACTGAATGTTATTCAAGTGTTACTCACTGAACTCCTAGATAAGCCCATAGGTTATCTAATATGATTGTCACCTTCATTTATAGATTGAGAGAAAGATAGCTAAATGAATTTTGCAAGGACATGGTAAATTACAACAAATAACAAGCAAGCAAACCCAGAGATTTTAAATTAGAGAATTTGAATCTAACATGTAAGTATCAAACATTACTTCATAGTCTGTTTTTCCAACTGAAATCAGATAAACAATTCTGGATTACAGATTTATGTCGATTGATTCGTTAGGATTTCTACTTGTTTTTTTTTTTTCTTTTTTCATGATTATATTTTTATTGTTATCGAATTATGTGATGCACAATAAATGTAATCCACCAAAATATATAATAATTATCCGCCAATATGTTATAACTAAGAAGACTTTAAAAATAATTTCTCATATCTCATGATTTTCTGATAAACTAATATCAGATGGTTTTCATGTTAGAGTAAGAAACATAACCAATCTGAAGATGAATATGAAGGAAAAATATCTGTTACACTTTAAATGTTAGCTGTCAAGGTTATTGGTAGACATACTTTGAAAGATTACATAAACAAAAAGAGTTTCCTCAATTGAAAATTTAAAGACACTAATTCTACTAATAATGAAAACAATATAGACTGTGGCACGTTGATAATTTGTTGAATGTATATTTACTGTAATAATAATTAACACCCTCCAAAATCAGTACTTCTCTATGTATTTCACACTATATAAAGAACCACAAAATACTTATTTTCAAATTGCTAATTTTATTAAATGTGTATATTCATATACATAGGGATATAGTTATAGAAAGATAGATAAAGGAAAGAAAAATGAACAGTTGCAAAATTAAAATATCAACCTGGGAGATAAATCAGTAGAAGAGTACTTGTTTAGAATGTGTGAGGTCCTGAGTTTATTCCCTAGTACTACCTCCCATAAAAATATATATACACAGATATATATTATATATATTACATATTGATTTTAAAGATTTGTAGTATTGCATTAAAATTCTTTAATTAATATGTTTTTCAGTTAGAATATTTATGTAGTCTTCAAATTTAAGAATTAAAAGCTTACTGAGTTTCAACTTAGTATTTTTGGACTTTTTTACTGTTATTCATATTTTGTGTTATTGAATAGGCTATCTCAATTGTTCCAAATATTCTAATAATCTGTGTCTTATTTTATAATTTCTGACACTTTTTACCATAAAAGAGAAATATAATTGCATAACATAGTTTTAAAAGTTTTTTGTATCTGAGATTAATCATAATAATGCTTCATATTTTATTAAAAACAATTATTTATTGGTAATATAATCTTCATATAAGGGAGCTGCAAATTGTTTTTAATTTTATTCAAATAATAAATCAGATTAACATTTCATTTTTTTATACTTATTTTTAATCTAACATTTTCATAAAGCTGTATGTATACAAGTTTTATTGAGGCTTATTGTTTTATCTTTCAATTAAAGAATTTCATCAATAAAGAACAACAGAATATCTGTAGATCAATGTTAACATATCTAGGTGAGGATCAATACTAAGATTGTTATATTGTTGTTTTCCCTTGGTATTTTCAGTTTCCCAGGGCCTAAATTTTTCAAAGAATATCTACATTATTTTCTCTGCATCTTTATTTTCTATTCATTTAAAATTATTTTACTAATTTTATCAATGTGATAAAGACATATATTAAAATATTTACTGCTTCTAAAATGCACTCTTAATTTTAAATCTGTAGAAATAAATTTTATTTAAACATGTTGGCAAATGCCTTCATTTTGTTAAATGTCGCTTATATTTGTACTTTTTGATTTCTTAGTTTGAGACATTATCTACTGGAGAGGATTTTCTCTCTTTCAGACCATTTCTATTTCACTCAAGCCCAGTTCCCCTTTCCCCATAAGCAAGCATAGCCATCTTGTAATCTAGGTCAGATTATAAATTAATATTCAGTATTTATATGACTATCATGAAGTAAACTTTACTTACTGGAAGAATATTCAATTCTACAATTTTCATTTGTATAAAAACTTATGATTTCTGCAGATACAATAATTATCTCAATATTTTCCCTGTAGTTGATTAGTGTTTTCTTAAATGATGTTCTATATATCTGTTTCTTTCCTTATAAAGATTTTTTAAAATCTTAATAAGTTTAGTGTGTTGTCTAAGCACTGTTAAACCTTTATTTTTATGTAAAATATGAAACATTCACTCATAATCACTACAAGAACTAGAAAGCAGTAATATTTTAAAAATGTTGTAATTCTATTATTTTTAATTTGATTCCCAGATTTAGGCAAAAAGTTATTGGCAACATGTGATGCGATTATGCACCGCAGCACCTGTGTATATGTGCCTGTGGGTATTTGTGTCAGCATCCTAATTTCGTATTATCATCCACTTATGTATCATTGCATATGACTGACATCTTGTGACAAGAAATTTTTCATAGCCTTCTTGGAATTGTCATAGCATATTCTATATATTCTGTAATCTCAGATCCATGTGTTTTGTAAAGTTAAAGTGAACTTAATGGAATTGAATTGAAAACATATATGTCCATCTTTGTCTTAAGATGTTGAAATTCTTTTTTTTTCAGTAACTTTAGAACCATTGTAGTTTATCAAAAAAATGGAATTTATTATATTTCTCTCTGGAATAATTACATTTATTCTAAGTATTATTGTTTATTTTATTATTATTTATACTAAGTATTCTTAGTACTTCTTTTAGAACTGGTAATGATTTTAGGTGTCCAAACATTCTTTTATTTTTTTCTGAAAAATTTCTCTAGCTACAAAAATCTAAGACATCTGTTACGTTGTTTTCTTTCAAAAGTTTACTTCTTTGCTTCCCTGGTTTGTTGAAACATCAGCTATTTCTTTTCCTACTTTACCTCAGAAATTAATGATTTTCATCCCTGTCTACTTTTTTTTTTTTTTTTTTTTTTGGTAAGAAGGATTGAACTCATGGGCACTCAACCACTTGAGCCACATCCCCAGCCCATTTTCTAATTTTATTTAGAGAGAGGGTCTCACTAAGTTGCTTAGCACTTCACTGTTGCTGAGGTTGTTGAACTTGCAATCCTGCTTCTGCCTCTCAAGGTGCTAAGATTACAGGCCTGTGCCATCATATCTAGCAATCTCTCTCTACTTTTGAAGATGTTCTCTATCTTTGGAGTTCAAATGTCTGGAAAGGATGTACCTTGCTCTTTGTGTTTGTATATGAGTGTGTGTACACTTGTGTTTTGTTTTCCTGTATGGAGAGAGCTGAGACTTCTGACTATGATTTTTGTGCCCTTTCTTACTTTGGAAAAATACTTTCTTAATAAAAATCAGGATTTTGCCAAATTCTATGTCTACTATTCCCTTTGAACTTACTTTTTATGAAACAAATTATACACGAGTTAGTTCTATTGACTATTTCCTACAAGTACCTTATGTTTATTTCCCCATTTTTGTCTTCTACTTCAATTTAGATATGTTCATTCAGTCTGTCATTGAGTTTTTGTGTATTATACTATAAAACACAACCGCAGATGGTTTATATTCAGCTATAGGATGATCATAATAGATAGGGGACAGATAGATGAGAATGGTGGGAACAAGAGGTTAAGAGAATAATTCTGTAACACAGGCCACTCTGCTGACCACATATGCTTTCTTTGCCAAAAAGCAATTGACCTGCAGCCCCACGTGGCCTAAGTGGATAGGATATGTCACATTCATCAACAAATTGAGGCGGGTCAAAGATGGGGAGTCAGTGTAGTTAATGATGATATGACTAGTTGTCAAAGAAAGAACAATGGGTTTTCAGCCTCCGTGATTATGCTCCTGAGCACTCTGGGTGCTAACAATGAACCTCTGTGTCCCTGCTCTCTGCATGTATATGGGGAAGAAAGAGAAGAAAATGGTTAAGTAGAAAGGTTCTGGAGTCTATAAAAAGGCAAGTCACGCATCTTCCCATGGATTTTTGTCTCTGAAGGCACCGTCTCTTTGGAGAAATCTGTTTCTATATCTTTTTTTAAATAAAACTTGCTCTCTATACTTGCCTTGGCATTTTTCTCAATGTTTGAATCTTCAACACTGGGGAACAAGGGCCTGTTCCTGATCTTCAATGGGCTGGAACCAATATGAGTCTCTCTAATAGATTACAATTCTTTGTTAGAATTGTTGATATGCTCTTAAAAAAATATGAACCATCATCTGTGAGTCTGATATTACATTTTTGTTTCTCTCAATTGCTGTGCATGCCTTTCTACCTCTTTGGGTAATGTTTCACTTAGAATTTTGTGTAAAAGTTTCATTGAAGATCGGGATGACACACTTCAAAAGCATGTCTCCTCTCTTCTTTGTTAAAAAGGAAAACCTAAACAGGTTCTGGAACAGATGGCTTACTCTGTATTGTTCAGTCCTGGGCATTCTCTGGCCTCCTCAGCAGCACTTCTCCAGGATGCTGGACATCATTGGTAGAGCTGGGTCTCCACACACAGGACGAACTACAGGGGGCTTAGTTCTGTACCAAAAACATTCTGATCTTTGTTCACAGATTGCTGAAATCTGGTGAATTTCTTGAGGGTTACCACACATTTGATGCAGACTTCCTCCACTACAAGTTTGTGTGCTATTAACTTTAAGACTGCAGTCATTTTCCCATTGCCATTTAAAGACTTATATCATAGTACCTATAGACTCCATTGTGCAAAGCAAATGTCCTATAAGAAAAGCTACTGGTGCATTTATAAACCCATTACATTTCCAAAAATGTTCATTTTTTTTTAAATCTGGAAATTGAAGTCACATTTCCACATCCAATTTGAATTCCCAGTCCCTTTTGTTTTCTTCATTTCCTCTGGTGTGACCAGATACATTTCGAACTTTTATGACATTCCATAACTAAGTATACAAGGGTAATTATTACTCACATATGCTTTTTAGTGTTTTTTTCCCCCTTTGTCTTATAGGCAAGATTCCATGACAGGTTGAACAGCCATGGGGACACTAAAATCTTGTGAGACCATGGGAAGGCTCTATTCTGAATTTTAGTGTGTCTTTATATCATTCATTGCCCATAATTATCCCCATAACTTTTTTTTTTTATGCTTATTAATATTATGAGAGATTTTCTCCTCCTCTTTCTTCTGTCCCTTCTTCACACTTATTTATTTATCTTTTCAGGCAGAGAAAGGAATGAGAAAGTAACATTTTTTTTCTCCTTAAAAAAGGTTGATATATTTATCTTACCTTTGGAATCATCCTCTAAAGATATTTAGATATAAGTGACCATTTAACGCTTCAGAGCTTATCTCTCATTTTGATGCTAGTAAAAACCTTTGGTTTCAGAAAAATATTTTTCCTCTGAAATTTAGAATTTTATTCTCCCAGGGTTGAGTAATTCATTTCACTTTGGTGGTAGCATAAATATTCCTTTCTGCTTCATTTTGTAAACTTATAGTATACTGATAAATCTTTCATACTTTTTTGCATCTCTTTTCTTTTAAATAGACTTATGTAGTATTTGATAATAATAACTTTGCTTTATATTGAATGTATATTTCTTTCTGTATGCACTGTCTGATAGATCTAAAACCTTCCTTTTTTTCTATTTCTTTATATTTTGAATAAAAGTAGTGGTTTCTGTGAAATACCCATCCAGTATTTTTTATTATGAATACCTTTGAATAATATGAAATTATTGAGCTGTGGCCTATCTAAAAATTAATTTACTTTTCAAGTAAATCTCTCCAATATATGTCTGTTGATTAAGGGAATTTGACTGAAAACTTATCAAAGCAAACATTCGCTCAACTCTGCCATAAATTAATTTTATTTGTTGTGTTTTAGTATAATATTTTATTTGTATGCTTTGCCCCACAACTTTAGTACCATAATATTCACAGAATCCTTCTCTCATAAAAATGTCCATATTTGTATCCTTATCTATAAGTTGTGTGCATTATGGAAAATTTAAAGATTTACTATCAAAAATAGTCTAAATAGCTAGTCTAACATTCCCTTCTTTGTTATAAGTGATATAAATTTATTTTATTTTTATTCTTCTTAATTTTTTTATTATTACTGATAATTGAACCCAGGAGTGGTCTACTACTGAGCTATATCTCCAGTTGTTTTTATTTTGAGAAAGGATTTCACTAAGATGCCAAGGCTGGCCTCAAACTTGAAATTTTCATGACTTAGGCCCCAGAGTCACTGGGATACAGGTGTGTACTACCACATCCAATTCCAAAATTTCTATAATCACCTATTGTGAATAATAATAAAATAAGAACTATTTGTTTTCATTTGAAGTCACATGATATTGAATTTACTGTCTTGTTACTTCTAACCACATTGCTAAGAAACAGGAGCAATTACAATTTTTATTTTTAAAAGAGAATACTGAAACACCGCAAGATTAAATGAATACCTAAGTTTCACAACTAATCCAAAGAAAACTAAATGTGTCCATGAGCACTTTCACACCTAAACCTTTGTTATTATACTATACTAAAAGCAATTTCTATTATGTCTCATTTGACATTCTTGATCACCCTGTGGAGAAAAGACAGATGGGTCTGAGGTAATGGTAATATGCTTGCTTAAGCTTAATGAAGTTAAGAGTCCATTTGCAGCTGTGATCACCTTAATGGTGAAATCAATATGTCCCTGGCTTTCTTTGGGCAGCTATTGACATAATGAATCTATTTTATACATTCTGCTAAATAGAAAACATATAAGTAGTACCCCTTAACCTAGAACATCATTACCGCTCTGTGTAGAAAAAAAACATGAATTTTTCCTATGACACAGAGAAAAATAAACTCTTTTTGTATCCTATCTCCTTTATCAATTATCTTCCTGGGGGGGAGGGGAAACTAATTTTCCTTTACTGTGGGCCCTGGTTCACTGTTATGGAAAGAAAACGTATGTGTTTGTGTGTGTGCATGTGTTCATGTGTACATATAACAATAGGTCAATAGAATAATCACCAAAAACACAAAAGGAAGGCTATTGTTTAAAAAATAATTTATTAGGTAATTTGTAATACTAGGTTTACTCCAAATTTCTTAATATATATCAGAATGACAATTTTAATAATGGGATCAAAAAGATTGTTTTTAAAACTACAATGACTCATATACTTTCACATGTAATGGGAAACATTTTAATTTCAACCTCTAGGCTGAAAATTTTCTCAACAGGAGACCATTGTCAATTTGGTGTCCTGAGAGGCAAAGCTAAACAAATATTGAGTCTGAAAAAAGGTCAAATATTCAAAATGTGGAGGGTACAGAATGTCCAAATCCCAAAACATATTTTGAAAAAATATATCAATAAAATGACAGTTCTGTGGAACTAGTCATTATTCATCTATATAATCAGGGAAAGAATAAGTGCTTTAAAAGATTATACTAATGGGACATCAGAAAAAAAATGTAAAGTAGATGTAAAAACATTCTCTGGGAAAATTTGCATTTCTTAACAAAGAATCCAGGAAGAACCGCCAAGATGACCACATAGAAGAGTCCAATACCTGGCTCCTTAACAAAGTCCAATCTAACTAATCATGAATAGTGCATCTTAACATGAGGGACTGAGAGGCAGCAGTGAGACTCAGCAAAAAAGCAAGAGGAAACTTAAAGACATGGAGACTCAGAATAACAACAGAGAGAGAGGAAAAAACTTTCCTGGCAACTGCAACCCTGATAATCCAGCCGTGGAGATACTCCATGGCAAGGAGAAAGGTAAACAGATGAGTGCCAGCAAACCTCATTGCTATTGCAGATTCTAGCTCAAGGAGAGCTCCAAGGGAAACACAATGTAAGCTGTTGCAACACAGCACCATCTTGAAAACAAAAATCATTGTGAGAGTGCATACTGCCATGGGTACAGAAATCACTACATATCATCACTAGGGGAGGGGAACAAACAACATACCACACGAAAGCAAAAGACTGCAAACTTGTGAACACAGGAAGACCCAGACCTCAAGTCCATACAGTGTCTTGCATTTTGGGGGACACATAATATTTCACAGTGAAGGGTATTGCCCTCAAGGTATGCAGATCCACAGTGTTTGTCCCATATGATCTGGTGTTTGTTTCTCGGCACTACCTCATCACCATGCAGTGTTGTGAATGGTGCTTTACACTGTAGAGTTTGAGATGTAACTCCTGTAATCCATGCCACCCAATACACCCTCTTCCACTGCTTTAGACATAAGACATAGGGCTTGCTGAAGAACCTCCCACTAGGACCTGCTTTGATCAGAGATAGCCCAACCAAAGACTAAGGACATACTGCCACAATCTGTGTCCAAGAACTGTCCCTGCAGCCACCAGAGGCCCCCCAACATCAGAAGGATTTACTCACAAGCAAGGGCTGGGGACAAATCCACTATTATCCACAGTCCCAGTATTACCAGTGCTTTTGCTGGAAATCCCTACCACTAGTTGTGCTTACCCTTTTGGAACCTAAGAATACATACTCCATTTTCTTTTCCCAGCTCTACTCTTATCTTTGCCCAAAATTCTGGTGACAGCGGAGCTTGCCACTAAGAGAGTTTGAAGATATAACTAATGTGTTTAATGCCTCTGACTTTACTGTCACCACTATCAGAGACCCATGTCTCCACCAGAGCTGATGCTAGAAGACCTAAGGGAAAATCAACATTACTATACCCTACCACCATAATCCATTGCCAGAAATATCCTACCACCAGTGCTCACTCACTCCCGGATAGGTCTGAGGACAAGTTCCCCACACATCCTAATACTGCCCCTGCTGCTTTCATTTTTTTATTATTTTTTTTATTGGTTGTTCAAAACATTACAAAGCTCTTGACATATCATATTTCATACATTAGATTCAAGTGGGTTATGAACTCCCATTTTTACCCCAAATACAGATTGCAGAATCACATCGGTTACACATCCACATTTTTATATAATGCCATACTAGTGACTGTTGTATTCTGCTACCTTTCCTATCCTCTACTATTCCCCCTCCCCTCCACTCCCATCTTCTCACTCTACCCCAACTACTGTAATTCATTCCTTTCCTTGTTTTTTTCCCATTTCCCTCACAACCTCTTATATGTAATTTTGTATAACAATGAGGGTCTCCTTCCATTTCCATGCAATTTCCCTTTTCTCTCCCTTTCCCTCCCACCTCATGTCTCTGTTTAATGTTAATCTTTTCCTCCTGCTCTTCCTCCCTGCTCTGTTCTTAGTTGCTCAGGAAACCTATTACCACTAGATAAGCTCTATAAGAGATTATTAATGAAGTTTTACATCTGAAAGTGCAATAGCTACTACCATGAAAACAGGTAAATGACCGAACTCCATTCATCAAGCAGATACAGAAATGAAGAGAAAAAAATTACTCTCCAGTACCTCCAAACCAAAGAAATCAAGTAAGAAATATAAAAGAAAAAGATTATACAAAATAATCCAAAACAATTAAGGAAATGGTAGGAGCAATTTTTTACTCATCAATAATATTTCTGAATGAAAGTAAATTAAATTTTCTCAAACAAAAGACATAGAGCCAAAAATAGATAATCAAATCTTAATGATAATGCTGTCTAAAAGAAACTCACTTTACCACTAAAGAAAGAAATATACTAAAATTAAAAGATTAGAAATAGTAATTTTCTTTGAAAATAAAAAAGCAAGCAGGATTTACAATGTTTATATTAAAGGCATCTGTGATTGAATAATATAAAATAGAATTTAAGTCAAAAAATGTATATCTTAGATTTGGAATCAAAATTACAAAGTGACCAAAGAAACAATATATTAATAGCATTTTATCAAAATAATTTAAGAAAACTTTTGTTGTTCAGAATATAGTATTAACAATATGAAAGAACAACTCAAAATTTGACAAAAATAATATTTGTAAGTAATATATTTGATAAGTAAATTTTATCTAGAGTATCTAAATTCCTCTTCAATTCAATAATAAATATACATGTGCAAATAGTTTAATAATCTAACTTTAAAATGGGTAAAAGATTTGAATAGACGTGTGGAAATGCCTGAGAAGATGCTCAAAAACCTAAAGCATTAGAAAATGCAAATCAAAACCATAGAGATACCATATATATAATAGAAAATATCATATATATAATAGAAAATACCATATATATATAATAGAAAAAAAGAAACCATTAATAAGAAGTGTTGATTCTGATGTGGAGAAATAGCAAGGCTCATATGTTACATATAAAATGTCAAATAGCAAAACTTATTTTGAAAATACCATGGCAGATCTTCAGAAATTTAAAATTATTATTTTGCCATATAACCCAGAAATTTTACTCCCATGAATATGTCAAGAGAAATGTAAACTTGTTGTTTTAGTTAACTTTGTGAGGCTATCAGCAAAATAATGTCCACAATTAGAAAATCTACATAGAACATAATAGTGGATTAATGGTTGCTTAAAGCTGTGTAGACTGGAAGGAAATGGAAATAGCTACTAATGAGTACATAGAAACTTCAATGTAATGAGAATGTCCTAGAATTGATTGTAGCGATGGCTCCACATCTTTTTAAACATACTAAAAATCATTGAATTGTATACTTTAAATTAGCAAATTTCATGGTAATTAGATTATAACTCAACAAAACTGTGTAATGAAACCACTTAATTGGAAATATGATTATATTTTATTTACTTTCAGCATACTACAAACAGCATTATTTGAATCATCATTTTTTTCAAAATATTTTTCTGTATCACAGTTTCTGTTTCTAAAGATAACAATAAATAATACCTCATTTACTCATTATTATATAATAATCATGAGATAACACACAATTTATACTGGACTACTCCACCACTAGCTTCATTTAACTTCACTTAGTGATATTAATATTTCATTTGAATTCATATTTTCTATCAATATCTTCACAATATTTTCAGTGAGATGTTACATATTCTATGATTTGAGAACCAAAATATGTTCAACACTTCCCTAAAATGCTTATTCTTAGCAGCAATAATTGCAGGAGCTAAACCTTACATAGTCAAATTGTTGAATAGTGAATGTGCATAGGAAAACCAAGAAGAAATTATGGGTAAGAAAATGTACCAAATTCATCATTTTCTTCCTCTGAAGAAAAAAGATATAAGTAGAACTTACATGTGGAAATCCTATTATCACATGATACTTTTCCATATCTTATGATGACTTCTGTTTTTATATTACTTAGCTCAGTAGAGGATATATATTTACATAAGTTTGCAGAAAGTAGTAATCATGAAAAATTACCTGTACTCATCTTCTGACATCTCTTTTCAAATCAAATCAATCAACAATGCTGCCAACATTCTTTATGTTAAACAGATTTATATATATTTTATTTTTACGTCTTTGTTTTTTCATTGTCATATTCATATTTTAGCTTTCATCACTGAGAATCTAATACTATCACCTTTTATAAAAGATAATTTGAACTATTTTGAGTGACATTATTTTTCAAAGCAAACAATAATAAAAATATCATAAATATAAAATTTAGTTCAAATTAATAAATAATAACCAACAACCAGAGCCTCACAGAGGACAGGGACAATTGGAGGGTATGGAGATTATATCTCTAATTGAGAATTCAGGTGATGCAACTCTGAACACTTAAAATATTTTCATTCCTCTCCTCATCAAAGAACTGCCTTGTGGGCCATCTTGTAATTTATGCAGACCTGTAACCAGCAGTAGGTACAATTATGACTGAGTGACACGAATTGTGTACCCTAAAGTTCTCCAAAGGAATTGATTTGGGGATGTGTATTTGAGTCCCCAAAGCTACCATCAGTTCTGACAGAACATACAAAGTGTATTAACTCATGTTTACAGTTTAATACAATTGAAAGATTGCAGATTTTAGAAAGCCAAATCCTGGAAAAATAAGGTAAAAGTTCTTAGTTGTTCTTTTCCAGTGGGGTCAAAATGACAATTTTAAATTCTCCTAGAATCAGTCTGTGATAAGACAACCTGCTACCAGCCAAGGAAATTTTCCTGAGTCTTGATGTTTAGGCTGTTTATTGGGGGCCAGTCATATAGGAATGGAGTGCCTATTTAAAATTCCCTCACCTACTAAATCTCCAATCATTTTAGAAAACAAGTTAATAAAGTATGGACCAGGGCTCCAGAAAATTAAAAAAACATATATTCTTCATTAATCATATAATTTTTATTAACTCTCTGGTATTACCTAACAATCCAGGTATGTAAAGACATTCTTATGGAGGCCCTTCCAGTGATTAATAGCTTATATTCTAGAAGATGGTCCAAGGTCTTTCCTAAAAAGTTGTTGAATGTGTAGAGCTGTAATTTTGCAATTACAGCAACAATGACAACATAGCTAAGATATAATATGCTGTACTCTCACTACCTACCCAAAGTTGTTTTGAGTATAATATGAATTATGTATTCTGATTCATATGATAATTCTATAGGACATATTAATCAGGGTTCTCTAAGCAGAGTGCTCTAATCAATAGTATAAAGATGAATGGATGGATTGATGGATGGATAGATAAATGAGATAAGATAGATTGATTTAGGGATATAGAGAAAAAAGAGATTTATTGTGATGGATTGGCTTATGTAGTTATGAAGGCTAAGTCCTACAATTTTGCCCTCTGCAAGCTATATAACCAGGAAAGTAGGTGGTATAGTTTCAGTCCATAACCAAGATACTGAAAACAAGAAGAGCCAATGTTAAAAGTCCCCGTCCATATTTTAAGAGCTGAGAACCATGAACACTCATGTCTAAGGACAAGACAAGATGTATGTCTCTGCTCAAGAAGCAATAATTCACTCATCCTCTGATTTTGTGTTCTATTTAATCCAGGGATGGGGGTTTAGCTAGTGTTAAAGCACTTACTGAGAATGCACAGGACCCTGGGTTTAATCCCCACAGTATATAAAAAAAAAACAAATGTGTGATGTCTCAATGGATTGGATAATGCCCACACACATGGGTGAGGGTGATATTCTCTACTCAGTCTGCCAATTCAAATGGTAATATATTTGAGAAATATCCTCACTCAGAAATATTGTTTACACAGGTATCTGTGCATCTTAGTCAAATCATTTAGATACTCAAAAATCCCATAGTGTTTATATATTAGTTTTTCCATCTACACATGCAAATAATAAGATATATGGATTGAGTGACTTCCTAAGTATCACTTGGAAAACAATTGTTAAAACCACATTTTAAATTCAGAGCTGAACTTTGATAGTTGGGGAATAGTATTGATATGGGGATGCCTCATTTTATTGTACTTCATTAGGCTTCACAGACATTGCATTTTTATGAATTTAAGGAATGTAGAATCTTTGAGTCAAAGTCAATCGTTGCCATTTTTCCAATAGCATACTCTCAGTCAGAGTCTCTTTTTACATTGTGATTATAATATATCATAATATTTTAGACTTACTCATTATTATCTTTATATTTGTTATGGGTTATCTTAAAAAAAAATGATCTTTAATTTTTCTTTAGCAAATGTTTTGGGATGCCACAAAACATGACTATATAATATGTCAAGCTTAAGAAATATTACGTGTGTTCTGGCTACACCACTGGCCAGTCTTTTCTTGTCTATAACTTTCCTCTCAGGCCTCCCTAGTTACTCAGACAAAGCAACATTGAAATTAGTCTAATTAATAACCTCATACTCACCAAGTTTTCAAGTAAAAGGATGAGCCACACATCTCTTGTTTTAAATTTAAAGCTAGAAATTATCAGACTAATTGAGGAAGATGTTTCTAAAGACATCCTCTGCAGCAAGTCAGATCTCTTATGCCAGTTTCTCAGGTTGTAAGGAGAAAGGAATAATTCCTGAAGGAAATTAAAAGTACTACTTCAGTAAATACATGAATGACAACAAAGCAAAACAGACTTATTGTTAAAAGGGAAAAATTTTAAGTCTGTAAAGATAATCAAATTAGTCACAACATTCCCTTCAGCCAGAATCTAATGTGGAGCAAGGCTCTAAATCTATGAAATTTTATGAAGACTGAGTGAAGTAAAAAAGCTACAGAGTAAAATTAGTAGAAGTCAGTTACTTGCTTTAGGGAATGAAGCCATCTCCCTAATATGAAAGTATAAGCTGAACTAGCAAGTGCTGATATATAGGTTGTAGCAAGTTTTCCAGATGATAGAGCTAAGGTAACTGATGGAAAAGAACACAGTACATATTTTTTTAATGTGGAGAAAATAGACTTATATTTCACATTAGTATCTAGAACTTTCATTGATATAGAAGGGTAGTCAAGATCTGGTGTGTAAGTCAATTTTTCATTGATGTTACAGATTACCTGAGAAAAAGGAGAAAAGGTTTATCTAGGTTCATGATTCCTCAGTTACAGTTCATGGTTGGCTGGCTCCATTGCCTTTAGGCCTATAGCAAGGCAGAACATCATGGCTGAAAGCACATGGAGAAACCTCCCCTTTTCCCCTCAAAAATCTTGACATCATCCCAAATGTGCAACTGTAAAAGAGGAGAGAGAGAGAGAGAGAGGAAGAGGGAGGGTGGGGAGGACAAAAGGGACTGGGGACAAAATATAAGATATCTTCCTTTATTTATTTCTCCAAATAGGCCCCACATCCTAAAGTTTCCACTACTTCCCAATAATCCATTGATCTGTGAACCCATAGACAGATTAAGCCATTCACATGGTAGGAACCCTCATGATCCAATCAAGTCTCAAAGGCCCCACCTCCAAAAATTGGTTCCCTGGGGATTGTCAACACATGAGATTAAATTGGATTAAATTAAATGAAATTGAATTCTGATCATAACATAGTGGCTCCAAAGCTCCAAAGGGTAACATAATTCTATTATTAGGGAATAATGTAATTAATGGCTTTAAGTTGAAGCTAATGCTTATTTAGCTTTCTGAAAATGCTACCACTCATAAGAATTATATGAATTCTTCCCTGCTTATGTTCTATAAATGGAAGAATGAAGCCTAGGTAACAGCACGTTTGTTTACAACATGGTTTGCTAAATATTTTAAGCCCCTCCTTGAGATTTTATGCTAAGAATTGTTTTTTTTTTCTTTCAGAACACTACTTTGTTTGACAATGCACCTTGCCACCCAGGAGTTCTGATGAAGATATACAATGACATTAACATTGTTTTCATGCCAGTACACCACCCTCCCCACAAAAACTTGTTCTACATTCCATGATTCAATAAGTATTTTTGACTTGTAAGTTTTATTATTAAGAAATACATTTAAGTGGCTTAGGAGGCTGAGGAAGGAAGATCAGTTGTTCAAAGCTAGCCTAGGCAATTTAGTAAGGTCCTAAGCAACTTAGTGAAACTGTGCTTGTAAATAAAAATATATTTTAAAAGAGAGGGCTTGGGATGTGGCTCATTGGTTAAGTGCCCCTGGTTCCATACCCAGTACCAAAAGAAAAAAAAAAGTGAAGCAGGAGGCATCACAGTACCAGACTTTAATTTACACTTCACAGCTATAGTAACAAAAACAGCACATACTGGCATCAAAATAGACATGGAAACCAATGTAACAGAATAGAAGACATAGAGGAAAAACCTACATAAATACAGTTATCTCATACTAGACAAAACACCAGAAACATACATAGCTTCTTCAACAAATGGTGCTGAGAAAATGGAAAATCCATATGTAGCAGCGTTAAGTTGAATCCCTATCCCTGCACAAATGTCAATATAAAGTGGATCAAAACCACAGGTATTAGTACAGAATCCTGCACTTACTAGAAGAAAATGTAGGCCCAATGTACCATCATGTAGGCTTAAGAACCAAATTCTTCAATAAGACTCCTAAAGTGAAAGAAGTGAAATCAAGAATCAATAAATTGTATGTTATCAAATATTTTTGATATATTAGTTCATATTAAGACAAAGAATTAAAAATAGTTATTTAATTTTAAAACTATTCTTTTTGTCTTAATTCATTTATAGTATTTTTAGGCTATTTGCTCCTTCCAAACATTTTAGGAAGCAAATAAATATAATTGTTATTAAATACTTAACAACTTATTTTATTCAAAGTTAAAACAACTCCAAAATACATAGAGAAGTCATATAGTTGATTACAAATATTTCAAACTACAGGATAAATCCTCCAATATGCATGACTAGCATTTACATTATTTCATTTTATGGTGGTTTTTTTTTGGTGTTTTTTTTTTTTTTGGTATTATTGCCAACTAAAATTGAGATTTGGTCCAATAGATCAAGTTATGTTTTGGTTTACATCCTCTTAAGATTTTTTTCCTATTTATTAAGTATATATATTTTAAATAAATTACCATTAATATAATTTAGATTTCTGATTTTCTTAAATGCATAACTATTCATATGATTTTCAAATGCATTCAAATATTGTATAGTTTCTTAGAATGTTTTAAAACAGTTTTAATGGAATTAGAATAAAATATATTGATTATATTGGTGCTCCAGGTAAGTGCTGAACCAACAATGGTTATTCGTACAATTATAGCTAGTGGAATAGAGTGAACCAAGCACAGAGAAAGTTAGCCATCATTGGTAATGTTACAGTAATAGAACTTTACTGCTCTGACAACATTTAATTATCGTGTATGTCATTCTAAATATGAATGAAATTGATCCTTTTTCATATTCCTGGATATGACTTTCATATTCAGAGAGAACAGTTTTGAGAGCTTTACTCCATGTTTTTATAAAGAAATAGGTGCTTTAATTATGTTTTCTCCTGCAACAATTATCTTAAGAATTTAATTTTTATTGAACTTATTTTTAATCAGAATGGAAAAAACTATTTAATAGTCTTTTTATTATTATATGGGAATTATTCCTAAAAATAATTTTATGTAGCATTTCAGTATTGTTTAGGTATTATAAGCATTCAAAAATTTTAATTGTTTACTGAAGTGTCTATATATACAATGTGTTATTTTACCAGGATGTTACTATATATTAAAAAATAAATATGCTATATGAGCATCCATGCACAGGAATTTGTTTTTAAGTTATTTAGCATGTATTTATTTTTCTAAGTCATTCTATTTCCTATGTGGTCACTTTTATAATAATTTAAGATTCTCATCACCATTTGAAGTGGAGAAAGTATCCTTAAAGACACTGTACAAACAAGATCACTATCTCCCAACATGAACAATGGAGAACATCTCATCGTAAGTTACACTACCTTTAAAAATGTATTTCAAGTTCCTTTAAACTTTAACACATTTTTTTAAAAGAGAGGGTGAAAGAATTATTTAATATTTATTTTTTAGTTTTCGGTGGACACAACATCTTTGTTTGTATATGGTGCTGAGGATTGATGGGCCGCACGCATGCCAGGTGAGCGTGCTACCGCTTGAGACACATCCCAGCCCAAACTTTAACACATTTTTAAGCTATGTGTAAGACTTTTTTTTTTTTTTATTTAAAAAGACTTTAGCTTATTTAGGGGGCAGTTTTAAATACACACAGAAGTTTATAGAAAATGGTATAAACTCTGTCCCAATACATGCGCAGTCTTCCCGACTATCAAGATGGCAGCATGGTACATTTATTATAAATGATGAGCATACATTGATAAATTACAATTGCCAAGAGTTCATAATTTACATTATGGTTCACTCTTGTATATCGTCAGGATTTGGACAAAATGATAAAGATGGGTATCCTCCATTATAGTATCAGAAAGAGGATTGTAACTGCTGTAACCAATCTGTTTTGCCTGTTTTTCTTTTCAACCCACCGCCCCCTACTGGCAGCTACTGATATCTCTACTGTCTTTATAATTTCACTATTTCTAAAATGTCATATAGCTGGAATCATATAGTATATATCCCTTTAGATTAATTTATTTTACTGAAAAGTATGTACTTATGTTCCAATCAAGAATTTTCAAGGTTTTTATAACATATCTTTTTATCACTAAATATTATTTCATTGTTTATATATACTTAAGTGTATTTATTTATTCACCTTTAAGAGACACTTTGACTACTATCAAGTATTCACTCTCATAAATAAATTTAATAAACATTTGTATGCAGGTTTTTGTGTGAAAATGGTCTTCAATAGTATGGGTAAGTATCACTGAGTGCAAATGTTGAAGCATATGATTAAAAACATAAACTTTTGTAAGGAATTGTCAAATTGTTGTCCAATGTGACTCTACTGATTTTTGTTCCTATCAGCAATAAATGGAATTTTCTGGTGATCTGCACTTTCCATGGCATTTATTCTCAGCATTATAGATTTGATCCTTTCTAATTTGCATGTAGTGGTATCTAATTGTTATACCCAAAGGTAATATCTGGAATCCTTTAGCATTCTAACCTACTTGTTGCATAAAAGAATATACTCATTATATGTTACATAAATTATGGCCTTTAATATTTTATTGTAAAATATATGATAAAAATCAGTGGACATTCAATTGTACTTTAAGATGTGCAATTAATTCTGACTTTAGAAGGTAAATTTAAAAATTATTTATGTAAGAGCTTAATGAAGATAGCTTATTTTCAATCATCTATAGTGTACAAAATAATGATAATTATGCTCTTTCTATACACTGAATGAATTCATTCATTTCCTGGGACTTTCCTGTTCTGAGATGTGAAGAATGAGATGATTTTACCAGAAGGTAAATACGGTGAAGGGCATTACTCCCATCTGAACAAGGCTCCCATAATTTGTTGTAGGCCTTCAAGTTATATTCCTAATTATGCACTTTCACAAATCCATATGTTCATTTTTAGAAAAACAATAATTATTGAAAGTACATTTTAATCAATATACTTTGAAACATTATAGATTGCATTTCCAGTAATCATTCTTTTCCCGTATTTCAAAGACCTTATGATTTTCTTACTTGTCTGACAGATTCATGAACATTGCAGTAAATATGGAAATCAATGACTTGGTTGTCAAAGATACTATATCCAGTCTAACAAAATGAATTATTGTTATTATAATAAGCCTGTGTTTCTTCCTTATTAAATTAATATCCTCAAAGATGAAATATACATTTTGTACAATATTATATAAAAGTTAAATTTATACTTCAGTATTCCTCTAAAAAATGAATAAAATGAAAAACAGAAATATGAAAATATTAAATTATCTTTGATTTTTTAAAATTTTTTTGTGAACAGGAATTAATAATTTATTTTAAAAAATTAGTAATAATAGCCAATATTCTCCATTATCTGTTAAAACAATCCAAAGTGATCTTAACATGAAGAAATGGTACTTTTTAATATGTTTAAAACATTAAATATCTAAAGCAAATTTTATTTTTAAGAATATATAACATAAAATACAGATTAAAATTAAATAGCTTTTTAATTACAAGTGGAACAGGAAATAAATTCTTATATAGTATAAGCCTCAGAGTAACCTAAAATAAGCAGATACTATTACTGCTATCTTTATTTCATCTACCAAATATTAACATAATCCCTCCTTAAAATTTTGATGTCTAATTTTCATGAATAACCAATGTTCTTAAGGAAAAATATTACTTCTTATGTATCTATTTATTGACGGAGAAATTCTATATTTATTATGCTTTTAAGAATTGGTTAAGATAAAATAATAGCTCTATTTGTATTTAAATATTTCAAGACTGAAATAAGACATTTTAAAACTCATACTATTTATATATGTTCACAAATGTTAAGTCCAACACTTTTAAATCATTTTACTTAATTCCTTCTATTATAATGAAATATTGCTCCTGGCTCTGGACTTGGTTTAACATTTCTCTCTGTGTCTTTGCTGATACTTTTTTAAACTAATATTCAGAGAATTAAATTAAATTAAATCTATGATTTCTTGCTGTGAAAAACTGCCTCAGTTCACTTCTCTTTCCCTGTAATTAATGGCTTAGCTCTTGGCTGTTATCCCTAGAAACCTGTTACACTAGTTAAATTTCACCTGTAAAGATTTTTATTGTAAAAGTTTGTTAATCCAATATCAGGCTTCATTGAAAAAGCACAGTCAGGCAATAATATATTTTAAAAATAAGATTGCTTGTAAATAACTTTAATTAGAAAATATAAATAACATTCAGTAACAAATAAAAATTTGTTAAGTAAAAAGAGAAGGTATTTGATGTATTTTTTGATCTGTAGCTCAGATCAAAACAGTAATATCTATCTTCCTGAAAGCTTGCATAATCTCAAAAGGTTATATTATCAAATGAATCACACAGTGTGCTACCTGGTCTAAATGCGTGAGCCTCTCTTCAAAACTTAAATAAACTTCAGATATTTTAGAAAATCTACTTCCAATGAGTATGTAAAATAAAAGTTTAATTTGTCATTTGTTTAATAAATTTAAAATTGCAGAAACAGAAAAGCCAGAACAGAATTTCATACTAGACTTTTATTATGTATATTGAAATATTATTTTTTCCTTCTGATAATTGAAATGGAAAAACATTTAACCTCAAAATAATTTTATAGTGTGGAATTAATAGCTATCAATTTTTTATGATTGTAGCAATGACTATAGTGATATCATATCTGCTATCTAATTCACCTTCACTTCTTCCAAGAATTTTAGCACATTATTTTAGATTAATAGCCTCAGACAAATATCATAGACATGTAATTCCAAAAGCAATAAGTTCATCATGAAGAAATTTAGACCAGGAGAAGAGTCATGACCAGTGGTTATTTTAGACAGGTTTTTAAGTGTAGATCTCTTTATGGGAATGACATATAGTTAGAGATAAGAAGGAAAAGAGGATGGATATATAGATGTTGACTGTGATAGAACATGAAAAATTGGAAAATGTAAATTCAAAGTACTTTCTGTCCTTTACCTCAGAAAGAAAAAAATTAAATAAATGTCTTCTAGATATATTAGTGTCAATATTTACCATGTGACCATTTTTATGAGTTGTAAAATCTTATCTGTATGTTCTACTGAAATCCTACAGGTGGTAAATTTTATGTATATAATAAGGATGTGTTGTTGTCTGTTTTACTTACCCATTTCTCCCAGTATCTTTGTTTCCCCCAAATCTTTTACAGTTTAATGGCATTAGGATCCCCTATTTGGCACAAATATTTTTAATTCATAGTTATTGACTCTTATTCTCCATCATGTTCAGTGGGGATTTTTCTTTTCCTCTGATGGAGCCCCCTCTCCTAGTCTTGTAGCATAAGATAACTGACATATTTACTATAGAAAATCACATTAAAAAGCCTATTCCTTAAACCTTACCTAAGCAAATTATTTCATCTTGTAATGTATGAAGTCTATACATTTCTGTTTCAGTACTGTAACATAGCCTGGTTCTTGGGTGACATTGTATCCCTTGAATCAACATATTACTTTTATTGACATTCTTTTCTTTCTGAGCTACTGTGAAGCAATTGAGTCTAGATTCATCCTGATAAGGAGCTACATTTTATTAAAGAATTACTTAGATTGATGATATTTCATTGTGTAGAAAGACTTTTAATGTCTAAGCCACAGAATTCATCCCTCTTTTTCCACATGAATGCAATAATTACTCTGTACCAATATTAGAAATATAAATTAGAAACATAAATATTCCCTTTATCCTTGCTTAAGACCATGGGTCTCACTTATTTTAATTACATGCTATACTAAAAATATTTACTAATACATATTATTTGTCTCTAATTTTTCAATTTCCACTGACCTCTTCCCTTAGTAATTCTATAATATTGTCAATTACTTGTGTCAAAAGCTGGATTCATTACTGCCATTTTTCCATCATGTTCCCTATTAACTGCTTCTTTTAATGCATTTCTCTTTAGGCCAATATCATTGTCATAGACTTACCTAGTTCTAGCATGAAGCCATTTCATTCATACTTCTAGACTCCTCCTTCCACAGAAATATCATCATTTCTCTCTTTGCCTCTATACTCTTCTAATAGAGCAAATTCTTCTGAACTGTGGGTTCTGTTGATAAGGGGTCATATTTGTTCACTAAATTATATCTAGTTCCTACTCAATACTGATTCATGCATGAGTAGGTGATTTAAAATTTAGTTCTTGTTATTCTTTTAATTTTCATTTCTGTCATCTACTCTGGACACTATGATACATCTAAAATAAGTTAATTTTATCACAGCTTTAGTACTTTGGCAGGGTTAATCTCTACCTAGAAAACTCCTTCCCAGGCAGATATTCAAAGTGCTTAGTTCTTATTTCATTCTTCTCCTTGTGTGTTCTCTCCACAATCCAATATTATAAAATACATTTGAGTTTGGGATATAAAGTATTGCTGGGTATGTATTCCCAGTAATAGATAAGTTCTAAATACTGGGGAATTTATGTTTTTCAACACTGTAACTTCAATGATTAGAAATTTCTTTCCAACATTGAAACATTAATTTGTGAAATGAATAAATAAATGATGTATTGAGCTATTTGCTTAACTGAGAATTTTCTGGTTTCAAACATTACTCCAAACTCTCAATCATCCTTTCCCTCTTGACTTCATATTTCTGAATCTTCAAAAAATATTGCAAACATTAGAAAAGCTCCCCAATTTCTGTGAATCATCATATATCACTCCTTATTGCACTATGGGGCTTGTACTTTGATTTCTTAGAATGTTAAATTGAAGAAAAAATTTATATTATGGTATTCAAAATTTCCCAACATCTACTGGATAATTGTGGTAACTTTCTTTTTGAATAATTAGATTTTCAGAACATATTCTCATCAGCTATGTTAATCATGGGGATATTCTACTGTATATTCTACTCTATAGTGACACTGATTTCCTGAACTATAGGTTTGTTTAGCTAGGAGCTTTCTCACCAGATGCTAGCTGGACCTGGAAACTCCATCAGGTCCTCAATATAGATATTCTTAGTTCTACAGTCTTATTTTCCTGATTCTATTATTACAACTTTATATTATATAAATATTTATATTGTAAAACAGTTATATCATATCTTCAAAATGAAAATCAAGTCTTCAATTCATAATGGGACATTTAAGGCCATAATAGTCAGATTAGAAATTATCAGGAAAACATAAAGAAATTTAAATAATGAAACCTCAAATCTCATGTGAACTAATATTAAAAATGTTTTTAAGTCAATTTTCCTTTTGTTTTTATCAGATGTTTGCTTTATTAGTTTTGATTACCTGCATTGATAAATAACAATTTTATCCAGAAGTGAAACCAAAAATTATTTTATTTACCTTGGTATTTACTGAATAAACCTTAAGGCTGGGGTTTGAAGAGACATCTTTACATAGATATTTGAATTACATAAAATAACTCTATATATTTAAGAAAAATATGTTTATTGTATCTTAAAGCAAATGTGAAAATAAATATATAACTGAAAAAATAGTTTGCCATAGACTGAAATTCAAGTCATTTACATCTAAGTTATAGATAACTTGCATTATTTTATTAAAAATTGTAAAAAGTTAATATACATTTGAAAGAAATAGAACTTCAGCAAGAATTATCAGTTTAGTTGCCTTAATACGCCATCTTGTGGTATAATTGCTTCATCTCACTTTTTAAACAAAATCACTAAGTATTTTTCTTAGGTTTGTAGAATACATATAGACTTGATTTACTTGTATATTTGATTTTTTGTAGGTAATATTTAAAAATACTGATACAGGTTTATTTGTCTCAATAATGATGTGATTTAAAATGTTATTGGTCTAATTAAACTTTGACATGAGTATTAAGAAATTAAATTTTGAAAAAAATATAAATAAACTTTTAATTGATTAGCTCCCATTAAAAGCAAATCGGGAATTAAGGATTAATATTATATGGCTATTAGGTAGCACAATTTTTGTATGTTTTTTGAAACTGTAAATGAACATTTTTATCCCTAAGACATACTAATTTTTGTCTCAATACACCATGGAAAAGAAAAGAAAAACACTTTTACATTTATATGTCATATATAAATGTATATATATATATATATATATATATATATATATATATATATATATATTCTAATCATCTACTTATCACTTGAAATATAGCATTCTGAAATAAGCAATATAATACAGGGGTGAGAAAATAGAACTTTAAGGAATCATTGCCCAGAAATAAACTTACTTATTTTTCCCTAATTTGTTAATCTATGATCATAAACATTAGTTAAAAATGTGGCTATAGGGCTGGGGATGTGACTCAAGCAGTAGCACACTTGCTTGGCATGCGCGGGGTGCTGGGTTGGATCCTCAGCACCACATAAAAATAAAATAAAGATGTTGTGTTCACCGAAATATAAAAAATAAATATTAAAAAATTTCTCTCTCTCTCTCTCCCTCCCCCCCTTTAAAAAATGTGGCTATAATATAAATATAACTTTTTAAAAATTTGACACTACATTGTAATATAGCACTGATATAGTCATATGAACAAATAAGAATGCATTCATCATTTGCAGAAAGAAGGACTGACTTAACACATTAGAAGTGCCTCTTTTCAGGAGTGTCAACAACACAATAGTTGAGTAAGAAGTGGCCAAATTCCAGTCTTTTCCAAAAGCCTAAAATATAAATAACCAGAATCTTCAGAACCAATTCCCTCAGAATTGTGGAAAAACAACAAGGTTTTGCAATAATAAACTGAAAATGAATCAAAAATAAACATTAATTAACAATTACCCTCAAAATAAAGAAATCACAACACAAACATGTTTGAACACAATGTAAACTTGCTGCAATCAAGACAGCAAATTCTGAGGAAGCAATGTATTGGAGTTTTCTCATTATATACCATACAAATTTCAAATTTCCAACCAAAATTTATAAAATCATACAAAGAAATAAAAAGTAGCATATTCAGAGGCAAAACAAGAAGAAAAAGCAGGAAGAGATGGGGGAGGTGGAAGAAAAGAAATAAAATGAAAACGATTTAAGAAAAAAGAAAAATGGTCACCAAGGAAGTTGGACCATAACAATGGATTTACTGGATAAAGACTTTACATCATAACACTTTTTTTAAATGATAGAGAATCTTAGTTATTTAATTTTTTCACGTTAACTCTTTAATTAATGATTGATTTACTTATTTTAATTAGGTATACATGACAGCAAAATGCATTTTGATTCATCGTACACAATTTCAACATGAATTTTCATTTCTTTGAGTGTACATGATGTAGCATTGTACCATATGTGCAGTCATACATCTACCTAGGGTAATAATACCCATCACATTCCACAATCATTCCTGCCCTCACACCCCCTCTTTTATCTCTCCTTTGCCTAATCAATGTTTCTTCATTTTTCCCGTACCCTCCCCTATTATGGATCAGCATTCACTTATCAGAGAGCACATTCAGTCTTTGGTTTTCTGGGATTGCCTTACTTCAATTAGCATGATATTCTCCAACTCCATCCATTTAACTGCAAAGGCCATGCTTTTATTCTCTTTTAATGCTGAGTAATATTCCATTGTGTATATATACAACAGTTTCTTTATACATTCATCTATTGAAGGGCATCTAGGTTGGTTCCACAGATAGCTATAGTGAATTGAGCTGCTATAAATATTGATGTGACTGGATTATTATAGTCTGATGATTTTAAGTCCTTTGTGTATAGACTGAGGAGTGAGATAGCTGGTTCAAATGGTGGTTCCAAAAATACAAGTTTTTAAAGGAATGTCCATATTGTTTTCCAGATTGCTTGCACCAATTTGTAGTTCCACCAGTAATATATGAGTGTGCCTTCTCCATCACATTCTTGCCAACACTTATTGTTGTTTGTAGTTTTGATAACTGCCATTCTGACTGGAGTGAGATAAAATCTTAGAGTACTTTTGATTTGCCTTTCTCTAATTACTAAAGATGTTGAACATTTTTTCATATATTTGTTGATCATTAATATATATTCTTTTGAGAAGCATGTGTTCAGCTCCTTAACCCATTTAGAAATTGGATTGTTTGTTTTTTTGTGTTATTTTGTGTGTGTGTATGTTCTTTATATATCCTGCAGCTTAGTGCTCTATCTGAAGTGCCTGTAACAAAAACTTGCTCCCAAAATGTTGGCTCTCTGTTAACATTATTGATCATTTCTTTTGCTGATAAGTTTTTTTTTTTAGTTTGAATCCATTCTATTTATTAATTCTTGATTTTATTTATTATTATTATTATTATTATTATTATTATTATTATTATTATTATTATTTTTACTTTAGAAGTCTTGTTAAGAAAGTAGGGGCCTAATGGGTGTGTTGAAGATATGGACCTGGTTTTTTTCTCTAAATGGCATAGGGTCTCTAGTCTAATCCCTATATCCTTGATCCACTTTGAGTTAAGTTTTGTGCAGGTGAGAGATAGGGGTTTAGTTTCATTTTGGTGGATATAGATTTCCAGTTTTCCCAGCACTGTTTGTTGAAGAGTCTATCTTTTCTCCAATAAATGTTTTCTGCTTCTTTGTCTAGTATGAGATAAATGCATTTATGTGGGCTTGTCTCTGTGTCTTCTATTCTGTACATTGGTCTGCATGTCTACTTTGGTGCCATTATCATGCTGTTTTGTTACTTTAGCTTTGTAGAATAGTTTAAGGTCTTTGTAGAATAGTTTAAGGTCTGGTATTATGATGCTCTCTCTTCACTCTTCTTGCTAAGGATTGCTTTGGGTATTCTGGGTCTCTTAATTTTCCTATTGAATTTCATAATTGCTTTTTCTATTTCTACAAGGAATGATTTTAGGATTTTAATTGGAATACATTAAATCTGTATAGAACTTTGGGTAGTATGGCCATTTTGATAATATTAATTTTGCCTATCCAAGAGCATGTGAGATCTTTCCATCTCTAAGGTCTTCTTCAATTTCTTTCCTTTGTGTTCTGTATTTTTTATCAGATATGTCTTTCCTGTCTTTTGTTAAGTTGATTCCCAAGTATTTTATTTTTATTTTGAGGGTATTATAAATGCAGCAGTTTTCCTAATTTCTCTTTCAGAGTGTTCATCACTGATGTATAGAAATGCATTTGATTTATGGGTATTGATTTTGTGTCCTGCTACTTTCTGAATTTTTTTAGTATTTCTAAACATTTTCTGGTAGAGTTTTTTGGATCCTCTAAGTATAGAACCATGTTGTAAGCAAATAATGATAGTTGAGTATTTATTTTCCTATTCATATCCCTTTAATTTATTTCATCTGTCTAATTGCTCTAGCTAGATTTTCAAGGACAATTTTGAATAGAAGTAGTGAAAGAGGGAATTCCTCTCTTGTTCCAGTTTTTAGAAGGAATGCTTCCAATTTTTCTTCATTTAGAATGATGTTGGCCTTGGGTTTAGCATAGGTAGCTTTAACAATGTGGAAGTATGTTTCTACAATCTCCAGTTTTTCTAGTGTTTTGAACATGAAAAGGTATTGTATTTTGTCAAATGCATTCTCTGCATCAACTTATATAATCATATGATTCTTATCTTTAAGTCTATTGATGTAATGAATTACATTTATTGATTTCTGTATGTTGAACTAACCTTGCATCCCTGGGCTGAACCACACTTGATCATGGTACACTATATTTTAAATATAAACATGGCTGCAGTGTTCTTAAGATGGGGGTAGGCTTGGCCTGGGCTCTCTCATGGGTCTACAGATTGGCGTGAGCAATCTTGGACCTAACCTTGTTGTAGAGCAGAAATACAGAAAAATAGGAATGAACAGAATGCTGCAATAGCAGGATTGAGCACACTGAAAAAATCAGAGAACTTAAAAATAGACAGTAGCAGTTTGCATTGTGAGAATAGAAAAATGAAGAGAAGTAGTCAGATTATAAGGGACCTGGGGAATGTGATCAAGCAGGCAGATATGTTCATTACTAGAGTTCCAGAAAGAACATTAGAAAGACTATTTGAAGAAGTGATGACTGACACCTAAAAATTTGATGAAAAATAAAAATCTATATATCCAAGGTGCTTGATACTTCAAGCAGGATAAATTCAAAAAACCCACATTGCAATTTAGTATAACCAAAATTTAAAGAGAGAGAGAGAGAGAGAGAGAGAGAGAGAGAGAGAGAGAGAAGAGAAGAGAAGAGAAGAGAAGAGAAGAGAGAGAGATTGATTTAAAACAACAAGAAAGAAATAATTTATTAGGTATGGAATTTGCTCTATATAGTTAAAAGTTGATTTCTTGTCAGAAACCATACAAGCTAGGAGAAAATGAGATAATATAAAATATCAAAACTGAAGGAAATTTTTTACAATCAGTTGAGGATTTTATATACTGCAAAACTGTCCTTCAAGAATAGATGAGAAATTAAGGTATTTTCAGAGGAAACAAGTGTTAGGGAAACTTGTTACTGGTAGACCTGTCTTACAAAAATGAAAAAACAAACAAACAAAACACTAAACAGAACCCTTCAGATTTAAACAAGAGAACTAATTAAATTGTAACTGAATTTATACAAAGAAATAAAAAATTCTGACAGAAGAAATTGGGAGCATAAAAGCCAGTATGTTGAGTTTTGTTTTGTTTTGTAACTTTGTAATGTTTGCCCAAATAATTTAAAAATCAAAAAATATAAATATGTATAATGGACATGCAATGAAAAAAATGCAACATAAAGGGAGGAAGATGAATAAAAGCTGAGCATTTGAACACTACTGGAGGTAAGTTGATCTACAAATCAAATTGTAGAATATTTAAGATGCCAATTGCAATCCCTAGGTAACCATTAATAACATCACAAAAACAGAGTTAAAGAAAAGAGGAATAAAAATGTTACACTACACAAAATCAAGTACAAAGATGGCACTAATGGAGACATTGAGCAAAGTGAGTATGGAAGAAAAACAGAAAATGAATGACTAAGTGGCAAAGCCAGTCTTTCATAAGTAATTACTTTTAAAATGAATAAATTAAACTGTTCAGTTAAAATGCAATAATTGGCAAATTGGATTTTAAAAGGAAAGATTATTCATCTATATAATAGGTACCAGAGAATTGCTTTAGATATAAAGACACAAAAAGTTGAAAATAAAATGATGGATAAAGATATCTCATGTAAATAGTAATTACAAGTTGCCTGGTGTGGTTTCTAATATTATAATATAAAATACATTTTACGGTAAAAATGTTTAGAAGAAGAAATAGGTACACAATATGTTGATAACAGTTTCAATCCATTAGGAAGACATGACAATTATAAATATATACATGCTAAGAATGAAAAGCTCAATTATATGCACCCAGATTGACTGAATTGAAAAGAAAAATAAGTAATTTCATAATGATAGTTCGAGAATTCAATACATGACTATCGTTTAGTGGGGAAAGCAAAATATCTTCAACAAATTGTATTGGAAAAACAATATTATTGCACAAAAAATGACTCAAAAAAGATCAAACATCTTGGTTTATAGTTAAACTTATAAGCATTGTAAGAGCAAACACATGGATAAGTCTTCATGACTTAAATAGTTAATATTTTTTAAATAAGATATTTAAAATATTTTACTACAAGAACACAGTCACATCAATGTGTATAGCAGCACAATTCAGAATAGACAACCTATTAGCCAATCTAGTTGCCCTCCAACAGATGAATGGATAAATTACATTTGATATATATATCTTACTAGCTGACTAAAACACACACACACACACACACACACACACACACACACACACACACACATATATATATATATATATATATATATATATATATATATATATATATATATATGTTTTAGTCAGCTTTTTAACAAGTCTTGAACTAAAGGACCTGTTCAGAACAACTCTAAAGGAAGAAAGGTTTATTTAGATGTCTCACAGTTTCAGAGGCCTTAATTCATCCAAAGCTGGCACTATTCCTGAGGCTCAAGCTGAAGCAGAACATCATGGAGGAAGAGTGTGGCAGAGGGAAGCAGCTTCCAGGTTGATCAGAGAGAGAGAAAGATCTCCACTTGCCAGATACAAATATATACCCCAAAGCCTTACCCCAATTCCCTCCTTCCCCAGCCACACCCTACCACTTCAATTACCACTCAGCTAATTCCCATCATAGAATTAATCCACCTAATCATTTCTCCTCCAAATTTTCTTGCATTGTCTTACACATAAGTCTTTGGGGGACATCACATCCAAACCATAACAATATACATACTGGAGTGCTACTTAGTCATAAAGAAGAATGACTATGGAAATTGTTAGTGAATACATAGAACTGAAGACTATCATGCTAAGTGAAATAAACCAGTTGCCAAAATTCAAATGTTGAATGTTTTCTCTGATATATGGAAGCTAATCCAAAATAAGGGGAAAAGATAAAAAAAAGAACATATAGAAGATCAATGGAGTAGACAAATATGAATAAATGGAAGGGAAAAGAGATGGGAATGAATCTGAAATAACTTTCCTAACCTATATGAATATACCACTATCTTGTACATCCACAATAAACCAATTATATATATATATAAATGACAGAAATATCAATTAAGTAGAGGGAAGAGAACAGGGAGAGGATTGAGCATAAGGTAAGGTTGGTAGTAGGGATTAAAATTAGAACAAATTATGTATTTCATGCTTTTATAATTATGTTGAAAATTCCTGTATAACTAAAAATAATCAATAAAAAAGAAAAAAATGAAGTCTACTGTGTTAAAAATTTTAAAAAATATTTTGTTATTCAAAAATACTAAACAGCAAGTGAAAAACTAACCCAGAGAATACAAGAAAATGATTGCACACCATATATGTGAGACAAAGAACCCAGCTTATAAATGGAAAAATGACATGTATAGACACTCTCCAAATAATATTTTGAATAATCAAAAACATATTTTAAAAGTGCTCAATAACTTAGGGAAATGGAAGGCAAAACTATGAGACACCAATTAACACCAAGAAATTTTATTCCTATGTGCATACCTAAAATAATAAAAACCAGAAATCAAACAAATGATCATATACCAATATTCATGAGAGCATCATACACTATAATCAAAAGGCAGAAGCTGAGGAAGCATTTTAACAGATGACTGGATGAACAAAACATGAAATATACATACAAAGGGATATTATTCTACAATTGAAAAAAAATTTTCTGACATATGTGACAATAGGATGAATCTTGAAAACAATATATTGAATGAAATAAACCTGGCTAAAACTGAAGTATATTACTCTAATGATCTGAAATATCTCAAATACAAAATTTCACAAGCAAACTATACATAAGCAGATACCTGGGAGTGGAGGGAGGGAGGTTGTTAAGTTATCACTACTGGTACAGAGATTCTGTTTGGGATAATTAAAATTTTTGGAAGTAGATACTGGAGATGGTGGCCCAAGATTCTAAAGGGAATTCATGGCAGTGAACTATACACATAACATAGCTAAATGATAAATTCTATACTACATTTATATTACATCAGTTAAAATATAATAAAAATAAAATTCTGCATTTGTGACCAATTTAATAATTACTAACATGAGGAGAAATCCTCCACATAACAATTTTGTTTTTTACATACCAAAACATTGTTCTTTGATCTTTTGTTACTCTTCTTTCACACTACTTCTGTTTCTCATTTTAGTTTTATTTATCATCTCACTTTTCTAATAAACAAAAATAACTGTGATGATCCAAAATTTAGTCCTTGGCCTAATAGCTTTCTCAGTTACTCCTTTTTGCTTTCTTTATCACATGAAGGTACATTTGTTACACATAAACTAATAACCCCCAATATTTATCTAGCACTTTGTTTATTTTATAGATTTTATACCTAAAGTTTTAGCCAAATGGAAGAAAAACCCATTTTTTCTGAATATTTCTAAATTATAATCTCTAAACTTTATGCCTCTGCTCATACTCTTAGTTTTAGCACGTCACTTCATACCAGATTAGAATGCAAGATTTTCTCCATTGATCAAGTAGGGTTCTCTCTTCAGTTCTCATTAAGTCCTGAATGAATCAGTATCCAACAACAACAAACATCACCACTCTTCTTGAATATTCTCATCTGCTTCTTTGATCATTGTGTTTTGGGGGACCCTAATAATTCTGCCTCTTTTATATTTATTAAAATATAATTAATGCTAAATGCTCTTTATAGATATCACTTTGACCAGATAGATTTCCCTGAAATTTGCAATGAAAGATATTTTTTTTCTTTCCCTAACTAATTATTTCATTGGTCCATTAGTTTTGTTAGTTGCAATCTTGGCATTGCTATTTAAAAAAAAAAAAACAAAAAACATTTTATGCATATACTTCTTCTATCTAATTAAAAGGACAAAACACTCTCACATTCATCCTGATTTTACCAAGGTTTCCTCCATTTCATAATTACTATTAAATTCTGTTAGGCATTTCTCATTTCCCAATTGTTCAAAAGTAAGAACTTTTATATTTTTTCTGATCTTTTACTTGGGCAGTAATTTTAAATATCACCAGTAGGTGCCATCTTCCAACACAAAATAAAGCATAAGTTAATATTTTATGATTTAAAAATATCAGAAGATAATAAAAAACAATTACAAGAATTGATAATTGCAATAATTGCATGTGTATTCATACATTAAAAATAAATAGTCACAAAATTAGGCAGTAAGTTGTAAAAATGAATTTAATCTCCCAGAGACTTTTTTTTTACATTTGTATATGTTACTAATAATATTAGTGTAAGTAAGTGAAGTTAAATCCAGCATTTCCACAATGATAAGAATTGAATAGAAATTTTAAAAAATGCTCTATTCCACATTGCTTTTCTGTTTTGTTTTTTGTTTTTAAAGATTTAATTTTTTTTAATTTGTTTTAGTTAGTTATACATCATAGCAGAATGCATTTTGATTTATTGTACACAAATGGAGCTGGTTTGCTCTTCCAGTGTGTAAAACTATTGTTAAAATAAAGTGAAAGACAATTTCTGGTTGTTTACTCAAACATTTGAAAAAATAAACAAATGCAGGAATGATACAGGACCAACAAAAGGAGCTTACCCAAACAATCCCCATCCCAGAGACAGAAAAATACTCATTAAACAAACATAAAAGACAATATGAAGAACAATGAGAACTACCTCTATCCTAGATACAACTGAAATATTTATTTTTCAGAATTGTCATGCTCAACTTAACAATAGGTAATGAAAACTGATTTTAAAGAGTACATCTTAATTAATTTTTTAAATCTATATATAACAGTCAAATGTACTACAATTCTCATTACACATATGGAGCACAATTTATATCTCTGGTTGTATACAAAGTATATTCACAACAATTCGTGTCTTCATACCTGTACTTTGGATAATAATGACCATCATATTCCACCATCATTTCTAACCCTTTGCCCCCTCCCTTCCCCTCCAACTGCTCTGCCCTATCTAGAGTTTATCTATTCCTTCAATGCTCCCTTTCCCCACTATGAATCAGCCTAATAAATAGTGGAGTATGAAGAGGGAGCTTTTCTGTTTCTTAAACACAATAAACACCAACCAGCTCAGGAGTTTTGTTCTTGTTTCTTCTGTTTGAAAATATTATCTTGACACATATACTTTTAGCTAAACCCTTCTTCAAATTTTTGTTTAAATAGCAGTATATCAATAATATCAAAGATATCTTTATCACTCATTTGAGAATAGAACATCTCCTAACCCCTGTTTCACTTTTCCTTTATTTTTCCTTATATTACTTATCACAATATGATAAATTAGTTTTTCAATTTATTTTGAGTCTTCTCCCAAGAGATGCAAACTGATAGCAGAGAATTTGTTTTATTCATTGTTGTACCTTCACACAAAAACAATATCTGTCACAAAGTAGGTCCTTAAGAAATAATCTAGTGTTGCTAGCGATTGGGAAATTTAATTGAAACTAAAAAATAAAGTTTGGAGAATGACCATAAGATAAGGGATTTGGTAAAAGGAAAAATATAAGAAAACAAACAAAATGCTATTTGAGAGTAAATAATCGGGTCAGATAAAAGTCCAGAATACCAGCTACCAGTAGAAATTCACTATCATGGCTGAATGCAGTTGGCAAAGTTTTAAAAAAGTTTTCCAATGAAGCAAAACAAATTATGACTTGTGCACGGATGAATATATCACAATGAATTCCATTATTATGTAAAACTGTGGTGCATCAGCTTTAAAAACAACAACAAACTTCCCTCTTTGTAGCATTCACACAAATTTCTCAGTTCCAGGCAGAGAAGTAACATCCTAAACTGATTCCTACTAGCCAAGGCAAAGTTGTCGGAGTGCATGGGGAAGAGGAAACTGTGTCTACTGCTCTGGGATGTCTCCCCCCAGGGGAAAAGGGAAGTAATGAGAATCCAGAGACAAATGGATTAAAATAACTAGCACTGCTTGGAACTCTGAAAGAATTGTTTCCAAAATTGTTTAACATATTCACACTAAGAGATTGTTCTACTGTGAAACTCTGCTGGTATCCATTTATGTTCTATCACTCAAGGTGTAACCACCCATGTTTCTATTATAATTTTATTAATTTCAATATTACTTTTTCCTTCCACATAGATTACCATTTTAAATTAAGTTGTATATTTATCAGAGGTGAAAGTTGCCAGCATTTTAACACTTAATCGAAGAATTAAATTATCAATTAGCAATTTTTTTCCAGTGTGCCTCAGGGCTTAACAGCCAATAGGAATATGCTGTTTCCTAGGGACTACATTTATCAGAAATATTATCTACACTACTCAGGCTGGGTGCCATTTTGTGTGCGTTTTATTTATTTATATTTGATGCACCTTCTATAGAACCTGATTGTCTGCATCACCCTAACACATCATATTGGGAATTACACTTTGAGTGACAGCAACAATATTTTTCATTGCTTCTGTCATCTTCAATCTCCAATCTTCTAGGTGAATGTGAATTGTTGCTCTTAGGAACATTCACAGAATTCTACAGATGTTTTTAGACAAATAAGAGGCCTAGTATTATAACATGTGTGTATTTCCCTTAGCAAGTATTTGGGCATAACATCAGGTTGTTCCTTGTTTTAATTTTCAAACTTTTAACTGATATAAAAGCTCTATTTTAAGTCCTGAGTCAGTAACTCTACACCACTTCATGTTGAAAACAATTTAAGAATTTAACAGAACTCTAATGCCCATGTTGAAAGATTTCAAACTTAAAACAACAAAAAGGCAGTCACAGAGATGTGCACCTGTAATTCTAAAATTCCAGCTTCTCCAGAGGCTGAGGCAGGTGTGCTAGAGTCCAGGAGCTGGAGGCCAGACTGGGCAACATGATGAAGCCCAGTCAATAGTTAAATAAGTAAACAAATAAAACAAAAAAATATAAGATGAAATAAACCTTAATGATAATTTCAACATTCAATTATTAAAAATTCCCCTTGATAAATGTGTTGTTTTTAAAATATTAAATGATGAAAGTTTTTATTTTATTAAATCATACTGACATTTTTCTCTTCACCTTCAGGGTTGAGCCACATTTATGTCAGAAAATTCAGAAAATGATAGAATAAAAACTGCTGAGAATTTGATTAATAAAAAAGTCTAAGGGGCCAATTTTTACGAAAGGCGGTGCAAATTCTCTGTAGCTTTTTATACTGAAAGCCAGATTAATATAGTAATTATGAGAAGTAAAAATCAAGGCAACCCTTGATTTGGAAAATTGGTGTTGAGAACATGAGCCTTGAACTATCTTATTTTTCTCAAAGCCAACCTTAATCAATCATATGTGGATTGATGAAAAGCTTTTCCATAGCTGTAGAATGTCACTATGAATTATTTATACCCAAAGTCATGTGACACTGACTTCCTTTGACTAAACTGGATAGAAGAAATAAGCCACCCTCACTTCTCTTTTTGAGACAGGTTCCCATGTCAAAGTTCAATGATTCCTTAGATGGACTTTATAATGAGAGTCTATGCCTAAGGATACATGGCTGATCACCCCATTGATAATTTAGCCAAATTTGCTTGGCTAAAATACATGTGGAAATTATTTTACTTTCATACCAGTCTTTTAGTTTTATGTAGATCACAGCAGTTAACATAATTTGTCTTTTCTATGTTTAGAGATGTCAGCATGATAATTGTAATTTAATGTAATTTTCAAATTTTACATTAATATTACATAATTGCTTCTACTGCTATTTCTATTTCAGTGTTTTAAAATACAGATCTGTGACATTGAGTTCACCCATCAATTGCATATCATCACATCTGCATATTACATTTTAAGAAAGAACTTGACACGTGACACTTTGCAGACAGTTTGTGACATTAAATCAATAAATAATTTGAAAATAACTTATATATCTTTTTGAAAACTGAGTACTTTTGCTCAGTGAAACAAAGTCTAGGCACTTTGTTTAACACTAGAGCTACAAGCTGCATTCTAGGATTTTAAAAAGATCAGATATGTTGTCATGAGTGAATGACATCACAAATTTAAATGATGCCTCAAAAAGAAATATGCAAATATGGTGAAAGCAATAAAAATGTTATTGCATTACTGGAGAGGAGAAAACTCTATGTACATAATACTACTACCTCAATCTCAGTCAATCATAAGAAGCTGGTCCCTAACTATCCAGGAAAATTGAAAATAAATTTTGGTGAACTTTTAGGTATAGCTAAGTATGGTGATTCTTACCCTCTACTAGGCCATTCATTTTGTATGATGGCTAATTTTATGTGTCAATCTAAGGAATGTTACCCCATTTTTCAATGTAGATGTTGCTCTGAACATATTTTTTAGATGTTACTATGATTTAAATGAGTCAATATGGTAATCATATTTCCCTTACTCATGGAAATGGGGTTCATATAAACAAGGAATTTTTTTGTAGCCCAAGGAATTCTCCTTAAGAGACATAGAAATACGATAGTAACTATGCTTGAACCTCCACACAGCTTGCAATGTCACGTAGAATTTTGTCTAACTTGCAACATAAACCCTTGCCTGAATTTTCAGCCTGCTTGTTTACCTAATGGAGTTCAAACTTGTCAACTCTCAATTCCTCAAAATCTCCCTTAACTGACCCAGGTATCCCTCTCCTTGGTCTATACCCAAAGGACTTAAAAACAGCATATTACAGGGACAAAGCCATATCAATGTTTATTTCAGCACAATTCACAATAGCTAAACTATGGAACCAGCCAAGGTGCCCTACAATAGATGAATGGATAAAATACAATATGGCATATATACTTAATGAAATATTACTCAGCAATTAAGGAGAATAAAATCATGGCATTTGCAGGTAAATGGGTGGAGTTGGAGAAGATAATGCTAAGTGAAGTTAGCCAATCTTCCCGGCCCAAAAATGCTGAATATTTTCTTTGATATAAGGATGCTGATTCATAGTGGCATAGGGAGAGGGAGCATGGGAGGAAGAGACGAAATATAGATAGGGCAAAGGGTTGGAGCGGAAGGGAGGGGGCATGGGGTAATTAATGATGATGGAATATGATGATTAATATTATCCAAATATGTATGAAGACACGAATTAATGTGAATATACTGTGTATACAAGCAGAAATATAAAAAATGTGCTCTATGTATTTAATAAGAATTGTAATGCATTCTGCTGTCATATATAAATTAAAAAAATCTCTTAAATCAACAACTTCTGTTGGAACAGGAGGGTTCTCATCAATTGCCCCTTGTTCTGTATCACATTATCACAGCTGGTTTCTAAACTGAAGGGAGTGTGCTTTTAAAAAAGTCCCACAGGCTTGAATGCATCCTTTACAAAAGTCATCTTAATTCAGCAATTTTCCACGTGGTCTATAATATAGCCCTGTCATCTCAGATACATGGAAAATGGAAACATGTTTTTTGCCTCCTGTTTGTATTTGCCAACACTTTGGACACTCCCACATAGTTTCAACTTTCATTCTGCTCATTTTCCTATTCTTATGTGGTCTTCAACCTTGTAGATATTTTATAGATATGACTTGTCCCACTTATTTTAATGATGTCAGAGACTTGGACTTCTAAAATGAATGTGTCTTTTCCTACATTTTCCCTGAATGAATTGTTTTCATCTGGCCACTTAAGGTGAATTACCTATTGAAATCATATCTGTTCCTGTGTCTTTGACAGATCATAATAAAATTATGTAAAAGATGACGAGATTTTAAAAGCCATCAGATATTAAATGTGTATGAATCAAATATTATGATATCCCAAATAACCATGCCACTGAATAAGATAACTGTGTACAAAAAACTTTTATTACTGATACAATTTTTTCCTTACTTGATTTTTATTTTGAAATATACTTACTCAAGAAATATTAACTTATGTATGAACATAAGAAAGTTGTGTCCAATTCATTCTACTGTCATTCCTATTCCCATCCCCTCTCCCTTCCCTACATTCCTCCTTGTCTAATGCAATGAGTTTCTATTCTTCCTTCCCCCTACCTTATTATGTGTTAATATCCACATATCAGAGAAAACATTTGACCTTTGATTTTTGGGGGGTTGGCTTATTTCACTTAGCATGATATTCTCCAACTCAATCCATTTATCAGCAAAAGCCATAATTTCATTCCTCTTTAAATCTGAGTAATATTCCATTATATAAAATACCACAGTTTTGTTATTCACTCATCTGTTGAAGATCACCTATGTTGGATTCATAGCTTAGCAATTGTAAATTGAGCTGCTAAAAACATTGATGTGAATGCATCTCTGTAAGATGATGATTTTAAATCATTTGGGTATAAAAAGAGGTATGGGATAACTTGGTCAAATGATTTTTCCATTCCAAGTTTTAAGAAGAATCTTCATACTGCTTTTTGTACTGGTTGCACTAATTTGCAGTTTCACCAGTAATGTATGAGTGCACCTTTCCCCCCACATCCTCACCAACATTTATTGTTACTTGCTTTCTTGATAATTACCCTTTTGGCTAGAGTGAGATGGAATCTCAATGTAGTTTTGATTTGCATTTCTCTAATTGCTAGAGATGTTGAATATTTTTTCAGATATTTTTGAACAATGAAACTCTATATCACGTAGAACTGCAAGAATGGGATCCTAATTAGAATAAGTCATATTCTATGTATGTATAAAATGTGAAAACATGCTCTACTATCATGTATCTAACAAGAACAAAAATCCCTGTAAAATGAAGGAAATATTAATTGAACATAAGTACCAAATTGTTCTGTCTTTTCAAATATCAATTATCTGATTTTCTTTCCTTTTTCCCAAGATGTTATGAATGCCATAGATTTTTTTTTGTACCAGGGATTGAACTCATGGACACTCAACCACTGAGTCACATCCTCAGCTCCCCCTATCCCCTGCCTTTTTTTTTGTATTTTATTTTGACAGGCTCTTACTGAGTTGCTTACCACTTCACTTAGTTGCTGAGGATGGCTTAGAACTTGCAATCATTTTGCCTCAGTCTCCTGAGCAAGTGGGATTACAAGTGTGCACTACCACATATTTTCAAGGCTCCTGACATTTGCTCCTCCCTGGTTACATAGACTTGAAAAACATCATCATCCAACATATTGATAAAGACAAAACATCTGAGCAATATTTACCTTCTTCCTCCTCATTTTCAGTTTCCCAATCAAATGAATTCTAAAATATTTTTACCAAGAGTACAAAGAGAAAGTAATTTATTTAGTGCTAGTATTTTATTATGGGATGTTAAATAGAGTGTGTTAATCCAAATCTCACCTTTCTCATTCTCCTTTTTACTATGCATAAAACTAAAGTTCCTCTCTTTTTTTATTGGTTGCTCAAAACATTACAATGATCTTGACATATCATTTTTCATACATTTGGTTCAAGTGGGTTATGAATTCTTATTTTTACCACGTGTACAGATTGCAGGATCACATTGGTTATGCATTCACATTTTATCAAGAAACTATAAGAACATAAAGAGTATACATAATAACATTTATTTTATTTTATTTCATAAAAATATCTAGGATATGAGTAGAAAATAACCACAATTATTATATTGAATGTTATTAGTTGAATTAAGTAAGTTAACTTTTGATCATTCCAGTGTACTAATTTTCACAAAGTGAATTTAGGACTGCCCTGAAGTTTTGTGGGCACATCTCATTCTACTTAGAAGAATAATCATCCCTCTATACTCATGAATTCCTCTATCTGTCTATCTATTTTATATCTATCTATCTATCTATCTATCTATCTATCTATCTATCTTCTATCTAATCACCATCATCATCACCTATCACCCCTAGAGAATTTTCCCAAGGACTCAGGAATTCTGTTTCTTCTTCCTGAATTCTAATCTGAAACAAGACCTCATATATAATTGGAATGCATGATAACTTAACCTGAATTTTCACATTTTTCTTCCTGCTCTAATATTTTCATCACGATTTTTCCTATTCCAACACAGATTAGATTTCCAAATTTCAAACTATTAAAGTTGTCTCCTTCAGATGATCAATATTTTTAGTCCTTTCTGAAGGAACAAATGAAGATGATTCTGGTTTTGAATGGAGAAAAAAATAGGACATTGAATGTGAAGTAGAATTGGTTATTATTCAAAAATAGAAGCTCATTAATACAGATCTTCTATTCTTATTGTTATATTTAACATTATCAAATTTAGTTTCATAAGCTATCAGAAAACAATTACAGAATATCATTCTCTCACATGGATACCAAGTTTAACATTTTTGTTTATGTCCAAAATTTTTACTCTAGTTCATTCTCAAAAATATTTTCCAATTTCTGTATTTTAATAAAATTTATTTTAACCAATATATAAAACACAAAATTATATAGATTAATAGAATCTCATGTGAGTGTGATGTGATGTTTTGATACATGTTGTTCAATTAGATTAAACTTTATTTCCTCAATCATTGATCATTTCTTCATTTTTGTTTTATATATTTATTTAGAGACAGTGTCCTGCTATGTTGTCCAGGTTGGCGTCAAACTCTCATTCCTCCTGCCTCACCCTCCCATGTAGCTGGAATAATATGTGTGCAATAATACCCAATTACAACTGTAGTCATTTCTCTGTAGAACAGCACACTAAACTTCTTACTCCTATCTAACAATAAATTAGTACCCACTCATTAACCATTGCTTTGCGCCTACTCTCCCTAGCTTCTATAACTGCCATTTTACTGTCAATTCCAATTTAATCACATTGTTACTTATTTCATCTATAAGTGCATAAAAATGAAGTATACTTATATCAGAATTGATTCTACTGTCAAAAAATCAATAAAAATAAACTTAGTTATATAGCTATTGAAAAAAATTAAAACATAATGAGAATAAAGAAGTAGATACTGAGAATTTAAAAACAATAACAAAAAAGAGTGTGATCTTTAAATGTTTGATTTTGGAATAGAGTGCACTCCCATGATGCTATTAAAGTCTTTGCTGTTACTTTTCAAATTATATAGAAATTCTCTTCTTATTTCATTCCAGTCTGTTTGTGGATGTGATTCTGACTTCAATGGGTAAAAAGAAAGAAAGAAAAAAAGAAAGAAATTACTTTATTTAAGTAATTTTATCACTTAAAAATTATCAATTTTGTAAATACATATATGTATATATACATACATAAATATATGTGTATATATACATATATATAAAGTCTTGTAGAATACAAGTATGTATTTGTATTCTTCATGTTGAAGCCTATAGTTATAATGCTAATTAGGGAATTGGTAGTCTGGAAAATGCTGGACCTGTAGAAACTACAAAATTTTACTTTCAGAAAAAGATGGAAATATTTTCAAAAAATTAAATATTTTAAATTTCTTATTCATATTTTATGAGTTTTATGCATTTACTTGATGCTTTAATATTTATAAATCAATTTTTCAAAAGTTATGAAAGATGGATTAAGGAGACATGAAAATTCTACATATAATTCTTCATTTTATAATGCTTTCAATTATTTATAAAATTGGTCATTTATTTAAAAAAATAAGTATATATCTATATAATAATGGTTTAAATTGTAATTTACCATTTTATTCTTTTATTTTACATCAATCATGTTTTTTTACCAAGAGGAAAGCACTACAAAGTCTCACCAGAAAAATGCAGAAAACAAAACCAGACCAAACAAATTCCCTTATGGCACTGAAAAGGTATCAAATGTTATCTATGATGAACTGAGTGTATATAAAGAGAGTAAATAAGATAACTGTTGCATTTACAAGTACTTTTCTTGGATGAGTGACAATAGTAGATCCTCTAAAATTGAGGAATTATCAAATAATTATTATTTGAATCCCTACCAGCAGTGTGCACCCAATCAATAGCTCAATAAAAGTTATTTAAAGAGAAAACATTGTCACCTAATTCATGAATGACCAAAACACCACTTAGCTTTTGTACATCTATAACATCTTCTCACAAAAATTGCTTTCCTTGTAAAGGCAAAGGCTCTATGAATGCAAATAAAATGGTCATAGTCCTGAAGTAGTCTTCTCTTTAATATTCCTACTAAAGTCTCCTAGATTTCCTGTTTTTATATATCCTATTAACTATAACTACCAATTATAATATCAGTTATAATTATAATATTAGTCAGCCTTCTTAATGTTTAGGCACCAACGAAATATCTATTGACCATTGTTTTTATGGTGTATGCTCTTCCAGACTCAATGAAATAGTGAAATAATCTCAACCTTGGATCATCTCCTGCTAATTTCAGCATGAGAGACACTGATTCGACAGACATGGATTCTATTTTCACATGCATTGGATAAGTTTGTCTTTTTGATTTTTGTGTTGCTATTTTGAACCATATAAAATAAAATCACCCCAGTTTGAAAACATTAAAATATTTTCCTGTTTCTACTTACTTCTCATTAGAAATTTTATTTCATCCAAATGATTTTATTGAAACTTGATTTATTATTTCCTCTAGGGTGCTTAGCATTTCTGAGTTGGAAATATGGTAACACTATTATAATATAAAGTAATATTTAGAAGGATTGGTAATCAAACAAATTCATCTTTGTTTAATTACATAGCCTCTGTAAGACACAATGTCCCCTACTTTAAACATCTACACAGGACATATTTCTAACTCAGAGAATGAATGTGAGGATTAAATTATACAATGCAAACAAAGCATTTCACAGAGCACTTTACATATGGAAAAATTAAAAAACACCATTATTATCCTTTACTATAAATATCAATAACTCATAAAGTTTATGCAAGAAAAATGACTCCCAAACCACTTTTGGCTTTCTACTTATTTCAGATCTAAATATATCACCTGAACAATAAAACTTAATTTCAGACGAATTTAAACTCATAGCATATAAATAACTCCTTTTCCCCCCCTTGGCAGATGGCAACATTCTATATTTATTTTGAATGTTCCTTAATGAGTTTTAATTGTGGGTGGCTTGAAAAAAATATCTTTAAAATACTTTGGTTTACCTAGCTGTAAACTCAATTTGAATGTATGCATATGATATTCTCTTCTGGCTTGAGGTTAATTCTTTTTTATTTTATTTAACTAGAATGATTCTGTATCAAGGGCAGAAGTTTGTATGAAAGTTTATAGAGAAATGTTCAGGGTTTTCTCAAATATTTTCCTTCAATATAGGCCCTAGGATGAACTGACTTTTCATGCTCCCCCATGCTGGCCATGAATTCCTTGGGTGAAGAACAAGTGCCCACTCTTATGGATTAAAAGTGAGAGTGTGAGAGGGGAACTGTCATGAATGCAACAGCACTGGGCCTGGAGACATCACCATGTGTCACTCCCTGTGTATTTCTTTTATTGACAGGGATCATGTGAGTACATTCTGTTCATACTGCCCATGTTTAAATTGGAATATATTCCAGGAAAATTATTTTAGTTGGTATAACTAACTTACCAAATCAAGATAATTCTACATTTATAGTTACCTAACTCTCTCATGTAATTATCAATACTTAAAGAGTTTAGAAGGTCTTTAGAGGGCATTTACCTTACCTAATGTTTGATTAAGAGCCTTAGAGAAATCCATTTCATACAAAATCTTAACTTTTGACAGGTTTTCTTCAGATGCTGTGGGTTTTAATGGAACACTGCTTTGAAAATAAAGTGTTCCTTCAAAACAAAAACGGGAAAAAATGTATACATTTACCAGTCACTAAGTTGCTTTAAGAAATTATTTTCTATAAATTTTCCAATTTTGTTAGCTATATCCATCCAACTCATTTAGTGAGTTCTTCATTTGTTACTAATTCCTTTATGTTATTAGTCTTTATAGTGATTCTAAAATTGGTAACTGCAATGGACACTTCTTCCTTGAGAAGATACCCCATGTGGCTATTTACTCCACATTCTCAGGGCATGTTACATGCAGCTTTTGCTTCTCAGAAATGCTCATCACCCACAGAAACACACACTGCTGAGCAATTTCAGTTTAATTTATTAATCAGTGAAATGCCAACAAAAGGCTTCAGAGAAAGAAGCAACATATTTAGAGTTAATCTTTAGAAAATTTAGTGGGTCATTGGTTACAATATGGATTGAAAGGGACAATGAGAGGAACAAGAAGTTCATCAGATAGACTTTGAACATATTATTTGATTAGGATTAAAAATCAGGTAGTAAATTTTTAGAAAATATAAAATCCATTAAGCTGTTTATCATTTTGATGATCATAGGTTTTATTTTTAGTTTTTATAATTAGTCTGCTTAGCATTATCCCATGAACATTGCCTTTTTTTACTTTACTAATAGTATAATATTCATAAAACCTAATAAGTGCCGCAGTCTCTGGCTGGGCACAAATCACGAGTCTCCACACAGCTTGTAGATTCAAACAGGAATTCTTTATTCCCGAACTCACACCGGCCGTCTACAAACACGTTCTGGGGGAATCCACGTTCTCTGCTCAAATCCACACTCTGCCCAAATCCACTCCACATGGGCTTCTGTCTCCCAAAATATACTGTCTGACCCTAAGAACTCAAGAGGAACTCAGCAGCAGGATACGCCCTATTCTAAAGGGGGCACACCCTAATCTCCTATTATGCTAAACTGCCCTATTCTAAAGGGGGAACACCCTAATCTCCTATTATGCTAAACTGCCCTGGTCCTTGAGCAAGGTCACCTTTCAGAAGTCCTTCCACTAGACAGCATGGGAGTAAGCTGGCAAGGAGATTGTCATACCTACTTGGCTGATGGCTCCCAGCAGATAAGCAAGAAGTTATAATGCCTGAAAATCTGTTGATAAGTTGTATTCATATCAGAATAATAAATAATTTCCACACATATTCTAGATGTTGAGATTTATCTGAGTTTATCCAAGAATATTTGTGATATAAATGTTTCCCACAAAATCAAGGGTAAATTCCTGCATATTGCATGTCACAACCCTAAGAAATAGAAAATAATTATCAATAACTTCATGTGACTCTGCATTTAAAATATGATGCAATGTGTCATGTAGCCTAATTTAATGGATGTGTTTTAAGTCGAGGCAAAGGCAGGAGAGGTTCCAGAAATTTTTTAAGTCTTGTGACATAAACTAAATGTTCTTACAAGTTTTTGTGGAGAAAGGCCTAATTGTAATCTGCTAGAATCCCAAGGTAAACTTACCTATAAGTAACCACAGCCCTTTGGAAATATATTTTCATTCTTTTAATTCATGGACACAGTATATTCTTAAAATTGGAAGAAAAATAACTGTGTCCCTAAATATTCTTCCTTGATATTGTTGTGAGATCCACTAAACCTTAAATTTCAACATACAAATCTACACTCTGTAATGAAGAGGTAGAAACAAGTTGAAGATGAGAACTATTCCGTCCTAAACACCAAATAAATATTATGTGTTGCTTGCTTATTTGTTCATGATGCCTCCATTGCCCACCCCCATTTCTTAAACAATGTTGGAGGTGAAGTGATAAATACCCACCATGACTTATATTAGAATATACAATATATGCTTAAATGGATTTCTCAAAGCAAACTGATACAGTGTTGCAACATGGCCCAGGTACAGTCTCATAAAACAGTGCAGGAAATAAATGTTTCCATGAAGTACAGTTTTACTAGTACATTTGATTTCCAATGTTTCCTGAATAGCAGGAAATATAGTGTTATTGATTAATAGAAGGATTTACAATTTCAGCACTACTTACCTTTTGCACATATAATTATTTGCTATGGAGTGAGTTTACATGCACAACTGAATGTTTAATAGCATCCTGAGCCTTTACCCCTATAATGCCAAGAGTATCCCCTCAACTGTGAGAACACAAAAACATCTGCAATGTTGTCTCATCCCCACTTTTTCACTAGTTATTGTGCAGTGAGTAATGATTTAGTTATTGGCAGTTACTTGGAAGGAGTAACAAGTATAACCCTTGAGGAAGGGTAACTAAGAAGTCTGAGAAAGATCGTAAACTATACTTCACAGAAAAAGCTCAGACTATGTCGACCATGGTGGTAGATACATGCTGAAGCAGAAGGATCAAGAGTTTAAGCTTGTTTCAGAAACCTAGTGAGATCATGTCTCATATTAAAAATAAAAGTGTCTGGGGAAGTAGCTCAGTGATAGAGCACCACTAGGTTTAATTCCCAGTATCCCCATACATACATGAAAAAAAGAAAGAAAACAGAAAATACATAGACTGTAAATATATTTGTGGTTCATCCTCACCATAGCATGACAACTGATGACATGATGATGTCATTCTTTATGTAGCCACTTTTAAAATTTTTCAATGAGGCTAGTAAGCAAGCACAAACACAATGAGATGCAAGTTGTGAAGGCATTATATTTCCAAAACATTGGTGTGAAATGATACACAGCTTTTCAAGAAAAAAAAATAACAATTCTAAGTTACTAATAAATCACAAGTTCCCAAGGACACTAACCAACCAACTAATGGTGGGCATATAATGGTCCCTCCCCATGTTGGAGGAAGCAGTCATTGTCCTGAAACAGATACATAATTGGATATAGGTTTGCTTCACCTTGCTCCTTGACTACCTTCATGGATTCAATATAAGTGTTGCCTTTGCACCTATTCTGTACAATATTGGCCATTTAATAATGCTCTGACTTAGTATTAGTAGAGAACATGGTCATTATAATAATTAAGACATAAATTTCAGGGGATTAACTCAACTGCTCATGTATCAATGATTGAGAAGTAGCTGGCCTTAAAGAATGGTGGGATAACTACTGAAATCCTTTTCATAAGATTAAATATAGTTTCAGTGATGTCTCAAAAAATAAGAATAGATGCTTTGATTTAGGAGAAATTTTATTTTTCCTGAGTCATGTCATTTTACCCATTTATCCTTAGCTTTTGATCTGTTCTGTTTTTAATTATTTAATTTGTTTTTCTCTTAGCTAGATGAACAAAGAGTATTTACATAATGCTCCCAGATAATGAAATCTAATGAAGTCACAGAAGTTTGATTTTCCTTCTTACAACTTTGGGCCATGCTGGTTTAAAAGTTTTGGTCACAAGAAATAACTACTTCTACCAGATTACACAGTAGTAGTTTAGAAGTCTGTAAGTTGTGATTGTCATCTTTTAATTGGGGGTCTTCATAGCAATGGGGAAAATGGGGTCATTTTATCAACTGTGACAAAGAAACAAGGTTGCTAGTATACAGTAAGACTGAAGAGGAATAAGCCTAGAGATTATCTGAGATTATTCTTATTAAGTGTACCCATGTCTAGTAGCAAGTGTTAAATAAAAATAGTAGTAATTAAACATATACAAGAACAATAGTAAATTTCAGAAGTGAAGAATTGGATCAACCATCTAGTAAAAATGTCATCAAGGTAGAGAAGGAGTACACCACGTACACCAATTGGTTGTATTGGGGGGAAAACTGTATACAAAATGGTAAAGGGTTACATTTATTTTTTTCTTTGTGACATTATAATTTAGTACTGTACAGTATTCTGAGATGTTTTAATTTTCCTCCATTGTTTTTCCTGAGTCATGTCAGTTTACCCATTTCTCCTGAGCTTTTGATCTGTTCTGTTTTTAATAATTTAATTTCTACTTCAACATTATATTTTATGTCTGAATCATTTTTCCATTTTTATTTTGTTATTTTGTATGTGGGCTTTGTGTGTGTGTGTGTGTGTGTGTGTGTGTGTGCATGTGCATATGCTTAACACTTTTAGTGTCATATTCAACACAACATTGAGTTCAATGACATTTAGTAACTCTTGTGTTTTCTTCCAAGAGTATTATTATTTTAGCTTTACATTTAATCCAATGATGTGTTTTTAGTTTTTTTTAGAAAAAAATATTTTTATCAGTGATGGGAAAGCGAGGAACGAGAGGTGTGTAAGTGAGAAATGAAAAACAGAGACCAGTCAGAGATATGTACAAGAGTTCATTTGTCAGAGCTGACAAAGGCATTTCTCTATAAGAGAAAGAGTCAAAACAGGCTTGGGTTCTGGACTTTTATGGGAAAGGCTCAGGAATCAAAGCCAGGCACTTTCTAATGTGGGTGGTTAAGGGTTGGGTTGGTATGAGGGAGTGGTGAGCCTTTCTCAAAAATGCCCTTGGGTGGGAAAGTGAAACTTTTTCCTTAAATCGGTGGCTCACTTAGGATGGCTGTCCAGATGTTAATCAAGGACCTTATAATCAGTGTATTATAGTTATACTTAACGTTGCATTCATTTTGACCTAATGGAAAATAATTGGCTCCATTTCAGTCCCCGGTACTTCCTCTTTCTGTCCCCTCTTCCCTTCCCTTGTTCTGCTTCATCTGTTGCTCTTCCTACTATTTATTTACATTTTTGATTATTGTTTCAGGGATATATGTAAAGCTAAAACTCACTGTGGTGTTTTCATATATAGACAGAACATAGTTTTGTCAATTTTATGCTATTATTTCCTTTATTTTCTGTCCCTCCCCTTTTCCCCTCAGTCTCCTTCCTCTGCTCCACTGGTCCCCATTCTATTTTCATGGGATACCCTGATTCTCCTTTTTATTTTAGCTTCTGCATATGAGAGAGAATATCTGAACCTTGACTTTCTGAGTCTGATTTATTTCACTTTTTTGAAAGTCTTCAAAAAAGCAGTCACATTTGTGTGTGATTCAGTTGTCTCAGCATTTGTTTTTTCCCTGCTGATTGCTTAGGAACTCTAGTTCAAAATCAATTGGTCACAACTATAAAAATTAGAATCTTGATTTTGAATTTTATTTAATTGGTCTATGTATATCTCCTAATGTACTTATCATAAATTTGATTAATGAAGCATCATAAGAATAATTCCAATTCAGAAGCAAAATCTCCAACTTGTTCTTTTTCAAGACTGTTTGACTCTTCTGGGACCAATGGAGCATTTGTGAACTTCTGCAGAAAAGCCAGCTGGGATTTTATCAGTATTGCAATCAACTTGTACACTAATTGGGGAAGAATTGCAACTTTAAGGGTATTGATCTTATGATCCACGAATGAGAGGTTTTCTGTTTTTTTTTCTAGATATCCTTTAAGTTCTTTCTGAAATTATTTGTACTTTTAGAAAAAATGTTAGGAAGATATTACAGAAAGTTTGTGCTGTTATACGCAGTTTCCCTTATTAGTAGCTTCTTCATATTGTCTGGCACATCAGTTATAATTAAAGAACAAGCTCAGACGCATTATGCTTAACTCAAGACCATGGTAACTTAGAGCTCCTCAGTTTTACCTAAAATTCCTTTTACATTCCATGATGGTATCCAGGATACCACATGGCATTTAGTCCTCATGTCTCAGATTCCTCCTCATTGCTGTGACAGTTTTCTTGCTTTTTGGTGTCTTTTACAGTCTTGAGGATTACGAGTCAGGTGTCTTGTAGGAGATCCCTATTATGGGATTTTTTGACTTTTTTTTTTTGCTTGATTTAACTGAATTTTCTTTTGGAAGGAAAAAAGAAAATTAGAGGTAAAGTGCCAATTTTACCATCTCATATTGAGGGTGTCCAACACTAAATTTTTTTTGGGGGGGTGGTACCAGGGACTGAACTCAGGGGTACTTGACACTGAGCCACATCCCCAGCCCTATTTTGTATTTTATTTAAACACAGGGTCTCTTAGTTAGTTCCTCATCATTAATGTGGCTGGCTTTGAACTTGTGATCATCCTACCTCAAGAGCTGAGCCCCTGGGATTATACAGGCTTGTGCCACTGCACCTAGCTTGTAATCCTAACTTTTTGACTGTTGATGCTGACCTTGGTTACTTGCCAAAGTAGAATTTTTGCCCTGTAACCCTCTTCTATTTTCATTTCCCTTTCTGAATTTAGAAATACAGAAATACTTTTCTGTCACTGTGAAGAGTCCACATGCAAGGAATAGATAGTTAACCTTATTTCTCCTTAAGGTCAGAAGATTTTAAGTTCTTGAATTTTTTCATGATAGATTGGGCCCTTCTTGGCATTAATTAATTTATACCAGTATAGCCTTACTGACATCTATGATATACATTGGATTGTAATCCAATATTACTATTTCCTTGTTCAAATGGTTTTAGTTGTGTTCATCGTGAACTTTTCAGGCAATTCTTGTGCCACTCTGTCACACCATACAAATATAGGTGGGTTTTGATTATATACTTTCTTTGCTTCTGCTTGTGTTTTTTTTTTCCTAAGCACTTCCTTATTTTCTAGCAGTATAAGGAGCTCTAGACATGCTATCCATCTCTGCATTTTCTCTGGAAAAGTCTCTGCTCATGTCTTATCATCATTTTTGATTGTTTTATTTTCTTTAACTTTGAATATATTTTGTGTTTTCATTCTCTGCACATTTCTTAAAAAGAAATATTTAGATGCACTTTGCAGATATTTCCTCTAGTCTGAAGTTGGTCTTGTCCTATTTTCTTAACAGTGCCTTTTGTGGGGCACTTTTTTATTTAATTGTTCATAATTTCAATGCAGTAACACTGTTCTTCTGCTCTTGGTTTGTGCCATTGGTATTGTATCTAATAATTCTTCACCAATTTCAAATCCACCTATATTTTGTACTACATTATCTTTTAGAAATTTGATTGTTGCTTTATGTGCAGCTCTATAATTCATTTTGCATTAATTTTTCTGAAAAGCATATAGTCTACATCTAAATTCATTTTTGGTTTTGTTGCAATGTGTATGCTCTTTTTCCTCCAACACTATTTATTGTAAAAAAATATAATTTTTCCAGTGGTTTGTCTTTCTCCTTTGGTTCAGATCAGTTGACAGTATTTCTGTTGAGTCTATTTCTGCTTCACAGATCTATATTTATTCTTAAAACAAATATCATTTTTTCTTTCAATGTCTATAATTTGTCAGTCTTGAAATTAGGCAGCGTTAGTCCTTTAACTTCCTTTGTAGTGTTGTATTGACTATTGATAGTTTTTTTTTGTGTAAACATGTAAACATTTGAACCAATTTTTAAAAAGCCACGAAGTTACCTCCTAGACTTTTCTTACTGTGGTTATTTTCAATCTAGGAATTTAATTTGGAAGAATTGACATCTTAGTAATATTCAGTCTTCCTATCCACTAACATGGAGTATCTTTCTATTTGTTTAAGATCTTTAATTTCTTCCCTCAGATTGTTGTAGTCTTCTGCATACAGTTAGTGATCATATGTTTTCTTTGTTAACCTAAGTAGTTAATTTTGTTTGGTACTGTTTTAAATATTATAATGTTAATGTCACATTCCAATTGTTTATTGATGATATAGTAGCAACTGGCCTTTGTATATTAATGTTGTAGTCTGCAACTTTGTCATTATTGCTTATTTGTGTCAATTGTTATTTTCAATTCTTTGAAATTTTCTACAAGAATATCACATTATCTGAACAGACTTTTCATTAGCTAGGACAATAGAATAGTTTCTAACCATAGTACAGAATTTTTCACCACTATGACTAAGATTGTTCTACCTTTTTAAAATTTTTGAATATTATCTTTTAAATTGAGAATTTCTCTTCTCATAGCAGGCTAAGAGGTTTTTTTTTTCTTGAAAAATATTGGATTTGTCAAATGCCTTTTCTGTATGGATTTAAATCATCCTGATTTTTCTTCATTAGGCTATTTATGGGGTTGCTTCTAATATTTTATTTTCAACTAGTTGTGTTGTCTTGAGAAGCAAAAATGAATAATATAGCTTTGGTATAAAAGATGTGCATTTATATAGAACTATTGGGTTCAATATAATAATGTTTATCTTATAATTTTTACTTTCATATCTATGTCTGCTTGTTTGAATAAATTTAGATCATGTACATTTAAAGATATTATTGATATAATAGATAAAATAAATATAATTTATTAATAATATAATACAATCAATATAAGAAAATTAATATCTATCAGGTTTGTACCTCTTTGAAAATGGCACTTGTTTATTTGATTCTTTTATTCCCTTTTTTACATTCTCCAATTTGAATTAAAATTTTTCTGAGATTCCATTTTTTCTTCCTTTATGACATATAAATAACTCTTCTCTAAGAATTTTAAAGTAGTTGCCCATAAAATTGTTTTGTTCACTTAATTTATTTTTAAATTTTTATCATAGTTATGCAGAGAATGTCCATGGGGCTTTTCTGAAAATCCCTGAAGTGCTTTTCCAATATGTTGATTCGATTTGAATTTAGCAATTTAGAAAAAAGTGGCAACCTGATTAAATTAAATATTTGAACTCATGAACAGAGGATAATTTTATCCTTATTTAAGTATTTAATTTTCTATTTTTAAGGTTACTTAATTTTTATGTACAGATTTTTAAATTTTTTTATTTGAAAGATTTTATTTTTTAATTTTATTATAAATTTGCTTTACTTCCTTTCAGTGGGAGATTCTGTGCAAAGCAGCACTATATAATACTCTGGGGTAAACACAATGTTGTCTGCCTTGACAGGGGATAGTTGCATGAAAATACTAATTTGTAAAAACTGAACAGTATAGTTAAGATTTGTGGATTTCACTTTGCTTAACATGCTTACTCTCAGGTTGTGCTTATTTTTCCTACCCTCAAGGAATATTGAGCTATGTATAAAATCATCTTTTTACAACCAGGTGGGAGAAGCCAATGGATCTATAAGTAAAGACCCTGGATGCCATTAAACCTCCTACAACACCTAAGGCAGCTTCTCGTATAACAAAGAATTCTCCAGCCTTAATAGTCAATAGTACTGCTGTTAGAAAGCGATTATGCTAAGTTTTCCTGATTTTTAAAAATTTATGCTTGTAGAATTTTTAAAATGATATTTATTACCTCATTAGACAGTTTTAAAACTTAGAATAATTTAGGGCATTATTATAAACTTTAGCATATTTTGAAAGTCTAAAATATAGAAAGATCTGATAAAAGCTACATATCTTATGGATCTCAAAATTGGATGCTTATTATATTAAGTTAAATGTGTGAAATATTCAACAAATATCATGAATTCAGAAGGGATATAAAAGCTATATCTATAATTCTAAAACAATTAGCATGCTACTCCACAAAAACTTCTCAACTACTATATTTTACTCACATTCTTGTTGAAGGAAACTCTACCAGGCTTGGCCATAAGAGTTACCATGAACTCGGGGACGCACTTCATGACCCATCAAATAGTTGACAATCACACTTGATTCATTTGCTTATGTGCTTTTCCTTGAAATTTATTTTACTCTTCCATATTCCTTTCATTAAGAGCATGTCAAACTGGTATTTAAGCATTATAAAAATATCAGCATATGATTTTTCATGTATCCTGAAGTGGGGAATGGAGTTTTATACACACAAAGAACTGAAGGGAATCATGCAGTATCCTCACTAGGATACATGTAAACTTCTCCCTAGGATAGAACTTTATCTATTCCATCCCTGAGGCAGGCAGAATGAAAATATGAATAAGGAATCTCCAGAGAAGGTTCTTCAATTTTGATTGAGGAATTTACTTAATTCTTTAAAAAAAAAAACTTTGATCAGAGGACATTAATTTTTCCTTGATTTATTTATGAATTAATTAAGACAATTAGCTATTATTTTCACTTTCTGTCATGCATACAAATTTATTATTTTAACTCAAAATACTTAGTCAAATTCATTTTTTCTGAAACTTTCCTCTATCCTGCTCTTCTTTTGCATTTACCCATTTAATGTTTGTTTTACATCTTTCATTTATCTCCATCTCATTTTTCATATTGCTATATCTGTGTTCATCTACCTGTAAATATCACTTCTGACACAGTATAACACCAATGTGACTTTTCTTCAATTACTTTAATGTTATTAAATTTATTACCTATTATAATATTTACTACACTAATGGGTGCTTTTCTTATATAAACAAAGTAATTTTCCTGAAAGAAAATGTATGAAACAAAAGGAATAAAATTATAAAAATCTTAGCTAGCCACATATGGATTATTAATTTTAAGGCATTCCTAATTATAACATATGTAAGGTCTTTTAGTTACTAAATCAACAATAATTTAAAAAAATAGTTTATATATATATATATATATATATATATATATATATATATACACACACACACACACACACACACACACATATACATATATACGTGTATACACACATACATATATCATAATATGGTTCTGTAGATAATTTTGTTCATAAAAGTCTTCATACTAAGTAACATCCATATAGTTTTCTTTTGACATGAAGAGCTCGCATAAGCTTTGATCAAGAAATTATGAGAGCTGGGGCTGTAGCTCAGTGGCACTTGCCTAGCATGTGTGAGGCATTGAGTTTGATCCTTAGCCCCACATAAAGATAATTAAATAAAGGCATTCTGTTCATCTACAACTACAAATTAAATTATGAATTTATTAGAGTAGACAAATTGGGGAACTGGGAATGGGAAGTGTAGTAGAAGGAATCGGATTTAACTTTCTTATGATCACTAATGAATATAGATCAGTGAAAATTCACATAATATACAAATACAAAAATGGGATCTTAATTAGAAAAGTTATACTCCATGTATGTGTAATATGTAAAAATACACTCTACTGTCATGTATATCTGAAAAGAACAAATAAAACAAAAAGAAGTAACAAAAAAATAAATTATGAATTCAATCAAATATCCTTCTCAAGAATATTTCTCAATGTGACAGTAAATGAAACCAGAGTATTATGCATTTAAAACCACTAATTTATTGTTGTCCCAGTATTGTATAAAATTACAAATTTGATTTAGTCCTGTGCTTAGATGTCTCAGATTGTTTTTATATCATATGAGTTAAGAACAAACTTCTTTCATTCATGTATTTATTCAACACTTGTGTCAAGTTTCCTACAATTCGCCATTATCTCTTCCATTACTACCACATCATGTTTAGTTAGACTCTGAAATAAAGAAACATATTTTCTCTACTTTTAAAGATCTTACAAAACTCTCCAGCAGTCAATGCAGTAGTTTCAAGTTCTCAAAGCTGTCCATGAAGTCCACAGATGAGAGACAGACACAGAGAGATGTGGTAGAAGTTGGAGAAGGCACAATTTTGAAATACATTATTATGTGAGATATACATTTTTATGTGAAGAATAGAAAAAAAGTGCTTTTCTTTCAGACAGAGACAAAAATAAATAAAAGCCTAAGTGTACAAATTAGTCTGCCTGTGTTGAATGAACAGAAAGCCACTCTTTTCTTTTATTACCTTATGAACTACTTTGAAACTGAGCAAAGGTAGGTAAAACACTTTGAAAAACCTTAGAAACTAATTATTTCAATGCATTGAGTTTGGTTTACATTCACTATCTGATTAAATACTTTTAATAAAGGGAATATACAATCTGATTATACTTAATATGGATGATTTTGACTATTTGTTTATATTATACATAAAGAAAAAAACTTGTAGACAGATAATGGTTAGGGTAATATTGAAGTAGATTAAGTGAGAGATGATGGTTGCCTTGTGTAAAAATGATAACAGATGGAGGAAATTAATTCATACCACGTGATAGTGATACATACAACTGTGCTTGATAATGGATTGCATAGAAGAACTAAACAAATGAATTAATAATAATATAACTATCTCATCTTGGTGAATTAACACTATTATGGTGCTTTTTTTTTGAAATGGAAAGGTGGGAGTGAAAAAAATAAAGAGTATAATAATAGTCAACATGTTATCTAGAAAGGGTAGATTTTTTTGTGTGTGTGTGTTCTTGTTGTTTGTTTTCTATTTTTCCATACTACATATTAGATCATGTTCTGTATGTCTGGATCAAAATAAAATTCAAGGAAAGTTGATTGTATAACTATGGCACAGAAATTGATTTGTAGCTAGAAGATAAAGTCTGATGGCATACAGAGATTGTCTACTAGCTTAACATAGTAAACAATTCTATAGTTCAGGATTCCTTTGACCAGGGGAGCACATTCTGGGGAAGATATGCAACTATAAAATGTTTTTTTGGCACTTATGGGAGGTTCTTGATCCCTGCTAGTTCTCAAGATTGTCTTAGATTTGCTAGTAAGAGGAAACTATCTGTCTCCATATTCTCAGCTCTCTACACACTGAAAGTTCAAAAAATATCTTATGTTATTATCATATCTCTGACCGAAACAGTACTTACCACAGAGTCAAAAAAATGCTTAACTTTAAGGAATAAAGATCAGTGCCCCTGAATATACTGCTACCATAATAACATGAGATGCTATAATATGTTGCTTTACTACTACATAAGTTTGACAGAGTTTTATAGTATTTTCCTATTAAGCAACAGAGACACTTGAGACATGCATTATTTTTTTTCACTTTCTGCAGATAAAGCATCTCAAGGTCAGAGCAATGATGCTCAAAGTCACAAAGCATAGCAACAAACTGGCTGAGTCAGTTTCAAATAGACACTTTCAGGGTTCAAGTACATCAATCTTTTCTTTAAATCCTCCCACCTAGGAGAATAAATAGTCATGCAGGATTTTATGACTTGACCCTTTGTTAGGACTAGAAATGTCCTCTCTTTCTTGCAAATGCTGTTGTTCAGGGGTTATATTCACTATGTTTATCTAAAGGTAAGATGAGCTCACCTCAAAAATAAATCATTAATAGGAAATTTGAATAAAGATCTAACAGGGATTTGACCATTCTTGACATAGGTTAGAGACATATATTTTCAATATCTTTATTTTATTTATTTTTTTATGCAGTGCTGAAGATCAAACCCAGAGCCTCACGTGTAGTAGATAAGCATTCTGCCACCCAGCTACACCCCAGCCCTAGAGACATACATTTTTCCAAAAAAAAAAAAAAAAAAAAAAAAAAATATATATATATATATATATATATATATATATATATATATATATATATATATATATTACTTAAGCCAGTGTGGTGGAGCATGACTATATTCCCAGTGACTCCAAAGGCTGAGGCTGGAGGATAGTGAGTTCAAAGGTAGCCTCAAAAACTTAGCAATTCTCTGAGCAACTCAGCAAGACCCAGTGTCAAAAATAAAAAAATATAAAAAAGGCTGAGTTTGTGTCTCAGTGGTTAAGTGCACCTGGGTTCTATTCCTGGTACCAAAAGGAAACACACACACACACGCACACACACACACACACACACACAGATGCAGACACAGACACACAGACACCCACATGCACACACACACACACACACACACACACACACACACACTACTATAGACTTTAAAAAGAACGTAAATAGCATCAACAGGATTGATTCCTTTAAATTTTATCATGACTATAAAATAGTACTGCTTAATATTTTTTCCTTTAAAATCATATATACCCTTTGAAATTTGGAAAAATGAAAATAAATCAGTTCTAGTTAAAATCACAGTAACAGAATTACTTTCCATGGAGTTAGCTTGCCTTATTCCCCTTTGCAAATGTGAAGCAAATTGTTACAAAATGCCAGTGGCATTGCTCTAAGGTTAAAATTGTAATTAGGAGCTAGAAGTTAAGAAAAAAAAAACAGTCCAAATATCTCTAAGCTTAAATAATTGGATAAAAAAAGTAAAAATGAAAGACATTTCACCTTTGGCAATAATTTGAACATTTATTTTTCGACCTCCTGATTCTATATGATCTTGCGGCCACTGGTGTGTGTCACTGTGGTGGTAGCTGTTAGTGAACAAGAGGACAAATGATACTGGAAAAGAGCAGAGCGCAGCAGGTTGAAGCCAAACTGTAGCTCATTCTGTGTTCTGATGAGGAGATTGATTTTTATTCTAGGACAAAGAAAGCCTATCAGAAAGGATTAAAATTTGAAGCACAGATTGAGATGAGCTATAATTTTTGAAAGAAAATATCCATTGAAGATCTTTTCAGACTCTGGTAGGAGATACTTGTGAGTGAGCTAGAAGGTATGAAATTCACCTTGAAGTTGGTTAAACAGACAACCCAGATATTTTTTTTTAAATCAAATTCTAGAAGGTACTGACTCTGTTGCATACTGCTAAGTAATGAACTAATTTTCTTTCTATCTCTCTTTTTTCTTCCTATTTTTTGTCTCCTCTTCTTTCTGCATTGTTCATAATCCTTAACTGTATTGTAACTGGCAAGAATATTTCCATTTGGTGCTTAGGCTTATGTCCAAAGAAATTCTCAAATTCTCCATATACCCAAGTCTTATTTTGTTTCATTTGTTTAGAATGAATTAACATATATCTTAAAAATTAATTACCATAATGGCATTCTCATATTCTTGTAGATTTATATATTATCTGTCCATACTTAATAGATGCCTCTTAAAATCGAGATCATATCTAAAAATACACAGAAGGAAACTCAAAAAATTCCAACTGTATAAAAAATGTTTACTTAGGAAAAATGTTTGTCTTCCTTCAGAGAGCAAAATAATGATGGATTTCTAAACATGATTTATGTTTACACAGAATGCCTAAGTACTCTGATCACTGATTGCAAAGTTAATTTAAAAAGAAACAAATGGGTCTCTTATTTTTCTAAATGAATTTCATGGCTGCTTTTATATTTCAATGAAGAATGTTACTCAAATTTTAATAGGAATTAAATTAAATCTATATAATGTTTTTGATAATATGGCCATTTTGACTATGTTAATTCTGCCCATCCAAAAACATGGGAGATCTTTCCATTTTCTAAAATATTGTTCAATTTCTTTCTTTAGTCTTCTGTAGTTTTCATTATAAAGGTCTTTCACTTCTTTTGTTAGATTGAGTCCCATTTTTTAATTTTTTTAAAGAGAGAGTGAGAGAGACAGAGGGGGAGAGAGAGAGAGAACTTTCAACATTTATTTTTTTTTAGTTTTTGGCAGACACAACATCCTTGTTTGTATGTGGTGCTGAGGATCGAACCCAGGCTGCACGCATGCCAGGCAAGCGCGCTACCGCTTGAGCCACATCCCCAGCCCCTAAATTTTTTTATTTAATTTTTATTGTTTGAGGCTACCATGAGTGGGATACTTTTTCTAATTTATCTTTTGACTGATTTATCATTGTTGAATAAGAACACAAAAGATTTATGGATGTTAATTTTATATTCTGCTATTTTGCTGAATTATTTTATGACTTCTAGATGTTTTCTGGTGAAGTTTTTTGTTCTTGTCAAATATAAGATTATTTCATTGGCAAATAGGGATAGTTTGAGGTCTTCTTTTCCTATTCCTGTCCTTTAATTTCTTTCTTTTGCCTAATTTCTCTGGCTAGACTTTCAAGGACTATGTTGGATACAAGTGATGAAAGAAGGCATCCCTGTCTGGTTCCAGTTTTTAGGGGAAATTCCTTAAATTCTTCTCCATTTAGAAGGATGTTAGCCTTGGTTTTAGTGTATGCAGAATTTTAAAATGTTGAGATAGGTTTCCATCATCCCTAGTTTTTCTAGTGTTGAGAACATGAATGAATGTTGTATTGTTTTTTCAAATGTTTTTACTGCACGTATATAAATAATGATGTGATTTTGTTCATTGATGTTGTTAACTATGTTTATTAGCATCCATATGTGGAACCAACATTGAATTCCTGGGATGAAACCCAATTGCTCATGGTGCACTATCTTTTTAATATTTTTTGTAGGCAATTTGCCATAATTTTATTAAGAATTTTTGCATCTATGTTTATCAGGGTTATTGGTATGAAATTTTCTTTCCTTTTGTGTCTTTGTCTGGTTTTGGTATCTGGGTAATACCAGCTTCATAGAATGAAATTGGAAGGGTTCCTTCCTTTTCTGTTTCATAGAATACTTTGAGGACTATTGGTATTAGTTTGTCCTTGAACGTCTGGAAGAACTTGGCAAATAATTCATCTGATCCTGGGATTTACTTTCTTTATAGGCATTTTTTTGGGGGCGGGTACCAGAGATTGAACTCCGGGACACTCGACTACTGACATTTCCAACCCTATTTTGTATTTTATTTAGAGACAGGATCTCACTTAATTGTTTAGCTCCTGGCTATTTCTGAGGCTGACTTTAAACTCAGGATCCTACCATCTCAACTTCCTGAGATGCTGGGATTACAGGCATTCACCACAGCACCCGGCTCTTGGTAGGTTTTTAATGGTGTACTTTAGCAAAAAAAAAGTGAAGTAGGAGGCATCACAATGCCATACAAAATTATACTTCAGAGCTATACTAACAAAAAAAGCATGCTTTTAACACCAAAAAAGACAGACAGGGAGGCCAATGAAATAGAATAAAAAACACAGAAATAAACCCGCATAAATACATACCAGACAAATTCACCATAAGAATACATTGGAGAAAAGATAGCCTCTTCAACAAATGGTGCTGGGAAAACTGGAAATTCATATGTAGCAGAATGAAATTGAAACCCTATCTCTCATCCTACACAACATGCACCTCAAGTTGGATCAAGGATGTAGGCTTTAGATCCAAAATTCTACACCTACTAGAAGAAAATGTAGGACCCACATTACATCATGTCAGCTTAGGAACCAAATTTTTCAACAAGACTCCTAAACTTCAAGAAATAAAATCAAGAATTAATAAATGGGATGGTAGAAAACCAAAATGGTTCTTAACAGCAAAAGAAACAATCAAGAACCTAAAGAGAAAGTCTATAGAATGGGAGAAAATTTTTGCCACCTGAGCCTTCAATAGAGCATTAATTTCCAGGACAGATAAGGAACTAAAAATTCAGCACCAGAAATAAATAAATAAATAACCCAATAAATAAACAGGCAGTGGAACTGAAGAGGCACTTCACAGAAGAAAAAAAAATCGATCAACAAATATATGTTCAACATTTCTAGCAATTAGAGAAATGCAAATAAAAACTACACTGAAATTCCAGTTTACTCCAGCCAAGATGGCAATTATCAAGAATATAAGAATACATAACAATAAATGTTAATGAGGCTGTGGGGAAAAAGGTATATTCATACACTGTTTGTGGGACTGCAATTTGGGGCAACCACTCTGGAAAGCAGTATGGAGAGTCCTCAGTAAACTGATAATGGAATCACTATTTTACCCCCACTATCCCACTATCCCCACTATCCCACTCCTCTATTTATACTCAAAGGACTTAAAATAAGTATACTCCAGTATACTGTAGCCACAAAAATGTTCATAGCAGCATGATAGCCAAGAGTGTGGAACCAAATTAAGTGCCCTTTAACAGAAAATTGGACAAAGAATATGTGGTATATAACACAATGGAATACTACTCAGTCAAAAAGAAGAATAAAATTATTACATATGCTGGTAAATGGATGGAACTGAAAACAATCATGCCAAGTGAAATAGCCAATCCCAAATTTCCAAAGGCTGAATGTTCTAATATGCAGATACTAAAACACATCTGGAAAGGGGTGTGAGGGGAATTATAGAATTTTAGTGGAATAGACAAAGGAGAATGAAGAGAAGGGAAGAGTTTGGGAAATAGAATGAATCAAACATAACTATCCTGTGTTCATATATGAATATACCACCAGTGAAACTCCACTTCATGTACAACCAAAAGAATAGGATCCTAAATAGAATAAGTTATGCTCTTTGTATGTATAAGGTGTCAAAATATACTCTACTGTCATGTATACCTAAAAAGAACAAATTTTAAGACAGGATAAAAAAATTTAAAAAACGGACAGATGATTAAATGACATAAAAATAGAGGTTAGTAATAGACTCATTGAAAAATGTTGAAAATATGATCATACACTATACAATAGATTAAAGAATGAAGGTACCTTTATAATAACAACTAATGGACTATTTGGGGATAGGGAAGAATATAATATATAATGGAGACAGTTTTGCAATGCTAAAGGAAAATACTGAATTTGTAAGTAAAATTTGCAAGCTTTATAAGGAGTATTTAAAAATTAAAATATTCTTTACTATTTTTCTCATTAAAATATATTTATATATTTAAATATTTTATAGCAAATAAAAGTTACACATGTAAGCATCCTACGAAATGTATGAAACATGTATGTTTCAATGTGTGTATTCACTATGTGCAAATAATTCATATGACACATAAATCAGTCTTTATATACAACCACATATTTCACTTTATAATTTTTGTTATAATTTAGAGTAATTATTTAAACCTGGAAAAAATTTCAGTGAAGAATATTTATTGCCTATAATCTCAGCAGCTTAAAAGGCTGAGGCAGGAGGATTGCTAGTTCAAAGACAGCCTCAGTAACTTAGCAAGGCACTTAGCAACTCAGTGAGACTCTGTCTCTAAATAAAATATTTGAAAAGGGTTGGGGATTTGGCTCAGTTGTTAAACACTCCTGGGTTTGGTCCCTGGTACCAAAGAAAAGGAAGAAAGAGAGAAGAATATCCATTTAAAAACTTAATGCCAGCAAATGGAATTGATTTCAGATGCAAACAGAAATTGAAGTTAAAAGTATAAGTTACTAATGAAGTACAACAATCTCATCTAGCAAGTGTTAAATTGAGAACCTTGTATATCTTTAGCTTTGGGCATTACTTGGGAATATTCTCAATTGGTATCAATATTTTATTGCAATTATCCTCAAAGTTTGTTCATTTTTATTGTCAAACTCTTATATGTGTCATCAATATTATACAATAAATTATTTAAATTTTAAACACAAAGTTCAAATCTTACATCTGATTTTAAAATTATACTCAATAAATCTTAACTAATTAAAAAACAATAAATTTTCTTTCTCTTAAAATCAGTGATTTAATTTTTGAAATTTAAATTTTACATGAGTTTTTGTCAAACTCTTCCATTTTTATAATAAAATCTGGTGAGTATTAACAATTAAAACATACTTTAATAAATATGACTTGGAATAGCTTTTTCACTAACAATTTTAATATTCTATTATGTATACCTATCATTGGTCATACTTATTTCAATAATGTTTAATAAGTTCAGGATACATGTGATTGCATTTAGGATCCAGTTGGGTAGTACAGCAGAATTTCCCCATCTCTTCTTCAAAGAAGATCATATTGACAGGATCCAGGAATTAATACCTGATCTTTCTAAAGGCCTCTTTCAGCCTATAACAAGCAGTGTGATACAAGTAACATGATTGTAAATACTTATACACAAAGTCTGAAAGCACATCAAAAACTTAAAATATTTATCAGTGGAGAGATAAAATACAAATACTTAGATGTTAGAGTCTGTAAACAAGTCAGGATGGCGCCTGGCATTTTGCCAGAGAAATGTAAAGCGTCTATAAACAAGTCTGGATGGTGCCTGGCAAAATGCCAGAGGGAGTGGTTTGTGAAGTAATGCCAGGGAGCCATTAAGTGTGAAGATTCCTGATTGGTTGACTGCTGTATCTAGTTTATGTTAATTAGATAAGCTGTGTGGAATGTATAAATACCGATTCTGTCCTACAATAAAAGGCTCCTACTCCTGCTGTATCAATCTACACAAGTTGTTTGTCACCCCCCATCCCAGTTATTTTGCTGCAGCCGGACTGCAGCACTTAGAGACCTATACATGAGTTTTATCTATAATTAAAAAATTACATAATAATATTTATAACAACATCTACAGATGAAAATATTTCATTACATATTTTATACTTGGTGTGTATTTAATAGAGATTTCTTTTGAGTGAGGATATAAATGTGATAATTTAGATTGATTACAAATTCATATTCTTTACTAGAATAAAAATGGTAGTTCTTGTAAATTTGAATATTATTAAGAAATAAACATTTGCTACATAAATATATTTTGTCTTTACATCTGCCTAATGTAATTTTAATAGGCTTTTATTTATATGAATTTATTGAAATAACTCCAACAATTTTTAAATAAAAATATTTATGCTTCTAAAATGATGCTTACATTTTCCAAGTGGCAGTTTTTCTCTATAGTTCACAAAGAAAAAGTATTTTCACATTTAATTCTTATGATTTCTGAATAAAAACAAAATATTAAAAGTACAATACTGTGTAAAATTTGTTTACTACAATTTTTTTCCATGTGATGAAAATATTTTTTAAAAAATCTATATTATTGTGAATAAAGTTAGTTGCATTTTTATATTGATCTGATGGAAAATTTTCAACTCTTTTTTCTTTCTCATGAAGAGATGCAGAAGGAAAATTAAATGCATACTATCAAAATTTTATTTTGCTCAATTGGGGATAAGCCTATGATCTCTGGCAAACTTTGCTCTTGATGAGCTTAAATAGTTGAAGGATAGGGGAAGAGCATAACTCTAACATAATAATACAAGTGAATATCTGACAACTGCTAATTTGTGAAATAGATACTAATGAATAAGGAGCAAATTTGGAGGGAACAATTTTTCAGTATGAAACAATCTTGAAATCATAAGGACAGATGGGAATTTAGGGTCTCTGAATTTGATTCTCATTGAATGTAGGAATTTCAAGAGTTAATAACTCTGATACATAGTTTTTGTTATTATCTATCTGCTTGTTTCTTTCTCATCTGTATCTTCTCATTGTTTTAAATTTATTTTTTAAAGTGAGCATATGTTGTAGTCCAGCTGGGCTAAATAACGGAGAGGTGACAAGCAACTTGAAGGTTGGAGCAGGAACTACTTTATTGCGAGTGAACTCAGCAGGGACTGAGCAAGTACTCAAAGTAGCAAGCATTCGAGGTAGCAGGAGCTGCTTCTCTGCCCGACAGCAGAGGTATATATACCTAACTAATTACACACAGCTTGACTCAATTAACATCATCTAGATACAGCAGTCAGCCAATAAGGAATCCTCATCATCTTAATGGCTTGCTGGCATTGCTTCACAAACCGCTCCTCCTGGCAAACTGCCAGGTGCCATCTTGACTTGATTTGAGTCCCCAACAAGCATATGTAAACTTACATAACTGTAAAGAAAAACAAAAACAGATTGAAGCAAGGGGCAGGGGCAAAGTAAAAGGGGCTACTCCTCTGAGCTTCCAGTTTTATTTGTATACATAGGCTATAAAGGGTCATGGGCATCATTAGTACATATTGCTCATTGTATAAAGTTACTCTTATGTCAGCAGGTTTAGGTGCAGTGACACATTGGTGTTATCTAAAACAGTTCCTTTATTCCCAGAAGCCCAGTTTCTTAAATGAAGGTCGAGGATGATAAGACTCTAGCATAGAGCCTCTTCATGAGGGACATGACCATAGCAGTTAGGCATTAATCATGTATTAGTCATCTTACTAGTTCTTGGGTGAAAATGCAGAATATTCCAACAGCGGGAAACAAGGCTCCTGTTACCCACCCCTACCCCGGGAGTTTGCTCGTCAGAGGAATACTAAATGCAGCCAGAATCCTTACATGTGATTATTTGTAAAAAGAAGAAAAACTTGACATATTTAAATAGTTAAATTGAACTACCAAATGTACTACCAGAACAGTAGTAACTAAGATAATTATGATTTACTCTGATTTTTATTTGGTTTTATTCTACATAACCCTAAATTGAGTGAGCTAGATCATTTCAAAATACGTCACATACATCTGACATAATGTCAACAAATTTAAAATATACTGAATTTTGAGAAGAAAAAAAATTATCATTTTCTTTCTCTTAGCAGTATGCCTCTTGAAAAGAGGAGCAGCATTGGCAAAACATACTCTCATAACACAGGAAGTTTCAAGACAATTGGGAAGTAGATCTCCTGTCCTGACGCATTCCAGGCCAACAGTCTACCATGACAGAGTGACATCCAAGACAAAGTTCAGCGGTGCAATAGGTTTCATCCTCTTGAGAAGGCATGCAGGTAAACAACTTTGGAGCATGAAAAGCAGCAATGTGAAAGGCACAGGGGGACGCAGTTAAAAGTTCTACTTGGAGGCTATGGGACAATTGGTGGATTTGCAGCAAGATGCCAAAGGGAGTGTAGGTCATGTCACTGGGAGAAATATGACTGCAGAGATACACAAAGACAGAGTCCTGAAAGGCTTTTCATGTAAGAATCACAATTTGGAAATTAAATTGAAAAATTTATCAAAATTTTATGAAAGAACATAATCAAATCTACATTATTTCCAGTTGTTATATGGGAAAGGGATTAGAGCAGAAATTCTCCTTGGTCTAATGTTTCCAGGAAACATTTGAATATGTCTGGAGATATTTAGGGTGTCAGAAGAAGTGTGGAGAGAAGGTGTTACTGGTATCTTATGAGCAGAGGCCAAGAATTCTGTTAAACATCCTTAGATGCACAGCACAGACTCCCACAAAGTTGAAAAATAATCTGAACAAATGTGCCAAGGTAATATAGCTAGACAAACCCACATTAAGAGTGCGGAATCTTCAGAGTCCCCTAAAGCCTTTCAGGAAGCTGCTACAGAAATCCAGATAAAGGAAGAGATAAGCAAGATGGCTAGCAAGTTAGTGTGATAAAGTATGATTGATTACAAGTGTATCAACAAAACTTAAGGACTGATTGGAATTAAATATAGACAGCTAAAGTTGGAGCAATAGTTTTCTTAAAGCCAAATATAAATAAAATTTGTGAAAAAAGTCTCTAAAGATGTCTGATGTGTACCCATGGAGTGAGAATTTTTTCTATATCATATATATACAGTTGTGTTTGTTTGTGTGCGTGTGTGTGTGTGTGCATGCTTGCATGTGTGCGTGTGTGTGTGTGTGTGTGTGTGTGTGTGTGTGTGTGTATCTGTGTAGATAGATAGAAAGATGTGGTACTTATTTTCCAATTCAAAATATATTTACTGGGACTAAGAAGGGCATATGATCATGATAGCATTCTGGTGTTTCGTTATATCTGTGCCATATATAAAATCAAAAAGGAAAGATAAATGAGTAAAGACAAAAGGAGAGAGAGAGGTTTAAACTGTTTTTATTTTTCATTTACAACATAGTGCCCTCTGTATGCAGAGCTTCTCAGAGAATAACCACTTCATGCCTTTGTAACTTCATATTACTACTTATTTCCCTATTTGGGCCTTTTTAAATAAAAGATTAAAAAATACCCCCTGTACCATTCAAGCTGACTTTCAACATGCTCTTTTAATCATCTATACCTCACAAATACTTCCTCTCCAAGCAGCAGATATTGCATGCTCTCTCTAATCAGACTACTAGGTATAAATTCTTATTCTACTCACTTTTCTAGAGACTTCTAATCCCTCCATGCTGCCATTTCTTTACCTGAAACATGGGCAAAGCACAGTGAAAAATGGAAATGGTAAGCAAAAGTACCTTTTTGATTACCTACCTGAAATCACAGTACATGTGGTTATACATCTTTTTATCTGCTGTCTATGTATGTAGGTCTCTTAGTTATCTCTGTCAATCTATTTTTGTGTTTATAAATGTGCACATGTATAAAATATGTATATCCATTTATCTTCCCATTATATATATATTTCTTTTATCTCTCTATTATCAGTCTATCTGAACCTCTTTGAAATCAATGGAGCTGAGTTTACTGAAATCTACCTTTTGGCACAAATGTTTCTTTAGAAGCATCTGAATACCTTGAAATACTTGAAGATCTGTTCTTTAAATAGTTTGTTAAATGATTGTAGATGGAAACATTTACTCTGGGAATTGTATTAGGAGGAATTGTGTTCTTTTCCTCTCTTATTGTATAAGACAATAACATTAAATAAAACAAACACATTGACCACCTGAAGGCAACAGGTGAAGGATTCAGGTTTGCATCTAGCAAAGTTTCTTTTTTTTGAAAGAGAGAGAGAGAGAGAGAGAGAGAGAGAGAGAGAGAGAGAATTTTTTAATATTTATTTTTTAGTTTTTAGTGGACACAACATCTTTTTTTGTATGTGGTGCTGAGGATCGAACCCAGGCTGCACAATTGCCAGGCAAGCGTACTTCTGCTTGAGCCACATCCCCAGCCCTAGCAAAGTTTCTAATACAGTGTTTGCAATATCTGCAGGAAGTTACAATATGGTCCAGTTTCCTTCCAAGAAGATCAATGACCATCTGTGTTTCCTCATAAGTGCCCATGATTCTTGGTTTTGGAGGGTTCAGATGTTGTTGTCTTCTTCCTCTTATCTGAGTAGCCTTTTCTCAATAAATTTACTAATCACTGACCAGTGGCAGTTATATAGTCTTTCACTGATGGTGTTTTATGTGTTGCATCAATCAATTTTTAGAGTATTTTTTCTTTCCTGTAAAGGAGAACTACTTCAAGCAACCCTTTAGGCACAATTGAGAAATACTGCTGCTATCCTCCCTGAAATATAGCCAATCTGAAAGAGCTAAATAGTGGCATTTGGGATTTCTGTGTTAGAGAAACGGCCGTGCTTGGATTTTATTGATGACATTCTTTTCCATTGGCCATTACTCACTGATGAAGCAATGACAATGCTGAAGGAGATGTGGAAAATATCTGGCAAAAGTCAGGTCTGACATCTGTGAAGTTTAACAGCTTTAGCTTAGTTTAATAGCTGCTTTATAGAATTCAGAAGTACAAAAATGACTTTTAAGGCTTTTTTTTCAGCATTAAGAGTCAGGGCATAAAGTGAGGTGCAACTATCACTTATCCAGCTCACAAATATAGTATGCTACTCGCCCTGTAAACCACTTCTTCACTTTGAGTCATACCCCTCAGGTTCCTTCCACCATTGTCTTCAATAGGTGTAACATCATCTTGTTTTGTTGCCAGGTGTCATAATTCCATTGTATAGAAGTGTGTGCTAGTGTGTGTGAGGCATAGTATTAAAGGCTCCATAGGTTTCCTATGGCCTTAGCACATGTACAATTTTCTATAACATGCTTTATATGCTCAAACATCTTCTCATGAGGTTTTCTATTGTCATTGCTTATTATACATCTTGTTCAGTGATGCATAATCTAGTATGAATATAGTGTCATTCAAAAATTTGTGTTGTGTCTTGTCTCTTCTGTTTTGCATAATATTATGAAAAACAATGTGCTCCTTGTATTATAAAGATATTTTACAGAGTTTTTTTAGAATATATATACACAGAAATTGAATTATCTGTCACAGGTTATATGAATATTCAACTTTAATAAACATCATAAACCTCTTTCTTATTCCATCCTGGTATAGGATATCATAGAAGAACTCAAACACATACAAATTTAAAAATAAAATCTAATCAGAAAATTCAGAAAGGAATATGACAAGAACAGTGTATTGAAGTCAATCATTATTATATACTATAGCAATAAATAATAGAAAATTATAAATATAGATTGAAAAAATAAATATCAAATGAAATGCTTAACTACAAACCAAGAGAACATTTATAGGATAGGTATACAAAAACTGATTAAAACATAATGAAATTATCCTACATAAATATTGGGTTGTAATATGTTTACAGATAGGAAAGTCATATATGATCAAGATATCAATTTTTCTCAAGTTTGTCAACAGATTTATCACAATTTTAATCAGAATACTCACAAATTTTTTGGTGAAAATAGCCAAGAAGAAACAAGAACAAATCAATGGGACAAAATAAACTCTACAAAAAGTAACATGCAATTATGGCAATTAATTTTTTAAAGTTACAAAGATATTTAATGAAGAAAATACAGTACTTTCAAGAAATGACACTGAAAGTTTTGAATATCATTATACATTTAAATAATTGAGAACTAAATATCACACTTTATTAAGAAATAAAAGTAGATTATAGGTGTAAGTGTAAAATTTTTAGAAGAAAACAGAAAAAATCTCTCTGACTTTGGTTAGGTAAAGAAATATTTTTTTATCACTATTATGTTTAACTGATATTCATATGTGCATGTAATAAACTTTGCTCATTGCAATCCCCAGGACTTCTTAGATGTGGCTCGGAAAACATATTGATTAAGGGAAAATTGTATTTAATAAAATTTTAAAACTTTTGCTCTGGGAAAGACACTCTTATGAGAATGGAAGACCTGTACCATATTTATAGTAAAATCTATGCATACAGAATATGTAAAATATTTTTCAAGATAAATACTAAGAACACATATAAGCAAATTTTTAAAAACCAAAATTCTTTTTTTAAATTTTTTAAAAAATTTTGTAGTTGTAGATGAACAGTATTTGTTTATTTTTATGTGGTGCTAAGGATCAAACCCAATGACTCACAAATGCTAGGCAAGCGATTGGACTATAACCCCGGCCCCCAAAATTCTTGAGTATATACTTCTGTTAGTTCCAGATCATAGAGAAATACACGTTTTAGCCATAATGAAATGCCACTATACATTTATTACAGTGAATAAAAAATGTATACTGACAAAACAGCAATAACAAAAAAAAAATGACAAATCCAAATCTAGACAAAGATGCAGACCAACTGGAGCTCTCACATATTACCATCAAGGATGCAAAATGTTATAGCTACTCTGAACAGTTTCATGTAGAATTAAGCATACACCTATATAACCCAGCAATTGTGTTCTAGGTTTTACACTAAATTGACAAAAACCTGTATTCACTCTAAAATGAGTACATAAATATTAATGACAGTTGGGATGAGAACAGTCAAATTCTTCAAACACAAATGTTCTTTAATGAATGTATTGACCTTAAATAAATTGATTATGTAAAATATCTGTATCAGGCAATGCTACTCAGGCATAAAATATAAGAACTTCTGCTACATGCAACAAAATGAATTAATCTCACAAGCATTGTATTGAAAGCAACCAATTTCACCAAAGCTACATGTTATGTACTTGACTCACAGGACATTCCAGGATATTAAAAAAAAAAGATGGTCAGAGAATATACCCAATGTCATAAAATTGAGCACAAAATGTCAAATTCATCCAATGTAACTTTAAAGATTAGAATTTAAAGACAAATCACATTAAATATAAAGAAGAAGATGCCATGAATAACTTTATGAATCACCTTTAGTTAGAGTGCATTAATAGTGCTTGAAAAGGTAAAGAATTAGAGTCTTAGGTGGTTAAAAATAGGAATCAGTCTACGTTTGAAAGACTTGACTAAAATAAAAACATAAATACAAAAAGTGGGAAAGGGAAGGATTAGAATGATGAGAGAAAAACCAGGAAATGTGTCAGTCAGTTTTTTGTTACTGTTACCAAAAGAACTGATAAAAGAAACTTACAGGAGGAAAAGTTTATTTTGTCACGTGATTTCAGAGGTTCACTCAGTGTAGCTGACTCTATAAGTGTAGGCCTGGGGTGAGGCAGAAAATTATGCAGAAGGGCATGGTAAAGGAAACCTTCTCCATCCATAACAGTCAGGAAGCAAAGAGAAAAGGAGAGCCAGATGGCAAGGACAATTTTATCTAAACACCAAAGACATGTCTCAGTGAAACCCTTCCTCTTGCCAGACCCTACCTATGATTAGCACCCAATTAATCCACTCAAGTGGACTAATCCACTGTTTAGGTTACAGCTTTCATAATCTAATCATTTTACCTCAGACTATTCTTCCATTTTCTCATACATGAACTTTTGGAAAGCACCATAATCCATGACAGGAAGTATATAATAAATACATATACAGACCACAATAACTGTGCAACTCATTTGTGCAAGTGTATGAAATTGTAAATTTAGGTTTCAGAAATGCATGAAAAAAGTATCACAAAATTGGGATTAAGTTTGTAATAGGAAAGAATGTTCTGAATAGGTTCTATAAATTTAATTTTTTATACAATATTTTACTTCCAATAATTTATTCTATTTGGAATTTAATTTAGAAAACTTTATATACTCAAACTTAAAGCTTTTTGGCTCTTCACTAATTTAAAATATACCTTCATATTGAAGAAATATTTTTCCTCGATAAACATCTACCTTGGTCTCCACTAACACATGCAACTTTATATACCAGAAGCAAATTCAACCCAGAGGAGTTAATAAATCAGATTTCTTGGGGCAAAGCTTTTGCTATTTGCCTAGATCAGATTAACAAATAAAGTTAAACATTTTGTACAGTAGTTTGGAAAAGACTTTAAAAAAAATGTCAAAAAGAAAAGAGTCAAAATAAAGCTCAGATTCTGAGGGTTCATAAATGCATATAATAGCTCATTTAATATATGTAAAACATACATACACAATGTTATTCTGGTATTTAAACCTTGAAAGATAGTGTTTAAAATACTTTAGATTTTCAGTGAAGAAAATGTGATCTAAGAGCAGGAGTATCACAAATAACAAATATAAAATACACACATCTAGCATTTTGTCATGAATCATGTATTAGGATTGCAGATCTATTTAACAGTCTGCAGAGTAAATGTTTAAGTATCCTGCTTCCTATGTCTGGAGAGATCAGGACTGGAGAAGTGATGGAGACGAAATCCGTGAGTGTTATTTTAAGGTTGCTTGTACTTGGGATAAGAGGCAACCTTTTGTTCAAGTGGTTTCAACTTTTCCTTCAATCAATTTCTTCAAGCATTCCTGCAGTGGAGAGTGCTCTGTTTTATCTGATATCTAGGGACCATTGAACTTTTGTTTTGTTTTTTCAAACTATTTGGTATTATATTATCAAGGAAGCTCTGAGATGATATGCCTTGTACAGTACAGCTTTGTTAAATTCCATCCTACTGTACTTCTCCCAATAAGTGTTTATTGTGAAATTTCTTATAGAAGGCCATCTCTATTATCTTTTTTCCCCTACTTGCTCTCCAGAAAAAAAAAAGTGTGAGTAAATTCACATTTACTGCCATTTTGCACACTTTGAGTGATAGGAATAGTTATGCTGTATTTCTTGCATATTCTCCCCCTCTTATTCTTCCCACATACCATCAAATTGTGACTATGACAAGTCTGAGTTTTGTGGTGAATTAATAACAAGAATGTGGGTATGACTAAATGAGTGAATAAATCCATCAAAAGAAAACCAATTATTAATAATATGGAAAATTATTATAGGGCTTGACACTCTAAATAACTTTTCTTCTTTTAGCCAGAGCATTTACTTCTACTTTAAAATAAAGTGAATTTTCACTGAATCTTACTGATACATTATTGTATCAACTAAAATTATTTTTATTGATTAAAAATTACATCAACTAAAATTACTTTTATTGATCAAAAATTAAATTTAATAAAAGATAATATTTTAGTTTATATTTTTGTCCACTTCCTACATGTGTGTATTGAAAATACAGTGGGGTGATGTTATACACATCATACATATCTTTCAAATCTTTTATATTTTTTCTATGATAAAAGATTTTAAGAATCCTACAATGCATTTAATTGCAAAACATCCCTTCAATACAGATGTATTTCTACAGGTTCTGTGTAGAATTAAATTAAACTATACAACTTTTACATTTAAGCATGAAGCTTTTCATTTTTTTTAGTCTTTACCTCATACTTTTAATCATGTTAAAGTCTATTTAAATCATGGAGCTTATCCGATTCATCTTTTCCCCACATTTAAAACAATATCCTGGTAAATGAATAGTCAGAAACTTGTTTCTTTACAACGTCAAATCAATTATATTTAGATTCAAATTCTTATGGCTGAGATTATGAAAATAATTTTATTAGTAAGTGCTATTGTTAAATCATGTTAACATGTTACATACAGAATGAAAATATTTTCAAATATATTGATAAATTGGTACTCTTCTCTTGCCTAGCAATTGTTCTCTGCCCTTTACTCCTTTTCTTGACTTTTCCCCTTCTGCCTTCTATTTCTTTCTTTATCTGTTTGCATATATTTTACCGCCAACCATCCCTGACAGTTCACAATATAAAAACAAGAGAGACTAACCATAAAATGTAGTGAGGAATTGTAAATAACAATATCTAAACATAAACTTGTTAATATCTAGTTCCAATAAAACATGATTGCTAGAAATTAAAATATAACATTCAAGTTTTCAAATCTTTGAGTGATGAGCAGAATTAAGAAAATATAATTGATATTTCTTCTAGTAATAATTAATATGTTTATGGATAGGCCATAAACCCTCCATCTATACAATTTTAAAGTATTAATAAAATTAATATATATTATAAAATGTATATTTACTATATAAATGTATTTTTACTATATCATTATATGTATAATATATTCTTGTGTGTGAGTTGGAGAACAGCAACTGATAATACGGAGTGCCTGTTCCATAATTCAAGTTTTTGGTTTAAGGAAACAAATTCAGACTTGTTTGGGTGTTTGTTCAGACAAAAAGAAATCATTCTTAGATTCTGCATTTGAGACATGCAAAGCAGAAATTATGATTTTGGCTCCAATTCCATCAAAGCACTTAAGAAAGCAAGCTAAAAAGACTTGCACCAGACAGACATGACAATTATTATGCACTGCACACACCACCACTGGAATGAAGTTAGTGTGTTAGAGACTGGGTTTGGCCTATCAGTAATTATTTTTCTAAGAATTAGTACATATATAATTTTAACAAAGAGTTATATAATCAATGAACTTTTTCAGTATGTGTAACTAAACATCACATTTTCCATTGTTTTATATTTCCATTTGAAATTAATATGAACTAAACATTCCATGTTGTTAAAATGAATTCCCTTTCTGTTAAAAATTTAATACTTACATAATATTACCTTTTTTTTGACAAATTGCATAAACTTCACTTAGTTGTGAAGTTAATTTGTATTGTTTGGTATTTAGGTAAAGATTCACTGAAGTAAAAATTCACTGAAATATTTGCTACATGTCATTTACTAAACTAAGCATATTATGTATATTTTCTCAGTACAAATTTAGATTATCTCTTTTGATTGAAGGTGGTGAGTCTGAGATCACATAATTTACTCAAGGTCAAGTGTTGCTGAAGCAGTGCTTGAATTCAGGTTTGTATTAACCATAATATGTTTTCATTTAAATGGTGTTATAATTCTTCCACACACATTGTCATTTTCTGCTTAAAAACTCTTTTTTTATTGAGGGGCTATAACATACATAAAATAATATATTTTAATTATATTCATAAAATTTCTACATCAAATCAGAAACTGAACCAAAAAGCAAAATTGAAATATTGAAATATTCCTTTCATATTACATTCCTTAGGATATTATGGTTAACAATGATAGACAGAATTATAAATCAAATACAGAGATTAACTAAGGCTCAGCAATCACTCACTGTCTTGGAGCATTCACCTGACTTTAGATAAGAATCTTCTAAGTAACAAGAGTTACTGTGTTATTATATAGCTATATGAAGTCCCACATTACCATACAGAATAAGGCAGATGGCAGATGTTCCCAGTAATGCATGATGACATTAACATGACAAAATCCATATCAACCCACAACTCTTCTAAAATTCCATTACCTCATTATTGATTAATTGCTTCAACTTTAAATTTACTCAAAATAAACTTGACTTATATGTCTACTTTGTCTTTTTATTCCAGAATGTTCTACCTGTCAAAATGAAGGAATCTGATAATTTTCTTCCAATGAAGAGAAAATGTGTACTAGCACATTTGCCCTTGATAAAAAACAACAAACACGTAGTGTCATATCCATCCTAACAAAGACAAATTACACTTGTAAAGAATGCATTAAGTGATTTCCATGTGATTAAAATCATGAAATGCCTTCAATTCTACAAAGGTACTTGTCATCTTTCTATTTTCACTTTTATAGCTGTAATTCAAGCAAAAGACTATGGAGGAAAACTACTGTTCTTAAATACTGAAGACAAACTTTAAAAATATCTAAGCAAGGGGAGAAATAAAATACATATAAGGTGATTTTATTTTCTTTTTTGTATGATTTTATAATGTTGAAAGTAGTGTAGTTATATATAATTGACTTTTGTCACTTAAGACTATACAGTTGTACATATTTTTACAATCCCAAAATTATAATATTTAATCCATGTTTGAATATAAACATTGTAATTGCTGTGCTTTCAACTGGTTTTGCATCTATTGCTACATTTTTCAAAATAGTTGTGGTTACTTACTTACTTTATGTAATGAATGAACCAGTCTTGTAGGTGTTTATTCATAAGAATACACTATTTTTATTAAAAGATAAAGAAAGTTTCAAATATTTTAAGAAATTTTAAATGTACTTTGAAAGATATATATTAATAAAAGAATTGAAGATGAGAGAATAGAATGTTCCAGCAGGTTGAATTACTCATTTAAAACAATATGTTCATAAAATGAAAAGCATATTCAATAGAAGTGGGTTGACTCACTGAGAAGAGAATTTCACTTATGTGAGTAGGCATATCTCATGAGTTGGGAAAGTAAGCTATATTAGCGGCTATGATAAGAAAATAAAATATTCAGCTAACATTTCTGTGTCCTTACTTGGCTCTGGAACATCTAGTTCTTTTAATGTTTCAGTTAATTTAATCCCTTTATCCATCCTATAACACTATTTTATTAAAGAGTAAGTAGAGAAAGCCATTAGCACTCTTATGACCACCTCTCTATGCCTATTACACATGATACAACAGGAAGCACTCTAGTTAATCAGGAACACAATATCACTACCCTGAATAAGTCCATGAGTACACTACTCAGGATTCCTACCACCAGGTTTAGCACACCACCCTCTCCCTGTACCAGCACCAGTACCAATCTGATTTACATCAATCCACCATCACCTATTTAAATTGTGCTAAAATATTTATTCTATTGGTTCTCCAGTAACTCTTTTAAGCCTGTTTTCTACATAAAAGCCCAAAATATCCTTTAAAATATAAATATGACCACATAAGCAACTTATTAAAAATCCAGTACTTTTCTGTTCTATTTAACAATAAATAAAAATTCTTCAGTGTGCTGTATAATATCATATGAGATCTAAATTCTTCCCACCTCTCCAAAATTATATATTGCTATTTTCTTCTTTCACCATATAATTTGCCTTTTATTCTTTATCTCAAATATATCTTATCTTACCTCAGAAATAGTTTTGTCAATATTGCTTCTTCCAAGAATGATTTTATCCCAACTTTTCTAAGATTAATTTTCTCATTTTATTCAGTGACTTTTAGAAATTCATTTTTAAGGAAACTGCATGCTGATTTTCATATTGGGTGTACCAATTTACACTTCCATAAAAAGTGTACCTTTCCCTTTGTTCCTGCATCATTAGCACCATGTATTATTATTTGTATTATTTTTTTACTGGGGATTTAACCCAGGAATGCTTGCCTGTGGAGCCACATCACTAGCCCTTTTTATTTTTATTTTGAGATAAGGTCTTGCTAAGTTGCTTAAAGAGCCTTGCTAAATTGCTGAGACTGGTTTTGAACTTATGATCCTCCTGCTTCAGCTTCCTAAATTGCTGGGATTAAAGCTGTGTGCCACTTGCCTGGCCTTATTATTCATATTATTGACAATTGTCATTCTAATGGAAATGATGATATGTCAATGTAATTTGTGTTTGCATTTCCCTGATTGAAGAAGATACTAAATGTTTTTTTCAAATGCTTGTTGGCCATTTTTACTTGTTCATTTGATGAGTGACTGATTATTTCATTTGTCCTTGTATGAATTGGATTATTTGGTTTTTCTTTGGTTTTTGATTCAATTCAAAAAAATTCAATATAATATACATCTCAAAAAATTGAATTTTATATATATATATATGTATGTATACATATATATATTTATATAAATAAGGAGGTTCTTCAAAAATAAACATTGAACTACGATATAATCTATATATCCAAAAGAATGAAAGCCAGCATACTTTAAAGAAAGGTACACAACCATATTTATTACAGCACAATTCACAATAGACAAGTTATGGAATCAGGCTAGATATCTATCAGCAGATAATGAATAAAAACAATTGTTATATATACACAATGGAGCTTCATTCAGTCCTAAATAAGAGCAAAATCATGACATTTACAAAAAAAAGGCAGATCGGAAGAGCATCATATTACTCAAAATAAGTCAGATACAGAAAGCTGTGTCTAATATGTTATTTTATATGTAGAAGCTAGAGAAAAAAAAGAAATAAACCGGGATGTAAGGAGAGTAGAAGAGATACCACTGGAGTAGTGGAAAAGAGTTAAGTGAGAGCGAGGAAAGGAAGAGAAGGGAAGGTTCTGGGGAATAAAATTGACCAAATAGTGTTATATGCCTGTATGAATATGTCATGAGGACACTCACCAATCTTTATATTTAATATTTTTCCAAAAATGTTTTAAAAAAAATTCTTGACAGAATTCTCCTCTAAACAAATAATGAAATGAAGCTCATATTTCCTTTCCTCTCAATTGTTCTGTTAAAATTTCTCTGTATACTTACAATATAATTATTTCAACAAATAAATTGTAAATTATTACTATGTTGCTTGTTCTGGAGACATATTAATGAATAAAAAAGAGAAGATTTTAAAAAGGAGAAAAAACTCTACCTTCATGAAGCATATGTTCTAATTTCCAGAAAGAAAACAATAAACAAAATTGTGTAAAATTCATGATGTGTATCTTTGTTACTAGAAGATAAGCCCCAGGAAAGTAATTGCTACACAGTGTTGCCATTTGCATCAGAAACTTCAAGTTTTCTTGCATCTACTGGGTCACTGGGACAAGACCACATATCTGTTTACTCTCTTTATAGTATGAGTTTGCTTTTCTGGCTTCTCTTGTTTTGGAATTCACACATATATGGAAACTTTTGGGTTGTTCAAGATATGAAACTTATTAGCACATTCTAATGTATTTTGTCTTGTTCAGAAACTCCAGAGAGATCTATGAAATACTGGCATTTTTGTTGTGGTGGTAGTTATTACTGGTAGAGACTATAAGAAAAAATAAATTACTCTTCATCTGGATATGGAAAATATGAGAATCTAGATAGATTCCCAGGAAAAGTTTAATAAAACCATCTGTTTCTCTCTTATGCAGACTTTTCCAAAATATATAACGACCTAACCTGTTACTCTCACTTTACTATGAGTTTAATGCAATCACAATAAAAGGCCATTATGGTGTGTCATAGAATCAGATAATACAGCAGCTTTACAGACAAAGCTGTTAGTGAATTTATATTTCTGTGACTATATCATCAGAAAATGTATCAAACCTGTGTAATAGGAAAACAAATTCTTTTAATATTTTAATTATATGAGTGTAGAAAAAGCAAATGTCTAAATCAACAGCTATTTACTGTGTGCCAGGTGTATATGCTTGAAGTTATGCATACTCAAACATATTGAAACATACCCACACACATTTTAAGGAGCAGTTGAATAATGTTTGAGGAGTTCCAATAAAATTACCCATATCTCTTTTTTTGCAATGTCAGATGGAAATAAATAACAGATTGCATCGCTCTTTCATGTGTTTGAGAGTGGTGCTAGTCATTACAATTTCTGAAGAAATTAAGTAGGATTTTAAGTTTACTATTTTGGCAGAAAGAAATAGAATCCAGGACTTCCATTATACTTTCCACAACCTTGAATGATAGGCTAATGTGGGGAGTCTGTAAGTCTCAGTGCAAAATATTCTTTCTTCTACATATAGGAACTGGTAAATAAGCACAAATGATGTTCAGGATTCAAATAAATACACCTTGAACTTGACTTGATGAAAGCTCACATCAGCTACTCACCCCTAAATATTTATTCACTGGCTGAAGGACAGTGTCATACTAGGTCCTCAAATATTTGGGCTTACTAGAGACAGGCTCTAAAACCTTTTTTTTAAGGTAATTCTCAATCTCCTGTGTATGCTATCTCTGACACTTGGCTGTAGATACCTTGGGAGAAAACTAGAGCATATACATATTATTCTCATATTGTTCTCTTGGACTATATAATAATGCAAGTCTGAGAACTGGCCCGAAGACAATGGTGCTAGCGCAAGTCTTGATTGTCTTTACTGTTTCACCACATGGAAACCATCCTCAGTATACTCCAGCTGCAGAGGAGCCTAGATAGACTCGTCAGTTGCTTTGGGGAATCTGTAATCAATTCTTCTCAAAGTGTTTGAAATTCTTCTCACTGGATGCTTGCCATTTCAAATTTATTTAACTTTTCTTTATTGAGATTGGAGATGGTTTAGTCAACAAGGTAATCATGGTGGGTGTGATGACACATCCTTAAAACCCCACTGACTAGAGGCTTAGGGAGGAGAATCACAAATTTGAGGTCAACATGGGAAACTAAGTGCTGTTGTCTCAAAATTCAATAAAATAAAATAAAAAGGACTGAAGATGTTGCTCAGTTGTAGAGTACATTGGGGTTTTATTCCCCATTATGCAAACCAAGAAAAATGAAAGAAAATGTATTCATTTATTCTTATTTCTTTATGTATGAGCCAAAACAGGTGTCAGAAAACTATACCCTGGTGTCAAACTCAGTCTGCCACAGCCCTTTTTGTCAATACAGTTTTCATGGAACACAGGCAAATTATTATGTAGCATCTAAAGCTCTTTCTGACTACAATGGCAAACAGTAGTAGTTATAACAGGAGTCATATGGTCTCCACACTTAAAATTGTTGCTATTTGGCTTTTTTACAGAAAAAAAATTGTTTACTTCTTAGCTAATATATTGAGTTCAAATCTCTCTTATGTATATGCATATCAATTCTTATATTACCTTTTACTTTTTTGCACTTTTAAATTTGTTTTAATTATACCTCACAGTAGAATGCATTTTGACACATCATGCATGAAAGGAGTATAATTTCTCAATCTTCTGATTGTACATAATGTAGGATCACATTGGTCGTAAAATCATATATGTGCATAGAATAATAATGTCCAATTCATTCTACCTATCCCCGTTCCTCCTCCCCTCCTTTCACTCCCATTTGCTAAATCCAAAGTACTTCTATTCTTCCCTAGCTGCCCTCACCCTCTTATTGAGAATGAGCATATACTTATCAGAGAAAACATTTGGCCTTTGGTTTGGGAGAATTGGCTTATGTTGCTTAGCATGATATTCTCCAGTTCTATCCATTTACCTGCAAATTCAACACAAAAAAATAAAAAAAAAATAACTAAATGATAACCAAATGAAAAACTGGGCTAAGAAACTTAACAGACACTCAGATAAGAAGAAATACAATCAATGAACAAATATTTGAAAAAATGTTCAATATCTATAGCAATTAGAAAAATTAAAATGAAAACTAAGATTTCATCTCACTCCAGTCAGAATGGCAAATATTAAGAATACAAGCAACAATAAATGTTGGTGAAGATATGGGGAAAGTGTACACTCATACTTTGTTGGTGGGACTGCACATTGTTGCAACCATAATAGGATGCAGTATAAAGATTACTTAGAAATCTTGGAATGGAACCATCATTTGACCCAATTATCCCACACCTTGGTTTGTAACCAAAGGACTTAAAATCAGCATACTACAGTGACACAATCACATCAATGTTTATAGTATCTCAATCCACAACAATCAAATTATGGAATTGTCCTACATGCTTTTCAACAAATGAATGGATAAAGAAAATGTGGTAAACTTACATTTTATTCTTAGAGCTCTGATTTCCTCAGGAGCATTGGTAGAATTGTAAGGCACTAAGGAAATCAGTATATACAAGGAATGTAACTACCAAATGGCCTAGGCATATTACTCCTCAGTTTTTATCCAAAAGATTAAAGTCAACATATGATAGTGATATATGCATACCCAAGTTTAGAGAAGCACAATTCAAATTGATAATGTTGTAGAACCAGTCTAGGTGTTCATAAACTGGTGAATGAATAAAGAAATTGTGGAAGCTAGAGAGAAAAATAGGAAAGAATAAGGAGTTCATCACAATAGATGATAGAGCAGTAGAGTGGAGGAAAAAGATTGGGAAGAAGGAAGAGAGTGAAAGAGAAGGTATGAGGAAATTAAATACACTGATTATGTTATGTGCATGTAAGAATGTATCACAATTTCATTTTCATAGAAAATTATAATGCATCAATAAGACAATAAATAGATAAAATCCTCAGCATTGATTCCCAATACATTTCCTACATATAATGTAATATCTTCTAACAAGAACTTGCAAATATTTTCTAAGGCACACCTTATTTATTTCAGGTTTGTTCTACCTCAACCACTCCCAAGCAAACAAGAGCCAACTTGAGTCCCAAACTGGAGGCCATAAAGTATGGCTAGAGTGTGGACTTTTGTAGAATTTTGTAGAAATTCCCAAACTTTTAGATAAAATTCCTGGTGGTGTTGACAATTTAAATTAAAAAAAAATTCTGTCATCCTTGATTTTGTATTTTTACTATTTTAGCCTTACAGTGAGTTAAAAATAAATTCTTTCAGCATAGCTATAAATAAATCTTATTTATCCAATTATCCAAGTGTTGAGAAATTATAGTACCCTTGTTATCTTTCTCTCATGCAACATTACATGTAGAAGCAATCAGTATATCCTGAAGAAATTGTGTGCCTTATGCCAAGGTCATATCTCCAGAAAGTGCAAGTATGACCAGGTAATTTCACTAAACAAAGTTGAACATTTAATTTGCTATTTTGGAATTGTTTTCATGGGGCAGGCATAATCTAATTCTTCAATACAATCTAGTAATATAATCCATCTGGATATACTATCTCTTGATTTCTATTTCCTTAAATTTCCTTTGCCTGTAGCCATGTTTGACTTCAATTTCTGATGAAGTAGGATTTTTATATAAAAATAAAGTAAAAAGGATGAAACTATATAATTTAATATACTAAAAGAAATTTGGATATTTGAATAGATCATGTAGTCAGATGTACAGACTACTGTAGTACCTAGGAAATGACAGTGAAGACCCTAAAACTAGTAGGGTACATTTACCACACTGTACATAGCTGATGTTGGCACAGGATGTCAGAAACTCTTTTAATTATTGGCCTTGAAGCCTATATGGTTCTATGACTGACATGGACATACAGATATGGATATGCATGATATTTTATGCCAACATTGTTCTTTTCTGGATGAGAGTTTAATATTTAGTATTTGAAAGAAGGAACCACTGTAAAATATTCTAGCTACAAAAAAAGCAAATTCTGACTTTCATCTTAGTGAGAAATAAGTCACAATAGGAGAATTTTTTCAAACATAAATAAGAGATGTTCAAAATTTGCTTTGTGACTAATGGCATGACAAATTTCTACCACACCTTCTGAAAAAAGCAGTGAAACATAATTTTGACATCTTTATGATTGTTTCAATATATTTACTCCAGAAACTATAATGTGGTGGTATTCATGGACAAACCATAAAACCTGGGCATCTACTCCTTAAGGAACTCCACAGGATCTGGTTCAGTGATTTTTACATAGCAATAGTTCTTTAGAACATCAACAAACACATTGCAATAGAAAATATATTGAATTTCTCTGTTATGGAGTCACTTTGATTTCAAATTGATTACAAATTGGTGTTGTATTTCTAAATTCCACAGCATGTAGTACCTAAACTCATATGATTAAATGATAATTAAAAAATATTTTCAATAAATCTGATACAGAGATACTTAACTCACAAACACACACACGCACACACACACACACACACACACACACACACACATATATACACACAAAGATATATATACACACATGTATATATAAATATATTCATGTTCATTTACATATATTCTTCTGTCTTTAATTATGACTATCTAATATAAATGTTAATAGTAAAATTATTTAAATGTCACTTCAGTTTATTCAATTTTAATGAAAAACACAAGTGTCCTAAAAATAATTGGCATTGAAGTGACTTGGAAGTTCAGAAGAGACACAACATTTCCTTCTAAAAAATGTTCTGCTCATAATGGGCTTCTTTAAACAAAAGGGGAAAAAAAACCTATGGCATTTTGGCTAATTCTTAGATTGTTATCTTCTTCCTTTCTTAACAATTTTATGTACACTTAAGTATCCATCCTGTGGATTCTTGTAGTAGTTAATGGACTTGTAGGGCTGGTGATAGTTTGCTGGAGGAGTAAAGCAATTCACCTGAGAAAACAGAAGGTAAGTTTTCATTTACAATTTTAGATGTGCAGTTTTTAATAAATACTGTTTAAGAGCTTCGGCTTAGAAGACCAGCTCTGTTCTATAGAGCTGACCAAACAGGGATATATGGTTTTCTCTTTTAAAAATTCTTGCTGTGTAGAATATATTCCCTTTTCCCATGCCTTTGTTTATTTATTTATTTTTTAATACAAGTTATAGAATACTCTAAGGAAGGTACAATTAATTAATCTAGAATATAAATGTAAAATTATTTAGCTTTATTATACATTCATACATTTTAATGAGTCATAATAAAAAGATATTGCTGTGGAATAATTATGTTTTATATTTTTAATGAAACCACATATACAAGTAATACACATATATACATATGTATATATATACACACATATGCATTACTTGTATAATATAAACATTTTAAAAATATACAGACCTAAAATAATTACAAATCAAACAGCAAAAACTGGCACCCATCACTCACCCACATCCTTTTTTTTTGGTTAAATCTTATAAAATGACTGGGCCTTATCTTTAATGTATTTTTTACCATACATAAATGGTTTCATTTAATAAATACAAAAATATAATTATTCCATAGCAATAAGATAGTTATCATTTCAAATCAAAAGTGAAGCCTTTTTGTACTTAAATTTTAGTTGCTATAATTGCATGATTTAGTGAAAATTAAAATGTATACTTCATAGAATGAGACATTTTAAGAATTTTTTTAAAAAATGGCTTCTGCTTGTCTATTGTATCTACTTATTCATTTTTATATATAAAAAAAGCATTTCTGTCATCCATCTGATCATTGCTTCTGTAAGTTGATGTAAATAAATAAAATTTACTGAGGATGTCACCTCTGCTAGAGTTTCCACCAAGTAAATAATGCCACTGGCAGACAGTACAATTTTTGAAGGAAAGCATTTGCAAGAGGAATGGAAGGAAGACAAGAGAGGGTAAAATTGAGATTAGTCTAACTTTGATAGCGTTTCGTCTCTGGCATGAAACATGATAAAATAAGTTTAGGATAAGTTTCTACAAATAGCTTGCACTTAATTCAATCTGGGGACAATTTTCTGTATGACTGCATTTCAAATATTGTATTTTCTTCCCAGTAGTTACTCTGTTTCTGTAATTGACTTAACTATGTCAAAATAATGTTTTCTAACATTTCTCACAAATTGTTGCTCTTATCTCTATTGGAAAAAATTAGATAGTATGCATCATTATTCTGGTTATAAATTTATAAAATAGTTTGAGAACAGCTCTCATGACAAGTGGTGTTCTGGATGCCACAGTGTTTTCCTCCCCTCAAATGCTGCTCACTAAAACACTCTCTTTTTTTGTTACTATCTTTTTTTGACAATGTTTTATCACTCATAGCCCTTGCTTACCTATGGCACTGCAATTTATTTCTTGGGGTTTGGCTTGTGCTCTCTGGTGGGGCAAGCCAGTTTTCATTGATTATGGAGCATCCTGATGGGAAGAGAGTTTCCCCTCATGAGTGTCCAACCTAATGTTGTAAGTCAACGTAGTAATTCCTGTTCTCCATTGCTGCCTTCCCAGTTCCTTCTGATTTGATAAGAGAGGACCTAGTGAAAATGTGATCAATTTTTCATAAGTAGCTCCTTTGAAAATGGTCTTAGGCCTGACTAACTTCATGTGGTTTCTAGGACTTTTTAAGTTTCTGCATACATAGAATGAGGCAATTGACAGAAAGTAAAATCATCTTTATAGTTCAAATATTACTAATTTCAAAGCTAATTCATAACTTAGTTTTAAGTAACAAGGAAAATACTGCAACATCATTCTGAAAGTAATCTATGTTTTGGACATTTTGCAATGTACAAGCATTTTCTTGTTATGTTAATAATCCCAGAAATGCCCAAATGCCCTGTTAAGAAATTAATACGGAAAAAAATGTATGCATGCTTCTCCAATTTTATTGTGGCTTTTTTTATCCATTGCAGTAGAATTAACTTTTTACAAGTTAATGACAATTAGAGAAAGATGATTTCATACCTATTGAGAATATTTCACATAGGAAAAAATATGAGATTTAGAATGCTAAAAAGTATTCATCATAGAACACATCACTATAAATATGTAAAAAGAAAACAAAATCCTTCCATCCAATTGATGGAATTCATGGCAGAGTAATTAGTAAACTACGTTATTTTATTTCTTACCAAAGTCTTCAAACATATACTTGAGTCCTGCAGCTGTTTAAGTAAACAAACAAAACAACAATAAAAAATAACTTATAAAGAGAAACAAAAAAAATCAAAAACAACAGTCAATTTAACAACTTCAAATCAAATTTTGAGATTTAGGCCCTTATTTCCCTTTGCCTCTTGGTTTAGAGACCTGTGCAAACTCTGCATACTGTGCATACTTTTTCTCTTCCCCTTGCCTATCCTCTTTCATGTCTGCACTCCTTTCATTATCTCATTGCTTCAGGGCAAATGGATTTAGAAAGCTGGAATTAGAGAAAATGATCCAACAAATTCTTAAATGATCTGACCATGTGTATCACATTTTTTTATTGTAGGCAGTAAAGTGCTACCTGTATTTTGTTCTATCACTATATCACTGTTCAGTGATATAGTTGCATTTAACTACTACTACCTTTCATTCCACTAAATAACATATCTCTAGTTTGTTTAATTCTAAAATTTTCCCATGAAAGCAAACATTCTCTGGGCAAAATCTTGTCAAGATGACTTTTCACTTAACGAATCTTAGTGGCATCCACATTAGTCTCAAAAGTGACACTGTGAATTCTTTCCAGTGCAAAGGGTAAAAATGAATCCTAACCTATCCCTGCTCTCCATCCTTCTTATAAAACCCTAAGCAATGATAATATTCTCTTCTTTAATATATACAGTACTTTCTTTTCAGAATGCAAGAACAGATACGAGACCACCCCACTGCTAGGGTCATATTCTCTTAAGATTTCTCTCTAGCTTCCCTCCCATAAGAACACAGGGAGGTGTTACTCTCCTGAGTGTCACCCCTGTTTCCTCTTTGATCTTTTTGACTTTAATTTAACTTAAAGCTGAGGGACTTACTTCCCTGCCTTATGGAAGAAAGAGGGTAATAGCCCTCCTCTCCCTTTAGAGTTGAATCCCTTGATCAATTAATTTTCAGAGCTCTCTTTTAAATGAATCATTCTGGGGGATATATGCTGTGTTCATTTTTATGTTTGATGAATCCTGTACAGATGGTCTAGTGACTCTCTTTAGATAGTACAGATTCTTACACATATTCTCCATATTTTAGAAAAATTTCAAATTCCTGAATGTCCTCTTCAACATCCTGATATAACAGAATTCATCTGAAATTGCTGTGTGTGTGTGTGTGTGTGTGTGTGTGTGTGTGTGTGTGTGTGTTTGGAGGGGTGGGCTTTCTGACCCACAAGAACAAAAGAGCAATCGAAGTGGACCACATGTCCTTACAAAAGCTGGCTTCATCAGGATGCTTTTCTCTTACTGTATTATCTCTGCAGATCACTCATCTACTCTCATTTGTTCTGAGGTCCTGTCTGCAGACCAACCTCCATTTTGATTTTAATTTGTCTTTTTTTGTGGATTTGCCTTTTTATCTATGTAGAAAATTTGTCCAACAAAGACCATGAGTATTCCTTCTTTTTGAAAATCATTTTTATTTAATTTTAAGACATAAATTGAACATTCTGATTTTGTAGTCAGCTCTCTTCAAATTTGATAGAAGCCCATTTGAAGATTCTAGACTATTTCAGGTTGCAAAGTTGTTGTTTTTTTTTTTCCCTAAAAGCAAATATTTTAATTACAGTTGTGGTTCAGAATTAAAGAGAAAATTAAGATTTCAAGATAAATAAATTCCTTGATATGCTCAGTTAACTCTGCAAAAATATACCAATATGCTTATAAATGTTATTCTGGATCATCTTAGTTCCTAAGGAGGTACTAACAAAAAATCTAGATTTAAAGCAAAATGAGGAGCAAAATTCCTAAGTTATTAAAATTCTTGACTTATTTGGAAGATAAAAAGAATCAACCAGGTTATAAAGATGAAAATAGTCGAAAGAGAGATAGAAAGAAATTACATCTCATATTCTAAATATTATAGGAGAACCGAGTGATTCTTCATTGTATTTTCATAAATTTGTCTAAGCCCCATCAGAGTTAAAATAATTATAATGACTAATCATGCTGATATTTTATATATGACTATAAAACCCTACCTTCATTCATAAAAGTTTTAGGATTCCAGTAATACCCTTCTACATTAAAGCAGAATCCTAAGCATATTATACATTCAATTCAAATTCTGAATTACTTTGCATATCAGCATAAATTATATTTGTATTTGAAGAGCAAGAATAACCAGTTCAGCAGATAGTCACTTTATATTGAGCTTTATAAGAGTTGATTTAGTAACTTTAAGAGCATAGAAATGGGAATTAACAAATTAGTCTTAGCTATAGTCTAAATTATAGATGAATAATTCACACAAATGCTTTAAAGTAAGGTCTTGACAATTCAGTAGATAGCTGAATAGATGTACACAGCACCCACATTCTCCTCCACAAGAACCAAAACTATATTTATATAGCTTTTAAGTTGAAGAAAGTGATTTTGGGAGAACACGGTAAATTCACAGGAGAAAAGTTGAAATCTTGTAAAACGTAGACACCTAGTACAACAACACAGTAAGAGAAAAAGAGAGCCTGGCCACTACAACCAGGCTTTCCAGCAGGGGTGGGTGAATCTCTCTTCTTTAGAGAAAAGTGGCAGAGTCCCAACAAACTCTTTCAAGCAAGTACTGACAATTTCAGTTTTGGGAAAGTTTTATAACCCTTCTGTGCTGGTAGACTATCTAGATAAATAGCCTGAAAACATTACTGCAGCTTACTTAGGAAAAGGAATTCTCACATAATTTCCCAGAAACTCCCCCAGACTCCTGTAGCTTGATTTCCTCTTGAATCTGCAACTTCTTTTCAGGGAACTGTTGTAGGAATGTGTACTGTTTTAGGGGTTAGAAGCCCTCTATATTCCCAGAGAATTTAACACACTGGCTTAGCAGGTAGTTGCCTCATGAACTAAAAGTGCTAAGTAGAGTAACTGACACAAAATGTAAATGCTGCACTGGAAGGAATGAGTTTAATGACACTGAAAATGGAGGGTGAATCCCTCAAGAACCAAAGAATGTAGGAGCTATCCTCTAAGACCAAGGTGTGAACAGTCATATGGTGCCAGGACTGAAGGCAGTTACCAGTGCAGTTGCTGCCTTTCCTGGATGTACTCCTTTCCCTGAAGCTGCACACAGACACCTGTTACTAACAAGTTTGGCAAAGAACTCTGTGGTTTCACTCATTCCCTGCCAATAGGTGCATGCTGGTGCTGTCTAGGGCAAGATGACAGCTGTGGGTGTCATCCTGCTACAGGGGCATGTGACCTAAGAAGGGTAGGAGAGAAAATTTGCCTTGTGCCAGGGACATCCTGCTCTCACTCTCTCTCATGAACATATTAGCTAAGAGGAATTTTGCCCAACTCCAGCTGAGACCAACTGCCACTTGAACCTGAGGCCTTTAGTTTTAAAGAAAAAGTTTAAGGCTTGACATGACATTCTATTTATCTCAACTATACCATGCAAATATTAAATTTTATTTAAAAAATAACTTTGTTATGCTTTCATATGTTTTCTGTTATTATGGAAGTTTCATATACCAGCTTTGATTTCACTTTCATATGTTTACTTATGATTGTCTTTGCATAAATTAACACATTTATCCATCTCTGTGTGTGTGGAGGAGGGTTTCTGTTCATCTATGATCTTTTTGTACAATTTTCTTATAAGACATAATGTTATCCCAAAGGGTCAATATTGCTGAATATAGTCCTTTTTCTACAGATACTTAGATTGGGGATATATTTAATACCCCACAAAAGTTTAATACTTCTGTCTGCTCTGTAGACATTATCATTTCTTATCCTTATGAACATTTGCTCCATTAATTTTTCTCCTATAAATATTGTATACTCAGTGTTGTTTTTCTTTTAATTGTATCTATTAATCTTAAAACATGGGTCAGCCAATGGCATAATTTAAAATTGCTTCAATAAGAAATAAATCAATAAATAAAAAATAAATTTTAAAACTTTACATTTTACATCATATTATCCATGGGCCTGTATCTCCATGCTTAGGTAGTCACATTGTGTAAAGTAATAAAATATATTACCTGTCTCTTTATTTATGTACCGTACATGTGAAAACTATTACAAGTTAGTTTCAGATTTGACACCATGCCTAAATAAATTCTCTTTTTTTGTTTCTGTGCTTTTTGTTTTTTAGTTACTGGGGATTGAACCAGGGAGCTTTTAACCACTGATCCACTTACCCAGCCCTTTTTATATTCTATAGACATAAGGTCTTACTAAGTTGCTGAGGTTAGCAATCCTCCTGACTCAGCCTCAGAAGACACTGGATGAATTGCCATTTTTTTAAAAAAAAAAAAGCACAAATGACAGAGCTTACATTATTCTTCCACATGTTATTTATCCTACTGGAACTTTATTCATCTTTTGATATTTTTGCTGATTATCCACTTATATCCTTTACTGTCCAAGTTATGAGTAGCACTCTGGTTCCTCTTTTAATAAATGAATTTGCTTAGATTATCTTCCTTGGATTTCTTATCACTGTGTTTTAGGAAAAATCACATCAATACCCCAAATTATTTCACTAAGTGATTCAGATTTAAATTGCCAGATCATTTATTTATTTGTTGTTTGTTTGTCTACTTATTTATTTATTTTATGAGATGAGCCTTACTATGTTGCCTAGTCTTGTCTAGAAACCCTGGGATCAAGTCCTACTGCTTTATCCCCCAGAGTGCCTGAGACCATAGACACACACAACTGTTTCAGGGCAAATAGTATTTGCTTGTTCACTCCTTAACTTTAGTCACAATTCTCTAGATTGTTTTAAAACAACTCTTAACTCAAGTACAAAATATGGATTTACCAATTTCTTGTCAAACATGTCACATAAATATTCCTAATATTTTAGCATTTGCCTAAAAATAGAAAATCTTTAAACAGCTGGGACTATCATTATTTTCTTTATTCCTTGCATTTAAGGAGTTACAATTACCTTGAGAATACTTTCACTCTATGACATTCCCTTCCCCTCTCCCTAAATTCATGAAGTGACCATTACTCATCATTTGTAGTAACTTCTTAATTTTTCCCTCTCTCTCAATTCCATCATTTGTCTAGGGTAACTATTCACATCATTCACTGTAATTCATTCTTTCATTATGTTTTTCTATGATATTGTACAATTTTTTCTATTGCATAAACACCTTCTTGGTCCAAAATATTTTTACTTTTTAACCTAGTAACTGATGAAATTGTTTACAGAAATATTTTAAGCCTAAATAACTGAATTCACACATACTTGAAACCCCCTCTTTTCTTTTTGATCTAACATAGACCCTCATCTTTTCTAAGTAGATTCAAAACACCAACCACCAAGGGGAGCTTCCACTGTCCATTCAAACAAAGGAGTTATTTTTCCTATTCCCGTGACAGTGTATTTGTCTCTATTAGAGCAATTTGTGATGACATTTATTGAGCAAAGACCCTGCAGTAGAAACTAAGCCTTGAGGAAAGGTCAAACAGCTAATAACTTTTGGAATAGTTTTCAAATTTGTATCCTTGACCAAAATACACAGATGCCCACATAAACAATCCCCACTAACCAATCTTGATGTGAACTTACTGCATTTGATGTAATGTGTTTTCTTGTTTGGAACCTAATAATGTGAAATGATAAATCTGGATTATAATTATCTTTGTTCTGTTCGCACCTGGCACAGTTACTAAAACATAAGAGAAGCATATTAAATGTTCTCTCAATGATTGCAGAATGGATGGGTGAATGCATATGTTTGTGGCTGTTGCTCAGCAAGAATTATTTTGAATAAGTATGATATTGATATTCAGCAAATGACTGAATATGCTAATAAGTAAATGACAATTGGAGGGATTGAGATAACTGATAGAATTGACTTTGATGTCTTTTTTCTTGCTCTTTTGCCATATTTATTGTCTGTCATTTGTTACCAGTTAAAGCCTTCTCTTTTTAATTTGAGCACATGGGTACATTGTCTGCCTAACCAACAATATTACCAATGATCATAGAAATACTGCCTTATACAGTTCTTTATGCAATGTTTAGAAAAATTCTGTGTACATAACTACTTATTGAATGACTAGTATAAAAGCAAATACCTGGACTGAGATTGTGGCTGAGGGAAGAGTGTTCGCCTTGCATATGCAAGGTCCTGGATTTTATCATCAGCACCACATTAAAAATAAAATAAAGATATTGTGCTCAACTACAACTAAAAAAATAAATATTAAAATCAAATATCTATCATCTATTAGCTTTCACTGAGTTTTATAAACGTATTTAATTAGTCCTACCTTACAAATAACTCTGGCAAATTATAACATAACTTGTTTCCCTGGGAGGCGGGAATATTATTATAGTAACATATAATGGAATAAGAACCAGAAGACAGACAAAGTACAACTTGTTCCTTACTGTGAAGTTGACATCTATCTTGGCTGGCTAGGTTCCACCCTTTTGCTGGATTTTCTTTAGCAAGAAGGAACACTTAGGCACCATTTATTAAAGCAGTTCAGTAATCTTAATATGTCTTCAATGCATTCGACACATCATATATGGGTGATGCTTTAAATAGCACCAGAAAGTTAATCAGACATCTCTTATTTATAAATGGGGAAATTAAGAAGATAATGAACTGATAAATCAGTAATAGACCTCCTAAAAGATTGAAACATGTGATTCTCTTCATTAACATTTGTATCTCTTTTAAAGTATTTCTTTTAAATACTCTAGTGGAATCCTCTAATCCGATGTGTCGCTTTTCCTGAAACAAAATTTTAATTGGTTTTATAAAAAAGTTAAACAAAAACAGAGAATAAGATTTTCTTCCTTTATCTTATTCAGTGTTTTTCAAAAAGTAACAAATTGGTCTTCATTACAGTATTTATACTTTCCATGACAGCATTCAGAGTTAAATGATTAAAAGTCAAGAGAATACTTTTGCAAAATACAGTGACTATTTTATATAAAATACATTTAAAAATAATTCCAAATTTAATCCACACATGTCATGATGATATATTTTCAACTTTCTCCTTGTCTTTTAATTCTGCTAAAATCAGTGCATTTTATTCATTACTACCTTATTCTACCAATATTTCTAAGAAAAAACAAAAATAATACGAATGAAGATTTTAATTTGATTAACAAGAAACCTCTGAAACATGATCCAGAAAAACAAAAGTTTCCAAGTACCCATGAAAGGGAATTGTAAAAAATAATTTCATTTTTAGTGTACAGAAATTATGTTTAGAAAATGATTCATGAGCGTTTACTGAAAATCCTCATGTGAGAAATAGTTTAAGAAAAAAAAAAGAGATTTTAATATGAACTTATTGATCAGCAAATAAAATTAAGTGGAAAAAAAGGGAGAAAAAAGTCAAAACATTAAAAATGAGATTTCACAAATAAACTTCAAATGAATTGAATACTGGAAAAACATAATAAGATTGCCTATTACATATGATTATTAACATATTACAAAACTAGTACCATAAAATTAAAGTATATTAAAAGTTTATATCAGCAGAAAAATATCAAAAACTAAAACTATCCTTCACATTGTAGCACATAGGCAAAAAAAAAAAAAAAGGAAGGGAATTACATTAACTCAGAAAACTGTAAAACACTAATTTATTAATAGGTATGAACAAAACAAAATGCTCACTCTAATCAATTCTATTTAACATCATATTGGAATTTCTAGCAAGGAAAATAGACAAATATATATAAAAAAAAACATTTAACAAAAACCTGCCTCTATTTTTCTTTTCTTTCTTTGGTGGTGCTCAAGATTGAACCCAGGGCCTTATGCTTGTGAGGCAAGCACTCTACCAACTGAGCTATATCCCCAGCCCCTGCCTCTTTTTTTAGAGATATGATCACACACAGAAACATTCACACACACACACACACAAAATAAATAAATAAATAAATAAATAAAAATAAAACAAAAAACTAAGAATAAAAGAGTGATATACAATCTTATAAAACATCCAAAATTGTAAATAAAATATATCTTTTTTTTTACCCCTAAACATTGGAAATTAATGAAATGAAATTAATGGAACAGTTCCATTTGCAACATAATAAAAGTTAAATAATTAGGATAAGTTTTATTAGAGTAAAAGACTTGTACGCTGAAAACCATAAAAAAATAATTATTTTAAAATCTTACAACTAAAGAAATACATGAAATAATATAAATTTTTAATGGTTTAGAAGACTTTACATTGATACTATAAATTGATACACCAAACTCCTCTGAAGATTAAAAGCTATTCCAAACAAAGGTATTAGTGTATTCTCTGAAATAATTTACAAGTTGATGTTAAAACTTATATTGTAATGTAAGATATATTCACAATATCAAAAATAATCCAAAAAGAATTTTTACAGATTGTATTTATCAGTTCAAAACTGAATACACCATTGAAATATCCAAAAGTATGAGATACTGGCATAAGAACAGACATAAAAAAATGGAGTAGAACTGAGAATCAATCATGGTTCATTTTATATGTCAACTTGACTAAAACATGGGTAATGAAGACACTTGACCAAATGCCATATTGAGTGTGCCTGTCAGTGTGTTATGTGTGAGACTGTCATTTGAATTGGCAGATTGAGAGAGCTGATAGTCTTCAATAAAGTGGGTCAGCATCATTCAATTAGTGGAAACCTGAATAGAAAAAAAAATTGAAATCTTTGTAGTAAGAAGGAACTCCTCTGATGTGAATGCCTGCAACAGAGACATTTTTTTTCCAGTTTTTGGATTAAATGAAAATGTCAGTTCTTCCTGATTCTTGAGACTGCCATCCCTGAGCTGGAACTGTACTATTGGATCTTCTGTTTCTCAAGCGCTATCACTTGACCCAGAATTATGTGATTGGCTCCACTGGGTCTCTAGTCATGCCAATTACAGATCTTAGAACTTCTCAACCTCCATAGCTGTGAGAATCAGTTCTGAAAAAAAACAATCTTTATGTAGGACTTCATCAAAACTAAACATTCTGGGGGTTGGAGATTTAGCTCAGTGGCAGAGTGCTTGCCAAGCATGCACAGGGTCCTGGGTTTGACCCTCAGCCTTGGGGATGAAAAATGATTAAAAAAAAAAAAAACTAAACATTCTGTGTTTGGAATCAAAAAATCTAGGAAAGGAAAGTATAACTCACACAGTGGCAGATTTATTTGCATATCATAAATATGAGAAGGAATTGTTTGCATAATATATAAAAAATCATAAAACAATAAAAGAAAAACAATACAAATAAATTTGACCAGAAGATGTGAATAAACAATTTTCCAAGGAAGATATAAATGTTGACCAATCAGCATCTGAAAAGATGTTCAATGTCAATACATAGTCCCCTCACCTTATCTGTGATTTTACCTTCTGCTTTTTCAATTACCCATAAGAAATTGAATTCTGTAAATATTGAGAAAAAATTACAGAACTAAACAATTCATAAGTTTAAAATAACTAATAAAATTACAGTAAATTTTCATAATAATTCTATATCATTATTAGATATTGTTAATCTCTTACTGTGCCTAATTTATATATTAAGCCTTATTATATGTATGTAGCTATAGTTTAAAAAGTAGATTATATAGGTTTTAATAGTAATCTTGTTTTCAGAAATCCACTGAATGTCATAGAACATATTCCCCAAGGGATATGGAGAACTACTGTAGTTTTTAGGGAAATGTAAATAAAAATAACAAAGTCACTTCAAATGTATTAGGAAAATTACAGTAAAAATGTTAGAAAATAAGTGCCGTTAAGGATGTGGAAAATAGAATATTGATGTCTTGATGACACGAATGTAAATGGTGCAGAAATTTTGCAAAAAATACTTGTCTGTCCCTCAACTGCTAAACATAAAGCTTCCATAGGACCAAGTAAATCCTCCTCAAGGTACATTTCCAAGGAAACTGAAAGCACATGTCCATGCTTTTATACATATGTTACAGCTGCATTATTTATAAAGCTAGAAATAGAAATAGTCTGATTTTCTACCAACAGTCCAAAAGTCTGATATATGAATAAAGACAATGTGATTTATCCATACAATGCAATACTATTCCGTCAATAAAGGGACTAAAATTGTCTAGAGGTTTGTAAATGGTTGACTTTGAAAACAATATTCTCAGTGAAAGAAATCTGACACAAAAGCACATAGGTTATATAAATCAGCTCAAGTACCATGACCATCCTAGGTAAAGTCATTGATTGAAACAGAAAGCTGATTATTGGTTGAAGAGGCCTTGAAGACAGTGGTGTGGCAATTACTAGCTAATGGTTATGAGATTGCTTAGGAATTTTCTAAAATTAGATAATGTTGATCAGTGCCCAAATGTTGTATATAACAAAACCCACTAATGTGTATGATTTTAAAGTTGAATATCTTGGTAGACAATATATATCTCAGTAAAATTGTATGAGAAAGAAGAAATAATCCAGCTAATGTAGCTTTTAGATTTTCAAGGCAGTCCTGGTACATGCTTGTCTGTTATTGATGAGGTGTATTATGTCAAACATTACCTAGTATTCTATTATGTCATTTCTTGTGTTTGCACAACACAATTAATAGTAGAACATACTACAAAAAAAGTTTGGTTGTGAGGTTTAACAATTGTCAAGTCTCTTTTCTGTATTTTTGGAGGAAATCAAGTACTAGCCACAGACTGTTAGGAGAAAAACACATGGTTAGAAAACAGTAGTAAAGAAATACAAATTTGGGTCTGGAACATAGTAGGAACTCAATAAGGATTAGTTGGAGGAATTTAAAAAAAAACAAAAAACATTGAGCACAGTACTAGTGGAACACAGAAGCAGAAAAGCTTACTTTTTCTGGTAGTTTCCTGAAGAAGTTCATAGAAGGAATGACTTTCACCTACTGATGAATTAAATCTGTCCAAAAGGGAAGGTGCATATACCAAATCCACAGTGTTCTTCAAGTAACAGGAAGGAAGGCAGCGAGGCCAGGGACAGTAGTCATGGCCCCTTCTTATGTCCTTCCTTCACGGTTCTTGGAATGTTCTGGATTGGGAAATTTGCTCTTGCATATCTATGAGAAAATTGTCATTCCACTGTGAAATAGCAAAGTTGCAAGGACTCCTTCTGAACACTCTGTGTGCTATGCTGATACATGTGAAATGTGTTTTAGTAATGAGAGTATAATATCCAGGAGTTACATGCAGACATGAGTATTGCTTACTGCTAGGAGCCTGCCTGTGTTTCATCGGATATCACATATTTTAAAAATCAGCAGCATCTAAACATACCAATTTTTATGTTGAACTTTGGTTTACCATAAACTCTAGAACCCATTTTATGGTTTTTTAAAACTTTTAATTTCACTTTTATTCAACTTTCTTCCTTTAATTATGACTCATTATGTAAGTATTTAAAAGTGATGACTCAAAAATTTAGATAATTATACAAAGAAGACACACATGCTTCCATAAACTTTAGCTAGGGATTTTGAGTTGTGTTTGTGTCTAAGATTTTTCCTTTGAAAACTAAACTTCTGTCACTGAGCCATACCAAATCAACCAAAGTTGAGTTGTTTTTAACTCAGTAGATAATTATTCATAAATTTGTCTTTTGCTTTTCAAAATTAAATAGCTTTAGATTTGGGGAAATGTTGCGATGATAGTACAGAATATTTTTATTGACTTAATACCTGTAGCCACTACCATTAACATTAAATATTACTGGGCTGGGGATGTGGCTCAAGTGTTAGCACGCTTGCCTGGCATGCGTGCAGCCGGGGTTCGATCCTCAGCACCACATACAAACAAAGATGTTGTGTCTGCTGAAAACTAAAAAATAAATATTAAAAAATTCTCTCTCTCTCTCTCTCTCTCTCTCTCTCTCTCTCTCTCTCTCTCTCTCTCTCCCTCTCCCAACAAAAATAAATATTACTGGTATACTTGTCACAATTAAAATGCCTATACTGTATATTGCAATTAATTATTAAGTACAGTTTATACTCTATTCATGATTGATTAATTTTTATCTAATCTCCTGTGTTTCTTTTCCAGGAGCCTCACTGAGCATATCACATTACCCTCAGTATATGCCTCTATTGAGAGTCACATGAATTTGTTCCCATTATTGGACTGGATTTACTGCCTTTTGGAAGAAAGATCTCAAAATAAAGTGGCATTTTCATCTCATCATATTGTGGATACATATTGTCAGTACAGCATTGTGGTGTTGATCACTTTGCTGAGACAGTGCTTTTCAGGGTTTTTATCCCCCCTGCTGTAAGATTTTTATTTATCATTCCCTGCCTTTCCATATTGTACTCATTGGAAGGAAATCACCATGTATAGGTCATAATTAGGAAATGGGAGTTATGCTTGAATTCTTGAAGGTGAAGGATTTATATAAATTATTTGCAAACTTTCAATTATTTAGTTTATAAGTATGGCCTCATTGATATTGACTTTATATGTTATAGTCCAATAGGATTGATTCTTCTTTATTCTCAAGTTGTTCTAGCTTCGGCCACTGAAAACTCCTTCGGTTAGTTCCTTTGTCCCCTTGACATGCCCTAATATTCTTTCTGTACTTATATTTTGCTTCTCTATGTTTTGTTTTCTCTTTTCTTTCCCTTCCATACTCTTTCGAATAATACTACATAATGCTGTAGGTTCAGATGGCATATTTATTCCCCTGGTTGTAGAATCAGCCATTTTTTCAAGGAGTCCAGGTTCTTCACATGTTCTAATTTATGACAAAGGTCAATCTATGTCTCTCCCTTCTTACTAATCTGTAAACTGTCACTCCAATAGTGAGAAACCATTTATTATGCTTTTACTTTTAAAAAGTATTACATATGAAAATTAAGGAATACAAATGTATCAAAAAGTAAAATTCACCCAAATCTCTCAGCAATTATAAAATTAGTCTCTGTAATTTATATCTGAAAATATACAGCTACATCTAGAAAAAAAAAAAACATTCATCTCTTTACCTACTTAAACGCTTCTACATTTTATCAATAATCAAAGCTACAATGAATTTGATTTGATCTACTATATAAGGAATTGTGCTATGCACAAAACATACATTATCACTCATAATATTAAGTCATGCTTTTGTATAATTGTTATTATTTCCTTCATTTTGCACAAAAATACCCTAGAGCTTTGTGGAAGAGAAATGCATTGCCTGTGTCACAATCAATAAGCTGCAAAGAATCGAGGAACTGGATCAAAAAGAACAAGAAGTTAGAATCTTACTTAACCAGTACATCTAATAACTTCCTATATATTGGTCCACTGTTAAGCACCAACCAATTTGTAAACTACAACTTAATTTTCTTTATTGATTAAAAAAAACTTATATTAGGTAGGACAAGATTATGTCCTTGAAATGCAGGACTTATAGGCAAGTATATATGATTTTATAGTTCAGATTATACACATATATTTATGCATTGAATTTTGATAAACTCCTCTTAAGGATACTTACTGGCTAGTTGTGAAGAGGAGAAACTGATGGCAGAAAGCTTTGATTACCTGCATCTGCAAAAGTTCTCTGAGGCTGGGAAGTTTGTTTTATCTGGCAATCTATCCCTAAATCCTAGAAAAATGGCTGGCATGGAGATAGAATGTTAAAAACTGCTCAACATTACTAGAGTGGAGTAATTTTAATATACAGTAATTTTAAAATATAATGCTTCCAGCTTTGTTGCTATGTATGTAAATGAACAAAAACCATGATAACAAAATACTGCCTTCAGTAACTCATAATCATTTCTGCTCATTTATCTAAGGATCCTTTAAATTTATTTTTTGTAATGATATTTTAATAGAATTGATTGGTCTTAATAAAATTTAGTCTTAATCATTTTGTGGAGCTCTCTTAATTCAATGCCTACTTCATTTGGTAGTTGTGAACATCTTCATAGGAATGAGTATTTAAGATATTTTAATGTCTGTTATTATGAATTAATTGAAATATATGATAGAATCATTTATGAAGCTCTTTTAAGCAGTAAAATTTGCTTCTAGTTTGGTTAAACTAAGTTAGGAAAGTTAATTTTCAGTTTTTACTAAAAGTTGTGTGAAAATAATTGTCAATGAACTTAATTTTATTTGATAAACGAATATACTATTCTTGAACAAGATAATTAGATATGAGGAAAACAAAACACACAAACAATTAAAATTGTGAAATAACACATTAAATAGATTATAGGCTTTTTATATAAATGGAAAAGCTGCAAATATAATGGCACTTCATAGATAAACTCTCTCGCTATTGTCTGAATTGTGTCCTCCCAAAATCTATGTCTTGAAGCTCTAAACCCCAGTGTGATTGTCTGAAGATAGGACCTTCAAAGACATAATGAAGATTGCATGAGGTCTTAAGTGTGGCCCTAATCCAACAGGAATGGTGTACTTATAAGAAGAGAAAGAGATCAAAGGAGCATATGCATGTAGAGGAAAGTTAATGAGGACGCAGAAAAAAGGGAGACCATCTGAAAATGGAGAAAACAAGACTGAGGATAACAACAGCCTCCTGACAGTGTGGGGATTTCCAGCCTCCAAAACTGTGAGAAAATAAATTTCTGATGCTTAAGCCACCTTGTGTGGGGCAACCCTCATTGACGGATCCAAAGAGTCTAAAACCAAAAAAAAAAGAAAAAAACAAAAACAAAAACAAAAAAAACAAAATAAGAAATTCTCTAAACAAAGCTAATTGGATGAGAGAATATTTATAGTTACTTCAGATATTTAATAGTGTTTGTAGCTTTAGGAATTTTTTAATGTGAGCTTTAAGGTACAGGTCAGAAACTAGGATAGATATGTCTACCTTTCTATCTTCACATCTATCTACCTATGTCTCTTTATGTACCTACCGATATACTTTTTGACTATTCCAAGTAACTTGAAACAAATAATGTGTTCCTTTCTATTTTATTTAGCTAAGAATTAATATAAATTACTTCATAGGCATTATATAAGTGAGGTTAGGATGATCCCTGTTTATTGACCTTTTCACAGCACACCAGGGCTGTCAACTCAAAATTCTTCTGGTATAAAATTCAAAATCTTATACATTCAGGTGCTTTAAATATATCCCAAAAAACCTGCATTGCATGCCACACACACATGCACAAAAATGCTTTGAACATCTGTTATGCTTAAATAATATAAACTCTGGAGTCATTAAAAATCTCAAGATCTGTCCTTTAGAGTTTTCTGTCCCAGGAAACTCTCCATTTGGTTACTGAACAACAGGAACTAGAAATTAAGTCTTCTCTGCAGTTTTCCCCCTACCAGGTAGACCCCTACCTCTCTTTTCACTCTGGGATGGTGATTTTAAGCTACTGCCTCTGATAGGGCTCCTGCTGTGAAGGACTTCCCTCACCCTCACCTGCAACCCAGGCACCTCACAGATAAAGTCCAGTGTTTTCTGCTTCACCTTGTGGTTGTGTGTTTTTCTTGATAAGCCAAAAAATCTTCAAATTCACTATACTGCCTACGAATACCTAAACATAGTATTCTAATCAAATATGGAAATATATACCAATTCAATAGGAACAAAATATTAAGAATACAATTTGGTTAAATAATTACCAAATACTGTATTGATTAGGAGCATAGCCATCTCTCTGTTGGGGATATTAAATAAGTTAATATATGTAAAATACAGAAAATCATTAATCATAGCAAACTTTGAATGTCTAACAAATATTCTTCTTAGGGATATAGTCTAAAAGATTGAATCAAATTACTTATCTTCCTTTGTTCCCCTAACTTTTCATAATCATTTTATGACTTTTTCTACAAACATATTTTGAACATCCTTTTTGCGCCAGTTTAGTACATGGTAAGCCCTCCCATATTCAATCTTTCTAATTTAAATGGAATATTTTACATGGAACATCCCCTTATAAGAAGAGAATTTCCTGTCCAAATAAATAAATTCTAATTTCAAATAATCTATGAGGATTTTTTTTTGTATAATCACTGAACAAGAGCACACATAAGGAGACATAGGGATTGATAAATAAAATGATATTAAAGTCATTATAGTCACTATATAATAGAAGAAAGATTGGGGGCCAGAAACAAATATCTTTTTGTTTTTCCCATATTATTTCCTTTTCTGGTCACAGTCACATTTCCGTTGAATTGCAAATTCCTAACATAGTGAATAAATTGTTTATTTTTATTTTTTAAATTTTTGAATCCAACTTTGTCAATTTATCTTCAATGTCTGCATTAAAAATATCAAAATCAAGATGTATGGCTGTGTTCAAATACTGGATCCCTTTGAAAATGGGAGGTGCTACAAAAGACACCATTTTTCCAAGAGGTGTTATCACTGTTTGTCTAGAAATTTGAAAATTTTATCTTAAGTGATGGAAATACTTTATAAAAACTAGTAAAGTTAGTCTGCCAAGAAGAAAAGAACTCAAGTTATCCATTTAGTTGAGGCATCATATCACTGATATTTCCTGACTCTAACTAAGCTGATATTCAATGACTCACCATGGATTGTTACATCTGTTGTATTTGAAGTCTGTGAAACATCAGTACCTCAAGCAGATGTTATGACTTTTTTAAAAAGACTTCACTTATACTGATGACAGGGACAAATTTGCCTAAAATAGGATTTTAAACATAGGTTAAAACAATGCAGTATCTTTTCTTTGGTATCTTTTCTTTGGTATTTGGTATTTGGTGTCCTCGAGTTGCAGATTCTCTGAAGACTCAAATGGTACACTTAACATTGCTGACAGTTTCAAGCAGATGTGCTAGTCACAGCAGCACAGAGCAAAGAAAAGTTGAAGAACCCTGCAGAGACTTGTTGGAAACCAGCTCCTATTCATTAAAAGCAATGGTAAAATGTAAAGCAAATAGAAGGTGACCGAGGTTACAAAGATATTTATTCTGAATATTTTCCCTGGGGTGTGCAGATTGTCATCCATTCCCTAACATAGCAGGAGTTAGAAATTTTATCAATAAATGTTTTCACTCTCAATGTTCAACCTACTCTAATAGACCATTAAATACAGTTTTTGGGTTCACAGCTTGTCAACATCATTTGTCTATACCTATGGCAAGGAATAGGTAATAAGATCCTCTCAGCATTTTGCACGCATAAACTAAGATGATGAATGCTTTGTTTTACAGAATGCTCAGGTACATTAAATTCAGAGACCTAGCTGAAATGTGCTGGATATTTACTACTACTAGATTTGAATTTTATAAAGAATTTTTAATGATAGAGGGTTATCGGTTAAATATTACAGTATTATATGTATTATAATTAAATGATTAAGAAAATATACTATGAAATTAATTTTTAACCCTGAATTTATTTATTCCACTGATTGTCTAAAATGTTTCTGTGTTTAAAGATCTTCTAAACTGATTTAGAATTTGCTATAAAGTTCAACTAAATAAAAGTATTATAAAATATGTTTTATAAGTAGAATGAACTTTCTACAGGTAAAAGTAAAGTGACTTTGACTCATATTTTATTTACTCATGTTCATGAAAGAAAATTATTTTGAGATGTGTTGGTATTGATACTAACAAAATGTGCATTGTATTGCATGTCATGAGATGGATAACATCAGCAAGACTTGACTACGAGATAGTAGCTGAGCTGCCAGTCAGACTTCCATGGTCCTGGTGTCACCAGATATATAAAAAAGGTGTTCAACATTAGTAGACACCAGGGAAATGTAAATCAAAACTAAAATGAGATATTACTTCAAATCTGTCAGCATCACTGTTAAAAATAAATAAGAAGAAGATAAGTGTCAACAAGAATGTGAGAGGCCTTATGCCTGTCAGTGGGAATACAAATTGGATCAGCCTTTATGAGATAGAGTATGGAGATTCCTGAAAAACTCAAAACAGATCTGTTAACAAAACTGACCCAGCTGTTCACTTCTGGTTATCTAAGTGAAGCCAGTACACTGAAGATTTATCTGCATTTCCATGTTTATTGCATTATTATTCACAATAGCCAAGATACAGAAGCAAATCTAGTATCTGTCAGCTGATAAAAGTGATTTCTACACACAGACACACAAACACATAGGGATATTCAACCTTAAAAAAGAGTGAAATCCTTTCATTTGCAATAGCAGTAGTGAAGCTAGAGGACATTATGCAAAAGGAAATAGTTCAGGCACATAAAGATAAATATTGCATGATGTCATTTATACATGGAATACAAAGTAGTCAAACTCATAGAATCAAAAAGCAGAATGGTGGTTTCCAAGGACTGAAGGGAGGAGAAAATGGATTGATACTGTTTAGGAGATACAAAATTTCCATTTATACAAGATAGAAATCTAAGGTACAGCATGGTGACACTAGTTAACAACATTATATTGTACACATGAAATTTTCTGATAAAATGGAGCATAAGAGTAATCACCAAACCAAAAAATAGATAAATAAATAAATAGAAAAAAATGAGAGGACGAGAACAAAGAAAGAAAGAAAAAGTAACTTTAGGAAATAGTGGATATATTAATCAGTTCAACTGACACAAGTTTAAAGACATTGTGAAATTGTTTATGTATATCACAATATATTGCAATGCCATGTTGTGACTACCTCTCTCTCTCTCTCTCTCTCTCTCTCTCTCTCTCTCTCTTTCTCTCTCTCTCTTTCTCTCTATCTCTTCTCTTTCTCACTCTCTTTTGTTTCGAATTGACCCAGGGGGTTTAAACCACTGAATCAGATCCTTAGCCCTTATTTATTTATTTATGTATACTTTGAGACAGGATCTCACCAAATTACTTAGGTGAGTCTGGCTTTGAACTTGTGATCCTCTTGTCTTAGCCTCCAGAACCACTGGAATTACAGTCATGTGCCACCATACCCCATCCTACATCTCACTATATATGTTTTGTTGGCTAATTATTTCTCAATAAAGATAGAAAGTAGAAAATATTAAAGTGATCTCATGAGCATTGTTATTTCTATGAGTTTTTAAACTTATAGAGCAAATAGCCATATTATATTAACAGCAGAAAGTTTAAAAGTCTAGTAAAATCAAACTAGTATAATGAGAACAGCATGTGCTGATGTGTTGAAGTTCACAATGTTTTGTACTGGGTGGTCAAGATATAAACAGAAGTTAAATAAATCACATCAATATAGTTTTTTTGGTGAATATAGCATAAAGTTTAAGCTGTATGCACTGGTAGACTCTATGTGATACTATTAAGTTAGATGCACAAAGACTTGATAGATTTCCAAAATGCATCATTCTTAAACCTATGTAGATGAAGCCAGCTGGAGTCCTTTAGGGGATACCTCCTTTCAAACAGTGCTTAAAATGGAAAATCATGTTTTCATATGCAAGGTTCTGGGGTCACATTATCCCCTTGAAGGAAATGCCGCAAATGACCTAAAGATCTCACAGTAGGCTTTACTCTTAAAGATTCCAGCTTTTCCCATTAGTACCATGCTGGGGACCTCTATTTTACTACTTGGAGCAGCGGGATATGAAATATCCAAACTGTAATAAAAACTCATCACTCCAGGTATCCACAAAGTGGGATCGTGTAACATTTGGCTTTCTATGACTGACCTACTTCACTTCCCTTTTTCAATTGAGCAGTATTCTTCCATGTGCATTTCTGTGAGTATACACAGATACACACAAATGTGCACACACATGCCACATTCTGTTTGTTCTTTCATTCTTTGACATGCATTATGCACCTAGGTTGCCTTCATCTTCCTGCTAGTTTGAAAAAATATGTGATGAATATTGCTGTGCAACTCTCTATTTGAGTCCCATTTGCTAATTCTTGGGTACATAGGCAAATGGTGAACGCCTATATCACATGGTAAGTCCACATATATAAACAGATATTTGTGTAATCCTACCCAGTTGCTATATGTTTTCTTATTCCATACAACAAGGCACAAGAGCTCCAACACTCCAACATGCCCCCTACCTTAACACTTTTCATTGTGGGATTTTCTGATAACAGCCATTCCAATGAATATATGCAAAATGTTACAGTGGTCTGATGAAAAGTTCTGATTAGTGCCAGCCGTGGTGGTGCACACCTATAATCCCAGCAGCTCAGGAGGCTGAGGCAGGAAGATCACATGTTCAAAGCCAGCCTCATATCCTAAGCAACATAGTCAGACCCTGTCTCTAAATTAAAAAAAAAAAACAAAAAACAAAAAGACTGGGGATGTGGTTCAGTGGTTGAGCTCCCTGGATTCACTTCCCAGTATAAAAAGAAAAAAAAATTTGCTTAGTGAACTCATATTTTCTTTGATAATCTATATATTCTCCATGAAAAATTTCCACTTAAGTTACTTGTAGTATAATCAGGCTGCTTGTGTTTTGTTTTGAGTTGAAGAAGATCTTTGTAAATTCTGGATATCAACCCTTTATCTGTCCCATAGGAAACTTAATGATCATCATGATACCTGTTTCTAATATTAAGACTGATTATTGAATTCCTGGGATTACAACAAAATCCCTTCATTATATTGATACCCATTAACATTCCACCTTAACACTGGTACCAGTAACTGATCTTTGCCTGAATCAACTACTTTAATATAGACTCAAAATGATTAATTAAATTTATTTCTTCTTCAGTTACATAAAATAATTTTATTCTAAGAACATATAATCCTTAAAGCTATTTAATTATCCTGAAAATGGAATTCCTACCAAAAAGAAAATAAAATGAGTATTTATATTGACTTACTTATTTTCAAAGCAATGAGTTTATACTTTTGTTAACACACATGATTTTAACATTTGGATTTGGTATTCTTTTATTCTTTCCTTCTTTTTATGAATATCTTTATGAATTCATTTGAAGAGTATGTATCTAAATTTAAATAATTTTAATCAATTGCAGTTGTTTTATAAAAACTTCAAACTTTCTTATAATTGAGCTATAAAATTATATTAAGGTTGACAATTGACATAGCCCTAGTATATTTTGGTAAGTTATTTTCCTTTTCTGATATTGTAACATGTGTCAAATTTGTATTGTGTATTTTCTGCCTCAAATAGAAAAACCAGCCATTTCCTCAGGCCAAATCTTGAGCCTTTTTAATTAACTGGGTTGTATTAGAAAAACAACCTTTGGGGGCTGGGGTGCTGGCTCAGTGGTAGAGTGCTTGCCTAGCGTGTGTTAGGCACTGGGTTCTCTCAGCAACATATATAAATAAATAAAATAAAGATCTATTGACAACTAAAAAATATTTTTAAAAAAGAAAAGAGAAACAACTTTTGCATTAGGAGGGCTATTATGTTATGATGAAAAGTGTCATCCCATACTTTCTAATAAAAAGTAGTATTTCAACATCTATTACACTGTGACAAGTAAAATAACTTCTTAGAGTCTACTCTGATATCATTATATTGTCATATGCAATTTGGATTTATTTTTATTTTGAATTTTATAAAACATAGTTTTAACTAGATAATAGACTCAAAGTTTTCTTTTTAAAGAGTAATGGATACATATATTGATTTAAGAATCTGACACATCTCCTAGAGTAGGGTTACAAACACAATATTCTGAACTTTGCTAAATATGTATAATAAGATGTATTTCTCTCTCTCTCTCTCTCTCTCTCTCTATATATATATATATATATATATATATATATATATATATATATATATATATATATATATGAATCATGTGTGTGTGTCCATCTAATAATATTCACAATTCACTCTGCACTCAAAGCTGAATATACAGATATCACTATCATCGTTCAGCCAAAAGTCATTGCTATCTGACAAGTTCCATAACAAGAGAAAAATCAAGGCTATTTCTGCCATATATAGCCTGTAGCATTTTTCCAACCTTCCCCTTGAGGATTGCATTGTTCAAACTATGCACATTATCCAGTATTAAGTGATAGTCTCAATTATAAATTCATAGAAAGATAAAATGTATATTTAGTTTATGAAGATAAAAAGATTATCTTAGATAACCATCTCTGGAATTACATTAAGGATTTCTGCACCCTTCACTTCATCTGCATGTCTATTACTCCAAACAACAAACTAACTGACATGGGGACCTGGGGTGGCATCCCTGGTAGACTGCTTCAGTTTTATACACAGTAATTATTTCTACTTAGAGTCTGTGGCAATGGACAGTGAGTGCCTGTCATGTCTGTCATCTTGCTTGCCATTAATTGGAAAAAATGATGGATTGATGGAAAGACAGTAGTCAGGAAGATGGACAAAAAGATGGAAAGCACTAAATAAAAACAACAGTGAACAGATTAAAATATATGTTAAGCTTTGCAAACATTGCAAGCAACCAGACAGTTTGAAAGATGCTTTTGTTCAGTTTACGGATTTATGACTTGCCTTCTCCAATATTCATGAACACAGAGAGTATTTGCCTAAAGCATGATACAGTGGCAAAGCATTAAAACTGACAATAATTGCCTAACACAATGAACAAGATAATTATGGACTTTTGGCTATTTTACCTATTGAATTCAAGATACATCTACTACTCTTAAGTGTGTTTCTCAGTAATAAATGCAATCATCTGAAATGAAGGTTAGTTACATACAAGATTTTAAAATCTTTTTATCTCTTAACTAGTGGTGTTTTTTTTCTTTTCATTTTGTTTACAGCATGTAAATTGCAGTTTTACTTAATTCAACAGACTCATGACTAATTGGCTGTCACTTCCACTGTGCATGCTGTATTCAATAAGCTACAATTATAAATCTTTCAGAGTTCTCTTGCTATTAAATGAAAAGTGAAGCCAAACAAACAAAATTACATTAGGTTTTCTAGTTAACCAAGACTATGGTCCTTGGCAGCAAAGTTTCCTGATAATAAAAGTAAAGAATGCCATTTTATTTATGTCCATGTATGGTTTACAGAGCAAAGAGAATTGTGTTCTGTTTTTCTGTTGGCCAGTAAATTTCCCTGCAGATATGTACCTTAAAATAAGACAATAATCTGAAGAGTTAACTATTCTTGTTGATTACAAACACTTTCCAAGTAGACCTCTATATTCTTTTCTATTCCATAGTCAAACTTCCTGAATGAGTTATCTACGTAGTTTTTTTTTAACCATCACCTAAACACTAATAAACTACAGGTTGACATCTATTCTCTTGTGCCACTAAAACTATTCTCCAGACGATTCTAACAAGCCCTATGTTGCCAAGCCTAAGGATCATTTCTGTGCAAATATCTTATTGGAAATAATCTCAGTACTTAGTCTTTCTAAACCCAAACTTTCCCTTTGGTTTCTGGTCCATGACAGAATAATGATATTACTGCTTTACATCCTGATATTGACAGTCTGTCTATCTTGCTGTTTCCTTCTTCTACCATTTTTTTAATCAATAATGTTAGGAGTCTATGAATTTTATATTTTTTCACAAAAATAATGCTAGCCTATTTATTTTAAGTATTTATTATCTCATTGATGTCAACATTTTTAAATTGTCTCATTACAGTTATAGCATGTACTGTAATTTTAGCCTATTTATTTTGAGTATTTACTATCTCATTGATTTCAACATGTTTAAGTTTTTGCAGAACAGTTGCACCATGTACTATAATTATCTTGGCTTAATATATAGACAGTCCAGGAAAGTATTGTTTGTCTGTTTTTTTTTTTATTAATAGTTACAAATTCTGCTTTTTTCCCCTTCCTTCCTACACAAATTGATTCTAATGAGTGACATCCCTTCAGGTTTAAGAACACACTGTCATATTTCCTTTAATATTGTTCTGTCAATTTTTCTCAGCTCCCATTTTTCTGAATGTGTTTTAATTTTCCTCATTGTTGAATTCTACCCATGATTATTTTCTCTAGCATTGACTTCACAGGTTCTGTTTGTTAATTGCTTTCTGCTATACTATGCAGTAAAATCTAGGTGATTCTCAGTAACCATTTATTTTTATAAAGTTATCTGCTGGTTAAGACAGCATGCCATCAATTTCCAGATCTCAGACCCAGAAGGAGCAATGTTTGGATGCAGATCAGGAGGGAGTTACATCCCAATCTAATCCAGAAAGACCTCAGGGAGGATAAAAAGGACAAGAAGACTAGGTTAATGCCTGGTCTTATAGATTTCCACTGATCTGCTCACTTCCCAGTAGGCCTGGTACCTGGCTGTCATAAGGCACATGCAGCAGACTAGCAGGTTTCTCCCAGTTGTGCCCTGACTCTGGATTTGAAGTCAGGCCCATCTTCCAGCCTACCAGCTTTTTCAGAACACAAGCAGTTGCTTCCTTTTCCTGATGTCTTACACTATATAAGCTTCTTGTTATTGCGACCAATAAGTTTCTTATTATTATTCCTTGTTCATAGAAAAATGAACAAAAACACTAGTAGAGAAAAACACTACTATTTGCAGTAAGTCCACTCTAAAAATTGATTTCACATTGAAATCACAGTGAATATTTAACATAATTTTGTAAGAATTGACATATTTATGAACACATATACTTCCATCACATAAAGTAGTATATTCCTTCCCTTGGTGGTAGTCTCATATCATATCCTTTGATAAAATTATATTGTTCTATCATATTACACATGCACAGAATTTAACATATTCTAATTAAGAACCTATTCTTGTGGTTGTACATTATGTGAGTCACACTAGTCATGTATTTATACAGGAGCATAGAAAGTTATATCCAATTCATTCTACTGTCCTTCCTATCCCCCACCCCTCCCTTCCTTCAGACTCATTTGTTCCAATCCAAAGGATTTCTATTCATCCCCTCCCTATCCTCTATTATTGCAGGTCAGCATCCATATATCAGAGAGAACATTCAGCCTTTGGTATACTGGAATGGGCTTATTTCATGTAGCATGCTATTCTCCAGTTTCATCCATTTACCAGCAAATACCATATTTTTATTCTTCCTTCTGGATGATTAAATGTCCATTGTGCATATGTACTATATTTTCTTTATCCATTCATCTGTTTCAGGGCATCTAGGTTGGTTCCATAGCTTACCTATTGTGAATTGAGCTGCTATAAATATTGATATGGGTATGTCACTATAGTATGCTGACTTTAAGTTCTTTGGGTGTAGACCAAGGAGTGGAATAACGGGGTCAAATGGTGATTTCATTTTAAGTTTTCTAAGGAATCTCTGTACTGCTTTCCAGAGTGGGTGCACCAATTTGCAGTCCAACACCAGCAATATATGAGTATACCATTTTCCCCACATTCTCACCAACACTTATTGTTGCTTTTGTACTTGATAACTACCATTCTGACTGGAGTGAGATTAAATCTCAGTGTAGTTTCAATCTGCATTTCTCTAACTGCTAGAGATGTTGAACATTTCTTTATATATTTGTTTACCATTAATATTTTATCTGTGAAGTGCTCATTAAGTTATTTTGCCCTTTTATTAATTGGGTTATTTGATTTTTGGGGTGCTAAGTTTTTTGAGTTACTTGTGTGTGCTGGAGATTAAAGCTCTATCTAAGGCATAGGTGGCAAAGATTTTCTCACATTCTGTAGATTCTCTCTTCACATTCTTGATTATTTACTTTTCTGTGAAGAAGATTTTTAGTTTAATTTCATCTAAGTTTTTTTTTGTTGTTGTCGTTTGTCTTTTTTTTTTTTTTGGATGGAGGTACTAGGGATTGAACTCAGGGACACTCAGCCACTGAGCCACATCCCCAGCCCTATTTTCTATTTTATTTGGATACAGGGTCTCAATAATTTGCTTAGCATTTCACCATCCCTGAGGCTGGCTTTGAACTTGCAATCTTCATGTCTCAACCTCTCAAGCCACTGGGATTACAGGAGTGTACCATGGAACCTGCCTCCATCCCATTTATTGATTCTTGATTGTATTTCTTGCACTTTAGGAGTCTTATTGCAAAAGTCAGTTCCTAAGCTGACATGATTAGAGTTGTGCCTACTTTTTCATCTAGTAGGCTTAGGGTCTCTGGTTTAATGCCTAGGTCCTTGATTCACTTCAATTCAGTTATGTGCTGGGCAAGAGATAGAGGTTCAGTTTCCTTCTACTACACATGGATTTACAGTCTTCCCAGCCCCATTTATAGAAAAGGCAATCATTTCTCTAATGTATGTTTATAGTGACTTCATTTAGTGAGAGGTAACTGTATTTAGATATATATGGCTCTGTGCTTTCTATTCTGTTCTATTGGTCTTCATGTCTGTTTTTGTGACTTTTTTTTTCTAACTATAGCTCAGTAGTATAATTTGGGCTGTGTTTTTGTGATGCCTCCTGCAATAGTTTTATTGCAATGGATTGCTTTGGCTATTCTGGGCCACTTACTTTTCCAAATGAATTTCATGAAGAATGTCATTCAAATTTTAATAGAAATTGCATTAAATCTGCATAACGCTTTTGATAGTATGGTCATTTTGACAATATTAATTCTGTCTATCTAAGGACATGGGAAATCTTTCCATTTTATGAGGTCTTCTTCAATTTCTTTCTGTAGTATTCTGTAGTTTTCATTAAGAGGTCTTTCACCTCTTTTGTTGGAATCATTCCTAAACTTCTTATTTTTCATTTTGAAGCTATTGTGATTGGGATAGTTTTCCTGATTTCTCTTTCAGCTGATTTGTCATTGGTTTATAGGAATGCAACTGATTTAATGCAACTGGTGTTAATTTTATACCTTGCTACTTTGCTAAATTTGAGCATGCCAGGCCAGTGAGCTACTGCTTGAACCACATCCCCAGCCTTTATTCTTGTGATACATTCTACTTTGTCATAAAATATTATGATTTTTTTGATTCATTGTTATAGTTTTAATACAGTATAATTTATTATAGTATGGGTGAACATATTAATTATATTTGATGTAAACTGGACTTTAAACATAACATTTCCATACTTTAGTATTTTTGTTTATTTTTTCAAAATTATTCAATATGTTTTGATTTTGGTCCTATAACCTGGAATGAGTTAATTATCATTAGTATTATCAATTATTTAAAGGTTAAACAGAAACTAATTATATAAATGTCTTTATATTTTTCCTTTTTCCTTTGAGATTCCTGTTTTTGGTGGTAAGTATTTTAACTCTTTAATGTGTGGATGGGCCTGTTAAAATCTCCTACTTATTTTAAGTCAAGATTGATATTCTTCAAGAAAAATATTTTATTATTGTGTTTCATTATATTTAAATGGAATTTCAAATAATACGTCATTGTGTATTTTTCTTCATTTTATCTGTGTGATTTTGTTTCATTTATGTGTGGTAGACCAGAAAGCATTTATTTTACTGTGCTAGATTTGAGTAACTTCAACAGAGACTCGCTATAAGGCCAGCCCCAAAGCCTAACATATTTACTCTGTGGCAATTTTCATGAAAAAAAAATCTGCCCATTTTTATAAAGAAATAAACCAAAAATTTTTCTTCATTTAATTTCTTCCTTTACTTGGAATTTTTAGACACACAATAATTGTAATGACAAATTTAGAGTTATTCTATTTTTTCTTGATTCTAATTATAACACATTTAATCTACCTTCTTATCTGGAAAATGTAAATATAACACCTGTGCCCAGGAAAATGTACAAATTCAGGTTCAGATGACACCAAAGAATAACTTAAATATATACCTCAGCATACCCTTAGCAGAGAGACAGCCTGTGAAATGGAATAAATATAAAAGTGAATAAACAAAACAATTTGAAAAAACAAAACTTTGCAGAAGTGAGAGAACCTGATTGCCAGAGTTATCAAATTAATAGAATGAAATATCTAGTTGTCAATAAGAACATCACAAATGAACCCCAAGTGATTTAAAAAAATAGGAGACTACTTTTCAATTATTAAAAAAATATTAATAATGTGTAAAAAGAGTTCCTGAAAAAAATCAATGGCAGATCTACTAGACTAAACATTATAAAACAACTCTCTTATATATATGTTCATTGAACTAAAGAACTGTGTGAAATAGTCAAGATCACAATTTACAAACAAATGTAAATATCAATAAAGATAGAAAGCCTAAAAATAAACTACAAAGAAATTCTAGAGCAGAAAAATCCAATAACTGAAATAAAAATTTAATAGAGAAATTTAAAAGTATTTTGGAACTGACAGAAGACAGAATCACTGAATTTGTGAAAGGACAATTAAAATTATTGAGTCTGGAGAGTAAAGAGGAAAAAGGATTGAAGAAAGGTGAACAGAGCCTAATGGACCTGTGGAACATAAGCAAGTGGCTTCATACATACATTGTGGATTTTCAGAAGAAGAGAGAGAAAGGGGTAGAAAGAATATTTTATTAAATAATGCCTGAAATTTTCACAAGTGTTATTTAAAAATAAATATAAACATTTATGATGCTTTATGTCCTACAAGTAAGATGAACTAAAAGAGAAACATGTTGAGGTAAACATTCAAAAAGGACAAAGAGAATCTTAAGAAAAGTAAGAAAGAAACAACACCACATAAAAGGGATCCTGATAAGTTTATAGACACATTTCACTTCAGAAAATTTACAATCCAGAAATCAATGAGTTGATATACTTAAAATACTAAAAAAAAAAAAAAAAAAAAAAAAAAAAAAAAAAAAAACCACAACAACAAAAAATACTGGTAGCCAAGAGTTATAGTCATCAAAACTGTCCTTCAAAAAGGTGGTAGAAATTAAGACATTTTCAGATAAACAAATGCTGATGGAGTTTGTGACCACTGGTCCTACCCAGCAAGAAATGCTCAAGGGAATCTTGTAGGTGAAAATGTAATTTTGAGCACCAGGAAGAAATAAATGATAGTGACAAAATTACCATTTCTGAATACAAGAGAATGCAACATTGACTTGGTTATTCATATCCTCTGAGTAGACAACTCAACTAAACAACAACAACAACAAAATTAAATATATTTGTCTATCCAGATTCATTCAGTAAATTGAAAAAAAAATACACAGTTCTATTCGTTGCTGTTTTTACTTAAATTTTTTTTTGCTCTGTCATGAGTAGCAGGATTGTATGTGCCCTGTACATACTATTCATATAATTAGCCATATGAATGCAGATTTCCTTGAAGAGCAAAAGTAAATAAATAATAAATAAGTAAAAATGAAAAATAAAATACCTTCAGCAATGAAAAGTATTGTGTAATTTTTTTTCAGTGATTGGACAAATTGAAACAGAACAATCTATTTCATTTTATTTTAAAGGAGATAGAAGAAAGGGAAAAAATATTTTAAAAATATGCATTTTTCTAGAAGAGTGGACAACTGAGATGCCTGATGTGTATGGGGGCAAGTGTGGATGGTTTCAGACCAATGACCTAGGTGGTATCTTTTCACAAGATTCCTCTAAATTTTCTGAAATAAATAAAAGGTAAGAATGGTTAAACTAATAAGATTTTTTGTTTAATTAACAGAATGTCTTATTTATTTTTAATCTTCATTATTGCATTTTTAATTGTATAAAAAGTGAATTTCATTGTGACAATTTCATATGTGCATATAATATTCTTTAATTGTATTCATTTTCATGCAAGTGACATGATTGCACATTCTTTATAGGCAAATAATAGCCCATTATGTATATAAGCTACATTTATAAAGCCTTATCCAAACTTGATTAAACTCTGAGAACATTTATTGACTTATGTAACCGAAAATTACAGCAAGTTTCTGAATTCACTGATTATATGGTGTAATTAGGTCATTAGCCATTAAACTATCTGTCCCTTGACTTTTCTGTCCTCAGGATTGGTCTTTTCTGAGGACTAACTGCTCTTAGGGTTACAAAGTAACTACCAGCATCAACCAATACTACAGTTTACTCCTATGTCTAAGGCTCCCTGCTGAAGTTTAAGGTAGAACTTTCCCTGACACTCAGAAGTCTCATCACATTCTACAATTCAGAATAAAACTAATGTCAATTTTCAAACAAATGATTGAAAAGTAGAAAGATAGAAACTGTGATTGATTTGGACAAAATAGGACACACTTAGTTTCTACTAAGTTATATAAGCTTCATAAAAAAGGTGAACATGTGGGAATAATTACTTTATTTTCTGGTACAGAAATGGAAAATGACTGTGAAAATTGACTGGCTGAGCCGCCTTTCTCTACTCTTGTACATTCTCCCTCCTCTTTTCCTCCTCTCTCTCTTCTTTGCCTAGAACTTCCTTCACAAAAATAATTTCACTTCACACATTCTACTCTTGTATATTTTTAAATGTTTATGCACACATTGAATATATCCAACTCTCCCCAAAAGGAAAAAATCCAGGAGCAATTACTGATTTAAGCCTGAAGTACAATCTCTCTGGATGGAGCACAGTCCTCCCACCATGTCTAGATGTTGCTTCCAGCAATCCAGTTGTATCTTGCTGAAGAATGATTTATTACCTTTAATTACAAACAAAAATAATTTCATAATGATGATACTTACAATAAAAACTCCCTTTTATAAAATAGAAAGTGAGAACAATGTGCAGTTGTCTCTGATACACTTTGTTTATTGGACCAGAACAGTAAAATCTTCCTTCGCTGGTAGGGAAGTGACTTTCATAGCTTGTGAATCAGCATCTTGTTTTCTCTTCTCACGAATCTAAACGTATCTGTTTTCTCTGAGACTCTTTAGACATTATAGAAAATGTCTTTTCTGGATGCTACAACACTTTAGAAATGTGCTTTCTGTAGGTCAAAATTCTTGAGACTTGTATTTACTTTAAGAGATTCATCAGTCGTGTAGTTTAACTGGCCTTGGGGGTCACTCTGGCAAGACAGTCTTTTGAAGACTAGTTGTCAAGTCTACGTGTTCAAAATCAAGTCTGACATCAAAAATACACAATTCGAAATTGTCTGTGGCTATGAATGTGGAAGGTTCTGAGTACATAGCAAGTGCTGTGCTCTGTTGGTCATGAAACCTTAAATTATTACTTTCCTCTTGGTCTCAGTTAATGGGTGATTTTTACCAGTTGCCTCTGGCAGAAGCATACTTACTTTAGACAGCTGTATCTTTGCAATAATCAAGTTGCCCCCTTTCCCTCTCACAGTACTTTATAGAAGAGACAAGTCATGATAAACATTAGTTTTTTGGAATAAGTCATGGTAAATATTAGTTTTTTGTTCCAATCTTATTTTCATACAAATTTCTAAGTGTTTCTATTGTTACTCTTGTAAGACTTAGTTTTTAAAATATTCTTCCATGTCCCCAACTTCTAAAATTTCAGTTGTTTTTAATATATTCAATAGGTGAAAATGATCTCTCTTAGCAGAGAGATCATTTTCTCACAGAATTCAAGAAAGTCATACATGTTCAAAGATTTCTTCCATAGTTTAAGATATCATAAAATATCATAGAAAAGATTATACTTAATACAATTTCTTCGGTTTTCCTTAGTAAATCTCCTGATGATTCAGTCACTATCGGAATTTGTTAGATGAGTCAATAAAAAATAAGTCAGTTTATTTTTTTTCTAATATTTTTCTACTAGTATTTTCAAATCCCTGTGACAGAAAAAGAGTATTCTTATTGCACAGTATCAGTTTTGCTCAATCAATTTCTTATTTTGGAAAATTATTTTTGGCTCTTCATTCTATTAGAAATAGATGATTTATTTGTGTTCTGACACAAGAAAACCTACCTTATTCAAACAGCTTTAACACGGTGAATGGCATAGGGGATATTTTGGAGAAAGATAATCTTCTGAGTTTACCAAATCAAAATCTTATTGGTATTAACATGTCTCAAGAAGTTTACTATCTTCTGGGTCTGTTGACTACAGCATTGATATTATCCAAGTTCTGATTTTGTACATAAGTGTAAAATTACTGCCAAGAATGTTAATCAGTGCTTTCTTTCTGATTCATATGATTGTTGGAACAAAAAAAAAGTAACTGGAAATCATTTCTGTACACAGTGAAAGAAATTTTCCCAAAGCAAATTTTTCATTATTCTTTGTGGCACAAATTTCATTATATTACTATTCCTGGAAAAACACATTACACACAAATAGAATGACTTGGCTTAACCTGTACACCTGATGAAAGACATGTGATTTAGTTTTCAACTTTTCATTCAGAAGCCTAATGATGATCCATACGTGCTATCCTAAGGTTGGATACATAAAATCAAATTTACTTTAAACAAAAGGAAAGAATACTCTTATCTTAAACAATAACTGTGTATGCTAGAGGGATACTAGGAAATTTGTGGGGTTGTTGAAGAGAAAATTTATTAAGTTTCAGAACATGAAGATAGATTGAATTGCTGACAGCATATCAATATTATCTTGTAGGTGGGGCCAGGAATCATAGCTATTCCATGTGTAATTTTTCCTTATTATAGGACTGCAAAAAAAATTCTATCCAATCTAGATGTGTTTCTTTCTGTGGGAAGTCATGTTGAATTTCCTTTTATTGTTTCATTGTAGTTTATGTAAAAATTAAAATTTAAATATTAATGACACAAATATATATTTTAAAAAGATCTGCATTTATTAGTAAGTATATTAGAATAGATTTTTAAATCATATCGGTCAACAATATGAATAAGATAAAATATGATAAACATAAAAATTAACATGCTGCTGAAATAGCAATAAAATAAGCCAAGTGACCAAGTACCCCTGCCAAAAAATAAAATGTGAAACAATTCATGATTATTTGCAATCAGAGAAGTGATGTTAATCAAATATGAAATATGGGTCTGTTTTTATGGGCAACTTCATTATCAGTTTAGAAAAAAATCAGCTAAATAATGGATTTCTGAAGAGAAAGTAGGCTGAATCTGAGACACATATTAAGCAAGACTTTCAATGGGGACTAAAATGTAAAGCAGGAGAGTACCAAAGTAAGCCTATCAGTGATGGAATGCTACAATAAAACCATCTTTTACTTTTATGTCTGTGTGTTAGAAATAATAAGCCTTGAGTATTTTCAATTACAGATCTTTCTGGGTTCTGAAGTTCAAATTAGCAGTAGCTATCTAGTCATAAAAATCATATACTGATATAGAAAAGTAAAGTTCAATATAGTTTCCCAGGTTAGCAGTTTTCATTGTAACCCAAAAGAAGCAAATTAAAACCTGTTTTATTGGAAATCATTCTCTATTTAATCCCTCAGGATATTATCAGATTAAATTTTAAAAAATATGACCTCAGTATCAAAGATGAACAACTACAGAAGAAGTCAAACATAAGAAAAAGTTGGTAGGAAAAAAGTAGGAATTAATATACACACTTACCCATCAATGTATTTAATGATCTTTGAAGACCAGTCCAAAAATACAGAGAAATTATGAGATAAATTTTAAAACCTAAAATGAAATCTAGAGAAGTCTGTAATTTTTGCAAAAATTCAATATAATTTTAGAATGAAATATAAATGTTAAAATAAAAATCACAATAACACATTAAGAGAAGATTTCATTCAGCTAAATAGACACTTAGTAAAGCATTTTTTATTTACACCTAACATATTCATTTTGTCAGAACACAGAATACTTGAAGAATAAGCAAAAGAATATATCTAATGATAGCATAGTAACAAAAAATGATTTGGTCATATTAATATCAGAAAGATATTTTCAAAAATTTTAAAAATCATTAATAATTTATAAGATGTTTGAACATTAAGAAAACCTAATAATTCTAAATTTTCAACATCATATAAATGTAGCCAAGCAATCATTGCAAGGAAAAATAAATATAAAAGTCTACATATTTATAAATTTTCTTGAATTTCTTCAACTAAGAACACATCAAGGAGGCATATACTTGTAATCTCAGTGAGTAGGGAGGCTGAGATAGGAGGATGACAAGTTCAAAGATTGCCTCAGAAGCTCAGCAAGACCCACTCTCAATAAATAAATAAACAAATAAAAAATAAAAAAAGACTTGGGTATAGCTCAGTGGTAGAGCATTTCTAGGGTCAACCCCTTGTACTACAAAAAAGAAAAAATATCATAATTGAACAGAAGATGGATAGATAGGCATCTGGATATGTATATCTTAATACAGAATTTTGTACTGTTTGAACAAGTGGGTATACAAGAATGTCCTGCATTCCATTAGAGAACATGTAAGAAAACAAAGGCATGCAGCAATGTAATGAACTGCTGTATAAGCTCAAGATCACATTCCTATCTTATGCAATCAAAAGGGTAGACTTGTCTGGTGTTATGGTGCATGTGTATACTCTCAATGACTTGGTAGGCAAAGGGGATTTTAAGTTTCAGGCCAGTCTAAGCATCTTTGTAAGGCCCTAAGCAACATAATGAGACATGATCTCAAAAATCAAAAAATAAAAATAAAAGGGCTGAGGATGTAGCTTTGTAATCAATTGCCCCTTAAACCAGGGGTTAAGTTACAACCACACCCCAGAAAAAATAAAGTGGACTAACTGGAGAGAAAGGTACTACCTACTTTTAGATTGCATGGTGGTACCTAATTTAACTAAGCCCCATTCAGATAAAAGTACATGCTATCCTTCTTTTATGCTTTCAAATACCAATGGATACTATAGGACCCCAGAATATCAGAGACCAAATGGTAGTATTTGGGAGCCCAGAGCTAGGTGAAAGCATTTTTACAATCACTGTGCCTTGATCCATAACAATCTGGTTGCTAGTGAATTAAGGAATGTATGGAGTTGGGATACATAGACAAAACACCTCATGCACAGCTTGTTTTAATTAATAGTGAAGGAAAATGAGGCATGGCAAGATTTAGCCAACCTTAATAACTGTGATAGAGACATAGATGGTAGTAGGTAACTCTGAATCATTCACTGAGAATCCTTGAGAACACGTGTACCTCAATCACTCACTAAAAATGAGAAATATTTCTAAGTTGACACCTCTAGGTTTTGAAATATCATCGACTACCTGTGGAATGTTGCTCCTACCTATTTATTGAGTTGCCTTGAAAGTTGCCAAATTCAAGCAAATTTTGGAGAAAAGGCTGCCTTTTTTATTATAGGCCCAGGCTTTGGTCAAATTGTTCTTTTTCTTGTGCTTTAAAATGTAGCATATGAAGTGATATACAACAAGGTATTTGTGTATATCATATTGCTAAATGAATCTCTATCAGGTTCTAATATAAGGAGTAACAGGAATTTCTAGGGCTTTGAGGAAAGAACATTCATTTTGAGTTCAGTGAACTACTCTTTGTTGGCAGCATCTGGGATGTTCTTAGATCCAAAAAGAGAAAGACATTCTACCAAGATTCAAAAATCGATGTTGAGACATAAAGCTGCTCATCAGAAACTGAGTTTTCTCTCACCAGCCATGTTTGTAAAACAGTCTGTATGACAGTAACCCATTGCTTAACTCAAACTTAAGCAGATCCATAAAACCCAAGGAAACTGCAGGAGCAGATTTCCATGACAATTTACCCACCCCACTATCACTTTTATCTTTAATCCATACCTAGAGCTTTAGTAAAGTTCTCCCCAAGCCAATTTATACAAAAGGAAATGACTTGAATCAGCTCCACATGTAGGTCTTCACAGTATATTGATATTAGGCAGATTGAATAACATAGATGCAAAATGGCCCCACTTAAGGATGACTTAAGGAAAAATAACGATGAAAGAAATTCTTCACATGAGGAGAGATCTGAGGAGCCCACTTATCTATTCATTTTGTATAGCTGAAAGAAGACAGGAGTTTCCATATAGGTAAATTTCTGGATTGTGTATAACTTCAAGACTATTTCTTCTGGGACTGAAATAAAGAAGATTGCATAATTGACAAGTCTCAGGAATGAAAATGTGACCAAACTGTGGGAGTGGTATGAACTATGGGAATTTTTCATGTCACAGTAGTCACATAAGAAAGCAACTTTTGTAAAATCATCTGTTAGCATCACCTATAGTTTGATTGTCAGACAGCTTTTTTGTTAAGTCTCCCACAATTCCATGAGCAGAGAAATTTTGGTGACAGGATGAAAGATATTTATTGTTCCAAAAACAAGGTAGTTTCCTCAGTGACACTTGATTTAAGTACTGCTTAAATTATTGCTTAATTTCCAAAAGCCAAAGGCATGTACTGAGCCTCAAAATGGAACCATTTTTTTGGGAGCCAGATAGCCACTTGAAGAAAATCATTTATATTTGATCAACTCTAACTATGAGAAAACAGTAACTTTTTTCTTATAAGAGTTGACATGGACTCAATATTTGGAATTGCTCTATGTGTACAGTGTCTTCACCAGCACAACATTTTTAAATGCCCTTTGCATCATTGTATCTTTGTACAAATATAGCCTGCAACCAATGTGTAGAAATGGACTTCTTTCTATAGGTCTTACTATGAACCCTAACTCTTGGGGATACACTGTTGGACTATAATGTTGAACATAATTTAAGACTATTATAATAAAACACTAGTATCAGTTTATGAAACATCCCTCTTGGATCTTGTAACACCTTGAATAAAAAAAAACTCAATATATGAAACGTTACTCTATCTATAAAAGACACCTGGCAAGACCAACGGATTGAAGAAAGGGTGAAAATTCTCTCTCTCAAAATCACAGTTGGAGACACACTTTTGGAATTTTTCTTCCTACTACAATATTATATTCTTCTGGATTATAGTCTCTGTTTTCCTAAAACTGGAATTATGAATTCTTCTTAGGGACACAATATTATCTTCTACTAATTTTAAAACTGTGTCTTTTGGGGTCAATTAGGCCAAAAAGGAGTAATTTGTGTTGGCCAACGTAATAAAAGAATATAGCCATAACTGGGAGATGATGGAATCACAGGTTTCTGCCTGGTTCTCACTATCCAAGTTGCAACCAAAAGACCAAACCCTTTGGAGATGATGATCTCAATCACACTACCAAATAAACCAGAGGAGCCAAATTGATAGCTGAAGATGAGCCCCTTCTACTGTGTTTTCTAAGCAAAGTTGATTGGCTAGTCTCTTGAAGGAAAATCTGATCAGAAACTACTTCATGGTGATTAAGTGGGGTGACTACTACACTTAGGGGAATGTAGACCATATATAACCAAGATTATATTGAAGGTCATGATAAAAATATCTAAATGACACATGGAAGAGATAGAATTTGGCAAGGTTCTGTCTGTGTGATCATTTCATTTCCTCAATGTCTTCTTGTCTAGTCTCTCTTTGGAATTCCAAGTTCATATTCCCACACACTATTGAACTTGAATTAAATAGTATATTATTGGGCACCAAATTCATAACTTCCTAATTCAACATGCAGTGCTCCCATTTAATCTGGGATCTCTGCCTCCCTGTACATTTAATCGTATTGAGTCAAAAATATGAAAAGGAAGGCAGCTGAGTGTCCTTTTGTCCTAAATTCTCTCTTCCATGGACAATTTTGAGTTGAATTTACCCATATAACCCACAAAGTAATTCGATGTTTTGCTCTATACGTGATTGTAATATGTCTTTGCTTGCCTCGTTTGCTTTATTTTTTTCTTATTGTTGTTTTTACTTTCCCTTCTATCATCTCTGCCCAGTATGTGTCCACTCCAAAATCAGGGCCACTATTCTAATCTGTTTTGAGTTCAAGAAAACCACATTGTTTTTTTTTCCAAGATTGATAAAATTGAAACACATCGCAAACATTCAATCAAGAATTTTACAACACAGACACAGACTATTATAATAAAAGGAAAGTATTCTCCAGAGAAACAGAACCAATAGGTTTGTACATTTATAGAAATATATTTATTTTTGAGAATTGGCTCATGTGATAATGGAGAATGGCAAGTCTAAAATCTGCTGTGGGAGCATGCAGGCTGGTGAGGGAGAAAGTCTACCAAGGCCATCTGAGGCAGAACTTCTTCATGACCAAGGACATTCAATCTTTTGTTCTTTTGAACCTTCAACTGATGTGGTCTGCTCACATTGTGGAAGGCAGACTGCTTTACTGGGTCCACTAATTAAAATGCTAACTTCAGCTAAATATACTCTTGCAAAAAAAAAATCTTGAAGAATATTTGAATACATGCAAAAGAAATCTCGGTGCTGAAGAACTCCCATATCAGTATAACATGATGTGTTTTGTTAAAATAAAAATGTATGTCATGAAACTTAGGGACAAGTTGACATACTTTTAAAGTGAGATGATTTTGTAATATGTAAAAGAAATCAAGTATATTATTTATTTAGATATGATTCAAAATTATATTTAAATATCTTCTCACAATTTGAATGCATTTTTCTTCTGAAAGCAAGTGATATTCTAATCATTCCTCAATAAATACATTAAATTTAACATTACTATTTTTTTCATAGGAGGTAAAAGTCCATATATATGATAACATAGTATAATCACATGAAAATTTAAGGAAACATTTATTGTAAGGGTTAATTTACATACTCACATGTTTTACATGTGAGGTAAGAGGTAGGAAGGATTTTTCTGATAATGTATCCTGTGAAATAGATTGGAAATTCTGACACCTAAAAGATTGTGTTCAACAAGGTCAATTTTCTCATTTGTAAAAGAGAGGTCCTTAGTTGTGCACTATTGGTTTATTTATTCATTTATTTATTATGAAGATTAAGAAAGATCCTCTACAAAAGCTGTAGGCAAAGTCCTGATCACAATTTGCATTGAATCAATGCAGGCTGTCATTTAACAGTGAAACACAGCTGTTGATGATGTGGTATCAATCTATAGAAGATGATGTTGTTTCAATCTATAGAAGATGATGTTGTTTCAATCTATAGAAGAGATCTTGAACTATGAGTGTATTTCAAAGGAAAACCCGTTATTTTCTCAATTTTTCTGAACTGGAAAACTGGTATCTTCAAGTTATCCTTTTTCTGGCAAGGGTAGAGACACAATCTCCAAGGTAACTAAGTCCCAAAACATATCACAGTTTAGAAACAGAAATCTATACTTAAATTTTTACTAAGAAGCAAAGAGGTCATTGGTAACAAATTGCAGCTCAGTAGCAATATGCTATGTGTAGTCAACCTTCTAGTCACCCAGTCTTCAGGGTTAATTGCCAATTACTACTGAATTCATATGACCAGCAATGGTGTTCAATTTAAGTAAAACTTAAGTCATGAAGAACTGTTCTGGTTTTTTTGGAAGCTTCAGTGTCTTAAATTAACAATATAGCTCATTGAATTTTACTTTCATCATTTTCTGCCAAAACTTAAAATGACAATTATAAAATGGAATACTGTTCAATAATATTTGATAAAATAGAGTGACTACATACTCATTTCAGACATGAAATTAGTTAGAATGATGTTTAGATTATTCAGAAATAATTTCTAGTTGGGTGAAATAGTTGTATTAGCTGGTTCTCTGAATTATTTGATACTATCTTTGAATAAAGCAAATGCATAATTCTGTCTATTAGGACTACAAAAATAAATGTTTTTTTTCCTTCTCTTTATAATCTCTGAAATAAAATTTAATGCCAATGTGTTGTATCCAGAGTTCCATCATGGATCTGGGGTTATAAATTCATATAGTATATAATGGAAAGTATATTTTTGTGTGTTTTTCAAGAAGTTTCAACTACTGTAAACCAAGTGTTTTTAAATAGTTGAAAATTAATTATATAGTATGGAATTTATACTATTTTTCTGATTTCAAAGAATTTATTTTTCAAGTGTTTAAAAATCTAGCATATCCTTCAGTTTCTAACTTGTCCAAGAATGTTATGCTAGCAAACAATGCATCAAAGTTTAGAGCAAAAAAAGTATTCAAAAGTCAATGTCATGAAATCAGATAAGATACATTGTTTATTTTTATCAGCCAAAAATATCTGAGTGTAAATTTAATGCAACTCAAGCAACATCAAGCTATATCACATTATTTGTGTATCATTACTAATAATAATTTTACAGATTGGAAAATAATATTAGCTTTTGAGCATAAAAAAACCTAACTTTTTTCCACAGGATTTGCATGGATTGAGCAGAATATTTAACTGCTTAAAACACCTTTAACAAAAGTTCAACAGCTGCTTAATTCAGAAGCATATATACTAAAATTGGAGTGACACAGAGAAGACTAGCATGGTCCCCACACACAGATGACACACAAATTCGTGAAGTGTTCCCTATTTAAAAAAAGAAAAAGAAAAGAAAAGTTCAATAAAAACAATGGAGAAAAAAGGCAAAAGTTTTGGCATTTGTAAAATATAATAGTTGTCCATATATGCTATGCATTCATTTAATCCTTGACTAAAGAATTTAGTATTATTCTTTGAATATAAGATGTCCCTCTATAATTCCTGTTAATGCAGGAAGATTCATAGATTGGATTGTGAGAGCTATAATTTAATCAGTCCTTTCTAGTTTGAATGAAATGACTGGGTGGTAAGTGTAAACAGGTGGTGTGTGGTAGGTGGAGGTGGGTCACTGGGCCATGTGACCCTGGAAGGGTGCACATTCCAGAGATCCCTCTCTGACATCTGCCTCTTGACTCTTCCATGAGCTAAGCAACTTTCCATTGCTGGCTTCTTCTCCCATCATGTGCCACTTGAGCAGAACATAGAGCCTTCCATCTAAGGACTGAGATATTTGAAACTATAAACACCAAATAAACTTATCCTCCTCTAAGTTGTTCTTGAGTAGTACTTTGATTACAGTGATGCAAAAGTTAACTAAATCTCGGAGAAAGAAAAATTACTGTATTTTCCCAACATTTGCAGTATTAGCAGCCATCAGATGTGAAGTTTTGAGAGAATTTTGGTAATTTCCAGATATAGAGGCAGAGAGAGATTGTAAAATTAATAAAACCCCTGTTAATCTTTTATAATGTTGCAGTATGATCCTATTTGTAAGGAATATATTTTGCCCAAAGGAAATCATAAAATAAATGTTTCATCTGATTGTAATAGTTTCCATGACCTGATTAAAGTGTTCTTCAGAATTAGACTATGATTACTCAAGATTTGCTCTAATTTATAGTAAATTTGAATGCACTGTGAATAAAAGAGTCACGAGTCACGTCACATTTGTATCCTTACTAGCTTCATTCTTAGTAAGTAGATAAACATGGATGATATTGGTTGAAAATGGCAGGACAAATCTGGATATCTAGTCATATCTCACGGTTGAAAAGGATGCAGTTTGTTCTTTTCTTTTGCTTGCTTTCTTTTCACATTCAGTGCTGAGGGTTGAACCCACAGCTTCATCTTGCAAAGAATGTGCTCTACCATTGAACTGTACCTCCAGTGCAGTTTTATTGATTTTAGAAGCATCTTTTTAATTTCATGGTAAAGAGTATCATCACTTATTAGTGTTTTAGATGAGGTTTCTGTTTGTTTGATTGTTTTAGAAATTATATTTTAAACTTTATTTTTTTACAAATATTTCTGTCTTCCTATCAAAACTACACTCAGGTTTCATCTCACTATAGTCAGGATAGCCATTATCAAGAACCTGAATAATAATAAATGCTGATAAGGATATAAGGGTAAAGGGTTCATTCTTACATTGCTGGTGGGACTGAATATTAATTAGTACACTCTCTATGAAAAGCAGTGTGGAGATTCCTAAAAAAAAAAAATAGGAGTGGAACTACCATAAGACGCAGCTATCCTATGCCTTGGTAATACCAAGAGAGCTTACCCAAATGAGATTAAATCACCATACTACAGAGATATAGCTACTTCAATGCTTATGGCAGCATAATTCACACTAGCTAAATTATGGAATCAGCTCAGATGCCCATTAATAGATGATGGGACAAAAAAATATATCTTAGTTATACATAATGTAATTTTACTCTACTGTAAAGAAGAATGAAATAATGGCATTTGCTTGTAAATGAATGGAAACAGAGAAAATCTGTCTAAGTCAAAGTAGTGACACAGAAAATCAAGAGTCAAATGTTTTGTCTCATCTGTGGAACCTAGAGGAAAATATAGAAAAAAGGCACTGGGAAAGGGGACAGGATATCATAAAGATACAGAAGAGATTAATGGAGTAGAAGAAGGAGGGTGAGAGGAAGTTAGGAAAGAAATGAAATGGGAAGAAATAGAAATTAATTTAACAAAATCATGTTATAGACATATATAAATACATTAAATGGAATTAAATAAATAAATAAAGGAGTGAAAGGAAGATCAATAGAGTAAAAGAGGAATTAAAGTGAGAGGGAGGAGGAGAGGGAAAGGGGGATAATAGAAATTAAATTCACATTTCTTGTATGTATTGTGTTTTCAAAATGAAACCAAATAATACTTGCTCTAATAAAAAACAATTAAAAGTAGGAAAGAAGTCAGTATGATTTGTCTTTATGGGGTATAAAGATTAAAGATTTATTAGAAAACCAATTATTTCAGAACCCAAATCATTTTTCTTATAACCTTATAGTGATTACAAATAATATTATTAAAACCATCGCATGCAATTTACACATGCAATATAGTCCTTACCAAACCCTCAGTAAAAACAAAAATTGCATTTTATATAAACTATTTCAAATATATGGAAAATAGAAAATGCTTGAAAGCTCAATCCAAGAAGATATCATTTGCATGATTTTCTGATTTGTACATTAGCTGTTCCCTCAAAACTCACGTGTGAGAGAGTGGAGGAATATCCAGTGGTAAAATGAGCAGATTATGAGAGCTATAACCTAATCAGTGGATTAATTCATCATGAGTTAATAATTTGAATGTAATAATGGGTGCTGACTTTAGGCAGGATGTCAGTGAGTGTGTGCTGGGACTTTCCTTCACAAGTAATTTTATGATATCCAAACAAGACACCCACACACATAACTCTTTGCAAGATAGTTTCACTTATAAAAACAGAGACAAATGACTTTAGACAAAGCCTTAGGAAATCGGTTTTACCAATGTTTTCAGGAATTAATGTTACTTAATTAAATAAGTAGGTTTAATTTTATAATTTTTGGATAATTAACATAAATAAATATATTTATAAGTTCACATACTAACAGATTAAAAATAAAACAATACGATATTTTGACAGTAATACAAAATAATTCTCAAATAATAGTAACAATTCTGGATAAATGAAACAATGGTAAAATAAAGTGCAAAGAAATACATTTATTTACTTATTTAGTGAAAATCAACTTTTGAAAAAAAAAAGTATAAACCAGTAAGTTAAATTGATATGAATGCTTATATTAATTGATGGAATGGAAAAACCTCTGGAAACAATGAAACCTGGGAATTCAAATAAAGAGAGATAAGTTGCAATAGGCAAGAAATATTTTAGATTTAATAAATATTCATTGAGAAAAGAAAACAATTAGGTGAGCACAATAATGGAAAAAATAACTCTACCTGGATTAGCACAATAAACATAAATGAAAACTCTTGTAAATGAAAATCTATTAGGATCATCTTTTAATCAGATTGGGAAATTTACCAAAGCAAAACAAGAGGTCCTGTTATTAATACATTGATACAATATTGTAAACAAAGTATAAAAGCAGAGAATAAACTCTATAATTAACAGAATCTTAAGAATTAGAATATACAATTTATTTTAGAAAATTATTAAAATAAAACAAACAACCCTACTAAACTGACAAATGATTTGGTTTAAAAAAGCATAGTAAATAAAAACACTGCATACTCTTCCCCAGAGAAGGATAATGGAAAAGACATGAACAAATGATACTTCATAAAAAGTATTATCTATATCAATAGCCATAAACTTCTGGTAGACAATGTTATGGCATTCACAAAATTTGAACTGTATTTTGTCCCTCTTTTATTTTTGTATAATAATTTCAATTCTAAAAATTTGTATTAAAAGAATACACATATGAAAATACATATATGTATGTATAAATATTCATATATAGAGAGAGCATATCTATGGTAGTTTTGTTTTAAAATATCTGAAAATAGCATTAATTTTTATGAATTATGAGAATAGTTAAAATATTCAATCTAAATGATAGGTAAGTGACAGTGATAGTCAACATCACTTGATATATTGTAGCATCTTCAAGAGACACACACACACACACACACACACACACCTATATATTTATATATAGGTGTGTGTAAAATATATTATATATACACACATATACAATATACAACATTTCAGGAATAAAATCCAGTAAAATATGAAAACAGGTTACCACTGAGAAGTAAGGGTGTTCAGGAATTTAGAAGATTAATTTATACAAGAAATTCCAGTTTCTAATATACCTACTTCTACATTGTTGGAATATTTATAATAAAATAGCATTTATATGCCAATTTTTAATTAATTTATCCCTGCATTAACTACACCATCACTTAACTATATGTTTCAATCTATTAACTATATAACTGTATTAACCCTGTGTTTGGCCAACTTTAATATTAGCCAAGCTTGTAATTGTTTTAGCAGAATTAATATGGGAAGATATCAATGGCCTATTTTGAGGAATATTTTATTTAAATCACATAGAATTGTCATTTATTTTTATGTAAAGATTTACAAGAATGCAATTAATGAGAATGCATGGGAATCCTACTGAGCTTTTCTAGGGAAATTTGTCCTCATTTCAATATCAATAATACTTACGTTTCTCCCTAATAAAATTTCTGTAGATATGGTTACTATATTAGTGTTATATAAATGTTGGAGATATATAGAAGAATTGTGTTTAGATAAGGCCATATTTTAGCATGAATTCTTTTCAGATCCATGAATTTGTATATGAATTTTTATGTAATTACACAGCAATTTATAGACAAACTTGTATTCTACAAGAAAGTAGGAAAAAATCTTTTTTTGTGTGTGTGTCTTTTGCCAAAAGCTTATTATTTTTAATTTATATATATCTAGATATATTTAACAAAAGTGACATTTTGGAATCTATTTTACTTTTACTTTTTTGTAGTTTGTTCCCCCTACCTCAACAAAGGAAAACAATATCAATTCTTTTCAAACATATAAAATGAAAAAATTTTGAAAAGTATATATAACCTCAACACATAAAGAAACTCATATATAATTACACATCATTTGTCTTGAATTTAGGTAGCATATATTTAATGTTGAATATATGCAACTGCAAACCTACAAGATACCATATAAATATATTCCCATGCAATACATACAGATATACACCAACACGTACATAAACACAGACGAAAGTATGTATTTGAGAAACATCTTTATATTTATGTTTAGAAAATTGCCATCATCTTGCATATAATATTGGGTGCCTAAAGTTATTTGAGTTTGCAATGAACTTTATTTTTGTTTCTGTTTATCAGATATATTTTATGAGATCATTATTGGTGGGTGTATTTCCTCCTACATTACTGCATATTTAAATTAAATTGAAATTTACACAAGTACAAATAATATTATGATGGGAATAATTGTAAATCTCTCATGATGAAATTTTGAACCAAAGCTTTAACTTATTTAGTAATTTAGTAAAGAAAAGGCTGAATAGCCTTCATGCTTTGTTAATTCCTAGGGGTTTTATGTTTTGTGAGACTCATGAATGAATTATGTTTATGGAGTATACACTTACTGGTTGTGGTGGTGTCAAGAAAAGCTCCTGATTGTTTTAATAATAAGAACTCATCAAACTCCGTAATGTGTAGCGATAAAATACCTATCCCTGCCAAGTAATCATCTTAGGTTTTGTAAATAAACATCCCACCCAGAAACTTAGAATAGAATGTATTGACTCCTTTTTACTTAAGTAAAAAAAAAAAAAAAAAAAAAAAAACCAAAACACCTTTTGTTCTAAATTTATTACCAGCATGGTTTAAATGTTCAGAATTAATGAATGTGGAGCAATAATTTCAATGGAAAAACTTCAGCTGTTTCTTTTTTTGGGGTGAAGTTGAAAATCTGTTGGAATTTGAGATTTTCTACCTGAAAAGAACGTGATCATTAACAAGATTTTTATTTATAAACTTACAGAAAATTTATAGAACTTCTTTGTCATAGACTTCTAGGCAAATGTTATTTTTCTAATTTTTATGCTGTATGCAGTAATACTAAACTGTATTTGCTTTCAAAAAATACTAAATTGTTCATGAAATATACTTTCTATCACATGAAAATGTATTTGACTATAAATATAGTGCTTTTTTGGTTGTATTTTTAATTTATTTGTTTTTGGTTGTAGTTGGACACAATTCTGTTCTTTTCTTTAGTTACTTTTATGTGGGGCCGAGGATTGAACCCAGCACCTCCTTCGTTCTACCACTGAGTCACTACCCCAGTCCCTAAAAGGTAGTTTTAATCATGGTATTTGACAGGAATTTTCTCGATGTGTATATTTTGTATTAAAGTTATAATATGTTCTTAAAATAAAATGGAATTTTGCTTGATTTTATAAAATATAGAAATATTTTATGTCCATTTCATTTCGGTTAAAATGTAGTATAAATATGCATATAAAATAACATTTCTTAAAAAGCTTTGATATAAAAATACATCTGGACCTGAGAGTTTTGAATAAGGAATTATGAAAAGCAATTATCTTCAATTTGTTTTTCTTAATTGTTTTTCCTTGATTTGCATCTCCCTCACTCCCTGCTTCTTTCTTTTTTTCCCTTCGTGTCATTTGCCAAAAGCTTATTATTTTTAATTTGTATATATCTAGATATATTTTTTAAAAATAATATTTTTGAATTTATTTGACTTTTATCTTTTTGTAGTTTGTTTCCCTTACCTCAACAAAGGGAAAAAATATCAATTCTTTTCAAACTTATAAAATGAACATGTTTTGTGCAGTAACCACTTTTGTAATACTATCTTAAATTTTCCCTCTGTATTCAATTCCCTTCATTCTTTTTGCATGCCTAATTTCTTACAGTTTGCTATTTTACAATTTAGCATAAACCCATTGGAATGAAAAAATATATAAATGAAAATAAATAGTTTTATATATATTTTGAGAATTTGAAGAAAATTTTGCTCATTTCACCATTTCACATGCCTTACAATGAATTATAATTAGTGCACACAATTTATAATGAATTTTATTTGCAATTTTATTTAAAACCTCATCTTCATAATTTATAAACTGTATGAAGAATAGATCAAAATAAGCCCTCATGCATCCATTAAAACCTTATCTACCTGTCTTCACTGTTTAAGAATCATAATATAGCCTCCTCAGTTATAAACACTCCTCTAAAAATTAGTTTGACTAATGTGCACTTTTATTTTGTTTATAAAATTTTATGTGCACCTGCCATTGAAAAATTTGAATGTTCTGACAATATTTACTGAAACTGGAAATTAAACAAAGTAATAAAAATGATTCCCCAGGGAGATATAGCAAGGCAGAGACCACTAAGTAAACATATTTCATCTGAAATTTAACTAAATCTGTTTAGCTAATTTTGCGCAAATTATCCCATTTAAAATAATGTCTATGAAAAGATATTATAACATTTAACAAAGTAATTATTCAGAGACAAAGATCAACACTTTTGCCTTTTCTTTATCTCTTGGTGTAGGAAACATAGTAATAAATTTCTACAAAGAAAAGAGATACAGAATACTTCCTTCACAAGGGTCCTTTTGGCTATCCTTTGAGACCCACTCACTTCCCTTGTTTTTCCTCTCCTTAATGACAAGTACCCATTTGTCTATTCTGCTTTCTATATTTTTGTCATTTTGGGAATTCTGTTAAAACATAAACATATATATAGTCTTCAGATATTTTAGACTAAATTTTACATCTCACTCTTATTCTCCTATGATCAATCTAAGTTGTTGTAATATAAATAGTTCATTTTTAAATTCGTGAGTAGTATTCCATTGTGTTTCCTTACCATGGATTAGATTGATTCCATTTATCACTTTGTTGATGTATTTTTGTTGTTTTTGGTTTTTGGACATTGCTAATAGAGCTTATATGGACATTTGTGTACAGATTTTCATGAGAACCTAATTTCTTATTTCTCTGTAATAATATTCAAAATTTGTTGTAATTACTGAAGATGAACTATAAATATTATGTGTATAATACTACAATTTTCACCAAGTATAGAGTAATATTCACAGGGAATTTATTCCTAGAGGCCTAGTGATGACTTATATATTAGAGAGTATCAATTCTAATGCATACTATGAGTTTCTGTATATATTTGAACCTCTTATAAAGTTGAATTTATAAATTTGGCACAGGAAGCAATTTATAATTATAACTAATAATAAAATAGACCAGTTATTACAATACACAGTAAAAATAGTTATGTGACTGTGGTCTCTATTTTTCTGTCACCTCTAAATATATTGCACTATACTCACCCTTTTTCTTATGATTATGTGAAATAATATCTAAAGGAAGAAATCGATAAGATTCCATTTAGCATATCTGAATTTCCATCATTTTTATGTTTGCATTTTGAAGCCATTGTTAAGTAAAATAAGAATTATTTAATCACAAGCATTGTAAGGCCACAACAGTAGAACTGATGACTGACAAAACTATTAAACATCTTAGAGATAGATAGTGTATACATTGTGGATATCCTAAACAAAGGAATGGTTTATATCCCATCTGAGGCAGAGTGGAAAAATATGAAATTTAATAATACTACTCAGAAATGTACACAATTTAAACATTCAGAATTACTTTGGTAATTTTTCATTTAATATTTTGACCTCAGTTGGCTGAAACCACAGAAATTGAAATGTAAATAAAGATACCATTGTATACTAAGTAGAATACATGCACATGTTTATCTAAAAGCCTATACAAGAATGTTAATTGCAGTAGTATTCAAAGTAGGCAGAAACTAAAAAACAGCACAAAGTTTTGTTTGTGCTGCAAAATTTATCTTTGCTGAGAGAATTCAGGATAGTTTTATTCATCAAAGACACTGATTACAAAGGAAGGCAAAAACAGTACTTCAGGAACTTTAATGATATTCTGCTTCTTCTTGAGTGTTGTTTGCACTCATTGTCTGATAACTTATGCACCTCTGAAAATTGTACTAAAACCAAGTTTCAGCCCTTTCCTCTGGTGTGTGCTTGCCACCATAAAGTGTTGCTCTCTACATTATCAAGTAATAGCCCCACTTTTCTTTAGCAGTGAGTTATAGGTTTCCTGACACAGATGGCTTTGAGTTCAAATTCCCAGATCATCTTTCACCATTTGCATTTTCTTTCTCCCTCAAGACATTGCCACTTTGTAACATCTCAGTGCCTTAGTCTAGTGCTCATTAAAAAGCCTTCTCTCCAGAGTTTAGGAACATATATCCAAAGGACAACTGCAATTATTGACATGATGTGGCTTCTTTCAGTCTAGATATCTATTGAAGGACAGTGACTGTTGTTTCATCCAGTGTTGCTGGTCCCCTCACAGGTTAGAGGGGTGAGAAGGATTTTTTTCCTAAATGATTTTGGAGACTTCCTTTTCTGGACATTTTCAAGAGGAATTCTGATCCATCTTCTCAGCTCTTATAACACACAAAATTATATACAGTACATTGTCTTTCAAATATTGCCTAGCATATTACCCCATTTATCGGGTAAGAGGCATAATGATATATAGTTTACATGTAGAATCTAGTGATTATATTAAGCCTATGAATTAATGTTCATATTTGTCTCATTTAACAATAGAAGAGATACAAACAATATTAGATCATTCCCCAAAGAATCAATAATGTCCTCACCTCGCTTCTGTTATTTCATTCTGTATCAAAAAGACCAGCTCTTCCCACCTGCAGTGCCATTTGGTCATGGTTAGTTCTTGTCAGATTGCCCTTCTCGTCTTACTCAGGGATTGCAATGATGAGGTAAAGGGGGAATGTCAATAAGATTCATAGCAATCTCATGGAAGAATATCAGAAAAGCAATTGAAATGCTCAAGTGTCTTTCTAAATTCTAGAGCATCTTGGAGGTGGCTGTACGTTAGAAAGGACAATCCACAATTTCCAAGTGCCTGGGCACTTTTTTAGCTACCATTGTAATTATTCGGTTGATGCAGGTATACCTGGAAATTTCCAATAATTTCTCACAAAGGTTCAAACATAATTTTTTTCTGCCAAACAGTCTATGCTAATGATATAGAGTAAACTTACCAAGGATATGTGGGCATTCCCTGCTCTATAGGCAAAGCAATTTTAAAAATACAGCAATAGTTTCTTAGGCCTCAGGAAGTAATAATAATAAAAAATGATAAATAATAACAACACTAATAGTAATATAGTAATAAGGAGAAAGAGAATGAAAGAAATAATTCTTTGTGTTTTGCACACTTTTAAGCACTTTATATTATTTTTTTTATCTCATGGCATTCTGTATAATAGCATATGAGAGGAGAACTTTTCACATTCATTTTGAATGGATCAAGTACTGGAATGTTAAGGAAGATCAGTTATTTGATATGGGACCCATATGTATTGATGGAATAGAACCTCTGAAATAGTCAAATAAGCATTTTCTCCTTTTAATTGAATACCCACTGTGTTTTGTTACAGTACAGAAAACTGCCTAACATAAAAATGTTCAAAGTGGCAAGCACCATCTTATGATACTATGCATCAAGAAGGTAAAGGTAGTAAGAGGCAGGCTACTTGGGTTGCCTTGAGGGAAATGCTAACATTATCCCAGTTATAACAGAGAAAGGAGCACCATATTATTCATTATGAAAAGATGGCATTTAGGACACCATTACAAATAGCTGTATTTCAACTTTAGCTAATGCAGCCACACTTTAGAGAAACTATATAAATTCTGCTTAGTTAGCACTGTTTGGGATAGATAGACAAATAAATACATTTTCTTTTAACTTTTTTTTAAGGGTCTTACTATGTTGCCAGGGCTGGTGATGAACTTGTAAAATAAACACATTTTAACATTGGCCTGTATATTGTTGTCTTAATGGAAAGAAAAAGAAATTTAAATACTCTGTCAAGATGAAACCAATAAGATTTGCTGACATGATGAGAGAGAAGGAAAATTAATGAAGAGTCCACAATCTTGAAATTGTTGATTGGGTGAGTGATGATACCATTAAGTAAAACAGGAAGCATGAAAGTGGATCAGGACTATTGGAAGGAAGATGATGACTTCAGTTTTTGTTGAATTAAATTGAATCGCTGATGAAACATTTAAAATTGTCTGCCCCATGTAGGGGAAATTGTCTGTTCAGAAAGTGAAACAGATTCTTTATGAGCATAATACCTTTTCTTCCAAAATTTTTTAAGCCATTAGGGAAAATTATGCATATAAAATAAAGTCATAATGCAGTATTTAGGATTCCCATTTGTTATGGATGATGATTTTTTTGGTTTTGTTTTGTTTTTGTTTTTCATTTACCACATATGGAAAATATCCTTGAAGAGGGAAATGACATTTTTATATATTCTGTACATTTTCTAGCTTAACCATTATAAACCAAGTGTCAGAGTGACTGCATGACAGGCTTTCATATTGCATCATTATCTAGAGATGGCTCAGTCCTCTATACCTCAGCCTCATCTGCTTACTCATTATAAATAAAAATGTGAATGAAGCATAAATTCCATATTTTCTCCCCTTTGATTCTTAATTCTCATGAACTGTTTGGGAACTTTTTACAAACTAAAATCCTCATAAATTTGTATCAAAAATTTAGAAAGCATTTAAGTTAATTTGTGTTTTGAGTTATAAAAATAGCTTTTTTTCATTTTTAATTCTGATTTTATGTGACAGAATATGTGAAAATAAATTTCATCATGACTTCTTTTTATATTAATGGCTTAGAAAATTTTCACTACTAAAAAGTAGAAAATGAGCACCTGTATTTTTTCTTTTTTTTTCTTTTGAAGTACTTTTATTTTTTTATTTTTTTTATTGGTTGTTCAAAACATTACAAAGCTCATGACATATCATCGTTCATACATTTGATTCAAGTGGGTTATGAACTCCTACCTTTACCCCAAATACAAATTGCAGAATCACATCGGTTACACATTCACATTTTTACATAATGCCATATTAGTGACTGTTGTATTCTGCTACCTTTCCTATCCTTTACTATCCCCCCTCCCCTCACCTCCCATCTTCCTCTCTACCTCATCTGCTGTTGTTCAGTTCTCTCCCTTGTTTTTCCCCCGATTTCCCCTCACAACCTCTTATATGTAATTTTGTATAACATTGAGGGTCTCCTTCCATTTCCATACAATTTCCCTTCTCTCTCCCTTTCCCTCCCACTACTCATCTCTGTTTAATATTAATCTTTTCCTCATGCTCTTCCTCCCTGCTCTGTTCTTACTTGCTTTTCTTATATCAAAGAAGACATTTGGCATTTGTTTTTTAAGGATTGGCTAGCTTCACTTAGCATAATCTGCTCTAATGCCATCCATTTCCCTGCAAATTCCATGATTTTGTCATTTTTTAGTGCTGCATAATACTCCATTGTGTATAAATGCCACATTTTTTTATCCATTCATCTATTGAAGGGCATCTAGGTTGGTTGCACAGTCTAGCTATTGTGAATTGTGCTGCTATGATCATTGATGTGGTAGTATCCCTATAGTATGCTCTTTTAAGGTCCTCAGGGAATAGTCTAAGAAGGGCGATATCTGGGTCAAATGGTGGTTCCATTCTCAGCTTTCCCAGGAATCTCCATACTTCTTTCCAAATTGGCAGTACCAATTTGCAGTCCCACCAGCAATGTACAAGTGTACCCTTTTCCCCACATCCTCTTGTGGATTGGTCTCTGTGTCCTCTATTCTGTACCATTGGTCCACCTGCCTGTTTTGGTACCAGTACCATGCTGTTTTTGTTACTATTGCTTTGTAGTACAATTTGAAATCTGGTATTGCTATACCTCCAGATTCACACTTCCTCCTAAGAATTGCTTTTGCTATTCTGGGTCTTTTGTTTTTCCATATGAATTTCATGACTACTTTATCTATTTCTACAAGAAATGCCGTTAGGATTTTGATTGGCATCGCATTAAACCTGTAGAGAACTTTGGGTAATATCGCCATTTTGATGATGTTAGTTCTGCCTATCCATGAACAGGGTGTATTTTACAATCTTCTAAGATCTTCTTCTATCTCTCTCTTTAGGGTTCTGTAGTTTTCATTGTATAAATCTTTCACCTCTTTTGTTAGGTTGATTCCCAAGTATTTTATTTTTTTGGAGGATATTGTGAATGGATTGGTATTCCTCATTTCCATTTCAGAAGTTTTGTTGCTGATATAGAGGAATGCCTTTGAATTATTCATGTTGATTTTATATCCTGCCACTTTGCTGAATTCATTTATTAACTCTAGCAGTTTCTTTGTAGAGCCTTTTGGGTCTGTTAGATATATTATCATATCATCCGCAAATAGTGATAATTTAAGTTCTTCCTTTCCTATTTTTATGCCTTTAATTTCTTTTGTCTTTCTAATTGCTCTGGCTAGTATTTCAAGAACTAAATTAAATAGAAGTGGTGAGAGAGGGCATCCCTGTTTTGTTCCAGATTTTTGAGGGAATGCCTTCAGTTTTTCTCGTTTAGGATGATGCTAGCCTGAGGTTTAGCATATATAGCTTTTACAATGTTGAGGTAAGTTCCTGTTATCCCTAGTTTTTCTAGTGTTTTGAACATAAAGGGATGCTGTACTTTGTCGAATGCTTTTTCTGCATCTATCGAGCTGATAATATGGTTCTTATCTTTAAGTCTATGGATGTGGTGAATAACATTTATTGATTTCCATATATTGAACCAGCCTTGCATCCCAGGGATGAATCCTACATGACGATGGTGCACAAGTTTTTTGATATGCTTTTGTATTCGATTCGCCAGGATTTTATTGAGAATTTTTGCATCCAAGTTCATTAGAGATATTGGTCTGTAGTTTTCTTTCTTTAAAGTGTCTTTCTCTGCTTTTGGGATCAGGGAGATGTTGGCCTCATAGAATCAATTTGGAAGAGCTCCTTCTTTTTCTGTTTCTTGAAATAGCTTGAAAAGTATTGGTATTAATTCTTCTTTGAAGGTTTTGTAAAATTCTGCTGTATACCCATCTGGTCCAGGGCTTTTCTTGGTTGGTAGTCTTTTGATGGCTTCTTCTATTTCTTCCTTTGTTATTGGTCTGTTTAAATTGTGTGTGTCATCCTGACTCAATCTGGCAGATCATATGACTTAAGAAATTTATCGATATCTTCACTATCTTCTATTTTATTGGAATATAGGGTTTCAAAATACTTTCTAATTATCTTCTGTATTTCTGTAGTGTCTGTTGTGATATTGCCTTTTTCATCCCATATGTTAGTAATTTGAGTTCTCTCTCTTCTTCTCTTCGTTAGCATGGCTAAGGGTCTGTTGATCTTATTTATTTTTTCAAAGAACCAACTTTTAGTTTTATCAATTTTTTCAATTTTTTTGTTTGTTTGTTTTAATTTCATTGATTTCTGCTCTGATTTTAATTATTTCTTGTCTTCTACTACATTTTCTGTTGTTTTGCTCTTTCTTTTCTAGGGTTTTGAGATGAAGTATGAGTTCATTTATTTGTTGGTTTTTTCTTTTTTTGAGGAATGAACTCCAGGAAATGAATTTCCCTCTTCAAACTGCTTTCATTGTGTCCCATAGATTCCGGTATGTTGTGTCTCTATTGTCGTTTATCTCTAAGAATTTTTTGATTTCCTCCTTTATGTCTTCTATAACCCATTAATCATTCAGTAACATATTGTTCATTTTTCATGTGATGCAGGATTTTTCCTTCCTTTTTTTATCATTGATTTCCAGGTTCATTCCATCATAATCAGATAAGGTGCATGGTATTATCTCCACACCTTTATACTTACTAAGAGTTGCCCTATGGCATAGTATATGGTCTATCTTTTAGTAAGATCCATGTGCTGCTGAGAAGAACGTGTATCCACTTGATGATGGTTGATATATTCTATATATGTCGGTTAAGTCTAGGTTATTGATTGTGTTATTGAGTTCTATAGTTTCTTTATTCAGCTTTTGTCTGGAGGATCTCTCTAATGGAGAGAGCGGTGTGTTGAAGTCACCCATAATTATTTTGTTGTGGTCTATTTGACTCTTGAACTTGAGGAGAGTTTGTTTTATGTATGTTGCAGCCCATAACTTGGTGCATACATATTGATAATTTTTATGTCTTATTGGTGGATGGTTCCTTTTCACAGTATATAATGTCCTTCTTTTTCCATTTTGATTACCTTAGGTATGAAGTTGATTTTATTCAATATGAGTATGGCCACTCCTGCTTGCTTTCGAGGGCCATGTGAGTGGTATGATTTTTTCCAACCTTTCACCTTCAGCCTGTGTATGTCTTTTCCTATAATATGAGTCTCCAGAAGGCAGCATATTGTTGAATCTGTTTTTTTTTAATCCAGGTTACTAGCCTATGTCTCTTGATTGGTGAATTTAAGCCATTAACATTTAAGGTTACTATTGAAATATGGTTTGTACATCCAGTCATGTTTATTTATTTATTTATTTTAGTTTCGCTATTTTATCCTCTTTGGTTATTTTTCTTCCCCTTTACTGAGATACCTCCCACTGTTAGTTTTGGGTGCTATTTTTCAATTCCTCTTCTTGTAGTATTTTGCTCAAAATGCCTTGCAGTGCTGGTTTTCTGGCTGCAAATTCTTTTAACTTTTGTTTATCATGAAATATTTTAATTTCATTGTCAAATCTGAAGGTTAATTTTGCAGGATACAGTATTCTTGGTTGTAATCTATTATTTTTCAGCGTTTGAAATACGTTGTTCCAGGATGTTCTCGCTTTCAACATCTGTGATGAAAAATCAACTGTTAACCTAATTGGTTTACCCCTGAATATAATCTGCCTCCTTTCTCTCATAGCTTTTAATATTCTCTCCTTGTTCTGTATGTTGGATATCTTCATAATTATGTGTCTTGCAGTTGGTCTATTATGGTTTTGAATGTTTGGGGTCCTGTAGGAATCCAGGATTTGGCAATTTATTCCATCTTTCATATCTGAAAAGTTTTCTAGAATTATTTCATTTAATAGGTTGTCCATTCCTTTGGTTTGATTCTCTATGCCTTCTTCTATCCCGATGACTCTCAAATTTGGTTTTTTTAATGGCATCCCATATCTCTTGAATAGATTGCTCATGGGATTAAAGCATCTTTTCTGTGTTGACTATATTCTTTTCAAGTTCATAAACTTTGTCTTCATTATCTGATGTTCTGACTTCTACTTGATCTAGTCTATTTGTAATAATCTCGTTTGAGTTTTTTATTTGGTTTATAGTTTCCTGCCTTTCTAGGATTGCTGTTTGATTGTTTTTAAGATCTCTATCTCCTGTTAAAGCTCGTTCTTTGCCATTTGAATTTGTTTGTTTAATTCATTTTCAAAATATACTTTTATTGCTTGGACTTGCTGTCTCATGTCTTCTCCAATATTCCTTTCCATCTGAGTTAGGTATGCCTTCGGTTCTTTCTCTGTCCATTTTTCTGATGCCTCTAGGTCCTCCTGTAGATTTAAGTTGTCCTGCAATTTTTGTACTCCTTTTTTCCCTTGTTTTTTCATGTTGTCCACGGTACTTTCCAGCTCTGTTTTACTGCTGTGTTTCTGCTTTCTCCTATAAATTTGTTTTGGTTTTGTATATCTCTGTTTTTTCTCCTTTGTAGTGGGAGACTATGCCTAGAAATGTTGGGCTTTATTTTACTTTAAAGCTGATTCATTCAATTCATAAAAGGCTTCTGGAATCTGTATGCATATAGTGATTTGTTGTCTGTTCTTAGGATTTTATGTTTAGGTTAGGTGCTATGATGGTATGAGGGTTAGTATGTCTTAGCTACTTTAGAAGATTGTTCTACTGAAGGCGGATACTAACAGGTGATTGGATCAGGGTGTTGGTAGTAGCTAGGTATTTAGGAGCCCTATAGACAGCCTCAAAACATTCACCTATTTGCATTTAGACAATTACATGTAATGAAAGACATAATGCTTGGGATGAAAGTTGAGGGGATTGGGGAAGGAAGGTGCTCTTAAAAAGTAAGAAGGAGAGAGAGATAGATAGATTAGAGGAGAATGGAAAGAACAATAAAACTTGAAACAGGAAAGAAAGAAAGAAGGAAAAGAGAGAAATGAACAAAGAGAGAGAGAAAAAAAAAGAAAAAAATATTAAAGTCTTAGAGATCCATTTTCTTCTCTTCCAGTAGGCAGAGCTATGCCCTCTAAGCTGAGCTTCTGCCCTCTATGTGCCGATAGGAATCTCTGTAAGGTGGCTCCTGGGAGTCTCTTAATCCTGTTAGTCCAGAGCTGTTTCACTTCTCTGGGCCCTCCCCCCCTTCCTCCTGCCAGCCAGCCAGCCAGGTCCTGTTCACCGGAGGCGGTTCCCCAAAGATCTGGTTACACTTGCAGCCCCACCATGTGTCCTATTTTCTGAATGACTGAGCACTCTCTCTGTCATTCATCTAAGCCCCAGTGCTGTGGTGCAGTGATCTGGGGACCAACAGTTTAGTTTTTCCGGACCCCTTTGGTGGGCATGTCCCCGGAAACTGGAAGGTAAGACCTTCGGTGTCGCCGCTGGTGGTAAAGGGAGTTGGGGATTGGGAATCCCCTCTGCTTCCCTACAGACATGCCCCCAGAGAGAATCCCGAGGTTTCCTGGCTGCTTGTATCTGGAGGGGGTGGGAGTCCCACACCTGCTAAAGTGGATTCTGCTGGGAAGGAATTCCATCAGACAAATTCCGGTGATGTCACCTCTGTGCTATGGCTTGCCCCAGGCTCCTTGCAGGAATGTCCAAAGGGAGGGGTGGGACTGGTCTGTCTCTGGTTAGTTTCAGTTCCCATTTTGCTACTTCATGAAGGCCTGGATAGAGACCTCTTCCTTGAGTCCCTGTGCCGCTCCTGCTGGGCCGCACCTTGGAGGCTAGCTGCCCTGTCACGGGGGCCACGGGCAGACAGCCGATGGTCACCAAACCCCTTGGGCAGCGGCTGGCGGGTCCCGACCTCTGTGCCACATGGCAGAGATTCACTCATCTGGGGCAAACTGTCCCCTCCCAAAATTCTACCAACTGCAGGCCAGTCTCTCTTCACTGGAATTTCACCAGGAGTCTCTCAGCAGATAGAATCCAAGCATATCAATGCATCTCTCTGACCCCGTTACTGAGGAGGTACTGAAAGCTGCCGCCATGTTGGATCTCTTTGTATTTTTTCTTTATGTCCTTTTTTTATCATTATTTTAAAATTATTTTTTTTATTTCTTACTGTTCTGATTTTTGCCCCAGGTGTAAATAAACAGGTGTGAATCTACTGAGTCTTTGGGTGATTGACCTAGTGATTTTCTGACAGTTCACTGAATATCCAGTAATTACCTTATTCATACTTGAAGATTGCATTATCTCAAATTGCCTGGAATGATAACAATTTACAAAATTTGTTCTGAGAGTTCACCTTCACTGTAAAATGATCCTCTTTCTCCCTAAGCTACATTATCTTGTAAGAAGGAGTCCAGAGAGTCTCCGTCTACTATTTTTCCCACTTCTTTCATTTTTATTCTCTGTGTCCCTTAAGCAGCTCTAAGAAGGTAGATGTGTTTGATGTCCACATTGTTTATCTTACTATTTGTCAGTGTAAAAACACAAAATAAACTAAAGAAGAGGTTTTCAGAGTGTCTCAACAAAGTTACACCTGTCCTTCACAACCAGATTCTTCAAGTTAGCTTTGACTATGAAATAAAAGTTATTAAAGTCAAAATGCTACAAGATTAGTTTTCAACTTCATTCTGCTGAATCTTCAATAACAGAATCGATATTATATATTTCCCTAGAACTAGATAAAAAGGAAAACAAACATTTATAAATGAACTTTGTTTTTGCATTTTTATGTTTACTTGATATTTATTCGTGAGGATCTTACATTGGTTCATTGAAGAAGAAGAAGTTAACTAAATTGGGGGACAATAAGATACACAAATTAGGAACATTAATTATTGTCTGTGATGTAGAAAAAAATGTTTTAAGGTTAATTCAATTCAAAAAGATTAAAGAAATATTCAGAATTTATTTTACTGTTTATTCAGGAATTACAATAATTACATATATGAATAATTTTAACACATAAATTTAATATTTTGATAAGTTTTAATCTAATTGTCTTTTAAACTATAAAAATAAATTAAAGATTGCTTTAATGGTCTTGCATTGTAGAAAATTAGTGGCACATTATTTTTTTATATATAATGAGCATTTAGCTACTTTATTATTGATATATATATATATATATATTATATATAATATATATGTTTAATATATATAATATATATGTATTGCAGTATTTTAAATGAACTCAGTGTCTAACGTATAATGGGCAAGCACTATACCACCACTGAACTACAACCATAGCCCATATTACATATATTATTTAAATTCCTAAGCTGCTATTTTCATTATAAAACATATTTGTATCTGTGGACATAATGTATACTACACTTATTATAATTTTTTTAAAGTTTAAAATAATATGATTTCTCTATGAAAAAGTATTATTCATAATACATTGAAACAACCTCTAAACATTACATGGAAGATACTTTTATAAATCCCAACTTAAATATTAAAACATTAAATCTCAATTTTCTTAAATATTTTTCACTTCAAATATTCTAATTTTTTAATAATTGTTTCATCTTCTTTGTCATTTAATGATGTATATAAAGCAATTTCACATGTTTATATTGTATAATTTTCTATTTATTTTTTCATCTTAGTCAATTCACTTTATTGCTTTCATTTGGGAAAAAATGTAACTTTAATTATTAAAATAAATTGTGATCACAAAATGGTAAAAATAATTGTTCATTTTGAAGAATTAAATTACAATTAGAGAGGAATAAAACTCTAAAAGATAGTTTACAAATGTGAATGTTTACCTGTATACATTAAGATCAGTGACCAAAAGTTTCCATTTCAATAGAAAAATAAGTTCAATGAAGTAATATTACCTTAATTAATCTCTAGAGGACCATAAAGCCAAATTCTAATGAGGACTCAGATATTTGGAAAATGTCAGCCATATTTTATAAAATGAACATTGATTTTTACATATTCCTTTTTTTCCCCTGAAGCTTCTATAAGATACATTTCAAAAAAATAAACGAAAAATCAGAAATTTAAACAAAAGAGAGGAAAGGAAGCTAAAGTAAAAGGAGCAAAGATAAAACTTTTGATATTAGTTATGCAGCCCATCTGGTAAACAGCCATTCTGAATGAGCAATAGAAGAGACTGAAAGAATTTCTGAAATAGACAAGCTTATATAATTATTTATTGAAGAAAATACTCCATTTCTGAGGTAAGTCTGTGTGATGAGATCCTGAGCACAGAAACTAGATAGAATTCCTTCTCTTATACATCACATCTTGCAGTAGTAGCATGAGATAAAGAAATTAATTAATTATTAAAAACAGGTCCAATATCTGATAGGAAAAAGAATTAAAGAAACTAATGTGATAAAAAAATACATAAGCACCAATTTGCGTACATAAATAAAGTTCCCTCTAGGGAGATGGTGTTTATTTTTCATTGTTGTAGGCAGAACCCATGAAGATGCCCATGTCCTAATTTCAATATACAGTACCTGTGAATATGTTATTTTCCATAGCAATGGGGAATTAAGTTTGCAGATTGAATTAAGTTTGCTGATTTTAAAAGAGTGGTATTAATCTGATTTATTGGGTGTGAACCAATGAAATCATTAGTGTCCTTGAAAGTGGAAGGGAGCACAAGAAGAGGAGAATCAGAGAAAAATATATTGACCAGGGGAAAAAAGCTCAGATAAATGCAAGGTTGTTGTTGAAGACAGAGGATGGGGCCTCAGAGCAAAGGAACACAAGCATCTTCTAGGGGCCTGAATAGGCAAGAACACCAATTCACTCTTAGAGCCCACAGAAAGAAGCACAGCTTTGCTGCCACTGATTGGAACCAATGAGACCCATGTTTGACTTCTGACCTACAGGATCATAAGATATTAAATATGTGTTGTTTAATATCACTCTTTGTGATAAATTGTTATAGCAACAAATAAAAAACTAACTACAAATAATAAAAAAGGGATAGTCACTTAAATTTAAATAGAAAGATAAGTCAGTACAAAAAATTAAGATAGGAAAGGCCTTAATATATACAAAACAGTCTGGATCAAATTTGTTTATATATTCTATAAATCTAAAACTGTTTTAAAATAGAAAGTTTTGACTTTTTAGTTGCCAAAAACAATACAACAAAGTTCACTGGAGTTTTTAAAAAATTTGCACTAATAATTCTCTACAGACTTTGTTGTTCTCTAGGCGTCTATGCATATGTATTCATTTATTCAAGGATGTAGGCTTTATGAAAATAGGACATAGATTTTACAAATTTGATTCATCAGGGTTTCTGCAAGATAATATTTTTGAAAACAGATATTTTCCTCCCATTTTGTGATACATGCACTTATGATTCTGTCTTTGACTCATGGATTGGGTTCAAAACATTTTCCTTAAATCAGTGAACAAAGATGTCTGAATACTGCCAGGATTTGTCAGGATGCTCTCATTGCTACTTCTTTCTTCAGTACCAGTATTACATAGCATTACACTAGGCACAAACAAGTTTACTTTGCATATATGGGACATTGAGAGAAGGGAAAAAAAAGGCCTTGGAATGTCATAGGGTGGAAAGATCCGTCACTGTTCATGAAGAACCTCTCTTTGCAGATCAAGGAGTCACTATCACATGGAACCAAGTGTTTGGTTCCATAAATTTGGGCATTTTAAGAGAGTCTTAAAACACATGTGTTCATATAACTCAAGAGCTCACTAACCTTGAAGGACTGTGATAGAGACAAGAATGTGGGAAAAGTTTACCAAAAGATATATATGTTATATTTAGAGTGAAAGTTGGAGATTGTGCTATCAGAGGAAACAAATTAAAACAGACCAGAAGTTGGGGTGGACACAGAACATACAGGGGTGGTCTATTATCTTTTAATGATGAATTACTAATACCTAATTTAAGTACTGTATAAATTCATCACTTTCATCTAAATTTATTTTTATTTCAAATGTATTCACTCTTCAGTTATCTACTTCAAAAAAGTGAAACTTCACCGAATGCATGTAATCAGTATTGCCCAAAAAAAGCACATAAAAAAATATAATATTTCTCTTAATTGTTGTAAGCAAAGTTGTTTTCAAATAATTTGTGGCTGTTTGTACACATACATGAACTAATTGAACAGCATTATCTCCTAATAGCAGCACTTTTCTGTGCAAAAACAAAGATCCCTTTATTATAAAACAGACTTTTCTTTCATCTATGATCTTCCTTGTATCAAACTGGGTCTCACTTCCCATTTTTTGTCCTGACATTTCATTTAATGTTTACTCTTTACTCTTATGCTCCCCATGACATGTCACAAAACTGAGTGATGTTCTTCCCTCCAAACTCAATAGAAAACAATCTAAAGCAAAACAAGACACAGAAAGCAGCTATTATCATCATGCTTGTTTTCTGCCAAATTTCAAGGTCCAACCTATCTTTTACAGGAAAAAAAAATATTCAAAAATCCTCCCATCTCCTTTACAGTTGGATAAGAATTATCATTAGATCATAAAGAGATAGTGCAGATGAGCAGGCATAATGGCTAACACCTAGCTTCCAAGCTTCTGAGACAGTAGGTTTTCTGAGCCCACGAATTGGAGGCCAGTCTGGGCAACATGGTGACACTCTGTATTAGAAAAGTAAAAATAAAAAAATGTGTGTGTGTGTGTGTGTGTGTAGTTTTATGTGTATAACTATGTTATATGTGTAGTTATATGTAGTTATATGTGTGTAGTTATATGTATGTGTGTGTGTAGTTATATATGTATGCATGTATATATAGTCATCTCTGTAACATCTAAAGGAATTGATTGAATTGAAACTAAACATGCCTAATTTTCTATTTGTCTTTCTTGGACAATGTTCAGTTCCAGACTTCCTTAAGGGTTCTTGTAGGCAATTAGACTGCAGGTGGAGAAAGGCTCCCCTTGGTGCTATTGTGTCGCTGTTTTTTTTCTGCTCTGGCAATTGGACTAGGGAGCATGCTGCTCCACAGCAGGTGTGAGTTTTAATGTTCAGTCAGCTAGTGACAGTGGATAGGCCAGCAAACGGAGCCCCTCAGAGGTACACTTAATATGAGACAAGCTGTGGTTTTGAGACCTGTAATTGTTGTAGGTGAGGGACAGGGAAGTCAATTTACAGATCAAAATAAGTTTGAATAGTGAGCTGAGACCTTCCTATTGAAATGTATTTTCACCTTTCCAATTCTGTTTGTGTTTCTAAATTTTACTTATAATCTGGCTCTATTACTTGTAGACTTTTATCTATCACCTTTCTTTCAAGGAATTTAGGATGCCATATCATCAATCATCAAAACAGACTTGAAAGACACAAAAAGTTATTGCCATTTCCCTTTTCAGATACAAAAATATAATAAAGAAAATTGAAGGGGAGGATAAGTAATTTTCTCCCCCATATCACTCCAAGAAGTCATGGGGCAAATCAAGAATGGTCTCAAGATCTCATGACTTATACAAGCAAGGGATGGAACAGTGGAATAACAACATAGAATACAAATAAACTGTCAATAAAATAAAAAAAATTCTCTTGCTCCTCTGCCAGGTACAAAGAGAAGAAAGGGTACTGTTTATTAAATTGTGTCCCTTTTATCATTATACTAAATTTTTTTAAAAAAATAGCAAATGTTAACAATTAGTACTAATTAACAATATATGATTTCTAAATAATTACACATTCAACTATTTATTCTCAATGGTATACTTTTCTCTCAGATATATCTATTCTCTTTCTTATTTTGAATATTCATAATACTATGTCTATAATTCTATAATTTTGATAAAAGTAATTATACAGAAAGCTTTAAATACAGGGAAAAATGGGAAGGTTCAACATGTAAATCTGTAGATATTGTGAATTCTGAAATAAGTTGATTTAATTTTATATTTATCTCTGTGTTTTCTTAAAATTGAAAGTATTTATTTCTGACTTCAAATAAGAGGTTTAGCTCCAGAATGAGTGCTACCCTTATTTAAATGAAAGTGGCCTCATATTCCAAATTTAAAATTGTTTTTTCTCTTTAAACGACAAAAGACTGGAATTATAGGGCAAGTAACTAAACCTGCATCTGGAGGAAGAGGCACTTGTTGGAAGAAACAAGGTTTCATATTTTCTTTCTGAAGGCAAATGCTACACAATCATAATCATAAGGGAAGACATGCTTAACAGATTAAAAAGGCCTAATTTTGCATAGGGTAACAGTGCCAGAATCCTGCATTCTGCAGACATATGGAAGTTGTGTTATAGATCTTTCCTTCATGATTCCTACTTGTTGTTCACAGAAAAGATGCAGAGAGGTTTTTAGCCACATCGAGTGCAATTTAATCAAAATTTGGTTGACTACAAATGGTAAGTTTTAGAGATGGAACAATAAAGACAAAATATATGTTTTTAATTTAAAATTTAATTTATCTAAATGAATGTGGATTTCCTACCATAAATCTTGTAACAATGTACTGTATTTATAGCATATGAAAAAGGAAAAGATTTGACTGTAATGGAACAAAGAATGAGAAACACCAATTAGGAATAAAGGGTCTTAGAATTATTATTCTGCAAAGTCTTATAGTATTATTTAAAGATGGATTTAGATTATTTAAAATATGTGATATAAACTCAAGACAATCATTCAGATCTTGAAAAAGAGTTGTGGATATAAAAAGGAATATATCTGGTGAGCAGTTTTCGAGAAGGCATAATAATCCTAATTATGTATGTAATGTACTTTAGGGCTTTCAAATACATGAATTAAAAACACATTGGATAGTAATGATCATCACATTACACCATAATTAATTATCCCAAAGTACAGGCATGAAGACACAAATTGGTGTGAATATACTATGTATATAACAAGAAATGAAAAATTGTGCTCTCTATATGTAATAAGAATTGTAATGCATTCTGCTGTCATATATATATCCATTTTAAAAATTACATAAAAAACACTTTGGAATGGAGAAACAGGTACATCTACAATTGTAATTGGGGACTTCAATACTCCACTCCCAGAAATTGATAGGCCATGTTGATAAATTAGTAAACAATACCAATGTTACATTCTGCACTGACTAAAAACGTTATTGGATCATATAACACAAGGATGAATTTTTTTTTGAAAAAACTCATTTATTTGATTAGCACACTATAGACATAGAAATGAATGCTCCTCTGATTTATTGAACCATACTATACACTCAGTATTTTCCAGAAGTGCAGATATTACCTACTGAATTAATTTTCAAAGACTTCCTTAGCAAAGTATTAGAAAAGTTGGTAGCTTAAGGAAACAAATCTATTGTCTTCAAATTCTGGAACATCAAAGTTAAAAATCAAAATGTTAGCAGTGTGCTGCTGTAAGTGTACTTTTATTTATGTTTAATGATTTCTTGACCTAGTTTTGGGGTCCTGCTTGGAGATCCATCAGTTGTCCAGGGGAACAGGTACCAGACAGAACTAGAGACAACCAATATTCCCATAGCCATAGGGATCTTGGGAACCCTAGCTATAACCAGGGAGCATAACCTAGCTATGCCTTGACCTTTCAAAAACTGGCCTTTGGGCTCCACCTGACACTCTGTCCTGTGTACAACCCCTGTGTACCCCATCTTGGGAGCTTTCTCTCATGCAGATAGTGGGAGATAGGCTGTTTCCTTTCAATGTAATAAGTTACAAATTAACAGAAGACTGCCTTTCATCTGCTCAAAGTTATTGTTTTGTCTTCTGCTAAAAGAAGAATCTTTAAATCTTATAAAAACAAATGTTCAACCAGAAGATTCCCCAAAATAATTTCTCCATGTTTCTCCATAGCTTGTAGAAGTTGCTAGCAATCATTGGCATTCATTCCTGGATTAGTGACTATACAAATCCAGCCTGAAGCACTTCTGTTGTCACAGATATTCTCCCTGTTTCTGTGTGTCTGTGTCTGGACATGACATTCTCCTCTTCATATTTGTTTGTTTTTCTTCTCATCTAATGGAGACAGTTATATTTGATGAGAGTAAACATTAATTCATTATGATCTTGGTTTGACTTGATTATATCTAAAAGGCTGCACTTCCAAATAAGGTCACATACACAAGTACCAAGAATTAAAACTGTAACATACCTTTGGGGCCAACAATTTAACACATAACTCTTAAATGTGGAAGATGGCAGAATAGAATGACAGATAATACTGGAAGATGTTATTGGGACACTGAATTAATCAGCTCTGGCCATGCCCTCTTCTCAATTTCCAATTTAAAAAATTAAATTTATTTTTATTTTATTTACATTTACATTTTAAAAGTGCTGCTATTTAAAACAAGTCAGATGCAAAGTACTATATATTATATGATTTCATTTGTGTAACATTCTAGGAGAAGAAAAATTATAAACATGAATAAGAGACAAGTGTTTGAGGTGGGATGAGGTAGAGAAAAGTTATTAAAAAGAACCTCATGATGAGAATTTTGGGATGATGGAAGTATCTGTAGGAATTTTCTGAATGGCAATATATGTATGTCAAAAACCCATGTAACTATAATGTCATAAATAGTGAATGCAATGTATTTAGACTAAAAAATTATTAGGAAATATGCAATGGGATGCTAGAATGGAATGAAGATGGTGACAATTTACTCTGTCATACAAATGCATGATGAACCTCATGAGAAGGAGTGGTGGAAAAGGAGCTGATCTAAGAAACTTTGAAAACAGTGTTTTAACTGGATTTTTTAAAGGCTAAAGACAAATGGGAACAGTACAAAATCTCTTGTTGGTAAATTTGTACTTTATTGGGTTACTACTTAGGCATTCTGAAACTTCTGTATGTGTATATCAGGTTGAACAAATTAGTAAATAAATTATAGACAGTGGAAAACAGGCTGTTTACTTCCAGTGAGAGAAATTACAAATAAACAGAAAGAGATGGGCTAGAATGAGCCTTTTGGTCCTGACCTAGCCAAACAAATGAACATTAGCACAAGCATGAGTGTTCACATATGTACACACACACACACACACACACACACACACACACACACACATATATATATATATATATATATATATATATATATATATATATATAGAGAGAGAGAGAGAGAGAGAGAGAGAGAGAGAGAAAGGTAGAAACTGAAATAAATGCAGGTATGGATGCATATAGGTGAGTCAGCGTACCATATGCTTTATAGCTTGGAAAAACAAGTAGTTCCAGAAAAAAATGACACTCTATTAGCCACAAGCATACAGAGCATTAATGTATTCATTTTTAAATATCCTTTTCCAATTAAAAAAACTGGGATCTCTGAAAAACAGTCTGATGATAGAACTGAAGGAAGATAAACTAAACATAAATTACATTTGGAGCATATCATAGTAGCAGATTGGGAGAAAGTGCTTAGACATATAGTTAAGCAAATATATCACCAAAGGTGTGTGTAGGGTGTTTGAAAATCAAAGAAAAGGAAGAAAAAGAGAATGGAACCTAGTCACTCGGAAAGAGTCACCAACCATACAGAGATTCTAATAGCCAAGGCTTGAGCCATCAAATAAAAAAGCCATAATAAAAAATAATAAGATTACTTAGAAAATACTTTTTATATTTTATTTGTATTATAGTTCCTCAAATAAATCTGAGTTTGTATTATAAATAAATGGCTATTTAAATTGATGGGAGCATTTTCTTTTATTTACACAGACTTCTAATAAGGAGAATGAAAACCCACTAGTTCAATATTCAGGAAAAATTACTGAAGGCAAGATCAATGAACAAATGCAAAAGGAGGAGAAATTTCAAGGAAAAACAGGATATTTTCATTGTCAAAATATATATTATTCAAAATATTTGTCAATTTCTGTGATTGTTGGTTATTTCAACATATGTCCCAAACCTCTTTTTTTGGACAATAATTTCTAACTAGTTAAGAAAAGATTGTTAAAACTAGTAACTTTGGAGTGGAGAAACTTGGAAGGCATCTCTCTCATCAATTGTTAAAGTTGACATCACATATAGTAAATCATATTGACTTCAAGTGATCAGGACAGTCATTCCTGTGGCATTCTCCCCAACAGCCAGCCTTGGTCTCAGGAGAAAACATCAGACACATCCAATTTAGGAAGGAATCATTTTATACAAAACCTGTCCTGTAGTCTTCAATAGTGTCAAGATATGGATAAACAAGGAATCTTCAGAAATCATACTATATTGTAAGAAACTAAGGATGTAATGAAGGCTAAACGCAACTTTGTCTTCACATTGGATCCAGGAATAATAGTGGGAAAAAAAAGAATTTCAGTTGGGTAAATCAATGAAATCAAAATTTTCTCTTTTTGGGGGTGGACAGAATGTATAAACATTATTTCTGGGATGGGACTATAGCTCAGGTAGAGTTTTTGACTCACATGCACAAGGCCCTGGGTTCAATACCCAGAACTGCCCCCCACAAAAATATAATTTCTTTGTTTTGATAATTATACATAATTTCATAAACTGGAATACTATCAAGACATAATTTCTAAAAAAAATGAAATTATTGTGGTTTTGCTCTTTTACAGCTTGCTTCTCTGCATTTTGTATGCCATTAAATATTATTCTATAAAATGAATTTTAGAAGCTGAGAATTAACCATCATATGAAGTTAATGCAACGTATTAAACAGCTGTGTTATTCTTTGCACTTATAAATAATTTTGTGGTATAAGGGGGGCCAGGAAAGAATCGAGGTACTTTGGATTAGAGGAGAGGGAGGGGGAGAGGATATGAGGGTTAGAAGAATAGAAGAATGAATAGACATTATGATCTCATGTGCATCTACATCATGCACAATCAGAAGAATGAGAAGCAATATTCATTTATGTATGATGTTAAAATGCACTCTACTGTCATGTATAACTATTTAGAAAAAATTTTAAAATTTAAAAAAGAATTAACTTAAAAAATAATAATTTTGTGAAAATCATGTTGTTCTTATAAATCAGCTCTTGTTTCATCTCCACATTTAAAATATTGTATCATGTTGCTTGGTAATTTCTTAACATTTTGTGTTCCAATCACTAAGAACAAAGAAAAAATGTAAAATGTAAATATTAATAGATTCTAGTACTTAATTCAGCAAGCCAATAAAGGATCCTTGGCTGAACATGATAGAGAAAACCAGATTAAGCAATTAAGCACTTGAATTAAAGCAAAACATACACCTAAAAGTAGCCATTTCATGTTCATAGATCAAAGAAGCACATGTTCTGAGCTTCTCTTAAGGATTACCTTGAAAAAAATAATTTATTAATGAGTGGGGATGCAAATATGTGAACCAAAGGGTTTCCATTTCCATTCTACCTGCAGTTTATGTTATCAAAAATAAGCCATAACAAAAATGTGTATCATGAAGGATCCAAGAAACAAAGAGAAAATTAAAAAAAATATTTGAACTACATGCAGTAAACAATAAAATGGGACTCCAGGAGATATCATTGTCCTGATCCAGGGAACCTCTGAATGTTCTCTTAAACTGCTTCTTTAGAGGGGAATATCTGCAGAGGTAAGTAACTTTAAGAAATTGAGGTGGGACAATTTGCCCAGGTTTATCTGGATTGCGGTTAGGTGACACTTTACACATACTTATAAGAGGAAGACAGAGGGAAAGTTGATACACAGAGAGGGGAAAATGTCATGAAGATGACGAGAGATATCTGAAAATGCTGTCCTTAAAATGTGGATATGCTACAATAACCAGCAGTCACCAAAAATTGGAAAAGGAAAAGAACAGGTTCTCTCTTAGAACTCTGGGTAGGGGCTGCGGGGGTGGGGTGTCATGAAATGGCTGCCCTAAGGACACCACGATTTCAACACAATAATACAGACTTTACTTTTTTGCCACCTGAATTATAAGAAATTAAGTTTCTGCTGCTGAAGCCACCAAATTTTGTGGTGATTCATCACAGTAACCAGAGTGAACTAACTTAGTAACATTTTTTAAGTTAAAATATATTTTAAAAGAGTTAATTAGAATAAACATTGAAAAATGCTTTATTAAAAATTTGCTTTTAGTCATGAACACAATAATTTATTGAATAAAGGAGTCAAGAACTGAAATTTGCTAAAGTAGGTGAAAATAATAGATGATTCTGAATTACAAAAATTGGTATTGACCATTAATTGTTAAATCTAGGAGGTTCGTTATTAAAAACTTTAATGCTCTATTAATAAATAAAATATAGATATATAATTTTAAATATATAATCAGAGAGTGACAATGTTAAATTAACATGTGTGGTTCATGTATTATCTCAAGAAAAGAAATCCAAACAAAACAGAAATATCAGACTGAGAGGAGTGGATAATATAGGGCAGCAATCAAGCAATAAAGCCAAGATAACTTCATTCAGATCATTAAGCAGATAATCAAGTAAATTATATAAAATTTTTCAGAGACTAGAATATATATCAAAACATATTTGTTGTGTGTGTAACTGTATGCTTGTTCAAACTTTTCAGAAATCAAATAGAAAAGGAAATATTCAAGCAGCTTGTACCCATAATGGGTGAGCAAATCACAAATAAAATTTAGTTGAATAGTCTTTGAGCTGTATATTAAAATGATAGCAGTTCTGAACCAAGAGACAATCATTAGAGAAAGGAATAAATCATCTAATATTAGTGTGATGAAATACTGTGTCAGCATGCTCTTGAATATTTCAAGGAGTATTGAAATTATAAAATTGGTCATACCTGCATGAATAGTTCACTTAGGAGTCACTGATGGTAGCTGTTTTAGGATGGTGGTGTTGGGCCCTTCAGGGGTATGAATGGTGGTGTCCTTAGCAAGATCAGCATAAATAAGGGTATAAATAGATTATAGCTTAGGCATCCTTGAAAAGAAAATAAATATTTTGAAAGAATTTATATGAAAAGCCAGTGTGTACATTCTATATTAAGTCCAATAGAAACACTAAGTACAGAAAAAAAAAATATATATATATATCAAAGGCACATTCCAATAATGACATGAGAAGTAAAATGAGGCTATAAATAATACCCCACAACTTATACACACACACACACACACACACACACACACACACACAGACACACACACAATCTTAAATTAGAAAGTCAAAAAACCTGGCTTTCATTTTTAATTTGACACTAAGAGCTAAAGTACAACTTCAGGAAAATAGAAAATAATAGAAAAATAACTACCAAATTCCAAATGCTCATCATTTCTGTTTGAATCTTGCAAAGCATAATGCTCTATCATAATGTATCTGTATTTTTAAAATATCCTCATGAAATACATATAGATTGTTTAATTATTGATGGCATTATTTCTTTTTCTTCTATTGGTTTCTGTTTCACCAGGTTTTAGAGTACATAAGTAATAAGTTAAAACACTTATTAAAAAATAAAAGTTGAAAAATTTTCGTCATTTAACATTTTCCATGTTTTGTATCAATAGTATTTTTCTTTTTTGTTAACAGTACACTTCTATTGCCTGGTAACAAAAAAATACAACTGTATGATTAGTTGCAAAATCTTTTTATAAAAAAATTGAAAAGTAGTTTGTGGGAATAAAATGTATGCAGAGTAAATGCTGTGTAAAATAGCAATAATTTTACCAGAGAGGAAAAACTTGTCTTGTCATATCTGTCCACATTTCATTACACTTTTCTTTATGTACTGTAATTTGAAATTGCTCTTAACTTTTATAAAAATAAGATATTTTAGAAAATAAACACAAAGTCATACTATTCAAGAAAAACAATTATTTCAAGTTGATTTTGAAATATTAATGGGTAGTAACATATTTTAATTTTCTAGAGATAGACATGTCATGATATATATTGAATACAGACACAAATACAAATTTAAAGAATAATCTATACTAGGGTAATGTTAGAAAACCTTGAAATATGGCTGACATATTTTGAATATTTTTCCTTATAAAGTTTCTTATGCTATACTTGAAACAATAAATGTATACTTAATGTAGATATTGTGTTTCAGATAATTTTTTGGCCCTGGGAATTGGCCCTTTTTTACTTTTTATTTTGAGACACTGTCTTTCTAAGATGCTTAGGGACTTGCTAAATTGCTGAGTCTGGCTTTAAACTTGCCATCCTCCTACCTTAGCATCCCAAGCAGATGGGATTACAGATGTATGTCACTGTGACCAGCTCAGGTAAACTTTATATAATAGAGACTAGAAATACAGTACTTTGTTTAGGTATAACTTATTGATTGGTTTGGAAAAACATTATGAAGCAAGATTTATAGTTCAGAATGTATTTTGAGCACAATCAAGAAGTTAGAAAATGTAAAAACAAAAGTACAAAGAAAAAAGTGATGAATATAATAAAAAAAGAATCCTCCCATACAATATATGAATACTATATAACAAAAGGGGGAGGGGAATTCTCAATTAAAAATTTATAAATATGTTAAATAGGCAATTTACACCTAAAGAAAGAGACATAGCCAATGCACATAAGAAAAGGTGAAAACATGCCACCTACAGGCAGAAAAATAAAATTGAAACAAAGAATATGGTTTTACGTCGAACTGTTACCTCAAATTGTGTGGTGCTATAAATGAAAAATGTCTCCCAAAGGCTCACAGGTAGGTTTGGTATTGGGCTTGACAGCATTGGGATGTGGTGGAAACCTTAAGAGGTGAAACTTAGTAGGAGGAAATTAGGTCCCTGTGGGCATGTCCTCAAAGGGGATTCCGAGATCTCACCATTTTGTCTTTCTTACTTCACCAGCTTAGGGAAAAACTGATCTTTTCCCCCATGTGTTACCACTGCCTTGCTGTGTTAGTCATTTTTTCATAACTGTGACCAAAATAACAGACAGGAACAACTTAGAAGAAAGAGAGTCTATTTTGGCTCCTTATGTCAGAGATTAAGTCCATGGTGAACCAACTTCATTGCTTTGGACCAACCATAAGACAGTACATCATGATGGAAGAGCATGGCAGAGGGAAGATGCACTGTCATGTTGGACAGGAAGCAGAGAGAGGAAAGGTGAAAGGGACCACAGAGATGATAAACCCTTCTAGGGCACACCCTCAGGGATGCACTTTCTGTAGTTATTCCCCAACTGTGTATAGTTACCATCCAGTTCATTCAGGCTAGGTTGAGCTGATTAGGTTACCACTCTCACAATCCAATTATTTCACCTCTGAGTATTCCTGCATTAATACAGTAGTTTTGCAGGACAGGTCATTTCCAAACCTAACACTTGCTATGGGTCCAAAGCAAGGTCATGACTGCAACTTTCCAAACTGTGAGTCAAAATAAACATTTACTTTAAATAAATGTAATTTTAATCAGTTTTTTGTTATAGTAACAGAAAGCTGACTAGTATGGCAATTTATGATCCCAATAAAATCTAAATGTAAAAATATATACAAAAAACTCTTACATTAGACTTAGTGGGTCAAAGCACCAGTAAAGAAATGTTCAAGGAAATAATATAAATATATTGAATAAAATCAATGTGACAAATATATATGAAATAAAATATCAAAAGAGAGGGAAAATATTAAAATTTATCAACAAAAGTTGATAAACGACATTGTAATTTGTAGAAAAGCAAAATGTAGAAGCTAATGATTTAAATGGTATTTTTAAAGCACAAAGTTTATTTTACATGTGACCTATGATTACAAATATGTGAAATTGAGTTAAAGGATGCACAGAAAAATCATGAAGGTGAGAAGGAAATGGAGGTGGCTTAAAGTGGATTTCAGAAGTACCTGTACTTCATTATTTCTTATAGTGAAAAGCAATAAATGTATTCAAATGCTAATAAGCATGAATATTCATGAATATAAGGACAGTAGCTTCATTTAATTTTCTATGGTTTTCCACCTTTTTTAAATTTTTTTAATACTGAGATTGAGCCCAGGACTCTACCATTGAAATACACCCTTAACCGACAGCCTTTCTTTTTTTCTTTCTTTCTTTTCTTTTTTTCTTAACAAAGAGTCTGTGGCACAAAGTTTTTAAGGATGGCCTGGAACCACCATCCTCCTGCCTCATCCTCCCAAATTCCTGAGATTTCAGGATGTGCCACTGTGCCAGGCCAGTTTTCCACATTTAAAAATAAAACTAAAATAAAAATTTAAAGTTAAACAATGATACTGAGAATGGAGGTTTTTCTTATAAATAGAAGGAAATAATTTTAAAAAAAACATTTTATAATTTAAACTTTAAGGAAAATGAGCCTAATTCAGGTTATATAAAAAAATACAAAACTTCAGGTTAATAAAAAGTCATAAATACCAATAAAATCACCAATATTTAAAATAGTGTGAACACAGCAAACTTATTTAAAGAAAAGTTAGCAAACTCAGAGAGACTTAAAGTCAATAAATAAATTAAGAATATTTTCTTAAAAGGTCATTTCCCCAAAATACCTGTTCAGGCCCAGGCTACTGATGGCCCTTCCTTAAAATCAACTGTGTCACATATAATAAACTAGTCAGCAAAGTCTTACTCACCATAATCCTGAAGAACAAGCCAGGATACCTAGGTGTGGAGAATTTGGAGATTCAGTTCTGCATACCATGCCTATTTTGTTGGGCAAAGGAGAGTCATCTGATTATAGGTTTTATCTTTGACAGTGTCTCCATAAGTTCTTGATGTACTTAGTTTACAACAATATTAAATAATATTTCTAAATTGATTCAAGCTATCATATTTCATTAGACCTACTATTAATAATGAGGTAATAGAAATAGTTGTAAAAATTTCAGTAGTATATATTATGCTCATCATCTTCTATCATTGGTTTTTAGATTATTTGAGACTTTCTCACCAATGCAAAAGTGAAATATATTAAAGACGTGAAAGCTATCAATATATGTAAAAAGGAGGAAAATACAATTATATGCAATAACATAGGTTTTATTTTGAAAATCAAGAGAATGAATTGAAACAAATATTTAGAAACTAATTTAGAAGCATTTTTTGCAAGAGTTCTATACCACCAATATAGTATACAAACATAAATAATGAGCACTTAAAAGACATAAGGAAAGAAAATGCTTTATTGATAGATACAATAACATAAAATTCAAACTGGGAATATGCTTAAAATTGAAATATAATACTCACTTGAATGTTATAAAATTAAAATAGGTAAATACAGTAAGCAATATAAACCTATTATGACATTCTGTGTGATTTTGTATAAAATATATGTTGTCATATTCATTAAAAGTAATATGTAGGTCATTTCAATATTGATCAAATCTTCTTTATAATATTCTTATATTCTCCATGTTCTCTACAATAAAATCTATTACTCTAAACATCAACTCAAATCATAATATATAGAATAATTTTTAAAAAATAGTAGAGAAACTCTATCATTAATCCAACACTGGATTTCATAGTAATTACTATGTTTTACTCTTTAGAAAGTCAAGTACTTCACTTAGCCTACAAAGAAAGCCATGTAATTATCAAATAGCTATTTTTAAATGCTGGGTAAAACCTTCATTTCCTTCAATTGCAATCACAACCTCTACACTTTTCCACTTCTTGTTGAGAAACTGAAGTAATAATGACCCTGATCACAATCAAGAATTCTTTATGTCTTATTTTTCTGTATTTCTTATTAATCTTAACTCTACTTAGTCCCTGGTCATTGGGGGTTATGCCTTCTACTTTCCCTTTTTCTTTGGGGGGGGTAGGCATGCAAACTATATTATTGCATCCTCTTAGTATATAATGGTACGATTTACATAATATTACATTTTCTTCAAGTGTTTTTCATTTGTAATTTGTCCTAAAAAAATTAGCTTTAATTCTTTACCTTCATTTCTATATCCATCATTACGTTTTTAAAAAAGCAAAATCTGAACATAAGATTAAATACAAAGGTAATTTTTCACTTTAAGAATACCAATAACTTCATTAGTTATCCTGCTCTGGAAAAAATGTGAAATATTACTTTTACATCTTAGTTAAATATCTTTCATTAAGTCAGTGTGCAATTGAAGAAGTCCATACATATCTATAATATCCACATTTAAAGTTTTTATTAAACAATAATGCTCAACAAAGGAATTTCACACTATTGTATAATAAAGGGAGGAGTAAATAAATATACAAATGCAGTCATTAAAATCCAGTGCCTGTTTTTAACATTGTTTTCCTAATTGATAGGCAGAGTGATAGTATGAAAAGGCAAATAGAAGCTGGTGGAAATACTTATTACTCACTGGAGAGATCAAAGACAACATCACTACTTAGAGGGAGCTGTATAGACAAATATTTCCATTTGTATCATGAAAGATACAGAAGTTGAAATGATTTAACCCTTCTGAACTGTGATTTGGAAAAAGCTGGGTTGATATTAAAGGAAACTAGAATAATGCTGCTATCTAATGCTGATACCCTCAGTAGCTTCTGTCCTAATATGTGGTATCTTACTCGATCAAATGAAACCAATCACCATAATGCAGTAAGGAACAATTAGCTTAGAATTTTTTCTATTCTCATAAGATAATAAAGAATAGGGGAGCAGTTAAAATTTGCTCTCTGGTATACCATAACAGAGGGGGATTTTTCTCCTCTTAGTTTCACATAGAACATTATGCTAGCAAGTACCTTGATGAAACCATGTCTGTTGGATCTGGAAGATAGGACATGGCAAACCTAACAGATGCATCTGGGAAAACCTTGCAGATCTGAGGGCAGTAGTTACACTCTGAAACTGTAGAGCGGATTGACAATTCTTTATTTGGATCCTTGGATCTGAGGTGTGTTAGGATATACTCTGTAAAATGACAAACGGTTTACTCTTTCTTTTACAAGGCTTGTGAGAAAAACATGTGATTTTGAAAGCAACAAAATTCACATCTGACTGTGCTACTCAAACACATAGTGAATAACTCAAAATGTTGCCGGTTTTCAAAGAAGTTCAGACAAAAGAAATTTTAACATTCCGTGAAATTTTCACAGTGTTTTAATATCTTTATAAAGGAGATAAAAATGAATTTAAATATAAATCCCATTGCATTGCACAAAATATGCATGTAATCATTTCACCTTCAATAAAGTTTTCATTTGTGATCACCTCATCTCTAAATAAACCTAACAGAAAAGATGCAGGGAAGGGCAGTGACAAGGACTGTAATAATGAGTAATATTTTAGGAGTGGATTCCAAATGAGGAGGAGATTAAAAAGACTAGACTGAATTGCACTGAAAAGACAAAGGGGTAAAGGTCATAAAATACAGGCATATTAAGTCAAGAGTAGAATAATGAAACACAGAGTTCTTCCTTTTTGAACTTTTTTTACAATTCAAGGACAATGTATGAAACCAAAGTGCTTAAAAGTTGAAAATGAAGGTCCTCTTCCAAAGAATAAATTGTCAAAAAAAAAAATAGTTTCGGTGTGTCTGTCAACTCGATTCCTAATTGGAAATCTGAATCTGCTCTGTGCCTCTATTTTGCAGTATTTATTCATATGATAGAATACTGGATATGAAAAGAAATTTAGAGATTGTTGCGGTCTATTTTAAATTGAAGAAAAAGGGAAAAGTTATGCTCAGTTTGTTACACATATGCATTCTTAATTCATTTAGTGGGAACATTCTTTCCAGGGTTCTTATGTTATTTGTCTTTTGAGTACTCTGATTAAATTCAGAATTATTATCATATATTATAATTCACATAGCTTATTTGTCTGCATATACAAAAGCAAATTTATGCACTGTTGATGTGCACTGAACATTGTATATAGATACACATATATATTTTTTCTCTTTTTCTAATTAATATTTTTTTATTTTGTTTGTTTTTATTAGTTGTTCAAAACATTACAAAGCTCTTGACAGCTTGAATCAAATGTATGATACACATATATTTGACGCATTAAAAATTTAACATGTTTTAAGCTTTATGTTTTAATTCATTTCACTATTCACCTTTTCATTTCAAGGTGTTCAGTGAATTAATCACCTAATTGTCATCAACCTACATGCAAAAATTTTTATGTAAATTCATCTATGAATTTACTATCCTTTATACTTCTAATGTGGAGTATCAATAGAAAATATATTGATATCAAAAAATCAAGTGTTTTCTTTTGGAATAAATTGAGCAACTAATGTATAGCAGGTTTACTTAACATTTTCTATATTCATTATTTTTGACATTTTTCACATTTGGTTAATCAATAATGAAATTAAATCATTGATAATGTATCATCAGTTTGATTTTCTTAAATTTATGATTCACACAAAAAAAATTCTATCACTTTGACATAACAAATGAGGAAAATATGTATAGTAAAAATCTCAATATAAGGGAATTATAAAGTGGCTTATATTGAAGTTCAGTTAGTAGTTTCAGAGACATTAAAACCCAGTGTACAAAGTCCTATTAGATGATCTTCCAAAATAGACTTTATATTTATTTTTATTTTAGGCATTTTATCTCCCAACTTATAACAGACCTATGCCATGACCCCCCAAGTTTAGATCACATTTTGCTAAACATTTACTTGACATCTTTCATATACTTCTAGAATGTGACATACCTAACTGTTTATAGCACACATTATAAAAAATAACAGATTCTTATTATCTACTCCTTACTTACTTAACAAGTACATAATTTCAGGATTAATGTTTTTTTAGTTTATTTAACAAAAACCCTGTAGAATATGTGTGTTATGTTTTTAATTGGATTTTCCTTCAAATGTTCATGTGCTGGAAACTTGATTTCCAGTTTGATGGTATTAAGTTGGTAGGACCTTTAAGAGACAGCCTAGTAGAAGGTAATCAGGTCTAGGTATCACTGTCCTTGGAAGGTATTAATGATGGTTTAATGACTTGGCTCTTACAATAGTGAGTTGGTTCCAGTTGTTGGTAAAGATGGTGCCTGGAGAGTTTCTCTTCCGGGAGTGCAAGTCCATGATGCACTGAATGGCACGCCAACCATCACCTCCAATCCCTGTGAATGGCGTGAACTTTGAATGGCGCATATCCAATCCCTTACGTGGCACAAACTCTCAGCCAATGAAGAAGTAACAGCCTACTCGCCTTGCTCCTTGTAATCCTGCATTGAGCCCATAAATATCAACACCCTTTCATGCTCCCTCTCTCTCTCTTCCCCCCACCTCTCTCCTCTTTCTCTCTTTCCCCTCTCCTCTCTTCTTTCTCACTCTCCCCCTCTCCTCTCTCCTCTCCCTCCCTCTCTCCCCCTTTTCCCCTCTGCTCTCTCTCTCCCTCTCTGTCTCCCCCTCTTCCATTCTGCTCTCTCTCTCCCTCTCTCTTTCCCCCTCTTCTCCTTCTCTCTCTCCTTCTCTTCTATAATTGGCGCTATGGTCCTGCTATGAAATCTCAGACAGGTAAACAGTTGTTTTGGTTTGTTGAGTTTATGGAGCTTTTTCCACGGTTCCTACACCAGTGACAAAGGATTGTTATCAAAAAAGTGAACCTGGTCTCTCCCTGGCTTCTTGTTATGTATCTTGTCATTATGATGAATCTACAATGAGGCCCTTATTGGAACGTAGCAGCTGCTGACACCATGTTCTTGAAACCTCCTACCTGTGAGTCACATAAAACTTTCTTCTACACAAAGTATTTTGCCTCAGACATTTTATTATAGCAGCAGAAATTGAACTAAGTACTGGCCGAAAAAGCATTTATTGCATAATAAGAAAGTTAGGAAATCCATGATGAAATGCTATTGGTTTTCATAGCTATTGAATTATTGCATTTCTAGGCAATTGAACTGTGGGAAGTACCTCCCCATATCAAAATGCACACAGTGATAGGGTAGATTGCCTTCTTGATTCCAACTATTTTCTATCATTGTGGATGTATTTTATATACTCCTAATCATTATAATGGCTAATGCAGTAGCCTTGTAAGGCATGTTCTTCTTCACCCACTGAGGTTGGGCTTGATCATATAATTTACTTTTACCAATGAAAATTTAAAAGTACATTATGTCAGTTTCATACAGAAATCATAAGAAACATCACCACTTTTTATCATCTTTCTTGCTATTTTCCCTCTACCATTAGAATGAAGAGTTCAAATAAAGGTTGCTACCCTTGAATTTGGTTCAGGAATGAGAAGATGGTAAAATATATCTGATCAGACATCTAATAGATGAATCCAACAACTGACAAGGTGTATTAAGGACAATAGATATCATACCCTAGAAACCATTTCAAAGAACAATGTCATAATGCTTTCTTCTTGTGTTTTATTTCAGGAGTTTCATGTTATATGCCTGAATTCATGTGCTAGTCAGCTTTTCATCAGCGTGAACAAAATCTCTGTCAAGACAAATTAGGTAGGAAATTTTGTTTCATGGTTTAAGAGGATTCAGTTCATGGTTAGTTGACTCCAAGACAGAAAATTATGGTAGAAGGACATGGTGAAGCAAAATTTTTCAGCTTAAGGCAGCTGAAAAGGGAATAGAGTGAGAGAGGAAGGGGCCAGGGAGAATTTAAAACCTGTCATATCCCCAGTGACCTTTCCCCTCCAAGTAGGTCCCACCCATTGCAGTAGTTCATTCAGCTATTCATGGATCAGTCCATCAAATGGATTAAATCAAGGATGAGGTCAGAATACTCACTACCCAATCATTGCCTCAAAGTCCCACTTTTGCATGTTGCTGCATGCATAAGCTTTTGGGAAACATTGTACATCCAAATCATAATAATCTGGAAATCCATCTTCAAATTTAATTTAATGTACAAGGTAAGGTCATAATCCAACTCCATTCTTCTACATGCAGATATTCAGTTCTCTCAGAGCTATTTATTGAAGAGGCAGTTCTTTCATCATTGTATATTCTTGGCATCCCTTTATTTCTGGGTTCTCTATTTCAGTACCATACTGTGTCTACTACTGTTGCTTTACAATACATTTTAAAGTCAATAAGTGTGATACTTCCAGCATTGTTTTACTTCAAAACTGCTTTGATTATTTGAGGCAACAGGTAACAAAAACAAAATTGGACAAGTGAAACTATATAAAAATAAAATTTTCTGCAGAGCAGAGAAAATAGCAAAATGGAAAAGGAGAAAATATTTGAAAATCATATACCTGATAAATAAGTAATATGCAAAATATGCATGGAAATTCTATAAATAGATAGGGAAAATGATTTATAATTTACCCTGGCTGAATTAAGTAATGGATGCAAAGAAATGCAAATCAAACTATAATTAGATGTCACTCATACCTGTTAGAATAAGTTTAAAAAAAAAGAAAACAAGTGTTGGTGAAGGTGTAGCGAAAAGTAATCCCTTGCACACTATTATTGGGGATATAAATTGGTATAACCACTATGGGAAAGAGTGAGGAGGTGTTATGATTTGGATTTTAAGTTCCCCTGAAGGCCCCTATGCTAAAGGGCTGGTCACCAGCCTGGGGCACTGTTGGGAGTTTTTGGAGGTGGGGCCTATAGGAAGTAGTTGGGTCATTGGGTTCATGACTTTGAGAGAGAGTGGAATCCCAGCCCTCTCTTGTTACTCCTTGCTTCCTCGCTACCATGAGGTGAAGGACTTGCTTTCCTTGTGCTTCCTGCCATACTATTGCCCCAATCCAGGCCTGAGTCAGGAGAGTAAAGTAACTATAGAATGAAACCTCTGAAACCAGAACCAAAATAAATTTTCCTTCTTTGTAAAATTTATATCTCATATATTTTTTATGGCAACAGAAAGCCAGAGCAATGCAGGTTTCCTCAGAAAATTAAGAGAACTCGTTTATGAACCAACAATCCCATTTCTGGGTGTATATCCAAAGGAACTGACTTCTGGATCTTGAGAGGTATCTGCATGTCCATGCTTATTAGCACATAGTCTCAGCAGCCATGATATGGGAAAAACTTAAGTCTTCATTGGCAGACAAAATAGATAAAGAAATGTCTGTGGAAGAATCTATATCTTTGACTCATTGCTGTTGAGTTTGGTCGAGTGAGCTGATCAAGGTAATGAAAAGTGAGTCAAAATGACAGTATGTCAGATATGAAGGGAAACTTTACAACACATTATGTTTTGTCAGTCATCATAATCTGCCATCAGAGGAGCATATTTGAAGTACATGTTGTTCTTTCATCCTTGACACTAAAACAGGAAACACATGAAGCAGAGTGATCAGATTGAGCTCAGCAGAGCAGAAGCAGCCAAAACTGACTTATGGCCACAAAAGTATAAAATGAAAGAACAGCAAAGGTCTGTGGCTCTAAGCTACTAAGATTTGTGTGTGACTTTGTTACCATTGCAAAACTAGATTTTGCAGAGTCTTAATACAATGCATACTCTATTTTCCCTGAATTGGAAGAATAATTACTGAGTAACTGCAGTGTTCTCAGGGCTTACATAAAACTCTGTGGATATAAAGATTTTTAAAGCATTCTTATTTATTCTTTATAATAAAATAGATATTGCTGAGTATACATACATAATAGACTGTGATAAATACTATAATTGGTTTACATGTATAAAGTCAGAGGACCACCTAACTGAACCTAGAATATAAAATTTGAAGAAGTGTTGGCAGAGGAAGAAATAACTAACCAACCTAGATCATGGAAATATGCAAAAGTTCACAGAAAGGACAAATTGAGGTCTTAGAGACCACAGGAAAAAATAAGAGTAAAGAATGGAAGCACACAGAGTTTGTAAAACAGTCATAGAAGCCTGGTTGTTGGGAGGTACTATACAGAAAAGTCATTCAATGCCAAGATAAACTAGGTCTTTCTCATCATATTAATGAACTTGCACATTACCTGGTTGAATGAATGATAGCAGATTGAAAAATGGAGTATTAATTCAGAGCAAAAGAGAAAAGTAGATGTAAAAATGCATTTAAGAAATTGAACTAAGACATAGTCATTGGGCAGTATATATTGAAGTCTTCTGCTTGCTCTACAGGAGAAAGACCAGAGGTAATTTGGTTCCACTCTGATGCTCAAATGCTAGTGTTAGCTAAAGAGGAAAGCTGATGCTGATGACCTTACTTCCCTCACTGATGATAACCTGAGGCCCAGTCATACTTCTCTAACTCTTGCTGAGACATGAAAATTAGAAATCTGCACAAACAAGCCAAGGTCAGTTACAAAGAAATGGAGTGACACGGCATCCTCTTAAAGCCATATGGTTCCCAAGGGACCTTTGTCTATATAAAGAGAATGTAGAAGGTGATTGACAGAGGACACTGTGGGAGGAAAGAAGTTAAAGAAAAAGGTGAAGAAAAGCTTTGGATATTGACATCAATATTATTGTCTCTATATTGTTTTGTCCATGTACCAAATAACTTTGTTCTCTTGATCTCTTCAGACCCCAGGGTTCAATCTAAATTTATTTAACCCAAGCAGGTGATGTGAGAAACAGAACTGTTTTTTTTTTTTTTTTTTTTTTTTTGTCCTGGAACTGTGGAGCTCTAGCCGATGCCTTATACAGCATCAGTCATACGAAAGAAGACATTGTATTTCAAGCTTTCTGTCAAGTTTGAGGAAACGAGTGAGACAGCAAGGATGGGCAAACTATTCTGCTATAGCAGTAAGACCTACAGTTTAACATGAATAAAAAAAAAAAGAAAAAGGAAGTCTGGAGTCATTCTTCAGCCGAGAAATATTTAAAAGTAAAATGCACATATTTTATACCCTATGTCAAATAAAACTCAAAGGAAATGCAAAGTACAACCCCCATTACTTTCTGGGATGAAAAAACATCCAAGAAACTTTCTGGGCAGTGGAAATCCTCCGGGTTCAGCCCTTCATATGCAATCAGCCTTTTCTGGACTCCAGAACTGCTCAAGTGAAGAGGTACATGAGCATTTCCACATTTCTTTCTGCCACCATCAAGGAAAGAAATCCATTTTTATAGAGGGTGACAAATCCAGGTTTATCAATAAAACCATATTAACCACATGGACAGTATAGACATTTTTATAAGAGTGGTTTTATTACTGCTCCAACTTTCAAAAAAAGTACAACAAATAAAAATCATATTTTCACTTTATTTTGTTGTTGTTGTCTAATTTGTTTTTTATGATTTTATTTATTTATTTTGCATTACAATTCTTAATACACCATTGCACAATAATTTATCATATCTCTGATTATATATAAGGTATGTTGACACAAAGGGAGGGAGAAGGATAATAGCATGGATGGTGCAAGGAGACTCTCATCATTATACAAAATACATGTATGAAGATGTGAATATTTTCACTTTTAATAGGAGGAAAAATTAATCCCTGTTTCTTTTCATAGATGTGAAGCAATTATTTAACTTTTCTAAGACTCAGTTGTTTAAAGTAATTACAAAGAGAACGTAAATAGAAATTATTGGAATAAAGAAGAATACAAAAGAGAAGAGGAAGGACTTGAGAATTCACAAAGTCTCAAGGTTCCCTTATGAGAACAAAAACTGGCAGAAGAATTAAAACATAATGAATAGAACCAGGGAAGTATGTAGAGCTTTGATGAAGACACCTAATTCAGTCTAAAAGCGGAAGAAAGTCTGAGTTCTCCCAAAGAGAGTGTTGATAAAGATAGGACAAATCAATATAAGATTTGACATTTGGGGAACAGCAAGTACCTTAAGGGAAAATTTTAACTCAGTAGGTGTGTGAGATCAGTATAAAAGTATTTGCATAGTGTCTGTGTGGAACATGGCATGACCCTGACTCTGGGACTGATATTTGAAATCTGAAAGTATTTGATGAAAGGATACTCAGAAATGATTATTAGAACCTCAAAATAAGAACCAGAGGTAGAAATTAATTGTATTCATCTTACATGTGGGTCCATAGTTGACCTAGGTTTGCATATATAAACAAAACATAGAATTGTTAAAATCATATTTTATTCTCATTAATCTAATGAGAGTAAAGGAATGAAAGGGGAAAGAAAGAATGGGAAAAAAATTGACAAAAGGATGAACAAAGGCCTGCCCTAACTAGTTTTCAGTTTCCTTTTTATTTTTTATTTTTTCTTTTCCTGTGTGCATATCTCATTTTCTGTTTCACATCCAAAGCTCTGTACCTTCTAAACTGGCTTCTTTCTTTGGTTCTTCTGTCAATTACTTTCTATAGCACCTACTTGTTCTCTTACCTTCCACAGTAATATTTATGATTCACGAGTCTGGAGGTTAAGGAAGTAAATGCTTGCCTGCGTGTCATAAATTAATGCTGTCTGTCTCGAATTCATTACCCTCCTTTCACACACTGGAAAGGAATAATACTAATAAAAAAATAGCAGTCAATGTTGGTGTCCTTTGCTGGCAGAGGCTGATGTGTAACAGCAGGTGCTTTAGAAAGAAATGCTGTTAGCACTTGTAAAGGCTGGCCAGCCACAGCTCCCTCCTTTCAGCTTAGGGAAACAACATTGTTTCTTTTGATGTTGGACTGTCAGGAGGTATTTTTACAGAACAGCTCAAGCAAACAAAGTGGCACAAGATGAAAATGATTTCAGAATCCCGACTTGACATAGAAACTGAGAATATCATTGCTGGTTAATGATTGTGAGAAGGATATTTTATCCAAAAATTCTCTTTGTATATCTGTCTTTAATCTTTTTATTTTTTAATCTTTAATTGACATTTTTATATGTTACATTGTGAAAAGGGTCTTTTTAATGTTCTGCCTCTGATAATATGCCCTAATCATAAACATCTCTGACCTCAGTTGATGCTATTTGTTACAGGTATCATTGAATATATTTACATGGTCCCAAAGCTATGAATATAATGTACCAATCAAAGCATTTCTGGGAACATTATAATGAATATCTAGAATTAAATGATGGCTGGATTTAATCAGAGAGTCATTAAATCATTAATGTCATTTGGAAAACCATTTTATTTAAAGTGTTGTAATAACTTACATTTCTCCAGATCATAGTAGATTTCAAAGTGTTCTTTATTTGAGTTATTTCATTTGATTTTCAAAACAGCTAAAAAGAAATGTATGTCAATCCAGTTTTCCCTACAAACAAACAGGATCAGTGAGGCTAAGAGTCACACACCCAGCAGGGAGCAGAGTCAACAACAGAATCATCCTCTCTCAGTCCAGCCCTGAAACAACAATTTTCTATTCATCAATGTGCCTAAGTGTTTTGAGATATTTCCGCAAAATTTCAAAATTATTTGTAGGAGGTGAAGGCAGCAGTTGATAGCTGTTTTATGCATAGACTTCCTCTTATCTGCACTCATCTTTATATCCTCCTTCCTGAGTTGAAAGCCCTTAACCGCTTCATGTATTCACCATAGCACCACCAGCTCAGGAGAACTCCCTAAGGCATGAAAGTTGTCAAATAAAATGTGTTCTAATAATCTAGATGTATGGTCCTATAAAAAAAGTAGGATTTTTTGAAAACCATTGCTTTCTGAGAAACACTAAAATGATATAAATCTCCGGGAAATATTGAATCAATGTTCATTCCCTCTAATTCCCATACCTTTCTTTCCCACTTTCCCAACCCATCAACATCTACTGATGGTAGCAGAAAATGAAAGAAAACATGCCCAGCCATCACTTGGGACAGCCTTTCTGTTTTCTGAAAGTCATTAACTTAGTATTCTTAGCTTCCTGAATTTAAAAAGTACTTTTTAATAAAAAGTAAATTTAAAGAATAGATGGGATAACAAGAGAAATAGTGTCTTGAAATCACTATCTGAAATTGTGGAAAAAAAACAGTTGAAAAATATCATTCATTAGGGCTCTCCACCCACTTTCTTTTGTGTGTGTGTGATACTGTGGATTGAACCCAGGGTGAACTACCAGTGCCCTATTTCCCCATCCTCTCCTGCCCATTTTTCTTTCCTGACAGAATCTCACTGCTTTGCCATGCCTGGTCTCAAATTTGTGATCCTCCCGCCTCAGTCTCCTGAGTAGTTGGGATTATAGGTGTGCACTACCGCATTCATCTGAGGTTGTCTTTTTTAGGCCTAACAACATATTTTTTTTTCCTTACTCGCATTGATACAGAGAAAATACTGTCTACACATGCTGCCTTTTTTTCTTCTTTTTCTGTTTAATTTTATTTCATTTTTTTTAAATTTTGCAATAACTTCTTTCTCCCTGATAATCAATTATATAGGGCAATGGGTCTGAATTATTCTTCACTGCATCCTCCCCTCCCACTGTCTCTTTCTACATCCATGATGAGTGTTTCTACTTTCTACTCTCATAATGAGAGTTCCAATTGCCAAGCACAAAGGATATTTTTTTTTCATTCTGCCTTCTTCAATGTCTCTGCATCTCATCCCTTCTGTTTATCTTTACCTCTACTGCATGAGAATAAACTCTCCTGGTTTTTTGTTGGTTTGAATAAACTTTTCTAACTATTTAAGGACTGGTTTTATGGATTGGAAAACTTGTGACAAACTATATATTTTGCTATACAAACTATATATTTTGCTATACAAACTATATATTTTGTTATTAAGAAAGTGTGTCTTTGTTCTAAAAATTTTGTCCATATTCTATTGAAGAGGAAACTGAGCCTCAGAGAAATCAGTTTGTCTGGTGTCATGGAGGTAGCTGAAAAATATCATTCTTGATTGAAGAAAATGAAACTCCAACCCAAATTGGCTGTCTGATCTCAAGTGCTCTATTTATAGTCTCAACCACTGGATGGTATTGCCCTTACTCCTCTGAACACTTCTTTTCCTCTAAATGGATGCTTTCTTCTTTGTGAATTTTAATTTGCTTTATCTTCAGTTTTGTTATGATAACAATGTTTTATGTACTATCCCCATTTTCATGATCTCTCACATTTATGGTGAACACCTCGTGAAGTTTGGTGACTCCTGTGAAGCCTGTGTTGCTTTCTCTGAGAACTGTCCATCACTGGAGGTCCTTGCTGAGGGAGTGACCATGGCTTCCATCTAAGTACAAAAGACTTTTTCTTCTAATTTGCTAGGAGATGAAGAGTTGGCTTAGTCCTTGCAATGTTTTATTTTCCAAAAATAATTTTCTATGACATAAATTATTCAGACATAAGAGTAAGATCAGCCCATGAGCCCAGGTTTTATCAAAGAGATAACGTAACCCCAATCCCTGAGTTACCCAGTCCTGCTTCAGGTCATTTAGTAAAGTTAGGTGATATATAATCCTTGACTACTGAGACATACACCTATGAATTATCTTGCCATCTTTCAGCTGGCTTTAGTGGTCTTTGTCCTTTGAGGGAAAGTGTGGCTGCAAGAGAGAGAATTTAGTTGCAAGTATCAAACACTTGAAAGTGAGAAAACATGGAGTGTAGAGAGGTTTCCCCATTCCTGGGCTGTAAACCTGCCACCACAAAATAACAGAGTACAAATCAAAGAATTAACCTGTCTCCTGAAATTTTTAGGAGCCTGGACCTTGTGTCACATGAAGTTGATGCTTTAGGGGAAACGAATACAACTGTAGTTGAACAATAAAAATAGAGAAAAAAATCTAGTCTCAGGTTGCTAAGCTTAGAACAAAAGTCAAAATGTGTGCTTTATACATGCTGGAAAATACACTAGGACTGAAGTGATTCTTTGTCAAAAATCGATCATTTTTCATTCTAAACTATGAAATATACTATTGCTTGACCTACATTTTTAAGGTCCACTAATAAATATTCATAACAACTTGTCATCACCTAATGTAAATTGACTTATTTTTGTAGTCTATTGTCAAATAGCATCATCCTGACAATTAAAATGGAGACATAGAAGAGACCTGTGGGAACTATAGAACCCAAACGACCTGGATTCTGTGCAACCTGAGCAGAAGCTTTCTGTGTCTGAGAAGCTTCATTAGTGCTAAGCACCAGGGGAGATAAGGATATAAGTGCAAAGATTTCATGGAAAGAAAAGTCCCTGCATTTCCAGGTTTAAAGAACGCTGTATACCACCAGTGCCCTCACGCTAAAAGAGGTGTGTTGCTAAGTGATGAAACTTTACATTTTGCTTATTCTAGAACAGTTACTTGCAAATCTCCGAGTTAGAGACTGAATCATTGAGAGACCTAACCAGAAAAACATCTGGAGTTGGTAAAGTCCATGGGGAATTCATATCCAAAAGGGGAAACAGCCAAAACACACCACAAGTACATTCACTTGTACACACTCTCTCTCACACACACACACACTCGCATGCACATGGATTTGTGCTTGAATTAAACTAAACAAAGCAGAGCATCTCTTCTCACTCCTGAAGCAAAGAGTTCTGAAGAGGATTGTAATGAAGTGGGCATTCATAACTGCACATCCTTTCTCTAGCACTTCCCTCCGGAGGAGCTCTGAGGCACCAGTGTCAGGAGAACCTGTCTCATAAACATCTCATGAAGCAGCCAAATTAGGTAAACAGGAACAGGCTTCTTAGCAGTACACAGAAAATTGTCTGAATTGAGACACAGGCCAGTTACTGCCACCAGTGATATCTCCCTGACAGCCAACTTCTACTTCTATGACTTTGAGAAAATCTGTGATTCACATCTCTCACCTTTAAAATAATGATATGAACACTACCTCACATATGAGGTATTTGTAAAGGCTAACTGAGTTAACCCATGTTTGGTTCTCTGAAGAATCCCAGTGGCACTGTAAGCACATGCAGGAAGTCAGCTTTTACAGACTCTCTTACAGATGAGGAAACAAGGCACTGAAGTGTGAAATAGCATGCACACAGTTCTACCTCTAGTGAGTGGGGAAGTTGAAAATAATAAATAGGCAATCTAACTCCAGAAATTCTTTTCTTGGAAGCTTTTCATAACCATGTATTTGTATCATTTCTTTGTCCCAAACTATCAGATGATTTTTGGTTTGTTTGTTTTTGCAGTGAAACTTGGAGAATGACAAGAAATAAGACTTGATCTGTCTTGAGGACAAATACAGAAAAAAGTGACACTGGAGACAATGCCACTTTGTAACTGGGGTGCAATCCATGGTAAGGCAGTATATTACCTTCCACTGAAGACAGAGTGAGTGCATTGTAGCTGAAATTGTAACTGAGTGGTATGAGGAGGCAAATTTAAATTTTAATCATGGGGAAAATATTGTCTAGACAAAGAGTATTATATACTAGAAACATGTGGAGATGTCTGCCTAGCCAGACATACTTATTTAAAAAGGGATGGATATAAATGATTGGAGAAATATGACACAAAAGCACAATAAATAAAACTATACACATTCAGAAATAAATGAAAGGATCTGTGTTGTATCCCTTGAAGAAAGTAAGATTAATGTAAACAATTTTCAGTTGTGAAGCTGCCTATATTTCTTGTTCTTGAGAGACATTTTTATTCCCTTATTTTGTCTAAAGAATATCTTGCTTGACTTATTTAATCTAGGTCTTTGCCCTGCCCTTATTCTCCCAAATCACCATTTTAGAAAAATCTCAGGCTCTTCATGAGGTACCAAATTTACCCCACTTGCTTCCTTATTTCCTGATTCCATTTGTGTGCACATGGGTGATTTTAACTCAGTATCAACCACCCTGAATGCTTCAGAGTTGATCTAAGAGTTAAAATCACAGGTTCAATATTAGACTGCATGGCTTGCATACTGGTCTTGCAGATTCATAATTGTGTGACTTTCGCAAGTTTCTTAATGACTCTATGCCTCAGTCCCATAACTCAAAAATTCAGACTATTTTCAGAACTATGTTCTTTTATTAGGAAGAGTATTTGTAGGACAGTGATATAGTACATGGTAGAGGCAGAACAAATGTCAGCTATTAGCTGTGATTTATCCTTTTCTTGTATTGCCACCATTTACTAAAACTCTAAAAACTATACTTGAAAAGTCCTTTGTTCCCTTGTCATTGTATGCAAACAAGCACCAAATTCTGCTGTAATTAGTAACCAAATACTCTCAAATATGTGCTTCCATTTCTACCCAACTTCTTTAATTCAGATTCCCTCTGGATGTAATTTACCCTTACATATTGTTTCAGAATTTATTTTTAATTTTATGTTATTTATTTGTTATATATTTGTGTACCTTCTCTTTTCAAATAAATGTCTATTATGCTGTTAATATATCATCAACACTTCTTGTTTTAAGGCCTATAGGTAATTTGTAAATTTTTTGGTTTACTAGAGGGTGATAGAAATATCTGGAGAGTAGCCTTAATGTCAGTTTAAAAGTATTACAGTTTGATTTCTCTTAAGTGATAACAAAGCTATACTACAGATTTCAAAATTGGATACTCACATCAACAATGGGTAAAAACATGAGTATCCACAATATACATTGCATGTTGGAGTGGGTTGAAGATAACATTAAACTTCACAAGTTTTTACTTTTCTAATTGAAATATGATTAGCATATTTTTATATGCCTTTTTTAGTTAATTGGCCATTTTTCTTACTGGTGTTTTATTTTATTTTATTTTTTTTTCAATTCATAAGACTACTTGGATGTATTTGAGTAATTTGTGATACATACTGTTACGGACTGAATGTTGTGTTCCCCCCAAGGTCATACATTGGAATTCTAACTTCCAATGAGAAAGCATTAGGAGGTGGACCATGTGAAGGTAATTAAGTGAGAAAGGAGAGACCAAATGAATGGAACTAGTACCTTTACAAAGAGACACCAGAACTTCCTTCCTCTGTCTCTGCCCTTCTCCTATGGAAACACAGTATGCCCATCTGCCAACCAGGAAGAGTGCCTTCATGAGGCATCAGTAAGTCTGTGCCTTAATCTTGACTTCTCAGCCTCCAGAACTTTGGCAAACAATTTTTTGTTTAAGCTCCTCTAGCTCTGGTAGTTTTGGCATAGCTGCTCAAAATGACAGGGTCACAGGTATAATGAGAGTTATATCTTTCTGTCTTTATCTCTGTTGATTTTTATGATATTATTTTAAAAACTTATATTGGCTTACAAAACTCTTTTAATATTTCCATTTTATTTGCAAGTTATGATGTTAAACTAACTTTTTATGTTGCTTATTTTAAATTTTTTGTCTAATATCTTTTTCACATTAAGATATTTTATGTTATACAAACACAAACTCACACCTGAGTATATGTGAACATTTGTATGACAGTATGTACAAACAACACTTAGTTTTGTGATTCTTTTTAACTCTGTTTTCATATGTTGTGATAATGGAGTCTAGCAGTACTTCACATACCTGAGGTTTTGGGGGTTGTTTTCCCCTACTGCTTCAAGATTATTCCAATTTTAATTATTATAATTTATTGTATGGTACATTTTGATGTCTGGAAGAATAGTCGCTTCATTGCTCCACTGTTTGAAATACGAGTTTGTTGCTATTAAATATTTTCTAAATGTACTACTTTAAATTTTTCCTTACATTTTTATTGAAAATTTATGTAACATTTACATTTCAATTTATGAAGAAATGACATGTTGAAACTAGAAAAAATTTCTACCAGGGACATGGCATCTCTCTCTTAGTAATTAAAGAATGATAGAAATATCAATATTGGTAAAGATTTATGATTTCCACAGTACAGTTATTGAACATTTTATGTTAATTTCACAAAACATAAATTATAATCACAATGAACTGAATTGTATCCTCCCATAATTCATATAATGAAGCTTCACCCCTAATGTTACCATATTTGGTAAGGACATTAAGGCCTTTTAGGAAGTAGTTAAGATTTAATGAGGTCATAAAGGTAAGGTCCTCATCCAATAGGAAAAGACACTAATGTGAAGCCTGCTCATCCAATACAAAATGTGTGTACCCTCATGTCTTTTCCTCCAAACTATTCTACACATTTTATCAATTATTATAATGTTATCTTTGATTCTTTTCCAAATTTGAGTTTTGTAAGTTTGTAGAAGATATGGCCTGTGCTCAAGTTGCCACAATATTATTTGTATCTAAAGCAATTGCTTATATGGAAGTGGCTGTATTAACTAATGAATGCATTAAAACACAAATATATCATCACTTCCATCACTGTTAATTCACAAATTGTAGAATATGTAAATAAATGTCTGTATAAATTTGAAAACAAGTAATACATATTATCTTGCTTCTTGATACTAATATATTTATCCTAAAGATTTTAAAGAAAGAACATAAAAACACATAAATATGTTGATATAAGTAAGTTGTACATGAGAGAATTAGAGAGTTAAAGTATAATCGAAGTGATCAAGGAAGGATGCCCATACTGATTTCTCTAATACTAATAATGAAAACAGCAGAATGATTGTTCATTAAAAAATAAATTCACACATGAAGACTACAATTATCATAAGGGTTCAGCTTCTCAAAATATCACAAGTTCACTCATTCTATATAATTAATATATAAATAAAAAGATAGAAATCCACTTATGCCTCCAAATCTCTAGTTTTCTCCTTCCTAAAGTTAACCTCTATGCTGACTGTTAACAAGAATCATATACCCTTTTTTGAACAGACATAGTAAATGCAATCATACACCATGTGTTTTCTTGCCTGTTGCTCTACAGTATTTTGGAAATCACCTATGTATTTTGTCAAGCTTGATTACTTAATTTCATTCAGTATAGTATTCCATTTTATAAATCTGGTATTATTAATTTATCTATTTGATTGACAATGGAAATTTGAGTTACTTTCAATTTGAGACTATAATAACCAATGTTGTTATAAACAACAGTGTGTATGTGGGGAAATGTGCCCATACATGTAGTTATGCTAAGTGCATCTCTACCAACTTAGTTTCTAGGTAGACCTAGAAAATGAGTGTTCAGCTTTCATAGATAACACAAAACAGGTTTTCCAAATAAGCATTACAATTTCTACTAGCAATATTTGAGAGTTCCTATTGTTCCACATCCTCAAGACCATTTGTTATTGTCTGTTTTTTTTTTTTTCAAACTCCAATGCTCTCATGCTTCCCTTCCAATATTTTCACTGGCCTCAATCTGCTCCAATCAAAAGAATTTTCATTTATTTATATAACTGGGATAAGGAGGAGAAAGAAGAAGAAAGCTCTTTTTTTATTATGCCTAAGTATCCTTTTAACTCTGTCTTTTCCTGAATCAAAACAAACTCTTTTTGTAAATATTCAAAAGTTATAATATAAAAGAAAATAGGGAAATATTATATATCTGATACCACATAGAACAGTTGTTGTAATTTGAATACAAAAACTAATTTTTACAAAACAAAACCATATTTTTAGTTCTAAAGGGAGTTATTTTTTTCCTATAATGAATTATAGTTTTAAGCCTAACCTACGCTTGAAATATTTTTAGCATTCTGCTTAAAATCCTGAGCTTTCCTACTTTCTTATGTAGAACAGCTATAAATGGTAAGAAAAGCAGTTACTCTCACAAACACTTTAAGTAACTTATTGTTATGAACAATTGAGTTATTTCATATCAGTAAATATTTATGGTATTTGTAAAAATTTCACTACCATTCTTAAAAATAAAATATAGTAATAGTAATTAATAATATATATACCATTTATCTTTTATACTTATCCACATTATGAATCTAATGTGAATTTGAAACTTGAAAAACTAAAATGCAATAGCATACATAATCTTTGTCATTGATTTCTGGATTTACTCAATACAAACATAGATATGTTTAAATTCTGATGAAAACAATAGAAATTTAAAGGGAAAACTAGCAAAATGAATTTAGCATTTCCAAATGTACCTGTCAAAACACATTTAGATCATAATGCTCACTGAAATTCTTTATATTGCTTTGATATTAAAACACTATTTAGTGTTTTGTTCTCCATTAGAAGTCTTTACCAAATAGTTACCTTATATATGACATTCAGGTTTAATTATCTTTTACTTTAATTAGCCATTCTAAATAATGTTAGGTTCCTGGGATGTCTAAACTGGACACCATTTTAAACAGAAAAAAGAATTATAGCAGACATTAAAAAATTATTTGCTATTTTGGTGAACAATATAAGATTGTAAATGCATGTACTTGAAACCCAGATGATGAATAGAACTTTTTTTCTTATTAGCATTATCTTTCCTCTCTTTACAAGAATAATCATTTACCTGATTTAAAAAAAAATAATTAATTATCTCATGTTTTTCCTTTGTTTTTTTCACTTATGTATGCTTACCCAACATATTACCTATGTGTGTATTTGTGTGTGTATTGTATGTATAGAAGGAATGGGCAATGAGGGAATTGTTATTGAACACTTGAAACATGACACCCCATGCAATGTGGAGGAGAAATATTTAGTAAAAATGATTGGGAAGATGGGTAACTACATCTGAAGGTCTAACATTTCCAGGAATGTTTGGAAGGCAATGTGAATGGAATGGCATGCCTTGGTTTCATTTAGCAACACTTGACATAGTTTTATCAGAAATGGAAGGTTATAGAAAGAAACTGGTTAATTTTCATTAAGAAATAAAAGTTGGAGTACCCTTGTTGAAATCTCTGGGTGGAATTAAATGATGTGTAATAAATTTCTTCATTAAACAAACAAACAAACAAAAACACCTAACTCAAGGAATAAATAATTTATAGTGAGCCTGCCCCTCGTTTCATGTCTTATATGTAAGGAAATTTCTTTCTTATTTTCATGAGCATGAAAAGAAATAGCATTTTAGTTTTGATTTTTATTTCAATGATTGTTGATAAGATTAATTATTTTTACATAAATTTATGGACCATTTATTCTTTAACTTTGTGAAAATTTTGCTAATTTATTTTGTCAATTTTTGTCTTGTTTCTTAATGATTTATCATATCTCTTGTTCATATTTGGGTTGCTTGCTACTTTTCAGGGTCATTTAGTTACAAATATTTTTGATCATGTCTTGTTTTTCACTTTCATTATGTTATTTCATTATGAATTTAGAACCAAACTTCTGGAGTTTAATGTTGATATCTTGTCAAATATTTCTCCCTGCAAGGAATTATCACTTGTTTTACCACAATATATTGAAAAACCCATTATTTTCTTCAGTGATGGACAACAGCCTGAACAACACTGAGCTAGTGTTTCCAAACTTGCTGGAGTACTGTCTCTAATTCACCATGGTTTTCTGTGATGTGATCCTGGTGCACTTTCTGGAAGCTAAGTGGGCCCTGTGAGTTACTTCACCAACAGATAGAACGTCCCAACTCTTTAACTTCTGAGTTAGGCCTCAAGAGAGCTGCAGTTACTTTCTTTGAGAATGCCCCTTCTCAGAATCCAGCCCCTAGATTCTAAGGAAACTCATGCCTCAAAGCAAGAAGGCTCACATAAACATGTACCCTCTGTCTTCTGAGCTGCAAGTCTCAAATGCAAGCCACTTAAGTGAGGACATGCTGAACATCCAGGCATTCTTGCAGCTTCTTCTCTACAAGGTGAACTAGAAGGAAATCAATATATATATATATATATATATATATATATATATATATATATATATATATATATTTTAAATTGTGGTTTAAAATACCAAATATTAAAGTCTATTTTTATGCAGCAATAAATAAGCAAAACAGATAAATTGAAGTCAAATATATGCATAATATTGTCTCTCGACTCTTGAATCCATATCATTTTTTTTGTTTAAAATTGCTGCTTCCTTGTCATATTTTAATCACTTTACATTATTAATCTTATACCTTGATATATGTTTAGACCTTGTTATAAATCCTCAGAAATGGGTATTTTTAAGCTTTGTTACTTTTTTTTAAAGAGAGAGAGAGGGAGAGAGAGAGAGAGAATTTTTAATATTTTATTTTTTAGTTTTTGGTGGACACAACATCTTTGTATGTGGTGATGAGGATCAAACCCGGGCCACACGCATGCGAGGCAAGTGTGCTACTGCTTGAGCCACAGCCCCAGTCCCAAAGCTTTGTTCCTTGATATAAACTTAGATTACACTGTTGCACCAAGCAATTGGAATTTTATAGGGACTTGATGTTAGATATCTATCTACAAAAAAATTTGAAGATTCATATTGATTCATTCTTGAAACTTTATATTTTAAATAGTGTTTTAAAATTATTTCCATAGATACCATGTCAATCTTTAATTAAATTAATCCCTAGACACTTCATATTCTCAATCATATTTCAATTAGTATGTTTTGTGTTTTCATTTGTTAACTCTTATTGAGGTGTAGAAATAAAATCAAATTTTTGTCTATGTACTCAAATTTTCACTTGTGACACTCTCTTACTGACTTAATATTTATTTCTAAGTTCTTTTGAATTTTGTACTCATAGTATAGAGATAATTTATTTTCTATCAATGCAATGAGTAGGACTACAACTATTGTGCTGAAATAAAGGTAAGGAGTGGGCACATTTATCTTGTTCTAGGAATGATTTCAGTTTTTTACTATAAAGTATGATGCTTGTCACAAGTTCTTTTGCAAACACATGTAACAATTTAAACTTGATTTTAGTTACTGATAATTTTCACACTTTTCCCTCTGAATTTCTTTCATATTTTTGATTTGAGGCTCTATAAGGATAAGGAGAAAATTAGTTGAAAAAACCCTGAAATTGTAGTATGTTATAAAATTGCATGCCTTTTCAACTGTGTCAATAAGTATATAATAAAACAGAAATAAAAATGTAAATCCCAAAGAAAATTAAATAAGAATTTCTTCCATTCAAGATAAAGGATCTAAATGCATGTATTTTTTCCTTATCTCCCTAAAATTATATTGAATTACACTACAGTTTTAGAAGTGTAAAAAGACGTATTGATAAGAGTAATGAAAAAAAATAAAAGCTGGAAAAAAATAAAAGTCTGATGACTTACTGAAAATATAAGTTGGTCAATGTTATATAATAAAGTACAAGCCCAGGATAAACAAATCACATGCTTAAATATATACAGGCATAAAAGTTTCTTAAGTTTGAGAAAATACAGGCATGTTTTGTGGCATTAACTAGATTAATTACAGAGTTATATTGAATTAACAATCATATTAATTATAGAGCTATCACATTATTACTGTAAATTGAATTAGGTCAGTCTGCTCCTTACCTTTCTCTCTACAAATAGGAAGGCATTGAAGACAGAGTTATATGTCTCAAGCCTTCATTCCCAGAACAACTAGAAAACTTACCTATATTGAAAAAATAACACTCATTACTTTGGTTTTGACTCAGGATCATATGAAAACATTGCAGAAATTGTGCCAATTTAGACTGCTACAATTAGTTTCAAGAAGTCCTGCATTCCAGCTGCAGCAAAATAACGGGGGGGGGGGGGGGGGGGGACGAGCAACTTGTGTAGATTGATACAGCAGGAGTAAGAGCTGTTTATTGTAAGACAACAAAGGTATTTATACATTCCACACAGCTTATCTTAATTAGCATAAACTAGATACAGCAGTCAACCAATCAGGAATCTCCACACTTAATGGATTGCTGGCTCCACCTCACAAACCACTTCCTCTGGCAAAATGCCAGGCGCCATCCTGACTTGTTTACAGACCCTAACAAAAAACATAGTTGAACCCAGCAAATATGAAACAAAGTTCACAAACACACACACACACACACACACACACACACACACACACACACACACGCACATGCACTGAAACCAAAGACAGCTGCACCTTTTACAAAAAGAGATACCCTAAACTCTTCACATGAAAAAAAGTTATCATTATTTTGTTATAGATTTTAGAATTCTCACAAACAAGAGAGCTTGTTCCTTATCTACAACTAATAGTTATTATGAACCCAATGATGGGAGAGAATGCTTTGGGTAATCATAAATACAGCAATAGCTGGGATGTAGCACTAGGGATCCTGAATCAAATGGCCAGAGTGAGGCCAGAGAATCAATATTTTGCACTTTGGAGGTGATTTCAAGGTACGGCCAAGGTTCAGAATCACTTCAAATTAACTCCTCAAAGGAATTTCTGTGTATGTATCTGTGTGTGTGTGTGAACTTTGTTTCATATTTGCTTGGTACAATTGTGCTACTCAAAGAGGAACAATGGACTAACTTATTTGGTTCACTGTGTTTTTGAAGTCCAAGTAAATCTTAGAATATCTAAATTTGGCCAATGCCTATTTCTGTTTTTTATCAAGCCGAAGTGGACTCTCTCAGTGGAAAAGAACATGCAGCTACCAAAAAAACAAATTCTTAAAATCTTGTGAAGTACAATATAATCCTGCTGAGTTTCAGAGAAAAAAGAATTGAGAAGGAACATGTTCTGTAGGGGAACCTGTTGAGCACCACGTATAATTGTAAAATTTAGTCAATATTGACTCCTCTTTCTTCCTCAATCAACCTCAAAATGTATATCATGAAGCTGCAGTGTTTCTAAATCTTATCATTACTGGAAGGGTGAATTTGAGTGCATCAGAGTTTTGTAAGCAGTAGGAATCTGATTTTCAAGCTTGCAAGTAAGGTAGATTCTGACCCATATTTTCAATTATTTTCATAAGATCCTGACATTTTATAAACTCCTTTGATTTATATATCTCTACAGCGAGTCTTCTATTTTAGGAAATAATTTGTAAGTACCAAGTGACTTAAAATCTATGTTTTGAAGTGTGCATACTACCAACTTAATTGATTACTCTAATTTTCATTCTTCATTAGTATTAAAATACTATGTCACAGAACTTAACAGCAGAAATAGGTAAAAGAGAAGGATAAATACAAACTACCCCCCAAACACTGAAATTTAAGAGAAATGCTTTGAAAAATATTTAAACTAAAAAAATGTAGCTTTTGTTTACTGTTCTAGGAAAAAAATTGCAGGTAGACATAAAAAATCAGATAAAGCCTTTACAAAACTTTGCTTAAAAATATGAACATATGAAAGCAAATTGTCCATAAATATTGAACTATATTAACTGTGAAAAAATATACTATGCAGCAATTTGAAAGAATAAAGAAGACATATATGTAATGGAACAAAAAAAAATACTGAATACATTTTAAATGTGGAATAAAAGGTAATCCATATAAGAGAATCATAGAAAAAAGTCTGTTTATGAAAACAGTACCAAACATAAAATAATCTCCCAAAGGACCGCATTTTTGTATTTGGATGTTATTTAGGAAAACACTTGTAATAGTATACTTAATTGAATTATTTTAATTGATGAATGTTGATTCTACAAATGGGGGGGGGGTTAGTGTGGTCTATTCAAGTGTACACAAAAACACAATCCAATTAATTTCACACACCAATGCCTCTCCCCACTTCTCTCCCCAGTCCCTGCCTTTTCCTTCCTCTGTCCTAATGATCTTCCTTTGACTTACATCAAGTATTTCCTTCCAACCTCCTATTTTTTTGCTTTCTAGCTTCCACATGAGAAACACATATAATAATTTTCTATTTAAATCTGAGTTATTTTGCTCAAATTTTGGTCTCTAGATCCATCCTTTTCTCCTGCATATGATGTAGTTTCATTCTTCTTTATGACTGAATAAAACTCATTTGTGTATATAGACCACATTTTCTTTATTTACTCATCTGTTGACAGCTTGACTTTTGTGAGCTGTGCTGTGGTATAATGGGTATACATTTATCTCTAAAATATGGTGACTTTAATTCCTTGGAATGTATACCGAGGCAATTGAATTATTTCTAATACTTTTCTAAAATTTAACATATTTTATATATATAATAATAATAATTAAAAACTAAATATCCATGTATGGACAGGAAATGTTACTAATTCTATACAGCAATAGCTCTGGAAGTCAATTCCCTGTTAAATATATGATTGATTTTAAATGTGATTGTTTTCGTTATTACCCATATTGCTTCGTCCACCTTCAAACTCTTCAATATATTCCAGTAACTTTTCACAATGGAGGTTAATACATTACAAATATGTTTTTATCCCTCTTAGAGATAGGCAAGGTGGAGAGACATTATTCAATAAATATTTACCAAATTACTATATTAAATAATTCAGTGAATAAATGTGTGTGTGTATATGTGTGTGTGTAATAAATAGATAGGGGGGTGTGGAGAGGAAGAGAGAGGGAGAGAGGAGAAAGTGGAGGTCATTTAAACAGAATTTTAAAGGCAGGTTTTGGTTGCTTAACATATTTTCAGTTTTCTATCCTCAGCAACTAGCAAGTAAACCAGCTGGAATTTGTTTAATCTTATTCGCATCTTCAATTTAAGATATTAATTCTATAAAGAAGAAAATCCTCAATGTAAAAAAAAAAATTCTTAGAAATTAGTAATATTAAAAAGTAAAAAAACAAACCACAGAGTAACTTGTAGAGATTTCTGAGATTCTAAAAATTGAAATCTAGGAAATTTCAGAGAACACATAGCCAAGAATAATAACATAAAGTGAGGAAAATAAGTAAGTGAAAAAATGAAAAAGATACAAATCTTTAAATTTAAGCAAAGCAGAAGTTAGAGAGTAGATAAATGTTTGAACAACTATACTGTCTATTCTAAGGAAAAGATTGCATAAGTTATAACTACAGTCAAATAGTAGAAGGTGTGAAGTTATTTTCTTCATGTTTATTAAAACAAGGTAACAAGATTCAGAGCCTGGTAAATAAATATTCCTAGATTTATAACTGTGAGAAAATCTTGCATATGTATAATGTTATACATATTTTCATGACAATATGAAAACAGAGGAACATGTGGTCACATATGCATCAAGGCACAGACAATAGGAGTTGGGTGTACACTTAATAGACTCCTTCTACCAGGCAATAATAAAGACAGGAACCAAGCTAGGTTTAATGTATCTACCACATTTTCTTTATCCACTCATGTGTAAATGAACATTTTGGTCACTTTCATATCTTGCCTCTTGTTAATGACAAAACAATGAACATGGAAGTGTGACTATCCATTCAAAATCCTTATTTTCTTTTTTTGGGGGGAGGGATAAATGTCCAGAAGTGTCATTGTTAGGTCATGCAGTAATTACATTTTCAAATTTCTAAGCAAATTTCATCCTGTTTTCCATAGTAACTGTACCATTTTGCATTATGCTATGTGAAAAAACCTCCTTATATTGAGGTTTTGTTCTATTTAATTGAATTGCGTTCTGACAATTAAATGACACCAATACTTGCCAAATTTATAAGACTACATTTCTGATCAGGACATACTCTGCATGATTTTACTTGTATGAGATAGCAATAATTGACCTTATAGAAGGAAAACATTGTGTAGGTCAAAAAATATCAGATTTCTTTAAATTTCCTAATTAGGAAAGCAGAATTGTTGATGATGGAATATGCAAATGAGGAATCTTAAAGTGCACTTTGGTTGAGTTACCATCCTGGAGTTGTTTCCTGCAAAGTTTTGGGTGGTCATCCAGGATTTCAAAAATGTGTGATTAGACAGATAAAGTGTTCTGTTGAGAATCATTACGTTTGCTTGTTCATTTTTGTGTTTAAAAGTGCATGGCAGGATATCTGCCCTCATAAAATTTTTGAGTGCATAGTATACTGTTTTTCTGTAAAAATTTCTTTCAAATATTTTCTGCAGAAATTTTTCGTCTTTCACAACTGCAATATTATATGCATTAAAGAGAAAAATCACCTTTTCCTCTTCTTTTTCAATTCACAAATTTCAGTTCTTCAGTTGGATTTTGATTTTACCTTTACTATTAGGAATTCCATTTTGTTCTTTTTCATCTCAGCTTGGCCATTCTTTGCATTTTCTTATTTTAAAATATTATTTTAAAATTCTCTTTAAGTTTTTTTCAATAATACTAAACACATTATATATTATTATTTTATTTTATTTAAGCCAGGGAACACTATACCACTGAGCAATGTCTCCAGCCTTTTTTTTTTTTTTTTTTTTTAGTTGTAGATGGACAAATACCTTTATTTTGTTTTATTTTATTTTTATTATATGTTTTTATTTTATTTTTATGTGGTGCTGAGTATTGAACCCAGGGCCCTGCACATGCTAGGAAAGTGCTCTACTGCTAAGTTACAACATTAGTCCACCCCACACACCTTTTTTTAAAATTCTAAAACAGGATCTCACTAAGTTGCTTAGGGCTTCCCTAAACTGCAGAGGCTGGCCTCAAAATTACAATCCTCCTTAATCAGCCTCCCTAACAACTGAGATTACAGGCATGTATTCCCAGCCATTTGTTTTTATTATATATGTTATGATTCTAATGTCTGGACTCTGTGTGAATATATTTCTATAATCTACTTTGTTTCTGGAAATTGTTTCTTATATTATTTCCTTTGTGTCCTCTTTTTTTTTTTATGATTTCTGAGTGGCATCTTCTTGGAATTTTATCTCTAATCAAGCCTGGGGTTTTATAATTCCCTCAGGATTACATTTGATATTGACTCTAGCCTAGAAGCATTAGAAAATAAGGATTTCTCATGAGGATTTTTTGACAGAGAGAGTTGAATTTGGACTGCAAACCACAGGAGGCCTCAGCTATGATTCCAAATTACTGGTGAGAGCTTTTAGGTTTTCATCTTATTTTTGACAATTTCAATGCAGAAAAGTCAGAAAACATAAATCCTACCATACCTTGATATGGTAGGATATATTCTTATTCATCTGTGTGTGTAGTGGGCAGTACTTGTTGACCCAAGGCAGTTCTTTTTGGCCCAGTATTTTTTATTGTTTGTTTGTTCATTTATTTATTGTGGTACTGGGGATTGAACCTAGGGAACTTTACCACTCAATTACATTCCCATCCCTTTTTATTTTGTGTGACATGATCTTGCTGTTTCTGAGGGTTTGGCTAAGTAGATGAGGTTGACCTTTAACAGATAATCCTCCTGCTTCAGCCTCCAAAGTCTCTGGTATTACAGGTTTATACTACCATGCCCAACTTTAACTCATGCTTTATGGAAATATCTTCTATTTATTTCACCACCTCTTCAACACAGAGTTTTGTCTGCCATGTTAAAATCCTGCACACTCATTGAGCAGTAGGTTGGGGTCTGTGGGGTAGGAGGAAAACAGGCTAGAAGTTTACTGTGCTTTGAGACCTTTGTGGTTCCAGCTTTCAGTTTAGTTTTAGTCAAATTCTTTACATTTAGGATTGGTATCAGGGTAGTGAAGTATTGTGTGACAGTTTAGTTCTTTCAACGGGGTTATGACTTAGTTTGGGATGCTATAAAAAATTAGCGTAAATCAAGTGGCTTGTGCTTCAGAAATTTAGTTCTCATATTTCTAGAGCCTGGAAATCTAATTTAAGACCGCCAGTGGAATTGGGTTTTTGGGAGGTCTGTCTTTCTGGTGTGCAGACGGTTGTCTTTCTGCGGTATCCTCAAATGATCAACAGAAAAAGAACAGGCTCTCTTGTATGTTCCTTGAGGACAACTTCACCCTAACAAGCTAATTACAACCCAAGGCTTCTCCTCTAAATACCATCACCACAGTAAGGGACTAGACATTGTGTGACACCAACATGTAGTCGGGAAGAGGAGGATTGTGCAAAAAGTAATTTCCCTAATGCTAGTAAAACCCGCAGTTCACTCTTTTACTATGTAGCCTTGACACACATTCTCAAATGGTAAGATTGCTGCTTCTTGCAAAGATGTGCTAATGCTCCTCTATAGGAAAGGTAGCAGAATACAACAGTTACTATTATGGCATTATGTAAAAATGTGAATGTGTAACCGATGTGATTCTGCAATCTTTGTAATGTTTTGAATAACCAATAAAAAAAAAAGAACTGTGAACATGGTGCTGTCAAGAACTGTGAATGTGCTGCTGTCTTTGCTAAGGAAAGCAATGTGTCTGATTTTTACTTGAGTTCTGTATTTCCCCATTTTGTCTGAGAATCAGCTCAGTTTTATAATTATCATGTTATGATATGATGGTCCTAGTATTCTCACTCTCCAGGGTTCATTCAGAGCTTGAACCATTTTCTGCCTTTATAGTGGCACATCCTTGGTTAAGCCATCTTTGTAAATTGAATGTGGCCCAGCAGGAGGTGTGGCCTTGCCTCAAATTCATGTCAGTGCTGCCTATTGGCCAGGAAGTGAGTATCTCAGCTACTGTTGTGTATTGTGTTATTATTTAACCAAAAATATACAACAATCTTAATTTTTGTCTAGTTTTCTACTGTCCAGCTCTTATAACATTATTTAAGATAAAGTGTTAAAGAAACATAATTAAAAATAAAAATTTCTTTATATATCCAAACCAAAAACCTCTACTTAAACATACTATGAAAATAAAAACACTTTCATTATTAAATAAATTTTAAACCAGATTGTGTTATGATTTCCAGGCACCCCCTAAGCTATTGCAAAGTCTGAAAGAAAGTTTATCCTTATATATACCCAAGGAGGTACAACCTCTTTGTTCATGTTTTCAGTGTAAACAATGGCTAGTGCCCCAGAAACATCCAACAGCACCATGGGTCACATATAGCTAATTAATTCTAGATCTGTCTGGTAATTGAAGTGACTATGATGTTTATTAGTTGACTTAATATAGGGATGAGACAATCAACTCATATCTTTCTGACAGAAGATGGTTTTGTAATGTGGAATCAGACAATACTAAATCAGTTATTTTCCTACACATTCAGAAAATAGGATCGAGGGGCTGTGTTCCTTGGCCTTTATTTCTAAGGGAAGGCTCATAGGTTCTTGAAAAACATATTCCTTGGTCATAAAGCTGGTAAGTATATATATATATAATGTGTGTGTACATATAATATATATATATATATATATATATATATATATGTATACATACATATATATATATATATATATACACATATATATATATGCACATAAGCAATCCTTGAACACCTATATTTGGTGGACATTTAAGATCCAAACCATAACAACATCTACATAAAAATTCTGGTGTAAAAAATTTCTTTATTTTTTATTTATGACATTTTCATATGACATTTTTTTGATCATGAAATTTTTAAAGAAAATGATAGAAACTGTTTGATATAAAATTTATCCTTCAGAGGATAACATTTTATCCTTTGTTATATATATATATATATATATATATATATATATATATATATATAACAAAGAATAGAGAAAATGTATAAGATTATGTTTCCTAAATTATATGCAATATGTAAAATATAGGACAGATATCTTTCCATTGTTTCTATGAAGAAAGCTGGACTTTTATTTTAATTTTGTTTTCCTTTCCAAAATAGTACTCCTTATCTGTGCTGATCAATTTTCCATCTCTGTGACAGAATACCAGAAATGATTGATTTTTTTATATTTATTTTTTATTTTTCAGCGGACATAACATCTTTGTTTGTATGTGGTGCTGAGGATCGAACCTAGGCTGCACGCATGCCAGGCGAGCACGCTATCACTTGAGCCACATCCCCAGCCCCAAAAATGATTGATTTAAAAGTAGAGAATATTTATATTTAGTTAATGATTTCAGAAATTTCAGTCCATGGTTATTTGACTCATTCTCTTTGGGCCTATGACAAAGAAATAAACCCGAGTAGGAGAACAGGATGGAATAAAGTTGTTCAGCTACAGGTAGCCATGCAACAAAAGAGAGAGAAGAAAGGGGTTGGGGTACCAACATCCCCTTCAAAAGCATGTCCCCAAATGACTTATCCACCAGGCCTCATCTAAAAGTCCCACCAACTCCCAGTAGCTCCACTGGTAACATGCCTTGAGTATATACACGTTGGTGGACATTTAAGTTCCAAACTGTAACAGCGTCTACATAAAAATACTGGCTTAAATTTTTTTCTTTATTTTTATTTATGACATTTTCATATGGCATTTTTTTGATCATTAAATTTTTAAAGAAAATGAGAAACTATTTGATATGGAAATTATCCTGCAGAGAGTTAAAATCCCTAACTATTAATTCTGGTTCATGTTATTCATGTCATTTTAAAAATTTCTCTCTTAGCTTCATTTTTCATTTTTTTAACCTCTTTTTTTAATATTAAAAAAACAGTAAGAACTCTTCTCTCATCGATTTGTCCAAAAAGGAATGACAAGATTTTTCTTCTTCCCCCCATGTAACAGATGTGTGAATATGGATAGGTTGTGATGAGGCTGTTTTGAAGATGACTACTAAGAAAAAAGAAAGAAAGAAAGAAAGAAATGTAGGCACATTTTGAAGAATTTAGAGGTCAGAAGACATGAAAATTTTCAATATGAACCTGAAGGAGGCAGCAGCCTGAAGAATAGTATTTTGATATTCCTGGTCTGTGTGGTAGCTGAATTAGTCTAGGGCAGAGAGCTCTGCAGCCCTCCCTCCTAATGCCCAGCCGTCTATGACCCAGAGATGTAGAGAGGCGTTTAGTGTATTTCTACCAGCATGGAGTAGGGGCAAGAATGTAGGAAAGAGTCTCACTACACTTTAAAACATCAAAGGCTATGTATGGGGGCTGGAGATGTGGCTCAAGCGGTGGCACGCTCGCCTGGCTTGCGTGCAGCCCGGGTTCGATCCTCAGCACCACATACAAAACAAAAGATGTGTCCGCCAAAAACTGAAAAATAAATATTGAAATTCTCTCTCTCTCTCTCTCTCTCTCTCTCTCTCTCTCTCTCTCTCTTAAAAAAAGGCTATGTATGGATTCAGCTTTTCAGCATTGACAGTGTTTTTTCCAAGTGTGATCTATGGTCCCATAGTGTTCCCAGAGCCATGTCTGGAGGGTATATGAAATCAAGCCATTCTTATAACAATCATAAGTTGTTGTTTATATTTTGGATTCTCATGAGCACAGATATTTTATGAGGTCCCTTGATGCTGAGGCTAACAGGTTGAATGTAGCTGTTTTCTACTGAATCAGGTCTGTTCTAGAATCCACTATTAACAAACGGCTACTAAGTACTTAAAATATGATCATTCTGTCCTTGAGATTAACTGTAAATACTTACTGAATTTCAACGATTTTTTAATGAAAAATATGAATTTAAATTATCTTAATACTTGTTTGTTGCATTAAAAGTATTGAATTCTTTATGTATCCTAGAGATTGAGGCTTTATTGGAGGTGCATGTAGTAAAGATTTTCTCCCAATCTGTGTGCTCACTCCTCATGTTATTAATTGTTTCCTTTGGTGAGAAGAAGCTTTTTTAAAATTTTATTGATTCTTGATTTTACTTCTTGTGCTTTAGGAGTCTTGTTAAGGAAGTCAGAACCTAGGTCAACATGGTGCAGATGTGGGGCTATTTTGTATTCTATTAGGCACAGGATCTGTGTTCTAGTGTCTAAGTCTTTGATCCACTTTGAGTTGATTTTTGTGTGGGGTGAGAGAGGTTTAATTTAGTTTTGCTACATATGCCTTTCCAGTTTTGCAAGCACCAATTTGTAGGATATATAAATAACTCAAAAAACTTAATCCCAAAAAACAAAACAAAACAACAACAACAAAATAACCCAATCAATAAATAGGCTAAAGATCTGAACAGACACTTCACAGAAGAAATACAATTGATTAACAAATATATGAAAAAGTGTTCAACATCTCTAGCAGTTAGAGAAAAGCAAATCAAAACTACTCTAAGATTTCATCTCACTCCTGACAGAATGGTAATCATTTAGAATAGAGGCAACAATAAATGTTGGCAAGGATGTGGTGAAAAAGGTACAAACATTGCTGGTGAGACCACAAATTGGTGCAACTATTATAGAAAGCAGTATGGAGATTCCTTAGAAAACTTGGAATGGAACCACCATTTGACCCAACTATTCCTCTCCTTGGTTTATACCCAAAGGACTAAAAATTAGTGTATTACAGTGACGAAGCCACATTAATGTTTATAGCAGCTCAATTCACAATAACTAAACTATGAAACCAACCTAGGTGTCCCTCAATAAATGAATGAATAAAGAAAATGTGGTGTATATACTCAATGGACTATTACTCAGCTTTTAAAGAAGAGTGAAATTATGGCATTTGCCCATAATGGTTGAAGGTGGAGAATATCATGCTAAGTGAAATAAGCCAATCCCACAAAACCACAGGCCAAATGTTTTCCCTAATATGTGGATACTAATTCACAATAAGGTGGGGGACACTCCGGAAGAATCGTGTTACCTTAGATTAGGTAGAGGGAAGTGATGGAATGGAGGGGAAGAGATGTTAGGATAGGAAAGATTGTAGAATGAAACAAACATTATTACTGAATGTATATATGTGTATATATGTGACTACATGACCAATATGATTCTGCAACATGTACACTCAGAAAAATGAGAAATTATATCCCATCTATGTATGATATATTGAAGTGGATAAATGCATTCTACTGTCATGTATAACTAATTAAACCAAATTTAAAAAATTAAAAACTTTAAAAAATAAAAAAACAAAAAATAAAATAAAAGTAATTTGAATTTGTGGATAAATAAAATTTTATTTAAATAAATTTCATGTATATTTTTATGTGATGGCAGGAAAAAATCATATTGCATATATCTGTGTCATGTATGTATATATATATTATATGTGTGTGTATATATATATATAGTGTATTATATATATATATATAGTGTATTTTATATATATATATATATATATATATATATATATATATATATATCTTGTACTGTATTCCTATTGAATAATGCTAAGCCAGTTAATAAATAAATTTAAATAAAATAGGTAAAGCAATGTCACTTTCTCCAAATATTTTATTTTGTAAATGGTGGTTATTTTTTTATCAAAGAATGCTATTTTTGTTAATATAAAGTTTGTGTGATATTTCAAATAAATATCTTGAAATTTTCTAAGTTCCCATTTTTAATGCAGGTTGTATACATATAATTTACAAAAGTAATAACTCGTTTGACTCCTCAATAAAGTCTAGGAGTGTGAAGCATTCCTGAAATGAAAACTATTTTAGAATAACTAAATAACAAAATTACTTTTTTGTAATTACTTTTTTTGTAATTACAAAAAATTACTTTTTTGGGCAATAAATAAATCAACATCATTAACATCATCATATGTTGCTTAGCCTGATCCAGGGTACTTTACTTCTAGTTTTATGCATATTACTTTATTTAATTTTCCAAGCATTATATGGTGACATATGTTATACCCAGACTTACTAATCAAATACTTGGTCATATTTTCAGAATTTTTCCTGCTTTATGTTTAGTCCTGCAGTAGTCACTCGTTTATAACTTAGTTATAAATTAGTTATGCTTGAATTCTCTAAAGACTTTCTTTAAGACTAACCAAAGATTTGGAAGAAAAATGTAGGTTACCATTAGAGCCACGACATTTTTCTTAGTACTTATTTGGAGGCCAAAGTACAATCTGATATTTACCATCCCCAAACTAATTTGAATCATGGTAGCCTATTATTGCTAATATCAACAGTGATATGGAGAGAATCAAACACTTATGACTTAGAAGTGTCCTCTGTGGAACATTGAGAGGGCAGAGAGAACCAATGAGGGAAATCCAGAAGTTCTATCTGTAATTCTACTCAGTGAACTGATATCTATGAAATCTCTTGCAGTTAGTGTTATGGCACCCCTTTTCCTCAGTTTTCACCCCAACTCACCAATCTGCACATTGTCTTAAAGAGTGAAGATGTTTTAATATAAAACTAAATTCCTAAATTTTAGGCAAACTCTTTTTTGGCATTCTGCTGTGGAAATAACCATCATTCCTCACTGAAGAGGCAATGGGCTAGGCCAGGCTTAGGATGGAAGAGTAAGTATTTCTTGAATAAAGTATTATATTAAGGGTGTTGCAAGGCTAATTTTAACCAAAGTTGGTTATTGACTTTTTTAAAGATTGTACCTTAGATGCTTTCTTCTTAGGAAATATCTTGGTTATTAATTGGACCATTTTTACAAAAGGTAAAACATATCTAGATTATTTATTGAATACAATGGAGGAAAAATAAATAAGAATGCAAATCTGAAAGCTATACAGAACCTTAAAAACTCAGTCAAGTAAATTCTGAAAATAATTCACTGTTCTATTTATTAAGGGTAAAATGGTCTCATTCTTCAATTTTTGAAAAGCTAGAATTATGTACAGAATTTTGGCAAATTGATAGATTCTCTCCAATTTCCAATGTCACAGTAAGAAATCATTCTTTATATTTCTTTTCCTTCCAGCTCTCCAAACTTTTTCCATTTTCTATTATGGTTCATGTTTTCTCTTTCCTGTTACCTTTAGTTATTTCAAAAATGTATTAAAATGTAAGCCTGAATTTTTATATTTAGTAAAAACTATTAATTATGCCACCTACGAAGTCTAAAGTTTCATTTATTCCTTCATTGAGGAATATTTCTTCATTGATGAAATATAAAAATATTTACCTTCCCAACTAAACCTCTGCTATCACAGATGCAGTGTATTTTAAACAATTTTAACTTCACAATGTAGGAAGGTAAGAAGCCCAAGATGAAGGAAAACATCTTCAGATTTGGTTTGTTGCATGCTGCAAATGAATTATGGATCTTGAACTGCTCAGAGACAGAAGGGACAAATCTCTTGGGAATTTGTCAGTGCAAAGGGACCAAGAAAACTACCCACATTTTTGGCAATGCCCTGTTCAAAGGGAAATTCCTTTTTAGTGAATGAATTTTACTAGTTCATAACCTTGTGTTTGAACACCTGCCTGCTGCCTGAAGGTAGAGAATTACAGTAGCAAGCTGATAAGCCCTAATTGGGCTGCTTTTACACTCAGCTTCAGTCTGTTTATATAGGGTAAGCTTTCTCACAATCAATCCTTCTGATGTTTAAACCTATACAATAAACGTGCTGAGCTTGCTCATGATCAGTCTTCCTCCAGCTTTTTATCTACTTGTGCTTTTGTCCGTTTTTTCTTAATCCCCCTCACAGCCTGGTTTCATGTAGCCCTGAATAAAGCTGTTGCACAGGATGGGACAGTGGTGTCCAGGTGAGACCCTGCTTATGCTTGTATAGCACCTGCTAGCTGTGTCTTCACATGGTGGAAAGGTCTAATTTGCTCCCTGGAGTGTCTTTTATAAGGAAACTAATTCCACTTATGTTTTAGTCAATTTTGCATCACAGTGACTAAAAGACCCAAAAGAACAACTTAAAGAAGAAAAGGTTTATTTTGGCTCACAGTTTCAGAGGTCTCATGTGGGGGTGTCAGACTGGCATTGCACACCACGTGCTGGATGAAGCAGGTGGCCTTCACCGTCACTCAGCAAAGAAGGGCTTCAGCTTCTGGACTTGAGCATTATCCAGTGGGATTGAGCAGCGCCCTTTGAAACCTTATCCCCTGGCTTATTTTGTGAAGAACATTCCATGAAAACTCCTTTATATGTCCCCCCCCCCATAAAAATAAAGAGATCTGGGTCCATGCTCTCTTGTCTTCCAACGTGGAAGAGGACATTTGAGGTCACAGAGCAGTCCCACTCCTGACCTGAGAAACTCATGTCCTTGTGTTGTGTGATTCCTTTGCCATTTTCTTAGTTTAATGTTGCAGCCATCTCCTTTTAACCCAGCTCATTTCGTCAGCACAGGTCACATGGGGAAGGAAAGCAGCTCAGGACATGGTAATCAGGAAGCAGAGAGAGAACTCTGTTCCCCAAAGACAAAGCCCCAGCAGCACACCTCTAGTGACTTATTTCCTCCAATCACATCTTACCTGCCTACAGTTACCACCCAGTTAATCTATATCAGTGGATTAATATTTGATTAAGGTAAAGCACTCATAATTTATTTTACCTCTGAGCATTCTTGCATTGCCTATACATGAGTTTTTGAAAGAAACCTCATATCTAAGACATAACAACGCATAAGAACTCTATACTTATATGCCAATCATCTACTATAGTAGTCAGAGTCCTCTAGAAAGATAGACTGAATAGGATAGAATATTGATATCTACACACATACAACTATAAATGATGTGGATATAGATACCTGAGAAAAAAATAGGGTAAATGACTTGCAATTATGAAAATAAGAAGTGCCATTATAGATTGTCTGAAAAGTGAAGAACCAGAGAAATCCATGGAATGGCTCAGTTCAACCTGGAAGGTCTATGAACTAAAGAAGCCAATGCTGTGACTTTCATTTCAAAGCTGAAAGCCTGGAAGCCCTGGGAGATTGATGATAGAGTCCAAAGTCAAAGACCAAAGAACCTGGAGTTCTGATGTCCAAGCAAAGGAGGACAATGGCAGCTCACTTGAAAGAGAGAGAATTCATCTTCCATCTTTTTCTTCCTTCTTGGGCTCCAACTAATTTGATGGTGCCCAGTCATAATGAAGGTAGATAATTCCCATTGCATCTACCAACTCACAGACCAATGTCTTCTGAAAACATGCTCACAGACATGTCCAGGAGCAATACTTCTCCATCTGTCAAGATATCATGCTGTTCACGCTAGCTGACAAATAAAATTAATTGTTACACCTCTCCAAAGTCTCACTTCTTTATACTACAATGTCGGGGTTTAACTTTCAACATATAATTCTTTTCATTTTATTTTTAGAATGTATTTTAACATATTACACATACATGGAGTATAACTTATTCTAATTAGGATGTCATTCTTATGGCTGAACATGACGGGAGTAATACTGGGTATGTATTCATATATGTACATAGGAAAGTTATGTCAAATTCATTCTCTTTCCTGTTCCCATTTTCCCTCTCTTTCCCTTCATTCTCCTTTGTCTAATACAATGAACTCCTATTTTTCCTCCCCAACCACTTATTTTGTGTTAGAATCTACATATCAGAGAGAGTATTCGGACTTTGATTTTTTGAAATTAGCTTATTTCACTTACCATGAGACTCTAGTTTCTTCCATTTACCAGAAAATTTCATAATTTCATTCTTTTTTATGAGTGAGTAATATTCTATATATCTCATATCTAGAATATTATTCTAGATATATTATTCTATATATCACATACACACATTTGTTTTACCATTCATCTGTTGAGGGGCACCTAGGTTGGTTTCGTAACTTAGCTGTTGTGAATTGAGCTGCTATAAACATCGTTGTGGCTGCATCATTGTAGTATGCGGATTTTAGTCCTTTGGGCATAAAATGAGGAGTGAGATAACTGGATCAAATGGTGGTTCCATTTCAAGTTTTCTGAGGAATCTTCATAATGCCTTCTAGAGTGATCAACATAAATTTTGAACAAACATTCAGAATATACTATGTACTATGTGGTGACTCTTCTAGGAATATAGAACACATCAGTAAACAGAATAAATAATTTCAGACTTCTAAGGTAGATATGTCATAATCAAAGCATATTATAAAAAGTAAATTTCATATTATTGAAACTGGTGATGGTGATATGATAAAAGAGTACATATTTTCAAGTAATTTAAATTTGGTGTGTAAGGCTTAGGGGAAGAAGAAAATGGTACAGTAAGAAATTGCAAATGAAATCAATATAGAACTCCTAATGAGAATAATATTTGAGACAAGAGTTTAAGAGGTAAAAATTAGAGATATGAAGAAAAACATCTCAGGCAGGGGGAAAATTAATATAAAAATAACAAGTTTGAAGAGCCTTCTTGAGAAAAAGAATAATACTTGCAACATGTAAAAAATCTCATTATATCACTAATAGTAAACTTTCATGGCAAAAGATGCTCAGAGAATTAAATGTCTAGGTAGCCGCAATTCATATAATGTTCTAGAAATTTAACTTAAAATTTTAGTTTGTATTGACTTTATAGTGTGGTATTAAGACTGAAAGTAGACCACTAGGTATGTGACTCCTTGGTAGAATGTTTGCCTAGCATGATACGTGAAAGCCTTAGGTTTAATCCTCAGCCCCGTTTTTTTTTTTTTTTTTTTTTTTTAAAGACTCTTATTTCCCGAAGATTGCCCTTATTCGAACATACACTTTAATGTATTCCCTTCTCATGTTATGTTATATAAATTTGTGTCTTGCTAACAGGGTCTCTCTAGAAATTCTCCGTAGTGTACTAACGAGATAAAAATTCATTATATGGAGTCCATGTGGTAAGAAACTCTAGGAGACCTTCAGGAGTGAAAGACAGCCTCATTTTGAGAGTGTTATTCATGCAAAGCAAAAAGAAGCCAGGGTCTCAGTCCTACAACATGAAGAAAACACATTCTGCCAGTGGCCTAAGTGAGCAGGAACCAGATCCTTCAGTGTTCATGCCTCTACATGAAACCTCTGCCCTGGCCAATGCCTGGAACACTCAGCATTGGAAGCTATGTCCAGACTCTTGAACTGCAGAATCTGTGAGATCACTGCTATTGTATTATCCACTAGATTCCTGGTAATGTGTTACATAACAAAAGATTACTAATACAAATAGTTGATTAGATTTTTTTCTATCCATACATTATTAAACTAGCTGATATTAAAATTACAGAAAATAATTTCTGTAAAATATTTTATCATCATAAAATTTTGAGGACAGAAGCCACTTCTAGAGTTTAGTATTAATTATGAATTTTTTGATTAAATTTTAACTCTATTTGTTGACTTTATAAAGAATCTTATAAGTGTTAGTAGTAAATATATTTTGTTGAATTTTAAGACAGCTGATTACATTGACAATTTAAATGAAATTGATTTAAGTAAGATTGGAGAGATTCTCAAATTCTCAAAAGCCTCTAAAATTATATTGATTAAAAATTAATGATTTCTTCAGTTTTATAATTAAGCTTGACATTTAGTAAGTATTTTCAGAAGTAGTGTCCTTGAGCATATGTGAATTTAAATGTATATAACCATTTAATTTACATTACGTACTTTGTATAATTTGTTACCTTCTGCTTACACCAGCTATTTCCAAAATAAGAAATGCGAATTCCCAAATTATAATAAATGTCTTATCTTTATTTAGGAATGCTTCATATCTCATTTGCATCATTTATTTTTAAAGCCAAAATATGTTTTAAGATTCTAATGTTTTGCTATTTTTCCTTAATATAACATTCAATTTAACAGCATTTTATGTACAAATACTAGTACTTACTTATTATACAGAGCCAAATTTATGAATTAGTTAATATATTTACAAAAAATCTGTGAGTATTTTATAATGATATAACAATAATTTGTATCTTTATAACAGTTTAGATTTTATAAAACACTTTTAATTCATTAAAATTCAGAGCATATGAAAATTCTATGGGATAAATATGTTTATTACAACCTTCCCTATATCTATATGGGGACATCAGAGTAGAAGACAAGAAGGAAAACTCTATTACGCATCCATAGGGGCTTGGTTTGCTGCTGCATACAAGTCACACTGAAGAAACAGAAAAGGTCTGAGTTGTTCAAGACACACGAATAAAGAATATATGATTAATTTAGAGTCTCAAATCTATTGTTCCAATCCATTCTTTGCACAGTTATGAGCATATGATATGCTTCGGATAGTTTCTTCCTTTGTGACTTATTTGGCCATAGAATCTGTCATTTTAATTAGCTAAAACATATAAATTATATATTGAATGTGTTTGGGGATGCTGGAAATAGAAAGATATGAAACATACTAATGTTCTGAAGGAAATATATAAATAATCTTCAGAGGAAGACAATGTACCTGAATTTATCAGTAAGCCAGTCAGCTTTTTTCCATGTCTTGACATACAAGGATAGAGTTCTACCACCCCATTATAAAAAATGTTTTCATCACATGTAAAACAATGTGTTCCATCATTAAGAATGGCTTTGACAATTTTATGCTTATGGATTAAAACTTGGAAGTGTCATTCTAGGTCATATATTTTAACATCAAACCAGAGTGATATACTGAAATTTCATTTTAAAAAAATAAACATGCACCAACCAATAAGTTTGGTTTGATACTAAATTCTAGACTATGGGTATATAGATTAGAAAGGTATTGAAGTGTAAAATATACATTTAGTGCTAACACTAAGAGTAGAACAAATCTCTAATATTCAGTGGAAAAAGAGGAATCTGGATAAATTTTGAGTACAGGAATACAAAATTAAATTCAGTTAAAAAATCTATTCAGTGCCTGTGATGAGTAAACTCCATACCTTGTGTTGGTAAATATGAAGGTGAGCAATCTAGAGCCATCAAACATCATGATTGACAGTATTTTTGGGACATTTATATGTCTCTTACATACATACCTTAAGTATAATATAATTTGAGAGGTATTATGGAAAAAGCCGAGTTTACCCTAGAAGTCTGGTAAATGTTCTGTGAAGTACTTGGAGACTCAGGCTTGCAGGTTGCTTAAGATTTGTTTAGGCAAACACATGGGAAGCAGGTGTTTCATAGAGTGTCAATCAGAAAAAGGCACAGGAATGGGAAAGTATCATGTATGGGTGACTCTGAAGAGTTCCGTGTTGTGTTAGGTTTCCATACCTGTGGAAAAATCCCTAGAAGAACAAGTAAAAGGATGATAGATTTAATTAATTTATTTATTTTATCTAAAATCCTCATGTTTTTAGAGGTTTCATTCCATTTTCACATGGTTCAGTTGCCTCTGGGCCTGCAGTGAGGCAGAACATCATGGTAGGGAGAGGTGGCAGAGCAAAGCAGCTCACCTTCTGGCATCCAGGAAGTAGAGAGAGGCCAGGGACAAGAAGTACCCTTGTAGGGTTTGTCTCTAGTGCCTACTTCCTCTATCTAGGCCCCTCCAACAGTTTCAACCATTTACCAACAGTCCTTTTAATAATGAAATTATTAGTGGATTAATACATTAAACAGGGCAAAGCTCCCCTGATCCAATCACTTCCCCAAAGCACCACCTATGAACACTGCTTCACAGTGGCCAAACTTCAACACATGAGCCCTTTGATGATATTCCAGATTCAAACTATAACAAATTTTATCATAATATACATGTGTAGAGGTAAGAAAAAGAATGTGTTAAGGTTTGAACGTGATGTGTCCCCAAAAAGCTCACATGTGAGACAATGCATGAAGGTTTAGAGGAGAAATGATTGGGTTTTAAGAGTCTTAACCCAATCAGTGAGTTAATCTCCTCATAGGGATTAGCTGAGTTGTAAATAAAGTGGTATGATGTGGTGGAATTGGGGCATGCATGGCTTTGGGGTATATATTTGTGTCTGACAAGTGGAGACTCTCTCTGCTTCCTGATCAGCATGATGAGTGTTGCTTCCCTCTGCTGCAGTATTCCACCATGATGTTCAGCCTCACCTGGGCCTCACCTGGAGCTCTGAAACCATAAGCCCACAATAAAACTTTTCTCCACTACAGCTGTACTGATCAGGTCTTTTTGTTGCAGCCAGCAGCAAAAACCTGATGAAAACAGAATGTGATGTTGAAAGGGCAGAGGACTCAATCATGGGAAATGTAATTTTATAAAAAATAAATAGAATCATTGGTAACATATAAATAAAGGACTGACAGTCAAATTTCTCTTTTATAACTATTTTGCCAATTGTTGAATGGAAAGTATTTTTCAACACAAGCAAACTTGCTAATGGAAATATTAGATCGTGTTTACATATGTTGTTTTATTTAATTTATGTGAAATTTTTCTTTTTTCTTTTCCCACTTTTGTTTCTTTGGGGGATGGGTACAGGGATTGAACTCTGGGACACTGAACCACTGAGCCACATCTCCAACCCTACTTTCTATTTTATTTAGAGACAGGGTCTCACTGAGTTGCTTAGCACCTCGCTGTTGCTGAGGCTGGCTTTGAGTTTGGGATCCTTCTGCTTCAGTCTCCCAAGCCACTGGAATTATAGTCATGTGACATTGCTTCTGGCCTTATTCCCCACTTTCTTATGCAGTTATTATTGTATTTTACAAATAAAAAATGTAGATAATCAACTTGTCCAAAATATTTTATACAAGTAAAATGCATATCCAGGATTTGTTCAAAACCTTCTGCCAAGAGGCCTTTCACTGTGAAGCCAGAAAATAATGGGGAAATTATCATAATACTTGAGAGAAATGACAACTTGTATGGGCATAAGTATTCAAGAAATAGAAATGGGTGGAAATAGAACAGCAAAGCTGAAGAAAACTGAAGAGTAACAATCCTAATGGGAAAGAGGAGATTCTGGGATGATTCTGCTTACCAGTCTACATAACTGAAAGACACCAAAAAATGCCACTAATGGGAATGAGGAACACAGGGAGAGGAGGAGTTTGGGTAGAGTCAGAGAACACATTTTAGTCATTGTTAAGCTAATCATACATTGAAGATGTATGCAGAAGGTTGCAGAACATGATAGGCATACTTCATTTAAAAAAAAACAGAGACTTTTATCATGTTCCTATCTTGTAACTGAATATTCCCTAAACATTTTGACCTTATTTAAAACTTGGCACTTTGGAGTCCAGAGTAGGTGTCATTACCTTTATTCCTCTCCATGATTCTAAAACCCTTTTTTTGCTGTTTTGTCCAGGGGCCTGTATTAATGTTTTCCCACAACCATCCATTTCAAGAATCCTTTGACTCATGACAGTATTTCTTTCCAGGCTTTTATTAACCTAAGTTCTTACACCTTTAATTAAAAATTTAATTATTGAAAAATTAAAGAAACTCAAAACTTGTTAAAAATTAATTACCAAGTACCTAACAAACATAAAAAAATGTTCTGGAAGCTTGAACTCTACTAGTTATAGAGACAGAGATTGACTTTGTTCTATGGTCATTTAATAACAAAAGATTTTTAAGGGTAGAAGTTATTTGTCTTTTATCATACTTGTATTTAAGTAAGATAGTCTTCATGAGTCATGGAGAGTTGATTAAGGAGTCTACTTTAGGAGGAAAAAAAAGATTTTTAGAAAGTCCAAATAAACTGCCTTTATCTGTGAATAAATCAATGGGTGGAACACACAAGGTACAAGAGGCCCAAGGACTATTTTCTTTTTGTATTTGTGTGAATGACAAGCAGAAAAAATCACTAGGGAAAATTTTTCTAACTTAGGAAAATTCTCTATGATATTAAAAACATGCAATATAATCTCCTAGGAACAGAAACAAATTAAAATATAATATAAATTACATAGAGTTGGAACATAAACAATACCACTAGCTGTCTAGTCAAATAAATGATCCTTGTTTGATAGCCTGCACTGTTGACACCCATGCTCTCAGAAGATTAACTCCCAAATAATTAAATAAAAACAAACAAACAAAAAAAAAAAACATCATCATGGAGGATTTCCAAAGCCAGGGAGAAAAAACATAAGGACTCTTGGTCTGCAATGTTCAGAAACATAGAGATTTTTTTTTTCCTTTTTACAAAGTCAAGAAAGTCTAAAAGTATTACAAATAGTACCACATAGCTGTCATATCTTGCAAATGAAAGAACAGCTTTTAAAATCATATGTTTGTTATTTACTAAGGCCTGCTGGTTATAAATCAATTTCTTTAGAAATATCCATATGCCTGGTGAGTGATCACATTCAGAAGGATATTGCCCTATCTGTACCTATTTATCATCACACTTGTTGACACATACACAACATTTTACGTGGTACAGAGAAATTGGAATTTTGAATCCTATGATTTGGACTTAAAATTTCTTCATTTATCAAATTTGGGAATTTAGATGACTTATTGAATTAACTTAATTAGCTAGGAGAGCTGATTTCAGTAGCAATAAGAAACAAACATACAAAATACAGGACTCAAGTACTGCAGAACTTTACCCATGATTTGTGAAACTCTGCTGAGTAAACATATAGGGGGATTAGGGCTCCTCCAGGCTGTCTGTCATTCAGCCAGGGTAATCAAAGCTCTTTAGTTTTCAAAATGAGCATTAAACTCAGCTAACATATTTAACCCTCTTATTTTATTCCAGTACTTCTGCCTTTCCAACCCTTAGCTCGTAGCCAAATCATAGCTGCTTTTATATCACTCTATGTCCAAATATACAAATAAGGATGCACCATGTTTTGATGGTTGTACCAATTCATACCTATCTTATAGAATTTTAAAATCCAGGTTTACATCACAACATGTATTTCTTCTTAAACAAATAAAAAACAAAAAAAGAACTGTTGAAAATGATGGTTCTAATTATGCACTACCTTATAATTTTTTGAAAATATTCTTAATTATCATAAAATGGAAGTTCTTTTGGAAAAAATGTATATGAATTTGGGTATATGAATATGAGTTTGTTTTCATAACAGAACATCTAATTTAGGACAAAATGAAAGGTGAGTTTAGTGGACAGAATGAAAATTATTTTTTTCAAAATTTCAGGAGAAGCAAGTACTTTGTAACCCATGAAGTTTATCTTTAAAAGGTTCTTAATTTTTCAGACTCATTGCATTTGGTGATGGAGAATCACTTTACCATGCTGGCTACTTGGTTATTTTATACATACAAACTTTCTCCACATGGGCATCTTCACATCTGTTGAAGTACAGACAAATTAAAATGTGGTTTAATATTTCAAAATTTGGGGAGACTTGACCAAACTATGTCCTCAAAATCACAGCAATAAGGGTCACTGACTAATGGTTATTTTAAAGTATTGTGTTACTCTATACCACCATTTAGAAAACTTACCCATGAAACTGAGCATTAATAAAGATTTGTTCTACAGCAAAATATGTTAAAATATTTTTGCAATTTAAATAATAAATGGCTAAAGCCAAAGTTCTCTATAAAATTCACAGAACCCTTAAAAATAAACATTTATATATGAGCAAAAAGTTCTACAATCATTAGGTAATACATTTTAAGAAGAAAAAAAAGCAGAGCTATTTTCCTTCTCTGTTTTTATCATCAGATTTATGTTTTATAAAAGAGTGGTGTTAAGGTTTGAAGAGGACATTAAATTTGGTGGACCTATTTTGACAGAATAATCTGAGCTTTTATATAGTGAGGTATACCCAATGAACATTTAAAATTTATTTGCTCATAATTTGTTCAGATAGTTGTACAACTAAACATTTCAGGCACCTAATATCCAATTCAATTAGAAATATTGAGCAAATGGACTTATACCAGAAACTAATGAAAATCAATTGAATAAATCATGTTTCATAAAATAATCATTTAGGTCTCGGGTTGAATAAAAATAGTTTTTTTTATGATTTTCATGGGAACAACAATTCATTTTAAACTGTTGAGTGCACTTCCCTACCTACTACCTTACATTCAAATAATGATCCAAGTGTTAGTTCAGCCTGAAAAGAAAAAGGAAACCAATATTATATACCAAACAAGAAAGTTAAATGCAGAGACTTAAATGCATATAGAAATATTAGGAGTTTTGGAGGAATAAAAACAAGGAGAGACCTCTGCTAGCTTCAGGAATACCTTTGAAAAAAACATAAGAATTTTAGTGATGATCACAAGCTAACTCAACACTAAGGGAGACTTTCAGGGAAATACCCAGAGGTCCCTGAGAAATTTCTTGTCTGCAAAATCAGTACATAACCAAGAGTACAGTTTTGTGGCTATTGCTTCCCTATACTGTAAAATATCATGGAGCTACAGCAATTTTAACAATAAATTATCTGTAGTAATTGTTAAAATTGCTGTAGCTCCATGATATTTTAGAGATCTTGGAAAAATCTTTGAAAATTCTGTTCCATTCTCAAATGTCCAGTTTTATATTTCAAGGAAACACTTTTTCAAGCTTTCTTCTGAGCTTACATACTTCTCAACATGTTCCACATTTTGAGCTTACAAATTTTCTAATTTACACCAATTAAATACATTTTTACTAGGTTGTAATATACTACATAATTATGTCATGTACTTTAAATTTCAATTAAGTGCTATGTTTCTTGCTATTTATATTACCTTTATTTTAAGTCAGGCAAACTGAGTTATTATTAACACATAATAAAATTCACAATTTTGAATGTACGAATCAGTAAAATTGGGCAAATATACATGGTCATATATTAACACCACCATTATCTATATATAGAATATTTCCATGACAAAAAACAACAACAATAAACAACAACAACAAAACAATGTTGCTCTGCTTCTTCTTTGTAGTAAATCCAGAAAACTATTTTTTTCCCAGAAGTTTTGCCTTTTGCAGAGTACCATGTAATTTGAATTTTAAAGTGTGCTGAGTTTTGCATCTGGTTTCTTACACTATCTCCTGTTTACTCTCAGTTACACGTTCAACTTTTTATGTGAATTAGTCATCTGTTCCTCTTTGTTGCTGAGTATCAGCACATCATAAAGATATACCACTATTTATTGTTAGAGTCTGTAAACAAGTCTGGGTGGCGCCTGGCAAAATGCCAGAGGGAGTGGTTTGTGAAGTAACAAAAGTGAGCCATTAAGTGTGGAGATTCCTTATTGGTTGACTGCTGTATCTATTTTATGCTAATTAGATAAGCTGTGTAAAATGTTTAAATACCACTCCTATCCTACAATAAACGGCTTCCATTCCTGCTGCATCAACGTACACAAGTTATTCGTCACCCCCTGGTTATTTTGCCCAGCCAGCCGGGCTGCGGCAATTTATCCATTCACTTATACTGTTCTTATGTTTCACATTATTTTTGAGAGATTAATATTATAACTCGCTTTGCTGCTATTCCATAAATGGAGGAGTTCTATTTTGTTCATGTAAAGAAACATGTTCTGGCACAGTGAGCTTTCACAATACTGTGAATAAATGGTCTTTGATCTATACTAGTTACTGATGCCCTGTACTCTGGATTTTCAATGATATTTAAGCTTATTGAACTATATAATGTGCTAACTAATTTTAGTAATTAATAGCTTCTCTCTTATTTCCCTTAGCTTACCTATTAAAAAAGTGTAATTTTTTTAATAATGATCAATCTATAAGAAAGTGTATCTTTTTTTTTATAATGGTCACAGTTCAGTTTGATGCATTATTGAGTTTTCCAGAAATCAAAACTTTTTATATTTAATGCAAAAGTACTTCTGAAGTATGATTTTAATATACTAAGGAATATTTAATTTATATGTATGTAAAATATCAAAAGTTTTAATTTTACTTCTATCAATATTAAAGAAAAATTACTATGTATATCATGACTTAATACAAATCTGTTCTCTATAGCTTTTCCTAATAGTTTAAAATTTATACTTAACTATGCATTTTATTTTTATTATGAAAAATTGTGTTAATAGATAATTAATGAAAGCATGATTTTTTTACATTAAAATGCAATGTTAATTAATTATTGATAGATGTGATAAGTATTCATTTATTTTAATTTGGTATATTGTGATAATGACCAAGAATAATATAGTCTTGCTGATTTAAAAGACAAGCAAATAAAAGCCTTGGAGAAAAAACATGCACAGTTCTAATCACCATGCCCAGGTGTCCATGTTTTAAATGCCTTACTGTAGCATGGTGTTTGTCTATATAAATTCTTGACTATTTACACAGATTTTTGACAATTTGGTTTAGATAATATCATAGTAAAAAAATACAGTGACATTTAAATTGTATAATTTTAAAGACTAGCACCTTTAAAGCAGTTGTTTAAGACATTGGTAGTTACTTTAATTTGGAATTAACACTACTGTAATAATTTCCTTAAAACCATATATGTGTCATAAATTAATTATAATAACTATAGTATTATCTTATATAATATGAGTTTCAATTTATAATTGCTAGTATTTCAAGCATATTTATTAGAATACCTATGTAATTTACTTAAATTAATATTTTATTGTTAGTTTAATTGTTCTTGAATTTTGATAGATAAGTATGGGCCTTATAAATTTTATTGAAGAATATGGTATAAAAACTGATAAAAAAAAGTCCACTCAAATTTCTTTCCATTTAAAATTTCATTGATTTGCTTTCTAATTTTTAACACTTCATCTTGAAATTATTATTTGAGAAGCAGATTGTTTAATCATCAATCCCAAGGAAGGACTCACTGGCATGGAATACAGCTAACATCATCACCATGCCAACTCTGAGGAAGAGGAGTCCTAACACTCCTTGCTGCATCTTCATCTACAGCTTTTAGAGTTGTTTGTGCCCAGTGAGACAGAATGCACCCCACTTACATAAAGTACATTTACTACTGACAAAGAGGCAGCGAGGAATAAAAGAACACAGTCTGTTGTGACTAGTTCCCAAACCCTGGAGACAGCTGTCAAGGTAGAGAGTCTCTTGAGTGTGTTCCTCATTTGCAATACAATTGAGGAACCCCAAATGTCAGCTCACCCCAGATTATTTACCTCGGGGGCAATGTGACTCACTGAGAAAAACTTTGAAGGCCATTCTATCTAAAGAGAGATGAACAAAACAGGGGCTATGACAGGCAGCTTTTCCCTAGCTATAGATGTTAAATTCAGTCTGCTGTGGCAGTACTTCCATATCTGAGGATACTGCATTCCCAGCATATTCAGCCCTTATCCTAAGAGCTACATGCAAGAAACCAAGGTCAGTCCAAGTCCACCCAGCATAATGCCCTACATAGAGACTCATAGGAAACTGGAAAGATAGACTAGAATAGCCTTATATTATCTTAACTCATTTTCCTTCAAAGATAACATTTATGTAGCATAGTAAAATATCAGAACAAGGACATAAATATTGGTCAGATGATAACATCTAAACACCTTATTTAGACTTCAACATGTTTTACACATGTTCATTCGTGTGCATGTGACTATTTTCATGTGATTCCACCATATTTATAGCTTAATGTGATCATTATCACAATCACAGTACAAAACTGTATTCTCACAATCAAGGAATGCCCTAGTGCCATCTTTTAAAAATTGTACTTACTTATTCCACCATATTAATCCCTGACAATCATTTATCTATTCTTGATCTCTGTAGTTTGTTATTTGAGAATGTTACCTGAATGGAATCATGAAATTAAAAAAAAAAAGAAAGTAAAAAAGGAAAAAAACATATATATTATATATGTAACATTTGAGGACTTTTATTTTCTTTTTTCTTTCCCATTCAAAATAATACCCTAGAGATTTTATTCCACCAAGGTTTAAAGCATAGTGTCACAACATACTTCAAATTCTGGGTAGTTCCAGAATAGAAAGATATTTTATTTTCTATGTCAGATATCTTAGAAATTACGTACAAATTTTTATTTAAAACAGTACACATATCTTCAATGTTCCTACAGTCAAAATATATAGCTCATATCCAGACCTTTACACATCCTATAGCTTATGTCAGTGTTCTTTTAAAGTGCTTACTTTGTTGGAAAATCAAATCACTTTTCATAAGAACAGGAGCTGCTTTTAAAAGGCTATGGTTCATGAGGTCTAAAGAAATCCACCTGGGATCATCTAAATGCATATGACCAGGAGTAAAATCAACCTGTATTTAATATTTATATTGAATGCCAGTTCACATTATCATTGACTTTTGTGAAAACTGATGCAGAAATTCTAATTCTAAAAAAAATAAAAATAAAAATAAATACCATGGCCTTTTTTTGATAGCTGCCATGCATCTTATTCTTAAAAGCCAATCATGTTTTCCAAATGAACTATCAGAATTAAAACAAAATCAACATGGTAAATTCAGTGACTCCTAAGATAATTCACTGTTGTTGATTAGATGCCTTCAGTACCACACATTTCTGAAACAAGAGAAACTGGAGTGTCAGAAAACTGCAAACCTCAGGCTTCCTGTGAAGATAGGAGATAAGCTTAATCATTCCCAGTGTGGAGAATTTATGAGGTGACCCCCAAGAACCCCCTCATCCTAGTGCTCACACCTTCCTCAGGGTTCCAAGGTTTTTGGGACTTGCTCCAGTTTCAATATTTGTCCACTCCCAAACTCATGCTGAAATCTTAATTACCTTTGCAACAGTATTAAAAAGCCAGATCTAAGAAGAAACTAGACCATGAATATTCTGCCTCCATGAATGGATTAATATACTGTAGGAGTGGGTTTGATATAAAAGGGCAAGTTTCCACCCTTTTGCATCCTCTGTCTCTCTCTTTCACCTGCCATGTTATGACATAATAAAGCCCTACTCCATACCAGCTCTTCTCTCTTGGATTCCCTAGACTCAAAAATTGTAAGAAAGCAGATTTATGTTCATTATAGATTACCCAGTCTTTAATCATTTGTCATAGCAGCAGAAACAGGCTCAATGACTAACAGCATAAATTATTAACACCACACCCCCACCCCCACCTCTGTATCTAAGCCCTCAGTCAGTCACCCTGTGGGATGGCAGCCCACATACTGTGAGAACTTTCAGTGAGCTTAGGGGAGGCATATTTTGCTAGGATATGACGTCTCCAGCCAGAGAGAACTTAAACATAGCAAACAACCAGGGGGGAAGAAGCTTTTCAGAGGTCTGACTGACCAAGTGAATGTAGCTTCATGAGAGATCCTGGACTAGAAGCACCCAAGTTGCTGCACGGGTACATAGCCCACAGGAGGTATGCTGTAATAAATATGTATACTTTTTATCTCCCATACTTGGAAGTAATATATTACAGAGCTATAAATAATTGCTAAATAACTAGTATGCAGTTAATGCAGTTTTATTTTTTTAAAGAAAGTGAAATTCCTGTGAAGATCTGGAGGTGGCTGAGAAAACAGCAGTGAACAGATTTAGAAAAGTGCTGAAAAAACTCTGAGGAAAGACGTGGTGAAAGCTTTAGCTTTGAATACTTATTTGTAGAATTTGGGGCTTTGAAGATATACTGGTGACAGTTTAACAAACGGTGAAAAAATTCCTATTAAATACTATAGGAAAGGAGTTTCTAGTAAACGAATTGCAGAACATTCAGAAATCCTATTGTTTGTAGCAAGGCATAGAGTAAAAACTGTACCCAAAGGACTAGGTGACCTAGATAAGGAGATTTCAGACTATAGTATTGAAATCTGCCTTTTTTTCCCGTTTCTTGTTGCTTACAGTAAAATATAAAAAGAGAGTAATAAGCTAAAGCATGACAGTTAAAGTAAAAGGAATGAGGATTTATTGGAATTAAAGATTCATAGTGTCTCCAAATGACAAACAGTGGTAAAGTTAGGAAATGGTTTCCAATCAAAGATCATAGCTACGCCTATCATACGAAAGCAGGACTTGAAGCAAAAGCTGAAAGTGTGACTCAAAATCTTTTGTAACCTCAGAAATTCCAGAGATGTTTTCTTCACACCCTGTTCAAGCAGACAAAAGCCTCTCTAAAGGAATAATGAGTGGGCCTAAACTTTGTAATTAACAATTGTAATTTGAATAGTACAAGAATATCAGAAAACTAATTCACTGGTGTTAACATATCTTGGTACTCTAAAATGTTTATCTTTATTTCTTGTCTAATTTGAGCAAAGAACATAACACAACCCTATATATACCTGTGAGTGCAAAATATCTAGACTACTACCAGTTCTTACAATATTTTCATCTAAAACACTGAACTCTTACTGAGTTTGTTTAAATAAACACTAACTTGTTTCCCTAATTTTCTCTCCCATCTCTACTACCACAAATTTATTCACAGTAATTTTACCATTTTATTCTTTTAAAATGTTATATAACCAGGCACAGGGGCACATAACTGTAATCTCAGTGATGTAAGAAGTTGAATCAGAAGAATTGCAAGTCCAAGGCCAGACAATGAAACTTTGTGAGAAACTGTTAAAATATAAAAACAAAACAAATAAACAATAACAACAACAAAAATGGGGGAGTAATTCAGTAATAGAATGCTCTTGGACCCAATATCCAATACTATTAAAATATATAAATAAATAAGTAGTTATCCAAATGCTCTTATTTGAATGTGGTCTGTTCCCTAAAGTTTCATGTGTTGAAGACTTCCTCTCCATGTTGGTGGTTCTGACCGATGGTCCTCTTGGAGGTGGTGACTAGAGAGATTCCAAAGGACAGAAGATATTGTGGGAAATAAGTCTCCCTCTAGCTTCTAGTTCATTACCATGTTGCAATGCACCAAGACAGCCCTCATCAGAGCAGAGCCAGTGCCATTACCATGTCTTTGAATCTTCAGAACAAGAGTTAAATCAACCTCTTCTCTCTTTTTTTTTAAAGTTAGCCTGCCCCAGGTATTTTGCTATAATGAACAAAAGACTAATAAATTAGAAAAAATATCATTTCCCCCTTCCAAGGCTATAATCATCCCCAATTCATTCAAAGTGAAAGCTTCATTTCTAAAAATAGCCTAAGGTCTACTTAAGTAGGCCTGCTACTTCATGATTTTATCAGTTTTTATTTTCTGCCCAAAAGAGACCAAGAATTAAGCAAGGATATTAAAGGAAAATTAAAAAAAAAAAAACAGAATAATAAAATAAGTAAAAGTATCAGAGAGAATATGTTAAAAAAAAACACAAGAAAAGGAAATCCAAAATTATTCAGTTTATTTATACTTCCCATTCAGTAGTCCCATCTCTTGTAATCCCCAACTCATATTTGCATTCCTGTCATTAATTATTAAGTATAGATGGATAATCAAGGATAGACTGACATTTGAGAAAAGTCTCCATTAGGAAACAAAGACAAAGTAATGTAAAAATAGAGAAAAAAGAAAAATATTATACTGCATAACTTTAAGATGCTGTGTATGATCAGGAATGTGAGTAAAGTGAGCATGTAAAATGAAGAATCACAAACCAAATTTTGGGGAAAAATTATCCACAAATAAGAAGTTAATCTCATTGGGACTTTAAAAATGGCCACTTTCAGGGATTGAGGATATAGCTCAGTTGGTAGAGTGCTTACATTGCATGCACAAAGCCCAGCACCACAAACAACAACAACAACAATAACAACAACAACAACAAAACACCCTCAAATTAAATTATCATGAAACATTGTAAAACTAAGATTTAGATAAGATATTTTAAAATTACAGAAAAAAAAACAATAGAAATCTGGAAAGCATAAAATCACTCAGTTCGAATTTAAAATATGATTAAGGAGGGTAAAATGACAGTTTAGGAATTCTGAAGGAAAATTTAATGCAACATACCAGGTTCCTTAAATTGGCTTAATCAGCATAATCCATTAAAGATTGGCTTAAACAGCATAATCTAAGAAAGTACAAACATGGGATTCAAGAAAAAGAAAGTCTTGACTCAAAGTGAAATTATTGTTAGTTATACTAACAATTATAATAGATCCATTCATAATATAAATAATTGCATAGTTATAACATTTATAATAGACAAAATGGTAATAGTACACATAGTTATGTTGTGATACTTATGTTTAATAATTATAAATCTCACAATAACAAAAATATAAAATATAAATAATAATAATTTAAACTGAAGTTTTGTGAAATCAGTGAATTGAAGAGAATGTGGGAGGAGTTGGTAGACAGTTTAATTTTCATAAAAGAAGTAAAAAATCACAACAAACTAAAACACCAAGTGATAATAGGGCATAAATATATAACTGGTGCAGATAAACACCAGACTATAAGTAAAATCACAGAAAATTATTCCCTATAGAAATTACTAAAATTGTATCAGAGGAATGAATAAATTTTCAATTTATAGGCTTTTGGATGTTTTTGACAGTTGAGCAATTTATTTATCAGAAAGAATATGTCAAAAGCATGTTAAAATATATTAATGGTAAAAAATTAAATTATTTTGAAAAAGATTGAGAAATATCTGCTGAGGATTAAGCAGAAAGAATCTTAATATGTTCAAAATCCTAAAAATATTACTTCTATATTTAAATAATAACAAGAAATCTTTAAAAATTTCATTTTATTGCAGTGTATATTGAAATATAGAATCTAAATTATATACTTTATTTTTCCTGTGTGACCCTTGCTTCCCTTCTGAGGGCATTCCATTATAAATAATCAATGGTGACATCCTAAAAATCTCTATTATTAGCTCATACTATGGCCTATCTCTTCTGCCTTTATCACCAGAAATCGAGTCATTAAGACTGATACATCTAACAAGATCAGGGAATCAATAATTTTCTGGTTCTAATTCAGAAAACTCATTCTTAAATTCTGTTCTTAGATAACCATTTCTAGTGCCAAAGTTGGACTCACTCAGTTTTTGACCAGAAAAGCAAAATCAGTAGGAGACATACATTAAGAGATTTGTAATTAATTCATTTACATGATTGTTCAGACGGTCAAGGAAATCCAAAATTGTAAGATAGGTGTTTTTTGTTTGTTTGTTTTTTTTTTTTTTTTTGAAAAACTGCATTGAGTATCTTATGTTGCAATAAACTTAATATTAACCTTCTATAATTATATTATCTAAAAATGATAATATGATTACTGAGTATAAACGTGCAGAAGCATCAAGATTCAATATGAATGATTTAGTGAATAAATAGAACCAATTAAAAACAAACAGCAAAGAAATTGGCTCAGTGTTCCAGATAGGTCCAAGTTTGGGTTTCTTAAAAATAATATTTTCAGACATTTTATGTAAAACGGTTTGGAAATTTGTGTATTTTTACTAGTGTTTTAAGAAGACCTTTGAGGACAGGAAAAAGGAAACACCAAATTACTACTGAGATTTTTTTAAAAGATTCATAAATAGAAAAAAATGTGACCATTAAAATCTATTTTTATGCCTCTTACTGAATCAAAAAAGTTGATTTACCATGATTTTAAAAAACATAAAACACCATGATCAAAATCAGTTTAAACACATATTTGACTTTTTCATATCTAGTAGTTCTAAAGTGTAGGCATGTTCACATTATTCATTATTAAATAAGAATATTCGTAGTTTTCTGGAAGGATGAATTTTTACCATGATAAACACCTGATAAACAATTTTCCTCAGACAAAATAAAAAATACAAATGACTAACAAATATATTAAAACTTTTTCAACATCTTGGCAATTGAGGGCATGCAAATAAGAACTACACTGAGATTACATCTTATTCCCATTATAATGGCAGCCATCAAGAATACAAATTATAAAACATTGATTAGAATAAGGGGGAAAAGGAGCAGTTTGCATTATTCTTAGGGATTTTAAATAAGAACAGCCACTAGGGAAGTCAGTGTGAAGTTTCCTCAAAAGACTAGGAATAGAACCACCATACTATCAAGTTATAGCTCTTTTCAGTATTTATTCTAAAGAATTAAGTCATTATACTATAGCACTGTAGGCATAATCATGATCATAACTGCTCAATTCACCATGTTCAAATTATAGAACCAGTCTTGTTGTCCATTGATGTATTAATGGATTAAAAATGTGGTATATATACACTATGGAGTTTTATTCAGCCATAAAGAAAAATTGAAATCATGTTATTTTAAGGAAAATGGATGATACTTGAGAGTATTATGTTATGCAAAATAAATCAAACTCAGAAACAAATGTAGTATGTTTTCTATAATTTGTGGAAGCTCATTTCTCTCAATTGTGGAAAAAAGAGAGAGAAAGGTGGATGATAATCTCATGCAGATTAATAATTAAATTAGAATTAATTAAATGTTTTCAACCTAGATATCAAAGTGAGTGGACATAAATGTTAAGAGCAGAAGGTTGTCAGGTGAGTAGACGTGTACCACTTGTTCCAGAATGACATATGGTTTACTCTGTTCTGGCTTCCATAACAAAATATAATATATTTAGTGTCATTGCTAAAATAAGTTCATTTTTCATGGTCATGAAGACTAGGAGGTTCAAGATCAAGGTGCCAGCCAGTTCTTCCTGGTGGCTATATTTCTGGTTTGTAGACAGTGTCTTTCTTACTGTGGATTCTTACATGGTCTTTCTTTGGTATATGTGCAGAAAGATCTCTCCATTCCTCTTATTATAAGGACACCAATCCCATCAGAACAGGATCCAACACATATTACTTCATTTAAATTTAATTATATTTTAGAATCCCTATCTTCTTAAACAATTTATAATTGCAGTTAGATTTTCAACACATGAACTTTCTGAAACACAATTAAATCCATAGCATAAATGTTCAGCTTAATAATGAAAAAGAAACACAACCTTGAGTAGTAACCATATTTTCCTATAGTTTGGATGAATTCAATTATCAACCAATGAAAGAAAAAGATGTTAGATCACAGTATCTGGAAAGAAATCCATTAGTCAAAAATATTGGGGAAGGTAGGAGGCCCCATGACAACTGAATTCCCAGTAGATTGATAATTTCCAGTCAGTAACTTTACTGGAAGAAAAGGAGAGGCCAAGTTTTAATTGTGGGGTGGGCTAGGAATAGAGCTGGGATATAATATTAATTTGTTAACTTTTACCATTGACATTATTATAAATATGGAAACTAAAAATGATAGAAAATAAGTGGATGAGATAGACTTAGTATAGAGTGTAGAAGATCATAATAAAGTTAAGAAAAACAACCTTTTTAAAAAATCTGCCTTGAAGAAAAGTAACAAAAGAAGAATCTGATTGCAAATTAACATTTGAGAAATGTTGCTCTTAATAATCACCTCCTACTTCTGGCATTATTGGTTGGGCACTATGTTTTGTGCAGTCTAATAATATTTTAATGATGCTATGGTATTAGTTTCAGGTGTGTAAAGGACTACTGAACAAAACAACCAAATTCATTTAATTGAAAAATAAAACATCATTAGGAAAAGAATTTAGAAGTCTGTTTCTTCTTGAATGTTGAGTACCATGTTGCTTAGCAGAATGAAGAGTTCTAACCCTAAATATTTATTTAAATGTGTTTTCAAGGTTTTAAAATACTATGGCTGGGGTTGTGGCTCAGTGATAGAGTGCTTGCCTGGCATGTGTGAGGCACTGGGTTTGATCCTCAGGACCACATAAAAATAAACAAAATAAAGATATTGTGTTCGTGTACAACTAAAAAAAAAAATTTAAAAGATTGTAAAACATTAAATACTTAAAGTTTTCCAGAGTATGCAGATACTTAAAGTTAATCTATATGTTTCAATAATAACTTACCATGGATAAAACAATTCAAAGATGAACTTATCCTGGGACAAGTGATTCTGCCTTACATACATAGAGATAAAATATGAAAGTAAAATACTTGTTACAGTGGCACACATCTGTAATTCCAGGACCTCAGAAGACTGAGGCAGTAGGATTACAAGTTCAAAGACAGCCTCAGCATTTTTGGGAGGCTTAGGCAACTTAGAGAGACACTCAAAATAAAGAACAAAATGGAGCAGAGATGTAGCTAGAGGTAAAGGTCTGAGGTTTAATCCCCAGTACCAAAACATTGTGTGTATGTATAAGAAAAGAGTCTTACTGCAGGAAGGAAACTGCAGGCAAGGTAAAGAGGGTTAGACAGACATATTTGGATAAAAAGAAACAACATGATAGGAAGGATCCAAGATGAAGAGGTTATCCTGATATTGAAAATCTCCTATGATCTCTTTGAATAACTTTATCCTCATCAACAGTATATCTCAATATTTAGGAAAATATCACCTGGACATTAGATTACCAGAGAGTGACAACTTTCTTGTTGATGGTTAAATCTCTTTTGATGGTTTTCATGAAATGTGTTGCCATGTCAGGAAATCCACATAATAAGAAACCAAGAATGACCTCAGGTTACTAGCCAGTTTTAAACTGAGGCCCTCAGTCCAAGCATCTAGCAGAAACCCAACCTGCCAAAGAGTCACATTAATGAGGTTGGAAAAAGGACCCTGCCTGGATAATTGTTCACTTGGGAGCTCATCTGTTGAATACACCTAAATATAGCCTTTGATAGAAAATGAGGTGGATAACACAGCTAAATTATCACAAGATCCCTAAACCTGAGTATAGCAACTTCATGATAACTTGCTACATAGAAAAAGATAACTAATAAAATACATTTATTAAGATAGAACAAGTAAAAAATTTAATAATAATATGAAAAACATAAAACAATTAAAAAGGAATAGCTAGTAGACAATGTTTTTTATGTGTCAGCTTCATTAGCCTGTATTCCCTAGTTATTCAGTCAAGAACAAGGATAGGTTTCACCATGAAAGTGTTTTGTTGAAGAAATTAAAGTCTGTAAGCCACTGACTTTAAATAAGAAAAATTATCCAATATGTTTTATATGGTTAAAATTAATTTATAGAAAGTTCTCAAGAACAGATTTGAGAATTTCTTCAAGAAGATATGGTGTCTATGGATAGCAACTTAGCCTATTTCAAGAATTTTAGCCTGTTATTCCTGGTAACATATCTTAGAATTTGGACTTGATTGCCCACTATGTTCAATCATATAAATCAATTCCATATGAGTCTCTTAATTTATATCTCCTACTGATTGTGTTTCTCTGGTCAAAAACTGAGTGAGTCCAATTCTGCACTAGAGTGGTTATCTAAGAACAGAAACTTATGAATGTGTTTTCTGAGTCAGAATCAGAAAATTATTAATTCTCTGATCTTGTTAAATGTATAGGCCTTAATGACTCTATTTCTGCTGGTAATAGCAGCATAGATAGTCCATGGTATGAACTTATTATAGAGATATACAGAATATCACCCTTGGTTATTTTTAATAGAATGCCTACAGAGGCAAGGTTCAGGTTTGATACCTTTTAGTCTAAATAATTATAATGGAATTAATGGAGATTAATTATAATGGAGTATAATAAAATTGTCTAGTTGCTCAGAATTGATCTTGAGAAAGTATAGGAAGAAAAGGATGAGCTCAGGGTTTTCAGTTCCCAGCTTAAAAGCTCTGTATAAATGAAAGCTTGTATATTTAGCTCTAAAAAAACTGTATTATTTCATGTAACCACAAAGATAATCTCCCTGAAAACCAAACCCAGTGTCATCTTGTGAACAGAAGTAGCTTCCAAAGTATCTTACCAAAAATAATATATTGACCAAAACCACTATCAATAATAGAAAATATACCTCCTATTTTCATGTAAAAAATTTCTGAACTTCTACAAAATAAAAGTAAAAACAGGGGCTGGGGATGTGGCTTAAGTGGTAGCGCGCTCGCCTGGCATGCATGCAGCCCGGGTTCGATTCTCAGCACCACGTACAAACAAAGATGTTGTGTCCACCGATAATTGAAAAATAAATATTAAAAAATTCTCTCTCTCTCTCTCTCTCTCTCTCTCTCTCTCTCTCTCTCTCTCTCCTCTCTCACTCTTTCTTTAAAAAAAAGGAAAAACATACATTAATTGTCTATAGAATTCTATTAAAGTACTGCTTACAGGGAATGTTGATTACATATATTAATCAAATGAGCAAATTATACAATAAATAAAATACCAGATATGGAAAAATAAATCAGAAAAGTATGCAAGAAGTAACATGGATAATACAGCGAGTAGGAATATAATAGAAATATAAAAAAAACTAAATAAAAACAGTTCTTTGAGAAAATAAACCAAGTAAGGAAATTTAAGAAGAAGCTAAAAAAATCACACAAATAATAACAAAAGGATGAAGAATAACCATTAAAACAATTAAACATTTAAAATATACATAAGCAATTAGTTTGTTTAAAGTTAAAATTACTCTCAAATATATTTGATAAAAACAAATGTCAGGAATATACAACCAGGCAGTTTACTCATGCTTGAAATAACAGCAATTTGGGAGTCTGAGGCAGGAAAATTACAAGTTTGAGACCAGCCTCATCAACTTCGCAAGACCTTCTCTTGAAATAAAAAACAAATAGATCCAAGAATGTAGCTTGATAGTAAATTGCTCCTGTGTCCAATCCCCAGTTCAAAAAACAATGTCATGTATACAAATTGATATAATTAGGATTTCTGAATAAACCTCTTTCCATAGAAGAAGCACAGAAAAAAATCCTAATGTCCCAAGAAGGAATAATTTCTCACATTGGAAGTTTACTAAATGTTCAAAGATCAACTAACCAGACCCAAGGCTCCATAATCCCTCCAGAGCACAAAGAAAGCATGAAAAGTTGCATTTTTTATTAAATACAAAATGCATTGATATAAATTCAAATAAATACTACTAAAAAGAAAAACAATTCTGGACTGAGATTGTAGCTCAATGGTAGGGTGCTTGTCTAACCTGTGGGAGGCACTGAGTTCGAGCTTCCGCACCACATAAAAATAAATAGATAAAAATAAAGTATTGTGTTCATCTACAACTAAAAATATTTTTAAAAAGAAATAAATTCTATTTTGAAATATTATCTAAAATCATCAATAATATATAACTAAATAGAATGAAACATTTTGAAAATATTAAATGTCCTATTAAATTATGATAGTTTCTTAAACTACCCTCCAAAAAAAAAAAGAAAAGAAAAAAAAACTCTACTTCTGAAATGGAAAGCAAATCAACTTAGCCATAGTTCAAAATCAGACTCACATGTATATAGCCAATTGTATTTCAACAAAAGTATCAGAGCATGTAATTGGGTGAAATATTTCAGTGCATTGTGTTAGAAAAAATGGGTATTTGAGTGGCAAGAAAACTAAATTCTGGCCCTTCATAACATATAACAAAAATTAAATAAAAATAGACAATACACTAAAATGTATGAGCTAAAAATTTTAAAACTTTCAGAAGATAGATCAAAAGAAAATATTTATAACTTTGGCATAGAGAAATAATTTTTAGTTATATCAAGCAAAAACTAAATAAATAAAAATTAAATTTATAAAAAATATTTGCTTTTGTACTTTGAATATACAGGTTATGTATCAGAATGGGAGAAAGAATTCCTGATATCCATGACTGATGAAGAATATAGATTGAGAATATACGAACAATTCTTAAGTAAAGCATACTTCCCTTGTGTGTTTATGCTGCAACTAAATTTTTATTAGGCCATTGCTTTGTTTCAAAGTTGGTTTCATAGGCAGGAGTCCAATGCTGGCCTTATTTTGGTGTGAAATGAATTATTTTCTCAAAAGTGATTTTGTGCTGGAAAATAAAAAAAATGCATAAGGCATTCTATAAGTCTATAGACAATGGTAGTGCCAGCAACACTTTGGACAGAAAAATCAAATCCACTCATCGAATATGATTACTCCAGTGGGGAAAAAAACGTTACACCATAATGGAAGAATTCCGATGTAATCAACCTGTTACCAGATGGACAGTTGCTTCCCCTAAGAGAATAATATAAGGGAGTCAGTGTTGGTTTCTGCTGTTGAAATGCAGCCATTCAGCAGGATTGATGGCCAGAAGCATCATTGGGATAATCTATATTTTTTATTTTAAGCACAGCTTTCATCACTGCCCATCTATTATGGTAGGTAGACTCCTTAAGCAAGTACATGATAGCTGAGGACCAAGCAGTTAGAGACATCAGAGAAAATCCTACCATCCATCTGACAGTTTTCTGCAGTGCATGTCTTTTGATAAGCTTTGACACACTAAATAAATCAGCATCATCTTTTTTCTTTTTATGAGGCCTAGCTACAAAAAAAATCCCCCAGAGCTTTTTGTCATACATGTTTCAGTCTTGTTCTTTTTTGTGTCATTGGCTGTCCAGTAAATTTGTTGGCTACTGCCCATGATGCAGAGTAAACCAAATCTTCTGGTCATATTTCATTGCAGGCACTGTGGACAAACAGAGGAACATTCCCTACGAATGCTTTCATGTAGAGACATTCCTGAATGGGACTGTAATAATACAGAAAGGAGTAATGAACAAGAGAGTGGCACTGAGGTAGGAGAAATGAAGGTAAAGCTATCTCTTTGCAAATAGTCTTGTTATGAATCTGCAGAACCTAATAAATAATAAAAAATACTGAAAAAAATAACATGATATAAAATTAGGGTGCCGTCTACTGGTATAAAATTAGTCAACAGTCTGCTCAAAGAAATACAACCAATCGTGTGTGTATGTACGTGTGTGTGTTTGTGTGTGTGTGTGTGTCTGTGTGTTGCTATAAAGGATCACATTTAAAAGAGCAGTTAAAAATAACAAAACACCTGTGAATAAATTTAACAAAAAAATGTACAAAACTGTATTGTTCAAATATATTCTTCTTTCTGAACATGTAATACATTTGTACTCTGCACATTGTGAATGTTAGGCGAGGACATGTGACTATTTCAGACAATTAACTGTGGACATATGTCAAAAGAGTCACTTCCAGAACTGAGAAAAAATTGGTAATTTCTGATGCATTCATTTTTATGATCTCTTAATGGATTGTGATTCCTCAGAGGATGAAAAATTTAATTAATATGCTAACATCAGGAAAGTACTTTGAATTCAAAAGCACTGCTCAAATTATACCAACCTCTACCATTTGATTCTATGTTCATAAGCCACAGTGTTTTAACCTGTTCTTTCCATGTTGAAAAGAATTTTCTGTAAAGATGGAATTATCCTATTGTGAAAAGTCTGTTATTGTGATCAGGTGTTTTGTTTTTGTTTGGGCAACTTGGCATTTGGAATGTGACAAGTGTAATTACGGAAATGAACTTTTAAATTTAATTCAAATTAATTCACATAATTTAAAATAAGATGCAAACATTTACATGTGGCTTGTTTATACCATGTTGGATGGTATAGGTTTGGACTAATGGCATTAACTCACTGAATTTTGGTGAGGCCTAGGTATATCATGGCTATTTCCCTCTCCCCATCTTCATTCCAATGCATATGATCTTTGCTTTCCTTTTTGGCAACTTTCATTCTTTATTTTTGGGGACAAAACTTTGACAGTGTAATTATGTGAGAGACTAGATATTAGTCTCTGTTCCCCACCATCCTGAAGTTGCTAGTTTGATAGAACAGTGGAATGCATTTTGAAGATGCAGGTACTGCATTGTTAGTTGGCAGTATCTTGCAGGGCTGGAGCAAGATTCTGTATCAGGCTGTGCATGCTCTGAATCAGTTTCCACTATATGCTACTGTTTCACCCACAGCTAGGATTCATGGGAAACAGGAATAGTACCACTCACCATTACCCATTGTTATGCCTGGGAATTTTTTTCTTCCTCTTCTTGCAACCTTATGCTCTACTGACCTAGAAGACTCAGCTCCAGAACAAAGAATGTTTGTATGAGAGGATCAATGATTCCACTGAACTGGAAGTTAAGTCTTTCCCCTGGTCTCTTTGGGCTCTTCTTGCCTCTCATTCAACAGGCTAAGAAGGCAGTTATGACGTTGTCAGGGGTAAATAATCCAGATTATCAAGGGGAAATTGGATAGTTACAATGGAGGTAACGGTGAGTATGCCAGGAAGACAAGAGTATGCCTTAGAGCATCTCTGAGAACTGCTATGCCCTTATTAAGGTCAATTGGAAACCACAACAACCCAATCCAGGAAAGATGTCAAACACCTCATACCCTTCAGGACTAAAGGTGTGGATCACCCCTCCAGGCCAAGATACAAGACCTGATAAGGTACTTGTTGAGGCAGACAGACTGTAGCATGGGTGTGAGAAGAAGATGGTTATGAATTTTAACTATACTACATGACCATCTGCATAAATGAGGATTGTATTTGTCATATATATTACTTTCCTATTTTGTTAAAATGTTTGTGCATATATACAAAAACATTAAGCAAATATATTTGTTTACTTTTCTCTTTCTTCCTTGTCCTGTAATATAATACTAATTTACTTAATGTTAGTGCTTAACGTGATGTTACATCTACATTGTAGTGTTTAAGTTTAGGGATTTCAGTAAACATTATTCAGAAAAATTTTCTTCCCATTCTGGGGGGAATTGAAGCATTTTTTATTGTAAATTGAGAATTATCAAGATAGTTGGAATGATAACCTTGTTATTGTGTTTACATAGAGATTAAGTGTGATATAAAGAGACATATTTTTGTGTCAAGTTGATATATGGATTTGTGATGGTTAATCTGTATTGTCACATTGATTTCATGAAGATATGCCTAAAATTAAAAACAAAAATCAAAACAAACAAACAAAAAACTGGTGTGTCAAGGAAGTTGTTTCCAGAATTGATTAGCAGGTAGTACAGAAAACTGAGAAGAGAGATAAACTCTGAATGTGGGTGGCATAGTTCAATTGGTGGGTGGCAATTTGGAACAAAAGTTGGAAGGAGGGAGCCTACACAGATGCCAGTTATTTCATCTTAAGCAGGATTTTTGCTCATCAGTTGAGGACATTGTGTTTCAGTTCCTTTACTCTTCAAAAATCAATTTTAGCCAGTGATTCTGCAGAATCTTTAGGCTTTCTGGCCTCGAATAGAACTGCATTCAATGGGCGGCTTCTGAGATTCCAGGTTTTTGAACTGATCAGCCACTGGTTCCTGTAGCTCTCCAGCTTACAGAAGGTCACTGTGGGACTCACCAGCTTCTGATCCAGTAAGACAATTTAATAAATCTTTTTGATTCAATGCCTCTAGAAAATTCTGATTAATGCAGCATACTTTCTAAATTTTATTGCAATTTGATAATTTTCTGTGTCTGGCATATTCCAAAACTGATAAAGAAGAAACTTTGCCACAACACACAGATAGTCGTGTATTCTGACTTAAGCATGTGACCTATTTTGTACAAGCAGATATTAATAAGAATAATGCAAAGATTAAAAAGAGTTTATGCAATGGGTTTATCATGTTACCATTCTTAGGCCTCTTCAAATGGGTAGCAGTTCCTCTGTGAACTGGTTACCACATGAGAACTGGTTAACACATGTCTTACCACATGTGAACTGGTTACCACATGTCTTATCACATGAGTCTGGTAAGACAGAATATCCACAAACACAATTTACATAAGCAGATAGGGAACAAGGAACAGCAGACGTCTATATTAATTACAAGTGAGTCCCCTACAACTCAGAAAAACTATACAGGGTGGATCAAATCTCCTCTACATTTTTTTTCACTTGTGCCACAGCTGAGGGACCCCAGAAAGCAGCCTGCCATAGGTTTGTTTCCTGGGGCAATGTGACTTCTGAGCTAAAGCATTCCTATTTCTATGGGGACACTGAAACAGATGCCAGGCTATTCTGGCCAGTTCTCCCTGATGTGCGATTTTGCATTCTCAGCACATTCTGTGGTAACTCTGGAGACTTACAAGTCAGGAAGGATACAGTGAGTACTGGCTAATCCAAAGCCACCTAGGGAACTGTCCTGCGTTCAACCACCACATAAACTGCTTTATTCCAGACCGGGGAAGGATCAGAAACCATGTGGAATAAGACTCCAGTTACCTAGCACAATTCTTTTTTTCCCAGATGTCACAATAGCTGAATGCTGACAAATAAACTAGCTAAGGTCAATTGAGCTGAATCAGAAGAATGTTTAGGTTCATTCCAGACAAACAGTACATGGAATAGTGAATTAAGTAAATGATTATTTAAGCTTCTAAGTTTTGGGTTGGTTCATTACCTGGCAAAAGTAACTCATACAAATGTTTTACTAACTCCCAGATGCTAAAGTGAGTGATTTCAAATATTCGTTGATAAATTCATAGGAAACATGTCCTGAAGTTAACTATTTCCACTGATATAAAAATTAGGTTTCATCTAATTATATAACTTCAATTTCTCCCAGATTAAAAAAAAAAAACCTTCTAGTTTGAGAATTAGCAGTAAAGAAAGTGAGCAGATGAGAAGAGAGGATTGTGGTTGCTGATTGGTTTGATTTATTTGTTTCCACCCAAATTCATGAATAAATTTAATCTCTATTGTAAGGTATTAAGAGGAGAGACCAAGTGAGACCTTTAAAAGGGAACTGCATCATAAGTGTCCTACTCTCGTGGATGGATTAATCCATTCATTGCTGAATGAATTAGTGGATTAACAAGTTATTTTTAGAAATGGTTTTGTTATAAAAATAAGCTCTCTGTCTTGCTTTTCTGTCTTAACTTCTGATGTCATGTTTCTACTCAAGATTTCAGTTTGAGCTGAATAAACCTTTATTTTAAAAAATTACTTGGGCTTTGGTATTCAGTTATGGCCACAGAAAGTGGACAAAATCATGCCTTTAAAGAAGCTTTGATCATTGAATACCTAGAATTATAGTGGTCAAAAAAATTAACTTTTGTATCTTAATTTGGGGAATTTCAATATATCTGGACACAAATTCACAGGCAAATTTAATCTTAACTATTAATTAGCCTTGGAATTTAAAATTAAAAAGTGGTTAATATTTAAAATGTTGGCAGTTGTATATAATTATCTGAGTGTCATTAATTGGAGAATTGTAATGTCAACTAATCTCCTACAATCTACTAGTATGCTATTTAGGGAAGGGTGATAAATAAAAGACAAATTCTCAGCCTTAGTCAAAAGCGTAGTTTTGGAGTTAGTACAATTAATATATTTTCCCAAAATATTTCAAAACATTTTGGGAAATAAATGATTATTTTCCATCAGGGATTTCAAACAAATTCAAAGAAGCAGTGGCTGTGGCAAAAGAAAAGTCTCTGGATGCTGTTGGCTGCCAGCCCTTGTGAATGCTCACTTCACAGGGAGGCTGCTTAGAACCAGCATTGCCCATGACTAGTGGCTGTTCTACCCAGCATGGCAGTTGAATTAAAAGACCAATTATCACATTGTTTTCCCTCCAATTTAGTCAATAACAGAAATAACTACAATATTTTGATTTTCATCTCACATTTAATTACCATGTTCTTTATTTCTTTTAGAATTTAGGTGACATATTCAGCATGCTATGCAAGACCCAATACAAATACATGCGCGCGCACACACACACACACACACACACACACACACACACACCACATGCTACATATTCAGAGCAAGTTATCAAAGAATAAAAGTTATTCATAATAACTCAGGACTCATGAAAGCTAAGGCTCATCAATTCTGTAACTGCATCATCTGGAAATCAAAGTCTCTTCAATTACCATGGTAGGTCAAGAGACAGCATGAGAGTCAAGCACCAGCAGGGTGAAGATTAAGTTGTAAAGTTCCACAGATGATTTCCACTCACATTTCATCAGCCAGACTTGTCATGTGGCCATCCCTAACTTCAAAGAGGTGGGGGAAGCTCACAAAGTCATTCTCAAAAGCTTCTTTCTTTAAAAGAACTTTCTGCATGCTCTAAATTTCACTATATCTTCAAAGCTTATAGCAGGCAGAGAGCACAGTGGAGGGGAATCTGTGGAAACAAGATAAAGTAGTATCTTCTTTGCTGTTTTTCACTTATGATGCCATCAGCTAAGAGGCAAGAGCAATTCAGGCCAAGAGCAAAGGCCATCAGTCTGTTCTATTGTGCCACATTGGTGTCAGTATTTGTATTAGTGGCCAGTGAAAAGTAGTCTTCAGGCCATCTGAATCCTGAACTTTGTTTAGCTAGGAACTTCCTTGTGCTGGCCAGCAGGGTACTTCTTCTACCCTTTCAATGACCTGAGAGAAAGTATTCCTAGAATTCCATGAACCTGGTCTTCATTTCACAGTGGGAATTTTGTAAAACTGATTTGATTGGAAAGATAGGTCATCTTGATATTTGGCCTCTATTTTCCTTCTACACCTGTCTACCATTTTTCTGTGTCTCCTCTTCTTTGCCTCTGCAGGTCTGGGTATGACTGAGTTCTCAGGTTCATGAAACTCCAACAGAAAACTGTACTTTGCTCTTTGTTAGAAATTGTCATGTTCAAGTGCACCCACATCACAAGACAAAAATCTTCTGTCTTCCAGACCTAGTTTTTATAATGGTTGACATCATCTCAGATGAGTCTTAAGGAATTTATTTTTTCTGATACCATGGATTGAACACAAGGGCACACTACCACTGAGCTACACCGACACTCCTTTTTATTTTTATTTTGAGATAGGGTTGGTCTCAAAATAAATATAGGTTTACCTTTATCTTATGATCCTCCTGTCTCACTCAGTCCCTGAAGAAGTTGAGACTAGAGGCATGCACTGCTGCACCCAGTAAAATTTGGTATTTTTGTTTGCATTTTATAATGTTTTGCATGAATTATTGTATTTTCTGTTCCATTTATCTGCAATGTCCTCTAAGCCCCTAAGTCACTAATGTTCCCTACTGCTAATACATGCATGAAAATTTAATGTATCTTCCTCACATTAGGATAGAATTTTTTTTCAAAACTTGAAATTATTTTATTAGTCCATAAACTCAATTAATCTAGTTGCTTAAAACAATGATCTTATGTTTCAGTGCATTATAAGTGTTAATATAAGACCCCAATATATTCATTTTTAGGAAACACTGGAAAATGTACAAATTCTGTTGTTTTTAAGGCTTTTTCAATGCATGCTCATACATAATATTCACAAATTAAGCATCAAATCCATCACTGTAAAAATCTTTAAATGTATTAAGTCAACACACACATGCATAATTTAACTAATATTAAGTTGATAAACATATTCCTAAGATAATAAGAAAAAATATTTGTCAGGGCTGTGGTTGTGGCTCAGTGGTAGAGCACTAGCCTAGCATGGGTGAGGTGTTGGTTCAATGCTCATGACCACATAAAGATAAGTACATAAAGGTATTGGGTCCATCTACAAATAAAAATATTTAAAATTTTTTTCCAACTTTATTCTCTTTATTTAAACAAAGTTGGTACAAGTTTTTTTAGAGCAAATTAATATAATGTGAGTTAAAATGTTACTACAAAAACATTTAAAGAGACCAAGGTGACAAAATTCAGAATTAAAGAAGAAAAAGAGAGGAAAAACAAACAGATATAGGGAGAGGCAGGAAAAGGAATATTTATAGAAAGATAAAAAGAAAAACCTATTTTGTTTTGGTATCCTGATCAAGGGATTGGATCCATTATCATCATTTACCAAAGAGGTTTAGGGAAATAATTCTGTTTGCTCCACTAGGTGTTTATCAAAGAGGAAAGAAAGTGATCACACTCTACTGTGAGCAAAAATTTAATTGTTGTAAGCCAATGAAGCTTAGAAGCATTAATTTTCCTTGACTAAGTTATCTTCAAACTTGTAAGAGAAATAATCTGAGAGTTTGGTGGGAAGCCTTTGATTTGTCACCAAGACAGTTTTCATCTTGAATATGATTGCATTTCTTTATGTTTCCATCAGTAAATCCTCCAACAAGTCCATGTTTCAAAGAACTGTAAAACTGGGCTTTTGGTGACCAAAAATCAGGTATGTAGAGCATGGTCCTCTTTCCAGCATTGTCAGTATGATTTAAAAATATTTGAAATGTGCTAGTCTCGCTTTCCACATAAATAGAAGATAGAAAACTTTAATGGAGTCCCAACAGGAAAACAAATAAACAAAGATACATATCTCTCTGTTTCTCACTCTTATTACTCTTCATATCTGCACAAATACATAAAATATACACAAATACATAAAAACATACACAGACTCAAATATACACATATAAAAGAATACCCTGCTTTGTAGATCAATCAAAGTGTGGACACAAATTCAATAGGCTTCATAAGCCAAAGTGACTCTTACCTTATGGGCTTTTGCTCCATAACAAATTGGATCATTTTAAACTAGTATTCTAGGTTACTCTATGACGTCACTAGAAGGTGTAATTTCTGAGCACAGGGTGACATACTTGAGCACCTCTACTGCTGAGCTTAGGGTCTTGGCACTCAGTCACCATCTTCTATCTGTCTTCACAGTTACCCACCATGGGGACTATGCTAAGACACAGATACATTGGTCTTTACATTTGGGAAAATCCCAAACTAATTTACTTTTTCTAGGCACAGGAAAGACTCACTGCCTCTGTTGAATGTCATCCCCTCATCTCTCAGAGCCAGCCTTGCCTACTTCTTTCTCGTTGAGCTGCTTTGGTAAAAATGGAGCTCAGTAACAGAGTGAGTGTGTGTGTGTGTGTGTGTGTGTGTGTGTGTGTGTGTGTGTTTGTGTGTTTGAGGGTTTTGATGCAGGAAAGAAGAGGTCTCAATGGGCTTTTGGGAACCTGGAGACCTGAGATCATGTGATATAAGTTTTATAAAAAAAAATCTAATTTAATAACTACTCTTTTAACAAGGCATTTTTTATTTATGACACATGCATATTATTTAAAAAAGATGTTAAAGGTGAAAAAAGTCAATCCAATAAAAATGTTTTACATCTTTTTTTCTATGTATACTTAGTTTTTAAAGGCAACTTCAGTATTAAGTGTTGCTTTTCAAAGTTACAAGAATTCTATAATTAATTTTTTTAATAATACATGGCCTTTTATAAAGATTGATATGATCTTGCCATAGTCTTGACTGAAGACAGGTAGCAGATGTTAATACTCTCATTCCTGTTAGGATTGCACATTTTTACTGTCTTCTCTTTCTACCCAGTCAAGCATGATCGTTTTTTATCATTTTTCCTCACCCCAGTTCTGTTGCTACTGTTTTCTGAATACTTTGAGAATTCTACAGTATCAAACATTATTTTTTTCTCTACTTTCCTCATTTTCTGCTTAAAATTTGTACTTTCTTGCTGTTACTTCTATCTTGAAACCATCGGTTTTCAAGTTCTAATATTTTGTTGATGTATTGTATAGTCCTTTATTCTCTCTGCCTTTCTAACTTCACAATATTTTGTTCAAATCCTGTTTTCTTTTAATCATTTTAGTAAAATAAAAGAAGGAGTGAAATTATGTGTACATATTCACCTCACTTTGTGTGTATATATGTGTGTGTGTGTGTGTGTGCAGTTTTCAACAGACAGAATTCCTTTGTTTATTTTTATGTGGTGATGAGGATCGAACCACACATGCTAGGCAAGCCCTCTGCCACTGAGTTATAGTCCCAAGCTCACCTCACAGTTTCAACTTAAGATCTGTCATTGCTTTCAATCATGTACTAGGAGAATCAGTAAATATCTTGTTAATGAACAGATAGTAAATAATTTAGGCTCTGACAGCCAATTACACTGTCATAGCTATTCATTTCTGCCTTCAGGCTTTGAAAGTAGCCATAGGCAATACAAAACCAAATGAGCACAGTTGTGTTCCAACAAAACTTTACCTATAAAATTAAGAGTTGTGTTGGTTTTGGCCAATGTATGTAGATTGCTGTCATATAGTTTAATGAACTAATCAATTATTGTTTCAATAAATACTTTTCCCACTCATTTCCTTTTAAATGAGTGTTAAACTCTATGATGAACTTCTCTTTCTCCTTCTCTGTCTACACATACAGAGACGACGCGCACACACACATACACATAGAAACATACACACTTCATTATTTGGAGCAAGTAGAATCCATGACACATCATCTGTATGCATTAATATTTCTACTCCAACCCTTTATGAAGTTAGTCCTTTGCTCATGTTGAAAATAGATTTAATTTGGAAACTAAATTTCCCTCAGGAGGTGAAAAATTTCAGTTCAGGAAGGGAGGCGATGAGCAACTTCTAAACTGAGAACCTCCTCAATTTACAGCAGGCTGTTTTCCTGCCTTTACAAGATTGGTCCTTGGCACACAGACGCTAGTACAGCAAAAAAGAATTTTACACTCTAATTTTTTTCTTGTTTTGGTGACCTCCTAATTTGGGAATCTTGATTACTGAATCATCTTTATTTTTCTGTATTATAATAATTTGGTCTGGTCTATACATCAGTTTCACAAACATGAATATTCTCTGCCGCAGTCCGGCTGCAGCAAAATAACTGGGGGTGACAAGCAAGTTGTGTACATTGATACAGCAGGAGTGGGAGCCATTTATTGTAGGATAGGAGAGGTATATCTATACATTACACACAGCTTATCTTAATTAACATAAACTAGATACAGCAGTCAACCAATAAGGAATCTCCACACTTAATGGCTCACTGGCCTTACTTCAAAAACCACTCCCTCTGGCAAAATGCCAGGTGCCATCTTGACTTGTTTACAGACCCTGACAATTCTATATGAAGAAACTTGATGCACAGAATCTGAGAGTGAGAAAGAAAGGAGTGCTTCAATTCTGCCTATTATTCCCCCATGACTTCTGGATCTTTCCGGGTAAGATATGATTGGGTAAAATAAACAGAAGAGTAACTTGGCTGTATTTTGCTGGAGCTGTTTACAATATTTCTTTGTCTATCATCATCCACTGTCATGGCAGGTACCCTTGTGCTATGTTATAATATATAAAAGATTTACCTGCCATTCCCATTACTTATTCTACACACCTCTTTTCCTGGAAAAGGATATACAATTTTCAAACTCATTGATTCTCTTCTTGGGTCTCCTTTTTGCAGCAGATGGATATGTAGGCCCAGCTTATATTTTATCTCCTGGCCCAAGAGACAACTCAGATACCTTAGTCATGCCAAAGTCTATAAATGATGACTGTACTGCCATCTCTCTTTTCCAACCCTATTATTCTAGTTTGCTGAAGATGGCATTCCACATTCAGAATTCTACTGGCAAGAAACAGGCACCCATTTCTACCTCTGTAGGTCAATTTCAGAAATTAGCACACCTCATGACTACCAGGTGAAAACATTTGGTGAGCTTATGACATCCTGCAGCTCAGCACATGTCAGTCAGCAATAGAGACAGGCTTTCCCAGCGTGTGAAGTAATTTCCTTGACACATGATCATGGGGTGAAAGAAAACTTTAAGGAAAGGACAGTATGAGCCATAGCCAACTCTGATTTCCCAAATTCCATTCCAGGAATATAGTGTGTCTCCCTTGAAATCTTCTGAAAGTGGAGAATGGGATTAACTGACAAATCCAACTTTGTTACCTTTCAATAAGAACAGTGGCCTTGTTTGTCACCTCACATTAGAATGAGTAGGTTATGTTCACTCATTGTCTCTGGCTTTTACAAGTACAATAGACACTGAATTGATGGGGATAGACATGTTTCACTATTTGTTCCATGTATTCCACAGTCCTTTTGATATTATGGTGTCTTTTCTGACATAGAGTACCAATATTTGTGATTGTTTTTCTGTTTTCCAAGGATTTAGTCTCTTCTTCATGCAAATAATGCATGATATATTTATTTTCCTTATACATCTCAATATAATATAATAAGTAGTTTATTTCAAAAATAAAAGTATGTCACTCATTATTTCCAGTATAATTTTCAATTTTAAAGTTCATTTAAAAATATATGTACAATAATTGTTTAAGCTTAACAAGTATCAATATTAATCACTAAATTTATATTTTTGAGATAAATTTATGGCTCCATTTCTAGAGTCATAGGTAGAATGCTTAAGTATATGTGTATGTGTGTGTGTGTGTTTGTATATATATATATATATATAAATACACACACACACACACACACACACACACATATATATATATATATATATATATATATATATATATGTATAATTTACATCCAGTGTACAAAGGCAAATAGCCAGAGAAGCCTAAGAATCCAACTCTACTTTGATCATGAATAAATAACTTGTAGGATAGAAAGTGAAATCATGGAATTCAAACTTTCCTCCTTGAAATGCAATTTATCGAGGGATCTTGCATCTAAGATTTATTATTCATGAGGGATCAAATTGCAAGTGCATTAGAGGATGACTCTAAGGTCAATTTGGTTTTTAGTCTATTTATGTAGCCACTTTTTAATTGTAATATTGGATTCTTATGAGATTTTCTTCAAATAAAATTCTCTCTACATTTATAGATCTGAGTGTGTTTCACTGCAACATAATAAATCATTAACAAAATAAATATGGGAATAATAGTTCAAAATAATAAGAAAAAATCTAACATTATGAAAAGGATGTAAAATAAAAGTTATTCTTGTCTTTCTAGACTATCGTCAAATTGCTTTGTATAATAGGCTTTACCAACCTTGGCAGTGCTGACATTTTGAGCTGGATAACTGTATTGTGAGGATCTGTCCTGTGCATCATAGGATAGTTTTCAAGATTCCCTGGCCCCCACCCAACAGATACCATTAGAATCATTTCTCCTCTTCAAGATGTGATATTCAAAAATGTTTCTAGACATTGCCCATGTCCCCCAGAGGGCAACCACAGTCTCAGTTCGAGAATCATTGCTATAGGATGTAATAATTTTATATGCTTCATTTTTTATGATGATAAAAGTGACTTCTTTTGTAAATGAAATGTACTTTGATTTCAGAAACATCTACCTCTACTTTACACTGCTTTCCTTCCTCTTTTTATTATGTTATTATTTTTATTAGCAGTCCTATATTTTAAAGCAAATTGTATCTATATTCATTTCATGTAGTTTCCATGACTTCTACATACCCTTCACCTCTCTTCCATTTTACCTTCAAAATTCTTATATTTCTCTTGCATATGTTTGTTTTTAATAACATTCAGTGTTTTTATAATAGAGAATTATAAAGAATATATTTTAAATGGCTTACAAATCACCATCCACATATCTGCTATTGACATAAAGAAATGACTGTACATGGCTAGAAATTCAAACACCACAAAAAAGGATATAAAATAGAGTAAAGCCTTCATTTCTGCAGTGGCTCAGTGCCTTCTCCAAAGAAAGTCTGGACACTCTGGATGAGAAGTTAACATTTTAGCAGCGAACAGACAAAACTGAACACCCAGAAGGAAATACAACCAAATTTCTGTTGCTTGAAAGGGAAGACTCAACACTAAGGTAAATAAATTTTCTTTTTTATTCATCATTGAGTCCTCACATCTTTCACATGGATATTTCCCCTATGTTTTTGTTGAGACACACGTGACCATTTCTGTAAGATTACAGTAGCCTGCTTGGAGTTGGTGTAGTCATAGACCTGAGGGATCTGGGTAGATCAGGTTTATGAAGTCTTCTACGCAGTCTTCATCAGAATCACCATGGTAAGGACCAGTATTACCAGTATACAACTTCTTCCAGTTTTTTATGTTTGAATTGTTTCAGGGCATATCTATGTTTGACAAAGCTCTGCTTTATCTGCTTCTGTTATGGGCAAGGCTCTATGGGCAATAACCAAACAGATTCCATTTTACCCCGAGACTCCATGTCACATAAGAAATGCTTTTGCCATGGGAACATTCCACCTTGGTACCTATTGATAATTGATTAGCATAGCATGTTTGGCAACATAAAAGGGGAGGGGAGGTGGGAAGGGGGATAGTAGAGGATAGAAAAGGCAACAGAAAACAACAGACATTAGAATGGCAATATGTAAATCAATGGTTGTGCAACTGATGTGATTCTGCAATCTGTATATGGGGTAAAAATGGGAGCTCATATCCCACTTGAATCAAAGTGTGAAATATGATATATCAAGAACTATGTAATGTTTTGAACAACCTACAATAAAAATTAATTAAAAAAATAAAATATTACAGTGGTAAAAAAAAAAAAAGAATGAATGGTTCTGAGTATGAATTTGCAAACTTGCTAGTTCTGAGTATGAATTTGCAAACTTGCCTCTCCCCAATTTGTAGGATCAGAGTTGACCTGATTTCAAAAATGCTACAGAGATTCTTCAGTGTATGACACACAAATTCTCGATACTTATATAATTCTGGGCTTTCCTTAAATTGTACATCAGTATATCTGACACCCTGCTCTCTTCCAAGAAGCACTTACCTGGGAAAATTTCCTTTTTTATTTTCACTCCTGCTCTTACTACTAAAATATGAACCGTTTCTTATTGTGAGTGTCATAATTACTGGAAACTTAGACATTTGCATATGGTGAAGAGAACTTAGAGATTTGCATATGGTGAAGAGAACAGAAAATGGATTTATTCGCTCTCAGACACTAAAAACATTATGGGTTATGCTGCAAACAGACATTATCTTCTCAATGCATTGCCTAGCAGAAGCTGATCATTGGAAACCTCCCCAAAGTCGACCACTTTGCTTCATCCCCAAACCCAGGCCATGATGAATATCTTACATTTGCATTACTCTTTTAAAAAGTTTTAACTACTATATCAAAATGCAATAGGGTGACTTATAATGAACAGAAATTTATTTCTCCCCATTTTGGAGGTTAAAAATTCTCAGATTAAATCACCAGAGCATTTGCTTTCTGTTGAGGGACAGCTTCCTAATTCATTGTGCTTTAATCAACTTAGTTGACACTGTGACCAAAATAGCTGATAAGAACAATGTAGAGGAGAAAAAAAATGTTTTTCAGAGCTCTCAATCTATTGACTGCTGATTCCATTGCTCTAGATTTCAGGTGAGGCTGAATATCATATCATGGCAGAAAGCCTTGGTGGAAGAAAGCAGCTCAGGATATGGCAATGAGGAAGGGGGTGGGGAAGAGAGGTCAACAGTCAACAGGTCACAAGGGACAAAATATATACAAAGACATGGGTGACCTAGCTCTTCTGGTCACATAATACCTGCCTAGGATTGCCACCAGTTAATCTATATCTGTGGATTAATGCACCTATTAGACTAAGGCTCTCATAACTCAATCATTTCACCTCTAAATTTTCTTGCACTTTTTCATACATGAGCTTTTGAGGGATACCATATGTATATAAACCACAACACAAAAGCCTCTTTTTTTCCTACATCCTCAAGACTTAAGGAGGTAAAGAGCTCTTCAGGGCCTTTATTATGGGTACTAATTCCATTGATGAGGACTCTATCCTCATGACCTAATCAACTCCAAATGGCCCTATTTTAAAACCATCTCACTGGGTAAGTTTTTTAAATATGAATTTTTGAATGGAATATAAATACTGACTCCCTAAAACTTATCAAAACTCTTTATTCATCTTGGAACCTCCCTATGTTACGTATTCCTAGTAAAGTTTTCTTTTGGGGAATTTAGGAGAAATACTCAGGCTTTCTCCTTGCTGTTTCTGAGTTCAATAGCTGTTACGGTTGGTAATAGAAACTCAGAAGAGATTTTTGCATAGAAGTAATAAGTTTAGACACCAGGTAGTTCTATATTACTATTTAGTTGTGTTTCATAAGGCATAAAAACACATACCTAATATAGAAAACTTGCTTTCTATACCAGATCCTGGATAAGTTCTTCACAAACAGGATTTCATTTCTCCCAAATAATAATTTTATCACTTTCTAATAAATCCCTGTTTTGTATCACAAAATATCTGAGAGAGGTTAAGAACTAGCCTAAGGTACTAGAAAATGCCTACAGACTCCATAGCCTAATGTATTTCAGCCACTCTGGAATCAGAATTACCTTGTGATATCTAAAGTACTAATAACTTTGTACAAACAAAATTTTAACTTACCCCTTTAGACAAATGAAATAAAAATCTCTCTCGGACCTCAACTCTAATTTTTAGATACTATGGGTCATCCTATAGTTTCTGGGAAATGTTTAATATTTTATGTCATGTATTATTAACTTACAGAATTCAACTGCTTAAAGTAGTATTCTTTGGTATCAGTAATAGTATTAGGATGTTGGTATTTTTTAATGGAAGCATAGGATTTGGTAAGGTTGGCTTAGAAAGAAACAAATTTTTTTTCCTATAGAAGAAACTATTTCTTGCTTTGCATAGTAATATAAAAGGAAATATTCGGAAAATAGCCAATATTAATTCTAATTAATTTTTTTCTATAAACTTAACAACTGTTTTCTCTTTATTTTCTCCATAAGGTGTACTACAGTGTAATATGCTTTAAATGAATTCAAAAAAGCAGACTGGCTTACATGTTGCAGGTTTATAAGTTAGAACACATCAATTGATGCCAATTTTTCCAGTACTTAAAACTTTGCTTATGCAACACACCATCAACCCTAAGAAAAATGAATAGAGTGTATAAAGAGTTTTTAGATTATTAAATAGTATGTTTTGAAATTCTTATTTTCAAATGTCTGTTAGTGATAATTTTAATATTTAACAAATTCTTTAATATCTAAATTTTTATATACTTCAAAATTTAATTTATGTCTGTCCTAAATCTTATTTTCTGTCTTCCCCTAAGGACAGATCACATAGTGACGGTTATCTGTATAGTATTTCAATGGCAAGTTTTTAATATCAGTCTAGGCTACTACTATTTGTATTATTTAATGCTAGTCTACTTTCATACCTATATTCCATATTCTTAATTACTTTTGACAATTGACTGTGCCTGTGCTTAAGTATGAGTGTGCCGGGCCAGTGCATATATGCATATGCAAGGATTTCTGGCCAAAAGGGACTGTAGTTATAGTCACCTCCATGTGGGCTCATCATCCTACTCCATCACTCTGCTTTTGATTGTATATGTGGGGACTGAGGCAATTTCATTTTCCTATGCTACATTTGCTTGAAATGTTTTATTTTGTTCCTCAGAGCAAGTTTATCTGTAATTTCTTACACACTGTGCAGTTTTTAGGTCATATCTTCCCCTAAGCCACAAAATTCCTTCTTATATCTTTTCTATTAGTCAGTTTTTTACAACTATAGCTAAATTACTAAATTAATTGACAAAGAAAAGTATTTATTTAGCTTCTCATTTTTTAAGCAAGTCCAAAGAGTATGGCTTAGTTTCTGTCCCCACCCTTGGCTTCCTCACATCAAAGATGTATCTTCCTGGGTGCCCTGGTATTTCTACCTCTCCTTAAAAAGCCATCAGTAATTCAATTGTGGATTGAATTAGAGCACTACTCTAATAATCTAAGTGAATATTCACCTAATGATCTAATTGAATTTATTTACTTACTGAAGGCTCCACCTCTAAATTCTTTAGTCAAATTAAAGTTTTTTACCTCTTAATACCATTACCAAGACTTTATTGATTAAAATGCTTCCTGAGTTCTGGAAAAAAAACATATTCAAGATTTTGCTTTTCATTTAGGCCCTGTAATCCATGTCTTCTCATACAAGATAGAATTATTCCATGCTCAATAAGTCCTAGATGCTTAATTCATCTCAGCACTAATCCAAAAGGGCAGATTCTTATGTGAGACCATAGACTTTTAGCTATAAGTCCTTCTGAAACCAAACACAAGTTACAAACTTTGATGATCTATCCCCTCGATGTATATGTAGAAAGTACCAATTAAGATTAAATAAAGGAATGAAAGGAAGATCAGTAGAGGAGGGGAGTGGGAGGGTATTGAAATCAAATTACTTAAATGTATAATTCTGTCAAAAGGAACACAAATACTATGTATAAATTTAATGCTCTAATAAAAAAAAAAACCCAGTAGTAGGACAGACTTTGGGTATACATTTCTATTTTAAAAGAAAGGAATGAGTAATTAGAAAAGAGTAATTGAGCCAAAATAAGACTGAAACTCACCAGTCCTAAGAGGGTGGACAGTCTGGGCCTGCTGGCTTTGCTTGTTACAAGCCACTTGGCCACTCTTTGGGGCTTGTTCTGCATGCTGCCTGCAGCTTTCCTTGAGAGGTGTATCCCAGTGCTGTTTCAGTCTCCTCTCTGGGGTCTCCTCTGTAGTTTCTTTCTGACAGTTCCACAAGGCATTGCTGCCATCAGAGGCTCCATGCAAGAATCCCAGCCCTGAACTGCACTTCTGCCTGCTCTTCGAAGGCTTCTTGTGAAGTCTCTATGAAATTTCCATCACCCCCTCATTTTGCATTCTGTGTCCCTGCAAAACCAACCTCATATGTATGACACAAAGGTGTGCTACCTTCATGTGGTATATTTGAGTCCACATAAACAGTGGCTGCAACTTTTGAGTGCTTTGCTGACCAAATGCAGGGAAACAGATCCCCAAACAGTCCTGCATGAACCTGCAGAGAGCACCTCAGTTTCTGTGAAACATTTCTGCTCTTTCAGGATTCTGAGCCTGTGATGGTAGTGGTAGCCACAAAGATTTCTGAAATTAGGCTTTTTCCCAATTGTCTTACTAATGAGCACATGTCATTTAGAACGTGGTTTTTCCACTCTACCCTTATGTCATAAATGTGCTTTTTCTCAATCCTTCCCTAACCAGGCTGTGAATTCTCCATATTTTTTCTTTTAAATTATACATTTCATCTTTAGATTATCCCATTGGTTCCAAGTTCTATAGAATACAATTGAAAATAACCAGGAAGGAGCCTGAATGCTGTTTTGACTACATATTTTCTCCATTAGATATTATAGTCCATCACTTCTAGATTTGGCCCTCCATAAGCATCAGAGCATGGACACAGTTCAGCCACATTCACAGCAGTGGTGTGACAATTGTTGATTCCAATTTCCAGTAGAATAATCTTCATTTGCATCTGAGTTATCAACAGCATGGTCCTTACTGTCTGTATTTCTATCAGCATTCTGGTCATGGCCATTTATCCAATCTTTCAGATATTTCAGATCTCTACAGGTTTAAGGCTCTGAGAGGAGTCCCTCTTGGATGCATCACAACATGGTAGGCACCATGTTGTGTATCTCTCAAATCTATATCCTATCTCCTTCTCCTTATAAAACCACCAGGACTCCATGAAAGGGGCTCCATCCGAATGAAGTAATCAAACCTAATCATTTTCAAGGGCCCTACCACTAAACTCCATAGCCCAATTAGTTTCTACCTGCTTTAATATCACTGACATAAGATTTTTGTGATTCAATTCCTTCATGAGTTCAGAGAGACAACCGCTTTTCATACATAGCCTCCAACGTATATTCAATTCATTATGAAAGAATTACTTAGACAACCTCTGTCACACAGTCTTCCAACAATACTTTTATTAAAAAGTGGAGAAGTTTTTAAATACCCTTCAATTAGCATTTTGATTTGCTAAAGAAATTATACTGTGTTTTTGGCACCCTAAACACAGTGTTATTGCACATGTGTGTCAGAGAATGAGAATTTAGTTTTTTGTAAAAGTGCAGACTCTACTGACCCATGAAGTTGTGGGCATAGGGAGCTGTAATAATCTGTGTTAGTGGAAATATATTACAAAATTGTTCTTTTCTTAGTTAAGGACAAGTGACTGACCTTGTTATCCCACCAGTAAAGTGGCAGAAAAATGATTGTCATGTCCTTTTGAGTTAACATGTATGTAGATGGCCTTGGCAGTGAAACAAAAGTGCGTACATAAATTTAAACAAAGAGAAAAACACATTAGGACTACTAGCTGCCCCCCTTTACTCCTCAGTCATCTCTATCATTCTATCACAGGGGTCCTGAAAATTCCAAAAAGCTTAAAGTTTTTGGTGAGATTTCAGGGTGTTTTGTGGATCCTGTGTCACACTCAAATTGAAATTTATAGGGATGTAGCTATTCTTTCTTGGGAATATAGTTACTATATAAATGGGCATTTGGGTAAATGAAAGTATTATGGGGCAGACCACTCAGAAAGTCCATTTGAATTGGAGAGTCTTTGTTTAACATGTAGGCTGGTGACTGCTCCCTGCAAGACCCATAACTGTCTCTGCAAGGAACAACCTTGAGCCTGAGCATTTCAGGGTCTTTTAAAGGCAAAACAACATCATTGTTGATGTAGATGCAGACATCTCTCTACCCCCTCTACTGTAATTTATTTCTCCCCCTTATATTTTTCCTCCTTTCCCCTCACTTCCTCTTGTATGTAATTTTGAATACCCCTGAGGGTCTCCTTCCATTTACATGCAATTTCCCTTCTCTCTCCCTTTCCCTCCCACCTCTCATCCATGTTTAATGTTAATCTTCTTCTCATGTTCTTCATCCCTACTCTGTTCTTAGTTCCTCTCCTTATATCAAAGAAAACATTTGGCATTTGTTTTTAAGGGATTGGCTAGCTTCACTTAGCATAATCTGCTCTAATGCCATCCATTTCCCTCCAAATTCTATGATTTTGTCATTTCTTAATGCAGAGTAATACTCCATTGTGTATAAATGCCACATTTTTTTTTATCCATTCATCTATTGAAGGGCATCTAGGTTGGTTCCACAGTCTTGCTATTGTGAATTGTGCTCCTATGAACATGGATGTAGCAGTGTCCCTATAGTGTGCTCTTTTTAGGTCTTTAGGGAATAGACCTAGTAGGGGAATAGCTGGATCAAATGGTGGTTCCATTCCGAGCTTTCCAAGAAATCTCCATACTGCTTTCCAAATTGGCCGCACCAATTTGCAGTCCCACCAGCAATGTACAAGAGTACCCTTTTCCCCACATCCTCGCCAGCACTTGTTGTTGTTTGACTTCCTAATGGCTGCCAATCTTACTGGAGTGAGATGGTATCTTAGGGTGGTTTTGATTTGCATTTCTCTGACTGCTAGAGATGGTGAGCATTTTTTCATATACTTGTTGATTGATTGTATGTCCTCCTCTGAGAAATTTCTGTTCAGGTCCTTGGCCCATTTGTTGATTAGGTTATTTGTTATCTCATTGTCTAATTTTTTTAGTTCTTTGTATATTCTGGATATTAGGGCTCTGTCTGAAGTGTGAGGAGTAAAGATTTGTTCCCAGGATGTAGGCTCCCTATTTACCTCTCTTATTGTTTCTTTTGCTGAGAAAAAACTTTTTAGTTTGAGTAAGTCCCATTTGTTGATTCTAGTTATTAACTGTTGTGCTATGGGTGTTCTATTGAGGAATTTGGAGCCCGAACCCACAGTATGTAGATCATAGCCAACTTTTTCTTCTATCAGATGCCATGTCTCTGATTTGATATCAAGTTCCTTGATCCACTTTGAGTTAACTTTTGTGCATGGCGAGAGAAAGGGATTCAGTTTCATTTTGTTGCATATGGATTTCCAGTTTTTCCAACACCATTTGTTGAAGATGCTGTCTTTCTTCCACTGCATGCTTTTAGCCCCTTTATCGAATATAAGATAGTTGTAGTTTTGTGGATTGGTTTCTGTGTCCTCTATTCTGTACCATTGGTTCACCCGCCTGTTTTGGTACCAGTACCATGCTGTTTTTGTTACTATTGCTCTGTAGTATAGTTTGAAGTCTGGTATAGCTGTACCGCCTGATTCACACTTCCTGCTTAGCATTGTTTTTGTTATTCTGGGTCTTTTATTTTTCCATATGAACTTCATGATTGCTTTCTCTATTTCTACAAGAAATGCCGTTGGGATTTTGATTGGCATTGCATTAAACCTATAGAGAACTTTTGGTAATATCGCCATTTTGATGATGTTAGTTCTACCTATCCATGAACAGGATATATTTTTCCATCTTCTAAGATCTTCTTCTATTTCTCTCTTTAGGGTTCTGTAGTTTTTATTGTATAAGTCTTTCACCTCTTTTGTTAGGTTGATTCCCAAGTATTTTATTTTTTTGAGGATATTGTGAATGGGGTGGTTGTCCTCATTTCCATTTCAGAGGATTTGTCGCTGATATACAGGAATGCCTTTGATTTATTCGTGTTGATTTTATATCCTGCCACTTTGCTGAATTCATTTATTAGCTCTAATAGCTTCTTTGTAGACCCTTTTGGGTCTGCTAGGTATAGAATCATGTCATCTGCAAATAGTGATAATTTGAGTTCTTCTTTTCCTATTTTTATGCCTTTAATTTCTTTCGTCTGTCTAATTGCTCTGGCCAGTGATTCAAGAACTATGTTGAACAGAAGTGGTGAGAGAGGGCATCCCTGTCTTGTTCCAGATTTTAGAGGGAATGCCTTCAGTTTTTCTCCATTCAGAATGATGCTAGGCTGAGGCTTAGCATAGATTGCTTTTACAATATTGAGGTATAGAACTTTTCATTCTTAATGAACGTCCCTGTTTCCAAGGCTACTAGTGCTCAGCTCAGTGATCTTAGAAGCAAAGTCCAAAAAAAAGCTCCAATAAACAAATGAAATTTGTCCTTTCATGTAACTAGATGGGCCAACTACCTTACATTCCATGAAGTTTCTTTGTCATCTGATTGACTTTTTTTAATGGATTGAATTTCAGCAAAATAATTAAAAATTCTAGCTCAGAATGTAGTACAGACAATTTATTGCTCCTACATGTTATTTTATAACTTGATAAGGACAGTGTTTGATGCTTAAATGGAAAAACATCAACTGCTCAAGAATAACTACATCAATGTAAATGACTATGCTAACACCCAGGTTTTAAATGTTCTTTAAATATAATATTGTTTTTTTGCCCATATGAGTTTAGCAATGCCTTTTGTACACCATATGCCAGCAGCAGAAACACCATCCACTCACACCTTCCTTCTCTGACTCCCCTTTATTCTTTGAAGGCCCCTTATGAAAACCCCTTTAGTACTCCAGGGTCACTACTTATTATGGTAAATACAGACAAAAAGGTCCTGTCATCCTATAAAACCTTTCAGTTTCTGAAAGCTAAAATTTAATTCCCTGTGCAAATTCAAATATAACTCAAAAATAGAGCAGCTTCTCTATGTAGTTGATAGGATTATGACAAAAGTGTAGAAGAACTGATCTTCAACTGAAGTGAGAAATTAAGTTAACCTTAACCTTCATTCGGATATACATGCTGGTGTACCAGAAAAGACCGTGTAGTTCCTTTCTAGTTATCAGAAAGCTCAACCTTCCAATGTCCATTGTTAAGATGTTGTGAAACTACAGGGGGAAACGGTGTATGAATGAGAAAATTTTGATTCTAAAATATAGTAGATACAAGAGTTCATCTGCTATTTTAAGAGACTGAGAGTATCATTATAAGATAATTCACAGTGATTTAAATGAGGTGGACTAAATGGTAAGTTTTTGAAGTAGAAATATCTATAATATTACTATTTATGAATTATTTATATTCCTTATCTTAAAAGATAATATTTGACAATATACTATTTGAAATATGGACATCTATTTAAATTATTTTGGTTTACTGGATGTTCCAAGAGACTGTCCAGATGCAAAGTAATTGTAGGCAACTGTTTCAAGGCACTGCTGATCTTCCAAAGGACCATCAAGGATAGAAACTCTTAGCTCTACCGCCCTTCATTATGTAGCAGAGTAGAGAGGAGTCCATGAAAAATAGTGTCCAGACTTCTGAAAGAATAAGCAAAATACAACCAAGGAAGTGCTTTTTTTCTGTTAGGGGATTATTTTTTTTTTCTTGCAAAGATATCACCTTGCAAATGTCCAGAGTTCCTAAGAATCTATAGTGATTAGAGTTTGTCGTGTTTGCAAAGAGGTAGTTGTACTGTCTGGTAGAGTAGAATTGAAGCCTGAGAGAACACACAAATGAATACATGACAGACATTGCCCTGCAGCTGAATGTAGAAAAGGGAACTTTTCACAGATTGAGTCTGGAACAAGTAGTTATGCTGATGAAAATAGAAGAGAGACCAATAAAACAGAGAAAGGGGATGAGGAGCGGTACTGAGGAATCAAACTGATTAAATTGTGTGGTTTGCTGTATGTGTGATTATAATGCAACAACAAAAATTAAACAAGACTATCCTATCTCTCACCTTATGAAAATAATGTCAAAGAGGAATTGAAGTCTTAATTATGAAAAACCAAGTGTTGTAGAAAATATTACAGGAAAAATCTAATTTGAGATTTTATAACAAAATATAAAAAAGAACTAGCTATAAGATTGATAAATTTGTTAAAAGTAAGAACCTGTGCTCATCAAACAAGAAATTTAAAGGACAGCCACCAACTGAGAGAAGATATTAGTCACACAAACTATGTTGTGAGGGTTTTTTTTAGCTTTTGAGATATTAAAATTTTTTCACTTATATACATGGTTAAAGGAAAATACAGTGCTATGCATTTTTAAACATTAAGCATTTGTGTCCAACAATTATAATCTATGATTGATACACAGAGCACAATATAGTATACACAGAAAATAATGCATGACATATATATGAAAGTTTAAGAATTTAATCTTTAATTTTTTTAAAATTCATAATCTTCATAAATCTTAGGATAAGCAGGTGCTACCCGTCTTTCAAGCAGTTTTTGATGGGGAAATTGCCCTGTTGTTGCTTCACCTGTTCATTTTTTGGCAGCCTGAGAACCTCTACTATCCATCCAGCATGAATTTGGAATCTGGAGAGGGCTCAGCTGCCCACAGAACTGAGAGAATCAACCTATGTTGGCAACATTTTAAGCTAATGCTTTTTTGAACCTGACATGTCTATTTACACTCTGCAATTTTCATCAAATGACGTGCCTAGATGAAGTTGGGTCAATAATGTTTCCAACAATAAAATTGTGAGCACTACAACATCTGTTTTATTAAGTTTATAACTTCGAAGAATGATCATGGCTCAAGTGACAGGAACTTGGTGGATTATATATTTATAAAATCATGTCCTTGTAGTACCTGGATTAATAATATTACCATTCTACCACCATATAAATATTTTAGTTTATACCTAGTGATTAGATATTAATATTAAACATACTAAAAGAATATTTCTAAATTTCAAAACTTATATCCCTATTTTCATATCTTCTATCATATACTTAAAATGTGCTGCTAAGTACATGAATGGATATAGTAAAAATTGATCAACATACATGAAATTGTTAATTATTCAGCACCATGACGTATTTATAGACAGATAAATAGACATCAATGCTGTATTGATGCTTTATTCAATTGATCTATATTGTTTTCTCACTATGTCAAATGGATAAATTATCTCTGAAGGCTGTGAACAGCTCAAAAATTGCATATGAAAATAGTCAGCATGAAGGAGAGAAAACCAATATGGATTAAAAAAAATACCATAAAGTTAAAGAGAAAATTAACATAAGCAATTATTATGTTAATACTCATAGTGCTTAGCACTCTACAGTTTTCTAAGGTCAATCACCTACATGATTTAATAACTGAAGAGTTTTACTTCAAAGACAGAACTTGAGTTCTCTAGTGCAGATGCCTCCCTTCCTTCCTTCCAATGCTGAACCTATTCATCACTGCCTAAACAGTCCCATAACCCTCTGATGAAATTTCTCATTCCTTACACATGTGGGGCATTAGCTGGTTCTTGTGCTTTTTCCTCAATGCACTATCTTATTCAAGTTCTTTTCATTGCCTTTCAATTCTGTGCTTCCATGGTGCTGTATAAGAAATAACAACTCACAAATCAAACCTTATGGATATAAATTCAAAACTCCACAGAATATAGTCTCCATTTTCTGTGAAATGATGCCTTAAAACCACTTATTTATAGTTTATTTTTCTCGGGTTGAAAATCCCATACAAGCTATCTGTACAATGATGTATTCACAGAAATGAAAAATTGGCAATTTACATCTGGGCTTTATTTAGCTACATTACTTGAAAGTAAATGAAATTCCAAATATAATCAAAACTGTGACTATACAGTAACTTCTATTTCTATGAATCAATAATTACTTTTGTGAAGAATATTTAACATTATTCTTGAAATGACATTTAAAATTTAATTATCATGATATGTGAAAAAAGCCAAAAAATTAATAGATTTAGAATACTTATTAAAATTAATTTGCTTGGGTGTCTCAATTCTATTTGCTTTCTTTTGCCACTGCTTAAAACAAAGACCTCATTAAAATCAAAGAAAGAATGATGGTGCTTTGATGTGACATTTATCAACAAGAGTCACCATAAAAATGTGTTAATTTATACTCCAGTACAAAACATTGAGATATTATAATACAATTACTGTTAATATTACAAAAGGCCAACAAGAACCTTATCTGGTAATTTGGGAGCCATAAGAGTCTGTGAATGCCAAGTCTACTTATTAACATAGTACATGCAGACACTCTTTAGAATGTGTACAGATATTTACTCAGTGAAATTCTATGGTGTATAAACATTAATTTCCCTCAGATAGGGACATCAAGTCATAGGAAGATTAAATATCTTACCCAAAGTAATATGGTTAGAGTAACAAAGCTGGAACTCAGAGAATTTATCTTTATTGTCTATACTTACTCTTTTATGCCAAACTGGCTGAAAGAATTTTGGGGGGGGTTTAAGATTTATATAGATGATGTTCTTGGCACAGGGTTTCCACCATTGCCATGTTGACATCAGGATGTTAAAGCCCCAACTATATAAAATATTTATGGTCTTTGACTTTTATTAGATTTTCTTGCCTACTCTATAGTTTTCAAACTGTCTTATAAGCCTGAAAGCATTGAACATCACAACAAAGTCCATATTTTGCCATGTAAAATTACAAATAATAAAAGATTTCTATGCAGTTCTATACATCAACAGTAAGAGAAATATAATACTGAGAAAGTGAAAATATTTGTTTGAACATAGGGATCCTACTATAGAAAGGCAGACAGATATGGAAGAATAAATTAAACATTTATTGCTTAGTATGTGTATGACATTGTTCTAGGAACTTGATAATTTAGAGCCAATCTATCCTTAACAAATGCTATACAAGGAAGTGAAGTAATAAAAGAAATCTAGCAAATTCAGTAATGGTTTTCTTGACCTTAGTTATTAGAGTCTGTAAACAAGTCAGTATGGCACCTGGCATTTTGCCAGGGGGAGTGGTTTGTGAGATGGAGCCAGCATGCCATTAAGTGTGGAGATTTCTTATTGGTTGATTGCTGTATCTAGTTTATGTTAATTAAGATAAGCTGTGTGGAATGTATATATATATATATATATATATATATATATATATATATATATATATATATACTGCTCCTGTCCTACAATAAATGGCTCCCACTCCTGCTGTATCAATGTACACAAGTTTCTCATTACCCCCCGGTTATTTTGCTGCTGCCGGACTACAGCAGGTGGTGTCCCATACTGGGAGACCCAGGACACTCAGGGGTAAGTGACGAAAACAAAGCTGCCTGTCCCTAGATAGGATTGGAGCAAATCTGCTCATCCCTAGGCAGATAGGGTGAGAGGAAAAATGGCCATTTTGAGAAAATGAAGAAGATTGATGTAGTATGTTTGTGTCTTGTTTTGTCTTGGTGTATTGTATTGTCTTTGTGACGAAAATATAGAAGGTGTGCTAAATAAATTACTAAGGAAAGAAGGCACCCCAGTGGAACCAAGAGCAGTTAGGGCATGTGTTGATGGAAGCTCAGTAATTATAGTCAGAAAAAAGAAAAAAGTTCAGAGGAGGAAAGATTATCAAAAAAAGTATTACAAAAGGCTACTACTAAATACTTTTCATTACTGGAGTATATGTGAAGCTGCTTGGAGGCTGCCACATGCGTGAGTTGGTCATGGCGTATCAAGGACTTTCCAAGCATCAGCAATGGGCTGTTCCCCACCCCCACTCAGGGAGTGGGACGCCACTGCTAGAGCCCAAATCCAAACCTGACCTGGAGGCACAGTCTCGCGGGTTCTTGCTCCCTGTGCCTGGAAGCAGTTTGAGTCCGGGACACTCCCCAGAGCCATCTGGGGCTGCCCTGGACACTACAGCCGGCAGAAGACGCTACAAGCATCCCTGATGTTTGGTCATTTTCAATGGTTGTTTTCTTAGCGCCTGCTGGAATACTACAGGATTTTCTTTAGCCATCCAGAGTTCCTGCTTTTGTCCCAATGCCAGTGAAGACAAAGGTGGAAGAATTTCCAGTGTTGCTGAGAACCAGACGAGACTTCAGATCAAGCTAGCTGCCTGCAGAACTTACCTGGACTGTTACTTACCTGGACTGTGAGTTAATCTATTGAGACAACAAACTGTAATCTACAACAAATTGTAACTCGGTATCTTTGCTAATGGTGTCATTGCTGGTATAATTTTCCCAAGGGCTTCTTGCATGGAGCCATCAATTGGCTTGGTATTGTGGCATTTTGTATCCCCCACTTCTGCTTGTAGCAGCTTATTTATGGTGTTTGTGTAAAAACCACTATGGTCGTTATTTAAATCAAACAAAAGGGGGAAATGTTAGAGTCTGTAAACAAGTCAGGATGGCGCCTGGCATTTTGCCAGGGGGAGTGGTTTGTGAGATGGCACCAGCAAGCCATTAAGTGTGGAGATTCCTTATTATTTGACTGCTGTATCTAGTTTATGTTAATCAAGATAAGCTGTGTTGAATGTATATATACCGCTCCTGTCCTACAATAAATGGCTCCCACTCCTGCTGTATCACTGTACACAAGTTGCTCGTCACCCCCTGGTTATTTTGCTGCAGCCGTACTGTGGCACTTAGTAAGTAATCAAATAAACATTTAATGAAGTAAATCCAATTCAGCTCTAAAACATAGGTAGTGCTAAAGCAGTGTCTCTCTAATCTTTCCAACAAATTATCTCCCTAATACAGAAAACATTCAAGAACGATTAGAACTTATCTTCCAGTGGCCCATTTTAAGCAAAATCTCATATCTTTGGGTTAAAGTGACTATTTGGAAAGACATGCATGGTATACCCTAGGGCTCAGCATAAGGCTCAGCATACACTTGGCCCATCACATTATACACTCCAGGTGACAGGGCCCTTGACTTGATAAATTCTGTTATGATGGTTTAAAAGACTTATTAGACACTCATGTTTCCATATTATTTTGTCTCTTAACATCTCTGTATTTATTTTTATCTATCTTACAACTCTCACAGTAATTATGCTATCTGAAGTTGATATCTCTATTCATTTAAAATATAAATTTTTTAATCAAGTGAAGAAAATATTTTAACTCCTTGAATCTCAAGCAAAAACATTTATTCAAGAATGAATATTAGCATTAGCCAAGTTTGAGAGATTGCATTGAACATCATAGACAACACATCTTATTCTTATAGATCTTATATTTTAGGGAAATGAGATTGCAAGTGGGTGGGTGGGATACATAGACTATTTTAGATGGTAACAAGTGCTATTAAAAAATAAACCTGGTGAGGAGAATAGGAAATGGTTTGGGAGGGTGGTCTGTAAAGGGCTATCTGTGCTTTTGAGAAAGGACTGAAACATATTTTGGTGCAGTAGAAAACAATATGGATTACAAAGTATTGAGGAAAACAACAGCACACACCAAATGCTGAGGAAGAGATGTTCCTGGCATAGCAAAGAGGCCAGCTTGACTGGAGCAGAGAGAGGTAGTAGGTGCATGAATGGAGACAAGGACAGAAAGAGTGAGAGTGTGTATAACCTTGTAGATTGTGAGAAAGACTTTGGTTTGGAGTGAAATGGAGATTATTGAAGGCTTGAGTTGTGGAATTGTATTCTCTAATTTATATATCAGAGAAATTGGGGCTAAAGTGTTGAAAATGAACTATAGGTGGGATGAGTAGAAATAAGTAGACCAATTATGAGCTAGGCAAATACTTCAGGATAGAGATGCAGGAAATTTAAATTTTCAACCGCAGAGTTAGGAATTAGAAGGTTTCCCTTGGACTCTTCATGAAACAGAAACAGTTCGGAGATTCACTTATTTTAAGGTCATGGTCTCATAATTCTCACAAGTATTTGCAGCATGTCATTAGAAATTTACCAAACCAATACCTTTTAGTAATTAGATTAAAAGGTCTTAAAAAAATTCTCTCAAATATACACTCATTTTCACAATAAAATTATTCTTACCTTTGTTTACTCTCTCCTTATAAATATTCTACAATAGTAAATCCTAAAAATGAAAAGGTTGCTTAATGTTTAAATTATTGTTCTATGACTGGGTTGATATTTTTGACTTGCTTAAGATCAGTTGGAATATTTCTTGACCTATAATTTTAATTTCTTCCTTATAATTTACAATATCTGTGCTAAAAGAATTTTTAATTTCTCTAAATACATTATCAAATGTGATAATAAGATAAATTCCAAAAATAATTACTTTAAAAACACACAAAACACAATCTTTGCATTTACACTTCAGTGAGTCTCACTAACTGTTGGACAATCTGTTCATTAAGGTCATCGACTTGTTGTATATTGACTCTGAGAGACAGTGCAGGAATTCTCATTGCTGGTTAATATAGCTGAAACGAACAGATTGACTCTGCCATGCCCTATTCATTTTCCATGAAGAGATTCAGTTACAAGGTGCATAGCTTATGATTCTTCATTTTACATGGATGAAAAGTAGATCATCACCTAAATTTGATGCAATCTATCTTCATTTTAACTCATTGTGAATAATTAGTTCATTTTCTTCTTCATAGTAGCTGTAAGTCTATACCCACTTAAACTATTTGAATAAAAATAATCCAAAAATATTCATAGCAATTATGCACATATTGTAAGCAATGGGGGTGGGGAAAGTTTTCTCATGCCATCATAGTGCTAAGAGGTGCTCTGCCAGTACTGACTCCTTTTGGAGAATTTCCATTTTCCATTCATATTTTCATGTTCGGTTACAGCAACCTGACAATTTAAAAAAACACATATTCAAATTATGAGTTGAAGCATTTTAACTGGTTCCTGGTATATATTAATTTCATTAGAAAGCTCTGGGTGAATGTCAGTGGCTATGCACCTAAGATCACAGTGCAAGAAAGAAGATGAGCTCATTCCCAGGGTGAGGTCATGGGGCTGTTTTTCAAAAGCCCTTCTTCTGCTACAGACTGAATGTCATCCTTTTCTTCTTTGAAGTAAGGTGTGACTATGTGATTTGATTTGGCAAAAGCAAAGGGACAAAAATACCTGAATAAAGTGATAAGTTTCTTCTTGTTGGTAACTTTAGAAACTTCACATGTTTGTACTTTCTCTGAGGGAGAACAAAGGATATGTGAAAGCACATGGTGGAAGCTAGATAGCTATCTTTCTCCAACCCACACTGGAGAGTCCAGCCCAAGCAATAATTAAATCTGCATTGGTAAAATCACTGAGATTTTAGGGGCATGGCTAGAATGAGTTGTTTGACTTGTTGAAGCACAAACTTGTTGTTTATAATAATATTAGTTATATTACATAAGTATATATAATATATTCATAATTATTATAGTATATAATTGTATATATAATAATTATTATGTAATGATGATGTTATACTTGAAATATGATACATAATAGAGTTTACTATTGAGATACAAGTAGTTTCTAGAATGCATTTTTTTCACTAATTGCATTAATAAAATTACTACTATTACTACTGCTACTCAACAGTATTAATTTATTTTACAATTCTTCTTATATGCCACATCCTTTTCTAAGCACTTTACATGTATCCTATGAAGAGGGTTTCCCTAATTTAAGAGATTAAGAGATTGAAGTATAAACAATTGAAGTAGTTTGTCCAAAGTTACACTCGAAATGATTGGTAGAAATGAGATTTTTAACCCAGGTGTCTGACTCAAGTGTGTACTTTTTAAAACTGTAATGTACTGCTGTTCAATAATGATTCACAGTTAATACTTTCACATATCTTAAATAAAATAACCTGGTCTGACATGAACCCCAGGCTTTTGCCAAAATATGAAGTCATATAGAAGCAAATGACACAGAAAACATTATGCATCATGTATTTAGTTTCTGCCTAAATTTACCTTCATTGTCAAGAAATTATAGTTAAAGGAAGAGGATTAAACATGATAAATTTTGTGTAAGTTTTTTTTCAGCAGGGACCTGGTGGTCTCCAGAGCAGAGTCAGTGACAGTTCTCTGGGTTCCACACCCCTAAGGAGTGAGAACAGCTAATTTAGAAAAATGAAAGTCTATAATTAGCTAATTAAAAGAAGGACTGTGAATCTTGCCAGGTTAAAGACAAGCTGTGATATTCTGGCATGCAGCTAGAAGCTGCTGCAGTTCTATAAGGACATATGACCCAGAGAAACCATTTGGTTTTAAGTCCATGTTTTACCTGTTAAATGAGTTCCCATTCACTGGCTGTGTGAATTTTAGCAAGTTACTTAACCTCTAAGCCACGGAAACCTGATCTTCAAACTCTAAACAACAATGCTACCTCAGGATCAATGTGGAATTAAGTGAGATAATGGTGGCAAAGCGTTGGACACTTCCAGACGTGTTACCAGCAATGGAAGGATTTATAAGGACAGTGTTAAAAGGTGCTTGAGAATACAGCTGTGTTTAGATACTTTTTCTAAGACACACTCCCACTTTATCAAGTTAAGTTATGCAAGTTAAATGCTACTTCCACTTTCCCCACAATTTTACTTTGCTCTTGACTACCTACTAAATGCTATAGTAAAAAACCACATCCATCTCTCTTTTAGAATCTTTTTATGGGAAATGCTATTGTTTGCTAATAAAGAATTTAATTTATATTAACTTGAATTAAATTACTAACTATACATTTTATAGTTTTCACATCTCAAAGAAAATTAGTGAATCTCAGTTTCATGAGATATAGTAATTACACATACATGCTGCAAATAAATATATGAATAAATCACACAAAACCCTACAAAACCTGATCAAAGAAAGTCCTTTTAATAATACATCTGTAGCCAGGGTTGGTGGTGTATTTCTGTAATCCCAGCAACGTGGGAGGCTGAAGCAGGAAGGTTGCGAGTTCAAAGCCAGCCTCAGTAGCTTAGTAAGACCCTCCATGACTTAGGGACATCATTTCAAAATAAAAATTAAATAGACTATAGATATGGTTTGGAAGTTAAGTGCCTCTGGGTTCAATCACTGGTACAAAAAGAAAAAAAAGAAAAGAAAAGAAAAAGAAACCAAACAAAACCAAAAACCATCTGTAGCTTTCTGAAAACTTACTTCCTCCACATTATTACTGAACCTCATTTCTTTCAGGTTCCTGAAACTTAGCTATATGCCAGATTTGTAGTATGTCATCATTAGGCAATTATATATTTGTGACCATCTGCTAACAGCCCTCCCTGTCTAGGAGTCTCAAAGTCCAGCCTGGCTTTGTCATCTCTCTGTTCAGCCTCCCCCCACTCCTACTTAGTACTTCCATGTTACTCCACAAATTTTCTCTTTTCTTTCAAAATAGTTGATCCTTGAAAAAACCCTTTTGGAGGTAAATGTAATCACCTCTCAGTTCACAGGGAAAAATGAGCCCCTAAAATGTCTCTAATTAATGTTAAAATTTTTAAATCTCATAAAACTGCATGCAATTACTCACTAGTGAACTTTAGACATCCTAGCCCAACTCACATTTTTATCCATTGAATATGCTCTAATATAGCTCATACTGTTATTTTCTTAGTCTTCTTTGTAGTGTTTCTACATGACAACCTATAGCATCGATAGCTCTGATAAATAAAATATATGTGTAATATACACACAATTCAATTAACAAATATATTCTTGTAATGGTAAATGCAGAAAAATGAATAAAATACTATTAATTGATAGAATGTAATGAAACAAAAGTACACTGAAAAAAAGTTAATATGTACAATGATATAATATCACTACAACCAAATAAATAACAGACCAATATTAGAAAAATAAAGAAAGAAAAGAAAAGAAAGAACCCCCAAAGTCAAAATTGGACGTTTAGGTAAAATTCTTAAATCTCCAATTATCTTGTCTCAACTGATATACTTGGAGATCTGACATTTGAAATTCAAGACACTTGTAAAAATGTTTTCTTGACTCATGTTAGAAAGTTATATATTGAGTACATCTGTACATTTTGTCATTGTTTAAACACAAACAGAATTTTCATGACCTGCTCCTTTTCAAGGAGCTTATTAATTGATTATAGGATTTTTAAAGAAGTAAAATTTTCTGAAAGATCAACAGGAGTACCACTATTTCAAACAGCAGCAGAGTCAATTCTGGATATTGGGCCCATTCCTCATAGTCAAACTTAAAACATATAGGCCTTTTGTTATAATGAGCTCAATATGCAGAACTGGTACTTCCACAATGCTTCCATGATTCCTTCAGTTTTTCAACTTTTCCATTCACTACCTAAATGTGTATTGAAGAAATAAACTCTACACTGGCTTTAGAAACCCTATAGCTTCCTAATTATTTCTTCTCTAAGTAAAGCACTAAAATTAAGGGACTATGGATATGTGGCCAAAGTAACATTGCTAGAGCAAATCCTAGAACCTAGGTAGTCCATCAGATTATGATGTTTCCTCCAAGATGTGGAATTTGTGTGGAGACATCACACTATTTAGAGAAAAGCAGATTTGGGGGTGGGAGAGTACTGGATATTTAACCCAGGGATACTTTACCACTGAGATATTTCCCCAGCCTCTCACCTGTTTTTTTTTAAAATCTTTTATTTCAAGACAGGCTTTTGCAAATTTGCTTAAGGCCTCACTAAGTTTCCAAGGATGGCCTTAGAAACTTAGTGAGGCCTTACCATTTATTTTTCAAGAATTATCTTTACCAGTTGTTACTGATATATTACTGATATCTCCAAATTTGGTTTTATGATTGGAATTATAAGTATAGGAAGATACACTTGTAACTACAGATACTAGCTGCATCCTATGTAATAAAATAAGCATTGAAAAATTAAGAAATATCTTGTAAGATATTGACATTGTTTTTAATCTGTTTGCATTGTCTCAGCTTTTGCAGGTTCTACCTCATTTCTAAAAGCAGCATGTTTCTCACTGTTGAGAAAAATGTGTAAGCCAACACAGGAGCAAAAGTTTAAGAACATATTTCATGACACTGCCAATCAAGTGTATGGGTGCAGTTTTCCTAGCTGGGCTCAGAATGCAACAAGGGAATGAACAGCTGGAAACAATGACATGACTCACTGAAAAATACTGACTCTACCTGCTCAATTACCAGTAACCAAAATCTGCTCCACCCTATGAATCATAAAATGAATTTAGCCTATTCTTTCTGATTAGGTGGAATGAGATCAACATTGAACACATCCCCTCTACTACAATTTAATTCTACAAATGTGAATTAATATGAAAGTAAAATATTTTGAATCAGAACACCAGTACTTCTGTATTCTGCCATTTTATAATGTGTATTTAAATGCTTTAGTATATACCCTAATACATTCATAAGCATATTAACTGTTGCCATTGTATAGTAGGAAATTAGCAAAAATTTCTTTATATTCTAAAATAATATCAAATTCTTCCAAGAATAGAATTATAACAAGATTTAATACAAATGTCTTCAAAATAAATCAGTAAAGTTATTTCTGTTACAGTTTGACTGTTGTTCAAAGATATTTAAATTTCACTGGTAAAAATATTGGAAACTCAGGAAGTTATTACCATTTATATCCTGACATAATCTAAATATCAGGTGTTTAAACTAAATCTCCAAGAAAGGGAATATCTATAAAATCTATACAAGCACTAGAAAACTACTAGTGAAAATTTGTTTTACATTGTAAAATTGCAAGAAAAATAAGGATATTTTGTGAAAACATTTTGTGTTGCTAAGCTTGTTAGTATAAAAGTTAAAGTATTGTGGTTTAATTTTTTCCACTAAGTACATTCTTCTAAACCACTGTGAAAGTAGAAAAATAATATTTTTTACAACAATAAAAAAGTCCTGAGAGAGTAAAAAGATGCAAATTTCTTAGAATAGTTTATTTGTAATTATTAGGTCCTAAAATAACTAAATTTCCTGTTTTAGAAACTAAGAAAAATACAAATTATTCATTTCTTTGAGCATATACATTAAAATAATTCACTTAATTGATTTAATTTTTGTCTTAATGATGCACCATACCCTCAGGAAAACAGAATAAAAATAATTCCCAAAGACATCCTGGGTAGATTAGATTACTTATTTATATTTTCATGTTATAATACCCCAATATAATACACAGTTGGATCTTGAAGAAGAGATATCTATATATTTTTACTTAATTGTTCTTGTGAACTAATTGTGAAGTGTGTTATTTGCATATTTTTATAATGTACCGAATGTGAACTATGACAATGGCAACATGCTAATGGTGCTACCATAAACACTGAATCAAATTTACATGATTACAAAATGTCAAAAGGTGGTATTTTTAGAACACATTTTTATATGTCTGGGAAGTTCCTTAAAATAAGTTTTCTCTAGCAGTCAGTCAGTTTTCTCTGGCAGTCACAGAGCACACTGAGCTGATAGTCAAGGATCAGGTGCTGCTACAGTCCTAACCAAAATACCAGAGAAAGACTGAAGAGACTTGTCAAGTTACTAAAAATTTGAGATCCATCTTTTCTGAATAAAAGTCAAATAGAACTTAAGCATGATTTATAATTTATTATGTCCTTGAATGATTGTTTGTAAAAATAAGATTTTTTAAAAATGAATAATAAATATACCATTCCAGTTTCAAAAAAGCATTTATATCATAAATAATGTTACTAAATAAAACAAAATCATATTTCAAATACTATTTTCTTATATACAGGTAAATTATTTATATCATTTCAAACTTTCTTCTAAGGTACTATCTATGTGTTTGTACCATGGAAACAATTTATCTGATTTTCTGTGTGTTTGGAAGTCCCTGCGCCTTTTAAGTAGCCACTTTGTTAACCCAGATTTCCTAGTTTTTTAACAGAATTCAACAATATGGCAATGTCTGTGGATATTTCCTGTAGTCACAATGTATCAATTCAGGAAACACATTATTTGATAAATAGTGAGTTAAAATAAGAACATTATTACTAATTCCTTTGTAAGAAGTAATCACTTTTTAAAAGGACCATTATGGTGTGATGCAATGAGGCATGCTTAGAAATTATTTATATTCTCATGAATAATGAGACTATTAATGGTGATGCATGTGAAGTCACAAAATAGAGCCTGTTGTTCACTCTATTTCTTTTCTTAAAAATAAATATAAAAATATTTTCCTCCTTTATCTCAGGGTATAGTGTGGGTCCTTTGAAATGACATTATGCAGTTAGACATTCCTATGAAATTTAATTAAATTTATAATATTTTAGTTGATAGAATTCAATAAATGATGAAAAAGGGAACAAATGTTTTGAATAAAAATGTCTTCTTGTTTGGACAAATGGTTTGGGGTACAAAGATATGTGCATGTTATCACAGTCTTTAACCATGTATGTATGTATGCATGAATCTATCTATCTAGTTTCTTTAAAATTCAACAATTGCTGAGGATCAAGAGCATTTCTAATTCTTTTAAAATTTTCTTCATTTATTAAATTTTGTTGATTTTTTTTTAATATTTATTTTTTAGTCGTAGTTGGACACAATGTATGTATTTATTTATTTATTTATTTATTTATTTTTATGTGGTGCTGAGGATACAACCCAGGACCTCACATGTGCTAGGCAAACATTCTACCACTGAGCAATAACCCTAGCCCCTTGTAGAAATTTTAATAGCATTTAATTGAAAATATTTAAATTAAATTTCTATAATTGCTTATTAAAATTAGCAAACAATAATGCTATATCTAATGCTTCATATAAGTTGGTTAAAAATTACAATAAAATTTATTCAACAGTTCCAATTTCTATTAGTAATTTAAAATGAACAAGAAGATAAAAGTCTTCGTATAGTAACAATGGTTTTCACAATTTCATAATTGAAGTACCCTGTGTTATTAGTACTAAAGACACTTATTTGCAACCAGGTACTCCATATAACAAGTTATTTTATATAGTGACAATTAATCTTTTTAACTTGAAAACTTTGTAGAAGCACTGCATAGTAAATCATTATGTAGTATCTAAATTCATCAAAATTAGATTGAATAAATTTACATGTTACTCAGAGACTGACCTTAATTAGAAACTTTGGACATTCTGCTAAAAAAAAAATTGATTGAAAAACTCCATTAATTCTATAGTTGCAAATTTTCCTGGACATAATCCATTCATCTTTGTGACAATAAGACTTTTTTTGAAACAATGGTAAGGTCATTGTAAAACTGGAGAAATTAATCTATTTAGCATTTTAAAGTAAACTGTATTTTTAAAGTATTTTTTTGTTAGGGGAGATACATCAAAATTTTCTTCTAGCAGTACCAACTTGGTTTGGTTTCAAAAAAATTCTTAACAGGGCAATCAACCCTAAGGTAGAAAAATAATATGCTTATAATACAACAAAAAGAGTCACCTAACTCTCTGTATAATGAAGGTGCTATAAATTAGATTGAACTAGTTTTCAGAAATATGACCTTTCAATAAAAGTCTATATAACCTTTTCCTCTTTGTTCTAATTTCTTACATTGTTTAATCAAAACCAGAGGAAATAAAGCAGAGTGGAAAGTTGGGGTTTTTTAGTGGAAAAACAATGAGTATAATTTTTTCAATGAACAGATGGTATGCAGAGTATTTTTCCCAAGTGAAAAAAAAAGAGTTCTCCAGAAATCTGGGAGTCTGAGGCAGAAAAATTCCAAGTTCAAGGCCAGCCTGGGAAACTAAATCTATTAAGAGTCTAGGATAATTATTTTTCAGATTATACTCTCAAGCATTGAATTTACCATTTCAATATTCATCAAAAATACAATTTCAATGTATTGGAATTAATACATCCAATTACATATCCAACATGTACATGACACATCATATTTAATGACTCATATTGTAACTGCAAAAGTAAAAGATGAACACCAATTTTAAGCGGTGGAATGTTGCAAGAATTTGATAATATTTTAATAATTTTGTCTTTAATGTTAATTTGATGTAATAAAAGTGCATGCTTTAACAATAAATTGGTGTTAATTTTATCCTTTAATGCTATCAACTGACTTCTTTTAGAGAGGAAGGGTCATAAATAAGGATGTGTACGTATATAAAATTATTAGTGTATAACACCAGTGTAACTGAGCTAGTCTCTAAAGAAGTGTGCTCTCTATTCAACTCAGTCTTAGAGTGAGAATAATTGATGTAAATTTAGAGATACTTCCCAAATTCTCATGTAAACTGATATATTAATTCTCATTCCTTTCCCACTTAAATCAGACAATGGTACATTCTGAAACCTGGTTCTTACTTATCACATAATGAAGTGATTAAATAATTGAAAGACATGAGGGAAAAAAAAACTTCCTTAAACTCTTAATAATCTATGATTTGTTTAAATAATCTCCAATTAGTAATTAGAGTTTGAGTGATATAACACAAACATGGGTATATATGTGTATATACTAACTTTGTAACAAACATACTAAATTACGTAAAGTTTGTAAGTATAGTGTATTTCAAAAAAATAGAGAAGAGTGGTCAAATAAAAATACATGATAGAGGGTTTTATTAATTGGCATGGGGGGGTAATCCAAACTAATATTTTTGTTTTTGAGGTACATCAGATGATTAGAATACATATCCTGATCAAAAATCACTTGTGTAAAGAGGACACATGAAGAAAAGAAGATATTAAATAAGTGATTTGAATGTGAGTTCAGTATGAATCAAACTCTTTTACTAATGTAACATAAGCATTCTGGAGTATTTCTATGAAATTACTGAATTATAGCAAAGAAAGAAGAAATTAAAGTAATATGGGCTATTTTTCCTAAAATATAAAATTTCCTAAATAAAGGAAATAAAAATGTACATTTATTATGCAGTAAAGAAAGGGAAAACAATCAGCACTGATGGAAAAAAATCCTAAAAACAATTGATAATATTTATATATGCTGAATTATTTAATTTCTTTCTTCCTTCCTCTCTTTCCCTCTCTCCCTCCCCTCTCTCTCTCCCCCCTCCTCTATTTTGTCTGAACTGAAGTGGAGCACCATTTCCAGAAAAATAAAGGTAAAAAGCTCAGTTTCCCAGATGCTTTGCTGAGTTACCCAATAGTCTCCCATAGTTCAAGGCACAATAAGATGTACTGGCCACAGGCCAGATATAAGTGTCACTATTGCAAAACACATCATTGAGGATGTGTATATTTATCTATGTGAATGAGAAAGTGAGCCTACATTTTCCAAAAGGAAAAAATAATTAGGGCTATGATAACATGTACACACGGAGACCTGCATATCTACGAGTATATTCATTTTTTATCTCACTACCTCATATGGATAATTTGAAAAATCACAATTTTTGAAGAAACTTGTATAGAAGATGAACAGTATGTAATTTCTACTGCACCAGCAAATAAATAAATAGGCATTACAAAATGATCTTCTCTAAAATTCTGCTTGGATTTCTCACAGCAATTCATTTTTTCCCTTACTGAAGATTCAATATAATGTACTAGTTTAGGCTTAGCATGTTTATTTACCTGGTCTAGAGATCTTAGAAACCTTTTGAGATCTAATGCCAAATCGGAAGCACTAGAAAACTGGAAGAGGAAGTCTATCATACATTTTTTTATCTGTAAGTGATCTGTCTTAAAAATGTCATCTGCAGGCTGTTTGGTGACAATATAGCTAAGAATAGTAAAAAAAAAAAAAAAAAACTTTGAGGCACAAATTAAACTCATTCTGCTTACATACTTTACATCTTTCACTGATAAGCTCAAAATAGATACTAAGAATTATGTAGATATTTTAAGGAGCACAACCACATTTTAAGGCCACATCTAAGAATCTAGGTAAATTTATATATTTAAAAAAAAAATTTAGGAGTTCCAAAGAATTATCTTCACTGTAAAAATGAATTAAACTGACACCTTTCTCTCACATTGCAATGTTAATGAAGGAAAAACCTAAAATTGAAAATTGGGCATTACACATGGTCCATGTTCCTGATTATTTGAACTCTCAAAAAGTACATTTAGTATAAGAAGATCTGGAATACTTTGCTAGTCAGTAGCACTGTGGGGGAAATTAGACAGACTTGAAAACTATGTTGCATTATTTATAAGAAAAATATAAGGACTGTTTAAGAAAACTTTCTGCAACAAAGGAAATATTCTCATGCATAATGTACAAACTTAATCAATAGCTACCAATGATTCTTGAGGACTTGAAATGGGATTAATACAGTTGAGAAACTAATTTAAACTCCATTAATTTTATTAATGAAATCTAAATCTAAATGGTCACATAACTCTAGTGGATACCATAATGGATAGTACTACTACAGAAGGTACTTGACCACATTTTTGGGGATGAGTCTAATAGAGAAAACTTATGATTAATGTACCGGAATTGAATGAGTGTTTAAAATATGAACATATTTCATAGACAGCAACTTTCCTAGAGAAAGGTATGGGCTAAAACAATCCTAAAGATTATATAGCACCCAAGAAAATATATGAAAGTAAGCATAAAATAATTACAAGTATCTGAAGATGAAGATAGAAGGCCCAATATGGCAGTGTCAAGCATAAGGAATTTTAAAATAAAGAATTATAATTTAATTTTCTACAGGGTGAATTTTAAATATATTATTAAATTCATATACAATTCAGGACAAATTGTTAGGACATTTGAAAATCCAAGATGGCTGGGAAACCACCCACTCTCCTTGCTGAGTCAATATCTAAAATATATGGAGCCAATCATAATATTGAATTTTCTACTATGGGCCATCTGCAATAACACAGATTCCAATAAGTCCATCTATTCCTCCAACAGATTTAACTGGAATATGTAGTTTGTTCTTCAAGATGCCATTGTAAGAACCTACCTCTCTCAGTAGGTCTAATAAATGTTAAGTATACTTTTGTATGTATGTTTTCTGCACATTAGAAATATACAGATTGCTTTATCTTATTTATTATGCTTTTAAAATGGATTTACCATGCTAAATGCCAATATTAGCATTTTTTAAATACTGCAATGTTGTCAATTTATGTCCCTCATCATGAATCTACTAAGAATCAACCTTTAAAATAATGTACTCTGAATCTCCCTGTGTAATGCATAATGAAATCATAATATTCTTGACAGATACTATCCAAATAACAGGCAATGCATGCACATACTATATAGCTATTTGCATAATAAAATTAGTTTTTAAACTCTTGATCCAGGTGCTTTTCCTCTACACTAGTGAAAAGAAATTAACAGAATAACTGACAGCAATATGATTCCACAATCTAAAAATAACAACAAACAGGAAATATAAGGAGATAAGGTAACATAAATAATAAACTAAAATGTTATACTTCACTTTTTGTTTATTAACTTTATATTAGAAATAATGCAAATTTATCATAATATGCCACTATGCTTCATCAACTATGACATGGTGTAAATTTAAGGAAATACTAAAGATATAAAAACAATCATAGTAATACTTCAATTTAACACTGTGCTATATATAGTTAATACAAAAATAGAAAATGAAAAAAAAATGGCAGCATATTTTGTAGCATAAAATAAAAGACCAAGCTGAAATCAAAAACAAAACTAACAGAATATTTTTTAAATGTACAATACTTTGCTAAAGGACAAATAAAATTTTAAACGTTGTCTACTGAACATCCTGAACATACATAAATATACATAGTAATATCTATGCTTTTCTCCAAAAATTTCTTTTTTTTGGTTTTACTTTTCTATGCTTTTCTCCAAAAATTTCTTTTTTTTGGTTTTACTTTGTCACATTCATTAGGTGTCACATATATATATATATATATATATATATATATATATATATATATATATATATATACATTTTTTTTTAATCTGAAAACTCAACTGACATGTTAGGCTGTCATTTCTTCATTAACATAAATTTGTTCATTATGTTGCTTTTCTCTGAACTAACATTTTGAGTTCTGTTACACTGGCTCAAATTTGAAAAATAAAAAAATGAAGCCACAGGCGTATTCCTCCATTTAACAAGTTTCCAGTGAATTTGGATATTCTTTATAGGCTCCTTGACTAAGAAGACCTAATGTTTCCCTTAGCTTGATTAAACTCAGGCAGGATTCTTGCTGACTCTTGGTTCAAATGTCTGTTTTCTTGGAGAATTTTCTTCAGCAAACATGTAATTACAAATTCTTTGGGGACTCCTTTGAAATATATATAAATCTTTTTAAAAGTCTCTTGCCAGTTTACAAGGGAGGGTTTTCTTTCTGATGGAACAGGGAGCCGTTCTTTGCAATATAAGCTTAAATATAAGCCCTTATCTCCCAGTCTCTGGGACCTAAATTGGATGGGCTCCAACCAGGAAACATTCTTAGCTTAATTTCAGAGGAAAACATTTATAAACTCAAGAAAGAGTTCTAAGTGCTCAAAATTTCCCATTGATCAACTTCTCCTCCAGTACTTTGCCAATAGCACACATCAACATACCTTTAAAACACCTCCCACTCTTTTTTCATGGAGTTGTGTTTAACTTAAATGTGGCTTCTTTATCTTAATGCAACCATCTTGACTAAAGCCTTCCTCACCTACTTAACTTTGGTCAACTTTTGCTTTGACACTACCTATAATAAATATAAAATCTAAATATAATGATCACATGTAACTATGAATGACATTTGTGGGATTAGACCCAAAGAGTTTCAAATACAATGAACAAAACCAAACAAACAATAAAGGAGTTTAGAGGGTCAAATTAAATTTGCCTTCTGTTGCCCATTATCTGCTGAAGATATTTTGTATGAGCTTTTTTCCCCTTCGTTCCAATTATGTATTTTCATGGAAAAACATGTCTTATTTAAATAAAGTCTAAATACTCAAAATTCCTTTTACCAATTACTTCAATGAATTTGGTTCATCAAAATTTACCATATTTCTTTTTTTTAATTAATTTTTATTGTTGGTTGTTCAAAAAATTACATAGTTCTTGATATATCATATTTCACACTTTGATTCAAGTGGGATATGAACTCCCATTTTTACCACGTATACAGATTGCAGAATCACATCAGTTGCACATCCATTGATTTACATATTGCCATACTAGTGTCTGTTGTATTCTGCTGCCTTTCCTATCTTCTACTCTCCCCCCTCCCCCCTCCCCTCCCCTCTTCTCTCTCTACCCCCTCTACTGTAATTCATTTCTCCCCCTTATATTTTTTCCCCTTTCCCCTCACTTCCTCTTGTATGTAATTTTGTATACTCCTGAGGGTCTCCTTCCATTTACATGCAATTTCCCTTCTCTCTCTTTTTCCCTCCCACCTCTCATCCCTGTTTAATGTTAATCTTCTTCTCATGCTCTTCATCCCTACTCTGTTCTTAGTTACTCTCCTTATATCAAAGAAGACATTTGGCATTTGTTTTTTAGGGATTGGCTAGCTTCACTTAGTATAATCTGCTCTAATGCCATCCATTTGCCTCTAAATTCTATGATTTTGTCATTTTTTAATGCAGAGTAATAATCCATTATGTATAAATGCCACATTTTTTTTATCCATTCATCTATTGAAGGTCATCTAGGTTGGTTCCACAGTCTTGCTATTGTGAATTGTGCTGCTATGAACATGGATATAGCAGTGTCCCTATAGTGTGCTCTTTTTAGGTCTTTAGGGAATAGACCGAGTAGGGGAATAGCTGGATCAAATGGTGGTTCCATTCTGAGCTTTCCAAGAAATCTCCATACTGCTTTCCAAATTGGCCGCACCAATTTGCAGTCCCACCAGCAATGTACAAGAGTACCCTTTTCCCCACATCCTCGCCAGCACTTGTTGTTGTTTGACTTCCTAATGGCTGCCAATCTTACTGGAGTGAGATGGTATCTTAGGGTGGTTTTGATTTGCATTTCTCTGACTGCTAGAGATGGTGAGCATTTGTTCATGTACTTGTTGATTGATTGTATGTCCTCCTCTGAGAAATGTCTGTTCAGGTCCTTGGCCCATTTGTTGATTGGGTTATTTGTTATCTCATTGTCTAATTTTTTTAGTTCTTTGTATATTCTGGATATTAGGGCTCTGTCTGAAGTGTGAGGAGTAAAGATTTGTACCCAGGATGTAGGCTCCCTATTTACCTCTCTTATTGTTTCTTTTGCTGGGAAAAAACTTTTTTAGTTTGAGGAAGTCCCATTTGTTAATTCTAGTTATTAACTCTTGTGCTATGGGTGTCCTATTGAGGAATTTGGAGCCCGACCCCACAGTATGTAGATCATAGCCAACTTTTTCTTCTATCAGATGCCATGTCTCTGATTTGATATCAAGTTCCTTGATCCACTTTGAGTTAACTTTTGTGCATGGCGAGAGAAAGGGATTCAGTTTCATTTTGTTGCATATGGATTTCCAGTTTTTCCAACACCATTTGTTGAAGATGCTATCCTTCCTCCATTGCATGCTTTTAGCCCCTTTATCAAATATAAGATAGTTGTAATATTGTGGATTGGTTTCTGTGTCCTCTATTCTGTACCATTGGTCCACCCGCCTGTTTTGGTACCAGTACCATGCTGCTTTTGTTACTATTGCTCTGTAGTATAGTTTGAAGTCTGGTATAGCTATACCGCCTGATTCACACTTCCTGCTTAGCATTGTTTTTGCTATTCTGGGTCTTTTATTTTTCCATATGAATTTCATGATTGCTTTCTCTATTTCTACAAGAAATGCCGTTGGGATTTTGATTGGCATTGCATTAAACCTATAGAGAACTTTTGGTAATATCACCATTTTGATGATGTTAGTTCTACCTATCCATGAACAGGATATATTTTTCCATCTTCTAAGATCTTCTTCTATTTCTCTCTTTAGGTTTCTGTAGTTTTCATTGTATAAGTCTTTCACCTCTTTTGTTAGGTTGATTCCCAAGTATTTTATTATTTTTTTTTTGAGGATATTGTGAATGGAGTGGTTGTCCTCATTTCCATTTCAGAGGATTTGTCGCTGATATACAGGAATGCCTTTGATTTATACGTGTTGATTTCATATCCTGCCACTTTGCTGAATTCATTTATTAGCTCTAATAGCTTCTTTGTAGACCCTTTTGGGTCTGCTAGGTATAGAATCATGTCATCTGCAAATAGTGATAATTTGAGTTCTTGTTTTCCTATTTTTATCCCTTTAATTTCTTTCGTCTGTCTAATTGCTCTGGCCAGTGATTCGAGAAATATGTTGAACAGAAGTGGTGAGAGAGGGCATCCCTGTCTTGTTCCAGATTTTAGAGGGAATGCCTTCAGTTTTTCTCCATTCAGAATGATGCTAGGCTGAGGCTTAGCATAGATTGCTTTTACAATATTGAGGTATGTTCCTGTTATCCCTAGTTTTTCTAGAGTTTTGAACATAAAGGGATGCTGTACTTTGTCGAATGCTTTTTCCGCATCTATCGAGATGATCATATGGTTCTTATTTTTAAGCCTATTGATGTGGTGAATAAAATTTATTGATTTCCATATATTGAATCAACCTTGCATCCCAGGGATAAATCCTACCTGCTCATGGTGCACAATTTTTTTGATATGTTTTTGTATCCAGTTCGCCAGAATTTTATTGAGGATTTTTGCATCAATTGGAGAATGAACAATAGGTTACTGAATGATCAATGGGTTATAGAAGACATCAAGGAGGAAATTAAAAAATTCTTAGAGATAAATGAAAACACAGACACAACATATCAGAATCTATGGGACACATTGAAAGCAGTTCTAAGAGGAAAATTAATTGCTTGGAGTTCATTTCTTAAAAAAAGAAAAAAAACCAACAAATAAATGATCTAATACTTCATCTCAAAATCCTAGAAAAAGAAGAGCAAAACAACAGCAAAAGAAGTAGAAGGCAAGAAATAATTAAAATCAGAGCTGAAATTAATGAAATCTAAACAAAAGAAACAATTGAAAAAATTGACAAAACTAAAAGTTGGTTCTTTGAAAAAATAAATAAAATCGACAGACCCTTAGCCACGCTAACAAAGAGAAGAAGAGAGAGAACTCAAATTACTAGCATACGGGATGAAAAAGGCAATATCAAAACAGACACTTCAAAAATACAGAAGATTATCAGAAATTATTTTGAATCCTAATACTCCAATAAAATAGAATATAGTGAAGGCATCGATAAATTTCTTAAGTCATTTGATCTGCCCAGATTGAGTCAGGAGGTTATTGACAACCTAAACAGACCAATATCAATTGAGGAAATAGAAGAAACCATCAAAAGACTACCAACTAAGAAAAGCTTAGGACCGAATGGGTATACAGCAGAGTTTTACAAAACCTTTAAAGAGGAACTAATACCAATACTTTTCAAGCTATTTCACGAAATAGAAAAAGAGGGAGTACTTCCAAATTCATTCTACGAGGCCAACATCACCCTGATTCCTAAACCAGACAAAGACACTTCAAAGAAAGAAAACTACAGACCAATATCTCTAATGAACCAAAATTTACCACATTTCTTCAGAAAAAATAAAAAAAAAATCGATTTCTGAACCATTAGTATGTTGGAATTGACTCTCACAGATGTCATTATATTTGTAATTTTCAGATTAATGCAAGTAAGTGATATTAAACACATTTAAGCTAAGGAAAGTAATAACAGCATGAAAAGTTTCAACATAAATTTTATGATCACTAATTGAAGGGAATACATATACTGAGTCAAAATACAATTTCTGCTCATTATTGGCAAGAAAATCCCCTTAAAACATGAAGATTCTAAAAAAATATAAACAAATATCAACAATTTATTTAATTTGACAAGAAACTTTTATTTTTCGTTCAGAATGAAAAAAAAACATGGAAATCTTACATAATTTATATGGAATAAATCCATTTAAATTTGATAAATATTTGTGATCATTAAAGGTATTTTAGTCACTGCTGGGTATGAAGATAACAAGTCAATGCTGTTTTTTTTTTCCTGAAAAACACTCTTATGAGACAGGTAGACATATAAGAAAAAGGTATTATTTGTTGAAGTAAAAGCAATATTAAATGCACAAAGGGAGAATAGAGGAAGCCACTTAGTTTAATCTGATATTTACGGGAAAGTTGTCTAAAAGGGATTATTCCTAAACAGAGATACATTTTGGGCCACAGTGGATATGAATTAGCCAGATAATGAAGGTGGACAGAGTGCTTATACAGGACACCAAAATGTCTTTCTTGACTATCTAGGTGATACTATAGGGACTCAGAAACTACTTTTGCTGAAAGCATTTACTTTTCATTTGTGCCTAGATTCCTAGTGGGTAGCTAAAAGTTGGAACAAAGTTATACATTTTGTTTCTGCCTCTTTTCTTCTTCAAACTTTGAGCTGGATTCCTGTTAAAGAGTAAGAAATAGAAATTTTAATAGAAATTTTAATCTCTAAAAAAGTGACTGTCTAAAAACTGGTAATCTAAGAATAATTAGTCCTGGATTTACCTAACTTCTCTTGTCCCCTTTAAGGCAGAAATCACCAAAGTAAGAGTAACTAAAGTATTTTCAAGGATATCATAATTAGACTTTCAACTGCCAGCTTCTACAATGTCCCGTTCCAGGCCCGTGAATCAGTGCTTGGAAATCTCTAGTAATTGTCCTACACCTGCCAGTAATCAAGACTTCAGGCAGATCACTCCTAATGAGACTCTACCACACTCACACCAAAAAAAAAGCAGGAGCAATTATTCCATGATGGGGATGAGGTGCCCATCTAAGTAGGAGCAAGCATCTCAAGAGGGGAACTCATATGGCCCTCATGGCCCTCAAGCACTAATGACTTCTCCAGAGCCATCTTGCAGACCCAAACTGGAGATAAATTATCAAAGAGACCAGTTTGACCAAGACTGCTATTAATACATACCTCTCATCCTATCCCCCAATTCTTACCCTATTCAAACCTGAAGCTCATGTCAGTACCTGCTAGATGGGGCTGAGAACACTTGATCCCCATTGTTTCTTGAAATAGCTGTATTGAATCAATTCCTTTTATGCCTTTCACTATTAGTTTCTGGGGTAAGTGATGGAACCTGGTTTGTTAGGACTACTCAAAGTCAGATCATTCATGGTCTAGAAACCCAATAAAAATACGCTCAAGTGAAATAAGTCAAGGGTTGAAAAAATAGGTCAAAAGTGGAGGACAGAGAAACTCTGAGTGGATATACCCAATTATATGTGGATGTATTAATATGAAAGTTAGGAAAGAAGTTTTCATGAAAGATGTGGATTTGGGAACCATTAAAGCCATTCATGATTCATGTGTAAAACCAGGAATAGAGGAGATAACACATAGATAGAATACAGCAGTAAAATTGGAAGAGAACTGTGGGCAACCTCAACATTTAAGCAAATGGCAGAATACACAGAGTGGGAAGGCACAAGTGAAATGTATATGAATAGTATAACAGAATGTGAGTGCAATGAATTCTAGAAAGGTGTGCTTAACAAACAGTATACAATAGAGAGGCCCAGTAACATTGAATAAATGCTCTGATTGGATTTGACAATATGGAATCACTATTGATGTCTATATGTTGTTTAACTAGAATTTTGCAGATTAAAATGAACTATAGTGTGTTCATGAGTCAAGTAAAAATGAAGAAATTGAAGGCTGTACAGTAAGGGTTTATATGATTAAAAACAGTGATTTTACTGGGAGAGGGATGTAGGAAAGGAAGATAGCATTCTTTAGAGCCAGAATGAAAGAGATGACTGGTGGAGTTAGAGGTCAAGAATAAATGAAAAGGAGGAGAGATTGACAGAGTAAAGTATCTGTTGGCCAGAAAAGGGATGAGATCAAATGTAAATGTGAAAAGATTAGCTTTGATTGAGGGAAGGAGCACTTCATCTCCTGTGAATGAGTAAAGAAAGTGCAGATAAATTGGAAATAAAGCAAGATGTCAATACATCTGAAATGGGGAAGACAAAAACTAAATTAGTTTATACCACAATACGTTAATTAAATTCTTCTTTTGGTTTGGATTCAGAAACAAGTCAAATATGCGTTAAAGAGTAGGTAAATGGATGATAAACTCAGAGATATGTGAGAGTTATCCAAGGACAGGCAAAATTACTGATGTATTTAGTATTGAATACTAAATAATGTGAATGACATATGTACCATTTTGAAAAACCAGCCTCTACCTCAGAGCAAAGCCTGTCCAAGGAAGGGACATGACCTTAGTCCTTGGAAAAACCCACAGAGCACTCCTAGGCACATTTCCACCCTTCTAAGTTGTTTATCTACAAATAACAGGAGAGATCTGCTGCGCCAGGTGTCCCTGACTCAGTCAGGCTAGGTGTGAATCCATAGCAGCCCCCTAGCAGCCACCAATCAGCATGAGACAGGGAAATACCTGGGATGCCAGATAACCCTCCCAATGGTTTATGGTGGTTGATAACAAGTTGGGAAACCATGTAGTTCAGCACGTACACCCCTCTTGGCTCAAACCAGTCAGTTCAAATGAACACCACTTTTGTACTGACCAATCACCCTTACCCAACTTGTTCCCACCAGTGAATGTGCTAATCATGTTTTAGAGTTGTTATTTGATTTTCCTGCAGTGTGTGATGATTTGCTAAAAGAGGCTATGATGTATGTAAAGTCCCTGCCCTCTCAAAAGAACGTATAAAAATACTGCAAACCCTGGTCTCGGGGCCTCTCAGAGTCACCAGTTTCTGTGTGTGCCTGCAGAGGACCGAGCTAGCTCGCAATAAACACCTATTTGCTGCTTGCATCGATCTTGGGTCTCTGGTGGTCTTTGGGGGACCCGAATTTGAGCATAACAGTTTATCATTGATGGATCCCTCTCTTGTTCTTTGCATGAATTAGGTCATCAATGGATATCTTTAAGTTAGTATCTCCTGATGATTTTCTGCGTGGTGTAGGCCTGAAGTATCTGTGGGCTAGAACCTACTCCCTCTTGGTAGCCATCCTGTCCGCCCTTCTTTGGTGCTCTATTTCCTTCAAGAACCATATGTGTATGTGACAATTTCTTCCTAGATATTTTCTTCCCTGCTTTTCCCAGAGACAACAAATAAACTCTCTTTGAGTTCTCTGTCACTGCTAACAACTATGGACAGGCAAGGAGCATAGCAGAAGTTATCCCTTACACACCTCACAAAATGACAGCAAATGGTTTGTAATTACCTATGAAAAGGAAACCATTATGAATGGATACCAACCAGCATCCTTCCTTGGTCTTTATTACCCTATGGGCAGAGCTCATCAAAAGAACATCTTCTTTCTGTTCTCTCATTTACTTGAAATTGAAGCCTGAGGACATAATCAAGGCAGAACAACAGGTGCACCCTTGTCTCAAGTAGGCTATTTGCATTTGAAGTATCTGAGGATTCTAGGTGATGACTTTGCCAAGGGGTATAAGCTCTTACCTGGAAAGACAACTTTTGGAATTTGCTTCACAGTGTGCTTCCCTGAATTGCCTGTTTATTAGCACAAAGATTTGTGAAGTGAATGTACCCAGCTGAGATTTCTGGAGAAGCTGGACCATCTATCTTATACAGCTATGTGCCTGCCTTAGGAAACCTCTCAGTACAAATGCATCAAGCAGAAGTCAACAGTTAAATTAACTTAATCCTCAAAACAAAAACAGGAAAATCCCAAACTGAAGACAAAGAAATGGAATATTATTGAAAAAACATGATCTATTTTACATCAAGGAGAGTCCATGACTTATTTAAAGTTTAAAGCTATATTTATACTTTATATCCATATTTAGACTTTAGACTTTAAATAACTGAATATTCTCCAGTACAAAAAGATCCACTAAAGCAGAAAGTGTTATTTTCCCTTGCAAAAACAAGTGGATATTGAACTTTGACCTTTTCACAGAAGCATGGTTATATTGAACATACTCCTTAATATGAATTTAAATAAAATATTTTAATTCATCAGTGTTAGATATTTTATGTACTCCAATAGCCATTTGTTAGCTATGCATTTTGTATAGTGTATACAAAGCATTGAGGGGATTAGCAACTGAATGGTTCATATACAATCCTTGAAGAATTTATAATTTATTGAGGAAAAGAGAAAAAATTCTCTGTAAGGCAAAAGAGCAAAATTTTTAAATCAAAGTTTGTGATTCTTTAGACAACAGAGTTTGAAGGAGGAGGGCTTGTAAAAGAAACATCAAAGTTCAAATATATTTAAAATAGGAAGAAAAGGAAAACAATTTTAGAAGAGAACAGAATTTTTGGAAGTTTTGTCATAAGAGGGCAGAGTAGACTATCATTTCACAAAACATAAATAGTGTTACCCCAAATATAAAAACAATCATTAACTTCATATATATAAAGAACATAAGAGATTTCTAAGTATTTGAGACCTCAGATTTTATTCTGGAACTATTTGTAAAAATCTGGTAAATGAACTATTCAGGATATATATATATATATATATATATATATATATATATATATATATATATATATATATATATCCTGATAAAAATACCCTAATCCTTTAAAAAACCTATAAACCATTTCTGTGTTTTTGTTTTGTTTTGTTTTGTGTTAATGGAAAACCTTTCATTAGTGACATTATATTTGTCATTTTTAATCTACTCTAATGTCATACCATAATCTGACAAATATACTTTAGATAAATATATATTTTTTTTACAAAAAGCACCCTGAGGCTCATTGTGACATTCCAGTCAACAGCACCTACTCTTTTTACACTAATCCATAATTAATGACTCATGACATTGACATTTTCAAGCCATTAGTTACACAATAACAATGTTAATTGGGTTTTAATTAAGTCAGCCATACTCAAGCTTGGACTAGTTTATCTTTCTTTCAGAAATAGAACTTATTTCCAAAAGATTAATTAGCAATCAATTTTAACCATCATATATAAAAGAGAAAAAATATAAAATTTACAAATCCTCAGCTATTTGCTACTAAAAGCATTCACACAGCCTCATATGTTGTAGGGACAAATGAGGCAAGGCACCAAAGATAGCAGGAAACAGTTTTATTTGGCCACAGCCAGGTTCAAAGGGTACAGGCTTTGCTGTAATCAATCAATCCCCTAAACCCCGAGTTCAGGGAGTTTCAGAGTTTTACACCCAGCATATAAGGGAAGGGGCTCAGAAGTTCACAGTCTGCAGAAGTTCACATAAAAGCAGCTTTTTCTTTCACTGTTCAGGGCAAGTTAACTCTTCAAGGACAACACCTGAGAAGGGGAGAGCTTCTTCTCCCCTTTCTATCCTCCCCCTGCCAGCTGTTACCTTGGAACCCATTTGTAACTTTCTTTAAAATGTAGACATCTCTGTGAAGCCCAGCTCAAGGCCAGAGGCCTTGTTTGTACATTTCTTTAAAGTACTATACTGGATACGTTTGTGATAAACTAGTCAGGGGGTGTCCAGCACCTGGAGTGCTGGTATCTTCTCGACCAGTGGCCAAGTAAACAGGGTGACATGAAAATAGGAAATTTATCTACAATGGACTCTTTTGCTGACAGTCCTAATATCAGCCATGGTGAAGAGGGCTTTTCTGTGGAGAAAGGGGGTGCCACTTCACATTGAGGCGAAAAATCCTGAGGCAACAATATGATTTTTGAGATGATCATTACTTTCTAGAAGTTTGATAGAAACCACTTTTCCCGTTCTCCCACTAATTTTAACTCATGGAATAGTATGATTTCTTTTATTTGTAAATCTACAAAACCTAATGTACCTTCACTATCTCAGGAACTTCAGGTTTATTATCTTAATTGTGTATTTTTTTACAATTCTGCTATAGACAAATGAAATATTTTTCTCTCTATGCAAAAACACACACGTATGTTGATAGAAACTGAGTCATTTGTCATCTGCTTGGAATATATGAACAATGAAGACTAAGTTGTAAAGATGTTGGTGATGTGGGTTAACAGGGCCACTGATGCTCTGACAGGTGGCTGCAGCTTCCCACTCAAAGATGCATAAAAGAGAGACCAGAGAGCTCTCATATCTTTAACTGAGAGGTTACTGGCATTGTCTCAATAGGAAAAGAATAATCTTTGATTGAGATGAAGATAGGAAAACAGAAACTCTGACAATAGCAATAGGCACATGATCATTACCATGTAAAGAATATCTACCCCAAACATTCAAGTCTTTAACTAGTGGGTTATTTGCTATCCTAGATTTTGACAAAGAAAGAAAATGAAGGTCAAAGAATTAAATCTCCCGCTCAAGGTCATACAAGTGACCATGGTCATGCATGCTTGTCCTGGGTATTAAACCTCAACCTATTAGACATAGAGTCCACTCCTGTTCTATTCTTTCTCCCTGGATGGAAAAATAGCAAACTTGGACAAAGGCAGAGAAAAACAGGTAATATACTCATGTCTATATTCCAAGCTCATACTTGCTTTATAAATAGTATATATGCATTAAAAACACTAATGAACTATCTACTTTTAATGTCCTGACATAATTCAGATCTCAGAACAGAATTATTGAGGCAACAGTGATAATTCTAATGAGCAATTCATCTGCTCCTCTTCAGAGTCATTTTTTAAATTCTGCTTGTTAACTTACAGCATTTCCCTTCTCAGACTGACTGTCATTTACAGGAATAAGGTAGAGCAGACCTTGTAGGGTAGTGAGAAGTAGGATGTCATTAAAAAGAGCATTCGAGTAGTTCAAGAAGAAATAGAAACTTATCAGTAGTAAATTGGCTATTAAATCATCATTGGCTGTTTTCTCATATGAAATTTTAAGCATTCTAGGTGTGTATAAATGAAATAAAATGTAAGACTTTGTTAAGAGTTTGCAGAATGTTTAAGAACAGTAAAAGGACGTCATGTAAAATGTTTCAGTGTGGTTACAGTAGGCCTCATTATGAGAATACCCTGGATGTGAATATTTCTGTCTCTGAATTAAGATGGAGATTCCCTTTCAGTACTTCCTTTAGCATAATGAATGATCACAGAAGCACTGAATTTCCTTTGTGTGTCAGGCTTTATATTAATGGGCACAGAAATTATTATCCTGATTTTGCATATAAGAGAACTAAGTCTTGTAAAGTTTAAGAACTTGCCCAATATCACACAGTTAACATGTTCGAGAGCAGGTATTTAAACACAAACCCACTCCACCCCAGCTCTGATGCTTACTGAATTATTTAAGCAAATTAATGGCAACAAGAACTATGGAATTACCTTAGAATGCATCATTAAAATAAACAATCTATCATACTATAACCAGGTTATTTTCAGAACAACAGAATTCTGGCACCATGTCTGGACTTACTAATTACTGTTTCAGTAACTTGAAGCCTAGTGTCTGTCTATGAAGACAGTGTGCAATTGTGACCCAAGTTTTCCAGTAAGCAGGGTACCTATGACATGTTGCTTACCTAAACAATAACACCTCATTTACACTTGCTCTGAGGATGTCAGTCTCCCTTGTCTAGTTCCACACAACCTTCACAATTCACACATTTACCCTGATATACTCCATCACTTGCTGTACTCCAGTGCCCACCTACACAACCAATTGCTAATGAACTAAACTGACAATTTCAACTTGAGAGCAACCACAGAGACATGTTTCCCAAAGCTCAATTCTAATTTTGCTGATCCTATCACAAGAACTAATTATGGAACCTACACTGATGCTTTATGAGGCAAAAATAACAAGGTCACACAGACATACCTCTCAAACTATTCTGTATCAATATTAGGCTTAATTGTGTAACTCAGAAAGAATCTCAGGTGATGAGGGAATTATTTTAAGCAAATGACATTAAACTCTAAGTTATCATCCTGCTTACCCACAACTATTGGAATTCAGAGAGACTTCAAAGAAACCCATAATGAAATTGCCAGCTTCCTAAATTTAAAAGAAAATGAAATTATGCTATTTGCAAAAAAAGAATGAAACTGTAGAGCATCATGTTAAGCAAAATAAGTTTGCCTCAATACTCAAGTATTACATGTTTTCTTCTCATAATGTCGAAATTAGAGGAAGGGGGAAACAAAGGTACATCTTGAATGTAAAAGAGAGACTATGAGTTTAGGGGAAGGAGAGGAAGAGAAGGAACAGGAAGGAGGAATGTAGGAAAAACCACAATGAACTCATCATTTTTGGGGGGTGGTTACCAGGGATTGCACCCAGGGGGCACTTAAACATGGAGTCACATCCCCAGGTTGTTTTTTTTTTTCTTTCTTTTTTTTTTCCCACAGAGGCAGAGTCTTACTGAGTTGCTAAGTGCCTCGCTAAGTTGATAAGACTGGCTTTGAACTCACAATCCTCCTGCCTCAGCCTCCAAACTGCTGGGATTACAGGTGTGTGCCACCATGCCCAGCCATTTCCTATAATTAATATGCATCCATAAAATTGCTAAGTATACTTCTCCCCCTCCCTTATTTATTTTCAGAGTGCTACATAGCAGAAAAAGGTGAACCTCATATTAAATACTGGTAATTGCACTAAAAATTAAATAAGTAAATATATATTAAAATAAACCGGCTTTAGTTACATTGAGAAGTATATGATGCAAAATATATTAATATATCAGCTGCATAATCAATAACAAGATTAAATAGTCTTATTTTGCTATATTTTAGATTTTTGTATAAACTGGTGTTATCGAAAGAATGATTTTGGTATATCCCTATTCTGTATACTACCATCTCTTTTTATACCCACTAAAACTATATACTGCAGGCTGGGTTGTGGCTAAGTGGTAGAGTGCTTGCCTCACATTTGTGAAGCACTGGGTTCAATTCTCAGCACCACATATAAATAAATGAATAAAATAAAGGTCCATCAGCAACTAAAAAAATATTTTGAAAAAATGTAGTGACATCTATGAGGTAATAGGCGTGCTGCATATTTCTTTTCAATGAATCACAACCATAATCCCAACAAGGATAAATTATTAACTCATGTTTAATTTTTCTTCCCAAATGCCCAGAATCACGTAGCTATTCATGAGCCTATCTTCAACATGAATTTTCTTATTGGGTAGCAAAGCCAAACATTTTGGCATGTTTTTGCTCCACATTCAATAAAAAAAAAAGTTTGTTTGGCATGGTACCTGTACAAAAGTAATCACTTAGTAAATGAATGAACAGAATCATTGTTTTCTTCAAGAGACAAAGGAGACATCAAGATAATGAAAAATGGCTCAGGTTAGAGAAGAAATTTAAGAACCAACTAAAAGAAAAATTTTTGTATAAGATTTGGTTTATCATATGTAAAAGGTTTTGTGAGCAACTAAACTCAGAGATTTATAATGTAAGAAGTTAATTTTATATATATGATATATATGCACAAATACATATATAATATAGTACATGATTATATACAAATTATAGAAATTTTTATAAAATATGTTTTAGCTATTTAAAACTATGACAGCATTGATTATTTTTCTTTAATAATCATTACAGAATATTCTAGCGGTTATTAGGCACATATTTCTTGAAATGAGTGGTAATATTTGACACATATAGGCTCTTCAAGAGAGTCTAGCCCACACCTATAATCCCAACAGCTTGGGAGGCAGAGGAAGAAGGATTGTGAGGTTAAGTTCAGCTTCAGCAATTTAGCAAGGCCCTAAGCAACTCAGCAAGATCCTAAATAAAAGTATGAAAAAGGGTTGGAGATGTAGCTCAGTGGGTAAATGCCCCTGAATTCAATCCTTAGTGAGAGAGAGAGAGAGAGAGAGAGAGAGAGAGAGAGAGAGAGAGTCCAATGCTCTTAATATTATTTTTTATAGAATTCACTCAAGAAAAAAAAAACACATGAATATATTGGAAGAGATTTCTTAGAAATAAAAGCTACTTATGTACTATTGCAGAGTTTTCTTAGTCATTCACATATCATAATGTATGTAGGATTATAATCCAACTCAATGCCAGGGGAAAATTATATGTCAGTCACTTTACCTCTACTTTATGCTGATTTCATTTTACAGAATGACAAACTATTCTGAAATGTTGGGCTATCTTCAAAGCTTTATGACTTTTAATATAAGGTTTAATTACATAAATTTTAAGCTCAATTTTACAGCTCTTAAATGCCAAAAAAAATTTTCTCCAGAATTTTCAAATAAGAGGCAGTATTCTGGAATTTTATGCATGAATGTACCAACTATGTTCTCTACAAGACAAATCATGCTGGGAAACATGTAGATTGTTGACTACTAGTTTTAGTGGAATGGTGACTACACACGCTAAGTATGTCTATAATTATTTAGTATCTTGTGAAATAAGAGATACATTATTTTATGTTGCAAGAGTCTTAATCAAGAATACTTTGTATCTTTGAAATAATTTTGAATCTGTGGATAGGTGCTAAAGAAATGTTTTTCAATTGATAAATTTGTAAACTTAGAAACCAATAGGAGATTTTGTGTTTAGAAATCTAAAACTAGGAAAATCATAATTTAACTATAATTATTGAGTGGTTTGGCAATGTTGAAGTAAAACTGAAAGTGGTGATCATTATTAAAGAACAATAACATATTTCTATCAAAATACTGCACACCTCTCCTGTAAACATAGATATTAGGCATATTTATATAATGTAAACATTACAAATCTGGGGTTTAAAGGTTCAAATTTGAACCATGTGGTCTCTTGAAAAAAATAAAAAAGATTTTTTAAAATCAAACAAAATTATTTCTCTTAAATAAAACAATTTAAAACAAAGTTCTGGACCCTGACATACATATTTCAATTTTTTTGTTTGAATTTAATTCATATTCACAACATTTTATAAGATAGGGTTTATAAATGTATATAAAATATTATGTCAGACCTCTATGATTTGAAAGGCTCAGAAGGAATATAACTTCCTTTAAGAGGTTAACAAAATAATTGAAACTGGTATTCTACATCTTTCCATAATGACCTAAGCACACAAAGAAACTACTCATGCTACATGATCCATTTATAATAAAGTATATGTAAAACATAGAAAAAAATTTATAAAACATTTTGGACAAGAAAGATATGAGGATGTCCTGAATGATAAGCAAAAACTTCTAGAAATGTCTACAACTTTAGAAGAAAATCATTTTGTGTTTTTCCATATAGTGTACAAGTGGTCCAAAGTTTATTTGCTGCCTTTGTAAGCCTGAAAGAGACAGATCCCACCCAATGAAACACTTCAGAAATCCATTAAAAACTAAAGGCTTTGGGATCTTTCTTTCTACTTTGCCTTTCTGCTATATCCTTCTGCTCCTATTGTCTCTAGCAAAATAGTGAGATCAGTAAATAGTCCTAACTTTGGAATAGATGAATGTAATTTTTTGTGTGTGAAAAAATAGAAAAGTCTGAATTTTCTTACTACATCATGATTCTGACAGTGCCAGCTTTTAAGAAGTAAAGCATGAGTCATTGATCCATTAAGACCCCTTGTCAATGTATCCCCCTGCAATACTCCATGATTTCTGGCCAGTAGTTTTTATCTTAAGGACTATTTTCTTTGTTTGCCCTTCTCATATTTTCAGCACCATATATCTTTTAGGTAAAAAAAATGACAATTTTAAGGGCTGTATAGCTACAAGTTTAAGAAATGAATTTTGTCTTTCTTGACTTCGTTCAGATGAAAGATGGAGCTACAAAATGGAAAAAATGGAAAGAAGAATGGAGGTGGTGGACATAAAATGTGCTCCCGACTCTTCTCTTTCATTTTGAATACTATCTGTTTTTGTAGGAATACCACTTAAAACAGGATAATAAGGGATTAATTGGACCATTATCCCACCTAATTCTTACTTTTATCTTCTCCATAAAAGTATTTTTGCCTTAATCTCTTTTTTCTCAGACGCATAAAGGAAGCCCGGCCTGGGCTGAAGATGTTATACAACATCAACCACTCATTGGTGCACACTTGTATTTTTCTCAGGGTGTCCTAGGCAAGATATTAATTTTAGATAGTCACTCACTTTTAGTGCACTACTTAGGTAAATGTGGATATATTAGCTTTTCTCATACAAAGTGTTTTGATTCAGTTCAAATCAAAGACTCAGCATCAAAAATTTCACAGGTATGAAAAACGGTGTCTTAAAATTAAGATAGGACAATTTGACATTGATTCTATGTATAAACATAAATGTGCTGTGTAAATTGATTATACATATATACACGGTTCACTATTTAAAAAAACATAAAATTACTACTCCACTGCATTGTAAATTTTATAAGTAATAAGAAATTAATTAAGAATATTTTCCTCTTGGTTCTTTACAAATAAAAATCATGTGGTGTCTATCGGTTCTTCCTGACATTTCTGTCATAAGGAAAGAGAACTTTAAGTAATGCTATTGTGCTATTTATTGTCTTTAGAGTGGTACTTCAGATTGGTAATATTCTTTCCATATCATTGCATTGTGGCTCATTATGCCATTTCAGTGAGTTCATGGCTGATGGTTTTAAACACAGACTTCTTGATACTTTATTTTCTTAACTTTTGAACTTTCAAAATTAGCCTGAAGTGGGCCTGGGTTGTGCCTCAGCAGTAGAGTGCTCACTTACCATGTGCAAGGTATTGGGATCAATCCTCAGCACCACATAAAAATAAGTGAAATAATGGCATTATGTTCAATTACAACTAAAACACACACACACACACACACACACACACACACACACACACACTCACACACATATAAAGAAAAAAATTAGCCTGAACTGAGGTACCACTCACTTATGCCAATTTTTGTGTGATGTTTCAGTACATAGATTAATAGCATCTTTATCACTTCTTTTCACTCTCAAGTGTCCTGGATTGGATGACAAATTCTACAGGTATTTTGGTTATTGAGAGAAAGAACCCACACATGAAGTCTTTGTGGGATTTGGGTGACAGCTTTTTGTTATGACAGTTGATAATTATGAGTTGTTTGTTTGCATAGTCACCAGAAGGTTTCTGCAGTTTTTTAAAGAAACCTGATTGGAATCACTTTTCCTTTCTCCAATATCTTCCCTGAATCATTGTCCAAAAACCTGGCATGTTACCCTGACAAATGGAAAAATTGATGAGTAACTTTAAAAGAAAAAAACACACAAAATAGAGGCTGAACAATACTAATATATTTTGTAGCTGGTGTAATAGTTCCCACACTTATTAACTTGTGTCTCAATTAACTAACTCATTATTTTTGTAGTCTAATAAAAGGAAAGTGTTAAAAATATTTTTAAAATTTTGACTTGACTTCTTCTAATGATACACCCACATCACTGCTTCCTTGTATGTGTGTGTTTTTTAAATATTCTTCAATTTAATATGGTTACGTTTAAGGACTGTGCAGTTTATGCCTATTGTTTCAGTATATAGATTAATAACATTTTTGTCCCTTTCTTTCACTCTCAAGTATCCTGGATTAGAGGATAAATTCTATCAGTACCTTGGTAATTATTTGACTCAAATAATTACTATATTATTTTTTTAAAGTTTATATCTTCTCAAATAATAGAAAAGGCAAGTGAATATGTGGATAAATTAGAACATTTGTGCCTCTCTTTATCTGCCTTTTTAATTTAAAATTTTCTTTGTTGTGGCAAGGTATGTTATGATATGAAGTTTGCTGCCTGAACCATTTTAAATAAATGTATGGCCCAGAGCATTAAGTACAACCATGTGGTTGTGCAACTATAACTATGGTCCAACTCAAGAATTTTTGCCACTTCAAACTGAAATTCTGTTGTCCCCTCCCCAGCTCCTGGTCTCTACTGTCCGACATTCTGTCTCTTTGAATTAAAATGTTCTAAGGACGTTACATAACAGCCTTCATACAAAATTCATTCTTTTTTGTGTGAGCCTTATTCTACTTAGCACAAAACTTTCATACTTATCCATGTGACAGCAGGTATCAGAAATCCATAGCTTTTAAGGCTGGATAATACTTTACTCTTTGTATATTTTTGTTTATTGAAGCATCGATGGACATTTGGGTTGTTTAATATTTACATTTATTTTAAATAATGCTGCTCTAAACATGAATGTGCGAATAATTTCTGAGTCTCTGTCAGAAATGGAATTGCAGGGTCAACTGGTAACTGTACTTTTAATTTTTTAGGTATTGCCACAGTTCTCCATGGAGGCTGAACCATTTTACAATTCCATCAGAGAGGCACCAGTGTTCTCATTTCTCCACATCTTCACTTGCCTTTTCTACTTTGTTTTATAATAGTCCCACTCAAGGTATGAGTCATATCTCATTGGGATTTTGATTTTTAATCATTAGTGAAGTTGACATCTTTTCCTGTGCTTATTGGCAAATTACATATCTTTTTTTTCATCCTTTTATTTCTAAGACTTTTGAAATAGTTGCATATATTCATCACTGTTCCTTTGTGTAAAAATTTCCCAACTTCTGTAAGTTTCACTCCTTTGCACCACACATATTCGTACACTTCAGAGACCTTTTCTTGAGTACTAAAGCCAGGCATGGTGGTATTCTGAAGTCTCAGCTACTCAAGAGGCCAAGGCAGAAGTATGGAATAAACTTAGTTCTGACCCTGCCTCAAAAACAGATCGAGACCTTGTCTCTTAAAAATAAAATATCATTTTTTTAAAATAAAGAACAATACTGATGAATATCTTAAGTATCAATTTCAATAAAATTTCTCAGTTGAGTCCTAACTTTTGTAAAATAGGACAATAATACCATAAATTGGTGTTTCTCTTGATGGCTTACATCTTTGGCTACCTTTCTCCTTGCTTTTCCCTCTTCCTCCTTTTCTCCTACTTGTACTTTATGTGGCTATTTTCAAAATATTTTCGTCCTGTCTTCAAACTCTCATAATCCTTTCCTTTCATAAAATTATCCAAAATTATGATTTATGTACACATGTATTTTCTATGGTAGACTATTAATTTTCTCCAGATTTGGCAAGTTATCCATTGAATGCTCAATAGAAGCTTCTCTATTCTGATCATTTTGCCACTCTTCCTATTTGCCTTGTTGACAATTATGAATTCTTAAGCTTTCTAGAATCCGCTGCCATAGCATGTTCTCTGATGAGCTAAGTTGAGTTTCTCTCAGACCTGTTTTCATTGATATTTCAATGCTAGCCTACTCATGCAGAGTGCAAGTACCTGTTTAGATGAATATATCTTCTATTAGATCACTGGAGGAAGAGACTTGTGTCTCATGATCATTTCCCTCGAACAAGGTATAGTGACTATCACATAATAAAGCCTGGTATATTTATAAAATAAGTGAATAGGAGACCTTATTCAGACCCTCTTTTATAACTGTGTATTAGGATGCTTATTCTGGATGATTCTCTACCACCTTAAATCATGATGCTGTAAATGGAAGAAAGGATCTGCTCTTCCCAACCTTTTCTTCTTTAGTGATTGCTTTTTGTCTTTATGAGCATTGTTGCCCTAGGATTCTAAGTCAAAACTTCCATCTTCTTTATTAACTGCATCTGCTCCATTCACAGTCACATGTTGTCCTTTGATTCATCTTATCAGTATCACTTTCAAAATGTTCCACAATGTTATCTCCTGCTCTTCATTTTCATGATATGTACTTTCATTTCAGTAACTTGTTCAAAAAACCATTTGTGGATCCTAATTTCTCCACAATGTCCTCCAATCTTCTGGACACGTAATCCTAAATCCCTCCCACATCCCTCCACAGAATGTAATCAAACTCTTCTTCTTCCTCAACCTGGATTTCCAGTTACCTAAATCAATTCCTCTTAAAGTATTCATGTTCCCACATGTCACCACTTGTCTGCCTTTGCTTACATTCAAATGAAGTGCCTCTTCCTGTGCAGATGTCCAAATCGACCCACAGTTTTAAGGCAAAGATTAAATATTTTTCTCCCTTGGGAATTTCCTGATTTCTCATTCATTTACAAACTAGAATTAATTGGCTTTTCTTTTTTTTCGGTCTAAATATCAAAGTTTATTGAAATAAAATACTACAGGTGTTATTCACTGGTTACAGTTTTAAGCATAATAACAAAAACACCCAACATTCTAATCCAACAACAACACTACACTTGTGGTACAACAACAGACATGAAATTAAATGTTGAATAATACTGAATAATTCTGTCATAAATATTTTATACTTTCCCACCTATACAATATGCCTTTTTTATGAGTATCATCCAAAAATGGAAGTTTTGAAACTTGTTAAAACGTAGTAAAATAGTTTTAGCATAATTAGCATTGAAAACAATACATTTATTTCATAGAAATCAGTTCAACACTAAGCTGGGTAAATGCATTTAGGTGTCTTTATTCAAACAATGTATTTTGATGCTCTTTCCTATTCATTTCTAGGGTTATTATTATTATTGAATTGCAATTAAAGCAAAACAAATTTACTTATTTATTGGTGCTGGAAATTGGATCCAGGGATGTTCTACCACTGAGCTACATCTCCATCCCTTTTTTTGAGTCAAGGTCTTGCTAATTGCCATACAGGACTTTAATTTGTGATTCTCCTACCTCAGCCTCCAGATTAGCTGGGATTATACATGTGTGCCCTGGGCCAGGCTTAGATGAATTATTTCAGAAGCAGAAAAAGTGTTAAAATAGAAAGGGAAAGGAGGAGGAAAAAAGGCACTCAAACATAATATGTATATTTAAACTCTTTGAGAAGGAACTCTTTTGCAACTGGCCAATTTTAGCCTGGCACAAAGAAAATCTGTATGTCAAAGCAAATTATATATATATTTGTGTGAGTATGTGGTACTGGGGATACTAGGGATGAACCCAGGGCCTTGTGCATGGTAGGCAAGTGCTCTACCACTGATCTACTACCAGTTCCTCATGGCAATTTTTTTTGGTGGAGGTACTGGAGATTGTACCCAGGACCTTGTGCATGGTAGGCAAGTGCTCTACCATGTGCCATACCCTTAGGCCTTCATAACAAATTTTTGACCCAATTAGTCCAACACTAAAGTGGAAGAAGAAAACTTGTTTCTCTTTTTTGCTACATTTCAAGATTACAACTTTTCTTCAGTCATTATTCCATTTCACTTGCTATTTGCTTAAATATTTTTCAATTCAATTATTCTGCACAATTCAAGAAAAAAGATTCACATGAGCTAGCATTAGGAAATGACTTTAGGAGTACCTCTAAAGTTTAATAGGCAAAGATGATCAATTTTGCTACTATGAATGTAACTATACACCAATCTTCTGTCGTATTGTCTTACTTGTTATATGTGGATCTTTGACAATAGTTGTCAATTTACTGAGGAAAACAGCAAAACAAAAGACAATGGAGGCTTTTAAAATCCCCATTTAAAAAAATCTACAAAGCTAAGATATTCTAAGTACTCTGAAAAATGGTTACTTCATACAATAGGTAAAAAAGAATAACAAAAACATTGACAAAATTGAGACAATCTTCAAAGATTAAATACCAATCTCAGTCTTAAAACACATTGTATTAGTTATAATTGCTTTGTAAGTTATTTCAACTACAATGCAAACTGGATTGGTTTTGATTTGTGAATTTAAATGGGCATTTCAGTTTCATGATTTTCTTTTTAAAACTGTAAAATAACTACTTTATCCAAAGGATCACCTTCCAAAGAATTTTGCTTTGCGCTCCTCTTATTTATAAGGCATCCTTGTCTCTCAAAGAACAGTGCTCATGGGTCTAAAGTTTGTAAAGCTACCAATGACAAATTAACTGGTTTAAAGAAATTCTTAGAGTATCAGGTGAAGTAGAAGATTTACTGTAGAATTTTCTTTTTTTATTGTTTAAATCCACTATAGTTCAAAGCTTGGATTTTATATTTATGCCACAGTATTTTAACACCCTACCTGGGATGGTACCATGCCCTAAAAAATATCTCCTAGTTAGACAAGTCTAAATTTCCTCCTTTCTCAGAACAACAGGACAAAGCTGAACTTCAGGCAAGAGTTTGAAAATTTTACCCTGTTTTGTTTTTTTTTAAAGATTTTCTTGAGATCAGAAGAAATTAGAAACTAGAATCCTTCATGTAAAAATATATATGTATATAACAGTTTATTAAATTCTATTTTCTAATGGCAAAGACATCAAGACTAACTAAGAGACATGCATGAATTAAAATTTACATAGATCGTCAAAATAAGTTCTAGCAACATGAATTTGCCCTCACATTCATCCTATATTTTGCAATATATTTTGTTCAGGAAGCCTTTAATTTTAATATTTAGTATATTTTAAACTGTTACCTGAGAAAAATAACTTCAATTCCTCATAATATTTTCCTAATAGTTTTAGAAGTGTTGAACATCAGTAACAAAAGACATCAAACTATCAGAGAAACTAAGTACTCTAAAATTCCAATGAGTTTCTTTACTATTTTCACTTTCAGAATGAATTTAATTGCACATTCTCAAATTAAATATTACACTAAAAAACACAAGTAACTTCAATATCCCTAAAATGATAGTATTTGAAAGATCTAAATCAATTTCACCCATGTAAAAAACTTTTATATGTATTAGCAATGTGACAGCATTTTATAACACAGAGGAAAAAGCAAAGATAATCTAAACATTTAGATCTGTGAAAAATACTCTTGATTTTGACACTAGTCTACAGAACAGGAAAGCAACTACAAAATACATTTTGGAAACATGATGCGATATTCAAAGACAAGATAATTCAACAAATATTTACAGTATTTTTAAAAAAGGACTTGTCATTGGAAAAAGTCTGCACATCCAAGAACCAAGATGTGTAATATTTGTGATAATTTAAATAATATTTTGTGCTTATACTGTGCCCTTTATTCAGGAGTGTAAAGCACAAAGAAGAGAGTGAGAAAGTGAGAGGAGAGTGAGAAAGGGCACTCTCTACATATTTAAAGAGTAAACTGAGGCACAGAAACTTTGACCAAGGCAAGACAAAAAGTTAGATTTTTAAATACAAAATGATCCAGAATTCTACATTGCCGCAGTCCCGCTGCAGCAGAGTAACCGGGGGGTGACGAATAACTTGTGTACGTTGATGCAGCAGGAGTGAGAGCCATTTATTGTAGGATCTGAGTGATATTTATACATTTTACACAGCTTATCTAATTAACATAAAATAGATACAGCAGTCAACCAATAAGGAATCTCCACACTTAATGGCTCACTGGCCTTACTTCACAAACCACTCCCTCTGGCATTTGGCCAGGCGCCATCCAGACTTGTTTACAGACTTTAACATTTCTCCGGCAAAATAACAGGTGCCAATCTGACTTGTTTACAGACCTTAACACTACATATCCAGTTCCTTAAAATACAAAATTTTGGACTGTCTTTAGGGTCTTCAGATTATTTTATTAAACATTAGTAAGTTTCCAGCATGCCTAAGAACTGTGATAGGTTAAACCTATAAGCTTTCCATCATATTTTAAAATAACTGATACAATGAATAAGAACGTTAGGCAAAACTACAAAACTGCTTTTTAAAAGGAAATTTAAATAAATGAGATGTTTTGAGGGCAATTCTGAAAATTCTTGCCTTAATTTTTCTTCAGCAGGATTTTACAACTACTGCTGCATATGCCAACATTAATGTAGGGACCACAACTATTCTCTCCTTAAATGTTTACCTTCTAACCTTTCCTCTAAAGATCTCTTATCTCTTAACTTAGTTTGTTATTCATTGAAAACAAAATACTAAGAAGGTTTTGTGTAAGTACAAAATGGTTAATGTTGAGTTCTGTCAGTTAATCTCTGATATTAACTTGCTTTGTTAAGCCAAGATCAAGGTGTATGAGGAAGAAATCAAAACATAATATGGGAAAAGCAGGTAAGTGCAAGAAATATAAGACAATAAAAACAAGATACATTCCAAAAGCTAATCCTAAATTTAAATCTCTGCTTCATTCAAATACTAACTTGACCTTGAAACATGTAAGCTTCTTTACCTAAGTACACTGGATGGGCATATAACTAATGTCAATTTTAGTTGCTTTATACTATCCTGTTCAGTCTGTGTCCGTGTGTGAATATCTTTTCTTTTCCTTTTTTGTTGTAGTGCAGGGGATTGAACCCCAGTCCTCCTGCATGTTCCAACATTATATTCCCAGTCTATAGAGAGTCTGTAGAGCCATATTTCCAGTCCAGGTGTGTAAATATTCTTAAAATGGTGATTTTAAAATTCGAGGAAAAGTTCCCAAATTGCTTTGAGAAGCTGTCTTGCTTCAGAAATACACATACATGTGCACATGCAATGAGAGCTCGTAAATATCAATAAACTACTGTAAATCACAGCATTGTTGATGCAATGGGATTTGACAAGAAAATGCTCATATTGTTAATAAAAATGTAAAGAATACTCTTTTCAAAAGCAAGAGGAAAAAATGGTGACCACAGCCATTCATTCATCTGCCTCTTTTGCTAGCTCTAGCAGTGATTTGGTTGATTCAAATGTGCCCATGATCTAGTCTATAAATATTAAAATCAAAAAGGTTTAAATTCTAATTTCTGGTAGCAGTGCATATGTAACAATTTCAAGTATTAAAAAATATTATGGAAAAAAACTGCTTTAAAATACTAACATCAAATTCTTCTGAATGCAAACCAGCAATGAAATGCTTGAATGTATAATTTGTTACCTGAAGCAAAATAAAAGAAAATAAAGACACAATTGCTCTAGATTCTTTGTAACCTTTAAGGTTATATTTGCAAGGAGAGCAGTTTCTTTGACAAGTTTGTTTTAATAGAATTGAACATTTAATTTTCCCTCACAATAATCAAAGTAAATATTTAATCATTATTACTCTTGGTATATCAAACTGAATTCCAGGAATGTAATAAAGTTTGATTTGTAAATATTACATAGAAAAAGACTGAATTAACAAACACACTGCATTTTTAAAAATTCTTTCTTGTAAGTACACACTGACATCTACTTATCTGATAGCAGCATTGCTGGTTTTGAGTGATTTTTTTTTCCTTCTAGAGGGAATGTTGAATGGCAGTATTATCTTTGGAACAAATTAAGAAGATAGGAACAAACAACAGAAAAATAACTTCTACACATATATTCTTCAAGGGTAATAAATAGCTAAGTATATAATTATGGAAAAATATGCCTCAAATATACTTTTGTAAATTATCAAGTTTTTTTATTAAAATATAATGCACTGTCACTACTATTTATTCTGAGAAGAACAAACTTTGAGGTTTGAGTTTTCTCCTTCAACCAACAGAATGATATCAAGAGTAAACTTGGAATAATATCAACCTGTTTAAGCCAATGGAGAGTTCTATAGTATATCCGATTACTTTACCAATGTCCAGATATTCTGGGTTACAATCAAGAGACTGACCAAATATTTTGTATCCAAGTTTTATACCCCAAACAGGTTCTCTGATGATTTATCATTCTAGAATAGGAAATCTGAAGAAATAACAAATTATGTAACACAAATAGACATGCAAAATAAAAGGATGTAAAAGATATGCTTGGCCCTGGTTTTATTTCCCCTTAGAATAATTCCTTCCATAAATAAGACTTTACTTTTTACATATAGAGTCATTCTATAACTAGTTTTGGATCACAGAGAAAGTTAATAACTTAAAAAAAAATTCTAGATCACTTTTTTTGTAGTCAAAATCTTGTCAACCCAAACCACAAGAAATACTCTCCAAGTGGATGCTCAGGTCATGTTATGTTGTTCCTAAATGAACACATTTTTTGAGGCTTAGAATGTAAATTTATACTACTTTCAGCAGCATTTTTTTTTCCAAAAATGACTAAAAACAAACTTTAAATATAAAACATATAAAAAGGACTATTAAGGATAGTTGTCCAAACTATATCTAGAAATACAGAAAATATGTGTTGCCTCATAATAAAGTTAAATAAATATTTTTTTCTGAATTTTATAAACACTATGTTTTATGTTTATTATTAAAAAATCTGCTTGCTTTTACATAAATTCCTCTAAACTCTTATCTACTCTGATTTTTATTAATGTCTTTTCACTAGACTCAGAGATTATCTTTTACTTCTTATAGAAATGTGATTTTTTTGTTGGTTTTAATAATTTAATTTTCTAGTAATAAACATGATTTAAAATTTAAGGTTCAAGGTAATTCTAAAAAAAAGGTAGACACTGAACTATCTACTTTCCTACACTCTCATATTTACAAGGCCTAGCATCCACTGTGGTTTCCTCCTTAAACTCACTTGTCACATGGTTAATAAATAGTAACTATGGTCCAGATTACCTACTTAACGACTTAAAAATTCCTCAAAATTTCACAACACTATAAAGTCATTAATATGTGATTTGGACAGGTTGTAAGTATTAGTGTTATATAATTTTTTTTTTGCTATTGGAAAAGAAATACAAATCTTTATTTTTATTTTTTTCTATCTAAATTAAATGCAAGCTTCATTATTTGTTCTTAATATCTAAAATGTACATTACTAAAGAAAGGTAAAGCTGTTCAAGGGCTGAACTAGTTCAATATACAATTAAGGATCATTTATTCCTGTTATTTATTTTTGGTATTTTTTTTTCTTTTTAAATTCCATATTAAACCCCTGGTTTCTCATGGATTAGATCATAATTTAAGGATGTAAAAATTTCAGAAACTATTGTGCTAATACTTAGATTTCAGGAAGGAATCAGACTAAATCAAATACCTCCATTCATTGTTAGAAGATGAAATAGCTTACTAACTGATATGAATTATGAATGTCACTATGACACAAAATTTGCTGTGATTTGCTTATTTGGCTACAAGTGCAGTATTCTTCATGAATGACAACACAGCATTTCCAACTTGTAACATGAAACTCCAGCTCATAAAGAGTATATTGTGTGACTTTAAGAAGTCTGATTGTAAAAAAGTAACAACCTTTCCCCTGAAAAACATGAACAAAATCCAATGGGAAATCAGGCACAGACGGTATTATCGGTTTTTCTTCCTTTCCTCATGTGGTCTTGTTTCTCAACACATATAGGTGATTCCAACAGAGTCTAGTACTTGTTACAAAATGACACAGCAATTCTTTTCCTTTTCCTTTTCTTTATCTTTTTCTCGAGGTTCCTTTCATTTCCGTTCGCTATTCCCAGATTGTCTTCCACTTGATGGAGAGGCTTGTAACAGCTGGCCCAGCTGGGCCTGTGTATTAGCAGTAGTAGTAGCAGCAGCAGCAGCTGCTGCTGCTTGTTCTTGTTCCTGGTAGTACTGAGAAGCCCGTCTGTCTTCTTCCTCTTGAAGTTTCTTTGCTAGTTCCAAATCACTGATTCCTTCTGGGATTTGTTCCCAATTCATCTCTTGACTCTGCTGTTCTTGTTGTAGAGATAATGCCATAAGATAGTCCTGGTCTATTTGATCTTGTTGTCCTTTGTATACAGTTTCAGGATCTGAAGGAGGCCGAAGATGAAATTCTGAGTCACAGAAATTTCCATCACCATCTACATTGTGCAGGCTTTCCCAAACAACTTTTTCTTCAGTAAGGAATCCCTGGTCTGTTACCAACAAATACAGTTTACCCTTGTATTTGGTCATGGTGCTAAAATGATTATTCCGAAAGAACACACAAAGTTCTCCTTCCTGAACCGTTGAAGTTAGTTCACATAATCCATGGTATGTCAGTTGAGTGGCTGTATTATTTAGAAACTGCTCAGCTACAAAGCCTTCACTAACCAGCTCACTATTGTCTGATTGTTTACAAGAGATGATCTTCTCCACTAGTTGATTGTAGCTGCAGTTACCAACAGCTTTTACAATGTCATCAATCTGAGGGTCCTCTAACCACCCATGGTACAAGGGAATATCAAGAAGATCAAACACTATGCATTCCGGTGTATATTCAAACACTCGAACACCAGTGAATCTGACATTTACATCCAGGCCTGTCTGAAGTTTTGCAAAATTTCCATAGCATCACTCATATTCTGTTCACAATTTAAACGTTGAATTTCTGAAATTTCTTTTGGCTTCGAATCAAGCATGTAATCTCCTAAATATTCCATCAGTTGTTCAGCAGTTATAATTTCCATCATTGGTGGAAGTTTCACCTTCCAAGCCAGAAGCAAAACATTGAGGATGGCCAGCAATGGGCAGGGTCCATTCTCATTCTGGGTGATGATGGGTGTGTTCTCTTCCTTCCACTGGATCCACTTGATGTGATACACAGATTGTCCCGGGAAGCATTCCTTGGAGGCTGCAAACACCTGAGCAGTGTCCTCCTCCTCCTCTCTGCACAGAGGGGCAGCCCGAGGCAATACTGCCACGCCCTCCTCCTCCTCGGGAACCTTGTTCTCTGATCCCTCCTCGCTATTGAATTCGGAGCTACTGGGGAAAGAATGCAGGTTAGAGAACGACTCTAGGGAACAGGTATTCACCCAGAGTCCAGGCTTGGCGATTCCCCAGGAGGGCTCGGGTCATTGCAACTGCTGCTGAGGCCGCCAGCGCTGCAGGGCTCCTCGGAGGCGGCGGCCGCCAGTTCTGCTCGGCAGGTGTCAGCAGGATCCAGGCAGGGCCCGAGTCTCCGGCTGGACCCAAACCAAGGCCCGCAACGGCCTCGGCTGTCTCGGGGGAGGCGGTCACCTTGTGCTGCCCTTTCAGAGGCGCCTTCGCGGGAGCAGGATGCTCCAAAACGCTCTCCTTCAAGTCCAAGCCCGGGAAGGAGCTGCAGAGTCCAGGAGTCTGAGGAGAGCCCGCGGGAGAAGCCGAGTCTGGGGGGCTTCTGGCAGCCGCCGCCCCCTGCCCATTCCCGCTGCCGTTCTCCGCCGCCCTTACTCCAGGACCATCTCCAGCAGCAAGCCTGGTTTCCTGTAGTCCTTCTGGGTGAGTACCTGTTCCCGGCCCTGGCCAGGCCGCCACCCCATGTTCTAGCGGCAGCAGGCTCTCTGGGCCGCTCTCCATACCCAGCCGGCCGCCCGCCCCTGGCTCTATAGAGACCGTGGCCAGCACTCCTCAGCCAGCACCTCTGACGCCATGACAGCTGCACTGGCAGTTACAGCGCCCTAGCGCGGCCCTGACCAGGCAAGTAACCGGGGAGGGCACCGGGTGCGCGCCCTCCGCCCGATAGGGGCGTGCCCCCGCGCGACTGAGCTATGCGGGGCGAAGGCGAACCCGCAGCAGCCGCCCACGTAGCCCCGTCCCTCCAGCATGCGGGTGCCGCCTTGAGTCTCGAAAGCCGGGCATGGCGGGCCTAATGGGCTTTTCTTCTGAACTCTCATGCATTTTTATGCCAATTTAAAACATTTGGCAGTCTTTTTTTATGATTATGTCATTTTCTTGTAGATATTTTAAGTTCCTTGTAGACAGGATCCTAGAACCATTTAAACTTTTGTTCATAATGAATTAAATAGGAAGCTAAGAGACCAAATTCCTTTTTTATTTGATAGACGCTCAGTGATTATTTCTGACATAGGTGAGTAAGTGAAATTTTATTTATGGTTGCACTGAAATTTCTTCCTCTTATATTAATATAGTGACTTTTTTGAGTTTCCCCGAACCTTTTCTTACAAGCAGACAGGTTGCCCAGCAATATAATATACAGAGGCTGTATTCTATATTTGGGTCACTATTCAAAAACGGCATCTCCAGTTACCTTATCTCTGACTCACAATGCCTATGGACAAAGTCTTGATTACTCTGTACAAATCTTTATGTGTGTTTTCTCCCTTTATTTACTTTTTTTTTTCAGCAATATACACCGGAATGGGAGATATAAGGAAAGGCTGCCAAAATCATGCAGCAACCTGAAGTCCTAGATTCTTCACTTGTTCCAGAAACTGAAATATAGAAATTTAATACATAGCAGCCCAATTTCAGGTCAGGCATTGCCACAACATTATTTCTTAAGATAATTTCAGTTTTGAAGCTTGGTGCTCTCCTACTTAGAAGTCAGGGTAAGAAATTTGCATGTTTAGTCACAGTGAATTTCACCTCTTATATTACAGCTCTCAGCTATACCTCTAATGAGAGGGCTTCTTTGAGATCAGGAGCATTCATTCCCAATTGTTTTCTGATTATACATTAAAATAGAAATGTTAAGTTCAGCTAGAGGATGAAAAGAAAGTGCTCCTTGAGTTTGGTAGTGATTATGCACCTTAAAGCACCATCTTTTTCTATATTCTCTTGCCTATAACTAGACTGATTTATTAAGTACTTCAATTATATGAATGCCTTGTTAATTTTGTTTCCCAAGAAATATCCATAAATTTAATTTATGGAATTTTCAATTTATCAATAACCCAAATGTTTGTTGCTTAAAGAATCATCCATGTAAGATTAGGAATCAACAGAAAAGTTACATTATTTTGACTTCAAGCAAATAAAATTCTTTAGATCAGGGACAAATCATCAAAATGACATGGAGCAGAATTCAGAGCCAAGTTAAGCTTTGTATCTATCACAAGGAAACAGGACAGATCACATAAGAAGTTAAAAATCTCAGAATTCCAAATGATACCCTGATATTTGCCGAAGAATATGGCATAAGTATCAAAGACATTCCACACTTTTCAGCTACCAGGGCAGACCAGACTTCTGATTTAGAAAAACTGACTCCTAGAGAGGGTACATGAATGCTGTGGGTTTCATATCAACTTTCACAACCTGCAAAGACTTCATTTGTGCCCTTCAACAATATTCACAAGCATGCACCCAAGTGTCTTTATATAACAATACCAATTCGATCACCATTTAAGTTTTGTTTAATTAAAATTGTCCAAAGTAATCATTACACTTCAGAAAACTCAGTAACTTCACCACAGTATAGTGTTCATTAACCCATAATTATAATTTTTGAAATATAATATTTCCAAGCAGTAGTTTGGCAATTCTGACACCATTTGAGAATTTTGCCTTCAAGCAAATAAAATTCTTTAGATAAGGAACAAAGCATCACAATGACATGGAGCAGAATTCAGAGCCAAGTTACTTGCTTTAAAAAGGAAGTACTTTCAGGCAGGCACAGTGGTACACACCTATAATCCCTGCTACTTGAGCAGCTGAGACAGAAGGATTGCGCGTTGCCTTAGCAATTTAGCAATGCCCTAAGGAATTTAGCAAGTCTCTGTCTCCCAAAATAAAATTTAAAAATTGTTAGGGTGTAACTTAGTGGTAAAGCACCCCTGGGTTAATTCTCTAGTATCAAAAAAAATAAATACATGAATAAATATTTTGGGGGAAAATTGATTAGAGTGAGGTTTGGTAGAAGGAATTAACATGCAGAATGAAGACAAAAATAAGTTAAAAAAGAGACTAGCTATAAATCTAAAAGTCACATGACCAGACTTACATCCTAGAGCTGTTTTTTTTCCCCCTCTATGCCTGTCACACCCAAATCCCTGAGAAATCTACAAATCTTAGAGTTATTTATTGCAAATTCACTTATCTAGGAAAATTGGCTTATTTTGATTTAAGTTTAAGTGCACTGGGAGCCTACACAAGTATTTTCTTCTTATATAAAGCAAAGGCAGGGAGATAGATTTTTTAAACGTTATAACATAGTATGTTCCAAATATTATTTAAATAGAAGAGACAATGAAAGACTGAAGATCCTGGAAGAAGATGAGACTCCATAAACATCTTGTGATCCATGGTCAAAGAAAGGACATCGCCACGCTGAGGTGGCTCCCACATATCTTCCCATGCCTTCCTAACAAAGTTTTCTTAAAGAAGAGACTGAGACCCCTAAAGTGCTTCTCACTCTGAAGATAGTCCATACTCTGCTCTGAAAATGTGTATCTTTACACTTTTCATTTTCTAATTAAGCTCTTTCTCTTTGTTAAAATCTGAACCATCATATATTTCTCTTCTGCTATCAAGGGCGTGAGATTTCATCTGCTTTTTGGAGAGAGCTGCTTGAGACCCATTTTGATGACACAACCAATGCATTTACTACCTCATTAGCCATTATGTTTGATCATTTTAATGGTATAATGCACCTAAGGTGAAACACATTTCCATGTGAGGTTAGAATGATAATGAATTGAGAAAGTTTAGGTTTAAAGCATCATTTTAAGAAATTTAAGTGATTGGCTTTTCATCATTTCAGAGTGCATATCTACGCCCTATATTAACAGAACAATGTGCTATGACAAACAACTAAACACTAGCAACTCAGCATAGCATTCTATGCACAGCACTGGTAGATTAGCAATATAAAATAACATTTAACTAGTTTGTTAATCTGAATGACTTTTGTTTTTTGAGATTTTTTCCTAATGTTCAGCAGTTGAAATGAATTGCACTTGACAAAAGACTATAATAACTCTATTTAATTTTTTAGAACATACTTTATACTGGATCTAATTTACATATGATATCATTGAAGGTAATTTTTGAATTACATGCACTTTTAAAAATGCTGATTTTAAAAATGTGGTTGATGAGGGTTTTTCTGTTGATATTTCCTTGTTTTATAAAATTCAGGCAGTTTCAGGGGGATCCATCTGAAAATATGTATGAATCTTCTGTACCCTGGCATTTTTAAGAATTAAAATTTAAGAATTTTAAAAATAGAAGGTACAAAGGCAAATTCATTTTTATTCTCTACTATGCTTATAATTATATATAATTATAATTATATAATTATAATTATATAATTATATATAATATATATATTATATATATATATATATATATATATATATATATATATATATGGATATATGTAATTTTTCAAAAAAGATCATATAGAAAAATTAGGTGGAAATGAAAGAGATTTAATTTATCAACTTTTTAATCTAGTATTCTCATTAAAAGATAAATCCTCATTAGGTTGATGTTTAATTTCCCTGGTTAAGATAAATAAGGCCTAGTTTGGCAAATTTTAATGTTTAACAATAGATATGAATCAAAAAATAGTTCTAAGAAAATAACATAAAACCATAGTAATCATTGTGAGCTTCAAAGAATGCCCTGCCTTTCTCAGTGTAGTAACCTATGACAGATCAGTCAGAATTGAATTACACATGAAAAACAAATATGATTTCAAATAGGAACAAAGTTCATGTTAGCACTGGAGTTCTATTTCAAAAGAACATTTAGATGCTAGAGTGGAAAAAATAAATAGTATTACCAAAAAATCTTGAAGCCATCACTGGAGAATTTTTTTAAAATAGTGGAACAGTGTTTTACACAGGGTGAAAAATTGGTAGGGTCACAAAATTCCTGTAAGAGAGAGTGTAATAGTAACCAAAATTTCTCCAGATTAGTACAGATTGCTTTAGGCACCTCCAGTCAGCAGGAAAGTACAAGGAGAATCAGAGAAATAAGGAAAATTGTGTGAAAAAATAAAAATTCAGTTATAAACTTCAAAAGATGAGCAATGATAGACTTGAATGTAAACTCACTATTGCTCAGGGCCCATTCTACCTTAGAAATCTCAATAATACTAAACTGTTATTTTAAAGGTTTCGATTCCTTTACTGCTACTCAGATGTTCTTAAAGCAACAACAAAAATAGAAGAGACCTACAAGAGTTAATGGCTGAGAAAGTAGTGTTTGATGCATTTATCCAGAAAAATTGTCTTTAGTAATCTATAATAAAACTTATATATATATAATTTTTTTAAAAAAACTTGTCTATTTCTAACAAAATTTAAAAATGAACTATTTTAAGAAAATAAGGGCAATAAATAGGAAAATGCATGCTCAGTTTGTTTCTACCAGTGTGTTCAACAAGTGTTCCACAACTGCATAACTGATGGTATTGGAGTAGTGGTGCAGAATATACAAAGGTCCTTAGATGATTTCTCTTAAAAGAAACTTATGATAATTTAGATCAAGCCAAACAAGCTAATCAAAATTCTGAGTAACACAAAGCTCACCATAGCATTGGCTGTCAATAAAATATGGAAAACTATCTAAAAAATAATAATTTAAATAAATCAATTGTGTACTGTTGAATAAGATGCAACTTAATGTAAATTATGCTAGTTTTCATGATTATGTTAAAAAAAGAATATTACCTTCATAGAACAGGCATATTATTACTTGGTAAGATATTACAGCACAAGACCTAGTGGCACACGCCAGTAATCCCAGTGGCTCTGAGGTTGAGGCAGGAGGATCACGAGTTCAAAGCAAGCATAAGCAAAGGCTATGTTTTAAGTGACTCAGTGAGACCCTGCCTCTAATTAAATACAAAATTGGGTTGGGGATGTGGCTCAGTGGTTGAGCGTCCCTGAGTTCAATACCTAGTATCCAAAAGGAAAAAAAAAGGTATTATAGGGAAGGGGTCATATTGTATTCCTCTTGGGTGTTTGGGGTTTTTTTTTTTTGTACTGGGGTTTGAACTCTGGGACTCTTTGCCACTGAGCTACATCTCAGATCTTTTGTTTTTATTGTAAGATGGGGCCTCATTAAGTTGCCAGTGTTGATCTTGAACTTCTGATTTTCTTGCCTCAGCCTTCCAAGTTGTTGGGATGACAGGCATGTGCCACTATGCTTGGCTCTTCTTATTATATGCTACAGTAGGATGCAACAACTAAAAATTTTAAATCAGTCTCAGGCTAGAAAGTGAGAAAATCCTAATATATTCTTATACCAGAGTACTATGTTCAATTTCACATAATCCATTTGTCAAACCTACATTTACTGAAAAACTTGTACATTTTAAGATGTTAAGAGTCCTTTGAAAAAGAATTAGGACAATTTTGTAAAACTGTCAAGAGATTCAAAATTAAAGCTTAAAAGGTTTCTGAACAAGATCCAGTCTCTCTCTCTCATTTGCAGTCACCATTGGCCTGGAAGTGATATACTGAAATATGAACACTAATAAGATACTTCTGGCTTGATACAAGAAAATTTTCTGTATTTTATTTTATAAGTCTATGCATAAAACAAAATGCTTCTAATGTTTGGAATTCTCCAGACATGAAACACTGAAATTGTTGACTTCATCATTGTATCTGCACCACATTGCGCAAGTTTAATAAATTCAAGATAAAATAATTAACTACTTGGGATTTGAAATGACCCAGTTATCAACATCCCAATGCAACAGTAGTCCAAGGGTTGACCTCTTAGCTCTTAAACTTTCAGATTACTTTAAGGTTCTAATTAACAGTGAATATTTGGAAACACTTCACAGAAATGTTTGATGTACAATATATAAACATCTTTCTTCCAGATACGAAAAGAACATAATTTCTTTAACAGAAAATAAACATGAAAATAGGCCAAAAATATTTTGTATGTACCATGTTTCCTAAAATTACATCTTTTTTTTTTATGGACTAAATCTCTGCCCTGCTTTTATTTATGGCACTGAAATAACATAACCAAAGTCAGAACATTACACTTTCAATCATCTCAATCATTTCTAAGTCAAGATCATCATTTGGGTCCTTTTCAGAGAACATAAAATGTTTTAAACAAGAAAGATATGGGAAATCACAGGGATTTGCTAAAATAGCAAACCAAAATTGCTCTTCTCCTCCCAACCACCAGACACATACTCTGCTTACCCTCTCCCACTAAAAATAAAGGCAAGACCCAAGAAAGATTCAAGGTTTATGCTTTAAGATAACGTAACATCTCTGAATGGGGCTGGGTAATACAGGATTATGAGTTTTCTAGTGACTCAGCTTTATTTACTACAATATATTTTATTTTATTTTATTTATTTATTTTTTTGCTTTTATTTTATTTATTTTTTTTTATTCAAAACATTACAAAGATTTCAGAATCACATCGGTTACACATCCACATTTTTACATAATACCATAATAGTAACTGTTGTATTCTGCTACCTTTCCTATCCTCTACTAAAATTACATCTTGAAACGTGGATGTCTGCCATCATGTAGCTAAAACCCTTGAGACAGTTGGTAAACTATCCACTGACCTTTCTTATTAACTGAGATTCATGGATGCAAGGGTCATCTTTTAGATCTTACAAAAAAGATAACCTTTTTCTGCTGTCATCAGAAGTTTTTGACCTTTCTGTTTCTCCCCTCAAGAAACTGGTCTAGAGTTCCAATTTTATCTTAATAATTTAATTGTATAAGTCACAAACTCTTTTTTTTTTCCTTTAACTGAAGCACTTTTCCTTTCCTGGGTTGCAAATTTTATATATTTTTGAATCTTAGGAAGTTGGAAAAACATTTACAATGCTTTCAAATACAGACCAAAATTTTCTATAAAAGCAAATATCTACACAAGATGTAATGTTTTAATATAGATCTGACTTTGGATATGATTTGAGAAAATGAAGATTTGGCATATATTTTTAGAAATTTTCCTTCCTGTGTTGATATTTTATTAATAATTCCACATTTTCTCTAAAAATATCTCTTAACATATCATATGATAATACTACCCTGGATTTCATACTCCTAGTCATGTTTTACAATTATGTAATGACAGGGTGGTACAGAGAGAGTCATGGAATTCATTCGGTGAGAGACTCTAACTTCCTTTTATACTCTTGATCAAAATCTGTGTGGAAATACAGAATACATTTGCCTGCTAGAGAAAATAATGGACATAAAGAGACATTTAACTGATTATTTGTCCTCGTTGAGCTATTTCTAACGTATCAGGCCCAGTCTTAGGAATTTTAAAGATAAATGACTAGTATCCCTCAATATTTTCTTATTTGGTATTGTCAATTTGGTATTTTTTTTACTTAAAACTTTCATTAAAATTTGGCTACAGACAGATAGTATACTCTTCTAAGTGTTCTCTATAGAAAGAAGAAAAGTTTTCTGTGCAAATTATTGATTGAAAAAAAAAAGATCCAAATCTAGATTATTAGCACTACAATGATGTTCCAGTCACCAAGCTCATCCTGACACCTGACCTGGAAATAATTTTGCATTAATCTTCCCAAGGAATTATTATGCTCTGCCCACAGGCATGTGGACAAACAGCAGGAAACAGCAGATAAATAGGATTATACAGTTTAGGGATTTAATTGCAGGAACATTGAATATACCTGGGAATCTGCTTTTGATACTTAGTATTCTTACTCTATTATATAGTTTTTGTTTTAAGACAATACAGCATATGGATATGAAGATGTGGAAAAAATCTAAGGAAGGATGAAACAGTTAATGGGAGAAAAGGAATATTTTTAAAGAAAAAATGATTAAAAATTCTATGTAGCAAAATATTATCTCTCCTGCCCTATTAGTTCCCTATTAGTTATTATTCTCAAAATAGTTTTTCAAATATCCCAAGAATAAATGAAGTGAGATTAATGTAAATGTACGTCACAAGGACAAATGGCTTCAGAATATATGGCATAAACAGATCAATAGCTATAAAGATACATATACACTATGGAATATTATTTGACCTCAAAAAAATAAACAAACCCTGTCATTTTGTGACAACAGATGTACCTGGAGTACATTACATTAAGTGAAATAAAAAAGATAAATACAGCATGATCTCATTTGTATGTGGAATATAAAATAGTCAAAGTCATGGAAGCAGAGAATAGAATGGTTGTTTCTAGAAGGTAGGAGGTGGGGGAAATGGGAGTGATATTTTCAAAAGTAGAAAGTTTTTGTTAGAATAGAAGTTCTGGAATCTATTGTACAGCAGGTAGACTACAGTTGATAATGCGATGTATAGCTGAAAATGGCTATGTAGATCTTAAATATTCTATAAAATAAGTGAGCTAAATACTGTGTTAAGTAGCTTCATTTAGTCACCTTATAATGTATAAACACATCAAAAGATTGTTTTACACCATAAAAATTTACAATTTTATATGTCAATTCAACTTTAATACAGCTGGAGAGGTACATATTTTAAAAATCTGGAAATTATTACAAGAGTTTTCCATAATTAAAAATATAAAGAATAAATAGCATCATCTTAAAAAAATCTAAAAGAAACATAATATCAGATGATATATCTAAAAGATCTCATAGGTTGATCTATTGTCAAAACACAACTTTCTAATCAAAGTAAAATGGAGACCACATACATAATTTTCTAGTAGCCACATTTTAAAAAATTAAAAAGAAAAAGGTAAACTTACTTTCAGTAAAATATTTCAATTAAGCCAACATGTTCAAAATAGTGAATTTCCATCATATAATCAATATAAATTTAAGGAAAAGAAACTATACATCCTTCATTTCATATCAAGTCTTCAAATTCCCAATCTGGAATAGCAACAGCTGAATCATTCATTTGGCTAGTGACTGATTTACTGGACAGCATCCACTTAATATGTTCCTATCCTGAAGTTTGTTTGCTCTTTTCTAAACAAATCATTTAAGATGATAGTTGGATATTGAATCAAAATAAAATCAGGTGCCATTCATATCCTAATGTGAAGAAAGGCAGTTCCCTTTTTAAAACAAAAAATAAAAACCAAAATTTTCTCTGGGCTAAAGGCAAATGTTAGTGAAAGCACATTAGAAATCCTCTGTGGAAAATAGAAATTAAATAAACTGGTATACATAAAGAAACACTTCAAAGAATTCTTTTGCTGTGTAAATGGTTTTTAAAAGCAAAAGCATGGATCATGCTATTAGCATTGAGTTGCAACAGAAGAAGAGCCTAAGGAAGTCAGGAAGCATCTCAGTTTAGCAGACAACTCACAGGAAGAGCCTTTTTCATCATGCCGCTTATTTCAAAACTGCAAACTGACAATCTGCAAAAGTTGAAAACAGCAGGGCACATAACAATTGGGTACTTTATTACATGCTAATGACTCAGTATATCTGTAAAATTATGTAAGGTAAGCAGAGATATGATCTATCATTAGAGTTTTATTTTTGTATGCTCTTTTTTTCACTGAAATTTCTATTTAATGCTAACAGCACTCTGTTTCTATAGTATGCATATCTTACCACTCTATGATCAATAGATTTCTGGAAGTTTGTGTTTACATGTCTTCATTTTACTTGCTCAATACTTTAGTCATAATATTTAAGGATCAACATGAAATATAAAAGGAAAAAAGGAGAAGGGAGGTTTTTTTTAAGTATACATTTTTGGAGGGCCAGAAAAACATTTTGATTATTTGGTTTTTAGCTTTAATTTCCCCCAAAAGAGTATGCCATAAGGTACCTGATGAGTAATTCTAGAGTAAAACATCCTTAATCATATCTTCAGAAGCAAAGAAATGAAGCATTTGATCAAGAATGATCTCTTTTACAGATAAAATCTCTTTACTTTCAGGATCATATATGTAAGAGGAGAAGACAGCATTTTAAAAGCAAATATAGTATCCCAATTCTTAGTCAGATTTAGGTGAAAGAGATAGGAAGGGGAAATTTGTGGTTTGTTACATGGAATAAATCCATTCTGAATGTTATATTCTTGATTGAAATCAAATCAAGAAGTTCCTTGAAGGCAGAAAGAAAATCTAAGGGTGGAGATTTCCCTTCTCATTCTTTGGACAATACCATTTTTGCCTGTGATGGTAATTTTACCCATTTTGTCCTTATCAAGGTTGAGAATTGACACACATTTTCCAAGTGTCTGACAAATAAGCTTTGATAATCTTAAGACTTGATATGTATATATGTATTTATAATAAATCATATATATATGTAAATATATACATATGAATTTATGATATGGAAACACAGATGGCCAAAATCTACCAAATATGGCATTCTCAAAGTAATCAAATTATATTTTAAACCCAACAACTGCAATTTGAAATTTTTGTGTAAACAGTCTAAAAAAAATTATTTTGAACATATGCAGTTAGCTGGATTCCACTGAGTAGCTAACATGAGTTTCAGGAAGGGGTAGGTAAGCACGCCTGCTGGCAGCATTGCTACACACAGTCCCACCATCAAACATGCCTTTGTTCTTTAAGAATATGTTTTTTCTGACCACTTGTAATGTAATGTGCCCTGTTCAGGCTTTTGCTGAAAAATTAACCACTGCACCTGTGCAGAAAGATTTCTACCCATGTGCCTCAAAGTCTGCATATCTACAAGAACATTGTTATGTATTCAAGACTCCAGATACCTTGTTTTTGAATCACTTCTATGTCATCGGTCAAGAAATGGGTTGAGTTTCAGAAAAGTTCAGCGATTTATGCCATTAACTGAGAGGAAAAATAACTATGAATAGCAAAGGGTTTTGCATTTTTCAATCTGCAGTCACTGTTCTAAACAAAGAGTATGGCCTTGGAACTGTGAAATAACTTTGTCCTTCATAAAAAGCTGCATTATATCCATGTATTGCAAAATAATATGCCCTGTGCACTGGAGTGCAAACAAGAATTTCTGAACCTCTTTGGAAAGCATATGTACAGTCTAATCAGTATTGCAAAAATATATGACATGATATTGAATAAGGCCCAAAGCAAAGTACATGTTAAGCTATTGAATGTGACTATTTTTTCCTTTTCCTCTATACAATGTTTCTCTTCTGCCTTGTATTCTCAAGAGAGTAAACTAGTTTCACTGATAATATAAACATGAGCTAAACATCTACCAGATGACAAAAACCTGACTGTGATCTTAATTTATCCTTCCCTAACTGCGCAAATTTTAGCAAAGCATCTATCTTTTCTGTACCTCCTTTCCTTGTCTATTAAATGTGGACAATGTATGTATCCCAATAAAATTTCAGAAATGTTTGTGAGAAAAAATGAGGTGGCATTGATGAAAGTTTGCATATGATATTATCACAAATCTTTAAGGACCATTCTAGGTGGAGCTGACAAATACTTTACAATGATATATATAGAAACGTAAATATTTTTTGCCACATTCTCAAGTTTCCTTTTGACTTATTTTTTGAAATATTTGAAAAGATTCCTTTTTTGTACCAAGACATAGCTGCATTATAGACAGTAGTATCTACTCTGATAATGATCATCACACATGCCAGCTATGTAAGCACAGGGGAGAGACACGGGCTTCTTCCCTATTGCCTGGAGAGGAGCTAATAGACTGATGCTGAGGAAGTGGAGGAAGGCAGGAGCAGATGAGTCTTCCTTTGTGCCCCACAGTGGGACACACTTATCTTCCCCAAAACAAAAGGGATCATTGAGATAATTAAACTTGGAAGAGTCACTTCATAATCCTTTTTTTTTCTATAAAATACTTAGCTACAAAAATGTAGAAAATTTGTGTTTTATACTTTTTGAAAAAGGCAAATTTGATAAATCTTATACCTGGTATACACTAGGAGTATTTTAAAAATATTTTAAATATTCAAAATAAAATCATAAAGTAGAGGACATACCACAAACTATGTCCTTACTGGGTGATATATACTGTGAATAGGCCTGTGCATGTGGTTGCCAATTTTAGTTTTAGACATAAAGAAACTAGGCCCAGGGAATTTTGAAACTTTCCCATGACCTCATTGTGTGTTTATGACTGGTGATTCCACTTACATTTGTCTGAGAAAATAGATACAAACTTAATAAAAAAAGCAAATGGCTAGATGTAAAATGAGCCTAAAATAAAATGCAATCCAATCAATGTTACAAACACTTTTATTGATCATAATATACAATGCCTTGTGTCTTTGTTTTTTGTAGTGCTAGGGACTGGAACACACACACACACACACACACACACACACACACACACACACAGAGTCAAACATGTACTCTACCACTGAGATACACTCCCAGTCTCACATTGACCTTCTTTTGGCAGTATTGGCATTGAACCCAGGTGTCCTTTACCACTGAAGTATATCCCCAGGCATTTTTATTTTTTTGATTTGGAGTAGAGGTTTTGTTAATTTTCTGAGGCTGCTATTTAAACTGCAATTCTTCTATCTCAGTCTCCCAAATAGCTGGGACGTTAGGTAAGGGCCACAGCCTTCAACCTGCTTTGAAACTTTTTAAAGAAAGTATTTTATATTGTATTTGGGATGACCATCATGTTGGTCAGTTTTTCACTGCTGTTTCCAAAATACCTGATGAGAACAACATCGAGAAAGAAAAGTTTATTTTGAACTCACAGTTTCATATGTCTCAATTACTGGTAGGATTACTCAAGGCCTGAGGTGAGGCAAAAATCTTATGACAGAAAGGTGAAGCAGAGGAAAAGTGCTCACTTCACAGCAGCCAGGAAATAGGGGGGGAAAGAAAGAAGTCAGGAGAAAATATAAATACACCTGGCCAGACTCACCATGACCTACTTCCTCAAGCCAGGCCCTAACTGCTTTCACTTATCATCCAGCAGCCTATTCAAATTAACATTATTAATCCATCAAATGGACTAATCCACTGATGGCATCACAATCCTAAGGGACTAATCATTTCACCTTTCAGGATTGCTGCAGTTCCTAATACATGAGCTTTGGGTGGGAAGAGTCCAGATCCAAACATAACAATAAGAATTTTAATGGCATGTGTCATATGTAAGATAAAGTGTGGATTATGACTCAAAGTTCTTAAGAAATTTTCTACTTCTCTCATTATTAGAAAATATTCTAATTTATTTGTCATACACATATAATGTGATCTCTCAATTTTTGTCATAGCAGTTTTAGTTTCACTATGTGAAGAATATAAAATATGAATTTTAGACACACAAGTATTATTTTTAAATATTTTAAATTTTTTTTAAGATAGAATGTAATTTAAACTACTTGAACATTTTTAAATTATAATATGAAAACATTGGGACTAAGAGTCATAATAAAAGGTTAGGGGTACCTGAATTTAAGTGAACAAATGAGAGGTTATCTGAAAAGTATTAATACCCAAATGCATGATGAAAATTTTATTTAATGTATCATCAATATAAGGAAAGTCCAATGACAATTTATTATATTACAAAAAATTATTATATTCATTGAGAAAAAAATGGAAGTAACTTTGAATTAAGATTATGATTTTGATCTTGCTACTGACAATACTGAACTTTGTTGTTAATCTCTTTGATTATATGATGTATAATTTCACAGATGGGTATGAAAATTTATGTGATATCCTCACAATTATCTGGCATGAGATATTATTCAACTTTTATTGAATTCTACTTCTCTTTTAGCACTTAACTCTGAAAGCTCAGCTAAACAGAAAAGATGTATTTTCTAGGATGTTGAACAAGCATGAATCCATGGTCTGCTAAAGTGACTTCATAGAGAAATACTCACACAAAATAGGAGTTAAGAGGCATGTAATGAAATTTCTAAAGGAAGCTAACTTCCTGTCTTTGTATAAGGCTGTCATAATTGGTTTGAACCCCTCTAGGACACATCAAAGCATGAGTAAGGGCATTGAGGAACTTAATTGATGAACTTGATTTCACATTCCATTTTCAAGCATCTACAAAGCCCATCCAAGATTTGACAAAAAATAGTATTATGATTTTTTTGGAATGTTAAACATTTTCTTTTCTTCAGTATTTACAATTACCTCTAAAATTTTGTATTTTCCTTCTCAATTATTTTTCAGTGAAGAGTAGAAACAAGAGTTATGTACACTCTTCATCATGCTTCCTTCCCAGGTGCAAAGTCTGAATGGCTTGCATGATAGTAATATGGCCATTCTATTTCATGGTTTTTACATTTGCTGAAAGACCGCTATTTGAAACACTAATCCTTTATATGGCAGATATGGATAAAATTCAGAGATACTTTTGTTAAATATGATGGTCTATTGTTTTCCAAGTTGATGTTGCATTTTGGACCCAAAATTTAAAAAATAAAAGGAAAAGAAACTGCTGAAATTGAAATTAGGTACCCTGGGAGGAACAATCATATTGAAATCAGCATTGTCTTTAGATATTTTTTTACATGTATATTTTTAAGTAGCACTACATTCCTTTAATTTTTCATCTTTATATTTGTAACCTTATTTTTAACTACAAAGATGGATGTGTACAGTGTCTCTTTTCAATAACCCTAGAAATCAAAATATATACTACAGGTTTTTATATTTTAAGCAATCATTGTGCAAATAATAGAATTAAGAAATATTTCTTTCTCAGTATAGATTGTGTCTATATGACCATGTAAACATCATAAGACCACAAGTAAAATCTTATGTAAATATAAGACTTATCTGTGATAAGGAGGGGCAATCCAGAAAACACCTTAGCCTTCCTATGTGAATGTCTGATGCATAGAAAATAGTATTATGTATTCATTAAAATTGCTTTAGTTTATTAAATTATGGATGTTTTAATTTAAACTTCTGTAATTTCATGGTAACAGATTAACAAAAGATTAATTATCATTAATAGCAATTTTTTATTTTGGATTATAAAAATTAAATTATACCTAAAAATCAAATTTAAACTAAGCCTATTCACAATCACTGCACTTTCTCAGATTAGTAACACAATAAAACCATTAAAGAGAAATCTATTGTGGTAAAAATCAGAAAACTTAAAACATTCTCCTTTTATATAGGTTCTTATAACAGTGATAATGCCAAAATACATTGTTACCATTTCTGTGTTATGTTAGACACTCTAGAAGTGCAGACTATGGTAAGTTTATTTTTAAAGCCCTATGGCAAAAGTGAAAATGAAAGAAATCCTTTTGACAGGAAAGAAAATCATGGGGCTACATTAGGTTATGACCTGCCTACACTTCAACATGCCCAAGGGGGGAAATGGCTGTAACTTCTCCTGATAGATAGCAAAGGGCTCATTTTAAGAAAGAAAGAAAGAATGGGGCATTTCAGGGAACATCTATTTACTCTTGTGAATTAAAGGTATGAATGTAAATCAGAAGACAGTTTCTGGGCTTTCTGCAGATAAGATATAAGCATATGAATGCTTTGTGTTTTAATGATTCATTGCTATAAAACTTTACATTGATGATGTAATGGTACTAAAGTGTCTTCACCATGGTATTATATATAACTATATACAAATTTATTTTTGTGATGCTATGTTAACCTAAAATTGAACATCTTTTTTTTTTTGTTCTTAGCTCTGGAAACCTATGGGATGATCTTAAATCACAATCACAGCCTCCTAGGTGTAGAAGGTGTAATTTATTTGTATTAATACTCTGTAGTTCAATAATATTTATTTTCTGAGATATCCAAAAACACAAAGAAAGTATAATGGGTTTACTACTAAAGATGGATTTTCTGCTCTTTCCCTTCCTGCAAGACAACTTTTTAAAATAGGATCATTTAAAGAAATACAGTGACATAAAGAGCTAAAAATGCTTAGAGGATAGCTACTGGGCATTTTCCCCTTGCTAAGTGGCTTTCTCCCTCTAAGATCACTGACAATGTTATTTTGAATGATATTTCCAAACATATTCCATATAAAATTTAATGCATATAAATCTGCATTAAAAATTAAACATTGAAAACTGTCAATGGATCCAAAAGTTGTAAAGGTAATTTCATTTTTTTCTTGGTAGGGTTTGTGAGCATCAAACAAGAAGCCAAGATTTTACTTCAATACAATAGTGAGAAACAGACAATGTAATATTAAATAGCTTAATGTGCTTTACTGAACATGTTGTTTTGAATGTAATGTTTTTTACTCTTAACTTTTATTAAATATTAAATTAGTATTATCAGATAAGATGTATTTTATAAACAAAAATATAGCAACTGACCAAAAATTTCTTCTCTACATGATTTATTGAGTCAACACTCAGGAGATTAGTTCCAGGACTCCGTGTGGATTCCAAAATCTCCAGATGCTGAAGTCCCATATATAAAATTAAGTAAAATTTGCATATATTTATATATATATATATATACATATATATGTATGTATATGTATATATATATGTATGTGTATGTGTATATATATGTATATATATATGTATATATATATATATATGTAAACTTTAAAATATCTCCTGATTAGTTTATATAATACCTAATTCAATGCAAATGTTATGCAAATAACTGTAATGCTGCATTGTTTATGGTATAGTGACAAGAAAAATGTTTCTACATGTTCAGAAAGACATAATTTGTTTCTCAAATATTTTCTATGTATGGTTGGTTAAATACCTGGGTGTGGAACCCATGGATATAAATATGAAGGGTCCACTATAACCTCATTCACTTTTGTTTGGAGGAAGCATTTTTAAATATTAAACAAAGTATATTTTTTCATAATTATATTATGAAATTGCTTGATCATTTTATATTAGATATCTGATAGTACTCTAAATAGGAATAATAACCTGTTAAGTATATCAATGAACATATTCATATTTTAACTTGAATTTATAAAATATTCTTCATCATCTCCAAATAAATGACCCATGATGGTAAGGGTAATATTGCACATGTAAGATGAAATACACTAAGCAACTCAGTCTTTCATTTTAACAGTCATGGTAGGGCTATGTGGGAAAAGAAAAATAAGCTCTCTGGACACAATTTTATTCTGCAAAGACAATTTTTGTCAAATAAGACAAACAAAAAGCACCATCTTTTAAGAATTTCTAACTATAAAAACCTTAATAACCCTTCCCAATAACAGTTTCTGGAAAAATGAAATGCTTTCTAATACAGAAATATTACAAACAAACTTTATCTAGTAAGCACTAACCACACCAATCATTTTTAATCCCTTTTGACCTTGATCAGATGCCATGAATAAACTCCAGGTAAAGAACTTTGATTCTGAAATGTCCTCTGGTGTACAAAAATAGAGGCAATATTAGGAGGCTTATATATGTTTTCCTAAGGTGTTTAGAATGCAATGTTTTCATTAAAACATAAAGAATATCTTATAAAATTGTTGGTAAATTTAAAATCTACTTTAATTGAACTTTTCTTACTTGTTTCTTTTTCTTTTTTTTTCTTTTTTGCAGTGTGATGGTTAATAACTCAGTGGCAAGAATCAAATTTCTTAAGTTAAAACCTGGCCACATCACTTGCATAAATATTCCGTTTGAATTCTTAGTACTTCAATTTTCTGTTAAGGTACTTGGGAAGCATAATAATAGAATGTGTTCCAGATGATTTATGTAATGATAAAATGAAGTAATGCATGGTGAAAATCACAAAAGTACTTGACACACAGTAACACTTCAATATTTTTCTGAAGGCAAGAGAATCTTGACTTTTTCTTCTAAATAATGTCAGGGTTCATATTTTGTTTCTTTGTATACTAATTAAACAATATATTCTGCCTTCATTGGTAAGCATTGCAACTATTATTCTGGTAATTAAAGTTAATCCAAATGTGTTTTTATATGAAACTACACATTAAAATATCTTTGTTATTATCTAATTAGGTATGTGGAAAAGTACTGCTGGTATATAATAAGCTCTCAAGAATTTAATAAATTTTAATTCAATAGTTGAGTTATATTTTGACAGAATTAGCCTATTATGTTATAATACAACATGTTGTCCTAAGAAATAATTTTACTTTTGGTAAGATTAAATTCCACCATAGCTTAAAATTCCTGTTTCAACGTATATTTTAAAGTTCATTACAAGTCACACTTGGCTAAGTAATGATAGTTTTCCCTTAAAATAATATTTCTACTTTTTCCATAATGAATACTAATATGATTTTTTAAAGGAATTCACTTACAAAATTAGGACCTAGAACAAAACAACAGCAAGCTTAACAACAGCAAATACACAGTTGCCATGAGAATAACTCCTATATACTGGAAATTTTTTTTTTCCATAAGTTCTTAACTTGTCTTCCTACAGAGGCAAGATGGATTAGAAAGTCTTTCTACAGATGCTCTATTACTTGAGGTTACCTTTCCCCTCAAAAATCATAAGTTGAAAATAGTTTACATAAATAAAAAAAGTAAGTCTAAATGGCACTCAATAACCCAGCCTACCATACATTGTAACTCATCAAAATACTTCACTGCAAAGTAATGGCTATTTATTATTTTGATTGTGTGGTTGGTCTGGTGCTACCCTTAGCTGCTGCTCACTGTTATCACTCAGCGCCTCCAAAGAATATGTGATAGACATTATTATCCAAAGTACATGTATGAAGACATGAATTGGTGTGAACATACTTTATATACAGAGATATGAAAAATTGTGCTCTGTAAGTGTAATAAGAATTGTAATGCATTCCACTGTCATGTATTTGCAAAATAAAATCAATTGAATATTTTTTAAAAAGAATATTGTGTACCACAGATCACTAGTCAAAGAAAAGATCAAAATTTAAAATTTGAAATATGAACTGTATGGAAAATTTAGTACTTTTACCATATCATAAAGTCACCTTCTGCCAGATAATCCTGCTTCCCTAAAATACTTTTTAAAGTTATCTAATGATTAGCTTTATAATAAAAAGCACTGTTAAAGCACTTTGATTAATCAATCAATGTTTTTATCCCTTCAAGTAAAGAACTATCACCCTCTGTTTAACAAAAGATCAGAGATATCACTTATTATTAGTTTTCAATACATAGTTTGTAATATGAATACAAATGACAATTAAAGATATATAATGCACACAATTATAACATTGTTATATTTAGTACTAAATAAGAGAAGTAGTAAAACAACAATAAGAATCAAAGAAAGTGGGAATAGAAAGTAAAAAGGTACAAGTTAAAATGCCCTTTCAACATCCCTCAAGTGAGGCTTTACTGGATGTGTTGTGTTTGCATAGTCTCTCCTATCTCTGCCATCCTGAAGAAAACTGTATGTTCATTTAAAAATTTTCACTAAATGTGTTATATTGCCACTTAAAATGTTCCCCTCCCAGTTAAAAGTACCCTAATTTCAGATACTTATTTTCACATCTTCCATGACATAAAGATCTCAATTATTTAAAGAAGAAAATCTAATATAGCAGGTTATATCATTCCAAGGCTTGCTATATTTCTACTCATTCAAATTATTTTATGACCTCTTATGATATTAAAAAAAACTGCTTAAGCCTGGTCAGTAAATTAGAACTACTATAAAATATTTCACCACCATCTCTCTCAATACACGAGCTCTTTACCACCTAAGTTCCCTATTCATTATCTCAAATATTGGCTATGCCAATTTCCTCTTGTTTATTTGTTCATCATTTTCCCATCATGTGCTCTGCTTTTATGGTGCTCACCGGAGTGCAGAACCTTGCAAATTGGTATAGCATCAGATTGCTTACTGAGCTATGCCAAATTGCATTTTGATCCCAGTGGATGGATTTATTCAAACTTTTTTGTAAGGTTTTTCTTTGATATTTAGAGAAGGCTTGCTCAGAGAGGGAATTGTAGAAATGGAGGAAACTCATTGATGTTCATTCCATCTTCTTCATAATACAGAGGTAAAAATATTTCAAATCTGAGTATGTGACTTTGTTTATCTTAGGAAAGTGACAGAGCTGAGAACAGACTTTAGCTTTCCTAGCTCCCTCTCCAATTTTCTGTGACAGTTTTTTTCTTTTCCCAATGGACACAGCGTAAGAGATAGCCAGCTGATTTAAACACAAACAACAACAAAAACAATATTCAGCAACTGAGTACACAAAAGGGTTCTTTATAAAGGCTTCAACCCTAAGCAATTCCAGTTTCACAAACATTATACAGAAGATAACATGCTTGCCTCAGGAGCTGCACACCCCGCCACGTGATCAGACTGAAGGGCCACACCAGAAACCAGAAAGGATTATGGTTTCTAATAAGAATAGATTGAAAAGAAGCTGTTGCAGCTGCCCAATGGGTTGCACCTGCAGGTGACACCCAGAGCTTAGCTCCTCACCCAGTGAAGTGGTCAGGATCAGGAGGGGTGCCCCACCAAGCTTATGATTGGCTCTCTTGGTTTCCTGGAAGTTAAAGTCATATCCTCTTGGTCACTTACGTCCCCTTTGTGGTTCAGGGAAAGAAACACTCTCTCAGAACTCTTCACTTTGATTGAAGACTCTGGTTAAAATTAAGAACTTAAAACCCTAGATCTGAAAAAATGAAACCGATGTCCTGTTTTTTTATCTATAAATGGCTTTAAACTTTGGATCCTGTCCTCTTTCTCTCTTTTTTCTTTCTGCTGCATTAAGTTTTATTTAATGCATAGTTTGCTTAAAAGGTTAAGAGAAAGAAAAGAAAGCAAATACGAGAGCGATGAAAGAACCTCTAAATTGTCTTCTAGAAAAGAACAAGAAAGCCTCTTCAGGAAGATGAAAGTGCTCGACCTGCCTCTTTCCAGCGAAGCCAGCACTTAGGGTTCAAACCTGAATACTCAGATGATCCCAGTCTCTTCTAACCAGGCTGTGCCCACCACATGCTCTCTCTCAGAGACCAGAGTCCCCCGGAGTGGTCAAAGGGGTCTCATGCTTGCATTCACATGAGGATATAGTTAATGCTTACAATGCAGTGTTGCCTGGACTAGCGGCTGTTGTGCACCCATACCAAGCCGCCATGCTTCGCTAGGAACCTGTAGGACTTGGTGGTCACCTGCCCCTTCACCAGCACTGATGGAGAGACAGAGGCAAATGGTGGTGAATCAGTTTGGCCCTGACTTATCCCAAATGCCAGGTGGTGAGAGTGCGGACCCCCTGTGGGCCTTTATAACTTCGCCTGGCAGGAGGGAGAAACACTAGGCCAATTCCCAATTGATGGCCCTGTTAAATCAATCAAGGCCCTGAATACTCTTTATAGGCATGCTAGTCCATGGCCCATCTCTGGGCAGATGTTTGCACCTTTAGCAATGGGGGGGACGGATAAAGTTTGGAGTTTCCCTGAATTCACCTAACTATGGAAGGAAGAGTCCTGGGAAATTGAGCTCAAACAAAACTATATGAAAAGCTGAAATGTGAACTGGGAATTTATCTCTGAGGTAGAGTACTTGCTTGCATAGCAACCTCAAGGTCTTGGGTTCAACCCTAAATAGCAGGAAATTTCTGTAAGAGTAAGGTTAGGAAAGTTAACAGTTTTTGTTCCCAACTTCAGTGATGTTTGCAGGTGGTGAAGCATAACAATAGAAGATATTTCATCTAGAAGCATCCCTTTCACCAGTGCTAGGACTGGTGTAAGGTAGAGAAACAAGATGAGGCCCAGTGTACCAACTGGCCCTCTCTGGGGCCTCACGCACCACTAGAGCCATTACCAGGATGAGGGTTTCCGTCCGTCGGTTTGCGTGTGCTTAGGTTCCCACTCCCCACCACCCTGGGGAGCCACCCAGGTTTTTGGGTGCAGAGCAGAGTGTTCCTTACACAGGTGGTGAGCGCAGCGGCGGTGAAAAGTGTCGCAGCCATTCATGTGATGGTACATGGTCTTCTCAATCAGGTCCTGAGGTTCATACCCCATCAGCTCCGCCACCCTGTGGAGAGGATTTCGGGTGGGATGAGTGCCCAGGTGCCCTCAACTCCCGATCAAACACAGTCTCAGACCGGGGTGCCTGCCCTCAGTTCGCAGAACCTTGTTAGTTGCCTCATCTGCAGAATGGGCTCATTCAGATCAAGGGGGATCTCTCCCTGGCTAAGAAGGGTTGCATTACACTAGAAACAGCCCTTTTTGTTCCTGCCCACCCACCTAGAGTCCAGAAAGATGAACTTCGTGTCCAGGCTGGCTCGAAACATGAACAGGTTACTTTGCAGCTTGATCTCCAGGACAGCGCTAGGAGGCAGAAGTGACCCATGGCCACAAGGCCCACATTCTGGTAACAGCTGTCAAAGGGGGCCATGTCCAAGCTGTATTGACAGATCTTCAGGGAGCCACTGCTGTGAACGACCTGTGGCAGAGGGGGAGGGCGGGAGACTCAGCTGCACTCAGAATGAGCCCCAGAAAGATGAGGAGGGGGTTGAAACCTGTTGAAACTACTCAGCCAGAAACATTGTCTGGGCCACGCCCTTCTGGGAAGGGGGCCAAAGTTATAGGACTTCAAAGTGTCTCAAGAGAGTGTCTGCAGGTACAACTGAATTCACTTGGGAGCTTGTAAAAATGAAGATGCTAGACCTGCACCAACCCTAACGCGTCTGAGGACGTTCAATCGCATTCAACCTGAGAACCACAGCTTTGAGCTGAAGCTCTGATTATTCACCTCTTTGGAGGTCCAAATCTGGGCCAGGCTTGAACTCCTAGGAATCCACCAAGGGTTCCCCACCGCTTCAGAGTTTTTCGGGATTTTTCAGACCCATCTCTAAGAGGCCCGTGGCTGTGGAGTACTAGGCCAGTCAGACCTAGTCTTTAAGCTTCATTCCCAGTAGTTCATACAGTTTGGGGACTAATGGAGCATTTGGACCCACTGCTCTTTCAAACAAAGGTACTACCTATGGCTCGCGCAGGAGCGATCCCTGATGTGGAAATGACCCTCAGACGCTGCAGATTCCTTGTGTCCCGCCCCGTCCAAAGACACCCAACTGTGGCTGGGTGTCAATCTTTCACCTCATCCACTTACCTTGTAGCCCTGCAGGTGAGGCCAGTGTTCCGCTTGGCTAAGACACACTTCATCCTCAGGAAGAAGGAGAGCTGGATCTCGTGCTCTGAGAGAGAGCAGAGGAAAGATCAGGACATGAGACATGTGACTGGGTGGCTCCAGCCACGACAAACTAGGGGAAAACCACAAGCTGAGAACCATGGGCTTAAGCATCTCAGACACATGTCTGCCTTACCCTGTACAAAGTGAGAGTGGTAGGGTTGGTGGGCGGTGAGCACTGCGGGCATCTCCTCGTGGTCGGCAGGGTGGACATATTCATAAATGCTCTTTCCAGTCAGCTCTACCTGTAAAGATGAGAGTAGCATCGTCTGTGCAATAGTAGAATGTCCCATGAAGAAGCTGAAAACTTGGTGTGTGTGGGGGGTCTGTTGGACCATGATAACAGGAGCCAGCAATTCGCCCTGAGTTCTGATTTCATTTCTGCCCCTTGCTACCTATTGCATCCTAGGTACACCTCAGCTCCCTTATTTATCTGTAAGATGATAACAATAACTACTAGTTGTAGTAGTAGTAGTAGTAGTAGTAGTAGTAGCAGCAGTAGCAGTTCTGGTAAAGATAAGCATCTCTTCCCACAGTATCTGGCTTATTGTAAAGCCTCAAAAAAGTAGCAATTGCTTGGGCTTTGGGTCGAAGATAATGGATAAGGGAAGTCTAGGAACGAGAAGATCCAGATCTGTTTAATGAATCCCTCCATCAGCTGAGAAGTCTCTAGCCCAGAAATGCAGACATCAAAGGATTGGGGAAGCCCCACCCCTCCTGCTTCCAACTCTAGAAGTGTAGACCACTCACCTATGTGAGAAAGACCCAGGTGAATTGAGGCTGTCTCTGATATGTACATGATCTTCCCATCTGGGGCCACCACAAAGATGAAGCCATCCAGGGTCTGGGAAGGCAGAAATAGAGTGAATGGAGAGGCCTCTGGGCCATCTGTTGAAATGCAGGGGTGGGGGAAGGCAAAAGTTAGAGACATTCAGACAGAAATGCAGAGAGATAGAGAAGAGAGACACGGTTGGGAAACAGGACATAGAACCAGTCACAAGAGCCCCTCTTTTTTTCATTCATTCCAATTTTGTAAGCATCTGAAGCATGTAGCACACTAGAAGAGATCCAGAGGAAGTTGTGGCAGTGCTCATGCCCCATAGGCTCAGGATTTACCAAAGGGGACAAAGAAAACATGTTTGTAATAGACATGCACAAAAATTCTGGAGTTAAATCACAGAAGTAGATTAGGTTCTTGGGGTGATAGTCACTGAAAGAACCAGAGGTTTTCTGTGTCAGGCTTGAAGGGCTCTTTAGGGACATTGTTATATCATGAAAAGAATAATAGCAGGGTTTGGGAAAGATCCTATCCCTACTGCACTGGTCAACATGGACGAACCTACAGTCTGAAATCTATAGAGACAATAAAGCTGGCCAATGGCACTAGAAATTGTATAGGAAAGAGGGATTTAGGAGATGAGATAAGGGGAGTCAAAGATGCTTTACAGGAGCTGATGTTTGAGCAGAACTTTGGAAAGGAAGGTTGGGCTAGAGAAGGGAAGAAGAGCATCCTAGGCAGAAGGGATAATGTGGCAAAGGCAGGGACTTTGCAGGAGGATGAATCCGATGTATTCTGAAGTGATGAGTTTGGTGTACTACAGGTGGAGCTGAAAAAGTACACCCACAATGAATTTTTGAAATTTGGAATGTAAATTTGAGGAATCTGAAGTTGTTCTTATAGGCATTAGGATTCCAACAGAGGTTTCCTGAGCAGGAAAATAACATGCTTAGATGTATTATTTTAATCTTGGAAATGACCTTCAGAAGGAAGGAAGGAATGGGGGTGAAGAGATCAGAGCAGAGAGCTGCAGTGGAGATGGGTCAAGTCTGAAACTGAGTGATTAGAAAAGAGATGAAGAAAGATGAGAATCTAATTTAAAGATGATGCTGGCTGTGAACTTCATGCTAATGGATGGCAGAAAGAGAGTTCAGGCTGACTTTCAGGTTTCAGTAAACATTAAGTAGAGGGTGATGCCATTAACCAAGACTAAAACTTGGAGCAACAGTGAATTTTGTACAAGTGGAAGTTTGGGCCAGAGGGCTAGGATTGTGGCCCTGCAGTTGAGCACTTGCCTCGCAGGTGAGAGGCCCTGGGTTCGATCCTCAACACCATATAAAAATAAATAAATAAAGGTATTGTGCCCAACTACTATACTGATATTGGAAAAACAATACTAATACTGTCCTCTGATATTAAAGCATATTAATAGTTACAAGTTAACACAGAAAGAGAAACAGTCTGCCATAGCAACTGACTGCAATTACTATTCAGCACTGTGACCTGGCACTACTAAAATTTTGCTAAGCAAACTCTATTGAGTATCTGTCTTAAAAATGCTTCAATCAATAATTAAAAAAGTTTATTTGACTTGTAATCAGATTCTAATTCTACTTTCACTTTTTCTACAGGCTAAATAATTACAATTAACCACTGATTAATGCTGTAGTTAATGAGAAATTAAGGCATTCTTCAATTTTCTCCCCAAACCCAAAGCAACATTTAGTTAAAATATATTTCATTGTTGACAAGAAAAGTAAAATGGTAACCAAATGTTTTCTAAAAAGTTAAATGATCATTTTAATCTCACTCTCTAGTATAGAGTATTTGAACACAGGGCTTGACACAAATTTTAAATATAGTTCTGAAAAAACTCAGAACTATATTTAAGTTCATTAATAGTTTCTCTCTAAGTTATTTCATGCTTTAAGAGTAAATTTCAGAATTATTTTATTCTAACAAGAAAATGAATTTGAATCATTCAAGATAGTTATTTTTTACATAAATAATCTACAATAATCAAGACAAAATATTTGTAGAAACTGATGTAATCTTTAAAATAATATATTTAATTTAATTTCCATTACATTTTCTTTCTTCCATAATTTATTTAATTCCATTATTTGCCTTAAGTGTTAAAGTTACTTTGGCTGGGGAAAAGTAAAGGGGAAAAATGTGGGGTATTTTGAATCTCAAGTTTACCTTCAGAAATACCAACTTTAATTATCACAAGAAAATGTGTAGAGCTGGCTCATTTAACTAGAGAAAGATCATAATTTTAAGATAGTCTTTTCATTTTAACCTTTATAAACTTTGGTTGAGTTAACTGCTTCCGTGCAGATTCATTATCTAACTTATGTCACAGGTTGAGATGAATGGTTTATGAACAACATTCTTTAACACCAAATTCTTTTTTCACTATTAATTCCACATTAATATCTATCTTTATAGAAGTTCAATTCAGGGCACAGTATGAGAACATGGTTAAAAACAACCTTCAGGACTAAATTGATAATGTATTATATATAGTGTGTTTATTCTGTTATTTTGTTTTTCTATTACTGGGGATTTGAACCCTGAGCCTGACGTAAGCTGGGCAAGTACTCTCTACCACTGAGCTGCTTGCCCAGTCTAACATTTAAATTTGCGCTGTAAAGGACAAGCAAGGACAAAGATAGTCTTATACATTTAATCTTACACATTTATATTTATTTAGCAATTTCAATGGATTATCCTGTCCACTTCTGATTCACACTTGGCATCCTCTCATATTCTTATGTCACCTTCATTCTTGGAGGCTTCATTCTGTGAAGCACCTATGGCCTTCATTCTGCTTCCTGGTACTCAGAATTCTGAGTAACAACCACCGAGCAGTAATTTTTTTCTAGCAAGTGTTGTTTTTTCTGACTGCTGTAAAAATTCCTTACCTTGCTATTATTCTAATGGAAGACAAAAATTATTTCTCAGACATGTTAAATATCTTGTTCAGAGGTCAGATGTCTAGCGAAATATGGATCAATACTTTTCAAAGATCATCATACCTCATATTCTGAACACTTTTTGCTTTCACACAATCTTTGTTTTTGATTATAGGGAAGGAATGGGTTAAACACATGCTTTATAAATATTAGTATGCATATTCTTAATGGGTACCATATCTATGGTAGAATATATAAGTAGAAACTCTGGAATTTTGCAGTGTCCAATCTGGGATACAACTTATGGTGGCCCTCATGTTGATGAAAGTAAGGGAACATATTGTCTAGATTTCACGTTTGACAGTAATTAGTTATTGAAGTTGATAAAATACGGAGAAGGAGACATCAAGGATGTTTCCAAAACTAATTCTAGAAGGTGGTTTTAGTCTTAACCATCTTTAGAATAGGGACATGACACGTCTGCAGTGGTAACTGCAGAAGGGCAAGTGATAAGTTCATATTCAGATGCATTGGATTTGAGGTACTCAGGATACCTGCCAGTAGAGATATCCAGAGAGTAAAATGGATGTCAAGTAGTTCAAAATATGGTGCTGGGACATAAGATATATATTTCTCTATATCTCTCTCCAACTCTCTCTCTCTCTCTTTCTCTTTCTCTTTCTCTCTCTCTGCCTCTCCATATATATATATATATATATATATATATATATATATGCAATCTTTAAAATAATATATTTACTTTCCACTATATTTTCTTTTTTTCATAATTTATGTATGTGTGTGTGTGTGTGTGTGTGTGTGTGTGTGTGTGTTTGTGTGTAGAGGGAAAGAAAGAGAGAGAGAGATGGAGAAGGAGAGACAAAGGAGAGACAGTGAGGGAAGAAGAGAGACACTTATCACTGAAGTTTGTTAATATATATTACTAGTCAATGTCAGAGAAGTAAGAATTGAAATTGTGCCTGAAAACAAGTTATGGTGGAAAAAGGACACAAAAAAACAGAATTGCGAAAGGTGAGTATTGAGGAAAAGATAATTTCATGCTGTGAAAAGTGAAAGGAGTCCCTAGAAAAATACTAATCAACAACAAACTTAAGCCCATTACAATTATGCAGACATCAGTGAATGGAAGTCTTCAAAGCAGAAGATGCCAACACTTCTACAGAATTATACTGAGGAAATGGAGGATAAGTTCTGACAAACTGTTGTTGACTGTCATAAAAAGGAGCTCACTGATGAAAATGAAAGAAAATAGACACCTACTCAAGGAAATCTATACTATCAGCTTGGCTTTCTCATTCAGCTAAGGGACTTTTCCCTCACACTAGACTCAGTATAGTCACCCATTTTAGTCAGTGCCTCAAATATTTGCAAGCTGGTTATATCACCATTTTCTGTGCATTTTTTTTTGTAATCTAGAATTCACTGAGTTACATAACCAGCCTATTTTTATTTTAATTTTATTCTATTTTGAGACAGGGTCTCTCTAAGTTATTTAGGGCCTAGCTAAGTTGCTGATGTCAGCCTCAAACTCATGATCCTCCTGCCTCAACTTTCCAAGTCACTACAATTCAATCTCCAGGACTAAAACAAATGAATAAACAACAACAACAACAAAATAGAACTCACCACACCTACCATATCTATGCACACATAATTCCAACATTAAAGGGGACTGGGTTTAAAAAATAGCAATTAGACGGAAGGAAGGGAAGAAAGAAAACAGAGAGAAAAAGACTGGAAGAGAGGAGAAAGAAGGGAGGATTTCTTTTATTCTGTTTCTCTTTTCTATGCTCAAAGGGAAGGTGAAAAACAAGAATCAAAATTACCTTGAGCTGGGATTGTGGCTCAGCGTAAGCACTCACCTAGCACAGGCAGGACCCGGGTTCTATTCTCAGAACCACATAAAAATATAAAAGGCATTATGTTGTGTCCATTAACAAAAGATTGTCTCTCTCTCTTTCTCTCTCTCTCTCTCAAAAAATAAAAGAACTTTTATTGATGCATTGCTCTATAAAATAAATTTATTGATCATTTTTACTGTATACTTACCACATGAAAATGTAAGCTTCAAGATAGTAGAGATTTTTGCCATTTTGCATGTTTTGTATTTCCAGTACCCTAGATTGTACCAAGTCAGGGTGGTACAAACTTTTGTTGACTTTAAACTTCCAAGGGCCAAACACCTAGATTATTTGAAGGATTTTTAATGTTTATTTCACCATATGTGATTATGTTTACTCACTCTATTTAGAGTCAAAATTCCTGCATAAGGAGGTTCACCATCATATTTGATGTATTTTTATGTACAGAATTTGTGCATGTGCTTACAAATATGTCTTTCACATAGTATATAATAGGATTCCACATGAATACACTCCTCTGCAAGCATATGTGTCGAGTATAAAGAAAAAACTACCCACAAACTAAAGGCTAATAAGTTAGAACATCAGAAAAGATTAGAATTAGGTGTGAATTTAAAACATACTTTAAAGTGTAGCCACAAAGCCTTTGAGTGTTAAGTATTTTTATGGCATTGCTGAGATTTGGGGCCTTAGATGGATTCTAAGCCTAAAGGTACCTGTTCTAAAATTGTCTTCAAAATTAGCAGATATTCAGATACAGATTGCATATTTATCTTTTATCAGGAACCAAATCTGGAGATTTTACTTATTTCAAAGAAGTAAAATTAAGAACCACTGATGAATGCCCTTATACAAGTAAGAATGCCCTTATTTTTCACTCCCAGTCTTTTTCATCTACTTAAAAAGCACAGAGAGGCTAGGTACATGCTTCATACTCTAGTAAGACTTTTACAATATAATAACAAAAAAATACAAACCACTCATGTCCCATAGGTTATAGTCTGCTAACATCTAACTGTTTAAAAATATCTAGTTTGGACCAGACTTATACATATTTTCATCACCTCTGATTTTATTTCACTGACATTCAAATCAGATAATATCCCAATGAATTCAAATTTATTAACAGAAACATAAAAGCAATTCTATTTCATGTTTATGAAAATGTATTTAAAGAAAATTGAATCATACATTTTTATTATGTGGTGTAATATCATACATTATTGATTGTCAGCTTTCCTTTTACTTGTTAAAATATGCAGCATTTGGTTCTGATATTTTAAGTGTTTTGCACATTTACAAAAATAAAATAGTCAGCTCTTTGAAGTTGTTGTGGTACACAACCTCATCCTAATGCAAAAGTATAGTAAGTTTCTTCTTGCAAATTAGTAAGAAAAATATATTAAAAAAGCCAAAATCATTTGAAACTTCTCTTATTCCCTTTTAGGATTCACAGTGCTTCTTTACATTTTCATGAGTTTTATATTTATTAAATATTTAAAAATCTTCAAATAAAATCATTTGATGCTGAAATAATTTGTTCCCTTCATGTACTTACTTTGTTAAACTTCTTGTTCCTCCATTTATAGAATATTAGTCTTTTGACACAGGACAATATGACTCTTGTGAATGGTTTTCAAATTTCGTCATTGTTTTTCTAATATATGAACAGTCAGGTCAAAGATCTGTCTACAGTCCTTATGAAATAATGGCTATTTTGTTTTAGACTCATTTTTTCTTCTTTATCCCATGGTGTGATGGAGAAATGAGAAAGTCATGTTTCCATCAGTATTGCTTAAAATCTCTCTACCAGGTTTGCATCACAGTACCTGAGGTGATAGTATAAATTGAGGCTTTCTTACATTGGAAAAAAAAACCTTTTACAATAGGCTCATATAACCCTATTTTTAAATATGATAAACTAATATACAAGGTAATTAATAACTTAAGGCCAGTCTTATGTAGTGAAAACAAACATTATGTAAAGAACTTTACATTGTGATTATTATCAAATTTGTATTGTTTTTCTCATACTTAACGATTTAATCAGAACTTCAACTAAATTATTTTTATTAAATATCTACACCTTATTTCACATACTGATAGTAAATCTGCCTTTTAAACTTGAAGTTTGTGATTTTCTGCTCATATTTTCCTCACTCTTGAACAAAACATGCACTTAGCACATTTTAACACCATTTATTAGCTTCCTAAATAATATTTATGTATATTAATGTTAGAAACCTTAAATCCCACTATAGTTTTATAATTACTTTTTATCACCAGAACTCATTTAGGTTAATTCCCAGATTTATATTCTGCCTTTTTTCTTGTTTCATGTCTGGGATTCCATTTGGCACCTATTATTTTTTTTCTTCCTAAAGAAGAGTTTTTATCATTTTCTTACAGGTTTTTTGCTGGCAGTGAATCTTTAATCCTCATATGCAAATGCTTTGATGTTACCTTTGTTATTAAAATATACTTATTTACAATGGAGGAATTCAACTTGAAAATTGTACACATCAGCATCTTGAAGATGCTCCACTGTCCTCTGGCCCTTAATGCTCAGAAGCCACTCAGTAACTTATGTGAGATTAAACTCTGGCTATTATTTAAAATTTTTATGCTTTGTTTACTTCATTACTTCTGGAAAATTTTCATCCATTATCTCATGCAAAAATCTCCTGTGCTCCATTTTAGCTATACTCTTTTATTATTTTGGTTTAGAAGATATTACATCTTCTCATTGTCTCCTCTCCTACCTATTCTTTATGTCTATATTTTACTTGTCCCTGTTTCTCTCTAGCTCAGCTGTGTCAAACTTGTTCTTAGTTCAAATATGTAGTATCATTTTTTTATGGTTTCTAATTCTTTGCTCTAAGTTCTTAGGTTACTTTTTTTCTTTCCCTTAACCTTGCATACTGTATCACAATGTGTATCTATAACTCCCACAGCCAGTAGCCCTCTGGAACAACTTCTACAGAATGTTTTTTGACTGATTCTAGCTCATGCATTTTTATTCTGGCATCTACTTCCTATTTTTGTGTATTTAAATAAATGTTTTCAAAAATATTTGAGTCCTAAGAAGATATTATATTCTTTTAGAGATGAACTTCTCTTTCTTCTGCTGAGAAGAAATGTGCTAGGAGGTCCACACTAAAACTTGAGAATTGTGAGAGCTAAATACCTAGATGGCCAGGTTCTCCAGCCTCCTGCCCAGAGCAAGGGATGTTATACTAGGGCTTTCAACTTTGTAATCGCTGAATAGTAACTCTCATCTTTCCATCTTAGAGAAACTGTTGAATGGAACTTTCACCACAATGCACATGGAGGATTGGCAGAAGTTTCCAGAACACACAGGGCAAAAAGGGGCAATCTCTCAGGAACGTCCATCTTCCTAGTGGCCTCCATCTGTGACTACTGCTGTCTGCTGCCTGTTGTAGTTGTGGTTCAAAATTACCCTAAGAAACATTCATTCCCTCCCTCATCTTTATATGAGGCTCACATTGATTTATTAAGTTGTTTTTCAATCCAATTTCTTAGATGCCTTTGTGAAGAGATGATATGAATTACTTGTTCACCATTTACTGAAATGTATGGTACATAAAGGTTAGCTTTTCACAGAAATTCTTTTGTAAACATATTATGTTTTGGTTATCTTAATGTTACTAATTTTGATGTAAAACTTCCCAAAGAATATTTATTTTAAGAAAACAGACAAAAGAGGGAAACAGTTTTTACATGAAGATATTAAATATAATATTTTTAAATCCATAGAAAATGAAATGTATCAAGTGTAAACTGTGGAGAAATAGGTGTGATAGCTATAATAGTATAGGATTAAACTGAAGATTAATGAATAAGGAAACAGGATCAATAACCCACAATTATTGACATGAATTGTGTTGGGATTTTAGAAGGCCAAGCATTAGAGGAGCTTTTGGAAACTGACATCTAGGCCGAGGGTAGCTTTCTCCACAGCACTGGGAATCTCACTCAGGATTTCACATGATTTTGCTGTTAAAGCCTTCTCAGCTATAGTTTATATAAGTTTGTGAGTTCCTCAGAATTTCTAATTCCAGATATGTATTCACATATTTTTTTCCTAATCTCCTCTCATTGTGTCTTCTTTGGGGTGATAGTAATGTCCAGGCATTGTGGTGGATGACAGTGGAAGATTTTTATGTGCCACATATTCCCATATGTATTAGACTCATTTTCCGTTTTGCCATTTGAAATATTGAATCTCTGACACTAACCCATAACCTTCTAGGCTCTGACAACTTATCCTAACATCAATAAAAATAATCCTAAAGGGATAGAAGTAGAGGCATTTGATAGGAGGCATGGTGTATACTTGGACTTGCCTTTTGCTTCATCAGAGATACATATTATAAAACCTGTGACACATTTTTCTCATTTTACTTCTCCAAGAATTTTCAAAATTAACAAATATGTAACTTCCTGACTCCCTGTCTCTGTCGCCTGGGTCACAATGTATACTTTTATATACATATATATAGTCCTACTGCCATCACAGGTGTATTTTTGAGAGTACTCTCACTTAGATAAATACAAATTTCATGAAGAGATCACTGCCCCCCCATACACTAAGGTAACTGAAAATTCAAGCTGTGGTGAGCTTTATACTTCAACAAGTTTAGATATGAAACAATGTAAAGGAAAATGAATATTTTGGGAACATATGTGAAGGATCTATATCATCTTTTGAATTTCGATTGGCATACATACTATTACATTTTAATGTATTAAATATATATATATATATATATATATATATATATATATATATATATATATACTATGAATTTGCAAACATGAACTATATGTGTCATATACTTATACTACCTTGATTCTTTCATGTCCATCTGTGTGGATTTATATTCAACTGCTCAGGAGATATTTTTCAGAAATATTCATTTTCTTGACATACATATTTATTTCGGAATACTCAAAATGAACTTCAGTGAATATTGTGTACTAACCCTAATATTTCTACAGTAAGTGACCCAGTTTAACATCAATGAAAGTATATTCATATGGGACACGATGTGTATTTTGAATTAAATTTTCATTCAAAATTGTTATATTCCTATTTCTTTAGTATATATACATCGTAGGATGTATCATTTCATCCACAATTCACAAATTCCTATGCATATGATTCACTTTCATTCACTCCCTGTATCAGATCCCATGTATTTCTCCATGTTGTTTTACTTGCTTTTTCATGAGATTTCTTTTATATCACCTAACTTTTGAATCCCATCATCATTTTCAAAGCACAACTCAAACACAGTTTGTTATAATTAGTAACCCTAATATTACCACTACATGTATAACTACTTGGATGGAATGTTTCTATGTGAATACCAGATTTCATGTATTTTTTAAAATATCAATTCAATCCATTATTTAAAATAGTAACCTGTTATATTTTTTATTCACCATATGGTCTATTCATGCATCATCTCTATATACATAAACCCAGGGTACACCTATTTTTATCCCCAAACTCTAAATGATAGGGTTTCAAAACATGCTCCCAGAAATGGTGGAAGAAATACGCATGTCACCTGCTTCATATATTCCTTTCATCACATCATGTTCTGGCACAAAATGCAAAACTCACACTTATCTTATTCTTCTACCAAAGGCTCATTTTATAGAGACCATGGATTACTAGAATCATCTATGTCTGCATTGCCTATTGTTTTCAAATTTCAATCCTATGGTGAGGATACACTTGATTCTTTCAAGGATAGTGTGTTCAACTACCCCCCTGTTGAAATTATCCCTGATCTTATCACTCATTTTGTGCTTTGCCTGATCTCCTAACATCCTTATTGATATCTATTTCCCCAAGTGCCTTGTTGTGACTGACTCTTCAAGTGTGCTGACATTCTCATTTACACTTTAATAGAAATTCATTGGATTGAAAAAAGGGCCTTTGGTCCAAATCCTAATTCACTCTTCTTTCTTACCCTACACTGGAATCCTGCCTACTATCTATATTTCACTGCAAGTTCTCTTTTACATTCAGTAGTCCCAGGTACAAGATCTTAGGCCATTGTCTATGGATTTAGAGGATTCATCTCTGCAGAACATAATTCAAAACTATGTATCCAAATCAAGGGCCCAACAAACTTGTGTGCGTCAGATCTTACCTAGTTTTCTATTTTAATACTTACATTTCACCTTACATTCCTATAAATATCCCAGTTGCCCAATACCCGCATTCATCCAGCAGAATGTCAGAGGCAGATAGTCAAGAAGTCATTAGGCCAGCAAAGTTCCATGTTTGTGGAATGTTTACCCTGTCCTCTACTTTTGGGATCTCTTCTGCCACACCCAATATGTGAGCTCCTCAGAATTTCCAATTCCAGATATGTATTCACAGATTTTTTTTCCTCTTCTCCTCTCACTGTGTCTTCTTTGGGGTGATAGTAATGTCCAGGCAGTGTGGTGGATGACAGTGGAAGATTTTTATGTGCCACGTATTCCCATATATATTAGACTCATTTTCCGTTTTGCCATTTGAAATATTGAATCTCTGACACTAACCCATAACCTTCTAGGCTCTGACTACTTGTCCTAACATCGATAAAAATTATCCTAAAGGAATAGAAGTAGAGGCATTTGATAGGAGGCAAGGTGTATACTTGGACTTGCCTTTTGCTTCATCAGAGATACATATTATAAAACTTGTGACACATTTTTCTCATTTTACTTCTTCAAGAATTTTCAAAATCAACAAATATGTAACTTCCTGACTCCCTGTCTCTGTCGCCAGGGTCACAATGCATATTTTTTTTTATACATATATATTATCCTACTCCCATCACAGGTATATTTTTGAGAGTACTCTCACTTTGGTAAATACGAATTTCATGAAGAGATCACTGCCCCCCAATACACTGAGGTAACTGAAATTTCAAGCTGTGGTGAGCGTTCTATTTCAACAAGTTTACACATGAAACAATGTAGAGGAAAATGAATATTTTGAGTACATATGTGAAGAATATATATATCCCCTTTTGAATTTTGATTGGCATACATACTATTACATTTTAATGTATTAAATATATATATATATATATATATATATATATATATATATATATATATATATATAATATGAATTTGCAAACTATATGTAGATCGTAGCCAACTCTTTCTTCTATCAGACGCAGAGTCTCTGATTTGATATCAAGGTCTTTGATCCATTTTGAGTTAACTTTTGTGCATGGTGAGAGGAGGGGGTTCAGTTTCATTTTGTTGCATATGGATTTCCAGTTTTCCCAACACCATTTGTTGAAGATGCTATCCTTCCTCCATTGCATGTTTTTAGCCCCTTTATCAAATATAAGATAGTTGTAACTTTGTGGATTGGTCTCTGTGTCCTCTATTCTGTACCATTGGTCCACCCGCCTGTTTTGGTACCAGTACCATGCTGTCTTTGTTACTATTGCTCTGTAATATAGTTTGAAATCTGGTATCGCTATACCGCCTGATTCGCACTTCCTGCTTAGAATTGCTTTTGCTATTCTGGGTCTTTTATTTTTCCATATGAATTTCATGATTGCTTTATCTATTTCTACAAGCAATGCCTTTGGGATTTTGATTGGCATTGCATTAAACCTATATAGAACTTTTGGTAATATCGCCATTTTGATGATGTTAGTTCTGCCTATCCATGAACAGGGTATATTTTTCCATCTTCTAAGATCTTCTTCTACTTCTCTCTTTAGGGTTCTGTAGTTTTCATTGTATAAATCTTTCACCTCTTTTGTTAGGTTGATTCCCAAGTATTTTATTTTTTTTGAGGATATTGTGAATGGAGTGGTTTTCCTCATTTCCATTTCAGAAGTTTTGTTGCTGATATACAGGAATACCTTTGATTTATGTGTGTTGATTTTATAACCTGCTACTTTGCTGAATTCATTTATTAGTTCTAGTAGTTTTTTTGTAGACTCTTTTGGGTCTTCTAGGTATAAAATCATGTCATCCGCAAATAATGATAATTTAAGTTCTTCTTTTCCAATTTTTATGCCTTTAATTTCTTTTGTCTGTCTAATTGCTCTGGCCAGTGTTTCGAGAACTATATTGAATAGAAGTGGTGATAGAGGGCATCCCTGTCTTGTTCCAGATTTTAGAGGGAATGCCTTCAATTTTTCTCCATTCAGAATGATGCTAGCCTGAGGCTTAGCATAGATAGCTTTTAAATCATCTACGTCTGCATTGACTATTATTTTCAAATTACTATCCTATTGTGAGTATACACTTGATTCTTTCAAGGATAGTGTGTTCAACTACCCCCCTGTTGAAATTATCCCTGATCTTATCACTCTTTTTGTACTTTGCCTGATCTTCTAAAATCCTTATTAGTATCTATTTCCCCAAGTGCCTTGTTGTGACTGACTCTTCAAGTGTGCTGACATTCCCATTTACACTTTAATAGAAATTCATTGGATTGAAAAAAGGGCCTTTGGTCCAAATCCTTAACTCACTATTCTTCCTTACCCTACACTGGAATCCTGCCTACTCTCTCTATTTCACTGCAAGTTCTCTTTTACATTCAGTAGTCCCAGGTACAAGATCTTAGGCCATTGTCTATGGATTTAGAGGATTCATCTGTGCAGAACATAACTTAAAACTATGTATCCAAATCAAGGGCCCAACAAACTTGCGTGCTTCAGATCTTACCTAGTTTTCTATTTTCATACTTACATTTCACCTTACATTCCTATAAATATCTCAGTTGCCCAATACCCATATTCATCCAGCAGAATGACTTTTAACCCAAATCGAACATGATATGACCCTTAACCATACTCTGTTCCCTCAATCTATTTTCACATAACAGCAGGTCCTGAGTTGATCTTGCCATACAGGTATGTAGGGAATCTTACAGCTGCTGAGAAGCTCAAAGGTAGAGGCAGAAATGATCCCTGGAGCAAATGTAGGCAGCTAGGTAGTACCTGTGAGGTCTAAAGTCATCTTCCATGGCCAACAACCCAGTCAGGATGAAGAGATGAGGCTGAATCAGCCTCTGTCTTCTCAATCCAGGGAAGATGGACACAATCAGGTCTGTGTGGATTGCTGATCCCGGGCTCCTAGGGTATACAGACCTTTAGGTCTTGTCAAAATGTCACAAAAAGGTGGGGCAGCCTCCATCTCATGGGACCCTTGGAAACAACTGTTAGGACAAAGTGGTTGCCAAGGCAGTGACCTCATTCACTTCCCTGAAGGAAGTGACCTCACCTCACTTCCTTGGTGAAGGAACTCTCTGAACTTGGGATCCAGGAGGCGAGGCATCCAGAGGCAGTTCCACTCCCAGTGGGCTCACTTGATTGTCTGTACCAAGGCCAGAGTCATTTTTTGTTGGTACCTAGTGATGTGTGGAGAGCCAAATGCCTTGAATGGTCTCAACAGGGGCCTTTCCTGAGAAAGAAGTGTTGGCTCATTGCTGGCTCCTGACAACTACACAGAGATGGCCAAAGAGACCAGAGCTGAGACAGGACAGGCCACTGCTGAGGAACATATTTTCACCCACCAGTCAGAGGACAGAGTGGATAGATGCAGACCACATACAGGGGTGGTTTGTGTGTCTCAGTGGGTGTGGGTTTCAATTTGTCGTTGTGTCTCATGTTCTGAGAACATAAAGGAAAACGTTTATTCTTTTTTTTTGTTGTTCTTGTTGGTTTGAAATGGACTTTTAAGTAGGGAGACTTTTTATGTCAGTGGTTCCCACTGGGTTTGTGGTTAAAGAGAGAAGACAGAAGAATGCATCCATGAATATTTCCTGACTACTGGAAATCTTTGCAGGCCAATTTATGAATGGACTGCTGTTTGCTATGCAGATGGGAAACACCTACCAAGATCCTAAGTTCCTGTATTCTTCCTGTATTTTGTCCACTCTCTGAAGGGTTTCGTGGTTTTGTGTCCAAGATGTGTACCACATTCAAGCTCTGTGACATGGCCATGGACTGTATTGCTGAAGGGCATGCCAACCATCTCAGAAAACTCAAAAATTAGCATGATTGGTTGGTAGACCCAACCTGATCTTTCATTAAAATTGGGAGCCATCTTGCCACAAAGCCATGAAAAGATAGTTTCGGCTTTACTTTAAATTACTGCAAATTCTGAAGCTGCTTGGAATGCCTGCCCGTGCCTTGAACTCACCCATGCCTGGCTCTCTGACCAGATAGCAGCCCTCTCTGAAACTTAGTGACACCTCATAAATATTGGCCTTCCCTGGACAGACAACGATACTCTCTGAGGCTCAAATGGTCCTCATAAATTCTGATGTTAAGGCCAGCAAACAATGTAAACTACCATTAGTGTGATGCTTGTCAGAGTTCTGTTATCTGTAACCGCCATTTGTGTAACATTCTGGGCTATAAAGCTTGGCTGTAGGAAAGGTGGGTTTGCTGTCTTGTTCTGGCCATTTTGGGAGGGAGAAGCAGCCCGGCCGGTCAAAATAATAAGCTTGCTTTAATTTGATTTTAATTGGAGTCAGTGGTCTTTTGTTGCATCCTGGTCTAACACTGGTAAGGATCTCACTGGAGAATCCCTGCTTGGATAGATAGTAACCCAAGTTGCATGATTAGGAGCTCTCAGTGCCACAGTGTTCAATTAAAGAAAATTTTTCTCCAGGCTTCTTTCTTCCCTATTGTTCTGTTCCCCTGAATGACAGGGAGGTGTTTGCCTTAGGGCACTCCTTTGGGACTCCTCAAGAAAACAGTTTCAAATGGAAATGAAGAGGCCTCATCTGTTCCTTTGAAGTAAAGTGCTTTGTAAAAGCTGTGTCTGAATCAAACTCTTGGCCCTGTGTGTGGCTGTGAATTACATTCTCAGCACCCCAGGAAACTCAAGAAAAATCCCATGTGTCCATCCCAATCTAAAAGGATGAAAAAGAAGTATACTATTGGATGAAGACTCTTGCCTTCCTCTGGTCAGGCTCCTGACCCCTATGAAGTCAGAACAGGGATCCTCTGGGTCAAATGAGTTGTTGCAAGCCCTCCAGTAAATAGCACACAGGTGTTTGGGTTTTTTCATGAGTCCAGTACACATAAAGAATCTACCCCTGGCAGGCAGGAAGCCTCTAATTTGACAAGCAGAGCACTATTAACTACAAGCCCTATCCTGTTTCTCAGGAAGGGTGTCCAGGCCACCATGACATTTGGCATATGATGGGCATGAGAGCTTTCTTTGCACACCTTCTAAGATTGCTCACCCTATAGAAACCCCCAGCCAGAAGGTTATGATGAGTGTCTGTATGGAAGAAGATGAGGGCCATGTGGGAGTATCTTTGTTAGAATAGGGGTCTTTTGTGTGTTTTTGGAAAAGATGACTGGGTCCACCTCAGCTTGAAGTCTGGTGTGATGCCATTAGAGACTGAGTTCTGGACCTGATCTCAGAGAACTATTGTCATGAATCGTGTTGAGATTTTCGAAGGCCAGGCATTAGAGGAGCTTTTTTAAACGGAGATCTAGGCCGAGGGTGGCATTCTTCACAGCACTGGGAATCTCAGTCAGGATTTCACATGATTTTGCTGTTAAAGCCTTCTCAGCTATAGTTGAGAGCCAAAACTCACAGGAACCTCATATTTTAGACCCCAATGGGCCTGGATTCCTGTGACCTTTCTCCACTCCATGGGAACCTTGCCTGCATGCGATCTCCAGAGCTTTTACTGACAAGAGATTTCTCAACAGTTAATCGCTCCTGAATGAATCAAAACCCACAGTGTCAACTTCTTCATTCTTGAAATATGGCTAGGCTAATAACATGAAATTTTTGAGAATCCCATGACCAGAAATCCCTGGAGAAACTTTAGATCTCCTGTTGCTCATCATGACTGAACAAGCGAGTGCCATTTTTGACTGACTGGAATTCATGACCATGGTGAGGAACAGAGATGCCAGTGAGTAGGAGCCAGCAGGGACTGGGCCTGGAGCAATGGAGTGCAGGTGTGTGATCCAACATCTGTGTTGGGCCCCTGTGTTTCTGTCATTGGCTTCCAAATGACATGTGACTGACAAGGTGCAGCCAGGAGACCCAAAAATATGAAGGCATGTTGTTGTGGGGAGAGGATTTGGAGCGATGCTCAGAAACAAGTTGCTACACTCAAGTGGGATAGATATATGGGGTAGCAGCCCAGTTTGTGTTTTTGCCTTCAGACCCTGACTCACCCCACGTGGCAGAACTCCCTCCAGCACTGTGTCCTGGTTGACCTTTTTGTATTTCAAAAACAAACACTAATTTTCCAGGGAAGCTGTAAGAAATGCCATTAAAACTGGCGATGAGCCAAAGGCTTCACAATGCACCCAGGGAGACATTCATACCCCAACGGCCACAGTTACCTGCATAGAAAGGATTCAGCTCTGCTGCCTCCTGTTCCTATTGGAAAATATGAACCCAAGTCCTCCTGTTCACATAGATTTAGACCAAGCTTTCATGATCTCACTACAAAGTAAGCTAAAACACAAAGCTATATTTCTAATGGACGAATGTCAGAGGCAGAGAGTCAAGAAGTCATTAGGCCAGCAAAGTTCCATGTTTGTGGAATGTTTACCCTGTCCTCTACTTTCGGGATCTCTTCTGCCACACCCAATATGTGAGCTCCTCAGAATTTCCAATTCCAGATAAGTATTCACAGATTTTTTTTCTTCTCCTCTCATTGTGCCTTCTTTGGGGTGATAGTAATGTCCAGGCATTGTGGTGGATGACAGTGGAAGATTTTTATGTGCCACGTATTCACATATGTATTAGACTCATTTTCCGTTTTGCCATTTGAAATATTGAATCTCTGACACTAACCCATAACCTTCTAGGCTCTGACTACTTATCCTAACATCGATAAAAATTATCCTAAAGGAATAGAAGTAGAGGCATTTGATAGGAGGCATGGTGTATACTTGGACTTGCCTTTTGCTTCATCAGAGATACATATTATAAAACCTGTGACACATTTTTCTCATTTTACTTTTCCAAGAATTTGCAAAATTAACAAATATGTAACTTCCTGACTCCCTGTCTCTGTCGCCTGGGTCACAATATATGTTTTTATGTACATATATAGAATCCTACTGCCATCACAGGTATATTTTTGAGAGTACTCTCACTTTGGTAAAAACAAATTTCATGAAGAGATCACTGCCCCCCCAATACACTGAGGTAACTGAAAATTCGAGCTGCTGTGAGTTTTATACTTCAACAAGTTTAGACATGAAACAATGAAGAGGAAAATGAATATATTGGGTACATATGTGAAAGATATATATATATCCCCTTATGAATTTCGATTGGCATACGTACTATTACATTTTAATGTATTAAATAAATAAATATATATATATATATATATATATATATATATATATATATAGTATGAATTTGCAAACATGAACTATATGTGTCATATACTTATACCATCTTGACTCTTTCATGTCCATTTGTGTGGATTTATAATCAACTTTTCAGGAGATATTTTTCAGGAATATTCATTTTCTTGACATACATATTCATTTCGGAATACTCAAAGTGAACTTCGCTGAATATTGTGTACTAACCCTAATATTTCTACAGTAAGTGACCCAGTTTAACATCAATGAAAGTATATTCATATGGGATATGATGTGTATTTTGAATTAAATTTTTATTCAAAATTGTTATATTCCTACTTCTTCAGTATATATACATCATAGGATGTATCATTTCATCCACAATTCACAAATTCCTATGCATATGATTCACTTTCATTCACTCCCTGTATCAGATCCCATGTATTTCTCCATGTTGCTTTACTTGCTTTTTCATGAGATTTCTTTTATATCACCTAACTTTTGAATTCCATCATCATATTTGATGCAAAACTCAAACACAATTTGTTATAATTAGTAACCCTAATATTACCACTACATGTATAACTACTTGGATGGAATGTTTGTATGTGAATACAAGATTTCATGTATTTTTATAAAATCATTTCAATCCATTATTTAAAATAGTAACCTGTTATATTTTTTATTCACCTTTTGGTCTATACATGCGTCATCTCTATATACATAAACCCAGGGTACACCTATTTTTATCCCCAAACTCTAAATGATAGGGTTTCAAAACATGCTCCCAGAAATGGTGGAAGAAATACGCATGTCACCTGCTCCATATATTCCTTTCATCACATCATGTTCTGGACACAAAATGCAAAACTCACACTTATCTTTTCTTCTACCAAAGCCTAATTTTAAGGAGAGCATGGATTACTATAATCATCTACGTCTGCATACCCTATTGTTTTCAAATTTCAATCCTATGGTGAGAATACACTTGATTCTTTCAAGGATAGTGTGTTCAACTACCCCCCTGTTTAAATTATCCCTGATTTTATCACTCATTTTGTACTTTGCCTGATCTCCTAAAATCCTTATTGATATCTATTTCCCCAAGTGCCTTGTTGTGACTGACTCTTCATGTGTGCTGACATTCCCATTTACACTTTAATAGAAATTTAATGGATTGCAAAAAGGGCCTTTGGTCCAAATCGTAAACTCACTCATCTTCCTTACCTTACACTGGAATCCTGCCTAATCTCTCTATTTCACTGCAAGTTCTCTTTTACATTCAGTAGTCCCAGGTACAAGATCTTAGGCCATTGTCTATAGATTTAGAGGATTCATCTCTGCAGAACATAATTTAAAACTATGTATCTAAATCAAGGGCCCAACAAATTTGTGTGCCTCACATCTTACCTAGTTTTCTATTTTCATACTTACATTTCACCTTACATTCCTATAATTATCCCAGTTGCCCAATACCCGTATTCATCCAGCAGAATGACTTTTAACCCAAATCGAACATGATATGACCCTTAACCATACTGTGTTCCCTCAATCTATTTTCAAATAACATCAGGTCCTGAGTTGATCTTGCCATACAGGTATGCAGGGAATCCTACAGCTGCTGAGAAGCTCAAAGGTAGATGCAGAAATGATCCCTGGACCAAATGTAGGCAGCTAGGTAGTACCTGTGAGGTCTAAAGTCATCTTCCATGGCCAAGAACCCAGTTAGGTTGAAGGGATGAGGCTGAATCAGCCTCTCTCTTCTCAATGCAGGGAAGATGGACACAATCAGGTCTGTGTGGTTGCTGATCCAGGGCTCTTAGGATATATAGACCTTTATATCTTGTGAAAATGTCACAGGAAGTTGGGCAGCCTCTATCTCATGGGACCCTTGGAAACAACTTTTAGGACAAAGTGGTTGCCTAGGCAGTGACCTCATTCACTTCCCCGAAGGAAGTGACCTCACCTCACTTTCTTGGTGATGGAACTCTCTGAACTTGGGATCCAGGAGGCATGGCATCCAGAGGCATTTCCACTCCCAGTGGGCTCACTTTATTTTCTGTACCAGGGCCAGAGTCATTCTTTGTTGGTACCTAGTGATGTGTGGAGAGCCAAATGCCTTGAATGGTCTCAACAGGGGCCTTTCCTGAGAAAGAAGTGTTGGCTCATTGCTGGCTCCTGACAACTACACAGAGATGGCCAAGGAGACCAGAGCTGAGACAGGACAGGCCACTGCTGAGGAACATATTTTCACCCACCAGTCAGAGGACAGAGTGGATAGATGCAGACCAAATACAGGGGTGGTTTGTGTGTCTCAGTGGGTGTGGGTTTCAATTTGTTGTTTTGTCTCATGTTCTGAGAACATGAAGGAAAAATGTTTTTTTTTGTTGTTGTTGTTGTTGTTGGTTTGAAATGGACTGTTAAGTAGGGAGCCTTTTTATGTCAGTGGATCCCACTGGGTTTGTTGTTAAAGGGAGAAGAGAGAAGAATGCAGCCATGAATATGTCCTGTCTAATGGAAATCTTTGCAGGACTCCTCATGGCCAATTTATGAATGGACTGCTGCTTGCTATGCAGATGGGCAACACCTACCAAGATCCTAAGTTCCCGTATTCTTCCTGAATTGTGGCCACTCTCTGAAGGGGTTCATGGTTTTGTGTCCAAGGTGTGTACCACATTCAAGCTCTGTGACATGGCCATGGACTGGATTGATGAAGGGCATGCCATGCATCTCAGAAAACTCAAAAATTAGCATGACTATTAAGGATTTCTCTGGAGAATCCCTGCTTGGATAGATAATAACCCAAGTTTTATGATTAGGAGCTGTCAGTGTCACAGTGTTCAATTAAAGAAAAGTTTTTCTCCAGGCTTCTTTCTTCCCTATTGTTCTGTTCCCCTGAATGTCAGGGAGGTGTTTGCCTAAGGACACTCCTCTGGGAGTCCTCAAGAAAACAGTTTCAAATGGAAATGAAGAGGCCTAATCTGTGCCTTTGAAGTAAAGTGCTTTGGAAAAGCTGTGTCTGAATCAGACTCTTGGCCCTGTGTGTGGCTGTGAATTACATTCTCAGCACCCCAGGAAACTCAAGAAAAATCCCATGTGTCCATCCCAATCTAAAAAGATGAAAAAGAAGTGTACTATTGGATGAAGTCTCTTGCCTTCCTCTGGTCAGGCTCCTGACCCTTATGAAGTGAGAACAGGGATCCTCTGGGTCAAATGAGTTGTTGCAAGCCCTCCAGTAACTAACACACATGTGTTTGGTTTTTTACATGAGTCCAGTACACATAAAGAATCTACCCCTGGCAGGCATGAGGCCTCTAATTTGACAAGCAGAGCAGTATTAACTACAGGCCCATTTTATCTATCCTGTTTCTCAGGAAGGGTGTCCAGGCCACCGTGACATTTGGCATATGATGGGCATGAGAGCTTACTTTTCACAACATCTTAGACTGCTCACCCTATAAAAACCCACAGCCAGAATGTTATGATGAGTGTCTGTATGGAAGAGGATGAGGGCCATGTGGAAGTGTTTTTGTTAGAATAGTGGTCTTTGGTGTGGTGGTTGGAAAAGATGACTGGGTCCACCTCAGCTTGAAGTCTGGTGTGAAGCCATTAGAGACTGAGTTTAGGAACTGATCTCAGAGAACTATTGCCATGAATTGTGTTGGGATTTTAGAAGGCCAGGCATTAGAGGAGCCTTCGGAAATGGAGATGTAGGCCTAGGGTGGCTTTCTCTGCCGCATTCTACAGCATCCCAGGAGCATAGCGACCCTGTCCAAAGACATAACCTACATTCACTTCATTCAATTATTTAGGATAAAAGATTCCACTTTTGTGATCAAGTTTACATTCAATGCAATAACTGAAATAACTCTCTCTGCTCTCTCCCCAACCTCCCAAATCCAGATTTTTGTCTATGTTCATGCTCCTCAGTGAAAAGAAAATTTAACAATAATTTTAGTCACTTTTTGTACTTTTGATCCTCAATTTTATTTGAGACCCAAGTGGCGGTGGATGAAGCATGCCTTGTCCAAAATGCACGAGGCCAAAAGAGTTTTGGATGTTTTAGGGGGCAGATGGGGTGACAGGGATTGAACCCTTGGGCACTTGACCCCTGAGCCCCATCCCCAGCCCTATTTTGCATTTTATTTAGAGACAGGGTCTCACTGAGTTGCTCAGGGCCTCCCTTTGGCTGAGGCTGGCTTTGAACCCGCAATCCTCCTGCCTCAGCCTCCCAAGCTGCTAGGATGACAGGTATGTATCACCATGTCTGGCTCATCATTTTGAATTTTGAATATTGTTCAGCTTTTAGAATTTTTGCATATACATCATTAGATATCTAGGGATTGGGACCCAAGCCTAAAAACAAAAGTTCTTATGTTTTGTTTGCATCTTATTCACATAGCCTAAATGTAATTCTGCACACATATTTTATACACCTGTGACCTGTCTCATGAGGTCAAGTGTGAAATTTTTCCTTTGTAGCATGAAGTTGAAGCTTAAAAACTTCCCGATTTTGGAGCATCACCAATTTAGGATTTGGGGATTAGAGATACTCAACCTGTAATAAATTTTAATTCTATCCTTCAAATTCAGGGAATTGTTTTTCAATGTAAATTAAGTGTATCTTAGGCACTAGATGTGTTTCTGGCTAGGTGCAGTGGCACATGCCTGTAATCCTAGCATCTTGAGAGGCTGAGGCAGGAGGATCAAGAGTTCAAAGCCAGCCTCAGCCAAAGTGAGGCCCTGAGCAACTCAGGGAGACCCTGTCTCTAAATAAGATACAAAATAGAGTTGAGGGTGGGGCTCAGTGGTTGAGTGCCCCTGAGTTCAATCCCTGGTAGTAATAATAATAATATAACAGCAAATTATAGCTATGGTCCAAAATGGACATTAGAAATGTTCTTCCAATATTACATTACATTATTTCTCTGGGAAATGGTTGCAGACCATTTATCTTATCAATTTATCTTATCAGCAAAGGTGATCCGTGTCAAAATTCAGTCTGGCATTTGTTTGTGGGCTGTGTAATCAAACTTCACATTTCTTTCATTCTCTTAGGAGTCGTGAACCCTTAGATTTTTTTGCGGGGGAGGATTCATTGAATAGGAAGAATATCCACTCTGGAGCACAAAGTTACAGAATGTCTGAATTATTCACTTTGGTCTCCTCAGCAAGACGCCACAGAGAGCCTTGTATCTAATTTCCTTATTTAACATCACAGACACTGAGAGGAAGATGAACGGCACAAATGCAGTATTTCTAGGAAAAAAGCATCACAAATTGGTCTTTTATTATATGAATACAACCTGTATGCTGAGCGCCATGAGGCACTTGTGGATTCAAAATAGGAACTCCTTTATTATCTGAACTCCCACAAACGCCACCTATGCATATTTATCTGTTTCTATTTTTCCACGCCTATACATCCATATTTCAATGAGAAACACCTTTTAGCAAAGAAATAAAACAAAGCCCATCAATCAAACACCAATTCCATGTCACTGGTTCCATGAAGCAACCAGAGCTGACCAGTAGGTGGCGCCCTCTGCTCTGCGTCCAGAGAGTAACCTTCTGAGGCAGGAAAGGAGGCAATTGCAGGATAGCAAGATGGTGTGCCTGGGAAGAGTGTCACCAAGGAGCACCCTAGTGGCCAGACGTCCGGTGTCCATCTTCCTGCACACTCGCCCCTGGCCCTCGCAGCGCAGGAGAGTGCACTGTGGAGTTGCATGGCCCAGGAGCACCCTGTACTTCTGAAGAATCCCTCCCAGCTCCCTAGGCATCGCCTCCATCCCATCTTGGATCTTTTCCTCCATCAGTGAAGAAGTGGAGCTTTGGAGAAAGTCCACAAAGACGCACCTGGGTCCACTCCCTTTAATTCACTGCACATCGTCTCGAGAGTATCACACCGGGAGCTGGCAAGGGGTCAGCCTGGGGTAATGGCCACTCTGCAGAACCCAAGGTGGAGAGTTTTTTTTCTTCATTCTTTTGTATTTGCAGGACTGGGCTTTGAACCGTAGACCTCGGGCCTGCAAGAAATGGCTTTATCAGGAGCTAACCCCAACCGCCCTATTAAGTTAGTCATCCCTACTGAACCCACTTGTAGAAAAAGATGGTGATGACTTTGAGATGATGGGACGTGGTGTATACAAAGGTATCTATACATATAATTTTTTTTTACATATAGTTTATAATATGTAAATAGATAAATAGATAAATATATAAATAGATTTTATACATATAGTTTTTAATATATAAATATATAAATAGATAATACATAAAATACATTCTATATTAAATATATGAGTATATATGATTTATAGATATGTTTATGTACTACATATCTATATATTTAATATAGAATGTATTACATATTACATATCTATACATTTGATATAAAATATTTTATATATTCTGTATCTATATAAATGTATTTCTATATTTTATAAATTTATATGATATATAAAAAATACAATATATGATATTTATATAATATATAAAATCCATCAATGATAAATTTATCTAATATTTAAAATATATTATATATTTAACTATATAAATATATTTGTATATTTATATTTTTATATAAATAATATATTAAATATATAATATAATTAATATACTAAAAATATTTAAATATATAATTTTATTTATATATATTTATATATTTAATATATTGTGTATCTACACATAAAATATGGGAACATTTATATTTTGATATGTACACATTACATATGATTATATATGATGTATAAATGTATTATGATTATAATTTATACATGTAATATATAAATATGTATTATATATAATATGATAATATGATGCATTATATAAAATATATACAAAATTTAATGATATATTTTAATATATAATAAGTGCTATTATATATGAATACATGTTCATATATAAATATTACATATTGCTCAACTATAGCAATATAATATATAATATTGTACATTACATATCATATATATTATACTTCTGTAGTTGAGAAGTACGTATAATGCATATTATGTCATATGTATCCTATAAATAAACATATATATGATATATATATATATATATATATGATATATATATATTTTCTCAACTACAACAGTTACAAGCAATTGAGAACCAAAATAGGGATTTAGTTGTCTTGCATCACAGTGAACTCTGATGTCAAAGTAATTTTTTTTCTCCTTTTATTAAAGATTCCACTTGAAAATTTATTATATCTTATAATATATTGTTTTCCACTAAAGGAAAAAAATTTGCCATGCATTAGAAAGTACTATGATCCTTTTTGATTCATTGTTTAAAGCTAAGAGAGCAAATTACACTACCAAATGATTTCTTAGAATTCTTTTAACTTCAGTGCAATCGAGGGAAGTGGGTTCAAGTGTTTTTTTTTTTGTTTTTTGGAGGGGAGGATTTGGTACCAGGGATTGAACTCAGGGACCCTTGACAACTGAGCCCCATCCCCAGCCCTATTTTGCATTTTATTTAGAGACAGGGTCTCCCTGAGTTGCTTAGTACCTCACTTTTGTTGAGGCTGGCTTTGAACTTGCAATCCTCCTGCGTCAGCCTCCTGAGCCACTGGGATTGTCAGCATGTACCATTATGCCTGGCTTTTTTTCTTTCTTTCCTTCTTTTTTTCATTCATATGAGTGCAGAAATGAAAGGGTGATTATTTCTGCCATATGCAGATTCTCAGAATGTGACCACCCTCGCCCCAATCAAGTTTTTAAAAGAATCAAGCTTTTAACTCATTTGTCATTAAACGTGAGCCTGAGTTTCCTCAATTCACCTTTTGCAATAACGGAAAGAGTCTGGCCTCTCCCGCCTCCTGAATACCTCCTCATGGAGCTAAATGCTCGTGATGACACTTGTGGTCATTACAGATGTAGCCCCCTGAAGTATAAATGAGAACACTCTCCTTTGCTCTTTAACAGGTGGAACTGAGAAAAGCCACTCTCTGCCATTCAGTTCTTTATTGTGCCCAAGGCATCACAAGTTTGGAGCTTGTTATTGCAGAAACCAACGAGGAAGGGAAGGAGGGTGATTGGTGTTTTTTTGAGCACTACACCAATCGAGTCAGCTTTGATTAAAAGTGTGAAATGCAGAGTAATACTCCATTGTGTATAAATGCCAATTTTTTTTTATCCATTCATCTATTGAAGGGCTTCTAGGTTGGTTCCACCATCTAGCTATTGTGAATTGTGCTGTTATGAACATCAATGTAGCAGTATCCCTGTAGTATGCTCTTTTTAGGTCTTTAGGGAATAATTGTTCTGCACTAAAAACTGACAAAATCATGGAATTTGCAGGGAAATGGATGGCATTAGAGCAGATTATGCAAAGTGAAGCTAGCCAATCCCTAAAAAACAAATGCCAAATGTCTTCTTTGATATGAGGAGAACAACTAAGAACAGAGCAGGGAGGAAGAGCATGAGAAGAAGATTAATATTAAACAGGGACAAGAGGTGGGAGGGAAAGGAAGAGAAAAGGGAAATTGCTTGGAAATGGAAGGAGATCCTCACTGTTATACAAAATTACATATAAGAGGAAGTGAGGGGAAAGGGAAAAAACAAAGGGGAGAAATGAATTACAGTAGATGGGGTAGAGAGAGAAGATGGGAGGGGAGGGGGGATAGTAGAGGATAGGAAAGGCAGCAAAACACATCAGACACTAGTATGGCAATATGTAAAACAGTGGATGTGTAACTGATGTGACTCTGCAATCTATATACGGGGTAAAAATGGGAGTTCATAACCCACTTGAATCAAATGTATGAAGTGTCAAGAACTATGTAATGTTTTGAACAACCAATAATAAAAATTAAAAAAAAAAAGTGTGAAATGATCATTTGCACTGGTAGATTGCAGAAATCCTAATCGTTACTACATCCCTGGGACACTCCTCATATATACTAGAAATACTAAAACAATGGCAATTGTATCAGAGAAGATTGTGAATCATTGAGTAGCATAGGCAGTTTTTGCAAAGATATTTGCATATCTGTGGTTTTCTCGTGGGTTTCCGTGAAATGCAATTGAAGATGTGGATATTATAACACAGGAGATCATCAAGAAAACATTCTAATGCTGTTTTAGATCTGAAAGAGAGTGTCACCGTGTTTTACAATATGAAAATTCAGAATTTGCACCTGCTTATCTTCAAATATTACCTATTTGGGGAGATCAAAATGCACTCAATATTCAGGGGCGATCTCAAATAATTTATTTGTCAGAAACCCAAGCTGCAGGGTAGATTTCAACATATCAAATATCTTGCAAAATGTTGTATTAATGATACCAATAAAGCTTACCTTTTTGTATTTTATTTAGTTAGTTTTGGGTACTGGGGATGAACTGAGTGGTGTCCTACCACTGAGCTGCACATTCTTTTTATTTTATTTTTACATTTTAATGTAGGGTCTTGCTAAGTGTCCAAGGCTGGCTTCTAACATGCGATCCTTCTGCCTCAGCCTTCATGTCCCTAGGATTACAGTGGTGTACCTCCAGCTCTGGCCTCCAATTTTTAAAAGCCACTAGAAATACAGACATAAATGTAGAAATGCAAGTACAAAAATACAAAGTGTTACAACAAATTGAGACCTACTATCTCCCAATTGACAAGTCTTGGGGAAAAAAAGAAATTTGTTCTTCTCAGGACAGAGCTCTACTGAAAAATTTCCTACTTCTTTTTTTTTGTAAGAATCAAACCAGCCATCCTAATTCTGAGATCATGTGAGTTCAGTTAAAATTAGAGCAAAACCTCTGCACACATCCTAGTTTTATCATTATTCTCTCAACCTCATTTTAAAATTAATTCAATCAAAATGAGTGTTCGTTCTTGTAATTACTCTAAATTGCCTGTCAGTGTTGACCATGTGACATCCCTAAAAGCTACATCAATGATCCTGTATAATTAATGCAAACATAATTTCATCTGGGTCTTGTACAGTTTGTTGTAATCTAGTTAAATGTCAAATGCTAACATTTCTGTGGAGAATGGTATATTTCTATTAAATCATAAACTTAAGAGAGCCTCTAAGATTGGGGTAAGGAGACAGTGGATGCCATCTTGTATTTCTCTCCACAAGGAAAAAGAAATAATTCTGGGCTTAATTCTAAGAGATTGCCACTGAGTTAATAATCGGCTTCAAATTGTCCAGTTCATTGGGATTTCTATATTATTTCGACCACTGTCCCCTTCAGGATGAACTTCTCTGATGGTGTACAATCTCAATCGTACACGACCACCACCCATGTGGAAGGCGAGGGCAGTATTAGAAATGGGAACTTTCTTTCCAATATCCTGAGGAAGGACAGGAATGGACACTTCCTGTTCATGGCGTTCACCAAAGACAGTCAGTTGACATGAATACTTCTATGGAACAACCTCACAGCATCATGGGTGGAAGGAGAACCCTCCAAAATCCTTGAATTCTTTCACATGCCAAAAAAAAATGTGTCACATGGTGCTAAATATTTGTCTTTCAATTCCACGTATCCACCACGGTACATTGGGATAATAATAATGAGGTCATTATTGCAGTTTTATTTCAATAATAGGAAAAGTTTTTAATTAGTTCCTATTATGTGCCTGAAAGTTTACTATCATGTCATCCATGTATATGGGGATGATGGAGCTGTCCATAGATCTCAGATGAGACATTCAGAGAGAAGATATTGGATCTGAAGGTCTAGAGCTCATCAATAGCTATCATGAGATTAATTTCCACATCTGATTGACTGACTGATTGATTTTTAAATTTATTTATGGTCTTGGGAAATCAACCCTTTGCCTTCCAAGCAAGCCATCTACCAACAAGCTACACCTTTAACCCAGTGTTCACCTCTATGACATCCCAAGGTCCTTCATATTGACTATGGTAATCTGTTCCCTAATGACTGAGGTGCCATCTTGTATTTTACACCAAGGTGTAAAGAAGAGGAAGGAGCTTAAACAATATATCTTGCGCCACGTCGCAGCTGTGACAACCAAGTCTACCGTTATAGAATACATACTCAGATACCAAAAACCTAGAGCCTTCATTTCTCCCAATCATCCAATTCAGCCCTAGCAATTTCTATGCATGGACAGAGGCCGACCTGAAAATTAGAAGCAAGAACTCTTCATTGGCTTTGATGTTGTCTTCTATGCCTTAAGAGCCAGCTTGAAGGTATGGCTAATTTATAAAATTCTAGAATTATATTTATAAAAATCCAATAGAAGCAAAAAACATACCTATCCCAATACCCTTTGAAGAAAGTGATAAATGATGCCAAATTCAGTTCAGGTACAATGAGTCTCTTAGTTTCACCCAAACTCCATATGGAGCCTCTGTGGCAAATATGCTCAATCTTATTTCTCAAGTCCAGTTCCCAATGGCAATTCCAACGCTAAAGGGATAAGATTACCCCCCCAAACTCTGCATGTATTAGAAATGGTGGAACTAGCTAATTTCTCCAAGTTCTCTGGGATTTTTTTTACTAGAGACATCAGGTGGGATTCCCTACTTCAGATGAAGAGTTTGCACTGAAAACCATGTAAATATGCTCAGCACAGAGGTCTTTGGTTTTGCATATGGACTTTCAAAAGCCGCCACCTTGGGAATATATGCAACACCAGAAAAATAAAAGAATACAGAAGCCCAGAACTAGAAGAAGAGACACACTAGTCAACCAGTCAATGTCACCACTGGCTGGTCTACTGTCCTCTCGGTGGCAATACCAAAGACTGTGAGATCCATTCTCTTTCATTCTATTCGTCTTTTTTCTCCCCCAAATTCTTGTGATTCCTTTTATCTCTGCTTCTAATTTATATTGGGAAATCATTCTCATCCCATCATCAATACGGTCAACATCACCCATGTCATCATCACCAACATCACCAACATCATCTTCCTTCTCTCATCTCCCACATTGTGGAGATCCTCACTGTTATCATCACTATCATCAGCATGGTCCACACCATTCACTGGCACCACGATAATCACCATCGACATTGCCAACGCCGTCATTGACTATCTCACTGTCGACATCCTTATCATCACCATCACCACCACCATCACCACCACCATCATCACTGTGACCACATTCACCACCATCACCATCAGCATCACCACCTCACCACCATCATCATCACCATCACCACCATCAAAATCATCATCCTCATATCTTCATAATCAATACATGTATCATCATCTTCTTCTCTACCACCACCATCATCATCACCAACATCACCACCATCACCACCATCATCACCATCATAATCCTCATATCTCCCTAATTGTTGTTAGCTTCATCATCATTTTCTTCACCATCACCATCTTCATCACCCCCATCACCTTCATCAGGCCTTTTCATTTCCTATTTTAAAACAAGGTGTCACCAAGTTGCTCAGGCTGGCCTCAAACTTGTGATCTCTTGTCTCAGCTTCCTGAACATCTGGGATTACAGGTATGCAAAAAAAGGTACACTCCTTGTGCTATGATTGTCAGTAATCTACTCTCTATGTTCTTAGGAGTAACTTACGTGTTAATGCATCGTTGTAAACATAAGCTATAATCATAATTTTCTCCTCCTCCTCAACATCCTCACAGGGATCATCACTGTCCATGTTGACACTGACATCCTAATTATCATCGTCAACAGGGCTGATGCTTTCAGTAATGATCTAATGCTCAATATCTTTACTCTCACCATCATCACCATCACCACCATCATTATCATCATCATGATCACCATCATCACCATCACCATCACCACCATTACCACCATCACCATCACCACTATCACTACCATCAGCACCATCATCAACTGCTTTTCAGTGGTTTTATTGTTTCATCTCAGTAATTCTCTGCATAGGTGGAATTTGTCAAATTTCTTTCCACAGTTGAATGAATTTTTAAAACTATATAACATCAGTGAAGTTCATTTGTAGACTAATAAAGATATTAACTTCCCAAACATCAAACTGAAATTATTATTCATTAATAATTTATATGTTTATTTTTCCCTGTACAACTTAAGTTGAACTAATGTACTTGAATCATTCCAAATTAAGGTATAATTTCTTCAACAATCCCAGTGATTCTCAAAATTTAGAATACATAAAGGCTCCACTCCAGTTTTTTAAAATCCAGATTTCTGGGCTCAACCAATAATAAAGATTCTTGTATTAGAGTATGAATTCAAAGTTGAAATTCAAGATCCTACATTTTTAAACAATGCCAAGGAAATACAGATGCAGGTGAGTTGTAAGAAAGATTTTTAGAATCATCAACATACATGAATACATTGATTAGATTGAAAAACAATTAAGTTGCCATAACATAATAGTTTGCTTTTCCAACTTACTGTTTATTGATCCTAATTGTATTATACTAGAAAAATAAATTAAAGACTTTAAAACTTGTTCAAATTTTTAATCCTGAGAAATTAGGAACAATGTAAAGTGCGATATTTTGGTTTCGTGAGTCACTAATTCAAATATTTGCACATATTCGATTTTTCTGCACTAAAACATTTAAAAAAATGTTGATTCTGTTCAGTAGGCCTTTAGAATCTAAAAGGGAGGTAAGATACAACCATACAGAAGTTAAGTCATGTTACTTAGAGTAAATGATTAAATAGTAAGTAATGAGAAATCAGAGGGGGTACTAGGAGTATGGGGGCAGAGAGGGGGAGGTAAGGCAGACCTTAAGACCAGGTTACAAAAAGGCTGGAGGAGTCATTATTTATTTGAGTGATTATACTTTTGGACTGCCAGAAAGACATGACATCTCAGCAATGTAATTTTGTCTCAGAATCCAGAGATGCCAACTATAATTAAACCCAGACATATATACAATCAATGATTAGTATAAAGGGGACAAAGCTCTATCTCTAGTTTTAGATCTGAAACTGTACAACTTATTAAATTCAAAAATTTAAACAAAGCTCATCTGTTCTCAGTATTTATCAGAAAATTACCACTTCTAGGGAGGAAAAAACCAAATCTATTGTAGAGTTAAAATATAGTTATAGTAAATTTAAGTAAAAACTTAATTATTTAGTTTTATACTGAACAAAATTGCAGGAATTGAAGGGAAACAGTTATTCCCATTCCCATTATGTAGGTGTGTTGGTCAGCTTTTCATCCCCAAGATCAAAATACCTGACAAGAACAACTTGGAGGAGGAAAGATTGATTTTGGCTCATGGTTTCTGAGGTTCAGTCCATGGTCCACAGCTCCAAGGCAGAAACATCAGGTGGAAGAGTATATTGGAGAAAATCTGCTCAGCTCAAGGAGGTGGCAGGAGTGGAGAAGTGGGGGAGGAGGAAGGGGCCAGGGCCAGATACAGTTTTTTAATCTTTTTTTTTTTTATTTTTTGCTTATAAAACCCTTCCCTGAACCTTGCTGCATGGGGGATCATGATTTTACCACAAAAGCTTTTGGGGTACATTCCAGATCCAAACCATAACGGCATACCAGATAATGTAAATGCATAAGCATACAGGGGCAGGATGATAAAGTAATTATCACTGCCTGGATGGGAGGCAACAGGCAGTGTTAAGAATTGTGTGTCTGTGTTTGTGTAGGGGGCTGGGGATGGAGCCTCTGGCATTGTGCACATTAGGCCAGCACTCTACCACTAAACTATATCACCAGCCCTGTGTTTTTAAAATAGAAGATACAATGACATAAACAATAGGCTGTTTTTTCCCCCACTGACACCTTGAAATTATAGTATCTTAACATGCATTTAATGTGAAATCATGCATTGTTCTCTGTGAATAATATTCTATTGGAAATATTTCAAACACTAGTTCTGTTTGGCAAAAGCATTATGCTGGATGAAACAGTCACACATGCACATTCATAACCTGTTTTAGCCTTGATAAATAATTCAGTTTGGTTTTAGTTTCTATTTAAGACCTAAAAATAAAGCTCTTTAATTAAATTCCATTTATATCTATGTTTAAATGGTCTTCTACCAAATGACAACCTATCATATTAAAGTAGAAGAATACCAAAATATCCAGTATTTACTAGAATCAACAAAGCCTAACTTTTAAATTTCTAGATTTTGAGGCAGCACTTTTTAACTTTTTATTTGAAAATAAATTTGGTCTTACAGCAGTTGAGAACATACTATTATTCAGAGTTTCCCTGCACCTTTCACCCATATTCCTCTTAGTTATAACCATGGTACATTAACACATAACCATGTATAAACATTTATATAACCAAGGCACACTTATCAAAACTAAGAAACTAACATGGCACAACGCTGTTAACTCAACTACAGACTTCATTTGAATTTCTGCAGCCTTTCCATCTATGGCCTATACTATCCTGAGCTACTACTATACTGCTTTTATCTTCCTCCTAAGTCTTCTTTGATCTTCAATGGTTTCTTAGTCTTTACTTCTGTATCCTTTGTACTATCTAGATGAAACATTGTTTCCCAAAGTTATTTAGGTTAAGTCCTTTCTTCCATGTCCCTTCTGGAGAGGTTATTTTTGTAATACATTTAGATCCATTTGTTAGTCTGCTTTTCATACTGGTTAATTTTTAAAATTTGCATGCAAGAAAAATTACTTTTGGGGTATACAGTTCTATGTATTTTTGAAAAATGCAGAGTCATCTAATTCAACAGAATGGCACCAAACTAGCCCATCACCCAAAAGACCCCTTATAAAATGCGGCAGGATTTTTATGCAAACACTTTACTCTTCAAAAATCAAATATAAAATTGATTATAATAATTATTTCTAGACTAATATTTTTTAACATTCACTACATTTAGTTTTTTTCACAAAATATCATATTCTACTTAAAGGAATCTCCATTTATCAAATTCTAAAATTCTCTCTTGAAGAGATATCAAGACTTAATCACTAATGACACATATAGATCAAATAAACACACTTAGAATCCCAAAACAATTTCCCAACACATGTGATTTCTCTCTTGAAACAGTTATTGCAAAAATATTTTATGCTGATTCAGAGAAAATAAAAGAATAAAATACATACAAAAACAACTTCATAATATAAATCACAGTCAAAGATAATATTTTTTATTGTCCAGTTCTCTGAATCTCTCACATCACTCCTCTTTCCTTGAGCTAATATTGACAAAAGTTGATTGTCACTCTGTTCCCCCTTTTTTTAAAAAATTTAAACAACTATTTCTGGAAGACAGAATGTTTTCATTGCTTTCCTAAATTCTTTAATTCAAAAAGGGAATAAATGAAGGTGAGTCATTTAAAAGAAAGGGTGCCAAAAGCCAGACATGGATGAGGTAAATTATTTTCTGGTTAAAATTCTAGAGGAGATCTCTTAGGAAGCCAAGGCTTGCAGAACCACAGTAGCTAGAGGCCTAAGTTAGTGTCTTGGTTAGTCAATAGGTAGAAATCCAGAAAATGCTCAATTGGCAGGCTGGAAAGACTAGCAGGCACCAAGGGATACTTCTTCTCAGTCCATTGCTCCTTAGAAGGGTAAGGCAAAAGAGGATTTCTCCTATGGCCTCCATGAGTTTAAACCTACTAAGGGTTGAATAGAGATAATAATTCTTAATCCTCAAGCATATCACCTGTCCTCAGAACCCAAGCATTGTTTGTGATCTGATGGTGGAACCATACTTGTAATGTGGAAGTCCATTTAGAAGCTTGAGTGGGGATGGTTTACGGGTAGTGGTAGTGTGAACCATGAGAAATTATAAGTGAAATTGCATATGTATGTGTACCCAGGTGCCTTTTCCTAAGGATAGTCATTAGATTTCATGAGATTTTTCAAAAGGTTGTATGTCTCAAAAAGGCCAAGAACTACTTGGGTTTAGATTATGGCTAAAGGGATTGGAGCCTCCATAAATTTATCCAGTTTGAGTCCTGGAGATGGTGGATCCTTCTTTGTGGATGCTGCTTCCCAGAGTAGGTGTCACCAGAGAGAAACCTCACAAGACCCCTTGCCACCTGGAACACTAGTTCCGTCACATCTCTGCTTCTCAAAACACTTCTTTTTTCTGGTTTTTATACTTTATGCTGGCTCTCTTTCTACAAATCTTTTGTCTACTTAACTTCTGAATGTCTGCTCTTTGAAGGCAGATGTTGCCCTAATGATTGGTCTTCAGTCCTTTGTTCTTCCTATATATACTTTATTTTTGTAGTTTCACCTACCTTTTTTTATTAACTTCTCCAGCATGTAGTGTAATTTCATATTTTTAAATCATGTTGCAATGTTTCCATTTGGATAGATGACACCCTCCCCAAATTCAGCAAGTATAAAACACACTTTTGTGATTAAACAAAATGAATTACTTTTGTTTTAGGTCTGTCCAACATAAAACAGCTAATCTCATAGAAATTCATAGTAGGATGGTGGTTACCAGAGGCCAGGGAGAGTAGGGGAGAGGAAAGGATGGGGAAAGTTTCAGATATTAAGTGCCATTTGATAAGAGAAAGATATTCTCATGTGCTACTGTATAGTAGTGTGACTATACAATAATGTACTATACATGTTAAAAAGCTAGAAGATTTAAATGGTTTTACCATAAAGGAATAGTAAATGTTCAAAGAAATAGATATGTTTACCTCCATTTGAACATGACACAAAGTGTGTGTGTGTGTGTGTGTGTGTGTGTGTGTGTGTGTGTGTGAAAACATCACATGGTACCCCATAAATATATATGGTTTTATGTAGCAGTTATAGTTTCTTTAAAAATATTTTTTTTCAGTATTGACATATTTTGATGTTAGCTTCTGTTAAGAATAATTCTCTGAATTTCTTGAAGTCAAAAAACTAAATTAAATCAAAGTATTATAAAATATTAAAATCTAGAGGACATAGGTAACAATTATAGACCTATTAAAACAATTAATTATAGTATAACACAGCAAGCTTAGTAAGAAAAATACATAGGAAGCTTGATAATAAAAGAAGAGTCCCAACCCAGGAGAGTAAGAAGTCAGAGTAATCTCCAAAGAGATAATCCCCATATTGAGAGATTTGCTGATTGCTTTTAAAACTTCAAGTTTTTTGTTTTTTTTAAAGAGAAAGCACTAGAGTGGGCTGGGTTGTGGCTCAGTGGTAGAGCACTAGCCTAGCATGTGTGAGACCTTGGGTTCAATTCTCAGCACCACATATAAATTAAATAAAAGGTCCATTTACAATACAACACACACACACACACACAGAGAGAGAGAGGGGGGGGGACTGGAGAAGCTAAAATGGTGAGGCATTCTAAAAAGACAGGAGAGAACTAAGCATAGGCACACAATTTAGGAATAATTGATAATTGGTCTCTTCTAGAAATTTTAGGAAGTTTGGAGTATGACAAGTTAAAGTAACAAAATAGAGCTTGGTTAAAGATGAGATTAGAGAAACAGGGATACTTCAGTAAGTGGCTTTGTATTCCATATTGAGCCCTTTGGTAGAATATGTCTCAGAATGAAGAAAAGGTGACAGGGGAAAAAAGAAATGATGGAGAGAACAAAGAGTTTCTTTCCCAAGATTCTAAACACTGTTCCAAGGGGTATATATCCAAGTAGGCTGAAAATCACCATGTACAATACTCATCAAAGGACCTGCCTGTGTTATACTGGTAAATGTTGTGGAGCCAGGAGGTAAAAAAGGATTGAAGATGTTTGAAAAGATAAAGGCAGAAGCATTTGACATGGTCATATTACTTTTGCTGGGAGATCACCAGGTTGCTGTGGGGAGGATAACTATGAGGGATGATTACAAGCAAAATGACTGAACAGGAAGTAATTCAAGTGACCTGTGACTACTGTCATAGTAGTGGGTATGGAGAGAAGTTATATTTGAAAACTTTTAAGACAGTGGTTTCTAAACTTATCTGCACATACTACTCAAACTGGCATTCAAAAATCTTAACATTCTGATTCCAACTTACTTTTCTAGTCCTACTTTCTATTAATACCCAGTATGACACCATTTTTTTTGATGATTTCCCAAATATATTTTATACTTCCTTATCCTCTGAGCCCTGAATACTCTGCCTATACCCTATAAGCCTACCATGTGCCTTTTTCTGCCAAGTCAAAATCTACCATCTTTCAAAATCTAGGCCTGGCGCCTGAGGGCTTCCTTGACCACTCTTTAAGAAACTCTTTGCGATTAAAGCCCTCACCTAGCTGGATTTGATTCTCAGCACCACATAAAAATAAACAAACAAACAAACAAATAAATAAATAAAGATATTGTGTCTAACTACAACTATAAATTAATAAATAAATAAAATAATGTCTTCACTTTTTGAAACCATATAGTACTGCAACATTAAAGCCCTTCAGTATCTAGCATTCCCAAAGATGCTCTTAAGTACATTCCTCTCAGGAATCTGGAGAGAAAAACTGTACAATTTTTTTTGGCACACTTTCATGGTTGGAAAGAAAAAGAAGAGAAAAAGGAAGCCTGGCAGTGACATTAAAGGTTGGGGGTGTAATGGCTGGAGTCCTCTGTCCTGATGAGGTGAAGTATTTATCAGTGACATCACTTAGAATTACCAGCACATGGTGATAAAGAATGACCAGAATATTTTAGTCAGTTTTTTATTTTCAAATTCTTTACACAGAAATTGACCCTTTATTTCCTGATCCCATAATGGACCCAGCCTCAGTTTGCAATCACAAGTACTTTTGAAATACTCTCAAGTATCTCAATAATTTTGTGAACCAATAGCTGAGAAAATGTTAATTACATAGAACATAAGACTGTAACATAGGTTATGGGAATCAATAAAAGTGTAGTGGCCATGGAAATGGGAGTCTCATATCTACTGCAGAAGCAGTATTTTATCTGAGGCCACCCTGCCAGTGGCCTACTTCTTGCTTGTGGTTCAGCAGATAAGGGATTCTAAAGCAGGCCCATAACTGGAAGTGGACACCTCTGCAATTTTGGTTGGAAAACTCATCAGACTAGTGGAACTTTTCTTAGAACTGCATTGTAATAAGACTCTTACTACCCAACTGTTATCCTTCTCTTCTCTCCTCCACAGAGACCAGACTAGCATTGTGGTCTCTTGGCATTCATTGGATTCATTCCCATTTACCCCCAGGCGATGACCCAAATAACCTCTTGAATGATTAATATTATTTTAGTGTCTGTTTCTTAGAGTATCGAATCAGACATAATAAGGTGACAACCTTTGAGAATTTTTTCTAATTCATTCTTATGAAATGTGAGAAATAATTTCCCATCATTTCCACCAAAGACAACTTACATGAGTTTTCAAGAGACATATTAACCAAGCATCAAATTTAATGAGGTAAAACAATCTAGTCAGAGAAAACCAACACGATCCTGAATTCCTTCATGAAATCCTAATGGAAGAGTACTACAAAATAAAAACAAAGAAACTGGTTATACTAAATGTTCTATCTACATCATTAAAAGATAGTCAATCCTTAAAGCATCACATATTTTCAGATAGATATCTGATCATGCAACTTCCAAAGACCCAATATTTTACAAAACAACAGCAAAATGACACTACAATTGAGTGAAGAAAATGTCAAATACTTGACAGTATTTCAAAAGCACTTGTGATTGCAAACTGAGGCTGGGTCCACTCTGGGATCAGGAAGCAATGGTGAATTCTCTGTAACTGCACAAAATATTGGGAAAATTGTACATGGGTATGTCTGGTGAGCATTTTACTGATAGATACTTTCTCTGATTCACCTTTTAGATTTAGCTGTGTGGACACTTTGCATCTCATTGTATACCAAGGGAGGAAAGCCTTTGGCTGAGGGAGTGGAAGCTGTAGACAGGTAGGTGTTAGGTGATTGTTTTGGTAAATTTATTCAAAGTAAGAAGGGCATATACTACTTCCATTATTAATAAGTACAGTCAAATGACATAATAAGCAATTCCATGTGCCAAACATTGTATTAGGTACTTTACATGATTAATCTTTGCATCCACCTATGGACTAAGCTTTATTGGGCCCATTTTTTTAAGAATTAACTGAGGCTTAAGGGGGTTAAGACTTGTCTAAGTCCCCACAAAACATGTACTCAAACTCTGGTGAGTTGCTACTGCTCTCCTGAGTCCTACTACCTCCCAAGAGGAGCTGGGCATGGCCCATAGGAAGACTCCCGGAAGGAAGCTGTTTTTATTTCACACATACCCTTCTACAAAGGAAATGCTGCTGCTCTCTCTGTCCTTAGTAGAGATTAGTAACCAACATCTGCACCCTAAAATTACAAAAAATAATCACTCAGAATAATAAAGTGTTAGCATACAAAAAGAGGTTTTGAGACCATCCAGGATAGGGTCTTTATTGAACAGATAAAACTGGTGAGCTTTTTACTGAGAGACACTTTCTCTGATTCACATTTTAGATTTATCTGTGTGGGCACATTGCATCTCAGCCTACACCAAAGGAGGAAAGCCTTTTACTGAGGGAGTGGGAGCTGTAGACAGGTAGGGGTTAGGTGGTTGTTTTGGTAAATTTAATCAAACTAAGAAAACATTCCACTCCCACACTACCCTTTGTTGCCACTAAAAAGGAACAATGAGAGATTCCATCTCCCTCTGGCCCTCAGGTGTTTCACAGGGTTGTAAAAGCTAGGCTGGAGAGGCTTATCCTTTTTCTAAGTTCTGTGATGATTCTATCAGCTAGAAGAACATGAAGGAGAAAAGGGAAACAGGGTGGGTGGAAGGGCTCTGCCGTTTCTAGGCAAAAAAGGGTAGTTTTCCTTGCCAACTTTTGCCCCTGCACAGCTTTCTTATGGTTGACAGATAATTGAATGTATTCTCAGTTTTAAGAGGAAATCCATGACACTGCTGTCCTTTCTGAAAAATATTTTCTATCAGGCATACTGCCATTATTAACAGTAGGCAGGTAAAGTAGCTTTAGGGGGGCATGTTTTTCTCAAGCCAAAATTTGATTTAATTTAGGATATTAATGGGCAATAGTAAGAACACAAATATTGTTTACTGTTTAAATAAAGAAAAATTAGTTTTTACTTTTAAGGTGTAATTGTTGTAAACTACTCCATATTTTTGTTATTCACCTGGGCCATGGGTATCATAGTAAGCAAGTCAATGAGAGTGTAAACACTGAATTGCCAATTAGTTCACTGGAAATTTGTTTATCAAATAAATAACCCATTTTTGTCACCTCAGACTTTGAGGTCACAGAAATATACTATTTATATTTACGAAATATACTATTTTAACATCAAAAGCCTCAAAGTATATTTTCCCATGAAATGCTTCGGATTTTCTTTACAAATGACTAAGAATTTTCAAATTTCCTTTGTAATTTTGTATTAATATGTCAATGTGTGCAAACCCTCTGAAAATCCCTTTGTTCTTTAAAAGCTAACATATTATCTATGAATTTTTTGAAAGAAAAAAAGGTTATATGTTGAAATACACCTGAGTTTTGAGTCTAATACTAATTCTTCGAAGTTCTGTTTATTTGGGTGGCTCATCCTGAGTCTGTTTAATCACTCTGAGGGCCACCTCCTCATAGGGCGAGTATAAGATTAATTTTTGTTAACTCTGCTGGCATGTAATAAGCTTTTACAGTTTTCAGATTAGGACAGTCTTGTTCACCCAGAATCTAGCACCATGTTAGGGATTCAGTAAATAGTAGACGTTCTCAATCACTCATTCTCCCTGAACCTTAGCTTTACTTGATGCTACAGAATACCTTCTGCTCACCCTTTCTTAAAGTACCCACTCTCACTATAGGAGAACTCTCTTCATGTCCTCCTCCAATCACTTTTGGTGCTCTTCAATGGCTTTTTTCTCTCTGCCTTACATCTATGTTCCTTCCTCACATTCTATCCTACTCCGTCATCTTCTTGCCAGCACACAGTGGACGCTTGATAGTTACATGTTGAGTGAACAAATAAAATAATGTCATGCTTCAGACTTCTTGGGATATGCTTCAATAATGATATTAATCTGATTAGGTCTAAATATCTATCACTAAGTGAAATTTCTCAACTCTTGGAACATACCTCTACCTCTATCGCCACAAGCCTTTCTATAGCAATATGCTCAAAATAAAACTTAAGAAGTCCAATTAAACATAGCAGATTAATCACACACAAGTATCTCCTTTCTGTCCCATTCCTTAGGATAAGAGTTAAGAAATTTCCTGAAGGAAAAATATACAAATTTACAAGGACAAAGATTACAGAAGAGAATACAGTGGTTAACTAAAAATTCCAACAAACTTTTGTAAGAAAGCAGATAGAGGTTAAATGTCTGAATTAGAAGTCAGTATGAATGCAGTATTTTTTCTCATCTTTAAGGACATTACAATAGTTGATTTTTTTCTTCTTTTTAATTAGTTGTTTCCACTGGGTGCCTTTTTCCTATCTTTTCTCATTAAGCATCTAAAGTTTTCTAAGCATTGATTACTAAAGGAAAGAAGAAAGAAAGAGTAGGAGGAGAAGGAAAAGGAGGAGAAGAACAACTAATTCTGTCTATAGAACCAAGGAGAGGACAGTTTATGCACTGGCAAGACTGTAACCCAGATAAACTGACAGTACATAATGTATAATGAACTCTGAGACACAGAACCACAGTTCATTATATGTTATGGACTGTTAGTTTATCACATCCCAGGCCCTGGAACCAGGCTTATGTCCCCCTGGAAAATTAGAAGCTGCTTCTCTAAGAAACTTTACAGCCCCAGGGGAAATGACTTCTAACACTTTGGAGGTACCACAAACAACAAAATTATCCACCACTGACAAGCCCTACCTATGCCCACACAGCTTCTATTCAGCTCTTTAATGACCTGTTGCTAAACACCAACAGACAGGGATTTGTATTGTGAGTATAAAGACACACAGAGATTAATAAACAATTGAGGGAAACTTCTGAATATGATAAAATGAAGGGAAAAGGGTATCCAGAGCAAAAAGAGCCAATTAAAATAGAAGAAAAATTGTAATTAATGTTTTTAGAAATGAGAAGATGTTATATCCATAAATAAGTATAGGATGCTATGAAAAAGGAACAAACAAAAGAATGCTTGGAATTTAAAAATAAGGTACCATAAAAATTTATATAAGAATTTTAAGATAATATTAAAGAAATCTCTCAGAAAATAGTCCCCTCACTAGGTAGAGAGTCATGGTGGTAGGAGTAAGATAGAAGAAAAGCAACATTTAAAATACCCAATTAAATCATAAAGACCGACAACTGCCAAACAGGATTCTAAGGGAGAAATAAACAAAACATATTATAGGAGAAAATAACCAAAGGAAAAAAATATATAATATCCTCCTGAGAGAAGAACTAAGAGATAGTGAGAAGTGAAACAAAATACTCTTTTTCCTAACAAAAAAATAGTACTATTTGACTTAAAAAAAAAAAAAAGCTGGGCATGGTGGTGCACACCTGCAATCCCAGCAGCTGAGGAGGCCCAGACAGGAGAATCAAGGGTTCAAAGCCAGCTTCAGCAACACCAAGGCTCTAAGCAAGTCAGTGAGACCCTGTCTCTAAATAAAATACAAAATAGGGCTGGGGATGTGGCTTATTGCCCAATCTCTCCTGAGAGTTCAGTTCCTAGTACCCTCCCAAAAAAGACCTTCAGTTTCCTCCCCCCAAATCTGTCCTTCATTTTGGTGTTCTCTTTCTTTGCCAATATGATTACCAATTATCTTATCAATTTGTTCTAAAACAGCCCTGCAAGTTCTGCTACTGATGGATCTTTCAAACATCTCTCTCCAACCCTATTGGCCTTGTCTGATCCTCACTCACCTCTCCCTGAAATAGTTCCACAGTATTATTACTGGTGGCTCTGCCTTTGGTCTCTACCCATCCAAACCATCCTACTACAGGCATGCTTTTGAAAGTTGTTCATGCCTGTAGTAACCTACTGAAAATACTGTTTTCCCTCTGAAACTTTGAGGCTTGATACTGGTAGATAGGTGTCTTCTCCCCCTACCTTGTTTCCAATATTATTTCCAAACAACTTTATCCCCCCTTCTTCCTTCAAAACTGCCAGATATTCTGAAGATTATTTCATCTGACCATACTAGCACATACTGTTCCTCTTGACTGTCATTTGGCTAAGATATGACCTCACTTCACTGAAATTCTGGTACCTGGCTTACTGTCTTCCTCTTTTCCACTACTTGTGCCATATTGTCAGCAATTTTAGTACCCATCTTTAAAAATAATAATCCTCTTCCTCATACTGTGGCCTCCCAAATTCTTAATTTCCTTAACTCAATCTCTCTCTCTCTCTCTCTCTCTCTCTCTCTCTCTCTCTCTCTCTCTCTCTCTCTCCAGAGTATAACTCTGGATACAGTCACTGCTACTCTCTACCGCAAGCTCCTGCCTCTCCAGTCTCCTTCCAGTTAACTCAACCTTTGTGACATCTTAACAAACACTTTTCTATTAAAGATCTCCTCCTCTGTTTCACCCCTCTTTACCCATCCTTTGTGAAACATCATGTTCCAGAACTATAATTACTCCCTGAAAACTCTTTAACTGCTTTGTTCCTCTTTCTCTCCATCCAACTGTCTACTTGTCTAATCCTCAATAAACCTTACTCTGGGCCTAAATACACATAGCTAAACTCTTCTCCATAAATGGAGAAAAACATGAAAGAACAATGCTAATTGGTTTTACCCTATTACCAAAAATATCAAATGGAAAGCACCATTGCCAATTGGCTCTTCTGATTTCTCTAAAATTCTGTTTTTCTCTCTCCAAAATGCTTATTTCTCTATTACCTTTTCCTCCAACTTATAATAACCTATTCAATTTTTCTGCAGATGATCTTGCCTTTACTTCATACCTACATCAACTTCCTATAATACTCTTTTTTAAATTAATTTATTTTTTTATTGGTTGTTCAAAATATTACAAATCTCTTGACATATCATATTTCATACATTAGATTCAAGTGGATAATGAACTCCCATTTTTACCCCAAATACAGATTGCAGAATCACATTGGTTACACATCCACATTTTTACATAATGCCCTATTAGTAACTGTTGTATTCTGCTACCTTTCCTATCCTCTACTATCCCCCTCCCCTCCCCTCCCCTCCCATCCTATAATACTCTTAATCCAGCTACTTTTCAATCTATGAAAAATGTGCTCTCTAAAAAAAAAGAAGAAATTTCCTTACTTCTATATAGGCCACCATTTTATGCTATTTAAGAACTGCATTTCTCAAATCATCCTCTAATTCTCAAATCATTTCTCTAATCTCTCCTAAATCTTCAAGTCGCCTTTCAACTATAGCATTACCAACAGCAGAAACACATTTAATATCACTCATCTAATACAAAACAAAGTGACCTTGACCTTACATTTCCTTCCAGCTCATATCCCATTTAGCTTCTCCTTTCACTATAAAACTTTTGCAAAAAAGTGGCTTTAACTTGTGGGCTCTGCTTTCTTACTTCCGATTCTCTATGAAGTCTACTTCATTATAGTTTTATTCCAGTTTTTCTTCATATATATTATATAGGAAAGGAAATAAATCTGATTGTTAAGCTTGAAAGTTAAGTTCTTGGGCTCTGATCCATGTTCCGTGATTTACTATCAATAAATGCAATATAACTTCTCTGTATCTCAGTTTCCTCAAGTATAAAATGAAAACAACAAAAGTAACTAACTCACAAGATTGTTTTGAGGATTAAATAGCACATATGAAAGCATAAGAATACCAGGACTGTAGAAATGATTCAATACATGTTCACTATTGTGTTAACAAAAAACTTCTTTCATCTTACCAAATTCAATAATGAAGGTTCTTCCTTGTCTTAGTTCTCAAGAGGCAGTAGACAGAGGTCACAACTCACTTCTATTCATGGCTCCTGTGACATCACACTCTATTGGGTTTCTTCTACTCTACTGGCTGCTGATTCAGGATTTGGTGACTGTTTAATGTCTAAAAATTGGAATATTCAGCCCACCCTTCTTATTATCTAAACTCTTCCTAGGTGTTCTGATCAAGTCTCATGTTTTTAAATACCATCTATGTGCTGATGTTGCTCAAATTCATATCTCCAATCCTGGTTGTCTTCTGAGCATCAGATACATATATTTAACTACCATCTCCACTAGGATAATAAGTTGGTACTAAAAACCTAACAAATACAGAACTGAATTCTTAAGGACCTCCCTCTTTCTTCATCTTAGCCCATAAATCTGCTCTATTAATCTTTATATTTCTGTCATAATTATCATTATTTACATAGTTATCAGGCCAAATAACTAGAAGTCATACCTGATTCTTCCTCCTTCTCAATCTGATATCCAAATAATAGCAGGCCTGTTTGCTTTATCTCAAAAACATAACTCAAATAGATCTCTACTTCTTATTACTGTTGCCATCTTAATCCAAGTTATCATGATCTCTTTGCTAGATGAAAAAAAATCTTCTAAACATTTCCCTCCTCCATTCTACCCTCCTCCCAATTAAGTAATTTTCTTCAGAGCAGCCAATGTAATCTCAAAGAATAAACCACACCTTATCAAATTCCCTGTTTAAAATCTTCAGAGGGAATTACAATTAAATCCAGGCAGAGTGGTAGACAACTATAATTCCAGCAACAAGGGAGGCTGAGGCAGGAGATCACAAGTTTGAGGCTAGCCATTGCAATTTAATGAGGCCCTAAGCAACTCAGTGAAACAATGTCTCAAAATAAAAAAATAAAATAAAAAGGGCTGTGCATGTTTCTTAGTAGTAATGCACCTGTAGGTTCAATCCCTAGTACTAAAAAAAGAGAAAGAATAAAATTCAAACTACTGATATCTATTGAACTCAGGATATACACTAAAATGATTAATGACTGAATGAAAAGTCTTGCTAGAATAGTTATATTTAACAGTTAATCTCAGCTGTGAAATAGAATGTTTATTATAACAACTACATGTGAAACCCTCAGAAATTCAAATACTTCAGATACACATCTCTCTCTCTCTCTATCTGTCTCTCTCTCTCTCTCTCACACACACACACACACACACACACACTCACACACACACACACACACAGAGAGAGAGAGAGAGAGAGAGAGAGAGAGAGAGAGATAAAGCCAAAATTGATTTTATATAGAAAATGCACATATATATTTTTTAACAGAAAAATATTGCTTCCAGAAAAATTCTACATTTTCTCTATAAAGGCAAATTTACTCAAATAGAATGATTATCTGGAAGTGTAACTATTTCAGGAATTGTAAGAAATATGGTCAAGGTTCACAAGGGCCAGAAACATAGCTCAGCATAGCTCAGTGAGTGTGAGGCTCTAGGTTCAATCCTTAGTACTGCATGAAAACAAACAGACAGACTAAACCTAAATCTCCCCAACATTTTGACTAAACAAACCATACTGATTGCTAACAAATTGTTCAATGCTTAGAAGTGCATTTTTCTAAAGTTGTGATTACATGATTGTGCTTAAAAAATTCTGCTGTCCTTGCATTGTTCAACATACTACCTGATCACCAGAAACTTGGCCGGTGACTAATCTGGCAAAAATATGGAATATATTCTAAATATAAATCACTTTCAAATGAATAAATTTTCATTTCTTTCTCAGGCCCTAAAAAAGATAACAGGTTTTCCTAAAAAGCACATTTATTAAAATTTAATAAAAAAATGTGTGCTATTTAGGTAATCATTTCAACTTTTATCCTTAAAATGTGTTTATTAATAAGATCTGTGATTTCAACCTCATTAACATAAAACTTAACAATTAACATTTCAATATTAAAAAATAATGCAATGACAATCCTAATTTCAAAGCTAAAAAAGAAGTACAATTAAAACGTAAGTATTTTTACAAAATAAATCACAATATTACTAAGGTCTCAAGATTATGACACATCAATCTAAGATGCAGAGCATAAAACAATGTATTTAGATTTTCATTTGAAAGTCCCAACTCTTATTTCTGTAATAAAATAAACTTTTACTCAGTTATTTTTAAAATATCTAAATGGGAAAAGTATACTAAAAGCCATAAACAAAGACTCTTTTTGATTATTCTTGGTTTCTAACCCATTTAGAAAAGAATGCAGTTTAGAAATGCATATTTGGACAAATTAATCTTAACATTATGTTCTTAACATAAACATCAGAAAACAATTAGAGTATGAAATAATACAGGAAAAAAATGGTTTTATGGTTATTACACTGTGGTTTTAATACAAGTTAAACAAAATTGTTAGATTTATCATGCAAAACAATATGCCAAGATCAATCTTAAAAGAAAAACCAAAACGTAAAAAATACCTTTCTCAATTAATCCTTCAGACTCCATATAAAATACAAAAATTAGTATGTCAATAATCACCTCAAGTACTAACTTGCTGATTGAGAAATAAAAAATCTTTTTGATTTCAAAATTAAGTAGCTTTAGGTAAAAGCATAGTATTTTCCACATATGCTATCTTTCCATTTTCACAGAGTTCCAAGGCAAAGATTGCTTCTGGATTTATGAATTACCAGAGATGACCTGTGTGGCTCTCTTATCACAGGTGTTTAATTCTTCTTTCCTGATAGATCGTTACCTTCTTTGGGAGGTGGCATATGAATTTATTTCCATGGAATTGGATTATAAAAGGCTGGTTCTGGATAAGAAGTTCCGCTGTAAAAACCTACAATCATTGAAAAATCAGAACAAAACAAAACAACTAAACTTCTTGAGAAAAATTACTTATTTTAAAATTCCTAGAAAATGTTAAACTGTCAAAAAAGCAAACTATCACTGACACACCAAGCTAATCTGAATACATTTAAAAAACTAACACTTTCAAATATAGCAATGTAATAAAAGATAATTCTGAGAAGCCAAACAATATTGTTGAAACATATACAAAATTTAATGCTGAGAATGCAAATAATATTGTTAAAATCTATGCAAATAATAATACCTGTAAAGTTTTTACTATGGAATTAATTTCAGAAAAAAAAATTAATAAAATCTTCATTTTCTTAACCCTATCAAGGAAATGAGTTATTTGTGAACTACATTCCCCTTGTCAGAGACTAAGATTTACAGAAAAAAATATTTTGCTTATACAGCTAAAGTGAATCAAGATTTTTGTTTAGAACCAGGGAATTTTGATTTTCTGTTATTCAAGTTAATATTATTTCACAGAATCAGTGCAATCTTTTTACTAATTAGAGAGCATCTTTTGATGAACATACTGTTTAAAACTTGTGATGCCTGACAATAATAACTATGTGAGGAAGAACATTCTGTAAATTATCTTCAAATCCTTTGGTCATTATAGGCACACAAATTCCTTTATTTCATAATTCATAAAAATGATAGGATAAAAAATAAATACTTAAGAGAAGTACAGCATGCAGACAAATATTTTGCTTATTAGAATGAAGAGAAGGGATGGTGATAGGAAAATAAAAGAGTGAAATAAATTCAAAATAATTTTCATATAATGTATGTAAATACACCATCATGTACATCCATAAGAATGGTATGTCCCATATTTGTATAGTTATATCAAAATGAATTCTACCTTCATGTATAAATAAGAGAACCAATAAAATAAAAAATAATTAAACTCATTTAAAAAGCAAAGTAATTTAATAAAATAGTCCATTGTTTTAGCAATTAATTTCTAGTCAATATGTATATTCCCATCTAAAATCTTAGCTTTACTATCTAATCATTAGGTTAAAATCACTGCTTATTGACCTTTTTTAAGCAAGAAAGAAAGAGATGGAGGCAGGGTGGCAGGGAGGAAGGTGGGGGTAGAAAGAGGAGGAGAAGGAGGAGGAAGAAGCCATCCTCAGTTGCTAAAATGGATTAATGGATATAATGAATGACCTCTATGACATATAAGAGAGGCCTAATCCTGACAGCAGGAATGTGTCTCTCAGACCATGGCAGCCCACTTTGACTGCATAATATGTCAACACACTTCACCAAGATAGTCAAAACAATGTCTGGAATATATTCCATTGTGTGAACAAAACAGAATGGGAGTATTTTTAATAATAAATCATTTAAACAAGCGAAGGCAGCTGTCATCAAGGTATGAGCTTTCAACATAAAGCACAAAGAAAAACATGCAATGACATTTATCATCAGATCAAGCCTAAAGGCCAATTGGTTCTGTTTGATCATGTGCTATCTATATCCCACCCTGTACAAAGAATGTGCCAAAGACACTGGAAGCTCTGCATTAGAGAAGGTTAGAAAAAGGGTAGGCAAGATGAACCATTAAAAACACCCTGAGTAAGGCTTTTTTATCCAAGAATATAAGAGCACTAACAGGGATGCTAACAATTGAACCCAGGGCCATATGCATATTAAGGACATGCTCTGTGACTGAACGACAACTTCATCCCTGAGAATTTCATTTATTTCCTAATGTTAGAAATCATTGCTTAAAAGTGTAAGTTTGAAGTTTTACAACCATTACATTTATATATCATTTATGGAGAATGAATAAATTCCTACCAACATAGTATAATTTTCTAAAAGATAGTAATTTGAAAGAAAAATAAATTTTATAAGTTTCTATTTCTGTGAAAAAGAAACAAAATGTATAAAATTTGCTTCTGCAAACCATACTTATGTAAGCCACATAACATAAAAACTAACCTGTAAGTTTTCCATTGGCATAACCATCGCTCTTTACAGCTGGACTAGGTTTACTTTTTGCATTTTCCAACCATTCCTTAAACTTTTTATCTTCTATTTCCTTTTTCTCTTGTAATTCGGCTTGCCGTTGTTTTTTTTTTTTTTTCCTTAAAATGACAAGACCAAAGCATTTCCAAGGACATTCTATAACTAAACATTCCATTCAAATTCTACTGAGTCTTTTCTCCCAGTTGCTTCCTCTCTCAATGGCTTACTGGCCACAATATTGAATTATATTTCTATAATTTGAGAATAAAATTGAACATGATCAGGGATGTGATATTAATGTGTCTTCCTCTAAACAATTTAAGATATCAAACCCAAGAAAAAGAAAGCAATCCACCTTCCTTTTAAAGTAATTTATGATACAGTAATATGACTAGATAAAAGTATATTGAAAAATAGTTAAAACAACTTACAACAATTTTGAATATGACTGAAAAATATATAGGCTTATTGAAATTACTCAATGTAAGAAAACCAAAAATACATATTCATTTTGAAGCTTAAAGACAGCATAATCTAAGTAAAGATATTTTCATATATTCATGCTATGATACAGTCAATTTTCTAATCATATATTTGTTTCTAAAATATACTTGGCACCTATGAAGACTAAAAACACATATTCTAACTGGCTGCTTTAATAAAAATATATTTTCTTTCTTTTTCTTCTCACATCCTTCAGCAATTTTTTTCTTTAACCATTCTTGATATTTTTCTTTGGCTTTTTCTTGCAAATGTTCTTTCCCTAGTTCTTTCATTGCTTTCTCCTCCATTTCTTTATTCATTTTTTGTTCTCTTTATTTCCTTTTTTAAATAAAAATAGAAATTTTAATTGAAATACCTGTAATTATTCTCACATAAGGAAAGATCGTTATGTGCAATAATTTTCTAAACTTCTATTATTCTTAAAATAAGTGGTGTAACAGTGGTTGCCACAATATAGTTTATGAGAATATATAACATACTGCAATTACCTGTTCAATGTCAATAACAGGTAGTTACTGCTTGACTGTAAGTTTCATTAGGACACTGACAAAGATCTTGCTCACCAATGTATACCTGCGACTGGGATAGTGCTGAGTAAATAATAGGTGCTCCATAAATATTCTTTAAATAAATTAGTGAATAAATATTACTATCTGTTAGACTGCTGAATCCTAGTATTTTAATGGATGTTTACCCTCATGTATATAAACATTTCCTAGATAGACAACTTGTCAATACAAATACTTGGATAAGTATTCACCAAAAGTGAGTTATAGAGTTCAGATGAATAATGCCTGCTGAAGATTGCATATAAGGACATAATGGGGCAAATCTTTAGGCATACTGTTTTATATAGATCAGAGGCTTGCAAACAAGGCTAAATGTCAAATTCGGCCCACAGGCCATCTGTATTTGTAAACAACATTTTATATAAGTATGGCCAACTCATTTCTCTTATATATTTGCATACGGTTTCTTTTATTCTACAATAGCAAAGTTGAATAGTTCACACAGAGACTGCATGGCAGAAAACCTGAGATGTTTAAGATCTGGCCCTTTTCAGAAAAAAAAAATAATTTTTGACATAGACTATAACTCAGTGATAACCATCGGACTGTAGTTAAATTATAAATAAATAATGGCATGAATAGTTGTCTTTATCAAAGTTTTAGAAATTAACCTGAAAGGTATAAAAGGAATATGGAATATATATATATGTCAGTTTTCATGGAGCAAAGAAAGATGATCCAAAAAGAGAATTTCCTTCCCTGAAAGTATTTTGTAAAATACTGTAATATGAATTAACACCCAATTAACAAACATCAGTTACATACAATATATGTCCTGTTCAGTGCTGAGCAGCAAAAGCAAGTCTTGAAAATCAGGGCTTGCACCATTCCTCAAGTTGATACATTTCTTTCTTGCTGTGCAGCCATTAGCTGTGAAAAGGAATCTTTTCATAACAAAACCTCAATAGACAATGGAACAATAATGGGTTTTAATTACTCCTCACTGGCAGAAAACCTACAAGCTGAAAATGGTCTTGGAATATATCTCTCTTAATCTATGTGATGTATGACTCTCCTGCCGAACCTCACCAACAAGAAATCATCCAGTCCCTACAATGTTTTCAATGACAGAAACTAACACTTCATTGGTATCTATACCTCACACTATTCTCTGTACTTTATTATACATATGGACCATCAGTTAATACTTACAATCCCAGTATAAGGTAGCTACTATTATTATCCTATTTTCAAAGGAGGAAAGGAAGGCACAAGAGGGTAAGTAATTTGTCTAAGATCACACAGTAAGTAGTAGATCACTATAGACCACAAAGACTTCGACATGGAAGAATGCCAAAAAGAATGTTATGCCAAAAAATTTAAATCAAAGTGAAATGTCAAAACTCCTTAAAACATACTACTTCTCAAAATTAATTCAAGAAGAAATAGTATCTGGATAACCATTTATTATAAAACAATTCAAAATTTACCACAAAGTACTCTAGCTTCTGATAGCTTCATTGGTAGTTTGCAATGTACATTTAAGGAAGAAATAATAACAAATGACTACACAAATCAATTTTATGTTACAACATAATATCAGAAACAAGGCAAAATAACTGCTCTATAGCCCAAAATGTAAAATAATTAGAAATACATGTAACAAATGATGCATAATACCATCATTAAAACTAAATAAAACTGATGAGAAATAAGACAAATAAATTGAAAGAAAAAACATATTCATAGAATTTAAATTTGATATTACTAACAGTCATTTTCTCCAAAATGATCTACACATTTAACAAAATTCCAATAGTGCCAGGCACTATTCAAGCAGGCATAATTAGCAAATCTCAGAATCAGATGCTGAATTACATATATAAAGGTGCAAAGAAAATAAAATAAGTTTGGAAAAGAAGACAAAAGTTGATTTAATTATCTATTTTTTTTAAAAACTATAAGTTCAAGAATTATAGAACTGTAGTAACAAGTTATTACTGCTGACACAGGATATAAATCAATAGAAGAGAATAGAATTCAGAAATAGATCTATGTATGTGTGTGTGTATGTGTGTGTTTGTGTGTGTGTGTGTGTATGGTCAATTGATTTTAAACAATGTGCCAAGGTAATTTGATAGGGAAAGGATTATCTATTCAATTAACAGTGGAACAATTGAAAATATGTATAAAAATGAATGAATCCCAACATTTAACTCAACCAAATATTAAAATGAACTCAAAATAAACATACAGGTAAAGCTGAAGTTATAACTTCTAGAAGAAAACAATAAATAATTTATACTCTTGAACTACACAATGTTTCTTAAATAAAGACATACAGACCATAACCATAAAAGAAAAAAAATGAAATATGGAATATTGTCAAAATTTAAAACTTGTGCTCTTTAAGTTGGGCACAGAGGTGCGTGTCTATAATCCCAGTGAATAGGGAGGCTGAAGCAGGAGGATCAAAAGTTCAAGGCCAGCCTCAGCAATTTAGGGAGGCCCTACAAAATTTAGCAAGATTGTTTCTCAAAAAAAGGATGGGGATATATCTAAGTGGTAAAGTCTACATGGGTTAAATCCCCATAGAAGGAAGGATGGAAGGAAGATCATTCTGCTCTTTAAGATATATTATTGAAAAAAATTAAATGGGCCATGAGTGATGGCACACACCTATAATCCCAATGACTCAGCAGACTGAGGAAGGATGATCTCAATTTCAAAGTCAGCCTCAGAAACTTAGCAAGACCCTCCTAAGCCACTTAGTAAGACCCTGTCTCAAAACAAAAAAGAAAAAGCTGGCTGGAGATGTGACTCAGTAGGTAAACATCCCTGAATTTAGTCCTTGGCAAAAAAAAAATTAAATGGGAGGAAATATTTGCAATGCATTGATCTGACATTGGACTTGTGGTCTGAATACATAAAGAATTCTAGGACTGGGGATTAGCTCATTGGTAGGTGCTAGACTAGCCTGAGTGAGGCCCTGAGTTCAATCCCCAGCACCACATTAAAAAAAGAAAAGAAAAAAGTGAAGACAAATGTACAAAATTCACCCAGTGTCACATGTACCTATATTCCCAGCTACTTGGAAAGCTCCGTCAAGAGGATCACCTGACAAGCCCAGGAATTTGAGGCCAACCAGGGTAACAAAGTGATACCACCAAGATCCCCATCTCAAAAAAAAAGAAAGAAAGAATAATTCCTACATGTCTTTTGATGGAGGAGAGGAGGCTTGTTGAGGACTGAACCCAGAGCCTGCTAAGCATGCTCTCTGCCACTAAGTTTTATTCAACCGTGAATTCTTACAGATTCTTAAATCTTAATAAGAAGTCATATAACCCCTTCAGAAAATGGGCAAAAGACTTAAACCGATACAAAACAAATCCAAAAGAAGCTAACAACATTTGTAGTTCAGTTGTAGAGTGCTTGCCTACCATGGTCAATAAGTATAATAAACTGAATTGTGTCCCTTCAACTCCTATGTTGAAGGCCTATCTCCCAGTGTGAGGAGATAAAGCCTTCCAAGAGTTAATCAAACTTAAATGAGGTCTTCATCCAATAAGTCTGATGTCCTTTAAAGAGGAAAATACACTAAAGATATGTGTGCACAGAGAAAAACCAAAAGACAACCCATCTGCATGCAAGAGGCCTAAAGAGAATCCAAACCTGCAGACACCTCCATCTTGATTTCCAGTCTCTGGGATGTGAGAAAATTTTCGGTTGTTTATACCACCCAAGTCTGTGGTATTTGGTTATGGCATCCCTGAAAGACTAATATAATGAGCTTATAAAAAGATGCGAAACAGCATTAGATCTCAGGGAAATGAAAATTAAAACAATGGTATATAATATACACACACTGGAAGAACTAAAATGAAAGACTGAAAATGTAAGGTTTGCCAAAGTTGTAAAATATTTGGAACTTTCATAAATAGTCATGGGAATATAAATTGGTATAAGCACCTTAGAAAATACTTTGGCAATTTCTTGTAAACACATTCTTACCGCATAGCCCAACAATTCAGCTCCTAAACATTTACCAAAAAAAAAGGAAAACAATGTCTACAAAAGACTTGTATATATATATGGTCATAGAATTTTATTCATAATATCTCCTAATGGAAAACAATCCACTGACCATCAACAATTCAATGGATAAACAATTTGTGCTATTTCATTGGAGACTACTAATCAATAAAAATGAATCAACAATATATCAAATATCAGGATATATTTAAAAACAAAAGAAGTTCAACACAAAGAAGTTCAAAACATTCTTTCATTCTGCGTTTAAGAAAGTATAGAAAGCACAATCTTATATACAGAATAGAAAGATTACCAGGATATTTGGAGCTGGGGCTGGGTATTGGAAGGGAATGGGAGTTGGATGCGAAGGGAACTTTCCAGAGTAATGAAAACATTCTATTATCTTGACTCTGGTGCATATTAATTATACAGGTACATATATCTGTCAAACTCATAAACTTAAAAAAGGTGTATTTTATTGCACAGCAGGCAGTCAGAATAGTCACTGCTACTGAGAAAGCAGTCAGCCATTAAGTGGCTTTGGATTTTCTAGCACACTGGTTCTATATCACAGAGGACAATAATTGATCTTCCTTTTCTAAAATGGTGCCCTGAAAGAACATTTGTTTCTTAAAAGTGAAAGAAATAAACAACTGGCTACTTAAAGTTTTTGACTTTCTATTTTAATTCCTCTAATAGGGCCTACTTGGCACATAGAAAAAGCTAAGTAAACATTTGTTGAATGCATGAATGATACACTTATAACAGTGTTATCAATCATACACCTTGTTGATTTGAATTAAGTCTTTCAAATAAAATATCAGTGTGTTTTGAGAATTTAAAACAATTTTATTTTTAAATAACTTTTAAAACACTGAAAGTAGAGGCCTTTTTCAAAATTTGTATTAATGTCTAAAAAATTAATTTGGAAAATAAATTAGCATAACCACACAAATATTAAGTGTACTCAATGAGATAAACCAATTGTTTTAAAAGGATTTCACAATTTACAGTCATATTAGAAGAAAGCAATCTTACTAATGTATACATAAATTCTTTTTGTCTGATTTTTTGATAAAACACAGTGAAAATGACTTAGAGAAAATAGCAACCCAATATACAACTAAAATGAAGCTGGAGGCAGCAGAGGACCACACACCATGAAATGTAAACAGAAAGCTAGATGGCAGACAGTAAGAGAAGAACCAGGAGAGCATTCTTTACAAATACAAGTAAATGTAACTAAGGCTGAATAAAAAATCTGATAGTTTTTAAGAAAAAATAAGGAGGGATCGATTATTCTTTAACTTGCACAAGAATGCTGAAGAATAGGTAAATTAATTTTTCAGGGTTCATCTCTGAATCATTTTCTGCCTTATTGAATCTTGCTTTCAATAATTAGTGATTTATGTTATGGCAAGCCACTTACTCCAAAAGAATTTTTACCTCAAAAATAATTGGATTAGGTCTACTACAACTAACTAAAACAGGGAATATATATCATATATCCCTCAGCAGTATCTTACATTCTTAGAAAAACAACAATTATGTTTGATTGGCATGGTAAAATTAGCTGAATGAATTTAGAAGATAAGAGAAGCTTCAGAGGAGAGAGCACACGATACATGGAGCACTATTTTCATATAAACTTCAAAAAGGTGTCAACCAAAATTTTGTAATCGTCATATAGACTTATTTTGATTGTGACATTTATTCAAAGTACTCTTTTGGGGATGAAGTAAACAAACACAATCCATAGTAATTGATTTCTAAACAAACATAATCCAAGTAAGAATCAAATACTTTTATGGTTATAATACACACACACACACACACACACACACACACACACAGAGAGAGAGAGAGAGAGAGAGAGAGAGAGAGAGAGAGAGACACCTCTCTACCTCTCTAACCAATTTCCTTCTTCTAATGCCAGGATAATGAAGGTTATGTTATCTTCAACTTACTGAAATTATTTGATACTCATAATAATATCACTTGGCATCAGATTCAACAATAGGTAAGGACAAAAACTATAATTAAAAATTTAAAACTTTGTCCTATAATTTGAACATTTACCTAAATTCATAGTTATATTTTAATAATAAAATCAATATCATTCTAAACTTACAAAATCACAAAAAAACCAAAGTTATAGCAGAATAATTTTTTTCTAAATGGGGGTTGGGGGGCAGTATTAGGGATTCCACTCAAGCCCTCATGCATGTTGGATAAGTAGTCTATCAAAGAGCTATGCCCTCCCCTAGACCTTTTTTAATTTCATTTTGAGTCAGGGTCTCAGAAAATTGCCCAGACTGGCCTCAATTTTGTGATTCTCCCATCTCAGGTTCTAAAGTAGTTGGAGTCAATAGGCATGTGCCACCATGCCCAGCTATTTTAAAATTTCTAATGTATCAGCTTGGGGTTGTGTCTCAGTGGTGGAGCACTTGCCTTGTACAAGTGAGACACTGGGTTCGATCCTCAGCACCATATAAAAATAAATAAACAAAATAAACACCTTTTAAAAAATTTCTAATGTGTGATCCAACATAATAATGTATTAAAATTGAAAGTAAGGATATGAAGGATAGCTCTATGGTTGCATGCTAGCTTAACATGCTTAAGGCCATGGGTTTAATTAACACCATAAATTAAAAAGTAATAATAATAACAACAACAACAACAACAATAAAATTGAAAGAAAGAATAGGAATACAGCTCAGTGGTAAAACCCAGCATAAGAGAAACCCTAGGTTTGATCCCCGGCACTGCAAAAAGAAAAATAAAAAAAGAAAATTCATTCACTCATTCAATTAACAAATGCTTACTATATGCAAAGAATTATAAACCTTGTAATGGATAAAAAATAATATAGAAAAGAATTCTTGTTCTTAAGGATCTTAAAATTACAAGGAAAGCAAAGGGATATACAAACTACAAAATAGCCATTTTTTTTCTTTTTTATAAAACATACACAAAATACAAAGCACCATAAGATAAAGTGCTATAAAAGTTAATACAAATTGAACAAAGATCCACAGGAAAGAATCTCTAACATGTGAACATCCAATCTGCATGTAGGAAGTAATCTGAGTTAGATAACAAATGGAAAATTAGAACAGAGGGTATGATGAGATTCCATCCTGATAAAATAGCATATGTAAAAATTAGGAAATGAAAAGTATGAAGAAGATAAGTATTCTCAAAGTTTCTCAAGAATACATACTCTTGAGGCCTGGGCAGTACAGCCAAAAGCTCAAGATTTCTAGGACATTTACTTGTATCTTAAAAATAATGTAAAAAAAAATCAGTGCTCTCTTAGTATATACAAGTCCCTGGGTTTGATCATCAGCACTTTGAAATGTAAAATAAAAATAAAATTTACAGTCTCCTTCTTTATATAGCTATGTTTGCTTTAACATAAAAATATAACATTTTCCTCTGAAAAAAATTTCCAGTAAAACTAATACTCCAAGAAGATGGGGGGCAGCTGTGATTATCATGTGTGAGCTCCCTAAATAATCCCAGTAAAAAGAATCTACATAGAATAAAGATAAAACAGATGGTATATGTGGCTGAAATGCTACTTTGGCTCAGGGAATAGAGTGGAGACTCTTTAACCAGTCAGTCTAGAGTTGGTAAAATCTCAGTCAGAAGACAGTACAGGTGTGGAACATGAAAAAAAATTTAAACATAAGGAATGACAGTCAGATCTATTCAGCAAAGTTTAACCTGGCAGAGACATACAGGAAGGGTTTATTCATTTAACAAATATTCCTGGGTACCTCTAATGTGTGGTAATGGATAAGCTGTTGGAGAACGGAAAAAAAGAAGCAAAATTCCTGATCTTATAAGAACTTATATCCTAGTGTGGATAAGTAAACAATAAAGTTGAAGGAAGTAATGAGACCATTCAGAAAATAAAATAGAAACAGCAATTATATATAGTAAAGGAAGGGATGTTTTGGAGCAACATAATAATTATTATTATTAAGTGGCTGAAGACACAGTAGAAGTAATAGAAATAAAGGAATAATAGAAAAAAGTCTATGAAGAGGAATGGGGCAAAGGTATTTTTTAGGTGTACACATTTGGAGTTGCCTGCTGATCTAATGGATAGAAATCCAAGACTCAAAAAATTCAAGTCTAAAGATTCAGACTTGGTGGGGCTGGCATTGTAGCTCAGGGGTAGAGCACTTGACTAGCACATGTGAGGTGCTGGGTTCCATCTTCAGCACCACATAAAAATAAATAAATACAATAAAGATATTGTGTCCATATATAACTAAAAATATTTTAAAAATATTTAGAATTGCTGAATTCAGGCAGACACTAGTAGAGTTCACGGGGACAGAAAAGAATAAAATTAGAGGGCATCCAGACTCTGTAGTGCATGCCTTTAATCCCAGTGACTCAAGGGGACTAAGGCAGGAGGATGGCAAGTTAGAGACAGTCTCAGCAACTTAGTGAGACCCTGTTTCAAAACAAAATAAAAAGGGCAGAGATGTAGTTCAGTGGTAAAGCATGCCTGGGATCAATCCTTAGTACCAAAAAAAAAAAAAAGAAGAGTAAAGGGCAAAGGGAAGAAGACAAGAGACTTGATAAATATTCATGAGGGTAGGGTAAAAAACAAAAGCAAAGCCCCAAAGAAGAAAGAACCTAAGAGAAATATAAGAAAAATATAGCTAAGGACTAATTGGAAGAAAGACTTTGAAAAGAGATGTTAGGATTTGTGTATGCATTTTTTTCCTTTTTACCTGTTCATTCTTTTTCTGAACCCATTCCTTGTGCTTTTCTTCAGCAATTATCTTTTTTTTTCACGTTCTTTCATTTTTTTTTCTTTTTTCTAGTTGTTGATTTAATTCCTGTGGATTTCATTTAAACAAAAGGCAATGTTTAAGGGAAGTTCCCAAATCACATATTTTTAAAAAGGTTGAGCTTAACCAAATAAAACTAGAATATAGTTTCCATTATACAATATATACCACTACTGATAATAACTTACTTAAGTAACTAGTCTACAATGAAAGAAAGCATTAGTAAAAATATAAGTCATTTTTTAGAAATGCAAATAATTGCTTGGCAGCAAAACACTAGTTTCTTAGACTAAATTTCAGCTAAATTACCCTCATTGAAATCAAATTTCCCTTACATAAATTTTGGCACCACTGTAAGCTATTCGCAGTAGCTCAAGAGAATTGCAACTTTTTTTTACAGTTATAAAAAGGTTCAAGATTCTTGCTGAAGCTACAGAATAGGAATTAAGGAATTCCTAAATTAAAATTTTAAATCAGAGTTATACCCAAGAAGAAATCTAAAAAAGGTATTCAGTTTTCCATAGAGAAAAAAAGAATCAGAGTTTTCTTCACAGATTTTATAGCTACTGGGATATAAAACAAAACCAAATTCATACCTCAGATTATTTAACTGTCTTGCTGTCACCAGAATCTACATGTCTGGGCATTTCCTCAGAAGAAAGAATGTGGAAGGTACCGCCAAATAAAACTACAAGTTGAATGCTACCACTCTGTCACTCACCGACTAAATTATGGCTTTAGTTGAGAAAGCTATTCAAACTAGACTTCTCTAGGACTCTACAATCATAATTACTTGTTAGTTTTCTTTCTTCCGTAGATACTAATAATCAGATACATTTATGAATCTTCCATTGTTCTCCCTTTCTCCTTCCCATCTTTCCTTTCTCTCCAAATACTTACCTCCATGGGCAATTTTCCAACTCTCAGGTTAATTCCAGGGTCTTAAGTGAAGATAAAACTTTACACCAAGAACATATTTTTTTGCATTTTAGAATGACTAATCAAAAGATACTTGTTTACCATGACTTCTGATCTTAAAATTCCACTGCAAAGAAAATAGTTGCCCTATCTCACTTAGAAAATCTTCAAACTTAGAAATACCATATCCCACAAAACAAATATCCACCTTGATAGGATTCTTCACTACCTTATAGCTGTTATTCCTTCATTACTCACTCAATACACTCTAATTGAGTGCCTGCTATTGATCTAACAAGAACTGTGCATGTACACACACACACACACACACACACACACACACACACACAGAGAAAGATGAAATCTTAGAAGTCTCTCATCTAATATTTTCTCTATATACCAAAGAATAAAGTGCTACACTGTGAGTTACTAGGTATAAAAAAAGGAGTTTGGAGAAAAGAACAAAAAGGGAAGACAAAGAGAAATGGTTTGAACCAGGATAGTCAGAAATGAGCAGTTTCTTAAAATAGTGAGAGAAGATGACTTTAAAAGAAGTGAAAGATGTGGGTGGGGATGATGATTAATTTAAAGTGTGGTACTAATTTCCTCTTTAGATAGAAAGAGGTTTTTTGAAGACAGTAAATTGAACACTATGATGAAGAATAAAAGTCAAAAGGGATGATTTAGAGCTCTTATTAAGAATGAAGGCTGGAATTAAAATGATCAGTAGTATTCTGAGGGAGATTGACTAGAAGGTTCTGACAATATACCCTATAAGGGGAAGAAAGTCTGGACTTGTGCCAGAAAACAAGTAAAAGGAGAAACACACAGAGTGTGTGTGGGTGTGCAGATACGCATGTGTGTATGTATGTGTATATACATGTGTATAAATTTACATATAGTAAAAGGCTAGATATAAATCTGACAACTATACATTCAAAATTTTCCAAACCAGTTCTAAATTTTCTTTTAAAGAAAAGTTTAAGTGTATGATTAAGCATAATTGATTATATTTATATACTTTTTAACAGTCTTCAAGTAACTCAAAAGGGGGACAATTAGGATGTTGCATTACTATTTTATGAATACCAAATTTTAGTTAATGTTGATATAGGTGATAATAAAGAAAAGATCCAAAAGTACCTAGAAAATGCTACCACTGACCTGAATAGTACTGTATTCTTATAATGTCTATTTAAGTATTTGCCTACCCAGAATATACATCACATTCTCATACACTACCCTCTCTTCCAAGGCTAGCTACTCTTAGAATTTCCCATGCTGAATGGCTCCATCTATTCACCACTGAGGCAGGCCTCCTCCAGGATACAGCAGGAGTCTTCTTTCCAAAAGACCCTGTGTGTTCTTCTGGCACACCACTGAATTTCAACAGGATTATAGCTATTTTCCCTTAGAATAAACATTTGGTAATGGAAAAAAAACTCCAAAGAGGGTCCTAAACATGCATCATTATTTCAATACACTTTGCCTATTTTCAAATGGTTTTTTACTATTGAAGGTAACAAAAACAAAAACAAAAAACAAACTGACAATTTTGAGTTTCACCAACTCTATATCCTACCCTATTCCTTCCTTAATGGCTGATAAATTAAATAGCTGAAGATAAAATGGTGAGGTTAAAAAATAACTGGAAAAAAAGTACCTGGACTAGTCACAATATAAATAATTTTTATAATTTTGAACAGATTACATTAAAATGTTAAGTCAAATGTTAAAAATTAGAATTAGCCAAAGACCACAGAGAACTTAGAAGAATTAAAGAATTATTTTAAATAATAAAAATGTAAATATATTTAATAACCTACAAAACCAATATGCTAGCTTGCATAATGTCAATGTTAATTTTCAGTGTTTACCATGTTTATCATTTCAACATTATTATAAATGTATAACATTTTTAATAGGGTAACTGTAAAGGGTTAAAACAATTTTTTTAACTCAATCTCACAGAGATGTCTAAAACAAATTTAAATGTCTGTTACTGAAAACAAATTTATGAATGAAATGAGCTTTTTAATGATTCAATTATCCTTTAAGTTTTCCTTTAAATGGGGCATGGTGGCACTTGCCAGTAATCCCAGCAGTTTGAGAGGCTGAGGCAGGAGGATTACTAGTTCAAAGCAATCAGCAACTTAGTGAGGCCCCCAGTAATTTAGTGAAACCCTGTTTCTAAATAAACTACAAAAAAGGACTGGAAATGTGACTCAGTGGTTAAGTACCTCTGCATGGTACTGAAAAAAATTTTCTTTAAATGTTAAAGGAAGAAAATAAGAAAGCAGGAATAAGTTCAAAAAGCAAATACTAAGTCTGATCTATTTATTTCTAAAATGTTTCTTAATAAAAAGCACATAAATTGGAAATGTAAAGAACTTAATACCAGTTCCAGCTCTGCCACTAACCTAAACCTTGGCAAAGTTACTTCTCTCACCTTCATGCTTCTTAGCTTTTATAAGGATCTGAAATAAACAATTCCTTATGGTCAAAAATCTGTGCTTTTAATGACATGGTTTGGAAGCAAATTAGGGAATAGAAAAATAAGGGAAAGCATGACTTAGGAAATAAAGAGAAAGGCATGAAAATCCAAATAGATTTTGGCTGAAATTTGTGATGATAAGCCATCTTTTAATGCTGCATTGTTTTCTACCAATATCATCAGTCCCCCAACACCAAATGTCCCTCATATATCCTGCAAAGCAAACTGATCCTACTTCCAATGAAAGTACCTCCAATTTACACTTTCTGGATGACAGAAGTTAAATATTATTTCTGCAGAAAGCTATAATAGTTTTTGGCAGTATTCTTTAAAAGAAAAAAAAATAAAGTTTTCACTCAAAAGAAATAAAATATAAAGACCACAATAGCTCAAAATAAGCTAACAAATCATTGAGTAGATGATCCGTATGTTATGGTTGATAGGTACAATTCCTTGGCATAACTAACAGGCAAGGTTCATTCAAAAATATCGTAAATTGCTTCAAAGTTAAGTAATGAAGTAGCCATAGAAATGTCAAATTACTAAAAACATGAAAAGGCTTTAATACATACAAATAATTATACCCTGCTATATGCTTAATGGTTGTGGTAAGGGCTTTATATTTATTATTTTAATCTGTTCTTGAAACAAATTTTCAGGGTAGTTATTATATACTTTCATATGTAATAACTAACTCATATTGAATTCTTAATATATAGTAGGCCATATTCTGATATTCATTTAGACCTCATAATAACAATAAGAGGTAAATATTATTCTCCCCCTTTCACTGATAGTGATTCTCCTTACAAGTGACTTCTATACTAGCTAGAAAAAAACACAAATGAAGTATGCTTTACCACTAACTTACTCTACCAGTGTTTTCCAAGTTGTAAGTCTAAAATCAATTTAACAGATTATAATTGACTTTCATAAAAATGAATACCATGTTTTGAATAAATTAAGATACTTTTTCAAATATATATGTATATACATCTATGTATAGGTTTATAGTTATGTTCAACATGAAAAAAATTAGATTTCTCACTGTGAACAAATATTTTTTTCAAAAACACTACCCAAGGACTGATGAACAGTGGTAGAACCCTTGCCTAGCATGTGCAGGGCTCTGGGTTTGATCTCTAGCAGTCTAAGAAAAAAAAAGAAGCAGGAAAAATAAAAGCCACAATAAACATTGGAACTAGTAATGTTAAAAGAACTAGTAATGTTAAAATCTAAAGTTGAGGTAAAGGGAAGAGACTGGGGTCTCAAAAATAAACATTAATTCTGAAAACAAATTTTAAAAAAATCTTCTCTAAAGGCTATGACTAGCAATGATAGAAATTCCAATACCAATAAAAAAACCAAATCAGCCATCTTTATACTTTGTTTCATTTAATCCTCACAAAAATCCCATGACAGGTACTATTTTTCCCACCTTGTCCAGATGGGGAAACTGAAGTATAGAATCTAAATAAATTGACTAAGATCATCCAGCAAATAAAAAGACTAGAACTAGAGCTTTTATTAAGCCTGGCTGAAACCAAACCACAAAGTCTTTTTCAAGCCCTTTGCTTGCTAAGAGGAAATAAATACTACTCTCACAGTGTACATTTCCAGGAATAAATTTGTATTCTAGAATACAAAGTATCATGTAAAAGGGAAATGCCAGAATATACTAATTTACACAATCATTTGAATCATTCCAAGTCTCCTGAACAGATGATTGCCTACCTGGTATAAACTCATCACAAAAATAACAACTAATTTCAAAACCAATATGAAAAATTTCAAGGAAGATCATAAAGGGCAAAGAAAGTGCAAAGCTTTAGTTCCCATGATTTTTTTATAATAACATGGTTACTAACAAACTAGAATAAACTAAAATAACCAACCATAGTGTACCAGTTTACTATATTTTAAAACACATTAATACATTTTAAATATACTTTAATAATAAGCAATCTTTTTCTTTTCTTTGCTTTTCTTTTTTTGTGGTGCTAGGGATTGAACCCAGAGCATTGTGCATGAGAGGCAAGCACTGTACCAAATGAGCTATATCCCCAGCCAATAATAAACAATCATTTTATAGTGATGTTGAAAAATATTTAATGAGGGCTGGGGTATAGCTCAGTGGTAACATGTTTTCCTAGCAAGCACAAAGCCTTGGGTTAGATCCCCAATGCAGCTCCTAAAAATACAAAAAAATTAAAATAACATGGAAATATATTAATAATATAACAGGCAAAAAAACAGATTGAAAAAGATTGAAACTATTTCACTAAAAAAAGAAGTATCTTTCACCATTTCTGTGATAAAAAGAAATCAGAGAGTGAGTCTGGATAGGGAGCTTAGGTGATGGCAAGTTACACAAATCTATTTACTCGCCAGGGCACATGCTCTTTGGTAGGTAGAATAGATTCCTGTCTCTATTTCAATTTTTCTCTTCTTTCCTAGAACTTTTCCTGAGTATATAGTTGAATTTACCTAAGAGCAAAATTCTATTGTATGTCTCTCTAGATATACATTTGTACATAGCCCTCTGTATCCATGGGTTCTGCAACCATAGATTTAATCAAGCATAAATTGAAAATATGCCAAAAAATTTGTGCCTATACTGAGCAGGGACACATTGTTTTCTTGTCATTATGCTGTGAGCAATTCAGTATAATAACTACTTAGGTAGTGTTCACATTGTATTAGGTGATATAAGTAATTAGAAAAGATTAAAAGTAGATGGGGAGATATATACATTAAATGCCTTTATATAGAAAGACTTGAGCATTGAGTATTTTGGAATCCAAGAAAGTCCTGGAATCAAACCTCTTGGACTCTTAAGATGACTGTTTTTATTTTTTAAAAAACTTACATAGAAGAAAGTTTAGAAGGCTATATTCCATAATTTTAACAAAGATTATTATTAGGTGGTGAAATTAAAAGAGATTTTCATTTTCTTAATTATATTTAGCTATATTTTCTAAATGTTCTTCTAATAAATATACTGCTTCTACAATTAGATTTATTAAGATTAATATAGTAAACAAATACAAATAAATGCACACACATTGTTTTCAGGAACAATAAGATTAACATTTTAATTTACAACAGCAACTCTACTCTGTGAGCTCACTGTCGTATAGAAAGAATACTGTCTACTTGTACCTCTAGAGCTTTCTGTTGCAGCCGGTCATGTTCTTCTTTTTCTTTGCCAACAAACCACACCTCCCATGGTGTCAGGCTGCTTTCTCCTAAGTGGACCTGTTTCTGTTCTTCTTGGTTATCTTCTGATTCAACTTTACTGTTATGAAAGAAAGGATACTGTAGAACTTGTACACGAAATATTTCTCTTACTAGTCAAAAATCATTTAACTATACAATGAAAACAAAATCTAACAACATATTTTCAATACTGTTATTTTAAAAACATATGAATCAATTATATAAATCAAAAATATGAAAAATCAGGAAAAGGAAATCTAATTTTGAATTACTTTACTCATTTAGTTATGCCACTCTCTTCAAAAACCAATTTATTTAAAAACCCAATGGAATAGCTTGAGACCAACCTATGTGCCTCAAGGTCACTTGAGGAAATTATTTATTTCTAAAATTTTATTTTTTTATTCTTAAAAATTCTATCTATACAAGTAATCACTAATCACTACTAGTACACATAATCTTTTGTAGGTGTGTGTGTGGTACCAGGCATTGAACCCAGGGCCTTGGACATGCCCCTGAACTATATCTACAGCTCCACTACCACATACACACATATACACATAATGTTAATCAGATCCTGGGGCAGACCTTTCCCTTTCCCTCCACTATATAGCATAGAAAAAAAGTAATGTGTACATATATACTGGGAGAATGATGAAAAGCAAATAATTTAATAATTAGGAATTCTGGGTAAAGGATGAACAAAAGTTTTTTATATTCTTTTTCTTTAAATTTGAAATTATTTTGAAATAGAAAGCTATAGAAAAAATATACCCTTGTTTTTTTCAGTGCTGGGAATTGAAGCCAGAGCCTCATTCATGTTAAGTATACTCTGTATCAACTGAGCTACACCCACAACTGCTGTGGCCCTTCTCTCCTTCAACATTTAATATTTTGTTTGATGACCTTTTGCCAGTTCTTAGAGTATACAAGACTCTCCAATCTGGTTATCTCTAATCATTGTCTTCATCTGCACTTTGTACCTTCTATCAGTCTGACTTTTCTGGGTATACAGAAAATTAACTATATGAGTAAATAAAGAACAGAGGATTTGGCTGGATACATAAGCCTCACAAAACTTATGGAAAACTTAACAATCAGTACTCACAGATAGGAAGGTTGTTTAGTACCCAACATAGCTCCAGGGGCAAGTTTATTATATAGACTCAGGTATGTGTATCTTCAACATTGTTCCTTCTAACAAACAATTGCCTCACAGCTGCTTTGTACCACTTTTTCTACCTCATAGATTCAGTTTCCCTAATTTTTTTTTTTTGGGGGGGGTTATGTTATTTAATCATCCATTCATGTCTTTTCAGAACTTGTATTCTAAGTGGAAAAGAGACATTGTTAATATATTATTTCTTAGGCACATATTTCCTTTTCAGTCTTGCATTATGACCTCATCTGTTCTCAGCTTCAACTATCACTATATGCTGGTGATATCTGGATCAGCTATTCTGGGCCAGATCTCTATCTTAAGTTCCATACTTATTTCCAACAATTTTATAGACAGCTCCATGATATTGAACTCAGTCCATTGAAAAAAAAAATCTAAGCATTTTCCAGCATCCACCACCCTCTTTCTTCCCCACTAAGAAAAATTTTACTCCTTTTATAATCCTAAATGGATGTTACCATCATCCACCCAGTTACCTAATCCAGAAATCCAGATCTGACTCCACCAGTTACCCCCTCCATGTCTGATTCCCCCTACCCTCATGCCCATACAATCACTAGTCATATCAGTTCTACATCCTTCAATTTTCTCAAGTGATTCTCCTCTCAAACCTTTCAAACACTCCAAACATAAACAGTGTCTAGCCTTCCCTTTTAAATCATTCTCTAAACCTGCTGCCAGATTTGCCCCTACCAATGCATCCTTTTATCATGTAACTTCTCATCTCAAAGTTCTTCAGGGCCCATTTGCACACAGGATGAAATCCAAACTCCTTAGCCTGACATCCATAAATTGACTACTGTCTTTCTTTTCATAAAAGGGTGATCCAGACTCTACATTTCAGTCATGTTGAACTTCTGTGGGTTGGTAAATGCACTATGGTGTTGTACTCTTCAGCTTTTGCCTAAAACCGAAATGCCTTTCCTCTACCTTCACATATGGCCAGATTAAGAGCTTACTTTCATGAGTAAAACAGCCTGGGGATAAAATCTCTACCTGCTTCTTCCTAGTTTCTGCACATATTTAAATTTCTCTAAAAAAGAGATCTCATCTGTAAAATGGAGATGACAGTAGTAGTTGCATGAAGAAGTGAAGCACTTAGTATAGTTCTGGGCCCTCAGTAAGTACATTCTGTGCCATTTATTATAATTATTACTATAACTAACTCCTATTCTTCCTTCAAGATTTATTCTGATACTATATTGTCTGGGAAACTTTCTAAAAACTTCTGGATTAACTGCCTTCGGCTTCCTGTCACTGGTCTCCCTCTGCCACCTGCCATGAGTTCCTTAAAGAAAAGTACATGAATGAATGAATGAATAAATAAATAAACAAGAACATGGCTGGTTGTGATAGCATAGACCTGTAATCCCAGCAATGTAGGAGGCTGAGATAGGAGGATTGTATGTTTGAGGCCAGCATGGAAAAATAAAAAGGTTTAGGGCTGTAGATTAGTAGGCTGTAGATTAAAGCACCTTGGATTCAATCCCCAGGACTGGAAAAAAAAAGGAAAGAAGAAAACCAAATATGTTTTGACTGAGGGTCTAGATTATGAAACACTGTTGAAAGAAGAAATTAGTCAAATCAGTTTTTTTAGATAACACTTTAAATACTTCCTGCCTTAACATTTTTAGCAAAGGTGTTCAAAATGTATAACATATAAACTACAGATATACTCCTAATAAAGAAAAGCTTCATAATTAGCTATTAATGAAAAGAAACTTATTAAGGCATAACTTTCCTAAGTATAGTTATATGAAAGACAGAAAAGAACTAAATAGAAAAGCAGTAGGCCCAAAGCATATTATAAATGACTCCAGAAAAATACTTTCCATCATCTTGTCTTGAGGTCATCTTTGATCATCTTCTCAATCCCAGCCAATACACTTGAAGGTTAATCCTCTTTTAAGCATAAGTCTACTTGTACTGAAAATTATCTTGAGGGATTGGGGTGTGACTGAGTGGCATAATGCTTGCCTGGCATGTATGAGGCCCAGCACACACACAAATCTGAGCACATAGATATGTGCAGCCAATGCCTGAATCTATCTCAAAGAAGCCTTACTCTACTAGTATGCCACAATCAGATGTAGCTAGTAAGGGGCAGAGAGAGGCATAAAATCCCAGAGCTCTTGGTTTCTCTGTACTCTACAGAGGATGCTGATAGCCCAAAACAATGGCTGGGCTATGACTCAGGCTGCCTTCCTTCATCTCATCCCATACAAGCTATCCAAAACAACAACTAAAGGAACACAGTCATCTTCTAAAAGAAAAGAAGTGCTAGTTTTTCTGAACCATTTGAAAATAATCATGGAATCTAACTATTCTCCAGGAAGGAGAAACAGGAATTCATTCAACACACATTTATTGAGTACCTAATAAAAATCTAACACTTGCCACACACAAGACCTAACAAATTCTGCAATCTTTCTAGACCCACATCTTCAGTATTCTTTTGACTCATGGGGAATGAAATGTGCTTAGGCAGCCTTAGCCCTATTAGCTTATTCAGGCTTTGGGTGAGACATAGATAGGTCTGGCTCCTCCCTTGACAGGTTCCATTTGATTAGCATTTTGGCTTGTGGAAGCTAATGCAGGGTCTCAGTAGTTGAGCTGCAGTTTTTCATGGTCATTTATTCCTCAGGCTGATAAACTATGTCCACCTTGTTTAGTCCTGTTAATTATGTTCAGAAGGTATTTCACACATCTTTAAAATTCATTTTAAAAATATCTAATACCCACTAAGTCCTAAATAATCCCTACAAAACATAGATGAAAATGGTCTCTTAAAACCCTAACTCTTACCACTGAGTCTATGAGGTTAATATGAGATGGCCTCTTTCTTGTTTTTTCAAGCAGCCTAGACAGCATGCATGGTTACTCTTCCTGGTTTACATTTCCACCAACATACCACTCATCTTTAAAAGAGTAACTTTTGTAACCATGTATGGGTCATTTCAGATGGTTCCACATTCCATTCATTCATTCCTTATACAGAGAGGGGCCATCTTGTCACTCACACATAAAGTATGGGTTCTCTGGTCTGCATTTTTTAGATCTCCTGTATTGTTCCTTATATAGTTTGATGATCAGAAACTTGTAAATTGGCTTCTGAAGATGACGTTTACCCCAAAATAGACCTACATTATTACAGTGATAGGCCTTTTGTTTCTATTTCTATATTCCCTAAAATAGTCATGCTGTATAAGAGGGAACCTGATCAGTTTACCTCACTACTAGGCCCAGGTCTGCTAATAAATTGGTGTATGCCTTTGAGTCAGACTTTTTATTTGTGTTCTGTGATGCAGTTTTATCACATGTAAAATGAGTGGATCGAGCTGGGCTTTAATTTAATAAAATCTTGTATATTTTATTTATGGTCCCCAGTACCTAAACTAATATGTGGCAGAACATAGATGTTTGCTGACTGAATCACTGTAGAAATAAACATTATGATGGTTTTTAATAATCCCTTTGCTTCAAATATTCTTTGATACAACAATAACTATTCCACTGAAAGTTCGTCCTCAGATCAGACACAACCCTGCCTCTGCATGCTGTCGTGGACTAAAATCTGTGCTTCAGCTGTTTACACTATTACAACCTACTACATAAAACACATTTTGGAACTAAGATTATGGACAAGAGTTCTTCAGTTCACCATCTGGATTTCTGAGGATTCGTAAAACTCCTGAAATAGAAGCAGTTTCGTGTGTTTGAGACTATATACGGGTCATTTTTAAGGAAACTGAGATAGCAGCAATTAAAGAGCTAAGAATCAGAAAACATGTCATCTGTAAGAAATGGCCCAGGACTCTCTGCAGAAAGGGCTGCATTTAAGGATGCAGGCGCCTGCTCAGCCTCTAAGGTGGAAGACAGGAGATGGTTTTGGTTTGCTGAAGGTACTTGGAAGGGTCCAAGAAACCTTGGGACCGGTTGTATAGGTCGGGCAGCCTCAGGTTTACCTGGCACGCCCCGGTAACTCCGTTCCTCTTAGGCTCAACACCTCGGTCTCTACGTCATGGGCATCTTCGTCCACATCTTCCTCATTCTCTCCTTCACCATGTTCATCGTCAAACGAGAAGCTGTGGTGGCTGAGGGGAGACAACAGTGACATGGTGGAATTGCTGCAGCTCTGAGGCAGTGGCGACCAACAGATAGACGTCGTCACCGCCCCCAGGGACCAGTCATGAAGGCGGAGAAGGAGGCCACGGAGGCCTCAGACTCAGAACTGCAGTCCGCAGAGAACAGGATGCCAGGAGGGGAAGAAGCAACACTCCACGGCCACATAGCCCGCGTCTGGCCCGTCAAGTTCAAACCTGCTGAGCTAAGGTGGGGACATGCTCTCCCAGCAGGCCCCGCGCGCTGGGCCTGGCCAATCCGGGCCGGCCAGGTGCCGCGTTGCCATGGCGACGCAAGGAGGACGCGACGGCTGTGTCTGGGCCTATAGAGCATGGCTTCCTCTCTGTCTGCCCTTCTTCCTGTGTCTGGAAGGTGCCTGTTGCTTGTGAACTTATTCAATTCTGCCTTTCTTCCAGCTGACACCTTCGCGGGGACCTGGGTTTTTTTTGAGGTGTTGTTGCAGACCATTTGGTATTTGAAATAACGTTATTACTGAATAAAGCAACTCCTCTTAAAGGGAAAGAGACAGAATTAAGGACTAACATCCACCCCTCCACCCCACCCCCCACCCCAACACACACATAAAATCAGGATTATGTGCACCAGTCTTGATTTCCTTGAACAGGTCATGCTTTTTTGAGGGTGAGGTAAGTTAACTTTACAAGTGTATCCAAGAAAGCAGGTTTAGGTGGCATGGGGATGTAGCTCAGTGGTAAAGTGCTTGCCTAGCATGCATGGGGCCCTGGGTTCCATCCCTGCTACCAAAAAATAATACAGGTTTAGGACAATCTTTTAGTGTTTTGATACATCTTGTTTGCCTGGCGTCTTAAGGCAACTAGTCTGTCTACACCTGCGAATTGTTTTTACTTTTTTAAGCCTCTATTATGTGCTAAGCCTCTAACCTTTGCTAAGCACTGAGGTAAAAGCTGCTGTTACTCTAAATTCCTCATCTTTTGGTGGCCAAAAATGTAATTAAAATATGCTGTGATGTGTATTTTATGAGGAAAGAATATTTTGTGGGAACTCAGGAATTGGAGATGGGGATAAAGGTAGCAAGAAAGATGACAGACATTATAAAGCTGGATGCTTTATTTATACAGTTGTAAATTTAGCTCTGTCTAGTTCATAATTTGAATAACTGGTAGAAGTATAATGTGAAAACGGACAGTGGCTAAAAATAGCACATAAAGTTGATACTGATCAAAGAGTAATACACCATCCTTGATGAAGTTTAGATCTACAAAATTTGACACAGGACAATGAGATATGATAAAAATATTAACAATCAAAGACAATTCTGGAAGTAGAAGCTATAATAAAACATGATATGCCAGCTAGAGGCATAGAGCATGGGAGACCCTGAGTTTGATTCCCCTACCACAAAAAAAAAATAAATATGCATGCTTAAAACTTCTTAAATGGAATATTTTTAAATTTTAGTAACAACAGTGAAATGAAGAAAATCAGAGGAATCCAAATGAGTAATAAATTGATCAAAGAATAAAACTTATTTAGTAGAGTTTTTTCATTCTCTACCCTAATAATTCAATATTGGCATGTCTGGCTGAAACCTTTCATTAGAACATTTTGAGAATCAGTAATATCAAAAGACCCTAAACTGTTTTAGGGCTTCACAAGGAAGAAAACTTTAGGAGAAATTTCCCAACAAACATAACCTAATGCAAGCACAGTGGAAAACTCACAGGTTTTATCTATGAAAGAAAAAGAATTTTAATCAATGGTTTTTCTCTTAATAAATTTCCAAAAATAAGCTGTTGAACTTTCTGATCCTAATTTACTCCTCTATAATATTAAGGAAATAATCTACATCACAGTCATACTATCTAATTAATCCTCAAAATTTCTAGTTCCGGATCTGACAGTTTTAAGAGTAAATTGTATCACCTGAATGCCAAAGCTTTTGCACTGTAACTTTTTGGTATGGGAATCTAAGATATTATATACTTCCCTTCCTCCTTTAGATGTTTTATTTTTTAAAAATTGCTTTATAAAAAAATCCCTTTTCTTCATGCTTCAGGGTCATCATTATGACAATTACATTATATGTTAACAATACTTGAGACCCAAAGACTATGAGGCAATTCCATACTGTGGGTACACATATTTGAATGTAGTCAAGTCTTGTGGTCTCTTATACTGCCTTTACATTATTGGGGCCAAGAAGTCATAAAGAAGGGTATAAAAAGCATTAAAAGATTTTCCCAGAAAGTTTTACTTACTAATGTCTTTTCTTACTACTCATTTATTTTCACTTTCATGATATATTTGAGATTTTTTTTTTACTGGTTCTGTAACCTGTAAGTGAATAATGACTTTTCCTTACAAATTCCTGTATGACATTGTACAAAAATCATGCCATTTTCAATTAGTTTTAAAAATAATTATTCCTAGACATTTACAGATGAAACAATATGTCTTGGATTGCTTCAAATAATCTAAGAGGCAGAAGGATTGAGGGGCTAGTGAATAAGGTGAAGATGAAACAGGGTTTATTGTGTGTTGTGGTTTTGGTGGTGGGTATGGTAAGGGGAGAGGGAGAGGGGTACCTAAACCATTCTTTTTATTGTGAAAATTTCAAACACATATACATTTTAAAACAGGAAGAGGCATACACATTTACTAACACCTACAAAATGTGTCCAAAATTAAGAGGAACTAAGTTTTGATTGTGATCTAATTTGCTGTGGTTCAGGGATTCACTTAAATTTCATTAAACCCATTGTTTTCTCATTTGTCCAAAGAGAGCTTGGAGATTGTAATACTACATTTCTAGGCAACTGACTACAATTAATATCATGTAGATATTTTTAATCATTTGCTTTTAAATAAAGATTATATTGGTGGTATTCACTTATATTTCAAAATATGTTTTCCACAATATAGTTCAGATTTAAGACAGGATAAAAGTTTTAAGTTTAAGTGTTCTTAAATATTGACAGATAACTATCAAACAATATTTTCTAATGGTTACTTCCAAAATTTTTTCTAATACTGTCTTTTCTATTTAAAACTTTTTAAATTTGTCTCCATAATAGTTAATAAATGCATTAACATACTTAGTTACAAATTCAGGCAAAATATATTGCTTTCTAGAAACTTTAATAATTCAAAACACAGAGTAGAGTATTGTATTTCATACAATATATAGCACAGTTTACCACAGATTTTATATATCTGCTTTCTATTTTTTAAATGAATGAAAAGTTTTCAATAACTTGAATTTTGAGAAAACAAGTTTAATTAAGATTACTACCAAGTTATGATTTAATATTTATCAGATGTTTAAATATACAAACCATGATAGAAAATTTTAAAACTTGTAAATATTTGGCCTTACAAAATTACAACACACTGTAAATACGTCCCTCCCACATTTTATACAAACTACATGATTTTGATACACAAAGATTCTGTTTTTACACTGACAATGTACAACCGAGATTATTCACAATGAAAAAAGTATATAAACCACAATTTAACATTCTGCTACTGGCAGCCACTATAAGAGGTAGCTTTAATTAAATGAAATTAACAGAAACCATGTTTCCCAACTTGTGTTGTAAAAATAATTTACATAAGATAAAAATTCTTTATATGCACAGTATGTACAGTTTAATTATTAAACTGTAATCTAGCTTAATTTTTTAGTATATCCAGGATAATAATATGGCAGTAGGTTTGCTATTTAGTACATTGTTCAAAAAACATATTGAGCAATTATAACTTTAAGACTCCACAAAAAAACATGGCAGAAGACCCTATATGAGAATCAGGTAAAATTTTTAATTTTCAAAGACATAGGACTAAACCTTATCCTTCCCCCCCCACTTAATGATATGTCTGTCTAGTGTAACAAGAACTCAGCATATGAACTATTGAATAGGTTTTTTTGTAAGTCATGGTATGGGAAAATTTTATAGAAGCTTCCAAGTAATAACATAAGTTTAGGAGAATCCAGTTAACTAAGAAATAAATTTAAGTGCTTTGTGTCATATTTATTTTCAGCTTCCTCCAATTAAAAAAATGACCCCAGTTTACTTTCTGTATAATCCATACTGTAAATAGATGACATAAGAACAAAACTGGAAAATATCAGTAGAACCAATGATATTAAGAAGCATTCATTAATGGGAACATTACATGGAGCCATCAAATCCCTTAGGTATTATTAAAATCTCATTAGTAAGTAGTGTTGCCAAAACTACTTAAACTAACACATCAATTAGCCATTTATTTTGTACTAGTAATATAATTGCAAAACACTGAAAATCATGGTGAGCATAATAAAGCAATGTAAAATGACCCCAAACAAATGTACTGATTTTTTTATTCTAACAGCTGTTAATATGGTTTTTAAAACATCTTCAGGTTTATATAGATTTATAAAGCAATTGAACAAAATTTGTGATTCTCATGTAATAGTGGAAATAGAAAACAATGATACCTATGTGTACTTTCACAGTTCTACTTGGGAGACAATCCCTTTTTTGGCCCTGTAGTAAGTTGTCCTGAGATTAATGATCAAATATTAGGTAAAATCAGCAAGACGTTTTTGTCAGTTATATAAAGTGACATTTTGAACTACCTTTTTTAAAAATATTAACAGCTGTCCTTTATCTTGTGCTTAATTCAGAAATAGGTCTAAATTTGCTCCTTATGGATCTGAAAAACCTAAAAGTTATATTGCTGTACCACACCCAAAATCCTTTTCAAGTTCTGTTTTAAATAGACCACCATTCCTTGGACATTGCATTTTTCACCAATTAATAATTTAGGCACCTGTTCTTTGAAAAATATCCAATTTGAAAAATAAACTGCCACCTTCCCTTCTATGTGACACCAGGCAGTGATTACAGAAGTGCATCCCAGATGAAAGAACAGAATAGAGTTCACTCTATAAACACTGTGAATTTGCTTGATGGGGGAAACAGTTACAAACACAGTAGTTCAGTCTTTACCTCTTGGTAGATTGCTTTTTTTTGTTTATTTGTTTTATTTTTTAAATTTTTTTTTTTTTGCCATTTCACCAAGATTTTATTAAGTTCACTTAAATAAGTTTTTCTTTTTGATTGGTATTTTTTTATTTTTATTTTTATATTTTATTGGTTGTTCAAAACATTACAAAGCTCTTGACATATCATATTTCATACATTAGATTCAAGTGGATTATGCCTCTTGGTAGATTGTAAGCGTAGCACACCAAAGGGAATCCTCAACTCTAATAGAAGCAGGCTTGTCCACACACCTGCACTTGGTCAGAACTGTCTGAGATAAAGGAGTCTTCTTCATCTGCATAGTCAGAGTGGGCTGACTGTGTGCCAAAATCAGACCAATATTTCACTGGTCTTTGACAAGAAGCCACTGCCAATGCAGGACAGCTGTGTGATTTTATTAAGTGTTTGCATGATACTGGTTTTGTCAAAAGAAAAGATTCACAGCAGTCACATACAGTCAGGTTACCCTGCAAGTGTGAGTACATGCCATAGTCATAGTAGAAATCCTGTTCCACACAACCACCTTGGCTACTGATGGAAACTGAAACTGATCCACTTTTCTTGGTAATGCGTCACTTCAGTAACTTCCAGTCTTCTTTAAATTTTGGATTGAAGAAAACATACAGGACCAGATTTAAGCAAGCAGGCAATGGGAAAAATATCAGAGTAACAGACTTCATTATTTCAGGACTGATAGAGATTGCAGTGGTCAATGGTGCAAATGAGAAAAATGCAACAGGGCAAAAAAAGATGCAGTTGATGAAAATTAGCCAAGCAACATGCTTAATCATGCTAGATTGTGAGTTTTCTGAGAGGTCTTCTTTTTCCAAGTTTCAGTAAAGTTTAGTGTAGATGATGGCCATTAATAAAAATGCTAGTGAGTTTAACAGCACCAAAGTTACAGTAAATCCTAATGATGGCGTCTCTCCTGTGGGAAATGGCAAGCACAAGGGTGATGCAGAATATTCCCCTCTATGGAAAAGGGGGAAACAGCCTGATACTTCAGCACCCAGAAAAGCAAAAAGGGCCGCAATCTGGAACTGCTTGAGATGATTGCTTTTCCCATTTTTCATGATATTTTTTGCAGATAACCTTCTTTTAACAGCTGCTAACATTAATAAAAATATGGCACTTTCTGAGGAAAAAACTGTAAGGAACACAGATGCTTTGCAGCCACTGCCAGTCTCCCACCAAATCTGCCCCAGGATACAACATCAAGAAAAGTTAAGATGCCAGTATAGATTCCCATGAATAAGTTAGACACAGAAATCAAGCCTATGAACAACTTGGAGGAAGGGAGTGATGTACAAGATGTGAAGGTTTTTAAAATGACTAGCAGGTTGAAAAACAATGCAACTAAGAAAATGAACCACATGGTGGGGCGTATCATCCAGCTTCCAGGAAATATTCACGGGGCTTAAAAGCACCTAACATTAAAAAGAAACAGAAACATGAAAGACAATTTAGAAAATACCATATTTTATTTAATATTCTTGATAGAATGACTAATGATGGTTGAATCTAGAATAAATCAGCTACCTAATTGAATTGAACCAAACTGAAAAAAAAATGCTTTTAAGATATTTCAGTCACAGACTAGGCTACTTTAAAAATTAAGCAGCTTAATATCTTGGGGTAGCTGGCACACACCTATAATCCCAGGGACTGAAGAGGTTTAAGCGGGAGGGGATGGCAAGTTCAAGGCCAGCCTCATCAAATAAGCAAGATCCTGTCTCAAACTAAAAACATAAAAAGGGCTCCAGGGAGGGTACTTAGTAGTAAAGCTCCCCAGGGTTCAATCACCAGTACTGAAACAAAACATAACCAGGATTAGTTTCTTTTATTATTTGGTAAGGCCATATAGAGATATTTCCAAGAAATTTTCTACATTTTCTTTTACTTTATTCTTTTTTTGAATATTTTTTTTAGTTGTAGATGGACACAATATCTTTTTTTTATGTGGTGTTGAGGATTGAACCCAGTGCCAAGCAAGCACTCCGCCACTGAGCTATAACCCCAGGCCTCTACTTTTCCTTATACTAAATATACAAAGCACAGTATCTAGCAAATAAAGTTACTTAAAATATTGAGGGTCTGGAATCAGATGGTTCATAACTTGCTACTCTTACCTTGAAAAAGCCACTTAAGCCTAATAAGTTGCATTTTCTGATATGTAGATAATAATGCCTACTTAATACAGTTGACTGCTTAAGTAAATTTGCATACATAAATACTTAAGCAGGCTTCTGGGCACATACTGGAACTTTAGTAAATATTAGCTTTTTTTTCTTTCTTCCTTATCCCTATGTACTTCATTTTTTAAAAAATATTTGTATTAGTTGTTGATGAACATTTATTTGTTTGTTTGTTTGTTTACATGTGGTGCTGAGAATCGAACCCAGTGCCTCCAACATGGCAAAAGCTTTACCATTTACCACTGAGCCATAACCCCTGCTCTCTATGTATTTTATAACTGTATATGTATGTATATACACAGATTTGTAACATTTTAAACCCAGTTTCTTATGGCATTTAACAGCAACCTGCTGAAGTTGGTTATGGTAGATAATCAATGTTAAATATTCATACAAAGCTTGGCACAAAACAAAACCCCTATATAATAGTAAAACATATATATATATATATATATATATATACACACACACACACACACACACACACACATACTTATATACATACACATATAGGATCGCAAGAATGCACTTAGTAGCTGAATTGCTGGTTCTAATAACTGACTTTGACATGCTAGTAATGTCACAAATGAAAAATATTTCATTTAGAATTAGGAAGTGAAAATGTTTGACTATAAAGAACAAGATAACTATGTATTATGATTGCCTAAAAGATGTTTTAACTTTCTGAACTGTCATGAAATTTGACATATACAATAGAACTACAGTTCTGCATCATTTATCTGATTTTCAATGAACACAAAATTTTTAGTCAAATTTCTTTTCACTCTGAACCGTCAGGAAGTGCTAGAATGAAAGTTCTTTCTCACATTTTATTAGTGGAGAGGGTAGTATAGGGACTAACCCCAGGGGTGTTCTACCACTAAAGTATATACCCAGCCTTTTTCACTTTTTATTTGGAGACAGGATCTCTCTAAATTGGCGAGGGTCTCATTAAGTGGCTGACACTGGCCCTGGACTTGCAGTCCTCCTGCCTCAGTCTCCAGAATGAACCCGATTATAGGTGTGTCCAGTACTACAAAGAATGCTGTTTCCTGCCAGGTGAAATGGCACACACCTATAATCCCAGAGGCTCTGGAGGCTGAGGCAGGAGGATCATGGATTTAAAGCCAGCCTCAGCAACTTAGCAAGGCCTTAAGCAACTCAGTGGGACCCTGCCTCTATAAATAATATATAAAAAAGGGCTGAGACTGTGGCTCAATGGTTAAGCACCCCTGGGTTCAATCCCCAGTACCACTGTCCCCTCCAAAAAGTATGTTGTTTCCTTCTCACTGATCATCAGTTCTGTGTAAAATCTCCAACACTTGAATCATTCATGGGCAAAAGAGTAAACTGCACTCCTGTCAAAATTTAATATCTGCACAATAAAATAAATTACATAAATAATTCATGCTAGTTGCACTTACTCATCTGTTAAAATTAAGTTTGTTCTCCTTCTCCACACAAGGAAATGGGTTAAATATTCAAAGCATACATACATAGACCCTTCAGAAGCTCACAATTCAGCATCAGTTATTAGTGAATTCACAGCACTGATGATTCTAAGTTATAAAATTAGTGGACAACCCGGGCATGGTGGCACACACCTGCAATCCGAGTGGCTCAGGAAGCTGAGACCAGAGGATTGTGATTTCAAAGCCAGCCTCAGCAACACTGAGTTGCTAAGCAACTCAGTGAGACCCTGTCTCTAAATAAAATATTAAATAGGGCTGGGGATGTGGCTCAGTGCCTGAGTGCCCCTGAGTTGAATCCCTGTTACCCCGTCACCCTCCCTACCCCCAAAATTAATGACCAGTTCATCCTGTGACATCATACTAATAGGAATCTATTTGGTAGCACCTGATTTAACAAAAAATATTTAAAATCTTGCCTTTATGGTAAAAGTATAAATCCAAGTTCTCTGGTAGGCAAGGCAGAATATGACATTACAATCAAGTAAATATTGGCATCAGTTAATAACTTTCCTAAAACTACAACTTCAATGAATTAAATAAGAAATAATAGACAAGATTGCATTTAAAAAATTATAGGTGCATGCTTATAATCCCAGTGACACAGGATGCTAAGGCAGGAGGATCACAAGTTCAAAACTAGCTTCAGCAACTTACTGAGGCCCAAAAACAACTTAATGGGACACTGCCTCAAAATGAAAAAGTAAGACAGGTTGGTGATGTGGCTCAGTGGTTAACCAACCTTGGATTCAATCAATACCCAAAAATAAAATGAAATAATAATAATAATAATAAGAAGAAGAAGAAGAAGAAGAAGAAGAAGAAGACGACTGGGGACAAAGCTCAGTAATAAAGCACAAGCTTTGCATTTTGGAGGCCCTGGATTCAATCCCTGGCACTACAATAAATAAAGAATAATATAAAAACAAAAAAAATTATGGACCAGTGACTTACTTCAGAACTGGTTCTAGACCTAAAGGACCATCAAGAAATTCCCTCTCCAACTTGATGTACATGACCCTCCCCTGCAAGAGCTTGTTAATATGCAGATTCTGATTCAGTGGTATGAGCCTGAGATTCTGCAAGAGATGCTGGTACACTGACCACACTATGAATCAGAAGGCCTTACAGGATCATCTAGCCCCACTCTTATAAAATAGAAATAACATCCATCGCCAGGAAGATTAGATATATTTGCCCAATGTTTACTTAAAGTAAAATATTACAGCCAAATGAGTTGATCATTACCTGTTGGGGGTGTACAATGGATAATTATTTGACTATGCTCTTCATTTTCAGCAGTGCTGGTGACATTTGCTGCATCAGTGGTACATGAATATACAACAAAGTATGTTGAATTAAAAGTGGGCAGTTCAAAAGAACCAAATGTTCCCACAATTTTCTCTCCCCTGCATGATGTTAAAGTTCAGTGTATACAAATGTGGCTGGATAACACATTAAATATGACAGTAACACAGGAAAGGCCATTTTTTCTCACAGACCTCATATTGATCCTTCCCAAACTGATTACAACACATACATTTTGATTAATGCCTTAGGGAGTGTTCTGTTTCTAAAGGTTCATGTACTTGCCTTTCTCCTTTGTCACACTATGGTATCTTGAAGGCTGTTATCTTCTATGTTTAAATTTGCATAAGAGTCACAGCCCCAAAATGCACAGTACTGATAAGCATATGGTACTGATAAAGACCTGGGGGAAAAATGTAAAATACACTCTGAGTAGCAACTTCATAGACATAATTTTGTTTTGTAAAAAGCATTTTAATCTTTGAAAACCCAACCTAAGCGTCAGAAAAGTCTAAGTATCATATAATTTAGTCTTGACAATTTATCCTCTAGGAAGCTTATCTATGTTATACACTCTGGTAAAGCTCATAAAAATGATCATAAATATACACCACAAACTTTCTCCCTTTCAATGAGGTGTCTCTTAAGAAAGGTGGATGCAAATCAAGTATATATAAAGTTTCATAATAATACTGCAATTTAAAGTAAAACTGTTGCCAGGTGCAATGACACAGGCCTATAATCCAAACTGTCATATCTAAAACAGCTTTTTTGGTCAATGATTTCTCCAGCCCTAACAATGATTCCATGGGGTGCCTGACATCCTCTCATGAAATACCCTTTCTACTTAAAGCAGGTAGTATTTCTACCCCCAAACACTGGCCTCTCATAAGCCAAAGCCCATTAGAGCACAGGATATTTTGGGGAAACATGCTAGAGACAGTGGTACAAGAAATTTATCTGGTTTAAGAGAGAGCCCCAGGCAGATGAGTGTCGACTCCGTCCGGCAGAGTCGAACAAAAGAATGACAAGGACCACGTGGAACTGTGACAGGTTTTATTGAAGGCGCAACAAGAGGAACCCGGTACCAAGAAAGTGCGTAGTATATATAGGACTTTGGAGCCAATCACAGAGGAAATCACATCTCAACCTTGTGGACACATAATAGGAAAGACAGGAAGCATTTACTGGGCCCGAGCTCTTGTGGTTTCAAGCGGCCAATGGGGTGGACTTCCTGGTACAGGCACAAACTTGTTTATGCCAAAGGCGACTGATTTGGCCCAAAAGAAAGCCCCATCTTTCCTTGGGCAGGGGACAGCCCTAGGCCATAGGAACTGTCCCCGACAGATGAGGTGGCACATTCTTGTATTCCCAGCTACTTGGAAGGCTAGGCTAGGAAGATGGTAAGTTTAAAGTTAGCCTGTACAACTTAGTGATACCATATCTCAATATAAATCCTTTTTAAAAGGGCTGGAGATGTAGCTTAGTGGTAGATTGCACATGCAAGATCCTTGTTCAATCCCCATACTCATATATTATATATATGAGTATATATATATATATATATATATATATATATATATATATATATATATATATATTTTGTCTCTCTCTCTCTCTCTCTATATATATATATATATATATATATATAGAGAGAGAGAGAGAGAGAGAAAATCTGTAGGAAGCCTGTACATTCCCTTTCCTTAGCTAATTCATGTGGTTAAACCAACTCCAGTTGGCTTCTCTGATTCTTCAGCCCAAACATTCACACTGGGTCAAGCAGGGAGGCAGAAATTTATGGGGGATAAACATGCATCCTCCCTGCCATCTGGAGCCACCCCAATTCCTGTGAAACCTCCTAACGTAGCCCTCTCCCCATTAGTCCTACTCAGGTAAGTGCTGTCTGGTTCTAAGCACTCAGTTTGAGAAAGAACCTCCTTCATTGGCCTCTCACATCCTTTGATTATCTCTTTGATGGGTATAAATGGTCTTTAACTTGTCCAGCTCACACATCTGGTAAGTGGCAGAGCTGAAGGTTTGGACATTCAGGCTTTTAACCACCAAGTTTAATGCCATATACGATCTAGCCTCATTAAACTAAAAAAAAAAAGCAAAACAAAAAAATAGGGCCCTGAGCCAAACCAAAAAAAAAAAAAAAATTGAAATCCCACTCCATATTTTATACTTGGCCTTGAACACACCTTGTAAGTATTGCTGAGAAATAAAGTTGATGGTGCCAATTTTGTACAGTCTGGTAGTCATTTGCACTGCTCACCAATGACTTCTGGCTCTTCACCTTCTGGGAACTTGCAGGATTGCACTTCCAGGTCACGTGACTAGTCCTGACCAAAGTGTGTGCATGGAAGGAGTTTGTGCCATTCCTGGGTGGAGCATTTAATGCTAGTGAGAGATGAGCCTGAGATATGTCTCTCTGATAGGACAAACAATAATGCCCGTTAAGATGTTTTCTCCATTGAGCAGAGCCCTCTACCAAACTAACATGGTCACATAATGTGAGCAAAACACAGATCTTTTTGATTTTAAGCCATTGAAATTTGGGGGTTAATATCTATCATAGCCTGCTGTAGTCTATCCTGACTGATTTAGCTAGCCTCCTATATCCATAGTTCAACCAGTTGAGGATCAAAAACTTTCTTTAAAAAAATTTCTTTGAGGGCCGGGGCTATAGCTCAGTGGCAGAGTGCTTGCCTAGCATGTGTGAGGCACAGGGTTTGATCCTTACACTGCATAAAAAATAAAAAAAAATAAAATAAAATAAAGGCATGCTGTTCATCAACAACTACAAAAATAAAAGTAAAAATATTTTTTTTTAAAAAAACTGCATTTATGGGATAGGGTGTGGCTCAGTGGTAGAGCACTTGCTAGCATATGTGAGGCACTGGGTTTGATCCTCAGTCTCACATTTTAAAAAATAGATAAAACAAACAAATAAAATAAAGGTATTGTGTCTATATGCAACTAAAAATATTTTAAAAATTGCATTTTTACTGAACATGTATAGACATTTCTTCTTGTCATTATTTCCTAAACAATACATTATAACAAGTATTTTCATAGAATTTACATTGTACTATTTTTATAAGTAATTTAGAGATAATTCAAAACATACCAAAAATAAGTATAGGTTATACAAATATTATGCCACTTTGTATAAAGTGTTGAACATCCATGGATTTGGGAGTCCAGGAGAAGTTCTGAAACCAGACTCTCAAAGATACTGAGGGACAACTGTACATACAGTATGATTGTTTACTCATTGATTCAACCATTTTTCTGCCCAAGAGTGAAAGCTCAAGCCAAAGTCCTGAAGGTCCTAGTTTAATACATCTGGGATGCGGAACAGACCTGTGCAGCTTTCTGGTAAACCCAAGTGATTCTAATGGTCTAGTAAGGCTGAGATTCCTGCATGGCTAAATCTTTTGATGATAGATTAAAATATGGTGTCTACACTTGAGGGCTACCTAGACTGAGAAGACAAGCCCAGAGCCAGAATAATCACACTACTAACAGGGTAAATGACCTGAAATATTCAAAAGTAAGTAAGAATACATAAGCAATTGATGAACAATAAAGCTTTACATGTAATAGAAAGTAGATATGCTTCTTGGAAAATCCATTCATCCCATTTAATAGAAAGTAGAAATGCTTCTTGGCAAATCCATTAATCACATGTAGTAGAAAGTAGAAATGTTTCATGACAAATCCATTCATCACATGTAGTAGAAAGTAGAAATGCTTCTTGACAAATCCATTCATCAACTCTGTGACTCCAGACCAGGTACCCAAGCTGTCAGTTTAACATGTACACTATTATCTGTCACTATGCTTCCAGTTATGTAAAACAAAGCTTAAAAAACCTTTAAAGATGTGGCCCAGGGTCAAAACAGTTTGTACATCCCTGAATTGGACTCCAGATCCAGGCTTTTATCTATCTAGGGCCCAAGGCCTTGACTGATTCATTTAAGGCCCGTGCTTCTCTTTCAGTTTTCTCTCTTTTCTCCCTTTATCTTGAACCATGTATTCTGGCTGCATTAAACTGCCTGTCACTGAAGGCCCACACCATGCTACTTACTGCACACTACAGTGCTTTGACTCCTGCTGTTGTGTCTGTCTGGCATGCCTTACTTCAATTCTCACCACCTTGTTTCTGAACCCCAGCCAGGTCATTGAATATGTGATTGGGTGACCCAATCCCTGGTGCTATGACTGCCCCCATGAGCACATTCCTTTACTGGCTCACTGAGCACCTCTATCATTAGATTCCAGTTGGGTCTCAGTTTCTTTTCTCTGAGTCATGTAACTAGCATTGGGGACACTGTGCTAAAGCACCATCCATAGCCCCATGCATGCTTATTACTTCAGCTAAACCAAATCCCTGCAACCCACAAGACAGATCCTTCCGACAAGACCACACAGTATCATATTTATGAAAGGACTTTGTTTTCTTGTAGTTTTGTGATCACTGTACAATTCTCCACCTTTGTGAATCTCAGTTGTCAGATGTAAAATGGATTAATGGGAGTACCTGCCTCACAGTTGTGAGAATTTATTAAGATGAAAACTTAAGTGTCTTGCCTGTTCATAAGGAAGATGTGAACTAAACCCCAACCACGTTGGTTGTTATGAGTATCTTCTTATTAAACCACTGCTATTATCCCTACTCAGCATGCCCCCAAAGACATCATCATTAATATTATCACTCATACATCCCACCAAGTCTTAGTGACTGTGCTAAACATTCCTTCCTAGAATGTATAGTATTCTCAGAATCCTCAAAATGAGTTCTTCACATTCTTGTGATGGTTCAGTGTCCCAATCATGAATTATCTCCCTGTTACCTCCAGGAAGCTGCCCAGTGCATTCTCAGGAAGTCTGTGGCTACTAAACAGTTCCATTCAGGCTCTTTGGATATGGCTAAGAAAACATACGTTCTCCTTAGGCTCCCACTTTCACTGACATTCTCCCCACTATGGGTGTTTCCAGTTCATTTATGGTCAGCCCAGGCCACTGTGTAGATGACCCCCCACCTCTCCCTGCAAGAGGGTCAGGGTGGCAGTCAAACAGTTCTGTGGACTTCTGGAATAATTGATAATTCTAAAAGGAATAATACCTGCACCAAGCTTATTTTCTTTCTTACTAGAAGGAACTCAAAGAATGGGGATTTCAGTTGGGAATAATAATAATACTCCATAGGCCCTCAGAGAGATCTAATCTTGTTTCTCTTCCTTCCTCATTTTTCACATATCTGAAGCACAGTAGGCAAAATTGGGGTTTTGGTGAGGCATTCCAGTTGAGGTTCCCTGTTGAACAAGTCCGGTCTGTTTTAGAAGGATGGGAAAACAGTTAATTTTCCCACACCCCAAATGTCATAAGAACAGGCAACCTATGAGGGAAACCAAAGCTCAAGCCACAAAATAAATAAAAATGTAAATTTGGCTTTTCTGATTAAAAGGATTCTGAAGACCCAAGTTGATTCAGCGGTGTTTGCTGAGACCCCACACTGAGATGAACACTCAGGGAGTCTGTGGAAAAGGAAATAGACTCCCATTTGTAGGAAGAAAAGGAAGTAGCACTTATGTTGGGATTGTTGGAATTAGAAGAGACCAGAAATCAATGAAGAGATAAAGAGTAGCCCAAGAGGCAGGTTGCCTCCAGGGAGGCCAGTGGCCAAAGTGAGAGAACCTCAGAGTGGAAATTTTCCCCAGAGGACTGGAGCAAGAAATAACTTTTTTTTTCAGAACAATGTTGACAAATAACTGCTTAAATAAATTTTCAATTCCATATCATCTGTCTCATTTGGCTGGAACAATAAGTTTACATTCCACAGCCTGGGCTGACCCTTCTGCACCCCACTGCCAATAAAGCATAAAGAGTGTGATTAGTTCTTTTTGCATGAAGAAGGACCATTAAATCAGTTGGCTTCCATTTTATGTAGCTTCTTACAACATTATCTAGCAACCTATCTTGTGTTCTTGTGTCAGGCACAATTGAGGAACATTTTTCACAATTTAGCAATATGCAAGCAACAGCCTTTTAATTAAAAAAAAAGAAAAGGAAAAATGAATTCCACAGTCACAAGGAAGGAAAGAGGACATTTGGTGGGTGCAGTAGTGCAGACCTGTGATTCCAACTACTTAGGAATCTGAGGCAGCAGGATGGAAAGTCTGAGGCCAGTTTCAGCAACTTACTGAGACCCTGATGCAAAATAAAATAAAAAGGGCTGGGGTTGTAGCCCAGTGGTAGAGTACCCCTGAGTTCAATCCCCAGTACAAAAAAAAAAAAAAAGAAAAAATATGGTGTTAGGATGAACACTGTGGTGATGAATTGAAATTAGTAGTAAAAATATGAGCTAAAGATTTTTGAAGAAAGGAAAAAGAAAACAAAGAAAAAGAGATGTATGTGTATGCATGCATTTATAGATTTAACATAGTTCCAAATTCTGAACACTAAGAGGACTTAAAACTTTTTTCCATAGCAATGAGCAGGACAGATCTCCACCCAGATATGGCTTCTAAATACCATTCTCCAATAATAGAGACCAGGTCTCTTTAAGAAATGGTTGATCCCAGAACTGGAGCAGGGAAAATATAAAATAATCCTGGAACTCCTTGTGGTGGCAGGAAATAGAGACATGCTTAATAAGGAATAGGGGATTGATTTTTTTTAAATTGGTACATTACAATTACATTTATCAGGAGGATTTATTGTGACATATTTGTAATGCATGCAGCATAACTTGGTCAATATGATAGGGACTTATTGAAAGGATACAGGAAACAATCTGAAAGAGTTCCCAACAGCCAAGTTAGAAGAGTTTGAGCAAATAAATAATGATAATATTTGATTATAAATCATAGAATTAAATATATAACCATAGCCTATATGAATAGAAAAAAAGGAAATAAAAGAATAGAGAAAGGGCAAGTTGTTTCCTTAAAGAGAATTACAGCTCATAAATAAAAAAGGATGAGGGAAATAAAAATAAAATAACATTTAGGAGACCATAATAATAACTGTTATGGAAAAGATCTGTGAATGGATGCCAAAATTTAAGTGAGCAAAAGCAAAGTTGTTTTTTTTTTCCTCTACTACTGGGAATTTAACCCAGGGCCTCACCCATGACAGGCCAGTTTCCTACCACTGAGCCACATCCCCTAAGTGAGTAAAAATTGAGGGAGAAATAAGATATTCTCAAGGTATCTCCCAAAATATATTTATTAATGACAAAGAGAAAAATGGTAAGTTCATAGTAAGAAATCCAAAAAGCATCACATTAATCAAATAATTGAAATTAATATTTCTCCTAACCAGTCATGCTGATGTGTTCTCCTTCCCACCAAATAATTCCATAAGGACCTTTCACCTCTGTGACATTTCCCTATAAAACCCATAAGTAAACACCAAACCCAAGAGGAGAGATCTTGTACAAAACATATGACCAGCATCTTTCTAAAGGGTCACAGTCATAAAAGACTAGGAGAGACCAAGGCATTGCCACAAATTTGAAGAGAATAAGGCATCATTATGACTAAGTGCAACACAAGATCCCAGATGGAAACAGGATCTTAAAGGAAAATTGGTGAAATTCAAATAAAGTCTATAGGTTAGTTGATAGTTTTGTACCCAGTTTGATGTCTTTGTTTTGATCATTATACTATAGTTCTTTATTTATGTATTTCTATTGGGGATAGAAACAAGGGGTGCTTGGCCACTGAGAGAAATCCCAAGCCTTTTTTAGTTATTTATTTTTTTATTTTGAGACAGGGTCTTGCTAAGTTGCTTAGGGCCTCGCTTACTTGCTGAGGCTGGCCTCAAGCTTTCAATTCTCCTGCCTCAGCTTCCTGAGTTGCTGGGATTACAGACATGCACCATTGTGCCCAACCTATTTAATCTTTTTAAGAGTCAATATTAGAGGAAACTGGGTGAAGGGACTGTGGGAAAATTATGTGGATTTGTAGAGGGGAGAATGAAACTTCCAACAGCACCAAGACAAAACCCTTGATTAATAATGATAATAACCAAGTGGTGAGCTCCACGCCAGCATTTTAGGTTAGGTTTGTGTGAGGGCATGTGACGTACTTCACATCAGTGGGCAAATAAATCTCTGTCGCTCTTTTTCCCTTACAAAACCTGATGTGAGGGCAGGAGACCAAATCAGAGTGTGTTTCTCAGCAGAACTAGATCATCAGAAGAGAGAGAGTGCAAAGAGAAGTCCAGAGCAGATTTTGAAATTAGGGAGTTGAAAAGATATAAATTGTTCTGATAAGAAAAAAGGTGGAGGAGAATATTGATGAGGGGCAGGGAATATAAAAGGTGAAAAGGGACAGATGTTCAGGGAGATTTGAAAAAAGATTCCTAACATTCATGTATGAGTTGTTTGCATTAAAATCTCCTTTCATATCCCCAGACTCTTGTAAATTCTGCTGCACATACAAGTCTGGTGTGTGTGTGCCCATGGATCTCTGTGTATCTATCAATTTTTATGTGTGTGTTTATGTCTAAGTATGTACGAATCTATAAGTATGTATGTCTATATTTCTATGTTTCTGTGTGTCTGTGAAGCAGTCCAAGTCTGTGTGTGTGCATTTGTGTGTCTTTATTTTTATGTGTTTGGGTACATCCATAAGAGTGTATCTGTGTGTGTATATGTTTGTCTGAGCCTGTATGTCTTCTCTCTGTGTGTGTGTGTGTGTGTGTGTGTGTGTGTGTGTGTGTTGAAAATTACAGCAAAGGACTGATTTCTTGTGACAGTGAATTAATATAAAAAGACATAGGACTCAGAGGACCAACAAGATATCAGCCAAGACAGGACCAAATTGAGCCCTAGGTGTCATAAGAATGTAAGATCCTAGAAATTTGATGATGCCATCTTTGCACAGGCATTGGAATTTTCCCAGGAACTTGGAATGCTGGTGGGGGTGGAGTTTCAAGTCAGTAGTAGCTAAAGACTTCAGAGGGCAGGATGATCCTACCCTCAAGATATTGCCTTCCTCCAGGTCTCCCAGCAAACAAAGTGGAAGGCACCATGGAAATACACACTGTCTCTGGGCTTCAGCCTCTTCACTTTTCCAATGGGAACAACGGTCACCTCCCAGTGTTAACAGAATGGATGAGGGGCAGAGCCATGTAGTAGATTGGCAAAGGTCACAGTCTAGACAGGTACCCTCCATGATCATCTTCCCTTCCATCCTGCTGGCTTCCCATGGACACTGTCACAGTCATGCCAGTAGCCAGCTGGGACCAGGGTGGGGACTCAGTGACTAGAAAGAGATTGACAAGCATCATTTTAATGCTCAAGTTGTGTCATGTCACAAGAAAGTTTTTATGGATACTTAGTTGATTTATTGAATGAATGAATGATTAACTCAGGGACCATGGGAGTCATAAACATCAATAATGTCAAGAAAGGCTCTGATGTGCTTTTGGTGGGATTGCCTAAGTAGAAAAGGCAGTCATTTTTTAGACTTAGTTTGAATATTACCTTCTGAGAGAGTACTCCACTGATACCCTCATCAGGTATAAGTGTCCACTCTGTACCCACCCCCCATATACTAGATGGTTCATTGTGGTTTTCATTTGACCTTGAGTTCTTAGAGACAAGGTTACATCTCATTTAATCTTCCTGCATCCCTAGCAGGTCTAGACCAAGGAAACAACAAAAACCATTTATTAAGTGTTTTCCAGGTAGCAAGCATTGTGCTAAGTGCTTTAGATACCAATATGCTTCACTACATGAATATCAGGTACCAGGGGGACATTATCATGCCATTGTGCAGGTAAGAACACTGAGGCTCAGAGGAGGTAAGAAGCCTGATGCTTCTCCCTGCTTTCTGCATCTTTCTCTACCAGACAGCCTGGCCTAATTCTTGAGGTTTGGGAACAGTATAAAACTCCCAGTGTTCAAAAGGATTGGTTATAGGGGTCCAACCAGACTGGTGCTTGGTAAAGTGATGAGGCAGTCTGTCTGTATTTCTGGGTGGGTGGATAGAAAGGGAGAACAATGAAGAGACAATACATGTTAGCAGCTGGCACCCATGCCACATGCCATAATGCATTCTCCATCACAAACCACAGCACCGAGACCACCCCAGGAGAAGTCCCTCATGGATGGCCTCTGAATGGGGAGTGTTCACTTTGGGCACTACAGGAACCATCTGCTAATTGATTCAGAACAAACTGGTACATGGATGCACTGTTAGATACATGATATTTCTGGCAGGAAGACCAGGAAAAACAAAACCAAGACAATATCTCGAAACAACAACACACATGGAAATTTGCAGAGGTGAGCTGACATGGAATAGAGACAGTAACACAACAATATTGACACCCACAACCAAGAGAAAAGAAAAGTTCAAAACCCCGTTTGCACATCCAGTTTCAAAAATAAAACAAAATAGGGCCACGATCTTCCAGATATTGAACCTACAGAAGCTAAATCACTTAGCTACAGCACAAGGCCTTTTTCTTTAATTTTTTATTGAGAGAGAGAGAGAGAGAGAGTTTTAATATTTATTTTTTTAGTTTTTGGTGGACACAACATCTTTGTTTGTATGTGGTGCTGAGGATCGAACCCAGGCTGCACACATCCCAGGAGAGTGCGCTACCACTTGAGCCACATCCCCAGCCCACACAAGGCCTTTTTCATTTTTTTTTTAAATTTGGAGACAGGATATCGCTAATTGTTTAGGATCCTGCTAAGTTTATGAGGCTTGCTTTGAACTTTTCATCCTTCTGTCTCTGCCTCCCAAGCTGCTGGAATTATAGGCACATACCATAGTGTTTGAGTAGAAAATGATTTCTTTTCTAAATGATATTTCTTGAAACATTAATTGAAATAAAAAGTTAAAAATATAAACAAATAACAATCCCAAATTCTGTTTGTTAAGTAAATAGACTCCTAGAAGTTAGAGTTCCATAGAGCCATTAAAATTGTGATGGAGAAAAATATGCACTTGGTATTTAGAAATAATCACATTTTGGGGGAACCCAACATGATGGCGGGCGGGGAGGCAGCGCTTTCAGTACCTCCTCAATAACAGGGTCAGAGAGTCGCATTAATACGTTCAGATTCTACCTGCTGAGAAACTTCTAGCAAAATTCCGCTGAAGTGAGACCTGCTGGTCATTTTGCAGGATTATTAGAGATGACAGTTTGCCCCAGATGAGTGAATCTCTGCCACACGGTGCGGAGGTTCAGACCCGCCACCTGCCGCTGCTACGCAGTGACCAGCCTCCAGGCGGCTCAACAGGCGCGGTGCAGGGACACTATGAAGAGGTCTCTAACCAAGCCTTCATGAAATAGCGAACCCGAACCGATACCAACCGAGACTGGGTCAGACCAGAGACAGGCCAGACCCACCTCTCCCTTCGGACACTCCGGCAAGGAGCCTAGGGCCCGCCATAGCAGAGAGGTGACGTCACCAGAATTTTCGGCCAACAGGAATCTGCTTTAACAGGTGTGTGTCTCCCACCCCCGCCAGATACACACAGCCGGAAAAACTCGACCCAGAGCTCCGTGGGCATGACTGTGGAGGCCTAGGGAAACAGAGGAGACTCCTGACCCCCAACTCCCACTACCGCCAAGGGCGTGGGCATTACTGTAGGGGCCCAGGGAAGCAGAGGAGACCCCTGATCCCCAACTCCTCCTACCACCAGTGATGTGGGCATGACTGTAGGGGTGGAGGGAAGCAGAGGAGACTCCCGGACCCCCAACTCCCCTACCGCCAGTGGTGTGGATGTGTCTGTAGGGATAGAGGGAAGCAGAGGGGATTCTTGATCCCCAACTCCCCTTATCACCAGCGGCGACACCCAAGGTCTTAGCCGCCAGTTCCTGGGGGCGTGCCCACCAAAGGGGTCCAGCAAAATTAAACTGTCGGTTCCCAGATCACCGCTCCACAGCAATGGGGCTTGGTTGAATGACAGAGAGAGTGCTCCGTCATTCAGGAAATAAGGCACGCAGTGGGGCTGCAAGTGTAAACAGATCCTTGGAGAGCACCTTTCGGTGAGCCGGGCAGGGCTGGCTGGAAGGAGGAAGTGGGGGAGGGGGCAGTGAAGAGAAACAGCTCTGTACTAACAGGATTGAGAGAGTCCCAGGAGCCACCTTAAAGGGATTGCTGCTGGCACAGAGGGCTGAAGCTCGGCTCAGAGGGCAGAGCTCCACCTACTGGAAGAGAAGACAACGGATCTCTAAGACTTCATTTTTTAAAAATTTCTATTTTATTAGTTTTTTTCCTCCCCTTTTCCTTCCTTCTTTCTTTCCCTTTTCAAGTTTTATTGTTCTTTCCATTCTCCTCTATTCTATCTATCTCTCTTTCATTCTTTCTTTTTAAGAGCACCTTCCCTCCCCTTCCCCCCAACTTTCATCCCAATTATGTGTAATTGTCTAAATGCAAATAGGTGATTGTTTCGAGGCTGTCTATAGGGCTCCTAAATACATAGCTATTACCAAACACCCTGATCCAATCGCCTGTTAATATCCCCCTTCAGTAGAGCAATCTTCCAAAGTAGCCAAGATATACTAACCTTCACACCATCATAGCACCTAACATAAACATAAAGTCCTAAGACCAAACAACAAATCACTATATGCATACAGAACCCGTAAGCCTTTTATGAATTGAATGAATCAGCTGTAAAGCACAATAAAGCCCAATATTTCTAGGCATTGTCTCCCACCACAAAGGAGAGACCATAGAGATATACAAAACCAAAACAAATTTATAGGAGAAAAGAGAAATGCAGCAGTTAAACAAAGTTGGGAAGTAACGTGAACACCATAAAAAAAAAGGGAAAATAGGATTACAAACAATGCAGGACAACTTAAATTTACTGGAGAACCTAGAGGCATCAGAAAAATGGACAGAGAAAGAACTCAAGGCATACCTGACTCAGATGGAATGGAATCTTAGAGAAGTCATTAGACAGCAAGTCGAAACAATGAAAGAATACTTTGGAAATGAATTGCATAAGCAAATTCAAATTGCAAAGGACGAACTCTACCAGGAGATAGAGAGTATAAAAAAAATCAAATAGTAATCCTTGAAATGCAGGAAACCATATACCAAATTAAAAACTCAAACCAGAATATTACAAATAGACTAGATCAAATAGAAGTCAGAACATCAGATAATGAAGACAAAGTTTATCAACTCGAAAAGAATATAGTTAATGCAGAAATGATGTTAAGAAATCAAGAGCAATCCATACAAGAGATATGGGATGTCATAAAAAAACCAAACTTGAGTGTCATTGGAATAGAAGAAGGAATAGAGGTTCAAACCAAAGGAATGAACAATATGTTGAATGAAATAATCTTAGAAAACTTCCCAGATATGAAAGATGGAATGGATTGCCAAACCTTGGATGCCTACATGACCCCAAATATACAAACCATAAAAGACCAACTCCAAGACACATAATTATGAATATATCCAACATACAGAACAGGAGAGAATATTAAAAGCTATGGGAGAAAGGAGGCAGATTACATTCACAGGAAAACCAATTAGGTTAACTGCTGAATTTCATCACAGACGTTGAAAGTGAGAAGATTCTGGAACAACGTATTTCAAAAGCTGAAAAATAATGGATTACAAAATGAGTACTGTATCCAGCAAAATTAAGCTTCAGATTTGACAATGATATTAAAATATTTCACGATAAACAAAAGTTAAAAGAATTTGCAGCCAGAAATCCAGCACTGCAAAGCATTTTGAGCAAAACACTACAAGAAGAGGAATTGAAAAACAGCACCCAAAACTAACAGTGGGAGGTAACTCAGTAAAGGGAGGGGGATAACCAAAGAGGAAAAACTAGCCAAATTAAAACAAATAAATATATAAGCATGACTGGATGTACAAACCATATATCAATAGTAACCCTAAAAGTTAATGGCTTAAATTCACCAATCAAGAGACATAGGCTAGTAACCTGGATTAAAAAACAGATCCAACAATATGCTGCCTTCAGGAGACTCATATGATAGGAAAAGACATACACAGGCTTAAGGTGAAAGGTTGGGAAAAATCATACCACAGCAGCACATGGATCCTTCTCAAAGATAGACCATATATTATGCCATAGGGCAACTCTAAGTAAATATAAAGGTGTGGAAATAATACCATGCATCTAATCTGATCATAATGAAATGAAACTGGAAATTCAATGATAAAAGAAGGAAGGAAAAATCCTGCATAACCTGAAAAATGAACAATATATTACTGAATGATCAATGGGTTTCAGAAGTCATAAAGGAGGAAATCAAAAAATTCCTAGAGATAAATGACAATACTGACACAACATATCGAAATCTATGGGACACAACAAAAGCAGTTCTAAGAGGGAAATTCATTGCCTGGAGTTCATTCCTCAAAAAAAGAAAAAAACAATAAATAAATGATCTCACTCTTCATCACAAAACCCTAGAAAAGGAAGAGCAAAACAACAGCAAATGTAGTAGAAGGCAAGAAATAATTAAAATCAGAGTGGAAATCAATGAAATTGAAACAAAAAAAAACATTGAAAAAATTGATAAAATTAAAGTTGGTTCTTTGAAAAAATAAATAAGATTGACAGACCCTTAGCCGTGCTAATAAAGAGAAGAAGGGAGAGAACTCAAATTACTAACATATGGGATGAAAAAGGCAATATCACAACGGACACTACAGAAATACAGAAGATAATTAGAAATTATTTTGAAACACTATATTCCAATAAAATAGAAGATAGTGAAGATATCGATAAATTTCTTAAGTCATATGTTTTGCCACGATTGATTCAGGAAGATACACACAATTTAACAGACCAATAACAAAGGAGGAAATAGAAGAAGCCATCAAAAGACTACCAACCAAAAAAAGCCCTGGACCAGATGGGTATAGAGTGGAGTTTTACAAAACCTTCAAAGAAGAATTAATACCAATACTTTTCAAGTTATTTCAAGAAATAGAAAAAGAAGGAGCTCTTCCAAATTCATTCTATGAAGCCAACATCACCCTGATCCCGAAACCAGACAAAGACACTTCAAAGAAAGAAAACTACAGACCAATATCTCTAATGAACTTAGATGCAAAAATCCTCAATAAAATCCTGGTGAATCGAATACAAAATCATATCAAAAAAATTGTGCACCATGATCAAGTAGGATTTATCCCTGGGATGGAAGGCTGGTTCAATATACGAAAATCAATAAATGTTATTCACCACATCAATAGACTTAAAGATAAGAACCACATGATCATCTCGATAGATGAAGAAAAATCATTCGACAAAGTACAGCATCCCTTTATGTTCAAATCATTAGAAAAACTAGGGATAACAAGAACTTACCTCAACATTGTAAAAGCTATATGTGCTAAGCCTCATGCTAGCATCATTCTAAATGGAGAAAAACTGAAGGCATTCCCTCTAAAATCTGGAACAAGACAGGGATACCCTCTTTCACCACTTCTATTCAATTTATTTCTCGAAATACTAGCCAGAGCAATAAGACAGACAAAAGAAATTAAAGGCATAAAAATAGGAAAAGATGAACTTAAATTATCACTATTTTTAGATGATATGATACTATATCTAACAGACTCAAAAGGGTCTACAAAGAAACTACTAGAGTTAATAAATGAATTCAGCAAAGTGGCAAGATATAAAATCAACACGCATAAATCAAAGGCATTCCTGTATATCAGCGACGACAAATGTTCTGAAATGGAAATGAGGCCAACCACCCCATTCACATTATCCTCAAAATAAAATAAAATATTTGGGAATCAACCTAACAAAAGAGGTGAAAGATTTATACAATAAAAACTACATAACCCAAAAAGAGAAATAGAAGAAGATCTTAGAAGATGGAGAAATATACTCTGTTCATGGATAGGCAGAACTAACATCATCAAAATGGCAATATTACCCAAAGTTCTCTATAGGTTTAATGCAATGCCAATCAAAATCCCAAAGGCATTTCTTGTAGAAATAGATAAAGCAATCATTAAATTCATATGGAAAAACAAAAGACCGAGAATAGCAAAAGCAATGCAAAGCAGAAAGTGTGAATCAGGAGGTATAGCGATACCAGATTTCAAACTGTACTACAGAGCAATAGTAACAAAATCAGCATGGTACGGATACCAAAACAGGTGGGTGGACTAATGGTACAGAATAGAGGACACAGAGACCAATCCACAAAATTACAACTTTTTTATATTTGATAAAGGGGCTAAAGGCATGCAATGGAGGAAGGATAGCATCTTCAACAAATGGTGCTGGGAAAACTGGTAATCCATATGCAACAAAATGAAACTGAATCCCTTTCTCTCGCCATGCACAAAAGTTAACTCAAAATGGATCAAAGAGCTTGATATTAAATCAGAGACTCTGCGTCTGATAGAAGAAAAAGTTGGCTCTGATCTACATATTGTGGGGTTGGGCTCCAAATTCCTTAATAGGACACCCATAGCACAAGAGTTAATAACAAGAATCAACAAATGGGACTTACTTAAACTAAAAAGTTTTTTCTCAGCAAGAAAAACAATAAGAGAGGTAAATAGGGAGCCTACATCCTGGGAACAAATTTTTACTCCTCACACTTCAGATAGAGCCCAAATATCCAGAGTATACAAAGAACTCAAAAAATTAAACAATAAGATAACAAATAACCCTATCAACAAATGGGCCAAGGACCTGAACAGACACTTTTCAGAGGAGGACATACAATCAATCAACAAGTACATGAAAAAATGCTCACCATCTCTAGCAGTCAGAGAAATGCAAATCAAAACCACCCTAAGATACCATCTCACTCCAGTAAGATCGGCAGCCATTATGAAGTCAAAAAACAACAAGTGCTGGGGAGGATGTGGGGAAAAGGGTACACTTGTACATTGCTGGTGGGACTGCAAATTGGTGCGGCCAATTTGGAAAGCTGTCTGGAGATTCCTGGGAAAGCTGGGAATGGAACCACCATTTGACCCGGCTATTGCCCTTCTCGGACTAATCCCTGAAGAACTTAAAAGAGCGAACTATAGGGATACTGCCACATTGATGCTCATAGCAGCACAATTCACAATAGCTTGACTGTGGAACCAACTTAGATGCCCTTCAATAGATGAATGGATAAAAAAATGTGGCATTTATACACAATGGAGTATTACCCTGCATTAAAAATGACAAAATCATGAAATTTGCAGGGAAATGGATGGCATTCGAGCAGATTATGCTAAGTGAAGCTAGCCAATCCCTAAAAAACAAATGCCAAATGTATTCTTTGATATAAGGATTGCAACTAAGAACAGAGCAGGGAGGAAGAGCATGAGGAAAGGATTAACATTAAACAGAGACAAGAGGAGGTGGGAGGGAAAGGAAGAGAGAAGGGAAATTGCATGGAAATGGAAGGAGACCCTCATTGTTGTACAAAATTACATCTAAGAGGTTGTGAGGGGAAAGGGAAAAAAAAACAAGGGAGAGAATTGAATTACAGCAGATGGGGTAGAGACAGAAGATGTGAGGGCAGAGGATAGTGGATAGTAGGGGATAGGAAAGGTAGCAGAATTCAACAGTCACTAATATGGCAGTATGTAAAAACCTGGATGTGTAACCGATGTGATTCTGCAATCTGTATTCGGTGTAAAAATGGGAGTTCATAACCCACTTGAATCAAAAGAATGAAAGATGATATGTCATGAGCTTTGTAATGATGTGAACAATCAATTTTTAAAAAAAGAAAAGAAAAATAGAATAGAAGAAAGTACTATGGCTGTGAGTGGCAAAAGCAATACGCCATATGAACATTTGAAATTATACAAGCAGAAAGGAAGCTCACTAATTAAAAAAGGTATTAAGAGTGTTTAGAGAGATCATGTAAATAGAGTACACACTATCATATCTGAAATGATAAATAGCATCTAGCCACATGTACAATAATTAATAACCTTCCTTTGTTTGTTTTTGTTTGATTAAAATTTAGGCCTCAAGCATGTTAACCAAGTTCTCTACACAGGGCTATATTCATAGTCCAGATTGTCATTATTTAATCTTTTTTTAATAAATAGACCAATTCACACACAAAAAAAGAAAAAAATAAATAAATACACATAGAGAATACAAAAATTGAATTTTAAAAAAAGAAAGAATCACATTTAATAATATGCTATCATATTTGCAAGAATTTTATAATTAATTCAAGTTTTCTCCCTTGCAAACTGCTATCAAATAAGTCAGCAGTAAAAAAAAATTCTCCTTTTTATTTCTACTGAAATAATAAAAAGGATTCCACCCCTTCTTTCAATCTAGGATATAATACCTCAGATTGTGGAGTTGTTGTTTCAATTCTGTATTTTCTTGCTTAAACTCTAATACCCTCTTTTTTAGCTCATGAATCTCATTTTCCAGTTGTGCATCTTTTTAACCTGAAGTGAACACTGTGTGCAGTGACCTTTGTTTTGTTTTATTATTCTTTGAAGTGATAGAACTGCTTTCTGGGTCTTAGATAGGCTTACAGAATCTGTCAGAGAAAAGAAGATAGAAATAAAACGTGACTAATTTATATATATGAATGCTGTATATTTCACATGTATTATGTATACACTAAACCAATGAGTACATAAAACATGTGACACAATATGCTATACTCTGCAGACATAGCAGATGAGATGAGAAAGAAATTAGACCAAAACTAACTGAAACCCTAACACTAGCTCTAACCCTAGCCCTAAAACTAACCCTAACCCTAACACTAACACTAAACCTAATCTGATTAGAAAGCCATTGATCCTAGGAGTCCCAAACTTGGGGAGCCTAATGGGACAAGCGAACAGATGTACCCTTTGCAGTATCAAAGCAATATGACTAAATAATTCGGAGAGGCATTTCAGTAACTGAGTATTTCCCTGTTTCCTCCTAGGGTGCTCTCAGATAATGTTATTATTGTGTGCTTCAGCTTAGGGCTACTTCAACAAAAAACAAAACCAGACAATGCACAATGAGGACTAATTGAGTATGTGAAGTTTCAAGCAGCTATCACACACCCTGTTTGATTTCCAGCTCAAATTCCATTCACCGGTAAATGTCACAATGAAGTGAAACCTGAACATACAAACTGTTTCTGACAGCAAACTGTTGATACTAGAAGGCCCACTCTTGGCGAGCATACATAGGCCAGTTCAAAGATGAATCCTACCCAGCATCAATGAAATTAGACCAAAACTAATGCTATACTTAACACTAGTTCTAACTCTTGTTCTAACCCTATCTGAACCCTAATCGCACACTAACCTGTTTGGAGAACCATTGATCCTAGGAGTTCCAAACTTGAGGAATCTAGTGGGGAAATGAATAGATGAATTCTGTGCAGTATCAAAGCAATCTGACCAAAAAATTGGGGGAAATATTTCAGTAACTGGTTATTTCCCTGTTGTCTCGTAGAGTGGGCTCTGATAAAGTTGTTTTTGCATCCTTCAGTTTAGAGCTACTTCAACAAGAAACAAAAGAGACAATTCACAGTGAGAACTGAATGAATACATAAAGTTTCAAACATCTAGCACAAATCCTGTTTGATTTCCATTCAGCCATATAGGTCAAAGTGCGGTGAAACATGAAAATTCAAACTGTTTCTGACAACAAACCATTGATCCTTGAAGGCCCAAACTTGGTAATCATAGTTAGGCTAGATAAAAGATGAATCTTGCCCAGTATCAAAGAAATTAGACCAAAAATAATGTTAACCCTAACACTAGCTCTAACCCTTGTCCTAACAGTATCTGAACCCTAAACGTACACTAACCTGTTTAGAGAACCATTGATCCTAGGAGTTACAAACTTGGGGCACCTAGTGAGGCAAGTGAACAGATGAATCCTGTGTAGTATCAAAGCAATCTGATCAAATAATTGGGGGATGTATTTCAGTATCTTGTTATTTCCCTGTTGTCTCCTAGAGTGCTCTTGGATAAAGTTGTTTTTGCATTCTTCAGCTTAGGACGATGTCAACAAGAAACAAAATAGACAATTGACACGGAGAACTGATTGAGTGTGTGAAGTTTCAAGCAGCTAGCACAAACCCTGTTTGACTTCCAGCTCGATCTCCATTCACCCATATAGGTCACAATGCAGTGAAACCTGAAAATACAAACTGTTCCTGACAGTGCACAGTTGAACCTAGAAGGCCCAAACTTGGCAAGCGTAGTTAGGCTAGATAAAATATGAATCCTGCCCAGTATCAAATAAATTAGATCAAAACTAATTCTATCTCTAGCACTAGCTCTAACTCTATCCCTAACCCTAAAAATAATCCTAACCTGATTAGAGAACTCTTGACCCTAGGAGTCCCAATGTTGGGGAGCCTAGTGGAAAATGCAAACAGATGAATCCTGTGCAGTATCAAAGAAATCTGACCAAGTAATTGGGGGAGATATTTCAGTAATTGGGTATTTCCTTGTTGTCTCCTAGAGTGTGCTCAGATAAAGTTTTTGCGTGCTTCAGCTTAGGGCTACTTCAACAAGAAAAAAAAAACAGACAATGTGCACTGAGAACTGATTGAGTTTGTAAAGTTTCAAGCAGCTAGCACAAACCCTGTTTGATTTCCAGCTCGATCTCCATTCACCCATATAGGTCACAAAGCAGTGAAACCTGAAAATACAAACTGTTCCTGACAGTGAACCATTGAACCCAGAAGACCCAAACATGGTGAGCATAATTAGGATAGGAAAAAGATGAATCCTTTCCAGTATCAAAGAAATTAGACAAAAAGTAACTCTAACCCTAACACTAGCTCTAACCCTAGCCCTCACCCTAACAGGAATATTAACACTAACCCTAACCAGTTTAGAGAACCACTGTTCCTAGGAGTCCCAAAATTGGGAAGCCTAGTGGTGCAAGAGAACAGATAAATCTGTGCAGTATCAAAGAAATCTGACCAAATAATCGGGGGATTTTTTTCAGGAACTGGGTATTTTCTTGTTTTATCCTAGAGTTCTTGGAAAAAGTTATTTTTGTGTGCTTCAACTTAGGGCTATTTCAACAAGAAACAAACTAGACAATGTGCACTGAGACCTTATTTCACATTATAAGGTGATGTGGTATGTCTTCTTTTTCCATTATATTGAAGACTGGTTCATTCTGCCACATGTTGACCAAAGCCCTAATTGCTGATCTACTTTCTAAAAGTTTTCATTTGCTTTTAGGAGTTATACATGATAGTAGAATGCATTGATGGACTTTGATAGATCCTATATCATTTGGGTTTGTTTTTAAAAGGCCCCTGTGGCCACCGGTTAAGGAGCAGAGTGAGGAGGCCTAGTGAGGCCTGGGGAGTGCCAGGAGGAGGTTCCCTCACGATGCTGGAGGCAAGATGGAGCCAGACCTACCTTGGGCTCAAGCTCTGCCCAGGAGCCGGGCCCCAGGAAAGGTCCAGTTTCTTCCTGACACCTCCTGACGACCTTGCAACCTTTGGCTTGCCCAAGGACTGCTTCTGCTCACCCGCAGAAATCCTTGGGAGCTCAGGATCTACCAAGATCTTCCAAGACGACATGAGTGATGGTTTTGCCAGAAGGTAGTCACAGGTCCAACCCGCCTCAGACTGACCCCGACAGAGCTCAGACTCAGCCCAGGACTGATTCCACCCACATGTCAGATGCCCTCCAAAGCTCATGCTTTGTTCTGCACTGATTCCACCTACTGGAAGACACCTGTCAGAGTTCAGGCCCAGCCCAGGTTAGCCTTGCTGACAGGCCTGGGAGCCTGGCCAAAGGTACGTCAGGCTCCCTCCCACCACCAGGAGACCCTCACCAGAGCTCAGGCCAGAAGCAGGGCTCTCTGCCCATAGGCAAATACCTTCCAGAACTCAGGCTCCTGCCTGATCTGCCAAGGCCAACTGTGCAGGAGCCTGGGCAAGGGTAAGCACAGTTCCATTCCCCCACCAGTGGAACCCTGCGAAGGTCAGGCCCAAGCTGATTCTCCCACTGAAGTGCACTGGAGTGTAGGAAGAGGGTACTCACAGGTTCATCCTGCCTCAGGCTGACCCCTGCAGGAGCTCAAACTTACCCCAGGAATGACTCCACCCACTGTCAGATGACCTCCATAGCTCAGTCTCTGCCCTGCACTGACTCCGTCTTCTCCGTCTCCTGGAAGACATCTGCAGAGTTTAGCACAAGCCCAGGGCAACCTGGATGACAAGTGTGGGAGCCTGGCCCAAGGTAGGCCTGGCTCCATCCCACCATGGGCTGACCTCTGCCAGAGCTGGTGCTCTGCCCTGATCAGCTTATTCCACCTGCCCAGAGATCCTTACCTAGGGTAGGCCTTGGTCCATCCCCCATCTAGCTGATCCCCGCCTGAGCTCAGAATCCGCCCAGATTCAGCCTACCTGAAGTGCAATGGAGCCGGGCACAGGGTAGGCATGAGTTCATCCTGCCCCCACCACATTGCCACTGTAGCTTAGGGTCTGCTCAGGACCACCTCGCCCACCTGCATGGCAACTGTGACCAGGGTACACCAGGTTCCATCCTGCCACCAGATGACCCCTGCTGCCACTCAAGCTCTGCCCAGAAGCTGGGCCCCAGGGAAGGCCCAGGTTCTACCCAACACATGCTGAAGTCTGCAGATCCTTAGGCTCTGCCCAGGACTGCTTCCATTCATCAGCAGACAACCTTGAGAGCTCAGAATTCATCCAGATCTGCTAGGACAACTTGTGGTGCATGCCGAGGCACAGATTAGCCACCGTCACCTGGTCACCTGCCAACCATTGTTAGAGCTCAGGCTTGGCCCAGATCCACCTCACCAACCTGTAATGGAGTCGGGGCCCAGTGTAGGTCTGCGTTCCTACTGCCACAGCAGAACCCAGCCTGAGTCCAGACTCTGCCTGATCATAAGGCTGTTTTCCTGGTGGACTGAGCCCGAGCACACCTGTGGGCTTCTGCATACCATTACAAGATCCCAGTACAGTCATAATCTGGTTTTCTGAGTTTGGACATGACCCATTGATTCTCTGTCATGACACCTAGCTGAAATCTTGAGTTGGGTCATGCTGGTTGCAGCAGCCTTGTCATTCTTCCTGGGCTGAGAAGTCCTCAGGGCTATCCAAGAGAGGAAAACCAGTGAGTGGCCAAGCAATTTACCAAAGACACCACAGTGCAGAGAACCTTCAACATCGTTATGAGAACTGTGTGACTGCCACAATTCTTGGCTCTGAAGACCCTGAGCATTATCCCTATACTCATTGAATCCAGATGACACCCTTGGAGAGGAAATGGCAACACTAGAGCCCTAATGCAGCAAGAGAGTTGGCATGGCCCTGCAGGCTCCCAAGGAAAGCTATGGAATGAGAAGTTTCCAGTGGTCCCTGTGGGACCTCATTGGGCTTTGGGTTTTATATGGAGCAAGATGAAACATCACTGAAAATTTTCACATTAGAGGGTGACATAGTCTTTCTTCTTTTTTCCATTGTATTTAAGATAAGTGTATTCTGGCCACATGTTGACCAAAGGCCTAATTGCTGACCTTCTTTTTAAAATTTTTAATTTGCTTTAATTAGTTACACATGACAGTAGAATGCGTCGATGCACTTTGATAGATCCTATATAAATTGGGTTTGTTTTTAAAAGGCCCTTTGGGTTGCTGTTTTAGGAGCAGAGTGAGAAGGTCTAGTGAGGCCTGGAGAGGGACAGGATGAGGGTCCCATGCAATGCTGGAGGTGAGATAGACTCAGGCCTACCTTGGGCTCCAGCTCTGCCCAGGAGCCGGGCCCCAGAGAAGGCCCAGTTTCTACCCAACACCTCCTGATGACCTTGCATCCTTCAGCTTGTCCAAGGACTGCCTCTGCTCACCAGCAGACATCCTTGGGAGCTCAGTATCTCCCCAGATCTCCCAAGATGACATGAGGCAGCAACCTGGGCAGAGGGTAGTCCCAGGTCCAACCTGCCTCAGGCTGACCCCAGCCAGAGCTCAGACTCAGCCCAGGAATGACTCTGCCCACTATTAGATGCCCACCAGAGCTCAGGCTCTACCCAATATTAACTGCACCTACTGGAAAACACCTTCGAGAGTTCAGCCCCAGCCCAAGTCAGCCTTGCTCACAGGCCTGGGAGCCTGGCTGAATTTAGGCCTGGCTCCCTCCCAGCCCGCCATGAGCTGACAACTCCCAGAGTTCAGGCCAGGTGCAGGCAAATACCTTCCAGAACTCAGGCTTCTGCCTGATCAGCCAATTCAGCTGCGAGGGAGCCTGGGCAAGGGAAAGCACAGTTTCATTCTACCACTAGCAGACCCATGTGGAGGTCAGGCCCAGGCCTGATCCTGCCTGCTGAACTGCAAGGCAAGCCCCCTGGCAGAGGGTAGTCACAGGTCCATCCTGCCTCAGGCTGACCCCTGCAGGAGCTCAGAATAAGCCCAGGAATGACTCTGCCCACTGTCAGATGTCTTCCAGAGCTCTAGCCCTACCCACCACTGACTCTGCCTACTGGAAGACATCTGTCAGAGTTCAGCCCCAGCCCAGTTCAGCCTCACTGACAGGAGCCTGGCCCAAGGTAGGCCTGGCTCCTTCCCGCCATGAGCCAACCACCAACAGAGCTCAGGACCTACCTGGGACCCACTCTGCTCACAGGTGTACAACTTCTGGAGCTCTGGCTCCTCCCTGATCAACAGCCCAGGCCAGCTGTGTGAGAGCCTGGGCAAGGGTAAGCATAGTTCCATCTTGCTATGGGTGGAACGCTGTGGAGGTCAGGTCCAGGCCTGATCTTCTCCACTCAACTGCACTTGAGCCTCTTCTCAGGGTAAGCCCACCTCCATCGCACCACTGGCTTAACTCCGACAGAGCTGGGGCTCTGCCCTGCACGGGAGTCCTTACCTAGGGTAGGCCTTAGTTCATCCTGCCACTGGCTGACTCCAGGCAGTGCTGAGACTCAGCCCAGATTTAGCTTGCCTGAAGTGCAAGGGAACCCAGGCACAGGTTAGGCCCAACTTCATCCTGCTCCGGTCCTGCCACTGCCACCTGCCGACTGCTGCCAGAGCTCAGGCTTAGCCAAGATCTGCCTCACCAACCTGCAATGGAGCCAGGCTCAGTAGAGCCCTGTGTTCCTCCTGCCACAACAGAACCCAGCCTGAGTACAGGCTCTGCCCAGGACCGTTCTCTCCATGGGCAGACACCTGCTAGACCCTTGGAAAACTTTGGACTTTGATTGCAAATTGAGAAGTAAAACCAGAATTCTCAAGCCAGCAAAGGACTCTCTGAAAGGGGAAAAACTGTTGCCAATTGCTAGAGAACAGTATTTTGGGGATGCTCCTATGGGTGTCTGCACAGTTCACCACAGCTTAATCACAGAACGAGCTCATTCAAGTCAATAAGGAGAAACAACTAGCAGATAAAAATGGGAAAACCCATTATTGGCTGTTTAAAAGATGACATACCAAACATTGAGATGACTTTCCACAATACAGTCAATCCACAGTAAACATAAAGTCATCCACAATACAGTCATCCACACTAAACATAAAGTACATGTGTGTTTTTGCCTAACAAATATAAAGAATAAAGAGAGTGAGAAAAATCTAATGTTAACAGTGTTGGAAAATGGAATTGTCATGCTCTGAGAGCTGCCATACAAAATTGTCACAACTCTTCTGCAGAGAAGTTTCAGAAAATAGGCCAAAATTGAAAGTGCATGCCTATCTTTAGCCCAAGAATTTCAATTTAAATAAGTTATTCATTGTTATTGTGTCAAATTTTTAAATTTTACCCTGAAGTTGTCCATTGTAATCATTTTACATGCATATATATAATCTATTTTTATTATTTTTTTGGGGGGGATGTTGGACACAATGCCTTTATTTTACTCCTTAATTTTTTTGTGGTGCTGAGGATCAAACCCAGGGTCTCTCCCATGCTATCCAAGTACTCTTAACACTGATCTAAAACCCCAACCCCTCTAATGTTTTATTTCTTAGAAATTACTTTTTACATATCTGTATACATAACCTTATATAATTATGTCTCAGACACATTTTTCAAAAAGTTACCACATGAGCTGGGACTGTAGCTCATCTGTAGCACACTTGCCTGGCATGTCCAAGGCTCTGTGTTCCATTCTCAGCCCCATTTACAAATATATAAGGACAGTAGGAGAAGCAGCATGTATGCCTTAGATTGTGGAAATGGATCCATAGGGTATTCTTATATCTAAACATACCCCTACATGGGATAAATGTGTGCCAGTGACCTGCCCTGAGAGGTTTGGCCCCTGGAAACCTCTCAAGCTGATGACTTCTGGTGTGACGAAGAGCCCTATCCAGGTTCCCAGGTCTTTCCTTAAAGCAAATGTCACCGTTTGAGTGTTGGGTACAAGACATGCCATATCTTTATCAGCCTGGCTGGATGTGACCCACCACAAAGGCTCTCCCTCTCTGCCCCCTATCCTGTGTATTGTATTTACTGGAGTGAGCAGCAGCAGTTTCTCTGCAGCTTGTGAACCAGGGGTGACTGGTCCACAGACAGCAGGTATGGTTATGGGAGTGGGGTGCTGAGAGCCATTAGCCAAGTAGGTATGACAATTTCCTTGCCAGCGTACCCCATGCTGCTTAGTGGAAGGACTTGTGGAAATAGGACTTGCCTTGGACATTTTGCAGTAACATTGCATGTAAGGTGACCTTGCTCAAGGACCAGGGCAGATCCGGGTTTAGGGCGGATCAGGGTTTAAGGTTCTCCTTGGATCTAGGGCGTTCCTGGTTTAGGACAATCTGGGTTTAGGGCGGTTCCAGGTTTAAGGTTATTCCTGCTGGGAATACGGCATATCCTGCTGCCTGAGTTCCCCTTGAGTTCTCACAGGATTCAGACAGTATTTTTAGAAGACAGAAGCCCAGTGGAGGTGTGGATTTGGGCAGAGAACGTGGATTTCCCCAGGACGTGTTTGTAGAAGGCCGGTGTGAGATTGGGAATAAAGAATTCCCAATCTTTGTAGAATTCAAAGATTGAGAATTCTTTATTCCCAATCTACAAAGCTGTGAGTGGTTCGTGATTTTGTGCCCAGCCAGACTGAGGCAGTGGGGTGGGAGGGAGGCTAGGTTTCATGATACTGTCATTGCCACTGGGGCTTGATTTGGGGGAGTGGCAAGGGACGCTGAGGTGCCTCCACCTTAGAGCCATAATAAAAGTATTATTCCTTGGTAACCCATTCTGTACAGAATACACTAAACTATTTTCAAAATCCCAGTCCTTTGGTAAATAGGACTTGTTTTTCACTGATTCTCTTAGGACTTTTTGATCCTTGTAGTTTTAACTTATTGACTGAGCATGACCCAGTGGTTTGAATTGTTTATAGTTCAAGTCATTGGTACTAAGGAAATTCTAAGAGTTGAGCTACTTTGAAAGTGAGTTGTCTTGTCCTATTAATGTTCTGTAAAAAGTCAATGTCTTTTCAGAATTTGGATATCACTGTCAAAACAACTAAGCATGTGAAGAACAAGATTTATTCTCTTTCTTCGACTTGCCCAGTAGCCACATGTGGTTTACTCGGAAAACATCTACTAAGTAATTATCTGTACATCTCAGTGACAGCTGGTCACTTAGGGCTCATCTTCCCCCCAGAATCTTCAGATCTGTGAGTTGAGCAGATCTCCTGTTGCAGATTCACCTTAAATGCAAAGGCCATGCAATCCCCAAGTGACTTTTTTTCTTCTCTCGATGTACTTTAAGAGTTGATAGTGTAATCTTTTGTTTTCTAACCAGAAGATTCAGAGAAACTGAATCAGTTATACTCCCAAACAACTGAATATAAAACACCTTTAGCCAACTGTTGAATTCCATGCACCTGTTTATTTCCAGTATCTTTCTGTAAAATTAGGCAAATATTGTTTAAATGGCTGTTTCACATTCTCCCAGGAACTCTACTGTTTCAGAGGGCTGTGGTTCTAGCTGTGTTGCTGGCAGTTTGGCCTCAGCCCTTATACTCAAATAATAGAGTGTTGTGAATTTGTTTCATTTGATGTGGATTTCTGTAGGAAAGAGTAGAAAAAAGAGGTGGAAGGCATAGATGATATTGCCTGGAGAAAAAATAAATAAATGTATTAATAGCTATTAATAGCTATTTATGTCATCCAAACATGGGATGAAATATTTCCTGCACCCAACTCCTGATATAAAAAGTTGTGCTATCTCTAGCTTTATTTTTGTCCTTTTTGTGGGAAGAGCAACTTTACCTTATGTACAAATGCATTAACACCATTTACTTAAGGCCACAGAGCACTATTTGCCTCCTTTTACTATATACAGGATTCCTTTTTTCACAGAACTTTTTATAAAAACTAATTGTAGAAATAAACACATTAAAATTTGCCCAGCTATCATCTAATCCCTCTTGATTGACTTGGCCATGTGGCAGTAGAGTTCTAATATCTGTAATAAAGTGATATACTACTATAGGTGAAAAGAGTTGTCCCTATAAGGAAACAATATGTGCCTTTCCCTCTTGATGCACATTAGGTTATAGAGACCCAGAGTAAAGAAGTATTTGTTCCCAATTTTTAAAATAGTATGCAAAAGAAAATTCTTGAAGAGTGATTTTTTTCCTTAAACAAAAAATATAAAACCCCCACATGCTGCTGAAACCTGTTGTAAAACCTGACACAGGCATAATACCATGCATTTCCTCGAGGGCTGCAAATATTACCTTAATGCAGTTTTCCTGGCATTGTGGGTTAAAAAGCCTTGAGGGCAACCTGAAGCAGATCTTCAGGCCTTTCAGTTTGAAATAAATTCTAGGTATGCAAATGATGATTTTCTTAGAAAACTTCACTAAATAAAATTTATTCATAGCACAATAATGTGTGTGATTATGAGTCACATACTCTTGAAAATTACATTGTAACAAAAAGTTGATATTATACAAGGCTTATTAATAGTATTGTAAGTGTTGTACCTGTTACAATGCAATCTGAAGTACATTACCTTCGGAAACACATCCTGGAAATTGAACACTAGTAAAGAATTATGAAAGACTTAATTACAAAAAAGTGTTAACATTCTCAATTATAAGCAATTTGTAAGAAAAAAGCTTAAGGTGCTTTTCAAAGGAATAAATCATTCCAGGCCAAAATGGCAATATAAGTTTTTGTGGTTTAGTTTAATGAGAATTGGAAAAATTTTGGTTCACTAATAAATTCTGAATAAATTAATGGTGAAAAAATATAACATTTTAATGAGACACTACAGAGAGAATATGCTCATTACAAAGTAAATGTGGTGCAGAAAAATTCTTGCACCTCCATGCATAAACTGTTAGTCAAGACTGACTTGGTGTGCTGTTTCTGTATTTCCATATAATTTTTTAATAAAGATTGTGTTATTAGCAACTGTGGTATAAAAATGATATTTCCCCTAGAAAACACTAGTGAGTAAACAATATTATTTGCTTAACTTTTTTTTTCTGTTGATTAATAAATGCAATAATTGCTTCTTATCAATGAGATGTGTCTAAATACTTCTGAAGATTTAAAATTCCCTAATTATGGTAGTGACCAGTAACATGAATGCAGAATATTATGTACCTACAAAGGATTTTGAGATGTTTTTATTATGATTTGAAAGATTGAATTTACACTGGCTCCTGTTAATTAATGAAAATAATAGTTTGTTTTATCAACAAGAGTGAGTGTTCCATGTCTCTCACTATGCTATACCACATATCATCTTTAACTCTACAATCAAAAAGGCAATAGACAAATGTGGGAATTTGAGTTGGAGTTTTATAACCAAGAGACAAATTAAACCATTTAAAAAAAGAAAAGAAAAAAGAAACACTGCTAATAAGTTGTATTGTTTATAGGATAACAGGAAATGAGTACGTATACTGTCCAAAAAACATATCATTATACAATAAATTATATAAAGTGTGAGACATAATAACAGTTAGTAATACATTAAATTTATAGAAACATATAGATCAATATACCTAATCAATAATGAAAGAAATCACATTTTTCCTCAAGTGTACATAAAACATTCTTTAGGAAAGATTATGTGTTATGTCCCCAAAATATTTTAAATATTTAAGAACTTTGACACTGTATATAATGTATGTTTTTTGACTACAGTTGAATGAAACCAGAAAATAATAAAGGAATAAAAATGGAAAAATTTATAAGTAGAAATTTATAAGTAGAAATTAATTTAGAATTTATAAGTAGAAATTAAAAAGCATACTCCTGAACAACAAATGTAGCAAACAAGAAATCAGAATGTGTAGTAGAATGTATCTTGAGAGAAATGAAAATCAAAACCCAATTCAGAAACTTAAGAGAGGTAGCAAAACCAGGAAGTTTATAGAAAATTTTGTCAGAACAAGTAAATTCAATAAATTTACAAAAAGAAGAGAGAACATACACAGCCAACCTAATATTACTATTATCATCATTTTGTGCAGTGCTGGTGATAGACCCTAGAGCATCACATATTTGGACAGACACTCTATACTGAGCAACACATCAGAAAAATAAGTACAAAATCATTCATATACAAAATATAATTGAGCACGAATAAATAAAATGGAGAATTATAAAATAATAGAGAAAAAATTCAACGACCAGTGAGAGGTTTTTTTCTTTCTTAGAAAGGTAAGAAAAACTAATAAAACTTACTTATATTAAAATAAAAGAGAGAAAAGAGAATACTCAAATAAATTAAATCAGAAATGAATGAGAAAACATTCTAATTTATTCCACAGGGGACAAATCTTGCAGCAGAGATTACTATGAGGTTATGGAAAATTATACAAAAAAATAGATGACCTAGAATGAAATGACAAATTTCTAAAAACATACAACTTTCCAATACTGAAGTAGGAAGAAATAGAATATGCCAATAGGTAAGGGAACTAAATAAGAAGAGACAACAAGTTAAACAGACGAATCCCAAGACCAGATCAATTCACAGGTAAATTCTCCTAATTTTTTTAATATGCCAATTCTTTTTTAAACTCCTCTGGAAAAGTAAAAATAATATAACACAATTAATTATATGAGTACAGCATTATCCTGATACTAGTGTTAGATAATTGCATTAAAATCAGATAAAATTACAGGTTAATATCCCTGATTATTTTAAAATAGACGTTAATCTCTCAAAGATTAACAGCAGAAATTTATCTAATCATACATTAAAAGATTACAGAAATGCGGAAACCAATTAACATGATATATCACATTTAAACAAACACATGATTAAGAAAGAATCTAAATAGATGTAGAGAAAACATTTACAAAATTTGGCATATTTTCATGGCAAAAAAATCCCATAATAAACTTAGTAAGTAGTAATTTAATTCAATACAATCAAATCAATATATGAAAAGTCCACAACTAATATTATAATCAACAACAAAAAAATAAAGCTTTTCTTTCAACATCATGAGCAAGACAAGGGGGCCCACCTTTATCAGTTTTCTCCCATATAATACTGGTAGTATAATTCAGAGAAATAGTGGAAGAAAAGGAATAAAAACATCTGCATTGTAAAGAAATGAAAATACCTCTGTTTTCATGTGACTTAGTCTTACATGTAGATTCTTCCTAAAGAGTCTAAAAATAATTTTGTCAAAATAAGTGAATCCAGAAAGTTTACAAGACATGAAATCAACAAACAAAATTCAGTTACATTTCATATGCTAACAATAAACCCTAAAAGCAGAATAAATAAATAAATAAATAAATAAATAAATAAATAAATAAATAAATAAAATGTCATTTACAATAGCCTCAAAAACAGTAAGATAATTCAGGATTGACTTAGTTAAAAGGTGAAAATTGTACAGTGAAAACTATGAAACATTGATAAAAGAAATTTAAGCAGGTACAAATAAATAAACATCCTGTGATTTTGTGTTAAGAGTTGATATGGGTAAAATACCTCTAACACCCAAAGTAATTTTTAAATTCAATGGTATCCTCCACACAATGCCAATGACCTTTGCAACAGACATAGCAAAGGCAATATTTATTTTTATACTAATTCATATAAAACCACAAAACCCACAATTTTCCAAATTAATTTTGACAATGAATAATGTTGAAGGAGGAATCACAATTTTTGACTTCAAAATATACTACATAGTTCATTAAAATATTATTTTCCTTGCATAATGACAGACATATGTAACACTGAAACATGGAACTTGGAAATAAAACACACATATATGCCAAGTGAACTTCAGCAAAGTTTTCAAAAAGACACAAAGAGGAAAGGACAATATTTGTAACAAATGATAATAAGAAAATTGAATATACACTAGTAAAAGAATAAAATTAAATTTTTATCTTACATCATAAAAAATCACATCAATAGACACTAAAGACTGAAATATAATACTTGCAGTGTAGGACACCAAAAATTAACCACTGTAGAAATTAGGAGCTTTTTGTCAGTAACTTTTCTTGGATATGATTTCTGGGTTATAAAACTGAAACCACAGACAATATAAACTAAAATGGAGAAGTGGAACCAAAATTTTCTACACAGCAGAAGAAACAATCAAAACAATGAAAATTTAATTACAAAATTAAAGAAAACAACTTCAAACCACATACCCAATAAAGGATTAATATCTAAAATGTATTTTAAACATTTTAAATCTTTAAGAACAACAGCCACACAATAAAAACGTGGGCCAAGCTGTCTTTTCTCCATTCCATGTTTTTGGGCCCTTTGTCAAGAATCAAATGAAAATATAAGTGTGAGTTTGTCTCTGTATCTTGTATTCTAGTCTGATTTCTATGTACACTTTTTATGATTACCATGCTTTTTATTGTTGTTGTTTTGTCTCTGAAGTGTAATTTGAAATGAGTATCGGGATTCCTCCAGCATATTTTTTTTTTGCTTAAGATTTTTAGACTATTCTTGAGGATAACTTCAATTTAAATTGTCTGAGTTTTACTGTTTTCATCCTTCCATAGACTAGCTTGCCCAGGATTGCAGTATTCTAAAGGTGAGGGTGAGAATTAAAGCATGGGATGACTTGGCACAAACTTGGAACTGATTCAACATTCAGTTTCTTGAATTTTGTGATTAAACCTTGTCACCAGAGCAGATGGACTGGTTATTTCCACCACAAGACACATTATTTGATAGACATACAAGAGAACTCAAAGTTTGTTGAAAGGATAACATAAATAAAGAACTTAATTACTAAGTGGTGACATGGTTTCTTTCACTTAGCAAAATGTCTTCCAAATTCATTCATATAATTGTAAATGACAGGGAACCTCAGCAGTCATGGCCAAACAAGCGATCACGTCCCCACTACCAGGTCCCTGGATAGGTGCCTGCAACTTTCTCACTGCCAAGTTTGGCTCCAGTTATTTAGTGACTAGTGCTGCATTGGCCAGAACTGCAGCCCTCCCACGAGTTGAAGCTAGGAGGGCTCTTGATTGCTCCCTTGGCTTCAAACAGCAAAAGGTGTGCATCAATCCCAACCGCTACCACCACGGGACTCCGCGCTGCCTCCCCCGACGCTCTGTCAGACAGGGATCTTGGCCCTTAGCACCGCCTCCCGGGCACCGCCTCACTGCAGTGGAAGCAGCTTGCACAACACAAGCCATCCTCCCATCCTCCAGGGCGCTCTGTTTCCTGCTCCACCCGTGTCCACCAGGTGGCCTAGCCCCAATATCCCAGGGCACAGCCACGCCCTCGACTCACAGGCGCCCTTAGGACACACGCATAGATGCACACACTGATGCACACACTGACTTACTGACGCAGGCACTGACACACACAGGGTCGCACCGCAAACTGCTTAGGCGCAGTGGGTTTCCCGAGGCCTAGAAGTGTCCGGAAGATGGTGGAGAAGCTCCTGTTTTCAAATAGGTGAGATTCTTTCTGCAGAAAGCTGCCCGGGCTGCTTCGCTCCTGGCCACGCAGCTTTGTCACCTTCTGGTAAAATGTAGCGGCTGTCCTTACCACTTCCAGGTTCCTGGTGAGGATTTGAGGCCTCCCACTGGGACAGGCTGGTGCTCACCCACTATGCTCCTGTTGGGCATTGTGGATCTGGGAGGAGAACCTCATGTAGGGATGGTGCCAGTGTGTCCAGCAGTTTGTGGGGTGCAGCCACGGCTGGAGTGGTATCCTGAATCCAGAGCTGTGTGGTGTAGTGCATGGAGAGGAGGCACACTGGGTCTCTTCCTGCAGAGGTGGTTCATGGAAGGGGCGACCTGCTGAGGCCTGTGGGGGATGGGACCCTGGCTGGAGAGTTCTTAGGGAACCAGGAGCAGGGTTGGTGGGGTAGGAGGTGGGTAAGGTAGGAGCTCCCTGGGGTAGGAGTGAGTGGGGTAGTGCAGGGGAGGGGACGTTCTTTGCCTGTCCCTGGGAGGCAGTGACTGAAGGGGTGACTATGCTGAGTCTGTGGGAGAAGGGCCCAGACTAGAGATGTTAGGGGACCCAAGCTGGGTGGGGTAGTGTATGGGAAGGATGTGCACCGTGACTGTTGCTGGTAGGCATTGCCTGGTAACATGCCTGTGCAAAGCCCTGCCTTCAAGGCACAGGTGCATGCATGATGCACACATTCTTGGGTGAGCATACAGAAAACTGCTTCTGCGTCATGAGTTTCCAGGTGGCCAGAAGTGTCCAGCAGACAGTGGAGAGGCATGTTCCTTCAAGTCCCCAAGACCCTTCCTGATGGCCTGGTAAGAGAGCCTCAGGTAGGGAGGGCTCCAGTGTCCTCAGCAGTGTGTGATGTATACGGCACTGGTTGGAGAGGTGTTGGGGGACCAAACTGGGTGGGGTAGGTGCTAGGTGGGGTAGTGTGTGAGTAGGGGGCGTGCTGTGCCATTTTCTGTGAAGTGTGCCTGGAGTGGGTGCTCATGCTGAGGCCTGTTGAAGGGGCACTGCCCTGGCTAGAGAGGGTTGGGGGACTGGACCTGGGTGGTTTAGGAACTGGGTGGGGAAGTGTGTGGGAAGGAAGCACAATATGCCTGTCCCTGTGAGGTGATGCCTGGAAGGAGTGCTCTTGGTGAGGCTTGTGGGGACGTGGCCCTGTCTGAAGAGGTTTCTGAAGAGGACCAAAGCTGGGTGGGGTAGTAGCTGGTTGGAGTAGTTTATGGGGAGAGGGCACACTGTCTGTGTACCTGTGAGGAGATGCCAGGAGAGGGCATTCATGCTGAGGCCTGTGGGTGCAAGGCCCTCACTGGAGGGCACAAGCAGCTGAATGGGGTAGTGCGTGGGGAGGGCTCTCGCTGTGCCTGTTGCTGTGAGGCAATGTCTAGAGTGGGTGCTTATGCTGAGGCCTATGGGGGTGCACCCTGGCTGGAGAGGCATTGGGAGACTGGAGCTGAGTGGGGTGGAGCTTAGAGGGGTAGGAGCTGGGTGGAGTAGTGTGTGGGGAGGGGATGCCCTGTTCCTGTTCTTGCTAGGGGGTGCCTGGAGGGGGCGCTTGTCCTGAGGCTTGTAGGGGCACGGCACTGGCTGAAGAGGTCTTAGGGGACCAGAGATGGGTGAGGTAGTACCTCTGGAGGGGCACACTGTGTCTGTAGCTGTGAGGCAGTGACTGGGAACATCCCTGCTCACAGCCCCGTCCTTGAAACACATATGCATGCAGTGTGCACACATTCACTGATACATGCAGGGACTTAGCCCAAACTACATCTGCACAGTGGGTTTCTGGGCAGCCTAAAAGTGGCCTGCAGATGATGGAGAAGCTAGTGCCTTCAAATCTCAGAGATCCTTTCTGCTGATGGCTGCCTGAGCTGCTCCAGTACTGCCCCCACAACTATGTCACCCTCTGGGAAGGTACTGTTGTTGTTCTTTCTCCTTTACAGTTTCTGATGAGGATGTGGAGCCTCCCACAGGGGCAGCATGGCCCTCACCACCACCTCCTGTTCGCTGTTGTGGACTTGGGAGATAGTCTCAGGTAGGGAGGACTCCCGTGTCCCTAGTGGTATGTGGCATGTGGCCCTGGGTGGAGAGGTTTTGGGGGACTGGAGCTGGGTGTGGTAGGAGCTTAGTGGGGTAAGGTGTGGTGAGGGGGTGCAGTGTGTGTACTGCTGAGAGGCAACTATTGGAAGAGGCACTTATGCTGAGGCCTGTGGTGGTTGCAGCCCTGGGTAGAGAGGCATTGGGGGACTGGAGCTGGGTTGGGTAAGAGCTGGGTGGAGTAGGAGCTGGATGGGGTAATGTGTGTGGGGAGGGGGCATGCTGTGCCTGCACGATCTGAAGTGGTGCCTTGAGAGGGCCCTCTTTCTGAGGCTTGTGGGGGAGAGACCCTTGCTGGAAAGGTGTCCTGGGACCAGAGGCTGAGTGGGGTAGTATGTCGGGTTGGGGTACACAGTGCCTGTGCCTGTGAGGTGATGACTGGAGCAGATCCATGTGGTGAGGCCTGTGGGAGGAACAACCATGGCTGGACAGGTGTAGGGGGACTGGAGGCTGAGTGACTTAGTGTATGGGGAGGGAGCACACTGTGCCTGCTGGGAGGGAGTTCCTGGAGGAGGCACTAGTGCTGAGGCCTGTGGGGGCAGGGAAGTGGGACATGAGTTAGTGTGCTTTTCCTGGGTGCTCTTGGGGGCAGCTGGTGGGTGTGGCATAGGTTGCAGGGCAGTGGGGCAGAGGCATTTGGGTACTGTTTCTGGGTGCTCCTGGAGGTAGCTGAGTTTGTGTGGTGGGGGTTGTAGGGCCAGTACATGGCTTTAGTAGTGGAACCCTGTCAGGGAAGTGAGTGTGAAGAGAAGCTTTGGGTGGGGCTGGCATGAATGGGGGAATGTTGAAGGGAGAAAGCACAACACCTGGTTTAAAGAGGAGTACACATGTACCATTTTAAAAGCTGTGTCCTGAACTTTATCTGCCAGTGTTTTCTTTTGTTTATTTCTCCCCCAAAAGAGTAACTTGCAACTTTTCAGTATAAGTCTATTCTCTACACTCAGTATATATAATTTATGCATTTTTTTGTACCTTATATTTTATTGCCATTAGCTGATTTGTAATGATTCATTGTTGTATATTAATAACTTCCATATTTTAAATCAATAATTTTTTGGAAACCATTTTTGTAAGTCCTCATTTAATTCACTTTTTAATTCACTATTTCCCAATAAGTACAATTTTCTCCATTGTCATTTTCCTTTATGCTGTGCAAAGTGTATATATTCTGAAATACTTTGAGATATATTTTGTCCAGTGTGTCTTACTCATGCTTCATGGAAACTTAATTATCAGTTGGTTTTGTCTTAAAATGAGAGATAAACTGTGTAGCTGAAATACTCAGGTTTTTAAGGAATTTTTCTAATGCCTTCTGATGACATTTTGCTCTGTTGAGGTGCATTTAGTGAGTACATGTCCTTGTAGTAACACGCATATTTTGTGTCAATTACTTTTGTTCATACAAACAGTTATAGTAAAAAAAAAAAGTTTTTCTGTCTTTTCACTTCATCATTTGATATGGTTGAGCATCAGTTCATGTTCAATAGGTGGGAACTTGTTAAATATATTATCATCATTATGATAAAAGAAGCTGGTAGAAAAGTTAGGGTTAATTTTCATTTTTACCACAAGGTCATATGTCATAACTAGTTTTTACTTAGTGGTTTAACAAGTTAACATCAGAGCAGGCAATTAAGAATATTAACATTCACAAGCACCATTATAATTAATTGTTTTTTGCTTTTGGGATTTCATGGTGAGATTGAGAACTACATGAAAGAGTATCATTTCATAGAAGTTATTTTAAGTGTAGCAGCTTTACAAATATGCATAGATGCTACCAAGCTTACATATTTTAATTAAAATATTAAATCCTGAAATCCTGGGCTGGGGTTGTGGCTCAGTGGTAGAGTGCTTGCCTGGCATTTGTGGGACACTGGGTTCAATCCTCAGCACCACATAAAGATAAATTAAGGATATTCTGTCCACTTATACATACATACATACATATTATATATAATATGTATGTATGTATTTGTATATTATATATGTATTTGTATCTATATCTATATCTATATCTATTTATATATATATATATATATATATATATAGAGAGAGAGAGAGAGAGAGAGAGAGAGAGAAAGAGATAGGTAGATTAGATATATATATATATATATATATATATAGAGAGAGAGAGAGAGAGAGAGATAGATAGGTATATACATGCATATACACACTATATACATATATATATATATATATATATATATATATATATATATGGAGAGAGAGAGAGAGATAGGTATATACATGCATATACACACTTATATAGAGATATATATATGTGTGTGTGTTTATGTATGCCCTGAAATCTTGTCACCTTTTGATTTTTAATTACATAGAATACCTTTCTGAGTGTTGAGTATATTTGTATAAGTTCATTTCATAGTTTTTGCCATTTAAAATGCCCCTAAATGCAAATAAGGGCTCTCATGAGGAAAATAAATGTGTAAATTTTGGTTTTCCCACAGCAGTTCTTTGGCATATCCCAGGGCCTAAAATCCCCTGTTAATGGTTTGGTTTAGGATGATGGTGGTAGAAATGGAGAAAAGGGTTGTATAGTTAATTGTTTTATTTGTTCATATGAGTTATACATGACAGTAGAATGTATTTTGACATATCATACATAAATGGAGTCTAACTTCTCATTCTTCTGGTTTTACATGATGTAGATTCACACTGGTCATGTAATCATATATGTACATTATGTAATAATGTCCAATTCATTCTACTGTTCTTCCTACCCCCTTATCCCTCTCTAATCCCTTCACTCTCCTCTGCCTTATCCAAGGTACCTCTATCTTCCCTAGAGGGCATCCTCCTATCTCGGTTTCCCAACTCATGGGCATTGCAGGTGTGCACTACTTTGCCTGGCTTTTCTTTGCATCTATTCTGACCTCCCAGGCAATATTTCTTCTCTCAAAGATTTATTTTAACACATGATATGTACATATTAGTATGGTACAATGTAATCACTTTGATTCATGGGTAATATCTACTTCAACTTTTAGCATTTCTTTATTGAAAATATATTTTAAAAATCTTTCATTCTAGCTAGTTCCAGTTATGCAATGAGTTATTTTAGCTGTATTCTCCCGCCTCTGCCATAGAACTCCAGATCTTATTCATCCTAACTGTGATGGTGTTCTGGTTGACCAATCTCTCTCCATCCTCCCACCCTCCACACTCTTCCTAGCTTCTGGAAACAACTATTCTCTCAACTTCTATGATATTTACTGTTGTGGTATTCACATATAAGTGGAATCAGATAATATTTGTTTTTCTGTGCCTGCCTTATTTTATTTAACTTAATGACCTCCATGTTCATCTCTGTTGCATATTACAGGACTTCATTTAATTTTGTGGTCACATAATATTTCTTTGTATATATCACATTTTATTTATTCATTTGGCAGTTTATGGACACATCTGTTGTTTTCATTTCCTGGCTATTCTGAATAGTGCTGCAATCAATAGGGTAGTGCAAGTTTTTCTTACCATGCCCATTTCATTCCCTATTGTATACAACCAATAGTGGAATTTCAAGCTTATGTAATAGCTCTATTTTTAGTTTTTGGAGGGCTCTCCATACTTTTTTTTCTATAATAACTGAACTAACTTACATTCCAACCATCACACTCTTCAAAAATGTTTTTTGTGTCTTGCCTACCATGTGTATCTCAATATTTCCCTAATATTATGGCTTTCTAAGTATGAAAATATCTACCTAGCCAAACAGTTATCTCACTGTCTTCAATACTGTCATGTAAATAAAAAAGTTTTTACAACTGTTTCTCAAACAAACAACAACAGTTTTTGTCTGGAACTTTACTAGATTTTTGTGCAACAATATCTTTGACTTTCTCAATCATTTACATAATTAATTCCAGTATATTTAATTTTAAGTTTCTACTGTGCCTTATATCCCACACTATATACAAAATGTTTATTTATATATATATTTGTTGTTGTTGTTGTTGTTGGTGGTGGTGGTGGTGGTGGTGATGGGGATTGAACCCAGGGCCTTGTGCATGTGAATAGAGCACTAAATATAAATAAAGCACCTACTAACTGAGCTATACTCCAGCCACAGACTATATTATAAAAATGGAGAAGTTCATAGATACTGTTGAATTTATGTATCGAGATGCAAGAATAAATAAAATGGCCATGGGAGTCATGAATAAACAAAAAGAATAATTTGAGATTATTTTAAAATAATATCAATAACAATGATATAAAATTAAGATATTAATAATAATTAAGATGTCTATTTTTATAGTACTTAAGACAAATAATCAACCTAATCACCAAGAAAATGAGCATATGTATTATCATATAGGATATATATGTATTCCATGTACAGTCTAAGAATTTTTAGCTTTTGTTGGTGCTAAAGTTAAGAAAAGTCACACATTTCTATTGCTGCATTATTTAAATAAAATTCTTTTGGTTATTCTTTTATTTTTGGCTGAGGTTGTAAGGATTTCTAGTAGACTTAATGTATTAAATTATCGAGGTTTCTGTTTAACTTTCATCAAAAACTCCTCAAGATTTACATTTAATTTGTGAAAATATTTTGACATGCATAATATATTTTTAATTTATCAACATACTCTTTTCTTAAGTTATGTAATTATGAACCACACAAACAAAAATATTCTACAAAGGTTACAACAAATTAAGAGAAGTAAAGCAATTCCATTAAACATATAATATTCGGTGTTCACAAATGAGCATCAAAATTCTTAATTTTCATACCTTGGCATTTTTCACCTTTATTTCCTAACAGGAAATAATTTCTTATTAATTAATTCTTATTAAAAATTTAATTCTTATTAAAATGTTTAATTTTTATTAAAAATTTAATTCTTATTAAAAATGTTTTCTAGCTAAAGCGGAATGTTCTGAATATTTCTGTGTGTCTGTGTGTGCATACACATGTATGACTCTGTGTGTATGTGTGTGTGTGTGTGTGTGTGTGTGTGTGTGTGTGTAGAGGATAAAAAGACTATTTTTATATTAGGTAAATTTATATGTATTTGTCTGTATGGGTACTCTGATATATTTTTGCTATAAAATCTGAACTTAAAAATGAAATATATGATATTAAATAATTAATAAACAGAAAAATGAAAATATCTGATAATAAACAGAAAAATGAAAATTGAGAAAGCATGGTCTGCTGCTACATTCATTATTCTGTAATTAATCTTTTAATATCAGATATTGATGAGATAATATCTATAACACAGTGAGGCTAATTATGTGGGAAGATCATCAATATGAAATGTATTTGAAAAGTACAGAATATCAGCTGTGTTTCTGTTTTTGTTTTTCTTTTATTTTTTTAACTTAGTTTTTTTCACTCTTTTCAAAGTATAAACTATCACCACCTCCATTTCTCTCTACTATAACTACCTATATAATTTGTTTAGAAAATTCATAATGTATTCTCCAATATATTATATGATCTTAAAAGTTTTGAGACAAATGTTTTTGACTCTTTGTATGTTAATTACATTTCTGTGATTTTTTTCATTTTAATTAGAATACATGTAATGGGAGGTGATATCTTTATATTTCAATGTTGAAATTTTTAAAGGTCTTAATCACAGTACTTGTTGTAATACAGAGTTACATACATAGCAGAGAATAACATTAACTTGAAAATATAGGACATAATGACAATTAAACAGGAGGATTGCAAGTTCAAGGGCAGCCTCAGCAACTCTGTGAGACCCTTTCTCAAAAATGGTTCCATCTCTTTTACTGAAATAAAATGTTGGGGATCCAGCTCAGTGATAGTGCACCCCTGGGTTCAATCTCAATTGTTAGAAAAGAAATGAATAAAAATAAATGAAAAAAGAACCAATTAGTTGATAACAATTTTAAGAAATGAATATGTATTTTCTAAGATAACCCATCAAAGTTTATTTTTTATTTAGGTGGAACAAACAAAAGGATAAGGTTATTTCGTCATAATCATAATATTGTACAACTCATGGTATTTATTTTGATAATTTTATATTGCTGAAAAATTGGTATATTACCTTAATTATTTATATTTCTTTTTGTTAATAACTAGTTGCTAGTTATATTTAGTGTATAGTGGGCATGGTTTGGCCACCCTTCTTTGATAATATCAATCATTTAATCATAAATATGGCTTAAGAATTCTAAGCTGGAGGCTTACTGAGGCTGGGGTATTAGTGGCAAATATTGAAGTATGAAAACAATAACAAGGACTTTGGAAAATGTTTACTTTTCTTTCTCTTTTGCTGATTGATACAAGAATCTATCTATATGTCTATCCATTTAATTATTACATGTTTAATTGGAGATTGAAAAGGCAATTTGATATTATAGCTTTTTGTATGACACGCGAGGAAACAGTCACCTTGTAATCTACGGAGGACTTGAAGATGTGTGTGTTCTGTCATGTCAAGTCATCAAGATCTGAACCATTTGCTATTTGGGAACTGAGGCAATTTACTTATTTTTTTCTGTTCCTATTTCTCTATCTGAAAGGTAGCAATAAATATAACAGCTTGTTTATAGTATTTTCCATTAGTTTTAAATAAATGATGTGGAGACAGCTAACATGTTGACAGTGCCCAACAAAAATAGCAACTCTTACCACTGTCATCCATCTTGTGGTCCTTTGTCATCATATCACAACAGTGCCGTAGGATCAGAGAAATTTAATCCCTGAAAGTATCATTGATTCTCTGTGACCTAAATTGTGACAGCTAATCTTTTTGGGTTTGATTTGTCATAAATCAGTTGGAGATGGATGGTTCCTTTCCTGCACAGGTGTTTGAAAATTTTATGCATAGTTCATAAACTGTTGGGTGATATTTTTGGAACACATTCTACTGCAGCTATTTGAAATGTTATTACTAACAGCCTCCCACATTGTCTTCATGACACCTATCTTATCTAACTTTTATTATTATTTTCACTTACCTCAGAAATTTCTTTTTAACAAATATTTACTCTTGTCACATTACTTCAGATGTAAATTTAGGATAAAAATACAAACAAAAAAGAAACTAACAAATATAATGAATTCCTTTTGTTAGTCAATAAGCTAAACATACTATAGAAGTTCTCTAAGTTAGTCCTTCCAGTGATTCTTCAGTATACTGATTGTTTCCCAATTTTAACTGCTGAAGAGACAGGCAGAAGTAAGATGAATCATGTTCTAATGGCATCATCTTCTTTTTCTTATTCAGACTTAATGAAGAATCTCTCAGTGATTTTCTGCTCCTTGTAACTTAGAACTTAACATGCTTTTATATACTGAAAGTAAATACTAAAAATAAAAGAAATGTCGTGTTACACATCTTTGTTAAGGGAATATTATAATAAAAATCCTAAATATCAGCAGACAGATATAAGGTAAAAAAATCTTTTTAATATCTGCATCAGTAATTCTGAGAATAATTTGAAAAAGTGATCTAAGGATTTGAAAAAAAGCTACAGAACTTCATGGAAATAAATAGCACTGTTATTATTTTTGAGGAAAAAAATAAACACTCAGGATATTTTGAATTAATAAGGAAGCTATAAAGTTAAGCTAGAAAGGATAATACTTAAATAGTTTAAATTTAACAAAAAACATTTGTATAGGATGCATAAGTATTATCAAGTATAACTAATCATAATAGAGATAGCTGGAAAATAAAAATGAGTAGTTGCTACCAAATATTTAACTGTATCATGATACTATAGTAAAGCATTTTAGTGTGGACACAAGACAAGATAGCAGATCTATTATATGAGAATAACAATGGAGACCTAGAAAATTTCAGATTCTTAAAAAATGAATCTGATAAATTAATTATAGAACTTGAAATTTTTATACTATTAACTTCATTTCTAGAAATCTTGCCAGAAGTTACAGAATAAAAGTTATGACAACTTAAACAGTAGAACACATTGTATATTCAAGTACTTACAGGCATGACACTAAGCACATTGCAGCAGAAAAACAAGCTATAGGTAAATTCTTCTCAGTGACATTATTACATTTATCTTTTGTATAACTGCATAAGCATCTCAATAAAGTTTAGAATCAATGCACAATTAAAGAAGGCTGACAGTAATTTATTTGCAATTTTTTATTGGCCATATTTAGAAATGTAATTAATATATAATTTGCCTACAATAAATATAACATTAGCATTTCAACTATTTTGCAGAAATGACTCCTGTCTCATCACAGTGAAAACTTTAATAAGCTTAGTATAATCCTTAAAGCATTTATTCCAAATATTCTGCTAATTCATTATCACTAAGATATTTTAAATAAAATATCACTATGATATTTTATTTAAAATATCATTATTTTATATAAAAATTACATATTTATACCTACCTCCATTTTATTTTTAAATGTGCATATATAAAGATAGCACATTTTTGTGAAAAGTAATAAAAATTGCTTTTTGATTAGCTACTATGTATATTATGCAATTTTCCAAGAACACTGTGAGTATATATACACATTAAATACATTTAAGCAAATATGTAAATATTTCAGTATATACATATACACATGTATGCAACATAATGCCATGTTTTAATGTTCTAGAACAGAAGTATCTAGGGAGTTATTTCAGATTCTGTTACACTAAATTCTAAACTGGCAAGCTGAAATGGATATATTTCTCTCAATACATTATAAACTAATAAAGAAAACTATGATTTTTAAATTAATTTAACAACTACCTGTTGTGTTAAAAAATTGAGAGGTACTAAAATTAGAATTCTAATTCATGTATGTATATATTTTCAAATATTTTGGCTCTTTGCATTTTTGTACATGAGTCCAAAATAACAATGAAAATACCTAAATCCACACCCTAAGAGACCAAATTTTCACAATAACTAGTTACATACATATTCTGTCCCTATTCCGTGGTAAATCCTGGCAATGACTAAAAGTTTTTCTATTAGTTGTAGTAATAGCTGGTAAATGTTAATGTTTTTAAACACCAAAATTATATTTTCAATTTGTAATCTCTTCACAGTTTATTCATTATTTCTGCCCATGTGTAGTTAAGAGATGTGTGATAGAGCAGCCCTGAATGGGGCTATGTGAATTTCCTGGGAGTTACATAACAAAATACCACAAACTATATAGCTAACAAGGGACATTTCTTGTCTCAAAACTCTAGCAGTCAGAATCTGAAATCAAGAGCAAGGCTGTGCTCTTGCTGAGACTCTGGATAAAATCCATCCTTTTTCTTCCTAGCTTTATGATAACCCTTAATCCTCCTCAATTTTTGTCAGCTTGCAGCTCCATCACTCCAATCTGCTTCTGTTCTCACAGGTCCCTCCCTTCCTATTGTTATATATAAATCCTTCAAGCATATTGATTAAGGGGCAACATTAATTCCCTCATCTTTACAGCAAGTGATAAAAACATAATGGATTTTACCATCTTAGCCATTTTTTGACTCACAGATTAATTTTGTTCAAATTATAATGTGAAATAAGCAACTTACAAGAGTGACAGGCTTATTGCATATTTTACTTTACAGTCCCAAGCACTAAAGTACCCCATTTTTTAATCCTATTTGAACATTAAGTTAGATATGTACATAGTTGTTTTGTATTAAAATATGCTCACATTTTAAATCTATAATTTTCAATTAAGATTGAATTGATTTAAATAATACTTAAGAAAAATCAAATAGTAATTCCTTTAAAATAACATCTTAGCCATTTTAAGTGTGTAATAGAGTAATTTTAACAATTCACATTGTTGGAACAACCTAGGTGCCCTTCAACAGATGAATCAATAAAGAAACTATGGTATATATATACACACAATGGAATACTACTCAGCCTCACGAGAATGAACATATGGCATTTGCTTGTTAATTGATGGGACCGAAGCTGTCATGCTAAGTGATATAAACCAGTCTAAAAAAAACCAAAGGCCAGATGTTCTCTCTGAGATGTGGATGCTAACCCATAATAAGGGATGGGAAGTATAGGGGCTCACTGAATTGGACAAAAGGGAATGAAGGGAGGGTTGGGAATAGGAAAGACAGTAGAATGAGTTGCACATAATTTTTCAATGCGCATATGAACACATGACCAGTGTACCCGCACAAAAATGGGATAAAAATGGGAATGGTTTGCATTCCATATATGCATAATATATTAAAATACATCCTAGGGTTATGTGTGTGTAAAAATCAAATTTTAAAATGGATAAATAATTTTATATTGGTTTTGGATTCAAATTAACATTTTATGCTGTCAGTGATGAGAAATATTATAATGTTTTGTGATAAATAGAAAGAATTTGTGTTTGCATATTTTCCTTCCCAGAATGTTTATATGGTCATTTGCTTTTTTGTTATTGCCTAGCATTCTTTAGTTTCCATTTGAAAGACTCCCTGTAGCAATTTCCATAAAGTAGGTCTAGTGCTAATTAACTCACTCAGCTTTTTTTTTTTTTTTTTTGGCCAAGAAGGTTGTTATTTTTTCTTAATTTTTAAAGGAAATTATTGCTGGTACTCTCTTCTTGATTGTCAAATTGTTTAATTTGTGTGTGTGCATCCTTTTTCTTTGAAAAATTAATACATCATATCTGACCTAAAGTTTTCTTCTGAAAAATCTGCTGATGATTTTCTGGAAGCTCCATCATAGGTGATAAATCACTCTTCACTTCCTGTGTTTATTTATTTATTTATTCATTTTCTAGCTGCTGATAGACTTGATTTATTTATTTATATGTGGTGCTGAGAATTGAATACTTTTATTTATTTGTTTATATGAGGTGCTGAGAATCTAATCCAGTGCCTTACAATTGTCAGGCAAGTGTGCTACTGCTGAGCCACAGCCCCAGCCCATAAAAATCTTCATTTTTACATTTTGATAGTTACAATTTGCCTCACTGTGGGTCCTTTGTGGGTTCATCTTAATTATTGTTCTTTGAGCTCCTTGAAATCGGGTATCCATTTTCTATCTCAGAATTGAAAAAAAAAATGTGTATTATTTTTTCAAATGAGTTTTACTCCCCCTTCTCTTTCTCTTCTTTAGAGATAAATGCAAAATACATATTGGTCCTTGTGATGTTGTCTCATAAGTCACTTAGAGTTTATTCACATTTAAAATTTTATTTTTTTCTTTTCTTTTTGTTTCAATCAATAATTTCAAAAAGCCTGTATTTGAGTTCAATGACTCACTCTTGTTCTTGATCAAGTCTGTTACTGGACACTTCTAATGAGTATTTTATTTAAATTATTGTTTTTATACTGTCGTGTTGACATTTTTACACTTTACATGTATTTTCGTGATTTTGTGTCATTTTCTTTTTATACTACTTAGTTTTTAGTTGTAGTTGGACACAGGATCTATCTTTTTTTATTTTATTCATTTTTATGTTGTGCTGAGGATTGAACCCAGGGCTTTGTGTGTGCTAGGTGAGTGTTCTACCAGTGAGCCCCAATCCCAGCCCTTTTGTATAGTTTTCTGCTGTGTTTTCTCATAACACTGTAGGTAATTTTAAGAGGACTATCTTTCATTTCATGAAATTATCCACAAACCTTCAAAGTCTTGGGATTGATTGCTCTTTGTAGAGTTGTCTTATTTATTTGATTTAGTTGTGTTTCTGTGTTTCTTCATGTGTCTTGTTATTTCTGTTACATTTTTTGTTTTGTTTTTGCATTTGAAAAGACAGCTATCTCTTCCCGACTCTTTGAATCAATTTTGTATGGAGGACAAGTTTCACAAATTAGTCAGAAATTTTGGAAGCCCCTTGAATCTTTTCTAGGAGTGTTTCTTTTGTGGATTTGAAATATGATTTCTGAATTAAAACAGGTTTGCTAGTTTCTTTAGGAAGGTCTTGTGATTTCTTCCTCCCCCTGGTGTCTCATTATAGTTCTGTAGAGTCTGATGCCTAGACAATCCTTTTGAGTTCTCTCTGGTTCTCAGCCCAACTCAGGTTTTGAAAGTAAGAGATTTCCTCATATGGGCCTTGAGACAAGTGAGACAAATCATTTCCTCAGACAGAGCCTCCACACAGCTTGTAAATTCAAACAGCAATTCTTTATTCCCGATCTCACACCGGCAGTCTACAAACACGTTCTGGGGGAATCCACGTTCTCTGCCCAAATCCACACTCTGCCCAAATCCACTCCACATGGGCTTCTGTCTCCCAAAATATACTGTCTGACCCTAAGAACTCAAGAGGAACTCAGCAGCAGGATACGCCCTATTCTAAAGGGGGAACACCCTAATCTCCTATTATGCTAAACTGCCCTATTCTAAAGGGGGAACACACTAAACAGGGATCTGCCCTGGTCCTTGAGCAAGGTCACCTTACATGCAATGTTCTGTAAAATGTCCTATTTCCCTGAGTCCTTCCACTAAAGAAACATGGGGGTACGCTGGCAAGGAAATTGTCATACCTACTTGGCTGATGGCTCCCAGCATCACACCTAGAATATTGGAAGTATATCCACTCTTCCTCCTAAGAAAGTAGTCATGAATTATATTTGCTTTGCTGGGTTGGTCATGGGGTTGACAGAAGGTGAAAGATAATGGCTTTTTCCCCCTCTTTAAATAAAATCGTGTATTCCTGTAATACCCCAATTTCATAACTGGCTTCTGTAATGTTCTTACAGGATCATTGGACCGTAATCTTTCTATGTCAATGTTTGTGAGGAAGTGAAGTCTGGGACTTTCTATTCAGAAAATTTCAGACACCAATCAAGGAAATCATTTTATTTTAATAAAAAAGTCAAGACTAGGTTATTCATATTATAATGTGACTTTCATTCAAGTATAATTTCTTAAATGTGAGCTACATTGTAGAATAACATTCGTTTTATGGGAAAGCTTAAATACACTTCAACCACTTTTATCTTATAACTCACTGAGAAACTATAAATAATAACATTGATGATAACTGTGGTATTGTTTAAGGATTCGAAACCTCTTGGGTTTCCAAGTTGAAATATTATTGTAAAATATGTAGCATTTTAAATTATTTTTCAATGCTTAATAGCTGAATATAACCAATTAAAGTCTTATGCAATCTCCAAATTTATAATTCAGATTTCTCAAAAAAGTTTACTCAAATAATATTTTTCTGAGCCCTGAAATAAGGGAATCTAATGATCACCCTTAAGGTTTTTATATTCTAAGGTGGTTAGATTATAAATCAAATCTGAAATAAATACAATTTTCCATTTGATTTTTAAGATGTGAGGATTTTTCTCTTATTGTTTCATTGAAAATATTTTACATTTCTTTAATTTGTACTTCAGAGCCCCTGTAAATCCTAGAATTGATCTTTTAATACTACCCCATATTTCTAGAAATTCTGTTCATATTTTGTTAACATATTTTCTCCATGATCAAGTTTCATTGCCAAGATTATGTACATTGTCATTTTTACCTCAATATCTATTTTTCAAATGATCTAGTCTGTTGGTAATGCTTTCCATTGAATTTTTAATTTGGTTTATTGTTTCTTCAATTTCAAGAGTTTCCTATGGATTCTTCTTCAAAATCTGTATCTCCTTCTTGACATGACCTTTTACTTCTAATATTTTCTCTCTGATTCCAATCCTTTCATCATTTTTTTTCCTTTTACGTCATCTTATCTATGAACTTTCTAAATTTATTCCTTGAAATTTTCTGCACTGCAGTATCAGTGGAGTCTATTGTTGAATCATTCTGTTTTGTTTTGGATGTTTTCTTCTCTTGTTTTTTCATATTGTTTATGTGTCTACCCATCTATTCAAATGGATCTGAAGCAGTGGGGTTTCTACTCTACCAGCTTTTAGTTATCCTTTAGGTTTCCAGTGCCTCAGAGATTAAGGAGAGTCAAGTAACTGAAAAAAAAACTATGCATATAACATATAGTATTAAGTTAAGTACTTAGTTCCTCTTATGACTTCTACAATGTTGATTGACACAATAAACAGAAATTGTAGGGTCAGCAATTTCTATCAGTAAAGATAGCAGTTAATCATGAATTATATCCATCATAAACTCAAACAATTAGTATTCCCTATTACTTCCAGTGTTTAAACTGTTTTTATTACATCAGTGGTGGGGTCTGACATTTTACAAACTAACCAGTGGTAGGAGAAGTTAAAAATAGAGTTAATTAAGATGAAAGAAGAAGAGATCAGGGAGACAAAGATTTGCTATTTCAAAATAGGGCTGATCCATAAACAGCATAGGGTGCATTGTTTGTAAGGGGGGATAGAAGAAATAAAGTAAAAGAAAAATTAGAGGAATAGTGAAAGAGAGAACAATGAGTCTGGTTTCTGTTGGTTTATCATCTATTTATTTATTGATTTTTAAATTAGTGCATTATAGACATACACAACATTGAAATTCACCATGCTTCATTCATAGATGTATGGAAAGAGTTTGGTTTGTTTCATTCTACTGCTCATCCCTTTGTTTGTCCTCCCTGCCTTCCCTATAACCCCATCCTGTACTCCACAGATATCTCTGCTATATTTTTTTTGATTCCCCTTTTCCATTATGTGGTCAAATATTCACATAGGAGGGGAAGCATTCGACCCTTGGCCTTCAGAATGTAGCTTATTTCACTTAGAATTGTGTTCTCATTTCATCTATTTTCCACCTAGTGCCATCATTTAATTCTTCTTAATGACTAAGTAAACTTCATTATGTATATATACCATGTATTCTTTATCCATTAGTCTGTTGGTGGGTATGTGGGTTGGTTCTGTAATTTGGTTACTATGAATTGTGTTGCTATAAGTACTGATGTACCTGTGTTTCTATAGTATGCGGATTCCAGATATTTGGATATATACCAAGGAATGGGACAACTGGATCAGATGGTGGTTCTATTTCAAGTTTTTAAAGGGATATTCATACAGTTTTCCAGAACGGCTGTACTAACTTGTAGTCCTACCAACACTGCATTAGTGTACATTTCCCCACACATTATTCTTTTTAAAAATTCTTTTTAGTTGTACATATAGCAAAGTGTATTTTGACATTTTATACATACATGGACTATAGCTTCCTATTCTTATGCTATATATACTGTAGAGTTACACAGGTTGTATATTCATATAAGAATATAGGAAAGTTATGTCTGTTTCATTCTATTGTTTTTCTTATGCCCATACCCACCTTTCTCTTCATCCTCCAATGTCTAATCCAGTAAACTTTATTCTTCTTTTCCCCCAAAATATTCTCTCTGATGGGTGGATTACTCCAACATTATTTTTGATAATTGATATTTTGAGTGGAGTGAGATAAAATCTCCATGTAGTTCTTTTTGAAACTAATAGCTTTATTAAGGTATAGGGAAAGAGCAAGGACATACTAATAATAGTCTTTCTATTCCTTGTAGTTTTGATTTGCATTTCCATGATTCCTAGAGATTATATATATATATATATTTTTTTCCCTCACATTGGTAGGCTCTCTGTTCACATTCTTGTTTCCTTTGTTGTCCAGAAGTTTTGAAATTTGATTTCATTTCACTTATTGACTCTTAGTTTTATTTCTTATGCTTTCGAAGTTTTGTTAAGGAAGTTGATGATTTTGTCAATATATTGGTGTGTTAGGCCTACATTTTCTTTAAGCAACTGTAGAGTTTCTGGTTTAATGCCTAGATCTTTGATCCTCTTTGAGTTGGCTTTTGTGTAGGGTGAGAGGGATCAGGTTTTAGTTTTTCTACGTATGGCTATCCAGTTTTCATAGCACCACTTGTTAAAAAGTATCTCTTTTCTCCAACATATATTTTTAGCAGTTTTGTTGCATATCAGGTCACTGTATCTTTCTGGATTTGTCTGTGTTTTCTATTCCATTTGTCTTCAGGTCTGTTTTGGTGCCAATATAATACTGTTTTTTTTTAGTAAACCTCTGCAACATAATTGGGTATCTGGTACTGTGAAGCTCTCAGCATCACTCTTCTGATTCAGGATGCATTTGGCTCTTCTCTGTCACTTCTGTGTCAGAATGAATTTGGGAAATGTGTTTTGTCTGTGTGTTGTGAAGAATGTCTGTGTTGTGAAGGATGTCATTGATATTTTGATTGAGATTGTGCTGAGTTTGTTCACTGGTTAAGGTAGTATGACCATTTAGATAATACTAATTTTGCTTATTCAAGAACATTGGAAGTATTTCCACTTCTTAAGGTTGTCTTCAATTTTTTTCTTCACCATTTTATAATTTTCATTGTTGACGTTTTTCATCTCCTAGGTTAGATATTTTGCCAAGTATTTTTTAGGGTTTTTTGAATGAGATATTTTTCCCAATTGATTTGAAGCAAGGTTGCTATTGCAATATAGGAATGCCATTGATTTATGTATTGTTATGTATTTGTTATCAGCACTATAAATTTTCTGATGGAGCATTTTAAATCATTTAATAAAAATGTTCATGTCATCAGTAAACAGAGGCAACAGGACTTCTTGTTTCCTATGTGTATGCCATTAGATTTATTCTCTTACCTGTTTGCTCTGGCTAGGGATTCAAGGAGTGGTGAAATTTTACTTCCTTTTTTTTAATGTTTCAATTTTTTAATTCAGTTTGATGTTGGCATTGGTTTCTCACCTACAGATTCTACAATTTTGAAGAAATGTCCTTCTTTCAATAGTTCCTCTGGTGTTTTAAACCTGAATGAGTGCTGACTGTTGTGAACACGCTTTTCTAAATCTATTGATTATCTCATGGGATTTTTGTACTTAAATATGTTTATATAGTAAATTTTGTATATGTGTGTGTGTGTGTTTGTGTGTGTGTGTGTGTGTGTGTATATATATATATATATATATAAATATATATATATATATAATTAAAAATGGTTTTTGGTATTGGGAATTGAACCAAGGCATGATTTTCCAATTAGGTTCATATGCCACTACCCACTTTGTATTTTTTTCATATTTTTATTAATGCATTATAGATTTTCAGAACAATGGGATTTATTGTTGCACATTCATATATGAATCTAATATAAAAATAAGCAACATCAGTCCCCAATGTTTCCCTTTCCTTTTTCATAACCTCCCCCAGGTCCTTTTAATACTTTTTTATTCCTTCTTTTTAGATATATGTGACAGCAGAGTATATTATACAAGCATGGGATATACCTTTTTCTAATTAGAATCCCATTCATGTGGTTGTACATGGTGTGGAATTTCAGTGTTCATGATTCATATATAAACATAGAAAAGTTATGTCCAGTTCATTCTAATGCCTTACCTATTCTCATGTTTTTCCCTTACTTTCATTCTCCTTTGTCTACTCCAGTGAACTTCTGTTATTCCCTCTCCATCTCTTATTGTGTATTAGTATCCACATATATAAGAAACTATTTGGCCTTTGGTTTTTGGGACTGACTTATTTCACTTAGCTTGATAGTCCATAGTTCCATCAATTGACTGGAAAATGCCTTAATTTGATTTTTCTTTAAGGCTGAATAATATTCCATTGTGTATATGTATATAACTACATATTCTTCTGGATATTTGATTTTAAGAGAGACTAGGATGAAGTGTCAGAAGCTTGGAAGAGAAAAGCTATCAATATGGTTCTGCAATTCCCAGGTGTCCTTATAGAGAATAAAATTGATGCTTTCACCCCAGGCCATCTGTTCAAGACTAGAACAGCATGTCTCAAACAAAGTGCATGACAATCACATGGAGAGCTCACTCAAACTCAGATTTCTGGGCCTCAACTCAAGAGTGTCTGACTCAGGGGCCAGGGGTGGGTCTGAGCATCTCTATTTCTTACAAGTCCCCATGGTTTGCTAATGTTCCAGGTCTAAACACTTCCAACTAATGATCCTGGTCTAGAAATTTCAGGGGAAATGAAAGTGACATAAAGTCCTCCTTGGGTCCAGTCTTCACCTTCTTTCCCTGCCTCTTTTCCAAGTGCCCTACAGAAAAACCTGTAGCTCCTACTTAGATCATACATGCATATGTCCATAATAAAATGAAGCACTTGACATCCTCCAGTCTCATGGGCCTTCCTAATTTGCAGATCTTTTCCCTGAAGACTGCAAACCCTACCTCTGAACTTCAACCACTGTCTACATATCAGTTTTTGAATCTCATCTTTTGGATTGTTGATTTCCATGTGAATTTCAGAATATCATTTACTCTTAGAATTTTACAATGAATTTGCATGCTATTTTATCTAGGACTTTGTGGGAAAAGGATGTTGCTGACTACATTGAGATTGCTTTTTTCCCTTTGATAAAATGAAGCTACCAGTCTGGGACTAACCCTTCTACTGAGTGCCAAGGAGGAGCCTAACATATTGGCCCTTTTGGGTTCCTAGGACTACTTTGAAAAATAATACTTACTGAGTGTCTTAAAAAATCAATTTATTGTACCATGGTTGTGGAGTCTAGGAATCCAAACTGAATTATTATTAGGTATCTGCTCTGAAAGATCTAGGGGAGGATTTTTCCTTGTCTACTTTAGCTTTTAGTGGTTGTTGGAAATCCTTAGCATACCTTGACATGTAGATTCATCTCTAATTTTTCTGTCACCATTTTCACATGGTGTTCTCTTTGCACAGGTAAACTTGTCCAAATTTTCATCTTCTAAGGTCATGAGTCATTAGATTATAGCCCACAATAATCCACTATGACCTCATTTAACATTTACATGTGCAAAAACCTCATTTCAAGGTGAGGTAATGAGCTGATATGCCAGAAAGGACATTATATTCAACTCAGAACATGTCCTAACCACTTAATGTCCCCTATTCCCTGTATTTCCCATGTGAAGTACATACAGGCATCACCCATACTAGATAAACTAGGATATTAAGCTCAGTAAAGTTGTGTTCCAGCCAGAAGTACATGCAACATACAAGGTTGTAGTCACAGTATAGCTGCAGCATGAGTCCACCTGTTCTTTGAAAGAATAGTTCTGTATCCTGAATCTCTGTAGATATGAAACTGATTCCCAGAAGTGATCCTAGAGTACTACAGAGGACTTCAAATCTTTTAGTAACAGTCTTTGAGAATCTTAGAGCAGGAATAGATGCATAAAATAACTGCTCAAATTTACTCATCAAATATTCCCAAAGTTACAATATTACTCTTCTAAATTTAGATTACTAGAATGCCCTTGAACATTATATGAGGGTTTATACTATGGAATTTTTTAATTATTTTTTCTTCACTCAATATATATATATATATATATATATATATATATATATATATATATATATATAATCAACAGAGTGAATATATATATATGCATATATATATATATATGACAGTAGACTGAATTCTGAAATATTATAGATACATACAGTATAGCATATAACTTATTCTAATTAGGATTTCAATCTTATGGTTGTACATGGTATGAGATTTCACTGTGTATGTATTCATAGATGAACACAGGAAAGTTATATCTGATTCATTCTGTCTTTTCTGTTCCCATTTCTCCTATCTTCCATTTATTCCCCTTTTTCTAATCCAATTAACTTGTATTCTTCCCTCTCCCTCCTGATTATTTGTTAGTATCAACATATCATAAAGATTATTTGGCCTTTGGTGGATTGGGTCTGTTATGCTGTTTTTATGTCCTTTTGGGTTTATACTGAGAAGTCGGATAACTTGGTCAAAAGGTGGCTCCATTAGAAGTTTTCTGAGAAATCTCCATACAGCTTTCCAGTATTGGTTGCACCAAATTGCAATCCCACCAGCAATGTATGAGTGAACCTTTTTCCCACATCTTCACCAACACTTATTATTACTTGTATTCTTGATACTTGCCATTCCAACTGGAGTGAGACAGAATGTCAGCATAGTTTTAATTTGTTTTTTTATAATTTGTAGTGATGTTGAACATTTATTTCATATATTTGTTGACCATTTGAATTTCTTGTGTGATGTGCCTGTTCGGTTCCTTTGCCCATTTGGTGATTGAAATACTTGTTTTTATAGTGATAAGGTTTATGATTTCTTTATATATCCTGGAGATAAATGCTGAATTTGATGTGCAGGTGGTCACAGTTTTTCTCCCATTGTAGGTTCTCTTCACATGCTTTTTGTTTTCTTTGATTTCTAAGTGGGCAACTCATGTCACTCTTGAAGCAATTCAATATAAATGATACATGGAAACCAAAATATAACCTACAGGTGTGTCATGATCATTTCAAGAGTCATAAGACCTTTAAGAGGTAAAGGCAGTGTGATAATCCTATTTAAAATCATGAATGTAGGTTTATAAAATGTAGGTTCTTTAACCAAATCCCAGTTTCAGTAAGTCAAAGAGTACAGATAGAAACCTAGTTCTGCGCTGTTATTTGTGTTTTCCCTGAGTGAAGCTGTAGTCACAGGCCCAACACTCTAATGAATTTAGTTTGTTTGAATGAGATAATAAGACATTCTTATGAAAACCCATCGGCCCAGATACTATGATGGTTTAACATTATGTTCTCTTTGCCAGTGTTAGATGTTGACAATTTAAAATATTATTTAGCATTCATCATTGGTTTTCTAAACACAGATGTTTGGGGTGGGTGAGGTATCTACTTGTGATCATATATAAAAACAAATTGGTTCATTCAAAAGTTGACAGATGTTGCTGAGGGTTTTAGAACAATCAGTGAAAGAACTCAAAGAACTCAGTGAGAAGTAAGACTGTACTCTCATTTCAATTGATATATATATAATGTATTAATACAAACTGCCATTTGTTTTGCCTGCTTTTCTATTTTGACTTCAGAAGAAAGACTTAAAGAAGAAAATGTATAAGAAGACACAGGAACACATAAGAGAAGCAAAATCCTAAGACCACAAGTGTATGGAAGAGAAAGTAAAAAGTGTCTTCTCTCCTATACCTTATATCTGGGAATGTTTTATTATGATTCAGAGTAACAGGTTTATAACTACACAAGACACCTCTGTGAATTTCTCCACTGATTAACTTTCCAAATGATCACTGAATTTAATAGAGATCAATCAGTGGATAGTTCAGTAAAAGTTTGAGGCACATGCACTGACTTTTAGATAAAAAGATAAGAGCTTAGGAGATGATTAAAACACCAATATCTGAATTGTTCAGCATCCTTCATTCAAAGCACATGTTGAAAACAAAGCTAGTGTCCTGGGAGGCACCTGACCTTTGTCCAACAGCTGGCAAATAGCACCCTACTAGGAGTAATAAAAATGTTGGGAGTACATTTTGAAGTGTGAGATTCCAGATTAGTTGGTAAAATGATCCGTTGCTTCAGGGAGAAGATAAAGATGGTCTGCTTCTTCACCCTAGAAGTGGTGCATCAAGAGATATGTGGGCTCATGATTCTTTACACTCTGTAAATGGTGTGTGAGCATTTTGTGAGCTTGTTGAGCACTTATGGAAGTAAATACAATGCCTTGTTTTACTTTTGATCACTAGCACCCTGTAGAGTTGCTACAGGGTATAAGCACTCCATGATCATTGTTTCTTCACAAACCATTATCTGTATAAAAGGGCAACTCTGAAATTATAATGTAATCATTTGTTGAAACAGGAGCATCTAGACATGATGTAAAAGGGGGTTTTAAAAAAGGAATTTGGAGTCATCATCAGTGATAGAGAAGATTGGCAGAATTCAGGGGTTACCAGACCCAGGTCCAGGCTCCTCATTACTGGAAAACAAGTATTCAGGAGATTTGAATTAGTGGGAAAGAAATCATATTTACTGAAGATCCAGCACATTGGAAAAGGGAGGGGGCCGTCATCCTCATAGTGTCCTCTTGGGGATCCCAGGGACACAAAGGATTTTTATAGGGAGAGAAAGATGGGATTGTGAGGCAGTGGGAAGGAAGGTTTCTCTCAGCAGAACTTTTGTCATCCAGAATGTGTTTGCATTTCTTCCTTTCTGAATGGACCATCACAATGGAGCTTGGCTTTCTGGGGATAGTACCTATACTTTCTTTGAATAGACATATTTCTTTCTGCATATTAAATGTCACAGAAATTTGCTTGTTTTATGTTGGTATATAAGCAAAGACAAAAAAAGAGGCATGACACATTCTTATTTTATCTGAGATTCGCCAGATGTTCTGGATTTTGTAAATCTAAAGAAACATTATAGAGCAGTTCACATCTTAATCAGTTAGCAACAGCTTTTCTCCAAAATTTAGAAACCTGGCCAGAAGAGAGGGTGTGACTCTGTGTAGATGCACAGGGAGGGAAGGTGAAGTAACTGCCCAGGTCAGCTCCCAGTGAAGATGTCCTCCCCACCTTTTTCATTGAATTTTGTTAATGAATCCAGAGGCACTTTACCATACAACTGTATTTATGTATTTCAAATTTTAAAAACATTTTTTTGTGCCAGTCTCTCAGTAAGTTGTTTAAACTGGCCTCAAATTTGAGATATCATGACTCAGCCTACTGAATAAATAAGGTGACAAGTGTACACCACTGCATCTGGATAAGAGTGTCCACTGTTACACAGAAGCAGTCCTTATTTTATTATTAATGCATTGTTATTAAATGTTTAAACACTCACAAAAATATAAGTATATGGAATACCATGCCAACCTTTTCTGTTATCACCCTGTTTCAAAACTTAGCTCTAAAGTACTAAATATGGGAGGGCAATTCTTGAGCAGGCCAGCATATGATGAAATATTCAGTATAGATTAAAAGAACTTTTAATTTTAAAAAATGCACAAAGATTTTGAATTTTCCTGAAAATGAACTTTTTAAAAATATATAATTTATTATGAATAGAAGAGGAACAATGTAAATGACAAGAAGAGCTCTTAGATGTTCCAGAGTTGTACTCATTTGTGGTAGTTAAATATTAATATGGGTAATTTTGGCTCATTCTATTCATGCTCAGTTTTGATAAATGTATCCCTGTTATCTGAATGCTTAGTAAAACATTGTGGTTGGTATTAGAAGTGTATGGAAATAGAAGTGAAATTTTAACAGATTCTGGATGGGGAGCCCAAGGTAAATACAAATGACATTTACTCTCAATTCAGTAAGAATTAAAAACTTTCTGCTTCATGTAAGCAGGGTTACATTTCCAAGAGGCTGGACTGTGGTACCTGGAGTCTTCTGTACCATCCTGGATGACATCACCTGCCAGCCAAACCCCATCCTGGAAGGGCACCCAGCATCAAGTAGTGAAGGATCTAGTGTGACAGGGGGGAGGTATTTCATCCTCTGTAAAAAGAAGTTCCAGGGGACCAGCACAGTGTTCCTGAGGAAGGTTGGGTTGAGAAGGAGATGGAGGAGGGGAGACCATTGGAGCCTGTTCAGGGGTTCTTTGCAGAGAAGAGGAAGTGGAGTCTGGGTGTTTGTTGGGGGCAGCAGCTTTCCAGAGGTGATAGCATGCCAAGTTTGGAACCAGGAGGGCTTTAGTGTGTGAGAAGCATACTTGGACTGGAATAAGGGAGAGATTTCTTTCATTAATAAGTGTCCTGAAGTGGTGTCATTTGAAATCAAGGTTCAGAACGTGAGCTGCCAGTGGTAATGTTTCCTCTGAAGAAGAACTTGCAGGTTTTTATGGCAGGTCTGTACTTCACCTGATCAATCTCAGGAGTGGTTATTTTCTTCTTCACTGGTCATTCATCCAAGTTCAACTGAATGGTCCATTTTTTTGATCCAAAAAATGATCCATTTTTTTGTATGCTAAAAATTTACACATCCATGCACAACTTAATGTTGCTGGAAACATTTTGTGTACTTCTTTCTTGATTTTTATTTGGTCTTTCCCAATAAGCAGAGTAGCTGTCCAGTGGTGTTTGTTAACATGGTCCCCAGTGTCTATACAGACATTTAGACCACAGTAGATCCTTTTTGAAGTGCATGATGAGATGACTTTGAGTCCAAATATAATTCACACATGTGCAAATAAGTATTCAAAAGTATTTTGAGCCTGAGGGGGACCATGACATTTTCCAGTAGGAAGGAAAAAGGATTCTGCAGTATGATCCTTCAAGGTATCTCTGAACAGAAAAGCATTATATGTTGAGGAAAAAATTAGCTATATATTGAGATCTGTGTATATCTTTCCTAGGTAGAAGAATCTGGAATTGTTTTAGTTTAGCCTTGATATGTTAGTACTGTAATAATAGTGAGGATATTGCCTTTACTTTCCTTATCTGTATTTCTTGCTTCCAGTTTATTTCTGCATGTAAACTTAAAAAAAAAGTCAAGTGTGAGTGAAGTTCTTACTTTCTCTCAAAATCTGTTGTAAATGATGTTTATATTTTGACCAGTAGAAACTTAGATGTTCCAGAGTTGTACTCATTTGTGGTAGTTAAATATTAACATGGGTAATTTTGGCTCATTCTGTTCATGCTCAGTTTTGATAAATGTATCCCTGTTATCTGAATGCTTAGTAAAACATTGTGGTTGGTATTAGAAGTGTTTAGAAGTAGCAGCACCATTGCCTATGATTCATGACCTGGTAGTTTTCAGGGCTTGCTTGCTGAGTAGGAGAAGGTTTCCGAGCCACAAGTCAGTGACCTGGTTTCTTAAGAGTATTTCCTGATAATGTTGCATTCTAATTTCTACTTCTGTAAATGACAGGTTGTGTTGATGGGATGGGATGCCAAGTAGAATAAGAAGGATGGTGCTCCAATGTCAAGGGAATTTTCTCTAGAAACATCAGATCTCGCACTCAAACCAAGTGTTATCTTGCAGGTGCTAGAGAGAGATTCTGAGGCTGGCCATGAGTCAGTGGATAGGAGACACTTGGAGACCCTGCTGCAAGGTAAGAGGCTCTGGTTTGCATTTGAGCAGCAAGGCAGTGTGGGCTCTCATTCATCATCCACTTGGCAAACCACCACCAATGCTTGAGGATGGAAGAGAGCCCCCCAGATCTGGATTGGGCTTGACTCCAGGGAAATGACACAAACTGTGGGTTAGTTGGGGCCTACATGATGGGGAATTGTGCTCCTGAACATTGCTACTGGGAGGACCACCTGCCTTCTACACACACCCCAGGGTTTTGGCTGCCTGGAAGCCCTGGGATGTGTGTCTAGGTATTAGTGAACAGCAGGAGAGTGGGAGGAATTGGGAGCTTCCAGAAAGAGGAAGAGTTAGAATGCAGGGCCCTGTCAGGACAGGATTCTTGTGGGGGTTAGGATGTGTGGGCTGGGAGAGATGGGAGGGGTGGCAGTGCTGGGAGGGGAATCAGTGGGAGGCAATGCAGGGGCTACTGGCTGAGGAGTAGTAGTTTGAGTCTGGACATTGGCTGAGTGATATTTGCAGAGTTTAGAGAATCCCAAGCTTGGGGACACACACCCAGTAGAGATGTATGTCCTCAAGGATATAGGGCCTGTACCTGTTGGGGGTGAGGTAGGGTCTCTGCAGGGTGGGGGAAGTGTTTCATAGTGACTGCTTGTAGGAATTCATTAGAGAGAAACTTCCTTTTCTTATTAAGCATACTGAAATAGAGAATATGAAATCCAGGTTCTGAAAATCATTTGGCACTGTTTATTTTTTCTCTCAATGAGGAGTCTCCTGCAAACTTGTGACTTTTTCACCATAGTCAATAGGTCCTATCTGGTTGATAGGACTTCATTGTTTTGTATACCAATGACTCCTATAATTTAAAGCAAGCTTACATTGCCAAAAGCACTTTTTGTATATCTCTTCTGGTACTTTGAAGTTTATTTTGCCTTTGCCAGTAAACAGTGTCTTTCCACTGACATTTGTCATCAAATTGTGCAAGCTGAGTACTTGATAACTTTGCTGTCTGTCCCATTCAATGTTTTAAGGCTCACTCTTCTTAAAAACTATCTTGCCACTGAAAAGCTGAATATCCTGGTGTCCTGGTGTAAATGCCAGCCTGTTGCACTTTGTACCCTCAACCCCCAACAACCACAGCATGCCAAGATTGAGGATCCTACCTTGGTGATACCTCCAGCTCCAGGAGCAAAGCCTCTTCCCTGTTTGTGCTTGAAAAGAAGAAGAAGCCCTCAATGCTGGCAGCTGGCTTCCGAGCTTGGATCAGGGAGGCCCAGCAATTGAGAAGTGGGATATTGCAGAAGCTGGAATAGTGTCTGGACCTTCTAAGAGTTCCTGCAGTGTAGGCCCTGTGTCAGTGGGAAGGTCTCCCTCCAATTTCAAAAGTTTTTTTCTGGGAGCTCACTGTATGTTTGAAGCAAGTGAGGTTGATCAGCACTGTGAATTGGACCTTCTCAAAGTCACAAGGAGACGAACAAAAAGGAAAGACCAATATCTAAGATCAGTGTTGTTAAGCAACAGATGCATAGTGCTAGTCTGACTTACTCATATATTGAGGTTTGTGGTTGAAAGAACAGGAAGTTGTTCTGACCAAGAAAGTAGAAGCTGTGAATGGATGGGGTCTTTGTATTTTCAACAAAGTAGAATTGCCTGGTGATTGGTCTTTGTCTAATACCATGCACTCCATTTTCCAGGAACAGGCCTTATGATGATGACTCTGGTAGGTGATCATTCTGTGTGTGAGTATTGCCTATAGTGGCATCAACTGTGCTGCTGGTGACATAGGCATTCTGCTCATGGGCCATTATCAATCTGTGCCTGTTTTGGTAGCTCTATTTGGAGATGTGGAAGTTCTTGCAGCACTGTTTGCTGGTCAACACATGATGTTATTTATCCTGGTACATCAGTAGCTGATAGAGCAGACTGTGTACTTGCATGTGTATTGGAGAACCAGCCTTTGACCATGGACTTGAGGTTATTTGAGGAAGAAAGCTGTGACATACTGTATAATTGGACCAAAAACAAAGATGGCAAAATGGATATTGATATTGTACTTGTGATAGACATGTCAAAACCCAACAATCTACCAACAGATGTGAAAACCATGACTGAAGTGAAGAAAGTGAGGAGTTCTGGGATTCTTCTGAGTGAGTGCCAGCAACCCTCCAGTCACTGCACTCTGTACTGCCTTTTGGGGATTTATGAATGAACTCTCTTCATAGCCTCAGTTGATACATGTGCAATATACCTTTCCTCTTGCACTTAAATCATCTGATGTTTTTTAGGGCATAGACTTTTTTTTAAATTTAAGGCCTAATTGAGAAAGAATTCCAGAAGCTTCAGGGCATTTTTATTTATTCCAAAGTACATTTCATTCTGTAGCTACTGCTTTTCCCTCCTACATCTTTATAACCAGTCAGGTGGCTCATCACTGTGTGATCTTCTTTCTGTTTTTATGTGATCCCCTGTTTGTTCTTCATTTTTCTCTCTAGCTTTTGCATAGGAGATAAAACATTCAACACTTTGCATTCTGTTTCTGGATTATTTCACTGGTCATGTCATTTCTTGTTCTGTTCATAACTTTTCTGGATATAGCAGTCTTGGATGGCAAGTGTATCCTTTTAAAGCTTGGAATATTTGATTCCACCACCCCCTCCCAATTTTAGAGTTTGAGGTGAGAAGTTTGAAGTGAGGCTTATAAATGTTAATGTAATTAAATTTATACAAGCAAATATAAATTTATATAAATGTGCCTAATGTTTTTCTTGTGTATCTTTTACTATTTTTTTCTTATTTTATAATATGTCTAGCAGAGCTGATTTTGATCTTACTCTTTTTTCTTTGGGATTCTGTATGAACCATGTATGTATATGTCTATCTTATTTTTAATGTTTGAAATTTTTTCTAGTTTTATTTTATCAAAAAGGTTAATGCCATTAGCCTGAATCTCTATGTTCTTCTCCACGTTTTGCCATGATTTTCTCTTTGGCCTTGAGCCCAAAGCAGTGGTGTTTGCCAACCAAGTACTGAAAGTTTTGAAAATGTGAGCAAAAATAGACTTTCCTACTTAAAATTGTTTCATGGTATATTAGTCATATTAATTGATAATTATTAACAGGAAGGAGATAATTTTTATAAAAAAATTGAGCTTTTGTTTTCTTTCAGTTTATTCTTTTCTAGTTTTTAAGGCTATTTTAAAGTGGAACTTAATGTATCTCAATTTTATATATTAAGATTTACATTTTCATTTATACCAGTTTTGCTTCAATGTGAGTTTATCTTCGAAGTCAAATTGTACAAAATTTATTGAGTCTATAATTTGATCCACTAGATCCTCCAGGAAACATTGTTATTTAATATGTGTAAGATTTTCTCAAATTATTTGGAGAGTTCTTCAGGCCTGGCTACTTAATTTGTAGAGAAGGAAAATTTAAATTAAAATATTCAAGTTATAAAGGCATTTTGAAACCAACTCATATCCTCCTCAACTATAATGGTGGTTATATGTTGTGACTTGTTAACTACCTGTGGGAAATTTCACTGAGCTGTTTCAACTATTATCTTGCAACTATTGTTTTAATATTAAGTGATATTATTCTCAAGACAAATCAAAAGTATGTTTTCCACTGATATTTTGAGAGCCATAGTCATTACACAGTTTTTAAATAACAGATATTTTTACCTCTAAATCTATTTTCTGACAGGGTGCAGTAAGTAAATGTTGCATGGATTTTTATGGAAAACTAAATAACTGTACCCAATGGAAAATATAAACATTTCATCATGTATCTGAATCACAAATATCAAGGTATGTTTCTATTTAGATGTAATAAAATAAGATTTTAAATCACTCCTTCTTTATACTTATAAGCCATTCTTTTAAAAATGATCATAGTAGAGTGACATGATTTTAATGAAACTCTTAAAATTATATGAGCATCTAAATTATAGTTGAATGGTATTCCCTTGTCCACCATTAATACTTGACCATATGCCACAGAATGAGAATTCAGTAATGAACTTTCCTATGGTTGGAAGTATGATTGATATTGGTGTAGAAATGGAAGATCTCTCCTTGAAACATAAATGCTCTTCACAAGGAACTAAAGGCTAATATAATTAGATACCTATAACTAGAAGTTACCATAACTTCTATATTTTGATATGTAAGTGATATTTTTATGTTGCCTTTATAAGGCATGTGGGTAAGGTTACTTTTTTGGTTTTCTATTTTTGATTCTTATTCTTTTGTTATGCATAAAGTTCTTCTTTAGCACCTACTTTGCATTTAGCAGTATTTTGGATGCTAGAAAATATATAATAGCATTTTATTTAATATTTTATTTTTTACTTTCAAGATTGGAAAGGTTGTCTATCCCTTTCTGTTTTAGGACATGAATGTATCTGTAAGGATTTCAAAATGGGGTTAAAATAAATAGAAACACCCAACCAAACAGCACTTAATTTAGAAAACCGCAAGTCATTATATAAAGGGCATGAATCATCCTGTCTTAAATTAAGTGGGCCTGCGTTTTGAAGCCAGGGGCTCATCCCATTAATGAATAGGTTGAGTTCTTTTCTGAGTCTTGAATGTTGTTATATATCTATATCTATATCTATCTATCTATCTATGCATATATTTAGTATAGTAGTATACATATATGCAAAAATACTTATACATACATGTATATGTATGGAATATGACTTCCAAGAGACAGAGGGACATAAAATAATTATAGACATTTGTAGATTTTTAAGCTGAGGCATAATCAGTAACGACTGGCTTTTATTTTTCTTTCCACATTTTCAATTTTGTGAATTATGGTTATACATAACAAGATTTTTTTCTTGCATATTTATACATGCATAAAATTTAACAATATAATTTGACGAGTATTGCTTCCTAGCACTTCTCCTCTCCCTGCTTACCTCTCGTCCCTTGATTTTTAAAAATTATTTCCCATTGATTTTCCTGAGATCATCCCCTCCACCTTTCTTTGTCTTTTTCCTGTCTAGCTTGCATATAGGAGAGAAAGCATATGATCCTTGACCTTCTAAGTTTGACTTATTTTGTTTAATATTATGGTCTCCACCCATTTCTCTACAAATGACATAATTTCATTCTTTTTATGGCTGAATAATCTTCCATATTATCTCACCTCTTTTTGGATTCTTAGTATTAGACACACAGGGTATCTATAATTAGTCCATCATATTGATGATAGTAACAGCACAGTCCTCCTTTCTTATTCGCCTCCAACTTTAGTTTCCTCCTATGTGCCTGCTGTGATCCTTGTGGGTGAGTTTTCATCCTTGTTGTGGAATAGTTTGACATTCCTTGAAAAGCATGCCTGCCAATATTAAGCCAGAAAAATGTCTGCAGTTTGAGGATTGCCTTCATCTTATCTGTATCACAATGTATTTTGACATGTGAACTATAATTCTATATGTAGTATAATTTTGATAAATTATTTGACTTTCTCCATTTCTTCTGGTTGGGAATGTGTTAGTAAAGTAATAAGTTTCTTCATTAATGAAATAGGTTGATTGGATCAGGTGATTTCTAATGCTGCTTTCATCTTTGATACACCTTTTAATCTTTTCCAGTTATATGATATGTGTTTTTTTTCCTGAGTACCTAAAGCAGTTTTTGTTCATTCTATTTAGTTATACATGGCAGTGGAATGTACTTTGACACATCATACATAAATGGAGTATAACTTCTCATTCTTCTGTTTGTACATGATGTAGACTCACACTGGTAATGTAGTCATATATGCACATAGGGTAATTATGTCAGATCCATTCTGCTATTCTTCCTACCTCCATTCTTCTTCCCCTCCTTTCACTCCTCTCTGCCTGATCCACAGTACCTATGTTCTTCCCTAGGAACTCCAACCCTTATTGTCAATTAGTATCTGAAAATCAGTGAAAATATTCAGCCTTTGGTTCTTTGGGATTAGCTAATTTTGTTAAGCATGGTATTCTCCAGCTCCATTCATTTACCACCAAATGTCATAATTTTATTCTTCTTTAAGGTTGAGTAATATCTGGTTGTGTATGTATACCACATTGTCTTCATTCATTCATCTGTTGAAAAGCACTTAGATAGGTTTCATAGTTTTGCTATAACATTGATGTGGTTGCATCACTGTAGTATGCTGACTTTAAATCCTTTGGGTATAAACTGAGAAGTGGAATAACTGGGTCAATTACAAGTTTTCTGAGGAATCTCCTTACTGCTTTCCATAGTGATAATTTGGAAATTTGCCTCTCCACCAGCAAGGTATGAGTGTAACTTTTTTCCTACATCCCCCCAACATTTATTGTTGCTTGTATTCTTGATAATTGCCATTCTAACTGGAGTGAGATGAAATTTCAATGTAGATTTGACTGCCTTTTTGTAATTACTAGAGATGAACATTTTTTTCATATATTTATTGATTGTCTTTTTTTCCTTCTGTGCAGTGTCTGATCAGATCCTTAGTCCATTTATTGATTGGGTTCTTGTTGTTATTGTTGCTGTTGTTATTATTATTATTATTATTGGTGTAAAGTTTTTGAATTATTGATATATCCTGAAGATTAATGCAAAATCTGAGGTGAATGTGGTAAAGATTTTCTCCTGTTGAGTAGGCTTTCTCTTCATATTATGTTTCTTATACTGAGAACAAGTTTAAAGGCCACTTCTTTGATTCCATCCCATTTATTGATTCTTGATTTTACTTCTTGTGCTTTATGGGTCTTGTTAAGAGAGTAATTTCCAAAGCTTACATGGTGGAGATTTGAGCCTACTTTTTCTTCAGTTATTTGCAGGGTCTCTAGGGTTCTAGTGCCTAAGTCCTTGATCCACTTTGACTTTTGTGCAGGGTGAGAAGTGTGGGTTTAATTTTATTTTTCTACGTGTGTATTTCTAGTTTTCCCAGCCCCATTTGTTGAACATGCCATCTTTTCTCCAGTGTATATTTTGGTGCTGTCTTCTAATATTAGATAACTCTATTTATGTGGGTTTTCTCTGTGTCTTATATTTTTTACCATTGTTCTGTGTGTCTAAGTTGGTGCCAATACCATGCTGTTTTTGTTATCATGGCTTGGTGGTGTAGTTTAAGGTCTGGTATTGATTGTGATGCCTCCTGCATCAATTTTATTGGTAATGACTGCTTTGGCCATTCTGATACTCTAATATTTCCAAATGAATTTTATGGGTGATTTTTCTATTTCTACAAAGGAAATCATTGGGATTTTATAGGAATTGCATCGAATCTATAAAGCATTTTGGGTAGTATGGTTAATTTGCCAATATTAATTCTGCCTATCAAGGACATGGTAGATATTTCCATGTTCTAAGGTCTTCTTTAATTTCTTTCTTCAGTGTTATGTTGTTTTCATTGTAGAAATATTTCATATCTTTTGTTTTATATATTCCCAAGTATTTTAATTTTTATGAGGCTATTGTGAATGGGATATTTTCCTAATTTCACTTTCAGTTAATTTTCCATTGTTATACGTACTTCAATTATGGGTGTTAATTACCGAATTGATTTTGATGTATTGTATCCCTGTTCCCAATTATTTCTGAAATTTTTTCCTCCCCTGAACTTATCTGTGATCCAATCCTAATCCAGAGAGGTATATTTTAACCTCCAGGTTTTAAATAGTTTCTCTCTCTTTTCTTGTCACTAACTTCTTATTTCTTTCTTTTATGATCTGATTGGGTGCAAAAAATTATCTCTATTTCTTGTATTTACCTTGTACCCCAAAATATGATTTTTTTTTGTATTGGTACCAGGGATTGAACTCAGAGGCATTTGACAATTGAGCCACCTCCCCAGCCCTATTTATATACATGGTCTCACTGAATTGCTTAGTGCCTTATCATTGCTGAAGCTGGCTTTGAACTTGATATCCTTCTGTCTTAGCTTCCAGAGCCACTGGGATTACAGGTGTGTTCCTCTGCGCCTGGAAATATGAAATATTTTAAAGAATGGTCATTGTTTCAGGGAGAAGCAAATGAATCATTATTGAACAATTAAATAGTCCACAGATGTCTATTTGGTCTATCTGATTAATGTTATTTATTTAGTTCTGAAGAGGCCTTGCTGTCAGGGTTTTCTTTTTGGGTGGGCATGGTACAGAAAGGTTTCCCAAAACCACAGTAGTGTGAAGAGCGTGGAGTGTGGTCCTCACAAGGCCTTTTATTTGCCACCACAAACTCTGTCTTCCATCTTTGGCTCCCTACAATGTCACCTCCTCAAACTCCCACCAACACCAGACCATTTTATAGTAATCTTATTTTGTTTAAAAGCTTTGACACAGGGGTTGGGTATATGGCTTAGCGGTAGAGTGCTTTAGCATGTATGAGAACCTGGGTATGGTGTTCATTTCTTAAAAAGAAAAAAAAATGACTTGCCAAAAATGATTCTGTCCAATGAATAAGCTTATCAAGGGAGATTGAGGGATCAGGGATACAGGCTGGTGTGGGCCATATGTGCAGGTCCTGATCTGAAAGCCTAGAGAAGCAGAGAGGCCCTGAGTGTCCCCATGCATCTAATCACTCATTTTGCAAATTTGACTGAGTCCTGGAGGCCAAAGTGCGAGTCAGTTATGTAGGTTAGAACAGTTTCCAAGATAGTATGTTTGGTGTCCTTCTTTACAGTGAATATTTAGGCATAAAACAAATTAAGTGCAATAAACACAGTGAATAAGGCTCTATAAAGGACATGAACTAGATGTTCAGTGTTCAGGGGTCCAAAACTGGCTTGCTTTTGAGTGAGGCTTCATTATCCTGTGATGACAGGAAGAGTGGGTCTGAACTTGTAAGGAGCAAGGTGGTACCAGAGGCATTGGAGCAGGTGCAGGAATATGAAGTAAAGCCATAGACCCTAAGGGGGGGAGCAAAGTCAAGGGACGGTACAAAGGGATTAGGGAGAACAGTGCCTGGTCATGGGGACTGTGGGCCATGGTGAATATTTTTAGCTTTATTTTAAGAGGAATAGGAAGTTATCTGTGCCTGAAGCAGGGTGGGTGTCATGGGTTGGCTCCTGGTATAAACTTTCTTCATTGAACTGATTTGGTTTTAACCCAGCTGTTATGTTGTGCTTCCATTTTTTTGTGTGCAGAGCAGTATGGGAGAACATAGTGACCTGGTATAGCACCGGTCTAGTGGCATGGAACACCAACTTTGTTATCTGAGGTTGAAGGATGCATTGATTCTCTTTTAGATTTTCATAACTTTTGATGACATAAGAACCTTCATAGTCATTGGTGGCTAGAGCTATGAGAAATCTAGAGTTGTTATGAGGACTAGCTGGGTCATCAATAGTGCCTCTAGGTCCATGTAGTGGGGACCAGAAAAGGCGAGAGATGTATGGGCCAGGCAGTGTGCACACTTTTGTGTAGTGTCAGCTGCAGGCATATGCATTGTAGAGAGGAGTAACTGTAGGCAGAGAAGTGGTAAGGAATAGCTAGGACCAAAGACAAAGCCAGAGCTGGTAAAGTGTGGCTATGAGGTGGGACCTAGTTTGTTAATGCACAGAGCTGTAAGATCAGATCTCATTATAGACACATAGGGCTTCAGGGAAGGAGCCAAAAGGAGGGCTTTGCCTGGCTGCTGTGTTAGCTATACCTCTGGGGCCTAATCATGAATGCATAAAGCTACAAACCTCAGCTGAGAATTCAAGTATGTTGGCAGGGATATGCAGGTGTTGAGAATGGATGTAAACATGCACTATCATTTTGTGAGTGGAGCTGAGGAGAAATGTGTGTGCAGTGGCACAGAACAACTGTCTTCAGGCAAACCTACATGGTGGTGGGGACAGTTAATGGGACTCTGGATGCTGTATATATGTTCATATCACCATGAAACAGAGCTGTTGATACATGTGTATGTAACTACAGAGGCTGCTAAATATGTTGAGCAGTGGCTCCTGACAGGTGTTGGAAGTGGTATTGTGTATGTGCAGCTATCAATCCAGCATTTGGCAGGGTTCATTGATCTGGCTGCAGGGGTCAGTCACAGGTGTTCACCCAAAACATGGCATTGTGCTTGCAGTATGGACTTCAGCCCTTTATGTTCTCATGCACAGGAAAAGGCTGTTTGGGAATCTTGGTTCTGGGTGTGTGGCAACTATAGCTGATGTTACCCTGAATAGACAGGATCTAGAGGTAGTGGTTCAGGTGCTTGGAGATTGTTAATTCAAACACTTTGAGTCTTTTTGTAGTAGGGGAAGATGTAGGGTTCCTCTGTGACTGTTGGTATCCTCAGTGGAAAAAACTTCTAGAGTCTGTTTGGAGCAAGCATCTGAGATATGTAATGGCAAACGCTGAGGCAACTTCAGAAGTGAAGATAGGTTGTTTACAGAAGGAGACAATGCAGAGGTTTTGGGGGTTCTGGGCAGAGCAGCCACTGGGGCCATGATTTCTTCTGCTGCAAGTTGATCTGTGTTTTGTGCCAATTCTTCTTCATTCCAGGCCATCTCTAGATACCTCATCTGTTCTTGTCTACTCAGCAATCTGGATTGGGAGAAACTGAATCAGGATATTTGGGTACTACACTGGAAAACCTGGGGTGATGGTTGTTACACTATTCTCCTTTTGCTAGTGAGTGGAACTGGTGGGCTCCTTGCTCCCTTTTTGTGTTGAGCAGAGTTATGTCAGGGACTGGATGATGCAGAAGAGTGACACTAAACTTGCTTTTGGTGCAGTTATTCTGTTGTTTTCTTCTAATCTGTTGTTTTGTCTTAAATTCATTCCTGAATTTTTCCAGTTTTTTTTACATGGACATCTTAAGTCTGAGATCTTCTTCTCTGCCATTTTACTGAATAAAGTAGGAGGAAGAGTACATTATTTGTTTCCTGCTATGAATGTAGGTAGCTGTGCTATGGAAGACATGATGAGTCCTGCCCACCCGTGTCTGGGTGTGGGTGGTTCTCAGCTGCCCACCATTGAGACCCATCTGGGCTTGGTGTGGTGTCTGTCTCACTGTATGGGTCTTGGGGGTCTCAGGAGAGTCCCACTCATGTCTTGGAGGGGGTCTGTACAGAATAGCCAGGCATTGATCACAGTGCAGTAGGTGGACCTTCCAGGAGCCAATCACCTATGGTCATGCAGATTGTGGAACATGCACTAGTGTTTATCAGTGTCAGCTGGCAATGACTATTTTGCCATTTGGTTGACAGAGATAATGGCAGAGCTGCTTCAGTAGGCCACTTGGCAGAAGTTGTTTCTTAATTGTCTGCAGGATGGGCAGGGCCTGGAGAAAGATTGTGTATATAAACCTGGGGATTAAAATTATTGGATATAATCCCCTTGGGAAGATTCACCAGGCTGCCAAAAATTGTGAACTGAAAAGAATTGACGGTTATCTGGGACATGGATATCATGTTGCTAGTACCGACCATAAAAATAGGTAATAGGGTCTGGGAGGCCAGGGCTGAGGGATAAGGGACCAATGAGGAAAGCTGGGCTGGTGAAATGAAAGCCTGAACCATCCAAGCTGTGCTGGTAGGGGCAGAGCAGAAGGGAGACCAGTTTTCCTTTCAACAGGATGTTTGACTTTAATACCCTGTGGAGTCCTCAGTATCCAGGACCTGCAGACCTTGGAAGTTTAGTACCCAGGAATTCTAATGGGCAGCAAAACAAAACCAAATCTTCAACTGACTTCCCAGACACTTATAAGTTCCCTATAGGGTGACTGATTAAAAAATGAATGAATAAATACAGCAACTTTTAATGTACACATTTTCAAAAGCATTGGAAAGTTTTCAGATACAATCTACTATATGTTGTGTCCTGAGGACCTCACAAGGACTCTGAACTGGGAAGATGGCTCCATGTTCTTACTTCTTTTATTATTTTAAAAATTCCTTCACGGTATTGTATTTAGGGGTATGTCTTCCACCCTTAAAAATAAGATTTTACTTATTTCCCAAATGCTTCACTCACTAGTTCATCAAATTCTTAAGGATAACTTGGTGTCATCTTTATCATCCAACCATCTTCATAACAACAGTTGTTGACAAGCCCTAAATTTTTTACAAATAGTTCATGAACTTCAGTTACCTTTCAACAGAGGACACTAGAGTGCACTGGCAGCTTTCACACTTTTCAAAACACCAAACACAACATGCTTTTTCAATTTTGTCACCACTTTAGTCAAACTAAGCTAAAAAAAGCATCTGCCAAAAGCTTCTTGCACAAAATTCCACAATTGCTGATTCCACTGTTCCAGTATGCTTTCCTGTAGTAATCCATTACTGTGTATGTGTTCAATCAGGGAGAGCAGAGCATTGGTTGAGAGCATTCAGGCAGTGCAGGCTCTCAGTCACCAGGACCAAGGGAGCAGTACACAAAGGTGCCTATCCTGCACAGAGAAGCCTGCTGCTGCCCTACTGTACCTTGCCCTACCCTGTTCTGAAGGGACCGAGGGTATCAAAGGTAGGCCCGGGTGGTGGTTTGTGCATATAAATACTTATTTACCCAAAGTGTGAGGTCTCTCTGTGGCTATCAATTTCACAAAAAACAAATAAAAATATCAGTACATTTTTGAGTTTCACACCCAGTCCTTTAGGGTCATGATGACACTAAGAAAATGTTTGCAATGAACAAAGATTTGCCATTCTGTGTATCAAAATACATTTTTAACTTTCACAAATTACTTGTTCACCAATGGCCAAAAGAGTAGGGACTAGAACAAGATAAAAAGAATACTCAAATATCTGGAAGAAGAGTAAAATGGAATTGGTAGGTAGTGGCATGCACAGTTTTAAATGTTGCACAGAAGTTACCATCCAATCATCTATATGAGGAGCATTGAACAGCTCAAACCTTAATCAACAGCCCAGTACCACTACTCTTCATCTTCAAAACATTGTAGCTGAGAAATCTATTTCATTTGTTAAACTTGAATTCCTTCTCTTACCAAGGACACTACATATTTTTTCTATGTTCATATGTCACTGTCACTTGTGCATCTGTAAAAGAGTACTTTATCTGATTTAAATTAGAATTCCAAGGTTGGAAATGTAGCTCAGCATTAGAACACTTCTTGCACAGCAAGGTCAAGGGTAATAGTACAATCCCCAGAACGATAACAGCAACAACATTGTCATCATCATCAACATAATAAATTTTAAAAAGAGAGGTAGAAAAAAAAGGAATTCTTCTTTTCAATTCATTATTTCTTAGAACACCTTTGCCAACATGAAGAAGCATTTGTGTTTTCTTCTATACATTTCTATATAGACGTCCTATAGTGCATTTCATCTATTGTAGGTATTATTACACGTACATTTCTTATATATGTATATTTTATTTCAATATTTTCATTGCATCATAATGAAAATAGAAGAGAGCAAGTATAAAAGATTATTACTACTGCAAAACTATTGCTTACTTCTTTAAAGTTTTGCTTAAAAATACTGAAGTTCTCAACTATTTTTATTTATTATTTAATTCTATTCATTTCTACTCATAACTGAATACTTTTTTATGCTAAAAATACTGCACAGCTACTTATTTTGTATTTCACATATTCTACTATCTCAAAGAACTCTTACATTAAAAACTTTCTTTACATAACCAGTTAATTAAAACTGAAGTGCTAGGATTCAGTTTCAAATAAAACAGTTCTTCCTCCTTTTCATTTAGGCATCAATGGAGGTAAGAAATTTTAAACTGCCTTTGTGAAAAATTAAGACAGTATTAAATACTGAACATTGAAAATACCTGATTCACATATATCCTGTATATCTAAATGCTGAATTAATTTAACCATACTAATTTATGTGGGTTCTTTTTCCTTTGGCATTAAGTTACTTGGGAAAAAAATAAGATAAATAGGGGATAATTTGCTTTTAGTTTGGTATTTTGATGTAGAGTAGGTATCCAGCCTACTTTATCTATAGTAATTTTAAGAATTGAACATAATTTAAATGCCATCCATGTGATGAGAAGTGCCATAAATCATTTTTTTTGTCTCGCATTTCACTTAAGGTAAGGCACCATGGATTATATGATGGTTCTTTATTTTGTGTATGAAGAAAAAAAATATATGCTGCCAATTATACTTGTAATGCAGTCTGAATTATTAGTGGCATTCCAATATCACTGTTGTTAAAATGATTGAAGAAAGCATCTAAGACTTATTGAAATATAGTTTTTTAAAAAAAATATCTGGAGATCCAACATGGCGGCCGGCGAGGAAGCAGCACTTTCAATATCTCCACATTAACGGGATCAGAAACACCCATTAAAACAGCTACATTCTACCTACTGAGGATCTTCTAGCAAAATTCCGTTGAAAGGGGACCTGCCGAGAATTAGTAAGTTTATTAGACATGACAGTTTGCTCCAGACAAGTGAAACTTGACCGGCAGCGCGGGCTCAGAGTCCAATCCGGCGGCCACCCGCCGCTTCTGCAAGCGGCAGGCGGCCCAGAGCAGCGCGGCAGAAGGGTCCCCGCCCGGCCAGCAGACAGCTCCCGCCATCCCGGCTACCCTGGCGGCCCTGCTCTCGCTGGGTGAACAGCCACCCCGCCCGCCTCGTTCTTAGCCACGCGGCTGCAGTCACCCGGCTTTACAAGCGGCCCCCGGCGGCCCTGCTCGGCGAGAAGGGTCCCCGCCCGGCCTGCAGACAGCTCCCGCCATTCCGCTCTTGCTCTGCAAACAGCCACCCCGCCCGCCTGGTTCTTAGCCACGAGGCTGCAGCCGCCCGGCTTTACAAGCGCCCCCGGCGGCCCTGCTGGTCAAGAAGGGTCCCTGCCTGGCAGACAGACAGTTTCCGCCATCCCGGCTACCCTGGCGGCCCCGCTCTTGCCCTGCAAACAGCCACCCCGCCCGCCTGGGTCTTAGCCACGCGGCTGCAGCCACCCGGCTTTACAAGCGCCCCCGGCGGCCCTGCTCGGCGAGAAGGGTCCCCGCCAGGCCGGCAGACAGCTCCAGCCGTCCCGCTCTTGCTCTGCAAACAGCCACCCTGCCCGCCTGGGTCTTAGCCACGCGGCTGCAGCCGCCCGGCTTTACAAGCGCCCCCAGCGGCCCTACTCATCGAGAAGGGTCCCTGCCCGGCCGGCAGACAGCTCCCACCATCCCGGCACTCCTGGTGGCCCGCCCACTCTGCGAAGGGTCACCCCGACTGGCTCTTAGCCACGCGGGCGCCGTCTGCCTGGCTCTGTGGGCGCCCCCGGCGGCCCAGCGCAGCCAGAAGGGTCCCCGCCTGGCCCGACAGAAGGCCCGTGCCCTTCCGGCTCTGCTAACGGCCCTGCCCACCCGGGAAAGGGCTCCCCCCCTTGAGAGGACAGGAAGGAAATCTAACCAAGCCTCTATGAATTAGCGAACTGGGATCTAAAACCAGAGATTGTGTCAGACCAGAGACAAGCCAGTTCCACCTCTCCCTTCGGTCACTCCTGCAAGGAGCCAGGGGCCCGCCATAGCAGAGAGGAGAAGTCACCAAAGATCGGCCAAAGAGATTCCTTCCCAGCGGATTCTAAATTAGCAGGAGCGGCACAGGAGCCGGCCGGAGCTGGCGGGAACCGCGGCAGCGGCACGGGAAACGGCGGGAGCCGAGGCGGTGCTGACGCAGGAGCCGGCGGGAGCCGCGCGGCGTGGGTCTCCCAGCTACCGCTCCCACCAGTGCTGACAACTGAGGTCTCTTGCAACAGATACGGGGGCATGGCTACCAGAAGGTAAGCAAATTTGCTGGGGGTTCTCAGCCCCAAGCTCTACAAACTTAGGGCCTGAGGGAGGCAAACAAGGAGAGTGTGCCCAGGCACTAATGAAACAGCTGCTCCACGCGTGTGCATGGTAGGCGGAACTGTGACCACCGACAAAACAGGCCCAGTGGACCGCCAGACACATCGCTACAGTTGGGGGAGGGGCAGAGCCGCCGGGCGCCTGCAAGCTAGGCGGACCCACTACCCACCAGCAGAACAGGCACAGCAATACACAGAGCGGCAGAGCCACCCCCCGAGCCTACAAGGTAGGCAGACCTGCGACCCACCGGCAGGTCAGGCCCAAAAACCTGCGGAGGGGCACAGCTGCCCCACGTGCCTGCTAGGTAGGCTGAACTGTGACCACCAACAGAACAGGCCCAGCGGCCGGCCAGACACATCGTCCCGCCCCAGTTGGGGGAGGGGCAGAGCCACCGGGCGCCTGCAAGGTAGGCAGACCTGCGACTCACCAGCAGATCAGGCCCAGTGACCCGCGGAACGGCAGAGCCACCCCCGCACCTGCAAGGTAGGTGCACTTGCCACCCACCGGCAGGTCAGGCCCAGAAACTCTCGGAGGGACACAGCTGCTCCACGCACGTGCAAGGTAGGCGGAACCGTGACCACCGACAAAACAGGCCCAGTGGCCCGCCAGATACATCGCCCCGGTCGGGGGAGGGGCAGAGCCGCCACCAGCACCTTTTAGGTAGACAGATCTGCAACCGACAGACAGAACAGGCCTAGTGGCCAGCGGACGGGCAAAGCCGCTGCTCACGCCTGCAAGGTAGGCGGACCTGTGACCACCGAAAGAACAGGCCCATCAAAAGTACAGGTACAGCGGCCTCCTGGCGTGGTAGGCACATTGCCTCAATTGGAGGAGGGGCAGAGCCACCGCCAAAGCCTGCGAGGGAGACTTTGCAGCTATACAAGAGCAATATAAATATATAGGGGGAAAAATCAATAACACAACAGTTTCACCAAGCAGAAAGAAACGCGATCAGTATGAAAAGACAAGGAAAGAAAGGACCACAAGCAATGCAGGTCAACTCAACTTTAGAAGAGGTAATATCTGCAGCAGATGGAATGTCAGATAAAGAATTCAGGGTATACATGCTTCAGATGATCTGGAGTCTCAAGGAAGACATTAGACAGCAAAATCAGACAATGAAAGACCACTTCGACCACTTCGACAATGAATTACATAAACAAATCCAAGAAGCAAAAGATCAATTATACAGGGAGATAGAGGTTATAAAAAACAAACAAACAGAAATCCTGGAAATGCAGGAAACAATAAACCAACTTAAAAACTCAATTGAGAATACTACCAGCAGAGTAGAACACTTAGAAGATAGAACATCAGACAATGAAGACAAAGTATTTCAACTGGAGAAGAACATAGACAGCTCAGCAAAGCTGTTAAGAAACCATGAGCAGAACATTCAAGAAATATGGGATAACATAAAGAGACCCAACTTAAGAGTCATGGGGATACAGGAAGGTATTGAGGTCTAAACCAAAGGAATGAGCAATCTATTCAACGAAATAATACGAGAAAACTTCCCAAACTTGAAGAATGAGACAGAATCCCAAATCCTAGAAGCATACAGGACGCCGAATGTGCAAAATCATAAGAGATCCACACCTAGACACATTATAATGAAGATGCCCAACATACAGAATAAGGAGAGAATTTTAAAAGCTACAAGAGAAAGGAAGCAGATTACATTTAGGGGTAAACCAATCAGGATAACAGCTGATCTTTCAACACAGACTCTGAAAGAGAGAAGATCCTGGAATAACATATTTCAAACACTGAAAGAAAATGGGTTCCAACCAAGAATTGTGTATCCCGCGAAATTAAGCTTCAGGATGGAAGATGAAATTAAAACCTTCCATGATAAACAAAAGTTAAAAGAATTTGCAGCTAGAAAACCATCTCTTCAAAACATCTTCGGCAAAATATTACAGGAAGAGGAAATGGAAAATATCAATGAAAACCAACAGCGGGAGGTAGTACAGTAAAGGTGGGGGGGAATAATCAAAGAGGAAAACAAACCATGTTTAGTAACATAAATAAACAAATATGGCTGGAAGAACAACCCATATCTCAATAATAACTCTAAATGTTAATGGCTTAAACTCACCAATTAAGAGACACAGGCTAGCAGAATGGATCACTAAACAAGACCCAACAATATGCTGCCTTCAGGAGACGCATTTGATAGGAAAAGACATACATAGACTGAAGGTGAAAGGTTGGGAAAAATCATCACTCATATGGACTTCGGAAACAAGCAGGAGTGTCCATACTCATATCAAATAAAATAGATTTCAAGCCAAAGTTAATCAAAAGGGATGAAGAGGGACACTACATACTTCTCAAGGGAACCATACACCAACAAGACATAACAATCATAAATATATATGCCCCAAACAATGGTGCAGCTATGTTCATCAAACAAACTCTTCTCAAGTTCAAGAGTCTAATAGACCACCATACAATAATCATGGGAGACTTCAACACACCTCTCTCACCACTGGACAGATCTTCCAAACAAAAGTTGAATAAGGAAACTATAGAGCTCAATAACACAATTAATAACCTAGACTTAATTGACATATATAGAATATACCACCCAACATCAAGCAGTTACACTTTTTTCTCAGCAGCACATGGATCCTTCTCAAAAATAGATCATATATTATGTCACAGGGCAACTCTTAGACAATATAAAGGAGTAGAGATAATACCATGCATCTTATCTGATCATAATGGAATGAAATTGAAAATTAACGATAAAAGAAGTAAGGAAAAATCATGCATCACTTGGAGAATGAACAATAGGTTACTGAATGATCAATGGGTTATAGAAGACATCAAGGAGGAAATTAAAAAATTCTTAGAGATAAATGAAAACACAGACACAACATATCGGAATCTATGGGACACATTGAAAGCAGTTCTAAGAGGAAAATTTATTGCTTGGAGTTCATTCCTTAAAAAAAGAAAAAACCAACAAATAAATGATCTAATACTTCAACTCAAAATCCTAGAAAAAGAAGAGCAAAACAACAGCAAAAGAAGTAGAAGACAAGAAATAATTAAAATCAGAGCTGAAATTAATGAAATCGAAATGAAAGAAACAATTGAAAAAATTGACAAAACTAAAAGTTGGTTCTTTGAAAAAATAAATAAAATCGACAGACCCTTAGCCACGCTAACAAAGAGAAGAAGAGAGAGAACTCAAATTACCAGCATACGGGATGAAAAAGGGAATATCACAACAGACACTTCAGAAATACAGAAGATTATCAGAAATTATTTTGAATCCTTATACTCCAATAAAATAGAAGATAGTGAAGGCATCGATAAATTTCTTAAGTCATATGATTTGCCCAGATTGAGTCAGGAGGATATTGACAACCTAAACAGACCAATATCAATTGAGGAAATAGAAGATACCATCAAAAGACTACCAACTAAGAAAAGCCCAGGACCGGATGGGTATACAGCAGAGTTTTTCAAAACCTTTAAAGAGGAACTAATACCAATACTTTTCAAGCTATTTCAGGAAATAGAAAAAGAGGGAGAACTTCCAAATTCATTCTATGAGGCCAACATCACCCTGATTCCTAAACCAGACAAAGACACTTCAAAGATAGAAAACTACAGACCAATATCTCTAATGAACCTAGATGCAAAAATCCTCAATAAACTTCTGGCGAACCGGATACAAAAACATATCAAAAAAATTGTGCACCATGATCAGGTAGGATTTATCCCTGGGATGCAAGGTTGGTTCAATATACGGAAATCAATAAATGTTATTCACCACATCAACAGGCTTAAAAATAAGAACCATATGGTCATCTCGATAGATGCGGAAAAAGCATTCGACAAAGTACAGCATCCCTTTATGTTCAAAACTCTAGAAAAACTAGGGATAACAGGAACATACCTCAACATTGTAAAAGCAATCTATGCTAAGCCTCAGGCTAGCATCATTCTGAATGGAGAAAAACTGAAGGCATTCCCTCTAAAATCTGGAACAAGACAGGGATGCCCTCTCTCACCACTTCTGTTCAACATAGTTCTCGAATCACTGGCCAGAGCAATTAGACAGACGAAAGAAATTAAAGGCATAAAAATAGGAAAAGAAGAACTCAAATTATCACTATTTGCAGATGACATGATTCTATACCTAGCAGACCCAAAAGGGTCTACAAAAAAACTATTAGAGCTAATAAATGAATTCAGCAAAGTGGCAGGCTATAAAATCAACACACATAAATCAAAGGCATTTCTGTATATCAGCGACAAATCCTCTGAAATAGAAATGAGGACAACCACCCCATTCACAATATCCTCAAAGAAAATAAAATACTTGGGAATCAACCTAACAAAAGAGGTGAAAGACTTATACAATGAAAACTACAGAACCCTAAAGAGAGAAATAGAAGAAGATCTTAGAAGATGGAAAAATATACCCTGTTCATGGATAGGTAGAAGTAACATCATCAAAATGGCGATATTACCAAAAGTTCTCTATAGGTTTAATGCAATGCCAATCAAAATCCCAACGGCATTTCTTGTAGAAATAGAGAAAGCAATCATGAAATTCATATGGAAAAATAAAAGACCCAGAATAGCAAAAACAATTCTAAGCAGGAAATGTGAATCAGGCGGTATAGCTATACCAGACTTCAAACTATACTACAGAGCAATAGTAACAAAAACAGCATGGTACTGGTACCAAAACAGGCAGGTGGACCAATGGTACAGAATAGAGGACACAGAAACCAATCCACAAAACTACAACTATCTTATATTTGATAAAGGGGCTAAAAGCATGCAATGGAAGAAGGATAGCATCTTCAACAAATGGTGTTGGGAAAACTGGAAATCCATATGCAACAAAATGAAACTGAATCCCTTTCTCTCGCCATGCACAAAAGTTAACTCAAAGTGGATCAAGGAACTTGATATCAAATCAGAGACATGGCATCTGATAGAAGAAAAAGTTGGCTATGATCTACATACTGTGGGGTCGGGCTCCAAATTCCTCAATAGGACACCCATAGCACAACAGTTAATAACTAGAATCAACAAATGGGACTTACTCAAACTAAAAAGTTTTTTCTCAGCAAAAGAAACAATAAGAGAGGTAAATAGGGAACCTACGTCCTGGGAACAAATCTTTACTCCTCACACTTCAGACAGAGCCCTAATATCCAGAATATACAAAGAACTAAAAAAATTAGACAATGAGATAATGAATAACCCAATCAACAAATGGGCCAAGGACCTGAACAGAAATTTCTCAGAGGAGGACATACAATCAATCAACAAGTATATGAAAAAATGCTCACCATCTCTAGCAGTCAGATAAATGCAAATCAAAACCACCCTAAGATACCATCTCACTCCAGTAAGATTGGCAGCCATTAGGAAGTCAAACAGCAATAAGTGCTGGTGAGGATGTGGGGAAAAGGGTACTCTTGTACATTGCTGGTGGGACTGCAAATTGGTGCGGCCAATTTGGAAAGCAGTATGGAGATTTCTTGGAAAGCTCGGAATGGAACCACCACTTGATCCAGCTATTCCACTACTCGGTCTATTCCCTAAAGACCTAAAAAGAGCACACTATAGGGACACTGCTACATCCATGTTCATAGCAGCACAATTCACAATAGCAAGACTGTGGAACCAACCTAGATGCCCTTCAATAGACGAATGGATAAAAAAAAATGTGGCATTTATACACAATGGAGTATTACTCTGCATTAAGAAATGACAAAATCATAGAATTTGGAGGGAAATGGATGGCATTAGAGCAGATTATGCTAAGTGAAGCTAGCCAATCCCTTAAAAACAAATGCCAAATGTCTTCTTTGATATAAGGAGGGTAACTAAGAACAGAGTAGGGAAGAAGAGCATGAGAAGAAGATTAACATTAAACAGGGATGAGAGGTGGGAGGGAAAGGGAGAGAGAAGGGAAATTGCATGTAAATAGAAGGAGACCCTCAGGGGTATACAAAATTACATACAAGAGGAAGTGAGGGGAAAGGAGGGAAAATATAAGGGGGAGAAATGAATTACAGTAGAGGGGGTAGAGAGAGAAGAAGGGAGGGGAGGGGGGAGGGGGGATAGTAGAGGATAGGAAAGGCAGCAGAATACAACAGACTCCAGAATGGCAATATGTAAATCAATGGTTGTGCAACTGAAGTGATTCTGCAATCTGTATATGGGGTAAAAATGGGAGCTCATATCCCACTTGAATCAAAGTGTGAAATATGATATATCAAGAACTATGTAATGTTTTGAACAACCTACAATAAAAATTAATTAAAAAAAATTAAAAAAATAAAAAAATATCTGTAAAAATCACTATAATGCTAGTAATTTATTAATTAAAATACTTTTAGTTGGTAAAATTAATAGTATTGATTCCAATAGCTACCAATTATAGAGCTGTTGCTTGTGCTGGAAACTCTTCAAATGTTTTACATACATTCTCCATTAAGCATCACAGTAGACCCTGAGAGATACTCATTTTAATCCTTACTTTTTTAGAAAACTAAGACAAAGACTGTGGGATAACTAGTATATCACAGAGCCTAAAATAGAACTTATACTGAAGATGAGTTAAATCTCAAGGCCACATCCTTTCTAAGCAAGTGGGCTGTTCTGCTCTGAGGATGTGGTTCTATGTTAGAGCCCGTCCTTACCAAGAATGTTTCAAGCCTGGGTTCCATCTCCAGCACCACGAACACAAAGAAAAATAAATAAAATCAATGAAACTTGGTACAGTGGCACATACCCATGATTCCAGTGACTTAGGATGCTGAGGCAAGAGCATTGGATGTTCAAGGCTAGGGTAGACAACTTAGTGAGACCCTGCATCAAACTTTTTTTTAAAAAAATAAAATGTGCTTAGAATATGACTCAATAGTTGAGTGCCCCAGGGTGCAATCTCCAGTATCAGAAACAAGAAATAAGAAAGTGTCAATAGCATAGGCCAATCATTCATTAATTTAATAAGTAATGACAGCTAGTAAATATTATGCCTTCTTCAACAGAAAATAGAGGAATTATGAGTTACTTAATGTTTATAATTGCATAAATAGTTGTGTATTTCAAAATGTGTCTTATGAATTCCTAACAAAGCCTCTTATTTGCCTCTTATGCCTGTGCCTATGGCAATTCAGCAGTGGTGGCTCTTCTAGTGAAGAGGAAATGCAGTGTCGACCTGTGACAGTGAAGGCAACACACCATTGATGAAGGAAGATGCAGCTAATGGTTTTGCAGGAAATGAATTTGATGAAATGCTTAGATGAAAAATTGAGTAATGCCAGTTAGTTATAACGAATGAGTGAAACGTGAAATATTTTTCTTGTATTTCTCAAATTTACAATGTATTTCTTGGTTAAAACTGACAGGCCCTACAATATGAAGAAGAGGAATGTGCAATTATTCTTCTATAGCATGGTGCCAATACAAATGTTCACAGAAACAAGTGTGAAACTCCTCTCCACTATGCTATCTTTTATAGGAGCACATCAGTAATAATAAAACTGCTTTCATTCAATGCAGATATTGAAGTCAAAAACACGGTATATACATCAATCATCAGAATTTCCAAAATATTTGAAATGTTTCTTTAAAATTAACAGTGATGTATGTTAACAAATACTGATTATAAGCACAATTTTTTGATTGAAATAGTATCAAATGTTGGAAGTTTTCCTTGTGTTTCTACTTCTTTTGTAGCTCATGTGTATGTTTAGTTTGCCTTCATGAATTGAGTCCACATCTAGAATTCAAGAGACTCATGCAGAAATCTTAACTTCAAGCTTCTGTGAGGGAACCTGATGTGGTCCCCCTTGTACCATAGTACTGTGTGGTGTGGTGTGCAGGGTTTGCCTCCCACATGCTGGGCACACATGTTCTTCAGTTTGCTACTGGCAACTGCAGCATTCATTCAGATCACCTACTTTGCCTCTATAAATGAGGTTACAACTCCTCTTTTATAATATATTTTGATAAAGATTTCATGTTGGTTTCTACTGATAATCAAGAATATGTCCTACATAATATATTATGAATCTCTTTCAAATGGGATTAAATTTTTGAATTTAGAATATGGCATTTAAATAGTTTATTTTTTATATACTATAAAAATCATGTTCCCATTGAAATTTTTGAAAGGCTGGTTAGGTTACTTATTGCTAGAAGTGTATAAATTATTGCTAGAAGTAGATAACTCATGGATTGTTCAAGATGTACTATGTATTACTCTTAAGATTTGTTCCTTAAAAATGCAAATGATTTAGTGTCTTTCATGATAATAAAAATAATCTGTGTAGATCAGCATAAATATTGTTGATACATGATATTTCTGAATTAAATTTTGCCTTAAATTATAAATAATTTAAGTATCAATTAAAGTGAAATGAGAGTAAAAACAAATTTGGAAAGTACCTTAGCATTATGTTACCAGGATTGTCATTACAATTGAGAATACATTTCCAATATTATTTTTATTAGGGTTTATAGTTTTACATAGTAGTTGAGTTCATCCCAACAAAATCATACATGCATGGAATTCCAGTTGAGTTCATGATTCCCTCTTTTCCCTCTTGTCCTACTCTTCCTTCTCTATTCTCCTCCTCCTATAGTCCTGGACTTCCTTGCACTTGTTTGTTTATTTATATTTGATTGTTTCTTTTTACTTATGCATAAAAGTGTAGTTTCCTATGATATATATGCATATAGCATGAATTTTAAGGAATTCTGTCTTCTTTGCCTTCCCATTCCCATTCCTACTCTGCCTCTAAATCTCCTTTTTTCACACTAATGATCTTCCCTACAACTTTTAATATTCTGTTCTTCCCTTCTCTTTTTATTTACTTAACTGCAGCTTCCACATGTAAAACATTTGACCTTTGAGTTTCTTAGTTTGACTTATTTCAATTAGAATGATATTCTTTTATCCCACCCATTTACAAGGAAACTATTCTATGCAGCTTGGTATTTCTGAAAAAGTAGACATTCTTCAGAATATGACTGATACACCCTAGTAGTGAGTTGAGAATTTGGCTTGTTAATTGAATATAATAATTACATTCTTTACTAATATGTACTAGGGAATGGGGCTACTGAGATAGAAGATACAGTTTATGTCCTCACGATGCTCTTGGTTGAGGTGGATGCATGTTACATAACTCCTAGATGCCATGATGAATTCTTGATAGTGGCAAAGATCCATAGAAACAGTCATGTGTGAAGCAGTTTTGAAAAATGGCTGGAGTTCATGTGGCCACTCTAGGCAGAGGAGAGGCATTTCAAAATAAAAGAAGAATGGGAAGAGAAGAGAGTGGCTACTCTTAATTTACATGATTATTATATGATTATGTTCATACAGCATTTTGTAAGATTAAGTTTAGTTAGGAAGTAGTAATTTCATGAATAAACTATTTTGTTGTTTTTCAGAGTGGCCAAGTACCACTTTTATTCACCCCGAAGAAAAACAGACAGATGATGGTAGAAATTTTTTTTAAGAATAAAGCAAACATATATGCAATTGATGGTAAGGGAAGGTATAGTAATTTATTTTTTTTAAAAAAAGCTTAATATTGTAGTAATATCACTCAAGTTAAAAATATTAAATTAATAGGAATGACATAATCGATGGAATAGAGTAAAATATATGAACATAAAATATAATTAGAGAGAAAATCAGTTATTAAAACTGAGCAACAAAACTCAGAGTATGTAATATGATGCATATGCCCTTATAATCATTGGCTAATGATTATTATTTGATTTTGTTGATCACATGATCTTGTGTTAGAGTTTTCATGTGAGTTTTGTCAAATATGGACATTTAGTTTGTTTTTTAATTCAGTATTGAAGTTTTTAAACTTTTTGTAATATTTTGTCTTATCCTGATATAGTTTTCTTTTGGAAATGCTGTGTTGAACATAAATAGACATTGAAAATTATTATGTCCTTTGGATGACTATTTGTTTTAAATTATTTAATTTGTAGAATATTGATTTCAGATTTTTCTAAGTGGGGGTTAATTGCTCTTGACAAATATTGTACATTTCTAATGAAAAACAGGATAACATATGCTTGAAGGCTGCTTGCAAGATTATACATGTAGACTGATTTCAGTGCCTGGGAAATGCTTCTTGGAGTGAATGACTGAAGCAACAATGACTGTTATTATCACCAGTGCTATCGTTATTATGTTACACCCACAAATAGCTCTTTTATTCTTGACCTTTTACTGACTGTGAGTTACAATATATTACATCACCCTGGAAAGAAAACAGAGCTTTATTCATTGAAATCTTTTCCAACTCCAGATGAATGACCTCATCATAGGTACTGTTCATTGAAGGATTTTAAGTTTGTAACTCTCCCCTTTTGGGACAAATGATTTCTTTTATGTGTTTGTTTTCCTTTTAGACTTACAAATGATTTATAAAATACATATTTGATCTTCCAAGATGTATATGTCTGTTAGTGTATGTCAAGCTAGATATAAAATTGGTAAAATGTAAAACAATGGTTTTTTAACTAAATTTATTAAAATACCAAATTTTGAAGTTATCTCTCTTGTTTTAGAAGAGCCCTCATGTTTGCTGTGGAACACAAATCAACACAAATGGTTGAACTGATTCTTCAATGTGGTGTTAATGTGTCTGCTTCAGATAATTGTGAAGAGATTGCCTTGTCTTATGTCATTGCTAGTGGTAATACTGTGTAAGTATTTACATTAAAATACTAATCAACATTAGATTCAGATCCACAATAGTTACACCTGTTGCATCTTACATAGGAGGTGAGATTTCATAGTGTAGCTATGTATGGAACAGTAGTGAGTTAGGATACTTCATCAGTCAGAAACCCTTCAGTGGTCTAACCAAGAATCAGTGATGATAGTTTGATTGGGCAAAGAGAAGGATGGGGAGGGACCTTGGGGGCTAGAAAGATGGTGGAAAGAGATAGACACTATTACCTGAGTACATGTATGACTGCACATACAGTGTGATGCTACATCATGTAAAATAAAAAATGAAAAGTTATGTTGCAATTGTGTACAATGAATCAATGTGCATTCTGCTATCATATATACATAATTAAAATGAATTAGTTAATTAAAAAAAGAAGTAGTGATGTATGCAGGTGTTACCTCCAAGGTTTGTTCTCTCCCCACTCTTCCCCTCTCCTTTCCTTTTCTTCTCAGGCATTCTAGGAAATTTTCCTACTACTGAGATATACCACTAGCCAATATCTTAGGACTTTGTAAACCTTTATCCTTAAGGTTTCCAGCATTATCCATTTCATTTCAAGCATGATCCTACTCACAGATACAAATAGTATCACACCTATGATGTTTTTAATTTGCTATTTGGGTCTTGGCATTCCCAGCTTAGCAGAAGTTAGATATTCTACCATTATCCTTTAATTTATCAACTACCTAATGATATCCTTGAAGTCTAAGGAAGATAATTCTGTAATCAAATGAAGGGGGATAAATAGGTTTTAAATTTTTCCTTTGTCTCTGTCAGTTCTTTTGCTGTGGTGTTTCTGCCAGAATTGGCTCTGCAGTCTGGTAATGAACAGCTTTTATTATAACATGTCCTGATTGATCCCAAACTCTGAGTGTTCATGGTAACACACACTTAGACTCAATAGTTACAACACTCTTTTTAGTTCTCATGCACTCATGATTTTTTATTTAACAATTGTTTCCAAGCAGCAGCACTCTGCTTTGACAACTTAGCCTCTAGCTTTGGCCAACAAATATTAAACACTCTGACCTTGTCCCCATTTTAGGAACCTAATTCCTATTAGCCTCACCCTTTATGGTGAATTATCCTTTGAGGACTTTTTCTTTTCTGTCTTTAAATTAAAATCATTCAAAGCTATTAGAGAGCGTCAACTAATGTCACTGGAAGATATCAAGAGTTTTTTGTCATCTTGGCTAACAGATCTCTTTCCTGAATTCTTCCATCCCTTGAAATAGATTTCCTTTAACTGCAGGGAGCCCCATATCACTGTTTTCCAGGGTGGGTGCCAACTTTTGAATGGAACTTCCAAAGGTTTTCCGGAGCAATGAAAAACTTACAAGCTGTTGGAATCACTGCCTAAAGTTTTCAGAATTTATTAAAGTTCTGTCTCAAAAGGAAGAGATTAAGCAGATTCATTGAATGCAAGAGAGCTAAGCCCCATCATGACTCCTCAGCAACCATTGTGTTAAAGAGGATTTTGAGTTCCATGTCAGTTGGAGATCAACATGGAAATGTAGCCACTCTTACAAAGATCTGCCGATTCTGTTCAACTAGGTAGAGAAGAAATAGTAGTCATCCAAGCCAGTACATGGCATTTGTTAATTTCTTGCCTTTGATGTTATTGATTAGTCTCACAGAAGGGGATGATTATATTCTTTATTAAAGCAGATGTTTATAAATAGAGTTATAAATCAATTACTGATTTGGTCTGAGTTATAAAGCACAAAGAAGAGCCCAATTGATAATGAAAGTTAGGACACAAGCATTTTTTAAAATAATTTTAACTTTTGAATATTAGAGTCTGTGAAAAATACACATTAGTTCTAGGTGACTTTTAAGTAGTGAAGTATTCCATTATTTTACTATTTTGCTTAACATGTTTCAGTATTATCTTGGTAAATCTCCATAACAACCTGGTGAACTAAAGTTATATGACCCTTATTTTTTGAAGGTTTTAAGCCTAAGAGAAAGTACTTGTGCAAGAACAAAAAGCTATTTTTTACAGAGACAGAACATTTTCTGAGTTCAAGATACACTAGTTAATATATTTACCTGTCTTTCTCTCAATTCATGATCATTTTATCTTACTTTTTTTTTCTTTTTAATTACAAGTTATGAGTACAGAGACACATGCATTTACCCCAGCCACTTGGGAGCCTGAGGCAGGACAATTGCTTGAGCCCAGGAATTTAAGATCAGCCTGACCATCATCATGAAATGCCATCTTAAAAACATAACAGAACAAAACTGTACAAATAATTTTCAAGTTAATAAAATGTTTATAGGGCATACAGATTTGAAGAGCATATGAAAAAGTTCTGATACTAGATCTAAAACATTATTAAGTATTGAAATGTATTTGGTCAGTATTTTCATCTGAATATTAAAATACCAATTTTATTAATTTTTACAAACATAGTAACAGGAATCTAATTCTTTGACATATGAAAGCACAATCTAGAACATCAGTAAATTTCAATCAAGGTAAGACTCACAAAAGTGAGTTACACTTGGTGTTCATGCCCTGTGTAAATTAGAGTAAGAAAGTTTGATCACAAAAGAACAGTGGAAAAAAATTAATGTTCAAATTCCATTCATATTAGTCTTAATATCTTTCTTGATCATATAGAATTCAGGATAACTTAGTAATTAATTATAGGAAATTTATCATCTAAATGATATTGTGAATAAATTCTAAATTTATTCTTCCTACATTTTGACATATTGTAAAACAAATTGCTCCTGCCTAAGTCCCCCAAATAAGATTCAGGTAACCCTTTCATCTTACAGGAATTTAAAAATTGATTTTGACTAGAATATTCTCTTCTTTCCATTTGAAAATGCAGTAAGCAATTGTAACATCAGGGCATTTGATGATGAGAGAAGTATGAGGTTTGGGCAGACACATTCTGACTTATCTGTGAATTCTGATAGATCTAACTAATTTTCTGCATGGGGAACAGAGAGTTTCAGCTATGGAAAATAGTATTAGCAATTGGATATGAAGGACTCTTGGGACTGGGCTCTAGGAATTCGTAAGGTGATGAAGAATAGCACAATGATTGAATTTGAAGATGTGTTTCTCCCCCTGTGTGTGAAGGAGGATGATAACCACATTCTCTTGACCACCTCTGCAATATTTCCTCACTACATAGAGAAGCCTCAAAGCCAGGTTGGTTCAGATGGTGGAATTGTGAGTTTTGTGAACATTGTCAAGAGTTTCATTCTATCTTGGTGCCCTGCTGACTCTTAAATTCCCTGTCAGGCCTTTTATTTACACTGGCCCCAAATGACCATGGATTAAGTCAGGACACTCTATGCCTAGGAAATCCAATTCAGCCACCCCTTAAACAGGGTTGAATTCAACAATGCTATACAATAGTGTTTTAAGCATTTTTTTTTTACTTGAGCAATACATGATGGACATACCCATTAATTCCAGCATTTTTTATAATTTGGAAGGCTAAAGATGGAAGACCTCAAGTTTGAGGCTGTCCTGGGCAACTTAGCAAGACCGTATCTCAAAAACAAATTCTGGGAATCGAGCTCAGTGGTAAAAGCAGCCCTGGGTTCAATCCCCAGTGCAAAAAGAGAGTATATTTTTGCCTGGTGCCAAGCCAGAGTGGAGGAGGAAGCCCAGCCCCGTCCTGCATGCTAGTCTGAAGGAAGCCCACGAACCCTTAAAAACCATCAAAGGGGGTGTAGCTACCAGCACGGTTCTGAGGATGATCCAGGTACCCGGTTTCCAAGTCCCCCACCCTTAGCTGTGATAACTCAAAATATTTCCCACAAGGTTTTGGGGGTTGTAGCTATCAAAACAAAACAACAACTGTACAGGCACCTGGTTTCCACCTCAGAGACTAGAGTAGGGAAGATACAGGTGGAAGCTCATGTCCTTTCACACTGGCTATATCCACCACCCTGAACACAGAGGCTCAAACTAGGAATAGACAATGCCACCTACTGGAAGCAAGGAAAACAGTGTTCTGAGAGACTTTTTTGTTTGTCTTTTTTCTTCTCTCTCTTTCACAACCTCAACATATGTGATACCAAGAACTGTGCATGAACAACTGAATCACCAAAATAATATAATATAGAGGAATTGGATATACCCCACCTTCCCCCCATTTTTTTCTTTATTTCTATCTTACATTCTTTTTTCCTTCTCTCTTATTTTTCTTTTCCTCCTTGTTATTTTTTTTCTTTTCTTCATTCGTATTCCCTCTATCCCACTTTAAACCCCCTAAATTTTGCTATCTATACATAGGGTAACTATGTAAATACAGATAGTAGGTTGAGTCTATACATTCTTCCATAAATTACCAGTCTGTTGGTTACAGTTCTCCAAATTTGCTAAGTTAGTTTAACCTCATACCCTCACTCCTTTTCCTCTAAGTATAACATCCTTTGTCTGAAATTAAGTTTTCTTTATGCCAAGAGATATGGTATGCCTTTTATGAAACTAATGACTAAATTCTTAAATAATAATTAAAACTAATATTTGTAGACTTAGAATATAACTATAAATGTATTAATAATGAAAACTTGTGCTTAGATGATGTACTGTTGGTATTGGGAACTGTTAATATTGTCTTTCTTGGCAAAAGAGGAATTTTGGAGTTATACAAGAACAATATAAATATATAAGGGGAAAACCATTAACACAACAGTTTACAAAGCTAGAAAGAAACATGAGCAGTATGAAAAAACAAGGAAAGAAAGGACCACAAACATTACAGATCAATTAAACATTAGATTATGTAATATCTGCAGCTGATGGAATGTCAGATAAAGAGTTCAGGATATACATGCTTCAGATGATCTGGAGTCTCAAGGAAGACATTATACAGCAAATTCAGACAATGAAAAATCACTTTGATAATGAGTTACATAAACAAATCCAAGAAGCAAAAGATCAACTCTATAGAGAGATAGAGGATATAAAAAAAAAGAAATCCTGGAAATCCAGGAAACAATAAACCAAATTAAAAACTCAAATGAGAGTATTACCAGCAAAGTAGAACACTTAGAAGTTAGAACTTCAGACAATGAAGACAAAGTTTTTCAACTTGAAAAGAACATAGACAGCTCAGCTAGAATGTTAAGAAATCATGAGCAGAACATCCAAGAATTATGGGATAACATAAAGAAACCCAACTTAAGAGTTATTGGGATACAAGAGGATATAGAGGTTCAAACCAAAGGAATGAGCAATCTATTCAATGAAATAATACTAGAAAACTTCCCAGACTTAAAGAATGAAAAAGAAATCCAAATACTAGAAGCCTACAGGAGACTGAATGTACAAAATCATAAGAGATCCACACCAAGACACATAATAATGAAGATGCCCAACATACATAATGAGGAGAGAATCTTAAAAGCCACAAGAGAGAGGAAGCAGATTACATTTAGGGATAGACCAATCAGGATAATGGCTGATCTTTCAACACAGACTCTGAAAGCTAGAAGATCCTGGAACAACATATTTAAAACACTGTAAGAAAAAGGGTTCCAACCAAGAATCATGTATCCAGTGAAATTACGCTTCAGGATTGAAGATGAAATAAAAATATTCCACAATAAACAAAAGTTAAAAGAATTTGCAGCTAGAAAACCAGCTCTTCAAAACATCCTTGGCAAAACATTACAGGAATAAGAAATGAAAAATAACAATGAATACCAACAGCAGGAGGTAGTACAGTAAAGGAAATACTAATCATAGAGGAAAAACAAATCATGTTAAGTAACATACATAATCAAATATGGCTGGAAGTACCAACCATATCTAAATAGTAACCCTAAATGTTAATGGCTTAAATGCACCAATCAAAAGACATAGACTAGAAGAATGGATTTTAAAAAAAGATCCAACAATATACTGCCTACAGGAGACTCATCTGATAGGAAAAGACATACACAGACTGAAGGTGAAAGGTTGGGAAAAATCAAACCACTCATATGGACCCCAGAAACAAGCAGGGGTGTCCATACTTGTATCAAATAAAATAGACTTCAAGCCAAAGTTAATCAAAAGGGATAAACAAGGACATTACACACTTCTCAAGGGAACCATAGACCAACAAGACTTAACGATCATGAATATATATGCTCCAAACAATGGTGCAGCTACGTTCATCAAACAAACTCTTCTCAAGTTCAAGAATCAAATAGAACACATCACAATAATCATGGGAGATTTTAACACACCTCTCTCACCACTGGACAGACCTTCCAAACAAAAGTTGAATAAAGAAATCATAGAGCTCAATGATACAATTATTCACTTAGACTTAATTGATATATACAGAATATACCACCCAACATCAAGCAGATACACTTTCTTCTCAGCAGCACATGGATCCTTCCCAAAAATAGACCATATATTATGCCACAGGGCAAATCTTAGCAATTACAAAGGAGTAGAGATACTACCATGCATTTTATCTGATCATAATGGAATGAAATTGGATATCAATAATAAAATAAGAAAGGAAAAATCCTACATCACATGGAGAATAAACAATATGCTACTGAATGAACAAAGTGTTACAGAAGACATCAAAGAGGAAATTAAAAAATTCTTAGAGGTAAGAAAGTATCTTCTTGAATATGATGTTATTCTGTTTTTAATATGAAGACTGGGGCTGGGGTTATGGCTCATCAGTAGAATGCTTCCCTAGAGCACATGTGTAAGGCCCTAGGTTCTATCCTCAGCAACACATAAAAATACCTAAATAAAATTTTTTTAAATAGTTGTAGAAATTTAATAAAAGTATATGAAGACTGTGTCAAAGACTATATGAAATGCAAAAAATTTATTGACTTAATTTTCTTTTAATGAGATTATCTTTTGTGGCACACAAAATGATTTGCAGTCCATGTATTCTATTTGCAGTATATGCTGTGGTTCCTTACATATTTTGTATGTCAGAATTAAAAAAATTATAGTTGTATTGTTCACACTTTATATTTTTTTTGTAGGAAGAATTATCACATCATAGGCAAAAGCGTTTGTCCATTATAGAGGTATCAGTTTGATGTTTTCACTTTTCTACTGATCTTCAAAATTCTAATCTATTTATCCTCAGGGAATGAAAAAAAGGGAAATTCTTTCCCACACTCAGGACAAGTACACATTTTGTAGTGAAAACAGTAAAGTTGGTCTTTTCTCTTTACTTTTAATTTCCTTAATTATTTTGAAAGCAATTTTTATGGTAACAGAAAAATTGAGAGTTAAATTAAACAAAATATTCATACTCCTTGCCCCATTTCTCTATATGTAAGGGTATAGCCTTCTTCTTTATCAACATCACTCATCAGATACTTTTCCTTTTTTAGGTTTTTCAGTGATATTGTTGTTGTTCTTATTTCAGGTCAATTTAATGTGATGTATAATATATGCCAGTGCCATGAGCTAAAGAGATTTGGGGGTGATACCACACAATAACCTCATTGCTCAGGGCATAGTATGTAACAGAATTTGCTGACATGCTGATATTTCACCAAGATGCAATAGAACTGAGCCTCAACAGTAGGGGAGGAAGTGGCACAGGTGTAAGTGGATTCTCTGCAGGCTTCAAGGAAACATAGAATCAAAAGGTGTTTTTGTTTTTATTCCCCATCTATAATCTGCTCCTAATGCATCAGATTGAATGAGCCTGCAGCAATAGTCTGAGGAAAGGGCTCCCATGTTCTGCTGGGAGGCACACACATGAGTTACCACTTGGATCTTCATTGTTGGTGTCCTACAAATACCTTGGAAACATGGACCTAACAGACACCTTGGGGATCAGAGCCCCATCTTGGGGATACAATCTAGTGTTTTTGGTAGAGGATCATGTTTCATGGATTTGGTTCCATGTTTAAGAAATGTTTCTCTACTATTAATTCTTGACTACATTTTTAATCTTAGGCGGTTTCTGAAGTATCTTGCTCTTAATGGATATTTATGGATGCATATTTTTCTTGATTATATTACCAAAATAGTAACAAAAATGTTTTGTATGTTATTTATTTTTTTAAAAGATTTAACTTCTTCTGATATCACTCAATAAAATATTTAAATATGAGGATCAGTTTATAATTAGCTAGAACATTGAAAATAATTTTACATGGATATATTATTTATAGTTCTTTAACTGAAATCACATAACTATTAAAATCACTATTTCTGAATATAACACAATTTAAAAATTGATTTTTAAAAGTTTCTTTAGAACTGTGAAAAGCCTACTGAGGAAAAAAGCAAATACATTTTATGTATGTTGTTAATGTAGATGACTCACATACCAGTTTGTCTAACATTGGATCAGCTGAGAAGATTTTATTGTAAGTATGTGTTTAACCTATTAAGCCAAAGCATTCTTTCTTGTTCCTACAATCTCAGGGTCTCATCTCCCATACAGAGATGCCACTGCCTGCACCATCAGGAAGATAATGTCTGTTTTGCTTCACCTGAGGTAGTAAATTTGGAATTAAATATGTGAGGAAGGGGCTGGCGAGGTGCCTATAATCCCATCTACTTGGGAGGCTGAGGCAGGAGGATAGCAAATCCAAGTCCATCCACAGGAACTTAGTAAGACTTAGTGAGATCCTGTCTCAAAATTATAGAACAAAACCCAAAAGAGGCTGGGAACTTAACTCAAAGGTGGATCACCTGCGTCCATTTCCCAATCACCCTGGGTCCATTTCCCAGTACTGTTTTGTTTGTTCATTTGTTTTGTTTTGTTTTGTTTTTAGAAAGGCAGAAGAAAGGAGGGGATAAAAAGGACAGGAAACAACAACAAAAAAATAGGAAGAAGAGCAGGAAAGAAAAAAGAAGAAGAATCTTATTTGTCAAGAAAAATCTGTTAGTTTAAGCATCTTTTCAGTATGCCTTTTTGGCTTTTCAAGATATTTTTATATATAAATTTCATATCTATGCTTTTATGGTCTTTTTTCTTGTTGATTTGTAAAACTTCTTTATGTATTCTAGAATCTACATAGTAAGCATTTTGGAATCTTGTATGTCATATTTTATTAGGGCAAATATCCTCCCCTATCTATAAACTTGAAAATGTGATGTTGTGTAGGAAAAAATATCATAAATCTTGACATGACCTAATTTATTCAGGGATTTGATAGTTGTGTTTCTGATATTTTTTAAAAATAAATCTTCCTCTTACTTAAGGCCATAAAGATTTTATCTTATATCTCTTTATATATATTCCTTTCAAATTTTAATTTCATCTTTAAGTGACTCACAAGAATGCTAATAATGTAGAGCCCTTTGCCCTAATGTTACCTGGGAATTAATGGTGGGTGCTTCCATAGAAATTGATGGGTTCTCCCAAGGGAGACGTCAGTGTACCCGAGAGTTTGGTATGGGCCTAGGGAGGTACCTTCTTGCTAGTGAGTTAATTTTGTATGTGAGAGGAGTGACAACTGGTGTTTCCAAGGTCCACCATATATATTAAAGACTATATAAAGAGGAAGAGGTGGGAAAGTCATGGGTTATGTCAGCATTCTAATGCCACTCCACACTCTCAATTTCAAATATTGAATAACTGGTATAATTTTTCTCACGGTTTAGGAAACATTACTTTCTGCTATTATTATTGAACCTTGTATAGTAATTTTCACAGTTATTAATTATCTGATTTTCCACATTAATTAGCTCATTAACGTCACCATACAAAGAAATTGCATTGCCTCCAGGGAAGCAGTCTCCTGTTTTTTCAAGCAAGGGCTATTTGTGGTAAAACTGACATCATATCTTACATTGTTTGAACTTATGTTAAAAATTATTTTTACTATATTGATTAAATCTCAATTTTATTACTATATCATAATTGAATGTGCTACATAATCAGAATCTTTAATGGAAGACACCATATTTATAACTCCATTAATATGTACAATATTATGTTTTTATGTATTAAAATAATAAAGTGTTTTTCTATTTTTTTTTTGTATTTTATCTTCAATTCTTAAATTTTTTTCTTTGACTTTTATTTGTAAAGAAGGGACTGAAATTCAGTCTCTTGGTGTGGGAATTTTGATTGTACTGAGTATATCTATTTAGCACATGTTTATGTGGTACTCCTAATGTTGATCATGATTATTTGGATTTACATGATTAAGAAATTAAACATGGCATATTCACTTATCATTCCTTAATTTTTAGTAAAATTGGCATATCTCTACATAAAAAGTGTATATACATAATATGAACTTGAATGGAAATCTAAATTATTCAATTTTGGGATATTTTAGGAGTTCAAATTAAAAACTAAAAAATAAATACAAACACAGGTAAACTTCATTCTGCTGAAGGCTGGTATTGAAGAAGAAAAACATAGTGGGCGTTTTACAAAGGTGACAGTTGTAATCTGAGTCTCCTGGTGGCCTCTGTAAAGAACTCCAGCCATGTGGCTGGGCTCTGTCTGGTTATTTCCAACTCCTCTTCAGCTCATGCACCTGAAAGCTCTGACTGTTTTGTGCTCTTGTTTTCAGTACCCTTGAAGCACTGATCGTGATGACATTCTGTGGCTGCCACCCCACTTCTGCCCCGTACTATTCACATTTTCCATTCTTCTGAAAACCATGTCAAGTCTAGTCTTTTTGAGTTTGGGAGAAGACTAGAGAAGATTCTGACAGCATCTAGGAAGCATTGACTTTACCTACAGTATGGTGGCCACCGTTCAGGGCTGCAATGACTCATTTCAGCAAATTTTTACCTCCTCGTTCTGTTTTCTTTCTCCAGCTTCAAAGCACGTATGCCATGCTTTCCACGCTCCCTGCAGCTGGTGAGCTCATCTTTGAAAATATCAGGTTATGAAGCTTATAGCCCTTCAGTTCTTTTTCATTATTTCAGTTCTTTCTCTTTTCTTTGTTTTCCAGGAAAAATAAATAAATAAAGCTTGTTTCTATTTGTATGGCTTAGCTCTTCACCCTATTGTTCTTTCCCTCTGATCATCACTGGTGAGTGACCTTGGAAGTAATTTCATCCCAGTTGCTCTTCTGTCAAGGAAGCAGTTTTCAGACTGGGGGCAGCTTGCAGAACATCACCATTGCACAGATCCTTGTCTTGATGACACCCCTTGGCCTCTAGATGCTCTTCCTGGGGCTGCTCAGCCTGTCCAGTTAGTTATTCCTGCTAACATAGTGGGTGCAAAAAATCTGCAGACCCCATTCCTCAGAGCACAGATCAACACTCACCCCAGGAATTCATCTAGATCACTTGTTCGGTCCCTGTTCTCAATCATATAAAGCTTATTTCTGGTAACATTAACTTTACACTCAGGGATATACTTACAGGTGTATAGGATTCTGTGCTAATGGTATCCCAAAGCCACTGAAGTAAGAGTTCTGTCTAGACATCAATAGGTCCCCTAAAGCCAAGCTATGGATAATGTACTTTTCACAAGTTATCACTTGAATTTGGATTTAATTATAGCCAGAATGCATGATGTTTTTAATATCATTCACTCAGAAATAAACTTTAGATGTGAGTTAATAAATGACATGCCCAAGGCAGCGTGAATTACCTCATCCTTCAGGCTCTGTGGAAACTTGCTCTTAATCCTATTTTATTGGGTTTGCCTCTTTATGCATCTGTTTTCCCTGGTGGGCAATTCAGTGTTAAAGGACTTGGGACAGTTCTTCTTTCTCTTCTTTCTTTCCTCTCTTCCTCCATATCTTATTCCACACATAGGCCCACTGCTTGTATAAATTTGGTGTTAAGTGCTTCTTGAATAAATGATTAATTTAGATTTTAGTCAAGAGCCTAAATATTTAAGTTCTTACTGTGCGTCTCATCTGTCACCCCTTTGTTTACCGTTGAGAGAAGAGCCAGTCAGGAGCACATTTTGTATTAACAAACAGAATGCATCTCTGCTTCTCTCCTCGCCAGGAAACTTGAGTTGGAGAAACTGAAAAATGATAAATGAAACTGCTGACAGTCTGGTTTTTATTTCTTGTTTGTTTGTTTGTTTATTGTTTTCTTCTTGAGAATTGTGGATCCTACAGATCATCATCAGAATATGTCAGGGGTTCTCTTTTTCTTTAACTCTTCTCCACTCTGTTTGAGGGGTGTCTGTCTCCCTAGGGAGGACAGATTGCCACTCACCCTCTGTGTCCTTTCATTCGAGTAGGAAATGCTTCTAGAATTCCTCTGATAGGTCAGCCTGCTGTGTGAGGCACAAAGCAGCAGGCAGCAGAGCAGACAGGGCATTGGTCGCCACCGTGGTCCAAGTGTCAGGCCATCGCACCACCCAACAAATGCTCAACAGGACAGAGAGTTTGAGAGCCAGCTTAAGCTTATGAGTGGGCACTTTTTTTGCCCAATCTCCTCTCTCCTGTTATTGTGTTCTGAATTCTTATTCTAGTAGGTTTGTAAAGTACAGAAAATAAACAGACAACAAAATATTATGATCGAACACAAGGCTTTATAAAACACATGCCCATATTAGTAGATATGGTAATACATCCACAGGCAGCACAATAATGGATCTCATTGCAATGGCGTCCTGACTGAAGAACAGCATGAATGTGTGTCACCTGCAAACAGAGCTTCAAGTCACCTCACCAGCACTGTGCTGTGGGTACTTTGACTCTTGTTGGCTGTCTTAGAAATTTTAGGGTGCAGAGATATGAAGTAGTTTACAAACATTTATAAAGGGTGACTAAGAGTAATATACTATACAAAAAGCTACAGGACAGGGATATTAAAGTTTACACCATCAAGAAAGGAGAAATGTATGAAGTAATATGTTGATCTCAATATAAACATTAGGCAACATGTGCATGTACTGCAGTATTGCATGCTACACCAATAACATGCACAATTTTATTTTTATGTATTTCTTTATATAAATTTAGGAAAGAATAACAACCATGTCGCAAAACTTTTGTGTAGGTGACATTTATCAGGGGCTTTCCAATGTGGACTCTATCTTATTTCATACATGTTTGTTTTTACTTCCCATTTTGCAGCCAGGTGTGATATGAAGAATAGTTTTCTATGTGCTGCTAAAGTTTGTTTCCACTAAACTACTCAAAATGGAAATAATGGCAGGGTCAGCATATTGAGCAGCTGTATTCTCCTTATACTTAAATCTATATATTTTTTTTTTTTTTTGGTATTCAGTACTGGATCCATTCATAGTAAATCATTCTCAATCAGAATAAAATATTTCATACTTTGTCAAATACATCTCACAACATTGTGACAAACACCCCTATTTCTCTGAAAAATTTTAAACAAAACAATGAATCAAAGCAACCTCTCCGCATCATCTCTACTCACAAATTCTCTGCATCTGCTCTGGGAGGTTGACACCAGGCAGCTGCTGCCCCTGCTCAAAATAGCCTTCCTGCTATTTCTTCCAAATTAAAACTGCTTCTCATTTCCATAGGATTCAGCAACTTATTGGCCATTTCTTCTGTAATTTGGATGAAAGTAAAAATGACCAAATGTTTTGTCACATTCTGTGTCTTTATTTGAGGTGGCATAGTGAGGGGGTTAAAACCTGAATCATGATACCTTTTTGTGAGAAGTCCATAGTTGGGCATGAGCCAAAAATTGTTCCCCCCCAAAAAAAAATCTTGACTAGTCTACTCAGATTTTGATCATATATTTTTCTATTTTTCTTTACCTTTTTCTCATTTTTTTCCTTCAAGTTAGTCTTTTCCATAATGAAGAAAAATCAGGCTATATTGAGAAAATTCAGTGAATCTGAACATGCTTTCCAATTCCTGCCAATCCTTGTTTATAATATACCTTTGACCTCTCAGTTCCTGTGCATTCAGTTGCCTGGACTCAAACTTATGAAATTTCTCCACCTAGTAACATATTTTATTGTCAAAGAAATTCCAAGAGCCTTGAACTGTGACTTACATTTTGCATCAACCTGCATGTCTGTCCTAAAGTCGCCTCTTACTCAAACTATGTTATTCATTGTTCCTAATGTTTTCCAATTCTTCATCTTTGATTTTTCTTTCCAAGTTGAACAATATTATTTCACTCTGCATTTACATTTTATTTGTTTTTCTGTGTTTTCCCCTTTCCATTTAGATTGCAAGCTCTTCAACAAATATCATTTCTTCTTTTTGTCTCCCATGTCTTCCACCTTAAAAATCCTGAGAGGTGTTCCTATCTGATATAAGATAAGGATTCAATAAAGCTTCACACAAACTCACTGGTTAAGAATTCGTATATGGAAATTCAGATGGAATTATTCCAAAGTAAGCTACAGTCTCCTGACTCAGCAATGAATGGATATTTCAACATATTTAAGTGTGCATTGATACATATTTTACATAGAGAGGAAGATATATCACCTCAGCATATCACATACAGATTAATCAGAGAGATATTCAATTTGCCAGGATTTACCCTCAACTCTCATTTAAATAATATGACTACAGAGTATTTAATTACATTATATATGTAGTTGTACCACTGTGTGTGTATATGTGTGTGTATTTTTATTTATTTATTTATTTATATATTGACAGCAGAATGCATTACAATTCTCATTACATATTATAGAGCACAATTTTTCATATCTCTAGTTGTATACATAATATATTTACACCAATTTGTATCTTCATACATGTACTTTGGATAGTAATGATCATCACATTCCCCCATCATTAATTACCTCATGCCCCCTCCCTTCCCTTCCAACCCCTCTGCCCTATCTAGAGTTTGTCTATTCTTCCCATGCTCCGGCTCGCTATCCCACTATTAATCAACCTTCTTATATCAAAGAAAATATTTGGCATTTGGTTTTGGGGGATTGGCTTACTTCACTTAGCATTATCTTTTCCAACACCTTCCATTTACCTGCAAATGCCATGATTTTATTCTCTTTTATTGCTGAGTAATATTCCATTGTGTATATATGCCTCGTATTTTTATCCATTCATCTGTTGAAGGGCATCTAGGTATATTTCTTATGCTTCTATCATCCTGAAGTTTTGCACTTAAATTACTTCATTGAATTACATAAGAAAAAGCTATCATTCCTTCTATCACTAGGAAAATGATCAGAAATAAAATCTGCATGTGTAAAATGATGTTAATATTTCTTACTATTGTTAAAATGGAATGCAATGGCTTCACCACCAGCATGCCACAGTATATTTTCATAGGAGGTATGATGAGTTCTGACTTGAACTGTGTCAATATAAACATCCCGTTTAGAAATGAGCAAAACCACTCAGGTTGAAATACGGTGGACATGTCTGCAGGCTCTGGTTGCTCTTTCCTGTCTCATTTTAGTGCTATCAAGTTTGGAATAGTGAAACTTCGATGGCTTTGTAAAATACTGGGGTTTGTCCCATCTAGATCAGGGACAAAAATTTTCAATGTTCTTTGTTGTATGTCAAAAGACATGATCTCTTTCATGGTAGTAATTTGGGAATTTGTATTATTTTTCACTTATTTTCTCTAATTTTAATTTTGATCTAACTTTAAGCAGATATTTGAAACTTACTCCTCTCAATCAAGTTCAATGTTTGAAATTCAAAGCACACACAAGCAAGTTAAATAAAATCATAATTTTTTATTGCTTCAATTATCCATTCTATTATTAATTTTTAAATATGAGAGCACAGAAATCTTAGCAGAACAAAAAATTTTGTTGGAATAAAAGCTTTCTTATTTAAGGTCTTGTCACAGATTGACTCCCCACACATTTGCTAGTATCTACGCTTATAAATGTGTCCCTGATTTATCACTGAAAATGCATTAACATTTTGGAATCTTAAAATTTAGAAATCTAAAAGATATGTTAAGGAATAAGAGAAAGACACAAGAAATCATGTAAATTAACTCACTGTGTACATTTTTATATTTGTAACTATTTTATATGAATCTGCATAAATAATCATTTAAATATGTTACGGTTAATTTTGTGAATATCAGAAAATTATCCATGTTGACTACTTGATATGAGATGGTAATATTGATATTTTAGTTATGTCAAGTTTTCATAGCAGCTGAATTCAGAAAGATATTATACATTCATTGTCCTCATAAACATTATTACCAAAGAAGAAAATAATTTTGGCTTTAATTAGTTTAAAAATAAGCACAATTGAATAAGTCCTAAAATAATTTTTTCCCTACAAAATTAACATCTATGTCTGCATATATAACATAAATAAAACAGAGTCACAGAAATAGATTATGAAATGGAGTAGAAAATCAATGAAATTGTGCAATTCTGACCTCATTTCATTACCCATATTCCTTTCTTAAAATAAATATGACTTCTTGGAAAGATATTAAATAATCTGTTTGCTCTTTGTGATCCTATGTTAAACTAAACCACAAATGATTTAAATATAGTACCTCTGTTTATTAAAATTAGCTTCATTAAGGCAAAATGTTAAGTAGGGTCTTTTAATTTCAAAGCAGAAATAAGTGCACATTCTAGATAAATGTAGATAGATTATCATTATCTCAAAGAACAGCCTTATCAACAAAAGCATTTGAAAGCTTTGGGAGATTAGAATTTATGTAACTATCATAAAATTTTGACATATTAAGATGTTCTTTGAAGATAGGAATCTGAATTCATTAACTAGGTATAAGTAATAACATTTGAATCAGCTCCTACATCTTCCTCAAAAGTTTGATTTAATAATTTTTTCTCTCTCTATTAAAGAATAACCATGATTAATTTTCACTGGAAAATTAGTTAGATTGGGGTGGATTTTGTCTTTTAGGTACATACATTACATAACTTATTAGCAGGAGAATCCTTTCATCTCTTCAATAAACTCCAAGTTTGAAAATTCTGAAATTGAATCAGAGTGGCAGATTGACTTCTAAGGAGTTTTAGCATATTCCTCTGTAGCAGGGTAAGCTGAAAAGATGGTCATTCGCAATGCTGCCTCCAGAGAAATATGCCCTGTTGGAAAACGTGTGCCTTTCCTTCCCAAACTGTGTGGCGGTGGGTCTGCCTTTATCAAAGGTGCAGCCAAGTCTGCTGCTGTCTCTGGAATTTGAAAACAGAAGGGTAGCATTCCAAGCCTCCCTTATCACTATAGTGCTAACATGTATTTGTTGGGCTGCCTCTACATAACTAGAGTAGAAATATGCCTAATTTGAGTAAACACATTAAAAACTGGGTACCTATCATTTGTGATGTTTAAATTGTTAATATAAATCTTTGAATATTTATATATCTATTTCTTTATTGTGGTGCTCGGATTAAGATTCCAGGCTATCATTCATTCTAGGCTAGAACTGTACCACTGAGCTAATATGGCCAGCCCAAGTCTTTGCATTGACTAAAATAAAATATGCAGTACATATGGAGTCATTTTAAATTTAACATTGAAACATTGTGTCTTTTATATGTTCTCTATTTGTTTTTCTTTTTTGCAGGTTAAAAGCATATAAGTTTAAAACTCAGGAACTGTCCATGGTAATCCATCATGCTTACTGACCAAGTTCAGTGGAACCCAGGGGGAAGAAGTACACCGGGTGTGGAGATGATACACAGAATGTGCATGCATATAGCAAAGAAAATGAGGTGGAGCTCCTGTCTGTTTTACCTGGAGATTAGCTCTTTCTACATGGGGTATTATTATAATAAAGATCAAACAAAGGAAATAAATAAAGCTTGGAAAACTACACAGATCTGGTTCTACATTGGAACCACCCAAAAAATTAGAACAAAATTTCTGCTGCAAAACTACCCATCCCCAGAGGTTCAGATTTGGTTGGTTTTGGTTGTGACACAGATATCAGTGTGTATGTGTATATATATATTTGTAATTAAAATATAAGATTATATATATATAATTAAAAGATGTTTATATTATGCACCCAGGATTAAGAACTGATATCTCATCTTATGAACTTTTTTATTTTTAAACTACAACTGGAGAAATGGAACCACCATTTGACCCAGCTATCCCTCTCCTTGGTCTGTATCCAAAAGACCTAAAAACAGCATACTACAGAGACACAGCCCCTTCAATGTTCCTAACAGCACAATTCATAATAGATAAATCTAGAGGCAACATATATGCCCTTCAGTAGATGAATGGATAAAGAAAATGTGGTATATATATACAATGTAATATTACTCGCCAATTAAAAAAATATATATAATCATGGTATTTGCAGGTAAATGGATGGAATTGGAGAATATAATGCTAAGTGAAGTTAGCCAATCCCCCCAAAACAAAGGCCAAATATTTTCTTTGATATATAGAGGCTGATGAATATTGTGGTTGAGAGGTGGAGCATGGGAGGATTAGTAAACTCTAGATAGGGCAAAGGGAGGGGAGGAGAGGGGACATGGGGGTAAAAAAGATAGTGGAATGAGATGGATATCATTACCTAAGAACATGTATGAAGACCTGAATGGTATGAATATGCTTTGTAGACATCCAGAGATATGAATATTTGTGCCTTATATATGTAATATGAATTGTAATACATTCTACTGTCAAATATAACAAATTAGAGTAAAAAATTCAAAACAATAAACAAAAGCATTGCGTCCATCTATAACTAAAACAAACAAATAAAAAGAGGTTAGGTAGTTAGAAGGCAAAAACAGAAATCCGGACAGTGCACTTGATGTAATTTCTCATATTGTTATTCATAGTCATTTCTTTACATTAGGTTTACAGTATTATCTTCTATATTTTCTCCATCCCCACTCTGGGGACCCAAGGACTCTGGAAGCATCATATGAATCTTCAGCTCTATCTGTAACATACGAAAGGATGGGGCAGTTGGAACCAACACACCATCTGTTTTCATGTCCCCAGTGGATGCACTCCTTGTCAGGAGCTGCACAGGAGCAGGGATGTCCCATGGGCAGTGGTGCTGTTCATTTTGCAGTGCTAAATCTGTTTACATCCTTTTCTCAGACCCACATATAAAGAGCTTGGGTGATTGTGGCATTTGTCTACGGAAGAGATGTGGTCTAGACTGAGGGCCTATGACATGGTGGGCCATTCATTATTCTTGGTCTCTGAGAGGTTAGCAAGGTTTGAAGAATAAAGACGTACTTTGTAAACTTTAATATGAATAGGAATTACCCAGGAAGTCTGTGACCATGAAAATACTGACTCACTCCTTATGGAATGGAGGCTGAGAGTCTATTTCTAGCAGAATCCCAAGTAGTACAGGTTTTGCAGAGTCATGGATCACACTGGGACAGGTAAAATGGTTCCCGTGCAAACAGACATGTGGTAGAATCGCTGCCCACGTTCAATTCTGTGCTTCAACAGTGTGGTACTCCCAGTGAAGTGTGCATCCACACTACTTAGTCATGTTATCGAGGATCTCCACATGTTCATGTGCAGATATGGAGCAGCCTGTCCAATATCATAGTCTCATTCTGATCAGGCACCATGGCGTGGCGGGTTTTGCATAGTCCTACAACCTGGGATGCACTGTCAGTGGGTAAAACTGATTAATCTGCCACTGAGTGAGGAATGTGCTTTCAAGAGACATATACAGGGACAGGTGAGTGAATCAGCATCTGCCCCTAGATGACCCTGAGTATTAACTTGATTTCTCTATAGTGTCAGAGTAGAGGTAACCCTCCAGGCTGTGTGGGAGTTGAAACCTGTGATGTGAAAGAGGAGTTCTAGATCAGGGCCTGAACAAATTGGATGCTTGCCAGGGACTGGTGACACACACTACATCATTCCTGGTGACTAGATTGTCAGCTTCTCCGTGTTCCTCACTCATCAATTCTTTGTTTTTCTACTATGAAAGCAAACACTGAGTATGATTTTTTGAAAAGAGCTTGGTAGGCTGCTTCTTCTCTATTCAAAGATGCTCTCTCTTTCTCTGTCTTTTAAGCCTAAATGAAATGCCAGTAGAATGGATGCTTCAGGAAAATTCATATTTGAATTGCTTTGGGTTAGCTTGTGGCCAGTCTCCAGGTGTAAACCTGAGAACAAGGGCTGTTGCTATAGGAGAGTTAAAAGTTGGGGCTTGATCTGAGGCGTGAGCTGGGCCTGGAGGCCGGAGGCTGAATTTTCAACTCAGGCACCCGAAGAAGAACATGGGGCAATGGCTGACTGAACATCCAGATGCTACCTTGGCCTTGAAGAAACTGATCTGGTCAGATTGTTCAGTAGGGAAGCCAGAGAGTCTGAGCACAAGTCAGTGCAAGTCTTCTTCCTGGAATTTGGTTTGGTCACCTTCTCTCCTCATTGCCCTGAGTTGGGCAACACAAAGTGGGAGGGACCCTCGTAGAATAGGGGCCAGGTAGGCCTTGGAAGGGAAGGAGGGAGGGAAACCCAGCAGGACACCACAGCTCCATTCACCCACCAAGGTTTGCTTGTGGCTGGGCTTGAAGGGCCCTGTCTTCTCCCTTGCTGCCACCAGGGAACCTCTGTGCAGTGACAGCTGGTTAGTAGTCTCCTCCTCAGTGCACGGGTTGTGGCAATACTCAGTATCTCCCAGCAATGCCTTCAGTGTTCCACCTTTACTCTAAGGTCGACTTTCCAGGAAACAGTGCTGGGAGAAGGAAGCACACTGTTGTCCTGTCGTGAAGGGGATGGGGAACCTTGCTGTTATGGTTTGGTTGTGAGTTTTCCCAAAAAGCTCCTGTGCAAGACAATGGAAGAAGACTTAGAGGAGAAATGATCTAGTTATGAGAGTATTAACCCAGTCGGTGAGTGAATCCCCTGACATGATGAACTGAGTGCTACCTGAGGTGGATAGGGTGTAGCTGGAGGAGGTGGGCATTGGGGGTGAGACTTTGGTGTATATATTTTGTATCTGGTGAGTGGAGACCACTCTCTGCTTCCTGATCATCATGTGAGCTTCTTCCCTCCCCCACACTCTTCCACCATGATGTTCGGCCTTAACCTTGAGCCCCAAGGAATGGAGCCAGCAGTCTCAGGGGGACTGGGACCTCTGAAACTCTGAATCCCCAAGTAAAAATTTCCTCCCTTAAATTGTTCTGTTTGCACCTTTTAGTCACAGCAGCAAAAAAGCTGGCGAAAACACCTCTATCTATATTTCTAATTTATAACAAAAAGCCTTTGAAATATCAAGGTCTTTTAGTGGTATATGCAGAATAGAATTCCTTGTTTAATTGGAAATCTTTGTGACAGGCATGAAAGTGAAGAGAATGTTCTTTATGTTTAAAAACATAAGCATAGAAATGCAACACACTGTGGAAAGCGAGTAATCCTTTTTGCTAATCTACTGAAACTGTTTCCTTCGATGAACTGTAAGTCCTTGATAGCCCACCTAATACTGAGACAGAAATTTAGGGGTAGATAAAACAAAACACAGCAACAACAATGGCCTCTCCAAAGAAAAAATATCTATGTTGGAACATGGAACTGGTGGTGGCAGGTGAACAATCTGTGAGTAGGAGAAGGATTCGCAAGGGAGGGGAAGAAACTGGAATGTAAGGATGTACCAAACAACCCACTTATTACTGTGTAACTTCCCAGTTCTCTCTGAGATTTCTGGAATGTCCAAAGCAAAACAAACAACTAAAAATGATCTCCATAGAAAGAAGTCATTAACCTGGTGATGCCAAGAGCCAACATTTGATAAGACCATGACCCTCTGGACCGATCACTCCATCAACCACCCCACAGTGCTGTATGCTGACACCTACCTACATGCCAGACCAGACCCCATAAAGGAGAAACAATATCTTGACAAATATCTCCCAGTTCCAAAAAAGTCCCACCCTCTTGGATCATACATTTTTCACCGATATGTACGCTAATCAAAAACCCAAACTTAAACCTGGTGGCCCTTCTCTCTCACAAGATAGCCCATGTTCTGCTCTGGGAAAGCAAACCTTCTCCTTTACTTTCTCACAAAGCTCTTCCTCTGGGCTAACACCTGATTATTTGACATCTGTCAAGACCCTGGAAAGTCCTAGTAGAGGTTTCCTTTGCCTCTGAAGAGATTTCCTTGAGATCTAGTGACAATACTGCATGATAATAGGACTTTTTTTTCCTTTATCACTACTGTAGGATTCAAAAGAAAATATAAACTCTTGTTTTCTTTAGGCTAAAAATTGGCTTTTATGTGTAAAATAAATAGCTAATAAGAACCAGATCCGAATTACTACAAAGATGGGTACACATAATGTTAACTGGCTATGGATGCCTACGTTCCTTACAAATCAGTTTCCAGAGAAGTTCTTCCTATATTTTGCCTATGAGCAAAGGAAGCATGTGATATGACACTTTTTTTTTTACTCTTCTCCATTGTTCACCATGAAAAGAGGCTCCTAGAGTAAGATCAATGTGATTGTTTTTTTTTAAGGAATGAGAGAAAGAATGTTAAACTTATACAATGTTGAATTTATTCTATGATAATTTGAATTCATTATAATTTCCATTACTACCTATAATAAAAATATAGGTTAAACCAGTTAAATCTGTCATTATTGTTAGTCAAAAGATGTACTGATAACTTTTACTACTAATTGTCAAGGAAGACTTTAGGCAAACTAGATTTAGATATTTGTTAAATAAATAAAACTTAATTTGCAATCTATTTGACTTAAAATATATACATATATCATGGTCTTATCAATATATATATATATATATTATATTATCAATATATATATATATATATATTATATGGATAGATGCTGATTCATTGTTATTCAAATCACCTTTGAAGAAGAATTTAATGAAATTCAGTTTCTATGTTTTCCTCTGTGGGACATTAGGGGAAAATGACCTTGCTTACTCAACATCAAATTAAAATGCCAACAAAACACTTTGCATACCAACTGTCAATATACAGAGCAGCATGTATCTTTTATTTGGGCCTTCTTGCTCTTTTTTTCAATAGCTTCTAGAGATTTCATATCAGTCATGGAGGATTCATTCCTGTGAATTTGGAGTCTGTGACCTTGCCAGAAAGCCTTGGACAGGACTGAGAATGAAGGGAGACACCATGGGGAAGGGATCCTCACCACAACCTTCCACATTCCTCCAAAGACCTCTGAGAGTTTACTGAACACTAACAGACAGTAAAACTTTGATTTTTCTATAAACCTAAAAAAGTCCCCATGAAACCACACTGTTCAGTCTCTGCATGACAATAGTCCACATCTAAATAAATTAATTTTGTGTTTTTAATTTATTTTTATTTTTTATACATAGCCATAATTCACGGGGGGACTTTTATTTTTATGGTCTGAAAATGATGAATCACGAGTAGTTAAGGGCAGCTAATTCTTACTTGAATTCTTAACAATCACCAAGGTGTATCCTTATTAGATCCCAATGCTCATACTGTTGTGTTTTATTACCTAAGTAGTGAAGTACAAATCAGTGCATATCACAAAGGGACGTCTCACACATTTTGTGTAGTGAATTGCTCTAAAGATGAATGGGTCTTAGCTCAGGAAATAAATATTTTGTTTTCAGAAAAAAAAATTCACAAAGGGATATCTGTCAACTTAGTGACTAAAAGAAGATGAAGTGATCTGAAAGCGAATTACTAAGTGAATTACTGGGCTTCTTATTAGGTCCTGATAGGATAAATGCAGCAATCATTAAGAATGGATAGTTCCCAAAAATGGAAATTTAAACTTGGATATTGCCTTCCCCAAGGTTCTAATAAGATAGGCATTTGTTGGAAGCTGACAAGTGGGTCACCTTGGCTCCTGGACACAAGGTGAGGCGAAAATGGGTGTTTTCCACTTTCAAGAAGAGTCAAATGCTTAGGTTTGGCAAAGTAACCACAGTGAAATGGACTCATTCACCTTACTTTGCTGAAGGACAATTTTTTTTTCTGGGTAGGAATCTGGCTCTGGATCTTTCTTTCAGCACTTAGAATATACCAAGCCTTCTCATGGCCATCTTTTGCATGAGAAACTCATGGCCTTTCAGATAGTTTGACTTTATAGGTCTTATTTTTCTGTAGCTACTTTCAAAAGTTTTTCCTTTCTTCTTCCTTATTAGATGTTTAATTATGATTTTTATTGTATATTTCTTTGGTTTTATTCTGTTTAGGAGGACAGTACCTTTTCTTGCATCTGTGGTTTATATTATCTCTGAAATAGCAAGAGGTTTTTGGCATTTTTTTTCAAGTATGTTTTTCAATTCTTTCTTCCTTCTCTCCTTTGTCTCTAAGGAACAGAACGTTGCTACAAGAAATCTCACTGGCAATCCCCAGTCTGCTCCTAGTTGGGTCTCTCTTTTCTCTCGTTAGTGTCCAGATTAAATTATTTCTATTATTTTATCTTGTAATCCATTGATTTCCCCCCCTAAGTGGGCTGAAATGTGAACTGTGCTAACATTTTTTTCCCTCTTCTTTTTGGTTGGAAAAGAGCAGTTAACATCTAAGTATTTTCTGCCTCACAAGTCTGCAGTTTTCCTCCTCCTTGACAGAACTGGCGTTTATTGAAGCATTTTTGGTCAATGCCCATTGGACTTTCTGGTTGCCCCTTTTTTCTAGTCCCAAGTGTGGGCAATGTGAGTCAGAACAGTCACCACCATGTCATTCTCAAGTCCCAGGGTCCCTCTCCAGCCTGCATCCTACTTTCAGAATTTTTATAGTTTTCTTTTATGTAGGGTGTCCAGGATTTTCACTTATTGGGACAAATGGGGAAAATACATGCACTCCATTTTCATGGAAGATAAAAGTCCACTAACTCCTTTGATAAAGGAACTACATTTATCATTCATTTATTTTCCCAATTCTTAAAATTATGCTTTTCTCATTTTGAATGATCAAAGGAAAAGGGAATAAATTGTTCCCTACCTAGAACATCCAATGGCTTGAAAATCAACCAAATAATCACTTCGCTGATGATTTGTTTTGTATTTCAGGAACATGGCAGTAGGATTGACCCTACAAATATGCCATTATACCCCTACCTAGTAAGACGTATAGGGAAGAATAATGAAATCAAAGTGTCCAAAAAGTTGTTTCAGCATAACCCATGGGACGTTTCAGAGCGCACACGGCTCCAGGTCTGAACTTCTGGTGAGGCTGGAATAGAGGTGAGCTAAGGAGAGCAAGACTGAAAATCACTGTTTCAGCTACCAATTGATGGTAAAAACGAAGTCTTCTCTGAGCTGTAACATTAGAAAAACTGAAAGTCACTAACATTATTGTGAGCAATGTTTTACACTAGTTAACATATTAAAGCCAGGATGTGAAAGTCATATTCTTCCTATTCCTAGACCTATAGGAATTTGTCAAGTGAAGATGAAAAAAATAAAATATTCTTTGAGACACATTTGATGTTTTCATTTCTAAAAAAATAATTTTATCTAAAATTGAATTTTCTATCTATAAATTCTGTATAAAATGAGACATGAGAAAGAACATTGAGATATAACTGAGATAAATTGAATGGTATTTTTTTGTTGGTACTGTGGTTTTGTTTTCTTTGAGGCACTGCATGTTACATGACTTGTTCAATAAGCTCTACAAGAATTTTTCAGACACCAAACTATTGCTTTCTCAAATCTGCCATAACACCTTATTTTTTAAACAAAGACTTTAAAAGGTATTTTGCTCTTCCAAACCATGTAAACAATATTCTCACTGTGGTTAAAATTCATATTCCATATACCCTTAAAAAACTGACTTATTATCCTGCAGGAGAGGGAAAACACCCAATAAAGTATCAGGAAAGAAATCTAACCAAGTAGGTGAAATATCTCTACAATGAAAACTATAAAACATTGAAAAAAGAAATTGAAGAAGTCCTCAGAAGATGCAAAGACCTCCCAGTTTCATGCATAGACAGAATTAACAGTGTGAAAATGGCCATTCAACCAAAAGCATTATACAGATTCAATGCACTCTGCATCAAAACACCCATGAAATTCTTCAGAGAACTAGAATTAAGAGTCCTAAAATTTATCTGGAAGGAAAATATACCAGGAATAGCCAAAGCAATTCTAGGCAAGAGTGATGCTGGAGGTATCTCAATACCTGATCTCAAATTATACTACAGAGCTACAGTAACAAAACAGCATGATATCAGCCTCAAAAGAGTCATGAAATCATGAAGACAAATGGATAGCAGACATAGAGACAAACTCATATTCTTACAAAATCTGGTACTTGATAAAGGTGCCAAAAATATATGTTGGAGAAAGGACAGCCTTTTAAAGAAATGTGCTGAGAAAACAGGATATCCATGTGCAGAAGAATAAAATTAGATCCTTATATTTCCCCTTGTGTAAAAGGCAACTCAAAGTGAAACAAAGACCTTGGAATTACACCAGAAACTTTCCAACTTCCTGAAGAAAATGGAGACTCAACACTCCAACATATTGGCCCAGATCCCAACAAGAATTGTAAAGCACAAGAAATAAAACTAAAAGTTACTCAATGGACAACATCAAATTAAAAAGCTTCTGCACAGCAAAGGAGAAAAATGAGAGTATGCCTAGCAGGCCTATGGAATGGAAGATCTTTGCCTGCTTTCTACAAAAGGGGATTAGTATCTAGAATATATAAAGAAGTCAGAAAACACCAAAAATCAATAATCCAATCAATAAATGGATGACATAACTGATCAGACATTTCTTAAAAGGAAAAAATATATATGGACAACAAATATATTTTAAAAAGTTCAACATTTCCTAAAAATCAGGAAAATAAAAATCAAAACTATATTTAGATTTTGTGTCTCTCCAGTTTGAATGGCAATTATCAAGAATGCAAATAATAATCAATGGTGGCAGGATGTGGGGAAAAAGATACATTCATACAGAATTGATAGGATTGCAACTTAGTGTAATTACTCTGAAAAGCAATATGGCAATTCTTCATAAAACCAAGAATGGAAATACCTTAGGACCCAACTATCCTATTCCTCAGTATTTATCCAAAAGGCTTAAAGTCAGAATACTACAGTGAATAGGAAACCAATGTTTATGCAGCACAATTCAAAATAGCCAAGTTGTGGAACAAGCCCAGATACCCATCAACAGATGAATAGATAAAGAAAATGTGACACAATGAGACTTTACCATAAGTTTTACTAAGCGAATTATTCGTCGTTTCTTTTCCAATCATTAGTGCACAGGGAAGTGTGAACACTTACACTTGCTGGGGGCCATTGAATGTTGGCCAATACACATTGCCTTACTGTAGTTCTTTGAAAATGAGAATGAATCAAGATGACTTTCAGCCAAGTTGTTGTTGTTTGTTTTTCTTTTTCTACTGCTGTATCAGTAGATTTCCTATATCCTTACAAAAGACTTCTGATTTTCTTCTTTGTGTCTGTTTTTATTCCTTTCTTAAAAGTATTGGTTGAAACAATTAGTTGTCTGATTTCCTTAGGTTTCAAAAAACATTCACATTAAGCTCTTGTAAACCTTTATAGAGTACAAAATCAATGTGGAGACTTTGTCAGGATTATTTTTCTGCTTCTTTTAAGTGAGCTATTGAAAGCACCTCAAATTATCCAATGCATGTGTGAAGAGAAGAAACTAAATCAAAGCCTGAGTATAGAGAGATGAGGGTGATCATTAGCAGACCCATAACAGGAAGCTGGAATAAAAGGCTAAGTAATTTGAAAAGCAGACAAGCATGAAGATCTAAGACAAACATTCTGTGAATGTAAACAACTTCTTCAAACAAAAAAGAAAGAAAAGGCATACACATAAAAAAATTAGAAAGCTCAGAAGCATAGACAGACTAATTGAATTCACAGCAAAAAAGAAATCACTGTCATATTCAGTCATGACATTAAAAAAAATGATGCTTGGAGCTGTGATGGGAAGATAGGCATAAAAGCAAGGAAAGTACCTGTACCAGTCAGTCCTGTCCTTTCAAATCGCATGGCTCCGACATAATCACACCAATTTAAAGCAAGTGCCAGTTACAACGGTGGAAAGGGACAATTTGGAGATCTCCATCACCTATAGGTGACATATTCACAGCTTCCAGATTGGGGATTATGTTGAGGGACATATCATAAATAAGAACAGCACTCCAACATGTCTCAAATAATTCAGTCGTGGACACCTACACATAAAGGTGAAATGGTTCTCATTGAAGAAAAGTAGATTAATAATGGAGGCAAAGAAGATGGAATTAACGGAGCAATCATCTTATAAAAGTCAAAATTGAAAGCGAAATATTGCCCAACTTGTCAAAAACAATCAAATCACAGAGGCCAATCAGATTAGAAGCACTCAAAATGGTGTCCCTTATCTCCTTGAAGCCTGCCGAAGAAGTTCTGCTAGACTGAAACCAAGCTTGGAGAGGATGACCCCAGAACGGGTAACTCATCTCTCTCTGTTTCTTGTGGCCTGTTTAACACATTTCAAAACACTGCAAACTATTTCTAAATACTACCCTAAAGATATATTATGGAAGATCACTGAGCTGGGAGGCTCTGCAGCCAGGGAGATGTAGAGCAATGTCAGGATGCTTGGCCTGTTGTCTGTCTGTTTAACCAGGAATCATGAATTCTTCCAGCATCCATGAGCCTGGATACGTTAATTCATTGCTTGCAAATTGAATAAAATTTCACATGCTTTACAATTTTAACACTTTTTTTTTCTTTCTCAGTCTTTGAATGCTTAAAGCCTTCTTCTATTTTTAATTATTTTCTTATCCAGGCATATATGGATAAAGTCAGCTTGTGCCTGGCATGGGGTAGCATTTATCTAATCTTCAGAGACTCCTGGAAGTGTAACAATGATCCCTGCCTAAGATAAGGATAAAATGTGCAATCTGTTGATTTATAACATGCTGTTTAATGCTCAAAACTATGCAAGAGGCACCTTGGGCTAGTTTGGCTACCTTATTCTGAGAAGATATATAGAATAAATCTCCTTTAATTTATTAGATGGTCCAATTCTAGCTACATAGCCAGCAGGCTTGAAAATCCCTCAGAAACTTGACTTAGCTTCTCTCAAACTAAAGGAACTTACTTCTCTTATTTTTTTTTTTTTTTTGCTGTTTGTAATTTGAAGACACATATCTTCTGCTTTATAACCTTTTCTTGCATCTCTATTAAAGCTTTATGTGACAGTGCAATTTTTTCAGTCTTTCTGATTATTGGCCCCTTGAATTGATGGGTTAAGTTTTACTTTAATAATTAAGTTGTTAATGTTATACCCGTTTTTCTTTAATCTCACCATATGGCCAATCTTTACGTGGTTAAGTTCAGCTATTCTGTTTAGAATGTTACTTACAAATGCCCCTTGTATATAAATGGACTGTCTCATGGGCTGAATCCCTCAAAAATTCATATTTTGAAAATCTAAGAAGAAACTAGTATTACGAGGGGGAATCTTCTACTCAAAATTATGCCATTGGAATTCAGTACTGAGTGCTACCTTTTACATCTCTGGAATAAATTCTTTCTCCCTTTGATCATTTACTTGAAAAACTAACATATACATATCTTTAATAATGCAATATTTAAAATAAAATTTAGGTAACATATTTTAAAATGCATTCTTAATAATATGAAAATAAACCATTTTACATATATTTTTGTATTATTTTGCTACATATCTAGCAATTCTGTTTTCTCGTACTCATGAATGTGACCAGGAATTACAAAACTACAGTTGTTCAATGCATAAAATAAATTACTATTTGTCTCACATCTGAGCAGGAGTATTTGCTACCAATGCTAACCATATTCAATATCATTAATGAGGAACAGAGGAAGTCAGAAACAAAGAAAATGGTTCAAACTAAGACAAAAAATAATCAAAACAAAGCAAAAACATGAAGCTCCATATCAGGGAAGGCTTTTTTGTTAGGTAAGATTTATTACATTGTCACATAAGTTTTCAAAGAAAGGTGGAAGTTCAATACATGTGCTATCTATCACAGAGCTCTGCTGTTTCTGAAGAGTACAGAAAGTAAAGGGAAGGAAACATGAGGATCACGCTCTTATCCAGTGCTGTAAGCACATTTCTGCTGCAGAGTTAAGGTGGTGTGTCCTTGCTGCCTATGACTGCTTGCTGCTGTCCCTTTGTTATTTAATGAATATTAATTTTTAAATCATTGATGATGTGCATGATAAACTTGTAGGAAATATCCTAATCTGAAGTTGTTGTTTTTTTTAAGATAACAATCTAAAAGGGTCCTAAAGGGAAATTAGAATATTAGTACCTTTGTATTGGATTAGTATATACATTTTGACAGTGATACTGGAGAAGATGGAGATATCACCTCTACACAATTCTGTCCACCTTCATCCTCTGCAAAGAAGGATGCCTGGAACTTGGTGTGCTCCAGAAAAGACCTCCACCCCGACTTCCATCCCTGAGCACCAAAAACCTTGCTTCCACCCCTATTGCAGGGCCATTGTAATACACAACCTACTGCCACTGACCTCTCATTACTTCAAGACCACAATTATTGTAACTAATTCATCCCTGCTATGGACTGAAAATTTGTAGTTCCCCAATCTCAGTTCATATGTTGAAGCCTAATAAATGGATGCCATCGTATTAGAAAGTTTGGACTTTGAAAGGTGATTGGTATGTATTAGTGCCTTTATAAAAAGACATATATAGAATTATAGATGATAGATATAAATGCATAATCAAACATGTATGCATACACATGTTTATGCATATATATGTATGTGTGTGTGTGTGTGTGTGTGTGTGTGTGTGTGTGTGTAGAGAGAGAGAGAGAGAGAGAAAGAGAGAGGGAAAAGAGAGAGAGAGAGTCCTTTTCCATTGCATTTGGTAGTTATGTACTATCAAGTAGCCATGGAAACTGAATGAGTAGATTGTAGATATTTAATGAATACTATATGCTGAACTAGTGGTCCTAGACAATTAGAGATTTAAGTGTCTTGTTTGTGTGGTCTGTTGTTGCCAGGTTTTAGACAATTTTGTGCTTTCTACTGATGATCTTGCTGTCTAAAATGGCCCCTATGTGGAGTGCTCATCAGTTTTCTAATGTTCCTCAATACAGAAAACAACAACAACAACAAAACTGTGATGTGTTTTAAAGAGAAAATTCTTGTGTTAAATGAGCTTCATTCAGGCATGAGTTATATGGGGCTCTCCGCCATGAGTTCCATGTTAATGAGTCAGCAATATCTACAAAACAATTTATCTTTAAACAGAAGTCACACAAAAGAATGTTGTGTTCTAATCAGTTCACAAAAACATGTGACCAAAGCCTAGCAAGACACTGCTCTCAGCACTAGGAGTGAAATCAGACCCTGTTGCCCAGCGTGACTGTGGCTCAGAGTGTGCGTGGCAGGAAACATCAGGTTCCTGCTGCTCTGTGCACGTGTCCCAATGAACACACAAGCCCACACTGATTGAGAGGAGGTTGTGAAAGCATCTTAGTGAGTATGAACAATTGAAAGTGCGTAATTTGTGATCAGTGAGGACCAACTCTTATTCTTTTTTGTAACTTGCAGTTCCAGGTCCTTAATGTGCTATTCAACAGACAGAATTTCCTCATTTTAAAATTGTTGTTCAATTTGCCATTGATTCCCATCATAGAGAGTGATTTTGTTTACAGTGTTAAGAAATCTTTGTCAAGATCAAATTATGGAAGCATTTGATTATGTTTTCTTTAGTGTGTTTGTTTAATACTTTAAATTTAGATTGGTGGTCTCTCTGGAATTTATTGTGTTTACTGTGAGGCAGGGGCTGATGTTTTTCTATTATTTTACTTTATCACTTGGGAAATAAATTAGCATAACACACCTTATTGCAAAGACTATTAAAGACTACTTCTGTGAATTAGGTAGCACAACTGAATCTAGATCTATTTATCAATCCTGTTTTGTTTAATGGGCTAATATGTCAATGTTTAGAATGAGTCTTGCTGTCTCTAGTGGCATATGTCATCCAGGGTTGCTCTCTTTCCAGATTCCTATGGCTTTAATTGTTCTCTTACATTTTCACCTAAATTTTTGAATCAGCTGCCATTGGGAAATTTTTATTGAAACAATTCTACTCAAATAGAATTGACATCTTTACATTATGTTATTATATCTCTAAATACATATATAGAACAAATCTTCACCTGTGTAGATTTCTCTTTGGTTCCACTTAACATTTTGTAGTCTTCAGGGTCCAGGCTTTGATTTATTCCTAGTCATTTGGTAGATGTGAAAATATTATAAATTGAATTTTTTTAAATGCAATTTTCTACTTATTCGTTGCTGTCAGTGAATGTCTATTCTTTGTTGTCAGTGAATGTCAACCTTGTATCCAACTATACCATATTTTGCAACATGTGATAAATAAATTAAATCTAGTTCTACTTATTTTTATTTTCTGGCTTTTACAGTAGCCTCCTAACCTGTTTCTACTCTTATCTTGCTTTGGTATTTGCATCCAGTTAAACACTGAGCTAGATCTTAGTTCTCTATCCAATCTATGGCTGCTCCTCATTTACACATAACAAAATTCACACTCCTACAAGCTGATAAGACCTTTCCTGCTTTCCTACTCCCACATTCACTCCTTTACCTGCTTCTGTTTGTTGCTTTGTGCCATTTATTAAAATAGGCAAACTTGTTCTTCCTTAAGAACAGAATCAGTGGAGTAGAAGGGAGGGTGGGTGCCCTGGGGACTGAATCAGAGTGGATTGTATCTCACGCTTTTGTGACTATGTCAGAGTCTATTCAGTATGGTATATAACTAAGAAGAAGAATACCATAATAAAACAATAGCACCTTATGTGCTCAAGGATTTTCCTCCAGTTATTAATTTTCTACTATTTCTGAATGGAGTAACTTTCTTCCCTCACATACTTATTCTATCTCACCTTGTCAGTGGAATCTACTCTGTTATATTTACTAGTGAAATCTTCCAGTCTTCCTAACTCTGGGACTTTGGATCACCTTTGCCTTTCCAAAATTTTCTTGTTATTTTATTTCTCTCTTTAGTAGTCTAATATTTTATAGGGTTTAGATATTTATTTTTTATAATTTCTTGACCAACTATTCTATAGAATAAATATGTTTGAACAACCAATAAAAAAATAAATAAAATAAATAAATATATAAATACCTAAAAAGCAGGAATTTTTTCCTGCTATTCTCACTAATGTTCCCCAAGTAATCAAAATGATGCCTGGCTTACTTTACATGAATAATTCTTGAAAGACTCAAACAACAAGTGACTCATCCTCAAAGGGAAGAAATTAGTTCACCCTAAGACTATTTGCAATTATGCCAAAGAATAGAGAGAAGACTACCACTGAAGTACACAGGAAAATAATGTGTGATCCAACATGGCCACGGCCAGGTAGGTTCCCTGGAGTGAAGCAGTCAGCCATCAATGTCAGGTCCCAGAGCCCCTAGCAGTAGGGAAATTAAGGTCTCTTTTTAAAATGAAAGTTGTTGATAATACATTCAGATCCAAGAAATAAATACGAGCGAATAACTCAGTAATGTAGATGATGTGCATAAAATATAATGAGCATTGAATCTATTAATTAGAGAAATGAGAATAAGGAACCAAGGAGGTTATTGTGGCATGTTATACGTATCATAAAGCTTGACAAACCGTGAAGAATGAAAGACTCAGCCAGCAGGGAGAGGAATGCCCTGTAGGAATGAGCAGTAATGCCCTTCATCATGCACTGCAAGAGACCCGTTTGTAATAATCCTAACAATTGAATCATGGTTTATATTATTCCAGCCTCATAATATTTTCCCATACTTTTCCATGTAATCAGAGGCAAGCTCTAGAAACAAAAATTTCTTGTATTAATAAGAATTTACCTAAGAGTTCATCAATTCTTTTGCATTTAAACAATTCTTGTCACCTATTTGAAGTACAGGAATAAATTAAATGTCACGCTTTCAACCTTAATAATACATATAGTAATTCATTTTGATACAAAAATTTGATAAATCTAACCTTTGTAATATATAGAATCAACATGTATTTTAAATTACATTCAAAAATTATTATTATTAAACTTGTTTTTGATATACTTTGATTTATTTGCTTTCAACTTTGTATGTTTATTGCTTTCATTTTATGCTTTATATTATTTTGCTAGAAACAATGGGTTACTTTATCTAAAATGATGTTGCTAGTTTGCATCTATATATTATGTCTTGTGATTACTTGCTGAAATTTGTGGTGATATGGCTTTATAACAATATGGGCAAGAAAGAACTAGAGTAAGATAAAGAAGTGAAAAGTCTTGGAAGCAAAATACATTAAAAAAACAAGTTACATAGAAACAAAAATGAATAAAGTGATACATCAAAATTTGACGTCTAAAGCCTCCTTATATTAGACCAAACGCAGATGCATTTCCCTTTCTTTTAGTCTGAACAATCATTGATGCATTTCTTAAATTATGCCTACGAAATATATTAGTAGAAAGGATAATCCTAAAGGTGTATGCTTCTTATTAGTATTTCAACATTTTTCCTTTGTAACATTGTTGTTAAATTCCAGCATCTCTGGAAACCGACTTTCACTTTGTATCAGGCAACGTTGATAAATGTGGTCTGAGAGACCTGCCAGGGGTGGTGCATCAAGTGGAAGTTATCTGTGATGAAGCATCAGCAGCATCAGCAAAAGATTAATGCTGAAGCTGGGGAATAAAAGAGATATGAAGCCAAACCCCAGAGAGGCAGTGGGCAGGAAGCAGCATGTTGGCCGGTGCAGTGAGTAAAACTTCAGCATTGGAACAAATGCCAAGAGTCAGGAAATAGTTAAAAGCAGGATCAGTCATCACAGTTCAGGTGGAAGAAAACATTCTGAGCCTCTGTAAAGATAATTGACATGTGACATTTTTCTCTATATACTCTATGTCACTGGGGAAAAAAAGGTGAATTGCAAGGAAAACAATATGATTTTAGTATGTGAGTGGATAAACGACTTTCCTATTAGTGCTATAATAAATTATCCCACGCTCACCAGCTTCAAACGTCTCAAATTTATTATGATTCTGGAGGAGTTTGCAATTCTGAAATGGGTCTCCCAACATTAAAACAAGACAGGGAGGACCTATCTTCCTTCTGTGAAGCTCTGAAGGGGATTCTATCTTGCTTCTTCCAGCTCCGAGAGGCCTCCAGCATTCTTTGGTTTGTTCCCCCTAATGCATCTTTGAACTTTTTCTGTCTCTGACTTACTTTCTTGTCTGCGTCCCTCTTCCATTTTAACGATTTTTCTGATCACATGGGATGCACCAAAATAATGGAGAAGAATTTCCTTACTGTCAGGTAAGCTCATCAGCAGCCTCTCTCTGTGTGGGGCCACAGTTCCGCTTTCCATGTAACTGCAACTCCTAGGTTCTGAGGATTAGCGTGAGTACATGGATAGGGGACCATTGTACTGCTGACCACAGGTGGCTGAGATGGAAAAGTAGAATTTGATGTCCATATTTGCTCAGTCTTTTTATATTATAGAAGATAGGAATCTCTATCTTCTAGACTAACACTAATGGTTCCCCAGACCTACTGATTAAACTTTTAAACCTAAGTTTTTTTTTTTATATATACATTAACAATGTTTAATGTTTTGAGGATTAAGTAACAAATCAAAAAAGATTTTTCACTTAACTAAGTTCACTTCCTTTGAATTTTTCTAAGAGTTAAAAATTGACTATTATACTTACTGATTTAGAACCATCAGATTTTGCTTCTGGAAAAATCTAATACCTTTCAAAAAATTACAATTGTAATGTTAGCACAAAAATTACTTCCTAAGATTTCATTTTTAAAAAAAACTTTTCTGCAGCCAAAGATTCCTATTTTTGAATTACAGTACTGCAAGGCACATACAGAACTCACCTCCTTCAAAATACACAGATGATACTCCCTGAAATATAAGTTTAAAATTCTTGAACAATTAGAAATACTACAAAGTTAGCAATTTTTTAGGTAAAAACATTGCTTCTACAGGATCATGCACCTTTCTTAAAATCAATTCAGCAATATGTATAAATAATCCTTTTTTAAAACATCTGTACTTAAAATGCAGATACAGTGATACTGAAGATAGCACTAAACAGAAACCTGAAAAGTACTATAATTTGATAAATTTAGTTATTGCCTTCATTAGAGACTGAATCATCTCTAGTATTTTCAAAGACTTGAATTTAATAACTGGGCAACTACCCAAGAAACAAAGGAATTTCTTTAAAACAACATTTCTTACTTCTAGCATTGATTTTTGTATAAAGAATGCTAAGTGAATTATGTATTTTTTTGTTCAGTAGAACCCAAGATAGACCACTTAAATGCTTCTACCAAATTTAGTGCAGCTTAATTAGGGACCAGGTACATTGTTTCCTCTGAACATTTTTGGTCGAGCATGACTAACCATAATGCAAATGGAATCTTAAGAGGTAGATTTTTTTCCCATGATGCATTTTGTTAATAAATGTATTGTCAATAAAATAAAAACAAGCACTGTATGTGTATTCTTAAAGTACAAGGGTCTAATGAAAAGAAAAATAAAAGATAGGTATGATATTTGTTACAGTCTGACATTTTAACAGTCATAGTATTAGATGTTTTGTGACCAAGTGCATTTTGGACACTCTCGGGATCAAAATACAAGTCTGCCAATTGTATTAAATCCTCCCCCACCCCCTCCACCAGTTGGTCCACAGCTTCCTGGTGGGTCATTGTCATCAAATCCACTGGGCCGAAATGAACAGGAAGCAGATGCAGCTTGTAGGGCCCGGGTTTGAGCATTCAACTCTTGTTCCTGTAAATATAGTTTATTGTCCTTTGTTATAGCATCCATAAGTTCCTTCTGAAGAGGTGGGTCTCCATTTACCCAGAGTCCACTCGTTGGATTGTTACCACTTAAACCATGAGTGGTGTTCTGTTTTTTATACAGAAGCACATATGCAGTATCTTTTGGAAACCTACTTGTAATTTTCTGGACTGACTGAAATGAAGTGAATGTCACTCTGCTGTCATTAAATAAAAACCATTCTTTGACATTTCCTTACTTTCCAAATCCTGTTCAATAATTGCACTGGGACTATCTCTGCTTAGTATATGATTCTGGGAGGGTGCTAATGTGAGATTTTCAGGCTGGTGGCACATCTGGTATGAAGACTCTGCACCTGTGATGTTTCTGGCATACGAATAGTAATGCCCACTTTCAGAGGATATACCAGAGTGCACCACAACAGAACTTAATAGGTAGGGGATCAACTTTGGACAGAAAGCTTCTTCAGTTCCAGAAGGCTTTAATTTTTTAGCTAGGTTCTCACCAATATCTGTGAAATCAACATCTAAAAGACCAACTTTCTGACAATGAAGAGAAAGAAGTAGTTCTTTTAACTGGCAACTCCAAAACCAGTGGCAGTGACACATTGTCTAAAATTTTTCTTCTCACATGATACTTCTGATCATAAGAAAATCTCAGGAGAGTAAGAATAAGGTATTCGGGTTCCTCCATGATTTGCATAGTTTTCTCAGCATTCTGCAGAGAGGCACAGTTTTCACAATAATATTGGTTGTCACCAGTAAGAATCTCTGGAGCCAAAAAATAATTTAGTAAGTCAGTTACTGAAGGTGTGGTCTCACCTCCTGGTTTCTGAGGTACATCTTTATTGATAAGAATCTTGGGAGATTCATTAGGGACAGAACTGTTTTCAGTATAGTGAAACCCATCAGGAGGACCATCTATTGTTCTTTCATTCATAACTGAATCACAGACAAAGGCAGCTGTTGCTGGATTATAAACTACTGGTTCTTCTGAAGGACCAGATACACTGGCTTGCATTACGCTGCCATCTTGTGTTTTGGATAATGATGCTGGATCTTGGAAAGACAAGTCTTCCATAGCAGGGGAAGGACAAAAGGCCAGTGAAAGATCCGTGAAGGCTTCCACTTTTTGTGAGGTACTCCTGCAGTTCAAGCAACATATGTGAGTCTGTAATTTTCCTCCAAACATTTTTTCTATTAAAGTCTTCTCACTGTCACTTGTGCAAGGGGTCTCTGTCAGTACAGCTGCCTTACTGGCTACTTCCTGTAAAGAAGTTTCACTGTACCCCAGACTTTCAGAAGACTTGTATGAGGATTGAACTTTCAAGATCTTCTTTTCTTCATGGAGCCTGTCAAGCAGAAACCTGAGGTATTCAGAACAGTCTTGCTGTGATCTGGGAGTAAACCATGGAGGTCTGGAAGCCTCAAAGAATATCCGAGGTGCATATGCTTCCCTCTCTGTATGAGCCAAAAAGGCAAAAAGATGCTGTAATTTTTTCATTAATGAATTGCACCCATTTAGATTTAAAGATAATACTTGTCTCCTGAAATCTGTAGCCATAAACAATGCTTGTATAACACTGTTCATATAACATGTATTTCCTAGGTTAATAAGGCCAGTTTTTCCAGTTTCAGATTTTCCAGAAAGTCTAGACAAGCAAGATGCCAAAGAATTGGATTGAGACGTCCAGGCACTTTGACTGAGAATCAGCTTAATTTTCTCCTCACCAGGCTTAGGAAAATCCTTTATTGCCTCCAGAATAGGTTCATAGAGATCTGGAAATCCAGAATAATGATACATCATACAGTGTATTAATTCTGTTAACTGCACTAAGAAGGTTGTGCTGGAAGGCAGGCCATCATTTTTGAAAGAGTGAACCAAATTAACTACATGAGGAACAATCAAATGGAACGCCTCTGGAGAATGCTGAAAACTAAGCAGCATGTGAGAAAGAACTGCAAGAGCACCAGGTCTCACAAGAGGAAACCAAAGTTGATTAAAAACCAGTTCTATTTTCAGCAAAGTAACATCTATCAAAATAGTAAACTTCTGAACAGCTGCTAGTCCTTTCAGCAGTGCAATTACCCAAGTATCCACATGCTGAGCCAATGGCCAGGAGAGCCAGTCAATCATTCTGCAAAGAGCTTGGGTCATACTTGCATCTTTTACATTGGGATCCGTGGTAAGGCTCCTGATGAGAACTGTAATCATCTGAAGAGGAATATGCTGCACAAGGCTTGCCAGTGCTACAGAAGGTTCAATTGATGCATCTGTGGAAGAGATGCTTGCAAAAACTTCTTGCAGGGAAGGTAACAGTGTGGAGGGCTCAGCCTTCCAGATGTTCTGCAGCAAATTACTCACTTTTGTTACCTGGGAGACATACTCCCGGAGCTCTTTCTCCTGGGTGGACACGCATTGAAAGTGGCCTATCGTTCGAACCAGCTGTTGGCAGAAGGTGATGGACAATTTCCCTTTGGGGATGCACTGCACGAAGTCGGTCAGAAGGTCGCTCAGTCGGGCACAAAGTTGGGGCTCTGGCCTCTCACATACCATCCGTAACACCTCTACCTGCAGCAGGTTGAAGAGGTCCAGCACCGATGGGCAGCTCATGATCAGCTTCAGGCCGTTGTGAATGTAGTCCAGGATGGCTACGTCTTTCCTGTCCAGCGAGTGGTAGCCCTGCTGAAGGAGGCCCAACACGAAAGTCTTGTTGAAGAAAGACTCGAACTCAGGCCGGTGGTAGCGTGCATAGGCCTCCAGTACCTGGTGACCCACTTGTCGCTGGAAGGGGTCCTGGCCTTCCAGGATGAGCCGGGTAGTCAGGTCAAACATGGCCTCGCACTGCTCCTGATCTAGCCAATGCTCCGCGGATTCCACCACCTTCCGCACAATCACCCGCTTTAGGGGAAGCGGGTGCGAAGAACTCACCAGGCCCTCCAGGATCTTGTCCATTGTGGCCACGCCGCAGGGCCAGGGCCAGGGCCAGGGGATGAGGAGCGGGCGGCAGCAGCCCTGAGGTAGGGCAGGAGAGCACCTGGGCGGAGGTGAACTTGGAGCTAGCAGCAGCGGGACCGGCCACAGCCACCGCCGCCTCAGCAGCCACATTTATCGTGTAGGGGAGCCCATCCAAATCGGGGCGGGAGTTGGCGAACCTGTGGCACGATAAGAACCGACACCACCCACGGCGGGCCTAGAGCGATGGAGGTCCGTACTCTGCAGCCACCGCGGGCTGGCCGTCCCTTGCGGCATCAGCGCGGAGGGACCAGCAAGGCCCCCGGCTATGGTGGGAGCTCAGAACCGGGGCTGCGAGACGTAGGCGGGGGAGGCGCGCCTTCCCGTTCTGGAGAAGGTGTAGGCGTCCAGGCTCCGGCTGGTGTAGAGAAGAAACCGGCCCAAGGATGAGTCAGGAGGCACTGTCACTCTGGGCTGTCAAGGAAGGTGCCGGGATCATAAACCTAAGTTTTATAAATTAATATGATGTGATGAATACTGCATTATTTATTTCATATCTATCCGTATGTATATTATATGTATATACCTGTATATATCTACATACACAGATATATGTACATATACCTATATATATGCACTTAGAGGTGTCAAATATAGGGTCAGGAATACAAAATAGATGTTTCCATAGTACATAAAAAATATGATCATTCATAAGGTGTCCATAGTACAGTGCTCTGATGTTATAAACATATTGGCTAGTAAGAGTTGATTTTTATCTTGGACCAAAATTATAACAGTGAATGAGTAAATAAGTGATCAGATTCTATGAGTAATTTCTTGTTGGAAATATGAATGTAGATTAGGAGATGAAATGACAATGTGAGTCAGTAGTATCTGTAGGGAATTTAGTATAAACAAAGGGAAACATGAAGTCATTTTAACCTTTGCTGAGGATGATTCAGTTGCATTTTAAATATATTGTGTTTTGAAGGACTCTTACCACTTTAGTTAGCTTTTCATTGCTGTGACCAAAATACCTGAAATGCCAACCTTCTCTCCCTGGCAGCAAGGAGATATCAGAACCCCTTCATGTCACCTCTGAATATTCCAGCATTAATGCAGAGGTCTTTGGGAGGGAAACAGCTCATATCTAAACCACAAAAGTTGCACTTTTAAGAGAGAACACAAATGAAGTTGAGTATGCAAGACTGGAGTTTAGAAGACAGTGTGGATTAAATACTGTAGAATATGTAAATATGTAGAAGTCATATGCAGGCAAGTGTGAGGCCACAGGACCTGAGGAGAATGCCAGGAATGGGAGTGCAGACACCAAGGGGAAGATGACCCAGGAGTGAGTTCTGGCACCTGCCAACATGAAGCCATATAGGATGTGATCCATGGACCGACCAGACTATGACGTCTTTTTAAAGGGTGAATCCAGAGTGGGGGAGAGAATAAAGACAGCTTTAAGTCCTGGGTACCAAGAGAAGAAAGTTCATCAGTCAGAAGAGAGATCAATAAAGACAAGTGCTGGTGATAGGACTAGTGAACTGAGATCTGATCATGGAAGGTGAAGTTTACCATTGAGTATTTAGTCATCAAAGAAATTGGCTGTTTGGGACCTGTGAAGATGACCATGTGTCCATATATTGCACTACCCAAGAGCAGTCAATACTACTGTTCCTTTAACAAGTCACCTTTCCTGCTGTCTCTCCACACTGTACTTTAACAGGAGGGCACACTAGAGTCTGTGATTGGTGACCATTTAATCCTTTCCTACCAGTCAGATAAGGCATTTAATCAAGTTAAGTTGTATTGGAATTAATTATGTTTTTGGATTGAAAAGTACTCGTGTAAAAGGAAGAGGGCCTGATGTCTTTCTCGTGCTCCTTGGCACTTCACATCGCTATCCTGAGTCATCTAATCTCTACGTACCTGGTCCAGAATGGGCAAGCGGGAATGGTCACTGTGTTAGTTTTCCATCACTATAACCAAATACATCAGAAAATCGGTTTATATAGAGAAAAGTTTTCAATTCCAGGAATAAAGAAAAAATAAAATATAATGTTCATCTTGTTTCTAAGTGCTGCTGGCCCTGGAGACTTTCAGCTTTGTCTCTGGCCTCTGTGATTTAGGTGTTGAGTGAACCTGTTTACAGGTTGTTCCTGGACAATGTTCCAGACAGTCAGCAGACCCACACTGAGCCTCAGTGATTCAGAAAGTGTCTCCCCTGAAAGTTCCTCATATGAACTTTGATCTTCCTCACTTCTCTGTTGACTAACTTCTAGAACCACAGAGACTTGAAAGGATCTTTGTTTACTTCCATGTATATAAATATATTTATAAACTTTTTTTAAAAAAGTGTCCACAAATAAGAGTCAACTCATCTCCATGCACAGACACTGGAAAGAGAAACAGAAGCAATGTTTGTTAATTCCCCACTTTTCTCCTGTAGTAGGGGAAATTAATTAGTTATCCCAAGGTTTGTTGTCCCCTACGTGCTCACATTGGAGCATCCAAGGTGCTCATCCTGGTGACCTCCCTTGTGTTCACATAACAGTTTAACTGGTAGCAAGGCCATCAGATATGAATCGATTCTGAAAATCCCTAGTTGTACACTATTCACACCAAAATGAATATTGAAGTTCTTCTGACCAAATGCCACATCGACAAAGGAAATGATGGGTCCCAGAATGAATTTTTTTTTTTTTGGTGGATTCTGACTATTTCAGAGTAGATTTTTCTTGTTAGATTCTGATCATCACATAATAAAATAGAGAAAGCCATGCAGGCATATTTTGGCTCCAGAGTTGCAGATATAGGGAATGCAGTCTAGCTTGCAAGCCTGGGGAAGCCTGGGCCTGCATACCTTGAGATTTGAGTGTCGTCAACATGGTGAAATAAATGGCTGCCAGAAGGCTGTGCCTTGGCATTCATGGCATAGATTGATGATCCCTGCCTTTAAAGTATAGTACGGTTGAACAATGTGTTCAGCAACGCCTTAGGTTGAGTCCCTCTGTTTCTGTTGATTCACAATGCAGTGTCTGCAGGAACACAGCAGATGTTGAGCAATGACCAATGGCCAGGTTTATGAAATCTGTGAAATGGTATAGAATGAACTCTGAATAATTGCAGATAAATTTGTAAATACTTAACTGAATACAAGCTCAAAACTTGAATGCATCCAAACAATGACTAAAAATAATGACAGTTTATTTGTGTCAGTAGTTTAAATAATAAGCAAGTTGGTTCATAAGGCATTGATAATGTAGCAAGGATTCTAATTACATACTTCCAAATATTAATTTTTGTATGTTCATGTGTAGTAATAGCATGCCAGTCTGTGAAATATTTATTGAGTGCCTTATAATAAGATCCCCAAATTAGCTTTGTTACTAGGCAGATAAACAAGCTATGTAATAATACAAAGATCATTAGTAATATACATCTTCTCTGTATTTACTTGAATCTCAGCCTTACCTAAAGTTTTTTGTCAAACACAATAGTGACCTTCATATATTTTCAGACTATGGGAAGTAAGCAAGACTTCTTTGATTGATTAGCCAATTAGTACTAAGTATTAGTGCTTATTTACTTGTATAGTAAAATGCTTACTAATAGACCATAGTAAAATTAATCCCTATCAATAAAGCAAAAAAATGTGTTAAAGAAAAAAGTATATATTTTCAAAGGCAACCATGTAAAGCAAGATAAAATTGATAATAGAAAGCAAGAAAGAATAGGAGACTTGAAAGAACGCTAAATTGACTTTCACTGGATATAAGCAATTGAAACACCCTTTCCAACTCAATGACAAAAAATAATCCAATTAAAAATGGGCAAAGAATATGAATAGACATATTTCATGAAAAGAAATTTAAATGGTCAATAAGTTAGTGGGAAAATGTTCAATGACATTAGCCATAAGGGAAATGCAAATCAAAATGAGAATAAGATATCACCCAATCCCAGTAAAAGTAACTATTAAAAAGACATATATCAAACAGCACTTGTTGATTAATAGAGAAGAGCAGAGAATGCCAGGCACTATCCGGGGCTGGAAAACCAGGTGGAACACTTGGCTCCTAACTCTTTCCTGTTTTCCTTTTCATCAATTCCAAACTTCAGTCCCTAACTCTAATTTTAACATGTTTTTTTTTTATTACTGTGACTTTGTTTTTTAATCTGTCCTAGATATACTCTTTCAATATTTATAACATGATTTTCTATTTTAAACGTTATTTTAATTAGTAAATAAAATCAATAAACATAACTCATCCATTGATTATTATTATTTATTTGTAAATTATTCTAAATAAAAATTTATTATTATTTGTTTTGATTATTTACTTAATAAATAATAATACATGTAGCATAGCATTTTTATTCTCAACACATATTATTTCAAATAATAACTCTTATATTCAATCTGGCTCCTTTCAACACAAAACTTACCCATCTACCTTAGTTATCACTCACATAAAATTGTGGCCAGGTCTCTAGGAGAAAGTTGGCACTGTGGGTTGCTTGGTGTTCTATGAAATAGCTAAATTTTCATCATTGTAACTATGTAGAGGTTGAAGAATTATTCACAAATTTTCTATAGAAGTGATTTTGGCTTTCCGGATTTGAGTATGGTTTATGAGATTTTTACCATGTCTTCCAAATCTTGGAGAATCATTCAGTGAATTTAAATTATATAGCCATGAGCACTTGAACATTGGCTTCTTAATACATTCTGGAACCTTTAAAAGTCTACTTTATTTAATGTAATTTTTGTTTCTATTTAACTGAAAAAGAGACTTATAGTGGACCACCTATGTGTCAGGCTCTGTACTGTGTCCTCTAGATAACTGATTTATTGTAGACCTCACAGTAATTCATCAAAATAGGCAGTACTATCTGAATTTAAAAGTTTTGGGATGCAAGCATCAAAGGGATTGTGCACCTTGTTCATGGTTAGGTCTCTGATAAGAGACAAAAAACTGCAAATAAACCAAGCCCAGCCTTTTGTCAAATATCTTAAAACTTGAAGATAGTACTAATATCACAAAAAGGCAAAAATCTCTAAAGGAAGGATTGATATGTAATTATTTAAATTTCTTAAATGACAAAAAATTAACATGTGCATTTTATTGTAATATGTTTAGTGAAGTTAAATATTGAGATGAAGTGTTAAGTGCTAGACATCTAGCCACTTGGCTTCTCATAAAACATTTGGACTTCTTGAGCCCAATTGTTAGATTTTAAATAGGGGCAAAGAGTCCTTTTAATGGCTCTGAAGTAAAATTTAGACTCTTCTTCCTAATAAATATCAAATAAATATAGGTAAGTAGGTAGCTAATGCTGAAACTTTACTAACTCACAAATTCAGCCATTAGAAAATTAAGAATTTTAAATAAGGCAGAGAAATACTTTGATTTGGAAGCTACCTATAATGTGGATTAGTGGAAAGCATGGGGGATCCCAGCAACCATTTAAGAAAAGTGTCTATTTGGAAAACATCTAAATAGATACAACCCTATACTTTTCCTTAAGTGGGTATCAAAAATTGAGCATTTAGAATCAAAGTGTTGTATGCAATAAATGCACCTAGTTTTTATTTGGCAATTTAAAATGAAGAGAGAAAGAAAAGAAAAAGGAAAGGAAAGAGAAGAAAAATAATCTCCTAACTTGTTTAGGGTGAAATAAGGGTCATATTAAGGCATTTTAAAGTTGTAAGAATTTGTGAACCAAGGAAGCATGTTGATAATAAAACTGAAAGTTGATAAATTACAAATATAGTACATTGTATTTCAGGAAGGCAAAAGGAACTCAACTCATCACATTACTGGAATTTAGAACATAAGGAAGTATCAGGGTAGAATTCAAGGACAACCAATGTACAATGTCAGCCTGCAGAGAAAGCAGCTTCACCTTAGACCTGGACTTTGCTGCTTTACAACTCCTTCATATTTGCAGCCTTCCTGAGCCAGAACCTGATTGGGAGTCCAAGGCACAAGGCAGGATTCCAGCAAGAAGACCACCAACAGAAAGAAGAGAATTTGCCCCCACCCAAAGAACAAAACAACACAATTGGCCTTCTGAAAAGACATGGTCCTAATCAGAAATGAAATTTAAATAGTGCTTCTTATATATATAACATGGATTAGTGTTTTGTTTTTCTGTGTTTTAATATCACATTAAATGTGGAAATATACATAATAATCTTTTCAGGGTTGAGAGCTTTTAAAAACCTTAAATCTTTTGGGTGACCTTCAGGGGTTTCATTTTTAAATTGGAAAATCTACCATTCATATTATCTACCATTCATATTTAAAACGATAAGTAATCTTAGCAATTTGTACTTTGATCCGTGGTATATCCCTCACAATTTATACTTCACTTGATGTTTTGGAATACAGAAAATCATGTAGAATATTTAGCAAGACTTGATGGTCTTTAATGGATTGACAATTCATTAAAACAAAAGTCTGATCCAAATCATAATTTGGGACTGTGTTGCTTTTATGTTTCAATAGCAATATCCATCCTTCCATCTGAAATTCAGAATTGATTAAGAAAGAGAAGGCAATAAGACCATGGGTATTCATTTTAAATTATTAATACAAAAATCTGGCTTGCAAGACTTGACTTAGATGTGCACCCACTTTGAACATCAATACCTCTTGCCACCAAAATGAAACTACCTGCCTGATTATGCTGATGTACCCTTGGGACTGAGGTCTTCCCCTGGGAACTCATCTAGGGAGAGAGGAGAGAAAGTTCTCTCTCTGTGCATAGGTAGGATGATAGGGGTGGGGGGTACTGAATTGGAAGTCCTCTAGATCAAAAGAAACTAGCATTAATCTGGCTGGATTTTACAACTGCTTTAAAAATATGCTTGTCTTTTAGAAGCTAACATCATACAACTGCATGGATACATGCTTGGAATATTAGAGAATATGAGATGCATTTTGCTAATAATTTCCTTCTGTGACTTTCTGCCAATGGTTGATATCATTTAAATTATTTCTATGCCAATTTCTGTCACAAAAATACAATTGAATGCAACACGATATGGAAAGCAAGTGAGTCATGGATCTTTCTGACATTTGACCTGCTAACAGAACTTGTGAGTTTCAAACTTATTACAAGTTTTTTAACTTCTTTAATAATTTTAATTTGAAAGACAAGATGCCAAGGATTTTGTTTTTCTTTAGAAGAGGCTCATGTCCTTCGTTATTAATGATATATTTTAGCTTATAGCAAGATGTTTTATTTGAGTTTATTTTGATTTCTCATTGAAATTATTTTTAATTGAACAGTATCATTTCTTAATGTTAAAACTGAAAGGAGGATTCATAATATTCTCAAGTCCAAAAAACCTTAGTTGTCTGCAAATGACTAAAGGAAGGAGGAATGTTGACCTGCAAATAATGAAGCAGCTGCAGTTAGTTGTCTGGCAGGAGGAGGCTCCTTGACTCTGGCTCTACAGGGGCTGCCATTCACTTAACTCCCTGCTTCCCCTTGTTATTTAGCTATGATTATGTGTGGGCATAAGGATTTACTGCAATGCTCGGTTCATATTCGTACATCAGGTTTCCATGGAACAAAAGGTTATGGTTCCTTTTCAATGTGTCCAACCTTCTGAAAATGAATTTGCTAAGCAGAAGCAAAAATTTCTAGGAGTGTAGATTGAATGGGAGCTATTAAATAAGTCTGTTGTAAAAATGATTCTCTTTTCTTATCATTAACTCCCTCCTTTAACCTACAGCGTTTCTTGTCATTAGAGTAAGGCTGACACTCAGGAGTGAGATTTGGGAGAAGGAATCAAAAGAGCAAATTCATTCTTGTTTGTCTTAAGTCCCGTGTCTGTCAGTTGGAGCTTCCCCATCTCTACACAGTCCTACTGGTGACCAGGCCTGATTGGAAGGAGGTAATGGTAGATGGGTTGACAATTCATGAAAACAAAGGATACAGGCATTCAGTTAGATGGGAGGAAGAAGTCTGGGAAATCTACTGTATAACATGGAGGCTATAGTTCATAGCAATGCATTTGTGTTATTGAAAATTATAAGAGTCTGGTTGCAATTTTAAGTGTCTGGATGCAAAACATGATGAGGGTATAGGGGAATGCCTGTGTGAATCAGCACTGACAATTTGCTACTTCATAATATAAATATTTCAAATCGTTATATTGCACACAGAAAATATATGCAACTAATTACATAAAAGAAGATGGGAGGGGAATCAGAAACATTATATCCAGAGCTTTTGTGAACAAAGAAAAGGGAGGTTTGTCTTCAGAAATCAAGTTATCTTGTCCATTGCAAAGTCATCAAAACACCCAGTAACAGGAGAACATCTAATTGAATGGAATTTGAACCTAGCTCTAGAAGGTTTCTATAACCTGTGGATCCCTAGGTTCTAATGAAAAGAATCCTACATTGAGCTGTTAGAAAAGGTAAATTACAAGTAGTAGTTTGGTTGAAATATATCTGAAAGAGTTCCCTACTCAAATAAGTTTCTAAGTGAACTTTGCTTTTAGCCTGCAATAACAATGTAGTAACCCACTCAGTTCAATAAAAATGCTTCTAGCAAAACATAATGTAATGAGCCCATTTGGTTGAGTTCTGAGAAAGCTGAAAGTAGGCTTACTTGAAGTATGCATGAAAGGAAAGATCCGGACAAGATGAACAATGTACACATCACACACTACTCACCATAAATGCTGAAACACACCATATGCATGTGTAAAGAACTGGCTGGGTAATTGAAATGACTTATTCTATCATTTGTATTGGATACTTAGATCATGAGACCCATAAAAGTTTTATTTAAATAGGAACCTGAATTCTTAAGTGTGCATAGGAAATAATGTTGGAAAACTGGGCCTCTTGAATGAGCAAAGAGAAAATGTCCAATTTATTTTGAAAAAATGAATTCTCAATTTGTTAAGTATACAAAAGAAGGCAATTTAAGTAGCAAATAGTCTAGTTGTTTAGTCATAATCCTAATGATTTTTTCCTTATCTATTCTTTCCAAGAATAAACAAATTTGCATCTAAAATTGAGGGCTTGAAGCAGTGTTTCATTGTTTGTGACCATTAGTAAGAACAATAGAATTCCTAAAGGAGTCACTTATATAGGCTTTGACATTAACACATTTGCTACTTCATAATATAAATATGTTTCAAACTTGATGTTTAAATATAAATATATTTAAAACTTAGTGCTTAAAAATAAAATTAAAAGATACTCAGGATTTAAAAGTTACTAAGGAAAGGAGAAATTTAAGAATTCAGAGGTATACTAGTTTTCCACAGTCTCAAAATGCAAGGGCTACAACAATGTACTGGTACCCCTTACACATGGCAGGCTGTCGTGACAATGAGCAGAGATGCTAATACAGCCAAGGGTTTTAAAGAAAAGTAACCTACAACTATAGGACAGGTAGTATGAGAACACACTGTAATAGCTTAAAATGTAGGTCCAGATTAACTAAAGGCATACCAAATCCAAAACTTATCTTAGAACATTAGAAAGATTACTTAAGTGATTTTAAATGATAATATTTAAAGTTTAATAAAATGTATGTGATGAATTCTGTAAAAATTTAAACTACTAAATATAAAACTATACTAATATAGATAAATCCTTTGGCAGAAAGTTATGACTAATAAAGATGGGACTTCATTTTCTTATGAGTTATACTTTTATATTTTCTTTTATATATATTTTTTTCCTACTTTTAAGGTGACATTTGATTTCCTGAAGTTGTTTTAGATTAATATGTTATGATTTTCTTTCAAGTTAAAAGACAAATAATTTAAATTCGGATATTTTTCCAGTATGAAACTAACTCAAACATTTCTTTCCCTGAGATGCAACTTCAAAATGCATCTAAAAGTGCCCCAAACAGTGGCCTCAATTTAAATTAAGAATTAAGGGAAATCTTATATTGATTTATTCATTTATGAACCAAAAATATCTACTTCTCTAGCAGGATGTTATAGCAACCTGAATGGACTAACATAATAGGTTTCTCTCATTTGAAAATATATCACTGATACAGCTTATCAATTATCATCTAAGTTTCTAAAAGATTTGTCAGGGTGATTTCTTTTTTAATTTAAATGATTGGATCTAAGAATATAGCTCAGTGGAATAACACTTGACTAGCACACATGATGCCCCGGGTTGGAACTCCAGCACCATAGAAAAAGATAAAAAAAAAAATCATTAACAATAAAATAAAAATCATTATTTTACCCTATTTGTAGTTCAGTAGCAAAGTCTCTATGGATTAAAATTTTTACAAAATTTAAAAATATTTAAAAAATTTGTGGAAATGAAGAACCATACTGTGTTTTAGTTCCTATATAATGATGCATAAAACAAAATGATAAACATGCATATAATATGACCCCATACATACATTTAAAATACTAAAGAATAGCACATACTTTTACTATGTACATACCAGAGTATAAAGATAACATATTTATCAGATAACTTTTGTCAGATGTTTTTCTGAGGGCATGGATATTTTAAGATAGTCAGCCTAAGAGGTAGACTCCATCTTTATCTTTCCCAGGGGGATTTTGGATGTAAAGGCAATTTCCCAAATAACAGAGTATGGTTCCAGGGTCCATGTTTTTCAAGCTGAAATGTATTGTCTCTGCCTGTTTTAGATGGGAATTTAGTGAAGAACTGGGCAGAAGGCCGGTTGTACCTGGCAACTGATCAATTCCTGAGTAAGAAGGGATTCTCACTTTTTTTTCATATTTTTATTGCTGCACTATAGTTGTACATAATGATGGGATCTATTGTTACATATTCATATATGTATACAATGTGACAATTTATATAACAATAACGATAATTTGGTCAAATTATCATAGCAAAAAATTCAAGTATTTTTCCTTCCCTTCTTCCTCCTCCTGGTCCCTCTCCTCTGCTCTTCTGATCTCCCTTCAATTTCCATGAGACCCCTCCCCCACCTTTTTTTTCCTTTCTCCTCTCTAACTCCCACATATGAGAGAGAACATATGACTCTTGGCATTCTTTCTGAATTTGTCTTATTTTGCTGAATATAATGGTCTCAAGTTCCATCCATTTCCCTGCAAATTACATAATTTAATTTTTCTTTATGATTGTATAAAAATCCGTTTTGTATGTATGCCACATTTACTTTATCCAATCATCCGCTGATGGACACCTAGGCTGGTTTTATAGTTTTGGCTATTGTGAATTTTGCTTCTATAAACATGGGTGTGCCTGTATCATTGTAGAATGATGACTTTAATTCTTTAGGATATATAATGAGTAGTATGGCTGATTCATATGCTGGTACCATGCCTAGTTTCTTGAGGACGTTGCATACTGATTCCCACAGTGCTTGCACTATTTTACAATCCCAACAATAGTTTGAAAGATTTCCTTTTCTCTACATGCTAACCAGCACTTATTATTATTTATATTTTTTGTTGGCTACCTTGCTTGATAAAGGTGGAAAGACATACATTGGAGAAGAGCCTTTTAAAGAAAATCGTGCTGGGAAAACTGGTCATCAAGACATAGACCAGGAATTAGACAAGAAACTATGCAACTCCTAGAAGAAAACATAGGATCATTATTCCAACATACAGGCATAAACAATGACTTTCTCAGTAGAATCCCTGAAGTTCAGGAAATAATGCCAAGAGTCAATGAATGGGATGGGATCAAATTAAAAAGCTTCTGCACAGCAAATGAACCAATTAAGAATGTAAAGAGAGAACCTACAGAATATGAGAAAATCTTTACTAGCTATTCTTCTGAGAGAGGATTAATATTCATAATATACAAAGAACTAAAAAGTCTTAACACTAAAAAGAAAGAAAGAAAGAAAGAAAGAAAGAAAGAAAGAAAGAAAGAAAGAGCAAATAACCCTATGAATAAATGGGCAAATGAACTAAATAGACAATTCTCTAAGGAAGACGTACAAATGGCCATTAAATATATAAAAACTGTTCAATAGCATTAGCAATTAGGGAAATGCAAAACCAAAGATACTCTGAGATTTCATCTCACATCAGTCAGAATGGCAGCTCACCTTCTTTTTTCTCAGAGCCACTGGCTCTGAGAAAAGTTCCAAATAATTGAGGAATAATCTGAATGAACCCCCTTTTCCATCCTTGTAGACCCCACAGCACCTTTTGCAATGTATACATTTTCTGTAAATCTATACAAGTTTCTCCTCTAGCATTTTGCTTAATCTAGTTAAGTTGCGGGAAACAGCATTTAGTTATGTTATGTTATGCAGTTACGTTGCATCAAGCAGCATTCAGAGAGAGGAGGGGAACTCCAAACTCTGTTTTATGCTGGCAGGTCCAGAGGAAAACAAAATTTCAAATTCTAAGCCCTGATCCACAGCTTCTCACGACATTTATAGGTTATTTGGCATCATCTTAGACCCATCCTATCACTGGGGCTTTTATCCTTAAGAGAAAAATTCATAATCTATGTGGCTGAAAGCCGTGTGCTGGGTCTCTAACATAAAGCATTCCCACCAAAACAGATAAGAGGCTCTTTTCCCAGGCATCTGTTACATTTCAAAGAGAGTAGTCAGACTCCGGGGACAATTATTTACAATGCAAAACCCCTGAGGTTAATTAGGCTTCCTGGAGAAAGCCTGAGGGAAGGAAAGGGAACTGACCCTTTCCCCAGGCATTGGTTTCTTACCAGAAGGGTTTATAATTTCATTTCATATCTAGGCCTGGTGTGGCCATCACAGTTAGAACAACATAAAGGTGGGCAGTAGATTGCACAACACTGCTGATACACTCTCGCCAATTAATCTTTTAAATGAAGATTTCTTTAATGGTCTTGCCCTAAAGCCATGCATTTACTTATTTATTTTCCAAAATGTGAAGTCTCTCAAGGGACGTGGTTTAGTACAGCCTTTCCCAAACCTATGTCTAAGAAATTTAGAGGACACAGAGATTGGAAGTTCAGGAAAGGGAGAAATTTTGGGGGTTGGTGAACACCAGAAATGAGTTAGAGGAAAACTGCTCCACTGTGAGGTGGTACATTAGTTTTCCAGAGCTGCTGTGACACGGTATCATGGGCCACGAGCCTAGGATAGCCTACATTTAATCTCCAGCAGCTCAAAGGACTGGAACCTGAATTCAAGATGTTTTGGGGGTGGGCTTCTTCAGAGGTGGGTGGGAGAAATTGTTCTCTCCTAGTCCTGGAGGATAGAATCTTGGAGTCAGGGAGGACCATGTTCCCTCTGAAACCTGCAGGGAGCCTGCCTTTGTCTGTTCCCAGCCTGGAGTCCCTTCCATTGTTCAGCCTCCCTCCATCCCAGCCTCTCCACGTGACCTGCTGCCTGGGTCTACATCACCTCGCCTTGGGGTGTCTGTCTGCTTGTCTAGATTTCCCTTTCTATGAGAACCTCAGTCTTACAGGATTAGGATCCACCTGAACAACCTCATTTTAGCTGGATTGCCTTTGTAAAGGCACTGATCTTCAAATAAATCCCCATTCTAAATTACCAGGGGATAGAACTCCAAATACATTTTTCAGGGGGAGACAATTCAACCCCCAACTTCCATTGAAAGGTAGGACTTCTGACTGTACTTGGTTTGAATCAAGGAAATCGTGACTTAAATAAAATAACTTCATTGACAATATTTGGATTTTTAAATACCTAGTTATGGGAAGTTTAAGACAAATACATGTCTTCAGAGAGAAATTTAAAATAGAATATATATTAAAGTAGAAAATGCATCTACCCTTTGAACCAGTAATTTTTCTTTTAAATATTTAATCATAAAACCCCTAAATACTTACATATAGTCAGAAGTAAATATTCACAATATTTAACTTGTAACATCTTTAAAAAGTAGAAGAGAAAAAAATATTAATTTTTATAATGATGTTACAGTTGTAAAGGTAAATTCTATAATCACCTAAGATGAGAAATCAAAAGCTTATCAATTTACATAAAACACACAGTGTTGTGTAAATTAATGTAAACTGTAGAACCACGCAGACAGTGTTCACTGGAATAGAACCCTTATAATTCCTTTAAGCTTACAGATGAAGTAATATTGTAGAACTTGCATGAGAAAAATTAATATTTTCTTCAGCATGGGAGCTGCCTGCACGATATTACTTCTGGGTGGAGAGAGGAAAACTGGGTTTAGAAGGGACAATCAGACTTCCATCCTTTCTGCATTATTTAAATGTTTAGCAAATATGGCAATTGAAGTTTGATTCAGCTAGGTACTGGCGATTTTCTTTTATTCTTGGTATTTTCTGCACTTTTAAACATGTTGTTACTTTGTAATCTAAAAAAATTAAAAAAAAAAAAGAAAGCACAGAGATCTAAGATGGAACTCTCTGGGTTTTCATTCTGAGATTAAATATGTCACTTCCAGCAAAAAAGGCAAGTCACCTGTCTGGTGGCCTTTCCTCATTAAAACAGCAATACTCGCTTCCAAGAACACAATGAAGAAAAATAAAGGGGAAAGTGTACTGAAATATTGAAAGTCCTACTAAAACTAAAATATTTATGGAAACATAAAAAGCAGTTGGGCCAGTGTTCTTGTAGATTTAAGCCATGTAGATTGACCTGAAGCATGGTATTATGAAAAATGAAGGTAACGTTTTAGGATAGTTTAGTTTTAATTATGGTTGTTAACCTACAGAATAAAATCAAAAGGGAGTACATGCAAATAGAAAATATGATTCTATTATTTTAAAACATCAATAGTAGTTAGAGATGGCATTACTAGTTTAAAATATAGTTAACTTCTTAACATTTTCTTCCAAGAGAAATCATTGAGGGCGTCTGTTCCCAGCTAGATTGTGCTGGCCGATTAGTAGTGTCATGTTGCCATCTTGTGGACAAACTAGGAATTGTAGCACCCTCAGATCATAAACTAGAATTAGTTATGATTTGTTTGCAATGGAAACAACTCAAGTTCTCTTTCAGCTATTTTGAAAACTATAATATATGATTGCTAATTATAGTCTCATTATTATACATTCAAGCACTGGACATCATATGACCCAAACAATTGCAACTTTGTTTCTTTGTCAGACCTGTCTTCAACTGTCCTTCTGGAATCCCCTCCCAAATCTCTACACAAATTATCATATGATAACCATTCTTCTCTCAACTTCTATGAAATTACATTTTTAGTTTTGGCCTATAGTAAGATTATGTTTTATTTGTCTTTTTGTGCCTGGCTTATTTAATTTAATGACATCCAGGCTCACCCATGTTGTCAAAAATACACATGCCCATTGTTTTTCATGACAGAATAATATTTCTTTGTCTACATGTACCACCTTTTCATCATCCATTCATCCATTGATGAGCATTTAGATTGATTTCATATCAATGCTTATTGTACATGGGTGTGCAGATGTCCCTTCAAATATTTGGTTTCATTTCCTTTGGATATATACTCATTAGTGGGATTGCTGGATCATATTGTAGGTTTTGGAGAAACCTCAATGCTGTTGCCCATAATGGTTGCAGTACTTTACCTTCCTGGGTAAGCACTCCTCACACACATGTGTTTATGTCTCATTGCTGAGTAGTCAAATTCCTGTTTAAACACAGTGCGCGCGCGCACACACACACACACACACACACAGTTACACACATACACACACACAGAAGCCCTGCAGGAACTTGGTTTGCTTGCAGAGATTGGATATGAAGTGGAAAGTGAGTGTGGTTTTATTTCTCCACACTATCCTGTGACTGTGTGACATGGGTCATCTTATCAAATTTGTTGAGATGTTTGTTTGAGAGAATTCAAAGAACTTTAATTCAGAGTGACTTACAAATACATGTGTCATGTATATCTCATAGGATTTTGTTACCTTTCTTTTTCTTCTGATTAATTCAGCAAATGTTGTGTTCCAGCCCTACCAGACCCACAGATATACATCAACTAAAATAGTAAATAATCAGAATGAATACTATTTTTGTTCTGCAAAAAAAAAAAATGTTTCAATTGTTTCAATGGGGGGTTCTATAAAACTTTTGGAGTTCTACAAACTTTTAGAGCTTCTGAAAGATTATGATTTAAATAAATGAAATTTTGTGCTTTGTGATGCTTGGGGTGAATTCCTAGTTATCTAGTTGAAAATCTCTCAGTACTGCAGAGCAGCGTGCATTAGAAATACATTTAGTTGCTTGAGTCTAGTCTCAGTTTCTAGAGAAAGTGTTGTCTAATGATAAGTAAAGAATGTTACATTGTACAGAAAATTGATTGTTGAGCTGACAATATTGGTCTCTTCCTGATTTTGTTCTTCCAAACTCACGTGATGCATCTGTAGTTAATTTTTATGAGATCAAGACAGTCTTTCAGCATAAAAAATAACATCAGAGGGGAATTTGCAAACCAAAAAAAGGGATATTTTTCTACTGCAATTCAGCTGTCTCCTTGCAATATAGAGACATGGGTTATAAAGATTGGAGGTGAATTGTAGTGTCAATATTTCCCATTTCCTTGCAGTTTCCTATTCAGTCATCCATGAAAAGCCATGTGCAAATAATGCTATGCCTCCTACTGAACCCAGAGGGATATAATTGCCACTCCGTGCTCTTCCATAGGCAAAGGTGCTGATTTATTTTAAGTGGATACTGAGATCTCAGAGTTAAGGTTTTGTAAACTGAAGTCACATTGTGTGCAAAGGATCAGAGAACAAGCTATTTATTAATAGAACTTTTCACGAGAGAAAAAAGCATGAGAGCTTGTGACCACCTGGACTCTTCACACATAAATTAGAGGGAGAAAAATGCCCTTTCAAAATGCAACAAGAGCTTGGAAAGACTGCACTCTGCGGGGCATGGCCAGCGTCTCTGCTGAAGACTCGCAGGCCATGGAGCAAGTTCACTGCCAGCAGCTGGAGAAGAGGAAATATTCAGACAACTGATTCCTCCAATCAACGTGAACTTGTAGCATTGGTAAGATTTGCAAACAGTGTTCAAATTTAGCAATTATTTTTCTGTTTTGATGAGCTGCCTCAGACACTCATAGGCATAGAAATGTTTAAAGTTCCATCTTTGCATCTGGACAAAAAAGGGTATGTTGGAGAATTGTGTTGGGATCCATGGCCATGGACTTATCAATGAACATTTGCATTTTGCAAGAGGGTTCATCTGTTGTTGCAAAAGTAAAGCTACACTTCTGATGTTTTGTAATTGTTTTTGTCAAAACCCTTGGATACAAAATAAAATGTAATTCTGGGTGATGTTATCACGTGGCTCAATAGTCACAGGCAAGTTTAGTGGAGTATCTTCAAATGGTGATGTGGAAAACAGCACAGAGAACGCACCATTTTCCTGATGTCCTGCATGACCTCAGCTGTGTGAGCAGAGGCACATCTCTCACCAGGATATACAGAGTGAAATGGAATTACAGCAACTTCTTCGAGAACGTAGTAAGCCATGTGTTCTGTCTGGTTTGAAGAGCAAGGGCAGAGGATGGAAGTGACACACTTAGCAGAAATATCTCACTGTAAGAAACAGATGGATGAGTCTCTGAAGGCTGCTGGAGAACACTTTTTTTTTTGATTCAAGAGGATATAGGAGGATACCCAATCATTTCAATAGAAATTCTGAAAATTTTCCCATTCTCACGTGGGTTTTAGTGTGAGGAAGTTGTCAACAAATTAAATGTTACTGAAAGCCATCTAGAGAAACTGCAGGGCCCAATTGGAAAAGAAAAAAAAAGAGTAAGAATTTATATCTCCCTTTGAACACAGTATGAGACCAGATGGTGGGGGTGGGGGCGCTGCTCAGAGAAAATCTGGCTCAGCCTCAGGAAGCCCCATGGAGGGAGGGGAAGCCCAGCCCAGTGTGGGCAAGTCAGGAGATGGGCTCAAGGTGAGAAGTATGGATCTGCTACCCGTCAAGTTGTGGATCTTAGTGGAAATCAGGAAACTTTTGGTGCAGTTTTCAATTTTTATTTTCACATGAGAGCAAGTTTCTTATAATAAAAAAGTTCTCAGGTCTAGACAGGAAGAAATTGACTCATTTCACCTGAAAATGAAATCTATGTCTGTTTATCTCGACTTCTATTCAAAATGCAGTATTTTTCTCAGCAAAACCCCACCAACTTTTCATCATCCCATTCCCAGTAGATGACCCGCCGAGTCTGTGTGGACAGACTTCCTTCCTTCCTTTTGTGAGGGAGGGATCCTGCCCAGCCCAGGGGTGACCTCCTCCCAGGGTGGTGGTCTGTGCCTCTGGCTGCCTCTTCTTGCCTGTGAGAAGGCCTGGCGTGTTCTCTACTCTCAACTCCATCACCTCCACTCAGGGAGCACCCGGGCTCTGCCTGGGATCCTCGTTGGATGCTGGTGTTTTCTTGGCTTACCCCCCTGGTCTTCAGAAAGACAACTGGATGCATTGTGTGGTGTTCTTTTCCTCTACAAAACACTGGCTCAAGAGCAGCTTCTTCAGTTCAAGATCAAGATAGAGAGCAATTAAGGGCACTGTATCCATCAGGTTTGAACTCAACCCACCTCTAGACCCAACAATGTGTTGGGTTTAGTTCTACCTTGAAGGTGCAGCACTTTGGCTTTTCAATTTGAAGGAAGGATTTCTAAATTTTGAAGACCCTAACTTCCATTTACTCCCTGAATATCATGAAGAAGAAAAAAAAGAGGAGGAGAAAGAAAAAGAAAAGAAACCCTCAGCTCACGTCTGCTGCTCGAGCAAATTCATCTTTATCAGCCGTTTCCTAAAAAAGGAAAGAGCCAAGAAATGTTGTGGAGAACTTTCTTAGAATCTCCTCTCCTCTGATCTTGGCCCTGCAGAATCTCCCTGCCTGATGATGTTGATATCTTCAAATAGATCTTACTACTTTCATTGTTTTATATCCATCTTGCTTGTTTTCAAAAGGAAAGCTTTTGGAATTACCAGTGTAATTATTACTGGAAATGAAATTTTATAGTATTAATTCCAGGGTTTCAACTGTGGCATAGATACTTGTCTTAAAAAAAAATTCAAAAAATGTGAAAATGGAATGTTTTCTCCCAGTTAGAGAGGGGGAGATTTTACTGCCATAAATAGGATCATCAAAGACAGTGTATTTTTGAACTTTCTATTAGGATGTGTGTGTGTGTGTGTATATAAAATATACATGTATATATGCATATATTATGTATTGCTTATTTTTATTTGTAAATTTGTTAACAGAATCTTCACCGCAGCTATTTATCTATTAAAAATGGCTGGTTTTTCTTTACAATGGTTTTATGTTCATAGCAAAATTAAGAGGAAGGTACAGAGGTCTCCCACATGGCCTCTGCCCCATGCAGACTCAGTTCTCTATCATCAGCATCTCCAACCGCAGTGGGGTCTAGAGGGTCCTGAACTGGCACAGAGCGGTCCCACAAAGTCCTTCCTCTGAACACCATAGCCCCATTGGTTTTGCCCTCCTAACCCTCCAGCTGGGGAAGGGATTTCCAGCTGATGGAGGATGGACAAACCGCACTCAGACCCACCTCAGTGCATCAGGACGTGGCCTCTGCGGTTACAGGTCACAGGCACCGTCTCTGCCCATCACCTGCAGTCACCAGCCGGCAAGCCAAGCCAGCCTTCCCTTGCCTTTGGCGTGGAAGGTGGCTCCCTGCACAACACCCAGTCCTCACAGCAGAGCTCCCTGCCGAATGGCCATCGGGCCACGTCAGGGAGCCACGGTTCCACACCAGTGCTGCTCCGGGTGGGTGCTCTCTGGTCCTCTCAGGGCCTCAGCCCTCGCCCTGTACATCTCCCGAGTGTGCATCAAGGACCAGGAGGATCATTCTCGGGATGTCTCTCCCAGCCCCACCCAAAAGACCCCGGAAACTAGTTTTTATTCTTTATTTCTATTTGCAAATTTGTTAATGAAATCTTCAGCAGAGCTATTAATGGCAATATCTAATTCTAGGGTTAACGACTGCAAGTTTTCACAGCCAGCTTCAAAAATGGGAAATCAGGGGCTGGGATTGAGGTTAGTGGTACCACAGTTGCCTAGCATTTGCCAGGCCCTGTGTTCCGTCCCCAGAATCACACACACACACACACACACACACACACACACACACACAAAATGGGAAATTCATGTGGTTGACAAAGTACAATAAACAAATTTATCAAGTTTATATTAGTTTATATTTAGTGCTCATATGTCATATTAAAAATTGTAAATACATCATCAAATGATAAAGCCCAGGTAATGATGCTCTACAGTCTTTATTATATATATATATATATATATATATATATATATATATATATATATATATGTTATACATGACAGTAGAATGTATTGTGACATATTATACACACATAAACTATAACTTATTCTGTGTAGGTTCCCACTCTTGTGGTCAAACATGATGTTCAGTTACCCTGGCTGTGCATACAAATACAAGGATAGGAAATTTACGTCCAGTTGATTCTACTGTCTTTCCAATGCCGCCCCCCTTCCTTTCATTTCCCAATTGTTATTTATTGTTCCTTGTATTCCTTTGAACTGCCATTCTGACTGGAGTGAGGTGGTGTAGTATTAATTTTTATTTCTCTAATTGCTAAAGATGTTGAACGTTTCTTCATATATTTTTTTGATCACTCTTCTTCTTCTGAGAAGTACATGTTCAGTTCCTTTGCCCATTTATTAATTGGGTGATCTTATTTTCTGGAATAGGGTTTTTTTGTGTTATTTGTATATTGTGTTATTTGTTATTTGTATATCCTGGAAATTAATGCTTTATCTGAGATACTGATGGAGAAGATTTTCTCCCAATCTGTAGGATCTCTGTACACATTCTTGATTGTTTCCTTTGCTGTGAAGAAGCTTTTCAGTTTGATATCATCATGTTTATTGATTCTTAACTTCTTTTACTTTAGGAGTCTTGTTGAGGAACTCAATTCCAAGCTGACATGTTGGCGAGTTGGGCCTCTAATGGAAAAGAATAGAAGACACAAAGACACAACCGTATAAATACTATTATCTCATCCTACACAAAGGCACTATAAACATACATCAGAGAAAAAATAGCCTCTTTAAAAAATGATGCTGGGAAAACTGGAAATCTGTATGTAATAGAATGAAATTGAATCTCTATATATCACCCTGCTCAAAACTCAACTCTCAGTAGACCAGAGACCCCGCACTCAGTAGAAGAAAAAATCAGGCCTTTCTCTAAGTTCTTCATTTCCTAAATAAAGTCACATTTTACGCTTGAATGAAACAAAATGAAAATTCAAATAACTTCCAGTGAATTGTTCAAACGATTAACAGTTAAACATAACAGTCAATTGTAAAGGCACAGCTTTTCATTTTGCCTAGTGTTCACATTCATGACGCCCGTATGTAAAAGATTCCAAGTCACCACACTTTGGGCCCATTATTTCTGTTCCCCCATGTTAATAGCACTGGTTTGGTGTCCCACTTTCCTGGCATTAGGAAGATGCTGATGATCCCACTGGGAACCTGGGAGATTTTTCTAAGCAATATAATTCACGTCTCACCATATTTCAAAACAACATAATTCAGCCCATAAATGAACTTGTCTGTATCTTCTCCGCAATTCAAATGAGTTAGTGAAATATTTTCAGTTTACATATTCTTATCAATTACATATGACAGAACTTGTTATTTATAATATTATCAAACTATTCTACACAATAAAAATGAATTCTTCTCTTTTGGATGATTGGAGTAGTGAGTTTTTTATTTAATTTTATTTTAAGGATTTGTACATGTACCTAAATGTTAAACCACTTGGTTTATATAAAATTTCCTTAATATTAAGCAAATTTTATAAGATGGAAATATTATCTCATTTTCATTAAGCACATTCTCACTTCCTTATATAGTTTGGCAAAATACTAACTAAATTCATCACACTACAAATAATTTTCCAGAAAGGAAAACAATCTCCAATTATTCCAAATGTGAAATAAATAGGTGAATATTATAACAGATGAAATATTTGAAAGGAAAAAAGAAAGTGTAAAATTTAATTAAAACATTAATTAGACTATATATTTTTAGTTATAGTTGAGTTTGACTTGGTATTTGTAGGAATTTATTGGCAAATTTGACAAAAGTGATACAATTGTAAATACCAAAAATAACTACTGGAATGATTTTTTGCTAAAGAAAAATATGAATATCAAATATATTTTTACTTATCTGAAAATTTATGATCTTTGCTACCATTGGGCACACCATAATTATGGACATGTAAAGTGCTGATGAAGCTATTTACTGTAGAATTTAATGACTAATAGTTGTGCATGAGACAAAACTGAGTTTGGGTTTTCCTTCAGTCCATATTAGTTGGGTAAACTGTGTGAAGTTAGTAACTCACTGTGCCTCAGACACCTCAAATGCACCAGGGAAGTGTTGCCAGAGACACTGTGGTGGTCAAAGGCAATTATGGCCAGTATGAACTTGGTGCTTCTCAGTCAAGGAATGTAACTGAACTGTTCGCCATCAGCACCAGTATGGTTATTTTCTACACAGGGGTAACTGGATGGCATATGGTGTAATCATATGTTAGGAGATATTAAGTAAAAAACTCGGAGAGACAGGGTATTAATCAAAAGAATGTGTAAAAGCAAAAACAACAACATAAGAGTTTAGACCCCAAGGAGTACAAAAGTGGACATGATCCATGGCAGATGAAATGATCTGGAAAGAACTCAAAGATGATGCTTTGGTTCATTAATTTGTTCATTTGTGCAACTGTCAGTCATCAGGCAGACTTTGAAGAGCATTAGCTGTGTTGCACTATAAACAAATTAGCCTCATTCCAGGGATGCAAGAATGATTCAACATAGGCAAATCAATAGATGGAATAACCCAAATAAATAGAACCAAGGAAAACAAAATTATTTCAATAGATGCAGAAAAATGTGTTTGATAAAACTGCAAATGAGTGATTAAAAACCCAGAAGAAACTAGAGACAGAAGGCATTTACTCAACATCATATAGGCTGTATATGACAAACACAAAACTCACAGAATACGGAACTGGAAAATCTGAACACAATCCTAAAATCAGGCACAAGACCATGTTATCCACTCTCTACTCCTGGTCAATATTGTATTCCACAATTTAGCTTGAGCTATTGGGAAAGAGAAGAAAATTAAAGAGATACAGAAAGAAAAGAAAGCAGTAGGATTCTCTATATTTGCAGACGATCTGATCAAATACTTCTAATGATGAGAAATGTAACCTCATCAGTGAATAAATTCACTGGCATGGATTGATTGGTCAGAAATTGTAGGCAGGGAGGGTGTGTCAGGAGGAAGTAGGACATGGGGGTGTCACTTGGGGGTTTGTATTTTGTCCCTGGGGATTTGAACTCTCTCTACTTCCTGGTTGCCATATCTTGAGCTGCTTCTCTCTGCCAATTCCTTCTGCCGTGATATTCTGCCTCACCTTGGGCCCAGAGCTGTGGAGTTGGACTGTTGACTGACCCTCCAAAACCATGAGCCAAAAAAACTTTTTTTTTCCGCTCTAAATTGTTCTAGTCAGATCTTTGTGGTCACAGTGATAAAAGAGCTGAATAAAATACATACATTGGAGAGGAGACAGCCTCTTAAAAAATGATTCAGAGAAATCTGGATATACAAATGTAAAAAATTAAAAGTAGATTCCTATCTCTCACCTGTACCAAAGTCAACTCAAATTGGATCAAATACCTTAAAATAAGATTAGAGTCTTTGCAACTGCTAGAAGAAAACAATGGGGGAACACTCCGTCACGTAGGGGTAGATAGCAACTTCATTAGTAGAACTCACATAACTCAGCAACTGATCCCAAAGACCAATAAGTGGGCTGGCACCAAACTAAAAAGCTTCTGCCTTGCAAAGGAGAGTGTGATGAGAACCTACAGAACTGGAAGAATGACTTTGACAGTGACTCTCCCAACAGTGATTATTATCCAGAATATCCAAAGAACTCAAAAAACTCACACCAACGAACCAAATAACCAAGTCAATAAATGGTCTGATGAAATAAACAGACATTTTAAAAAGAAGCACAAATGACAAATAATTATATGAAATGTTTTGAATATTTTCAGCCATCAGGGAAATGCAAATCCAAATCGCACTGAGACTCCTTCCCACTCCTGTCAGAATGGCAATCATCAAGGATACAAATAACAATAAACTCTGGTGAGGGCAGTCATTTCCAGGATCCTTGTGATTATAGGAAAAGAGAACCCATATAATGTTAGCTGGAATGTAAATTAGTAGAGACACTATGGAAATCAGTATGGAGGGTCTTCAAAAAACTGAAAATGGAACTACCACAAGATCCAGCTCCACCACTCCTTGGTATGTAGCCAGAGGAATTGACAATAACATATTTTAGAGACACATGCATTCCATATTTATTGCAGTACAATTCACAATAGCCAAGTTATGGAGTCACCCTTGGTGTCCTTCTACAGATGAATGGATAAGGAAAGTGTGATATATATGCACAATGGAGCTTTAGACTGTCATAAGGAAGAAGGAGAGCCATTTTCAGGAAAATGGATGGAGTTGGAGAGCATTGTGTTAAGTGAAGTTTGCCAGGCTCAGAAAGACACGGGCCATAGGTTTTTCTCTCATAGGCAGAAATTAGAAAGAAAAAGAAAAAATTTAAAAAACACCAGAGAACCCCATGAAAACAGAAGAGAAATTATTAAGGTAAAATAAGGAAATCTAGTGGTTGGGAATGGGGGAGAAGAATGAGAAGTATTGGGAGATAAATTTGATCAACTAATGTTACATACATGTTTGAATATGCCACAATAAAACCCAGTATTCTATATTATAATCAATATATTCTTATTTAAAAAGAGTAGAAATTGTGTGTCAGGCACTAGTAGAGACTGTTAACTTGTGTATGAGTCCTGAAATTTGTGTATTGTGTTCACAGCTATATCCTGAGACCCAAGAACAATGAGTGATCGGCATGTGACAAAACTCTGTGAGTAATGATGTAAAATGTAATAATTATAATAGGTATAATTGATATATAATATTCCACTGTTTCAAGGAGTTTTACTCCCATAACATAGACATGTTCTAGGTCACATAAGAATTTATTTAAATATTGCTTTGGAAACTTCAGAGAAATGTGAAACTTTTTCACAATATAGAATTTGTTGTATATTTTATGATGTATTGTTTGAATGAAAATCTCATCTTTGATGTTATGAGTGCGTTTGTCGAATCATCACCTGGATAAAAATCTTATTTTTCCCTTTTTATCAACTGTATACAGGATGGCCCCTATAAATCAAGAGCTAATTGAGCACAGAGAAAGTGCATATTTAAGAACGACCACTAGATGTCACCACAGGACGCTTGTTAGAAAGAATCTACTACAGACTCACAGAGGAACAGAGAACTGCGTTGACCGTGCAAAAAACAAGTACAAATGAAATAAATTTAACTTAGCTTTAGAAGAAAAAAATGTAAGAAATTTTATACCATGAATGCATTCATGTGTTTTTTTCTCCAATGAAATATATCTTTCATAGGAAGTTTTGAAGGTCTGTATCACCTCTGACACTATTCCCTAACAGCAATGACTGAAGGGAATGTGCTTCAGCTGAAGAAGTCCACAGAAGCGGATAGTTGTGGCAATCAAGGAGGCCCAGATACAGAAGGACACACTGATTTCAGAATGGCATGGATATCCCAGAGGCAGCTGTAAAGAGTTTTGTAGGGCTTGATGCAGGGGTGGAGGTGGGTTGGGGGTTACCAGGTACAATCCAGGTGTGACTAATTTATAAGTGATAATGAGAATGCACACCTGTGAGCACACACTCATAACCACCTTGGCAGGGATAAGAAGTAGAAAAGGAGAATCGGGTGCAATTACTGGTGGCGGGTATAGAAAGGGTTAGCCATCTAGAAGAAAACCTTCCAACCACCCTCACATTTACATCTCCACTTGTCCCAGTGGCAAGCTGCCTTTAGACCAGCACTGGAGGGGACAATTAGGTGAGTCCTCTGCGTGGAAATGACCCAACTACATCCCTTACCAACACACAAGAGGGATTGCTGTTAGAATGACACAGGAACCAACCTGAGATAGGTTCACAGGGCATTTTAGAGTTTAGAATATTGGTTGTCTCCCTCACACATGACACAGGTGATTCTAGTGAAGTCAAGATACATGGATGCTCTGCGATATTGGATTTTTCTGAATCTGCCCTGAGTCAAAGATGGAACCTGAATGGTTGCTGGCTCATTGTAAAAATCAGTGAAGTAAAAGGGAATTAATTTACAACTGTAAACAGTGATTGGCAATCTCATTTTAAAGAACAAATTATGTTGAGAATATGTCTGTTTGGGAGGCATATTATCATAGTGTAAATTAATTATATGCTATATACAGTTACTTTGAAGGAATGAAGTTCCCAAGAAGTTAGCTTATTATTTTATATGTCATACAGTGTTCCCAAATTTATGAATTTCATGCACTTATGTTTTGAATGAAAACACTTTTTTATAATCTATGCTGGAGAGGGAACACAAAGGAAGTCTGAAGAGGTTTTTGAAATCTGAAGTCTTAACTTTTGGGGGTTTTATTTGTTAGGTTGCTTTTTGTTTTCTGAGACAGGTTTTCTCTTCATCACTTAGGCTGACCTTGAACTTGCAATCTTCCTACCTCAGTCTCTGGAAGCAAGATTACAGCCTATGCCACTGAAGCCTTACCTCTTTACTTAAAAATAAACTTTATAATTAGATTATAATTGGATTAAATAAACCTAATTCTATTTTTAAATCAAACTCATGCATATTTTGAAAACTTACCAGTATATGTTTTTCAAAATTTAGAAAGAATCATGTTTGCTTAAGCAACCACTAAACTCAAAACTTAATTATAATAAAATTATAGTCTCATTATAATAAAATTGCACAGGTATACCAATTTCTCAATTTTTCCACACTTCATGGAAAAGCTATATAGAACAAAATACACTTGTTAAATAACAATCTATGTAGATAATACCTTTTCATATAAATGAGATAAAAATATTTCTCTAGACTCCTTAGCTGTGTTGATTGCTCTGAGTCTTTTGATTCTGTTTTGTGCTGCTTCTTCATTTAACTTTTTTACTGAGAGGTACTCTTTTTCTATTTAGAACACTACTTGATTATAATATCCAAAAATGATTAAAGTTTATGAATGAGGTTTTACTAGACTATCAGTAAAGGTGATGTAAGCTCATGTTTAAGGTCATTACACATTGCTTACTCCAGACATAGCAAAAATAAATGAAATGTAAGGAAAAAGGTTTAAAAACATGGAAACTTCTGTAAAAGTGAAAGAAGTCACAAGGGTCTTATGCTCATAGAAAAAGAAAGGGCTACAGCTGGCAGCCTGTCCCTTCTCTAGAACACTGACCCAGACACAGCCTGGGAGGGGGCCTGAACCCACCAGTCCACCAGCAGGCTCTGGACTAGAGCTAGGGTTTACCAGCTATAGTAAATATAATAGTTATAATTGCTATATAATATTCCACTGTTTCAAGGAGTTCTACTTCCATAACACAGACATGTTCTAAGTCACATAAGGATTTATTTAAATATTGCTTTAGAAACTTCAGAGAAATGTAAAACTTTTTCACAATATGGAATTTGTTGTATATTTTATGATGCATTGTTTGAATGCAACTCTCATCTTTGATGTTATGAGTGCATTTGTTGAATCATCACCTGGATAAAAATCTTTTTTTTACCCAGGAGAGAGAGCCCCAAAGTGAAAATGGAAGACCTCACCCACACTGCGCATCCTGGAAGCATCAGGTAAGGAGTGATCCCAGAATGGTGCCCTCTGATGAAAGAAAGGGCAAGTGAGGCAAGGTAGAGTTTAAAAATAAGAGAGAACTTCTTTTAAAAATGTGAATGGTATGTATATGTTAATATCAGAAACTATACATTTTATGATGGTAAAATTTAAAATTTCATAAAGAAAATTCTAAAATAGTAGAAATTGAAACAGATAAATAAATTACTGGGAGATTTCAAGGTGTAAGGGCTAAATTCATCAATGTATGAAACTTTCAAAATATTTTTCTTAAACTTTCATAAACTAATAGTACCATATTAGTATTTGAATAATTGAGATTAAGTTGCCCCTGCATAGATTTTACACATGAATATAATACCAAATCATAAAATCACATGTCTTCAGGTATGTAAAATATATTAAAGAATGTCTCAGGGCCTCTCATTACTAAATATAACATCAGTGCAAATCCATAAGAACAAAATACAACAATAAACTTCATGCATTTCATACATTTAACATATTCATCTAAATCATTTATAAGTCACAAAATTATAATGGAAATTAAGAAGATAATATGGAACTGAAACAACCAGACAACACTTTTATGTAATATGCAATAAAGATATAGCTAAAATAATTATAGAAAAAATAAGGGCTAAATATTAAATTAGCTAAGCATAAATCTTAAATGATTTGAATGCCCTAAGGAATAAATGCAGTAGAGCATAACAATGCCAAACTTGGTGCTCACAATCAGTTGTCCAAAGATATTTTAGACCAAGATATGGAACCTAGAATGGGGGGACTATGACTGCATGTCTATGCATTACCAGGTTCTGCAAACACATGGCTTTCCTAACAGAAATAACATCATAACAATGCCCTGAAGAGAAATAGAAAGCCTGGAGAAGTCTAGAAGATAATTCAAATTGATTCTTTAGATTTGAAAAAGAAAAAATATCTTCATATAAAAACAGGTCAAGATGTTTATCCAGGTGAATACTACGCAAATCTTCCTGACAGAAAAAAAGAAAGAAAGAAAGATTGGTTATTTTTCAATCCACAGTCCTGGAATACAGACAGACAGACAAAGAAGTCTAATGGACATTTTAAATTTGCAGGTGGTTCTCATCTATTTGTGAAAACCCTAAAGAAAATACTAACAAAATTAATTTGGCATTGTATAAATAAGAAAGTATATTTTAACTATGCTTTTTTTCTTCTTCAGAAAGTATTTCCACATTCAAAAAACTGTAGATATTATTCACCACATTTATATATGAGTTGAACAAACATTTGTCATCAATTCGATAGATTCAGTACAGCTCCTGTTCTTGTCAAAATCCTTACCAAAATCGGAACAGAAGTGAATTTACCAAAGCCTTACAGCAATTTTCATTCTTCATAGAGTCACTAGAAGCCATTCTATTAAAAACAGAAACAAGGAAAAGATGCCCACTACCACTAAATCTATTCTACACTTTACTGAAGCTTCTAGTCCAGGCAATAATACTGCACAAGAAAAGTAATTTAAGAGATTTATTCATTGGAACAGAAGCATCAAAACTGCCTTTAGTAACAAATCTGTAGAGTTTTCTCCTAAAAAACCTAAAAGACAGCTTAACAAGATTATTGGATATAAACTCAATATGCAAATATAAATCACCTTTCAATTCATCAGGAAAAACATTTTAACATAATTTAAATAAAGACAGAGCTCTAATAGCGAGGAAAAGTGGTAATAATAAAAATGAGGCATCTAAAAATATTATGAAGATTTGCTAGAACTTTTTGGATGACAACATGCAACCAGGCTTGGTTGCCTGTAATCACAGCTAGTGGGGAGGCCAAGGCAGGAGGATGGCAAGTCTGAAATCAGCCTGGCAAATTTGCAAGACACTGTCTCAAAACAAAATTAAAACAGGTTTAAGATATAGCTCAGTGGTAGAATGGACCTGTTCAATCCCCAGTACCACAAAACAAAAATAAACAACAAATGATTTGCAAGTTTTAGAATACATTAAGCAAGGCCTAAATATTTGGAAAAATACATATACAAACATAAGTAAAAATAATGTATCACAATTATAATAACCAGTTCTGAATTTATCTGTATATTTAATGAAATTCCAATAAAATTATGATGAATACCAACAAATTATTTTAAAACACATTAAAGAACAAATACCTAAAAATAGTCTAAACATTTCTTAAGATATAAAAAAATAATAGTCAGGGATATTTGCCAGCCACATGAAAGGTCGATGATAAATCTATACTGTTGTCTTGGAAACAAGATGACCCAAAGTAACAGAGTACTGTCATGTATGCAGAGATTATTCATAGGAGAAACAGAATTGCTCACAAAGATATTAAGACTCAAAACCCATATTTAATTATGACTTCATTTTTTCTCAAGTTTACAAAGAGTGGAGGGGAGGGTGAATGGGGGTAGGAAAGATGGTGGAATGTGATGGACATTTTTACCCTAGGCACATGTATGACTGCATATATGGTGTGATGCTACATCATGTACCATCAGAGAAATGAAGAGTTGTGCTGCAATTGTATACAATGAATCAAAATGCATTCTACTGTAATATATACTTCATCAAAATAAATTCATTAATTAAAAAATAATTTAGTCAGCTATTCTTTTATTGCACAAAGGGTTCCTCTTTAAAATACATGTATACAGAAAAATACGTGCATGTGCACATACATATATCCATATATTAAGTATGTATATATGTATATATCTACATAAAACTGATTTGGGATCTTTTAATATTGATTAATATTTTTCTGGTTGGTTTTCAAACTGCTATGTTTTTAGGGTATTGTAATCATCATGCCTCAAATTTACCATTGTTGAAAGTATTTAGTCAAATATCAGTTACAAAATTTCATTTTGATAGATATTGCAAGAGGTAGGTTTAACTTATTGAAGATCATAGTGATTAAATTTCTAAAAGAATTAACTATGTAAAATTTGCACATACCAAAAAAATAGTTGCAACATCTCAGTAAGTTTAAACTGACTGACCATAAAAAATACATTTAAACCAGGAGTCAGTGTGAGCACAGTGCCATTATGATTGCCCTTGAGTCTCTGACCTCCTCTGCTCTTCCTGCCTTAGTCTCCCAGGTGCAGCATCCTGCCTTGATTGGCTTTGTCTTGTCCTCCATCATAAAGTGTTCCCAAATGCCCATATACTTAAATGATTGTGCTGCTCTCTATCTGTAAGAATTCATTCTTACATATATACAGTGTGTACATAAGTATTCACTTAGTTTTATTTTTCTAAAATTCATTTATGATGCTATATATTTAATATACATTATTTTTAATGCTTGCAAACACTTCTTGTGTGATATACCCTATTGAACTGATTGTTTAATTTGAAGAGTTAACCATATTTTCCCTACTGTTTTGAATAATGCTGCTAAACATATATTCTTGTACACGGGGGCGTATTTGTGTTATGGTTTGGATCTGGGATGCCCCACAGAAGGTTGTGTGTTAAGGCCCACGTCCCCAATGCAGTCATGCTCAGAGGTTGGAAGTGATTGGATCATGAGGGCTCTTATGTCGTCAATGAGTAAAACCATTGGTGGGTTCATAATTGAATGGACTGTTGGAGAAGAGGTGGAAACTATAGAAGTCAAGCCTAATTGTAAGAAGTAGGTTAGTGAGGGCATGTTCCACAAGGGTATCACTTGTCCCTGGTCCCCTGAGCAGCTTTCCTTCATGACACTATCACTGCCATGATGTTCTGCTTTACAAAAGACTGCAGAGATGGAACCAAACAACTGTGGACTAAATCCTTGGAAAGTATAAGCTAAAACAAATCTTTCCTTCTTAAAGTCATTTCTTTCAGCTATTTTGTCACAGCAGCAGAAAATTGACTAACCCATATGAAAAAAAATCTATAACATACAAATATTTTGCCTATCATGGTATCTGACAACACAAGAAGCTCAGAACCTCCATAAGTGAACAAGTGGTCAGGGAAATTGTCATAAACAGATACGTGTAGTTTTTAATCTCATTCATCTCTATTCTCTCTCACCACGATCACTAACCCACATCACCATGCTGAAAACTTGGGGGTCACCCTCGTAATTGTCAAAGAATCCTCCCTCTGGATCCTGCTGGGGTTTGTCCTGAGTGCTTCATTCTCATCCCCATGTGCTTTCTATTCAGCTACTCCAGCGCTCCTGCAGAACCGTTTATTGGCTTCTACTCTCATAGTTGACCCTCTCCTGATCCCCTAGTTTAGGTGACCCTTCAAGCTTGATGCCTGGAAATGAAATTTGGAAAAGGCCACCACATTTCCCTTAGATCATAGTAGATGCATTGATGCTGAGGCACAGGTTCTGCTGCACTGATTGGTGAAGAAAGTCTACCCCTTAGATCCTCAAGAAACAGAGCCACACTGCAGGATGCAGACACTCAGAGGAAGGCTGGCATCCCACATCCTTTCCTGGCTCCATGGTGAAGGATGTTTCCAGCCAAGCTACTTAGGCAGCAAGAAGAAGAATTTACATCAAAGCAAAACATGAATTAGAGTCATCTGGTTTCTGATTTTACTGTAATTATATATTTTAAAGGAATATATGTTTCAACTAAATATTTATTAAATTTGATTACTCATTTCAAATTTAAAAATGTTTAAAATCATAATAAAGCTTTAGCTTGATTTGTATGGCTTGGTGTAAATTGTGTATTTTGATAACTAGCTAACTTCACATGGAATTCCCTCTCTTTCCACATTATTTTCATCATTCTTAATGAGAGGCATGATGTCAAAGGGAAGAATATAATTTTGATAAAAATAAATGATCTAATAGAACGTTCTGATGTCAATGAAGGTTGTATGAAGAAAAAAGCATATAAAGTACACTGGGAACACATATAAAACTTTAAGTTTGAGGCTAAGAAAATTTATCTATTGATAAATTAACAGTGTAAAAGAGTATATAAGTAACTGAGATATGGTGCCTCAAGAATTCTTATATTTTTTAAAGAAAAACCTTTTAAAACTATTATATCATTTTATCTTTCTCCAGTATTATATTAAATATTAAAAATTATCACATACTCAGGTAAATTTGTTTTCAAAATTTTTGCTATTTTTCAGAATTGATTTTCTATATATATCTTTAAAATATTTGGGAGGAATAATTTGATTTGCAGAAACATAATTTGTTTATGTTTCTCCATGGACATATCCACAGCAGCCCCCTCTACCTCTTTTCTCACATAAAACTGTATAGCAGCTGATTTATGACATATTAAATTTATAAATCTCATAAAAATCTATGTAGCCCACAACATCTTAGCTGAAGAAATCTTGATAGCTTCCACTTTTTTCTCTATGTTTCATTAAGGAGCAAATTTGAGTTGAGTGAGTATGTCTTTAAATCCTCATAGCTCCGTCACTTGCAGTCTTTTCTGTGAATTCTTACCCCTCATATTCAGTAAGGTGGAAGTTCTCAGCTGATGGTGCTGAACTCAATACACAGTCACAGTAACTAGCTGATGTCAAGATTGCCTTCCCATTAATATGATTAAGGGGAAAATGGGGAAACTCTCAACCTCCTACTTTGAAGCTCTGTAGAAAAGAATTTCTCTTCAGAATAACATCGAAGGCAGTAGTATGCAATAAATAACAGAACAATTATAGAAGCCTTACAGTTTCTGTCTCCCCAAGCAAACAAATCTTCTTCCCTTCTAAGTTTTGTAGAAATATGTCTTTTATATTTACATTCCTGCACCTTGATCTTGAACAATTTTGTTTTAACACTTGTCTCAACGTACCTAATCCAGTTACATCTTCTACTTTTTCTAATATGGTAGAAATCAGTATATTTTATACAGACACTATCAAGAATGAATATCTATGCATTTTCTTAATTACAGCTAATGTTATCATTGCTTTTACTTTGGAAAGTTAAAAAGTTAGATATTGTATTTTTCCACAAGTAATAAATATCGGATGTGGAAATCTTAATTCATTTGATATTTAAACTCTTATAAATTCCTAATTAACTTGTTATAAGTTAGAAGTACATAAACTCTATGTAAAACAAAAAATAACTATTTGGTTATGGTTTTATTTTATATATGGTGGATTATCTTTTGCCAACTTCCCCTCATTCCTGCTGCATTTCCAAGTTGTCCTGTATCTCAGAGAATTCCTGTCCCCATGTGTTCCATGGTACCATAATAAGGACCCCATGCAAGATTGAAAGCTGGAATAAAAAGAGAGGTCATTATTCTATGCAGGGAGGTTCAGCCAGACTAATACCAGCATGAGATTTGCAGAAGCTTCTTGGTGGGTGCTTGCAAAACACCCACTTTGGTGTTGGAGAATGAGGGATGATGGGGACTATTTGGGAGATCCTGAAAACTGAAGTAGTTTAGAACTACACATTTTAAATACCATATTTGGACATGATGTTGTGATTCTTTTACTGGTAGAGTTGCTTGAAGCCCACAGTAAAAGAAGACCCTGAAAAAACCCAACCCCCATGCAAGCTTATGGGCCAGTTGAACAACACAGTCATCTGAGAAACAGAGATTGACAAAGGAAGGATCTGCAGCAGATAGTGATTTCCTATGGGGATTTTGACAGCTTTTCCTAGATAATTCCCATCTGTTGGGTTAGGGGCTCAAAAAACATCTACTTGCAGCTGAGATTTATTATGGTGACACAGCAGGGGTGCTCGGCTAGATCGGTAGGGAAAGGCACGCAGGGTGGAGTGTGAAGAGATCCAAGTATGGCCTTCCCATCACTCTCTTCCATTGACAAAGGCTAAACGGAGCATGTCTTTGGGGTTTTTATGTTTTGTTTTGTTTTAGGCAGCAAAATACATAATGTGTAGTGTCTTTTTCCAGGGAAGCCCTGTTGAGACTCTGCCCAGGTTTTGCTGAGGGCTGTGCACATAGACATCATCTGCCTATCAAAATTCCACCATCTCAGAAGGAACCAAGTATTCATCCTTGTTGTGGTCACACCCTGGGTGGACTGGCCCCGCCCTGCAGGTAGGTTCTTCTAAATATCAGCATGCTGTATGTTTTCCCGCACATACGTACACAACCAAGTATCTGAAAATATCTATGAATATCTGCAAATTTCTGTTATTTTATTAGTAGTGCTTTTGGTTTTATTTTGATCCCTGTTAGAGACTGAATGCATTGTCATAGGCTGCCAAATTTCTGTTTCCCCTGAGTTGCTCAACATGGGTGTGATATGAACCTGTATAAGGTAGGCCAAGCTTTTAAGTCATGTGACATGAGATATCGCAAGCTTAAGCCAATTGTGAAAAAGCAAGAGCTTTTTAAGCCAATTGTGAAAGAGGCAAAAGGTTCAGAATGTTATGGTAATAATGCTTTAGATCCTGAACCCCACCCTCTGTCCACATCAGTAACACTGTGAGGAGATTCCATGAGAAGGGGACTTTGGAAGAATTTATTTATTTTTCTTCTGATTTGCTTACAACTCTAGATATCAAAGTGTAACACATTGAATTGAACAGCTAGAAAATCATAACTTTACCCCCTTGTGGCTTTTTAAGAAAGTGACAAATGAAAATCTGTCAGAAAAATGAAGCATTGAATGTGGGTCTTTCCACTTTGTCTTGAAGATAGTAGAAAGGGTACAGATCAATGATGATTGTAATGGACTTTCTGAGGCATAACTAACACACATCCACATACATGGGCAGGCTTATTTGTATACTATAGCAATGAACAAGTGAGTGAACACGTCATTTATCCCACAGAATTTCTGTGTGGTCTTTTGTAGTCTCTCTTCCTCACCCCTCCTCAAGTTCCATCCCAAGACAACCATTGATCTGCCTTCAGTCACTGTCGACTGATTTCCTATATCAAGTTTCCTGTAATCACTAGAACTGGAAATGACGGAGTATACATCATTTTTGTTTGTCCTTTTTTACCCTTCATAATTATTTATACCATGATGCAAAAAAAAAAAATTAAATCCTTTTTTTACAAGTTGTATCCTATTTTCATATACATCCTAATTTATTTATTCTTTCATTGATTCATACATATTGAGTTATTTCTAGATTTTCCCATTACTAATAAAGTTGCTATAAGCTTTCATGTATAAAACTTTCTAAGAACATACAATTTAGTTTTCCCTGGATAAATATCTAGATTTAGAATGGTTGGGTCAGAAGTGATTGTTTAATGGCTCTAATGCAATTATGACCTTTATATTATATTTGCATCAGTAGTGTATGAAAGCTCTACTTGGCTACATCCTTGTCAACAGTTGGTGTGATCAATCTTTGTAGTCAGTCTAAGTTTAGCTACTCTATTAGGTATAGTGTGATCCCATTGTGGCTTTTCATTTCCTCAGTGACCAACATGGTTGCACATATTTTGTATGTGCTTATTTATGTATAATTTTTTTTGATGAAAAATCTGCACTAAATAAAAGCAGAAAAAAGATTATTTTTCATTTCTTCCTTTCCAATCTGGATGCCTTTTGTTTCTCTTATTTGATTGCATTGGCTCAAATTGTGTGATGAATGTAGCACACCTTTGCCTGGTTCCAGATGTTAGGAGTGAAGTATTCATTACTTTAACATTAGGCAGAATGGAAACTGTGTAGTTATTTTGCAAATGTTCTTGGTCAGATTGAGGACATTTTCCTAGCTGAGAAGTATTTTTTTATTTTATGTTTTAATCTGAAATGGGTGCTGGAGTTTTTAAAATTCTATTGAGATAAACTTGTGCTTTCTTTTTTGAAATTATAAAAGTTGATAATTAAATTAAAACACTTATGCATATTTGGAGGACAAACCTCATTTGGTCATAATTCATGATTCTGCTGATACACAGTTGAATTCTGTTTGGTGATAATCATGTTTGATTTTCATTTTTATATTGAGGCTAATGTGAAATCCTGGCTTTCAGTTTTTTTTTTTATTTATAATGAAATTTGTTTTAATTTTGTGGTCTCTCAAAATGGTTATTTACTCCTGGTTTTGAAAAATCTTATCTTATTCTATCTCCTTGGCTATGCCAAATACTTTTCAGAAATTTTCCTAAGATTCCTGTTTTAAACACTTTCATTGATAGCTGCTTCCTCTGAGCCTGCAGAATTTTATTTTCATTTTCTACCATATTTTAAAATAGTTTTTCTCTTCATGTTTGCTTTCTATTGTTTTATTCTGAAAAGGAAAATGACCTTATCTGGAGCTTTCACTTATTAAATAACAAAGTTCATTCCCCATTATTAGGCCTTTTAACATACTATGTGAAAATGCTAGGTTTTTTCCCTGAGATTCATAAGTTTAAAAAATTACATGATCAGAATTACTAATCAGATTTTCCACCTCTACGTCCTATTTATACTTTGTTAGTGTCCTCAACTGATGTTATATAGAACCCCCCCCCATTAGTCTTCCCCTCTAACAGTGTGGTTGTGAGAACCAGCTCAAAAGACAAAGGGTACTTGGAGCAAACCCAGGCTCTATCTGCCCAGGTGGACACTATTGACTCTAGCTGTAACTAGACCATGACCTGCTGAGTGGCCACATTTCTGAATCTCAGGCACAAGATGTAAAGAACCTTCAGAACAAGTGTCACCAATGTTTTAATCAGTTTACACACATGAATACCTGGCGACTTTTGTGCCTCATGAACTTGAGTTTCTTACATGTTCCTTATTGTTGTTAATTTTCTGTGTGTGATGGTTCTTGGGCTTGAACCCAGGGCCTCACACATGATGGAGAATTGCTCTACTGCTGAGTGATGTGGCCCAGTCCAACTTGTTTTCTTCATTATCACTGTCTATGTTCAACACACTAGGCTCCATGTGCTTTATCTAGGATTAATTTACATTCTTGCCTTTCTATTTGTTTCATCTATCCTTACTTATTTATCTTATTTTCCACACTATACTTCAGTGTTCTTTAATAATATGTCAAATACATAGTTGCAGTGAGAGGGGGTAAACACAGGGACCATCAATTCCTGTCTCCAAACTTTGTGATAGTTGCAATGTCTGAATGAATATTGAAGCATAAAAGTTATCAGATCTGAATGTTTCAAAACTCAGGACTGTAGCCATGGACATTTCATTCATAAACAGACCTGGTGGGAACAGAATAAGAGGAAATTTTGTCCCTTTCAACATCAGCTTGTAGGGTAACTATTATGATTCTCAAGTCAGCTACATGGACAGAGCACTTGCACATTTTCTCTGAGTTTCTGGCAACTCTTTGAATTGTTGGTGTTTCTCAGTGTTTATTTGTTTCCTTCTTTTTAAGAAAACATATATTTTCTTGAAAATTGTAGGGTAGGCCAAAGATGGTAATATTTTGGCTCCCTCACCAAGGCTTCCAGGGGGATGTTTTCTGTGTGTAGCCGAGGTCATGAACCCCCTGACTCAGTGTACGTACTCAAGGTCATAAACATTAGCTTGTGAGCATGCTCCCTCATGTAAGTTGTTGGCACTGTGCCTTCTTGGTTAGGCCTGCACATAAAGAAAGTCCTATGGCAGGACTCAGGGGGCTGGCAGGGAACGGGCAGCTGCTGCCACCTCTGAATAAAGCATGTTTACTATCCCAAGTGTGCCTTATATCTTCTTCCACCTGTGGAGCCCCAAACATTCCTTCCCAGGTCTGAGCTCCCGCCCAACAGAAATATGTTTAGGAGCTCTGTAGAAGAACTGAGGTCAAGGGAGGCCACTGACACTAACACAGGAAGTGAGTAAAGACCATTATTAATCTCTCAATTTAACAGGAAGAATATTGGAACTAATAATTCCAGCAAAGATTGTAGTGATAAAAGATAATTTCTAATTTTTAAAATACTTTTTCTAAAACATTTTAATCAAAATATTATGTTTAGTTTGGGGTCCTCATTATGATTTATTTTGATTCATACCATGTGGAAGAGACCAGGCCTCATATGGTTATGTTATTATATGTTAACTTATGATCATGGATCATGAGTTCATGAGAAATGTAAAGGATAATAGTGAATTGAGAATTTACAAACTTTGTTCTCTATTTCTTTTAAGATGAACCCAAATAAACCAAGAGTTTTCTTAGAGTTTGAACCTCTTAATACTGCTTTCTAAACCTACATTTGTAAAGTAAGAACACACATTAAACCCACATTAGGGAAACGACACTCAGTTCTGAGTTCCTGGAACTGAGGCATGAGATGTATAGGGAGTTAATGTCCTGTACGGGTCATTAAAGAAGTTTAAAGGAGTTGTTTTTGAGATTCTATTTGGATTTGTTGTAGCTGTTCATATCAGCGTGTCACATCGTGTTTGGTTTAATGAGTTTTCTTCAAAAGGCTGTGCCTTCTGTGACTGTGGACCTGGGTAGAGGAATTCCTCCATAAGGAGCCATTTTTCTGCTAATTATTTAATAATAAGAGCATATTAATTTAATTCTAAATCATAAAGGCAAGCTTAAAAAGCAACACAGACACATTTTCCAAGAGACATGATGCTCATTTTAGCAAAGATAGAATACATTCCCTAGAGCCAACTACAACAGGGGTCTGTGATTCAGGTTCACCTCTTATCTCTGGAGCCAAAATTTTTGTTATCTAAGAATTCTGAACAATATTGTTTGGAACACAAAGTCAGCAATGTGGTAATGACGGGAATTTTCTCCAGTGCTTCCAGCACCCTTCAGGAACTATGAAATCTTAAGCCACATTGAAACAGCATGTGCTGCCAAATAACTGTGATACTACCCACCTCAAACATCAATAACACCATCTTACAATGGGTAAAATGTTTTGTTAGTATCATACCTTAATAAAAATTTATAAGTTAGAAATCCAAACATGGTCCTTCTCAGATTGAGCACTTTGGTTATATGTGAAATTTGTGAAATATTCAGAAAAGTCATGTCTGAGGCTTTGGGCTGGGAGAGCTTTGTGTCCACCATTCTCATGGGCCTGTCCAGGAATTTCTAGAAGAGTTGTGAGTTTATGTCAATGGGAGCAAATAAAATAGGGGAATATTCATGAAGGCATGTGTCTAAGGCCTTTGTGGTGTTACCTCTTAATCCAAGAACAAACTAATCACATTAGAAATGTCCCATTAAACGGTCTGCTTATGTATTCAAAAATTAAGAAAACGTAAAGTAATTTGTATTTTCACACGGAGAGAAAATGATTTCCATTTAAGCACCATGTACTTAGAGTTATTTTCCCTGTTATTTTCATTACAAAGGAATGTATTAGAATCAACCCATCTTTCCTCTAAAAAAATTGCCTTCAGACAAATTTGAGTGTGATAATGAAGATTACCTTATTCAAATCAGACCGTTTTAAATATGAGAAAACTAATATGAAGAGAACTTATTAAATTAAACTTATTAAATTTACATTTGTTATTGACGAAAGAGAGATTAGAACTTGGCTATTGACCCAAGTGCTACCCTCCACCAGGCTACTGAGAGTTACATGAGATGAACAGATTTCAATATCTGACTGCTTAATTATTTAAAATCCTTTAGAATTCTTTCCTCAACAATCCTACTAAGTAACACATGCAAAAGAGAAGTTAAAAACATGACTTCTCTGCCTTTAAAACTCGGGGACTCGCCACATATTACTGTGAGTGAGACCCTGTATCACCTTCACCTGTAAATAATCTGAAGTCACAAAATCTTCTCCTAAGTACTCAGGATAAAGTTTTCAAAAATGAATACTTGAAGTGATTACTTGGACGGCAAGTCTTTCTGTCACCTTTCACTTTGTAGATTATAAATTGCACTGATACATTTTAGCAGTGACATCAGATTAATGATCTACTACAGAAGCAGGTAATCAGCACGGTATTTCCTTAATAATGTATTCGCTCAAGCCATCAACATCCCGGTATTACACCATGGTGGTTTCCACCCGCCTATCATCCATGCAATTGCTTATCACTCTGGTGACGGGTGTGCTCATACATCATGTGCTGCCACTTAAATTGAGAGAATTAACTTAATGCTGCCATGAGGTAACTGAAGAAGTGGATGTTTTTCTTCTCCTATTACTCATTGTCATTGGAGGTGGAACTCACTTGAGGTCTGGGTCCAACTGAGGCCTGGTGGGATTTCTGTTTGTGTGTGAGAACCCTGCACTTTAAAAACTTAGTCTTTGCTTTGAACCATATTTGTGCTTGGGAAAGAAGAAGTTCTTATTGCAAAGCATGAGGGCGTATAAGATATAACAATCGTCTAACCACATTAAGGTGTTATTTTCAAGTAAATGTGTAAGCAATTTGTCAGAAAGTATTAGAGTAAAAATGTTGAAATAAATTTAACCTACTTTTATTTCTTAGTTGCCTTACTTGGTAGAAAAAGAGATTTGTCTGCCAATGACTAGTAACTAAAGTTAAGCAGACTTTAGTTGCCCCTGTTTCTGACTCATTGTAACAAAGCAGACAGATTTCTCTTCTCTTCTTTGTTTTGGGGTATTTTTACCTTCCTCTTTTCAATATGTGAGCATTTCTTCATGTGTTTTAAACTGAAGTGACTGTTTCTAAACAAACACATAGAAAACCACAAACAGTAAATGCATCATTCATTCTAAGTTACATCAATATTTTAAAAAGTATTCTTTGTTTGTTCTGCCTCATCCTTAAATAGTGGAGAAAATGCATATCCTCTGTGTACTCTGTACTCTACATCTGTTCTCTGTCCTTCTCTCTCTCTCTCTCTCTCTCTCTCTCTCTCTCTCTATATATATATATATATATATATATATATATATACACACACATATACATACACTATGTAATATATTATATATAGTGTGTTACAGAAATAGAGTATGTACATATGCAAACACACACTATTTCTATATATGAAGTGTCTGCTATATTGTATACATATATATATATACACCTGCACACATACACACACACACACACACACACACACACACACACACTCATTCCCCAAGTATTTTCTTCACATACTTGCATATATGTATCCATATATTTATATTAAACTTCACATGATTACATGTCTTAATATACATGCATGTATGCATGCATCTCCACCTGGGACAGGGGCAGAGGCAGGCAGACTCCATTGCTAATACACAGGTAGTGCTGCCTGTCACCCTCACTGAATACCTTCTAATGCTTTATCCAATTTCTCTTTTCCATGATGGGAGGACCTACATGAAGCCCTCTCTAGGCGTGAGCCAATCTGTCCTTCACAGTGTTCTATTGGTTCTGTTCACTGTTGTGCTGCCTTATTTCTCTTCCACCTCTGGAGCATTTTCAATATCACAGACACAGACTGTTCTTGCAAACAATAGCAGCACATTCTCCCTCCATGCCCAGATCCTAGTACAAACTATTTTTCTTTGTCTCCTTAAATGTTGGCATGCTAGGTAAATTTTATATGTGAAATCAAACATAGTTTTTCTTCTGTGTCTGTCTTATTTTACTTAATGAATGTCTTCATAATTCATCAATGCTCTAGCAAGAATCAAAAATTTATTCTTTTTGAACATTGAATAATATTCCATTTTATTTACATACTGCATTCTGCTCATCTATTCATAGGCCCATGGACAGTTGATTTGATTCTTCCTTTTTAAAACTGTGAATCATATTACTATGAGCATTGATGTAAAATATCTCTTTGAGCCTATTTAAGAGGGTGCAGCTGCTGTAAAATATAGTATATAATTTGTCAAAAACTTAGACATAGAATTGCCATATGATTCAGATATTATACATTTCAGTTTACATCCAAAATAACTGAAATCAGGGATTTATTAGTAAGATTTTTTTAGGGAAAAATATCTTCAATTTTTGAACTGTAAAATATCCAGAGAAGTAATTTTTTAGAAAAATGGAAAACTATCTACAGCAACTATTTTCACCTATTTCACCAACTTCATAGTAGATATTTTGTAAGGATTTTATTTATAGTCTGCTTTTATTCTTTATTCATATAGAAAACCACATATCCCCAGACAACAGATAAAATGGTAAGCAGATATAGAAATTACACATACATATAAAATCCCATAAATTTGACCTGTGTTGAAATGTTGCTCATGTAATACAATAACATTTCACTTGATTATGTTTGGATTCAGTTATGCTCTATTCCATCATGCTATTTTATAAATGATGGCCGACACCATCTCTCATCATGCACTTGTTATAAATAAGCCAGAACTAAAGAAACACCATCAATAAATGACAGGGTGGCATGATCAATGCATTTTCAGAGGTATGAAGATGCTTAAGGATGGAAAATGAGCAGAATATCTAACAAAAAAGATAACCATTATTATCTAATTCATGAAGACAGTCATAACATGGAGAGCATATGAAGGTATTATATATTTTTATAATTCTAAATAGTATATAATTATAATAAATATCAGCACAGACCAATGAACTGTTGTAATAGAATTAAACTTTCTCTCACCTAATGAAAGAAAAATAATAAAGAAAACATTTGCATCACTAATATTGATGGAAAAATTTTACTTTCAATTTTTTAAATATGTAAGAAAAATCATTTAAAACTATAAATAAGCCTCTTGTATATTTGAAAAATTTAACCAAAAGTTCTTTTAATCTTTATGAGAAAATAAACAACCCTGGATAACTACCACTGTGTTTTTAATATAACAGGACAAATTTATTTCACAAATTAGAACATTTCAAATGCAATACTTTGGTTTGTAGTACAAATTTAGAATATTCCACTTTATGCTACCACATGTATCATCTTCATAGCTCTGGAAATGCATTGATCACGACACCCTGTCATTTACTGATGGTGTTTCTTTAGTTCTGGCTTACTAATAACAAGTGAACAGTTTGGAGATGGAGTCTGCCGCCATATGTAAAATAGCTTGATGCAAAAGAGCATAACTGAGTCCAAATGTAATCAAGTGAAATGTTATTGTATTACATGAGCATCACTTCACTGGTCCATGTTTGAGTTTTGATTGTCTCATCCATTGTTTTTGCTGGCTACTTCAGTCAACTTGATATTTTATAATTTAATTATAACTAATTAAAAAATTATCAACCAAAAATGAAAATAGTTATAGATAAATATATATATATATATATATATATATATATATATATATTTATGTATATGTATTTAAAGGTAGATATTTCATTGTCATCAAGATTTGACTAACCAATGTGATTCTGCAACCTGTACACTCAGAAAAATGAGAAATTATACCCCATCTGATTCAAATGTATGATATGTCACTATCATTGTACTGTCATGTGTATCTAATTAAAACAAATTAAAAAAAAGATTTGACTATACTACAATTACGTATTTAGATGCGTTTTTCCTGAAATTTTGCAATGTGATTTTGAACTTTACAGTAATTTAAAAGTCAATATAAATTGGTTATAGGTATTTGAAAAGAAGTTTCCTATAATCCATAATCACTTGAAGGATAGTTTTGTGTGTGTGTGTGTGTGTGTGTCCTTGTCAAAAGTAGAATATCTTTAAAATGTTCTGTGTTCTTTGTGAGGATTACAGATATATTTTATAATTGAATGAATATTTTGGTCTTAAATGTACATTTAAAAATGTTTGTCCCTCCTCATCACACCCCAAGTACTAGTGCAATGGTGTGATGAGATTCAGGGATGTCCCAAGTTTGGATTGAGGCTCTGCTACCACTTCATGAAATTCAAAGTAACTATGAAGACAGAATCCATGATTCTCATTTGTAACTGGACCCAATCAAGTGTGTAACTGGCCCTGGTGATCGGTTAGTGAAGTATGTATTTGGTATCATTTTTTGTCAAGGTGAGTGTGTAACTGGCCTGGCCCAGTATATAGTCATATACAGTAGATGTTGTTAGTATTTGTTAGTAAAATTTTCTTGGAATGCAGCCACACCAATCCATTACCTACTGTCTGTGGCTGTTTTCAACCTAGAGTGACAGGACTAAAGAGCTGAGATGAAGGTTGTATGGTCTGTGACCTTAAAACATCTACCCTCTGATCCTTACAAAAATGTTCTCCTATTCCTGAGCTAAGTGCTAGGTTTTGGTAAGTGTGGTAATAACATTTGCTGTGGGTTCATGTGGAGAAGGATCATTATGTCTCAGTTTTGTTCCACAGCATTTTAGGATATACAGAATATACTGATCTCTTCATTATACTTGGTTTTAAGTTTATTATTTTTTTCTCTTCTAGTAGTGTTATCATTGTGAGTCATACATATATTGTTGCTCTTGAGATTGATTTGCATAAGTATTCTAGGATTTATAAATAAATTGAAATGTAGGTGTCCACCATAATTTTATAGGAAATCCTACTTCTTCACTTTAAAACTTTCTGAATCTCATCATTTTACATATTTTTCATTCTTACAACATAGAATTACATTTTAACTTACTACTTATTTTAAAAACATTTAATTGTCTATTTCATTAACACAAATAACACTCTATAGTTAGTAGTATCGGTTATTTCATGAATTTTGTTGCAAATTGATAAATTATATTTGCATATAGTTATGGATTACAAAGTAATGGTTTCATGTTCACAATGTGGAATGAACTTAAATAACCATTACTTATCATGTTTTGCAGGAGAACACCACAAAATTATTTTGGGTTATTTTGAAATGTATATTACTAATAACTGTAATCAAATTCAAGGCAATAGAGCTTATTGTAATACTCTTTTCCTCTTATTATTTATTGGTGCATGTTATGTATTCAGAATGGGGATACATTGTGTGTTATTGGGCAAATGATCTTAATGAGCTTCTTGCTCCTGTCTAACTGAAATTTTACCACTCACCAAGGGCTCCCTATTTCTTTGACACACTAGTTCCTGGTAAACATCATCCTAGTCTCTGCTTCCATGAGTTTTATTTGGTTATATTTTATACATTATATACATATATGTGTATTTATACACACTCATGGATATAGACATATTACATTATTAGGAGATAAAGATATATATGATATATTGATGTGTAAACTGATGTTTTGATATATATGTACACAGTGACATAATGACTACAAGAAGGCACCTTCATACTTATATAGTTTGTATGTTTGTGTGGGTGGTGAGTTAGAATAGCACCTAAATTTTGATCGCTTATCAAATGTTTAGTATTTGTTACAATACTATTAACCATAGTCCCCATGAAGTACCTTAGATCTCTAGGTCCCTTCATCCTATGTACGTCCAAGTGTGTAATTTTAAATAGGTTCTCCCCATTTTTTCCATATCCCACCCCTGGTAACTTGTACTTTACTCCCAGTTTCTATGTATGCATGGTGTGTGTATATGTGTGTTTTTGTGTGTGTGTGTGTGTGTTTTAATTGTACATACAAGTTAAATCATGGGGCATTTTGTGTGTGTGTGGTTTTAGCTACTTCATTTAGCAGAATGTCCTCTAGGTACATCACAGTTGAATGTGACAAATGGAAGAATCTTATGTTTTTAATGCTGATCAATATTATATTATATATACATACATATGTTTATATTCCAAATTTTATTTACTCATTCAGATCTTGATAGAAAATTTTGTGTTTTATTATCAGAGTTTTGCAATATGATATCAGAAACAAGACATCACCATGACAGACTGTAGTTTACCTTTGTTTTTATTGACCAAGGTGAATTTTGAAATTCCAGTAATAAATAGTAAATACTTTGAATGTGGCATGGAAATACTGTGTAGGTAAGTTTGCTAACAGAGTAAAAGCAACATTGAATATAGAGATTTGATGCAATTTAAGATCAAATAAAAATACATTAGCAAATAGATTTATATCATTTTAAAAGCTTGTGAATGTTAATTTAAGATATACTATCCTATTTTACCAGAGGAGTTTAAAAGAAATTGATAACAGTTTGTAAAATTGAAAAAAAAAATAACCAGTAACTTTCTCAGGTGGACTTAGTATGCACAAGTATCACTGATGCATACATGGAATATACTATATTAGAAATCTTTCCAGATACCTATGGAAAAGTATTCACCTCTACAACAAGTATGCTGGTATTCATTTACTACCAAAGATCATTTTATATGAAATCTTCTATTTCTGTATTAAAGCCTAATGAGAAAGATTAGTGTATACAATCTTTCAAAGTTAAAGTAACAATTTTTAGCCACCAAGATTATAGAACTGTCTACTTCAAATGCTCATTTCCAGATGTAACTTTGAAAACATTAATATGTCATGTGAACAAGACCATAAATAGATGACCATGTGAGAGAATCTTAATGACATTTGAGACATTTTTGCCACGAGAAACATGCTACCAGGATTTCCAACATGGCTCTATTATAGCAGGGAATCAAATTCTAGAAACACTACATGTAAACTTAATAAACATGGTCACACAACATAAACAACCCATGCTCTGTAGATGCAGATAACTTTTCTTTTTTGTTATGAAGAATCACCTGAAGTGTAAAATTGTTTGGTTGATCAATCAGATGTTACCAGGCAAGAATTACCCATCGTCTAAAAGAATTTTCATGAAAAAACGGATATATCAATGTCATATACATTCTCTATATACAGAAACTCTATGAAACTCAGAATTTTATAATCTAGCTTTAAGATTAAAAAATATGACACTCACAGAATCATCCATGTACATAATATATGTGTATGTGTTTGGGAGATAGACATGCTTACATACATATCAACATACATGTACATATGAGGTATGCAAATACATCACGTACCTCATGTTACTTATACATGTATATGTACCTATCTGTGTTATATGTATGTATATACACACATACACTTTTATTCATAATCACATTTTTGCTTCCTTACATACTGTGAGTTTTTTGCATGTTTTTTTTAATAAATGGAAAATTATGTTAAAAACCACAATATCAAATGACTTATATAAATATATAATACAGTATTTATGGATAAAATTTCACATACTGTTTGCTTTCATAATGTGGAGATGGAATAAAGTGGGATACAGATGAAGCCAGGTTGGCCATATGTTGACAAATTTAAAATTTGATGGATTGGTTCATAGTAACTACACTATGATCTAGACTTTCATAGTATCTGACATTTTACCTAATTAAAAAAATAAAAATTAAGCTCCTTTATATGATTACATAAAAATTGGATGTTGAAGAATTGGGAGAAAATTATTTTATGTCTTTAAGATGCTCTAATAATAGTTTCGGGTGGTCATGTGTAGGTAGCTCACACTTCATTTCGGTCACAGGTAGAAAAAGGTCAATATTCAAAGGAGGATATTGCTTTGACAATGTGTAGTCCACATAATTTGTTATTGACTTTTACTTATTTTCCCTACTGTATTGGCTAGAAGTGTAATGAGTAGACTTGGGAGGTGTGTTGCCACTTTGGCTACTGTCATCATTCTTTTTTTTTAATTTTTATTGTTGGTTGTTCAAAACATTACATAGCTCTTGACATATCATATTTCATACATTTGATTCAAGTGGGTTATGAACTCCCATTTTTACCCCGTATACAGATTGCAGAATCACATTGGTTATACATCCATTGATTTACCTATTGCCATACTAGTGTCAGTTGTATTCTGCTGCCTTTCCTATCCTCTACTATCCCCCCTCCCCTCCCCTCCCCTCCCCTCTTCTCTCTCTACCCCATCTACTATAATTCATTTCTCCCCCTTGTTTTTTTTCCCTTTCCCCTCACTTCCTCTTGTATGTAATTTTGTAAAACCCTGAGGATCTCCTTCCATTTCCACACAATTTCCCTTTTCTTTCCCTTTCCCCTCCCACCTCTCATCCCTGTTTAATGTTAATCTTCTTCTCATGCTCTTCATCCCTACTCTGTTCTTAGTTACTCTCCTTATATCAAAGAAGACATTTGGCATTTGTTTTTTAGGGATTGGCTAGCTTCACTTAGCATAATCTGCTCTAATGCCATCCATTTCCCTGCAAATTCTACGATTTTGTCATTTTTTAATGCAGAGTAATACTCCATTGTGTATAACTGCTACATTTTTTTTTTTTATCCATTCATCTATTGAAGGGCATCTAGGTTGGTTCCACAGTCCTGCTATTGTGAATTGTGCTGCTATGAACATCCATGTAGCAGTGTCCCTGTAGTATGCTCTTTTTAGGTCTTTAGGGAATAGATCGAGTAGGGGAATAGCTGGGTCAAAGGGTGGTTCCATTACCAGCTTTCCAAGAAATCTCCATACTGCTTTCCAAATTAGCCACACCAATTTGCAGTCCCACCAACAATGTACAAGTGTACCCTTTTCCCCACATCCTCGCCAGCACTTGTTGTTGTTTGACTTCATAATGGCTGCCAATCTTACTGGAGTGAGATGGTATCTTAGGGTGGTTTTGATTTGCATTTCTCTGACTGCTAGAGATGGTGAGCATTTTTTCATGTACTTGTTGATTGATTGTATGTCCTCCTCTGAGAAGTGTCTGTTCAGGTCCTTGGCCCATTTGTTGATTGGGTTATTTGTTATCTTATTGCCTAATTTTTTGAGTTCTTTGTATACTCTGAATATTAGGGCTCTGTCTGAAGTGTGAGGAGTAAAGATTTGTTCCCAGGATGTGGGCTCCCTATTTACCTCTCTTATTGTTTCTTTTGCTGAGAAAAAACTTTTTAGTTTGAGTGAGTCCCATTTGTTGATTCTAGTTATTAACTCTTGTGCTATGGGTGTCCTATTGAGGAATTTGGAGCCTGACCCCACAGTATGTAGATCATAGACAACTTTTTCTTCTATCAGATGTCGTGTCTTTGATTTGATATCAAGCTCCTTGATCCATTTTGAGTTAACTTTTGTGCATGGCGAGAGGAGGGGATTCAGTTTCATTTTGTTGCATATGGATTTCCAGTTTTCCCAGCACCATTTGTTGAAGATGCTGTCCTTCCTCCATTGCGTGCTTTTAGCCCCTTTATCAAATATAAGATAGTTGTAGTTTTGTAGATTGGTTTCTTTGTCCTCTATTCTGTTCCATTGGTCCACCCGCCTGTTTTGGTACCAGTACCATGCTGTTTTTGTTACTTGGTGATGTTAAGAAAGATTTCATAAACCATTTCAATGGAAAAACAAGAAAACATCTGATGCATTCCCCCAAAGAGTTGATAAATATATCTGAGTCTTTAAAAAATGAGATGTTAACTCTGGTGGCCAAACTCATCATTCACTGTGTAAATTAATTTCTCAGGTGCACTGTTGCTGCATGACTTTGTTAGTGCTGGTGTGGTTTTACCTGTAGATGATTAAATTGTGCCCAGTGTCTGGATGAAGGTTAGGTCCATCACACTGGTTTTATTTTCTCCAAGGTAAACTTTTGATACTCAGATTTTATTTTATATTTTGTCAGTTTTAGACTTGAAGGCTTATAGCAGAGAAAATTAACAAAATTTAATAGGAAAGAAAATAATGCAAACAGAAGATAGCAGTTGTGTGCTATTTATTTTTGCAAGCCTGGAATTTCGGTTTGTTTGGCTTATCTTTAATCTTTCTTAAATTTTATCCTTTTGGATTCAAGTATTTGGGACTCAAATTTTCATTTAAGCTTTTTCCTACAGAAATATTCCTTATTGTAAAGCATTTATTATTAGAATTCTTGTATATTTTTGGTAATAGATAAAATGATGTATTTATATATTTGTGTATAATTTGAAAGTTAGGCCTGTGGCATTATTGAATAGGGTATACTTATGTACAATCACATTTGTAACAAATTTTATTTTTATTTATTTTATTCTGTTTTCTTAATTAATTGTGTTTTATTAATATTCTGTAACTTCATTCAAAATCATTGGTGATCATGCCAATTATTTATTCACAAATACACAAAAAGAAACAGTGATATTCATAAATAAATAGCTTGAGACAGACTTTAAGAGTAGTTGACTAAGAAGCTGTTGAGTGCAGACAGTACGCTGAGAGTGGACAGAAGAACCATTCTCTAAGCACCACCAGCACAAGTGTTTCCTTGAACTTTATAGACCAATAGTCAGCTTTACTAATTAGAATACTAGATATATCACCCTTTTTATATTATAATGAATGTTAGAAATTGGCACTTAGTAGCAAAATTGAAGATATTTAGAAATGGGACACTCAGATGTCATTTAGAGATTATCCTGTACACTTGTGTAAACAGAATTCACCAGTGTATTGCCATTGGCCATGTGGACCTGGCTCATCCTTGATGTTGCCTGGCTCCTTCTCCAGAGCTTTCCTGCGGAGCTGTTGCTAAACCGGTATTCCTTCATAAATATAGCTTAATTTTTCAGGTTTAAAATGTATTTAAGAACTCAACAGCTTTATTGATGATTTCTAATTCTAATAAATTTCTGTATATGTAGAAAAATTTTGTCTGAAGTTGTTTTAATTATAACCTGGCAGCCAAGTTGATAGGTGGTTACTAGTCTTCACCATCTTATATTTCTTCAGGGGCTTCTGGTTTTATATATATATAAAACCATATACACATACATACAGACAGACAGACATACAGGTTATAAAAACAAGTAATTGGCATAAGAAAATTCATGAGGAACAAGTGACTGGGAAAGTAGCTCAGTGGTACAGTGAGCACTTAGCATACATGATGCTCTAGGTTCTATCCCCAGCACCAAAAATAAATGAATAAACTAATAAATTAATACAAGGGGAAAATGATAGTGTTGACTAATTATTAAATTTTCATGTTTTAATATATATTTTAAAAATTATTTATTGTTATTTGTTGAATTTTTCTATTGTAATATTTGATATATAAAATTTTGAAAATAGAGTTTTGTTATACTATCATATTCAATGTTACATATGATTGAATTTACTTTTAATTCAAGTAATTATATTCTTAAGTAATAGATTTTAAAACAATAGAATAAATTTTATATTTTAATTCTATAACTTAAAGTAGGTTTGTGTTTGGAAGGTTATTTCAGAAATTGTTTTCTGTAGACATAGGAATGGAAATACCTTTAAGCTGTGAGAGGAGGAAGCAGTCACACTACACAAGAACATGAGAACAATCTGTTAGATGTGAAAAGAAATCTCACAGAATATGGTGTCAGCCATTTTTGTTTCAGTATGAAATCTAACCTATGTTAGGTGATGTCTGCTATAACTACAGTTCCATTCGAGGAGTAGCTAAGTCCTAAAACCCAAGACATCACAGAATCAGCCTAAGGAGCTCAAGTGTAAGGGATGTTCAAGAAGCTTGGGAGGAGGAGGAAGATGAGTCAACCAGATAATTAGGGTGGGTGGATTAGGCTTCATGGTATTCAGAGGGAATCAGGCTCACTCTCAGGGGAACAGGGGGAACAATCTACCTTGGGATCACTGGGTATTGTCAACTACAGATTAAGAATATGCAATCCATACGTGTCAGCAGAGACCTGGGGTAGGTGAGATGAAGGCATATGAGCAGCAGTTGGGTAGAATGGACTTTCTAATTTACATAGGAGAATTGTGGAGGCTTATGTGAAATTTGAGGAGGAGAAATCTGGGAGGCAGAGAGAAGGTTCAAGGCATTTTGGTCTCTGAGTTAGAAGGGAAACAGAGTTAGCTTGGAAAAGGACAGAACTTGATTCTCTACAAAAGTCCTCTAGATGGGGATTCATTCCCAGTACAGTGCAGATTTCCTGTGAAACTTGACTTCTAACATAATATAGACTTCACATTTTTAAAATTTTTGTTTAATTTGTATTTCAGAAATTATCTCTAGACAATGAGGTAATATTATATGATGTGATAATTTTAGAAGTGTTACTTTTGTTGGTAACAATTTTAATTTTTATTGTATGTAGTTTGGGGTGCTACACGAACTTCTGATATGCATTCACATCGCAGGCTGATTTAATCAAGCTAATAAACTTATCCATCACCTCACAAGCTTATTTTCCAATCCCCAATTTTAATATTATGCAGCTTCTAGACTTTAATTGCTGAATAATAGTGGGGAAATGACAAATGAATAATTAGTTATTACTGTTTCAATATCACTTTAAAATCTATGGTTAAGTGGAAGGAGAAAAATGAGAAAACAAACATCAAATCTCCTTTGATTAGTTGTGTTGAAGAAGCCACATTGTGTTCAACTTCCTTCATGCTTCTATAATTACACAGAAAGCTACTCCTCTGAGGAACAAATTCTGTGAGCGCTCCCATAGCAGGTGGTTAAGGATGCTTGACTCACAAGTTGGGACTGTGTGTTCTGCCTCTGCTGTTTATTTTCATGCTTAGAAATTATATTTTCACCCACTTCATGCATCTTTTTAACACAAGTTTATAAAAACTTTACATATAATGATCTGTGCATATTTTAAATGTGCAGTTTGATTCATTTTGTCATCATACATCTTTGGAACCATTACCACCATAAATAAGGTGAAAATAAACATCTCCAGAAAACTTTTACATGCACTTTGACATCCCTCTCATATCTTCCCTTCCTAATACTCACTTCCATCCCAGGTTTATGCCAAGGTTTGCTTTTCTGTCAGTACAAGGAGTGTGTTTCCAACACTTTCAGTGCCAACCACTGGCAATAGAAGGATGGATATTTTGGGTCCTGGGGAAATCCACCCTCCACACACTGGGCTTTCCACAAGCATACCTATAACCACATACAAAAATCAGGAAAGCTCAAAAACTACAGAAAACCAATGTTTAGAAGTGCCGCAGTCTCTGGCTGGGAACAAATCACGAGTCACCACACAGCTTGTAGATTCAAACAGCAATTCTTTATTCCCGAACTCACACCGACCATCTACAAACACATTCTGGGGGAATCCACGTTCTCTGCCCAAATCCACACTCTGCCCTAATCCACTACTCTGCCCAAATCCACCCACATGGGCTTCTGTCTCCCAAAATATACTGTCTGACCCTAAGAACTCAAGAGGAACTCAGCAGCAGGATACGCCCTATTCTAAAGGGGGAACACCCTAATCTCCTATTATGCTAAACTGCCCTATTCTAAAGGGGGAACACCCTAATCTCCTATTATGCTAAACTGCCCTGGTCCTTGAGCAAAGTCACCTTTCAGAAGTCCTTCCACTAGACAGCATGGGAGTGAGCTGGCAAGGAGATTGTCATACCTACTTGGCTGATGGCTCCCAGCATAGAAGCAGGTTGTTTTCAGAGCTTAGAGAAATTTGCACTAATGGGAAAAGTATTTGGAGTGGTCCACTGATGAGTCATTAATTGAATCTGTATAGAATTGTTTGTTTCTGAAATCACAGAAAAATAGAATTTATTCCAAAAAAGTTTGGTGTAGCATAAAATAATAATCAGTATATCTCACAATATAAAAAAAACAGGAAAATTTCCACAGAATCATCTCAGGAGGTGCAGAAAAAAGTCATAAAATTCAACATCCATTTATGATATTGAGTTTAATGAAAACAGAGACAGAATGAACTGTTTAATTTGATAAGATCCACACACAAATACACATACACACATACACAAGCAAACACACACACAAACACACACACCCTTCAGAAAATTAACTAAAAGTGTTTCTCTTGAGTTACAAAGAGAATATAAAATGTCCACTAACATATTTTCCATTTAACTTACACTGAAGTTTTTGTAGTAAATAATACATGTGTTTTATTTTTGTTAATATATAAAATTGAAATATATTTTCTTCTTATTGCTATAGGATTTTCCATTATAGCACACCACAGTTTATTTGCTAGTTCTCTTGGTAGTTATCATTTAGTGCTCCTGGTTTTTCCCCTATTACATGTACAATGTTATATATATATATATATATATATATATATATATATATATATATATATATATATATACACACACAGTGTACTCATAACATGCAATATGAGATCTTGTATCATTATTTCTGATATGCAATTCCACCCTGTAATTTTTTAACTTAAAATATTTTCTTGGAGCATATCAAGACTTTTTCTTTTCTTTCTTTTTTAAAAAAATCAGTAATGTTTACAATTTTTGGTTGATGCTATGATTGTACATACTCTGAGGTTACAAAGTGATGTTTTGATTCATGTATACATAATGCGATGATCAAATCCCACTATTGAGTATATATGCAAAGGAAATGGAATCTTTATGTTGAACAGACATCTACACTCTCCTATTTATTGTAGCTCTATTCACAATAGCCATAATTCAGAATCAACCTAAATATATATGTCAATGGATTGATTTTATGGAAATACACAATATAAAGTTTCAGCCAGAAAAAAATATGAACTTTTGTTATTTGTGATAACATGGATGATTTGGAAAATATTTTGTAAAGTAAAATAAGTTAGGCACAAAAGACAAATAGTGCATGATCTCACTCATATATTATTTCCCATTAAATACCATGATTTGTTCTAGGAACTAATTTTGCTCATAATGAGAACATGATATATAGTAGACTCTGATCATATATCATTTTATAAAATTTATAAAATGCTTTATTATGATATTATGTTTTATATTTTTTATCTTACTATTTGAGATTCAGGATATTTCACATCATTCTTGATAAATTATACTATGTAGTATGCTTGTAAATACACTAAAATTGGTATCTCTCATCAGATAGGTGAGCTCATTTCTAATAACAGACTTTAAAATGATTACAATACACATATCTTTAAGGCTCAGAACTCTCTTTCCAAAATATAAAATAAATATAAGACTGATTACATTTGATAATTTCTCTTGTGCAGTAAATTTAAATATCTGGACTAAGCACTCATTTTTACAAGCTACATACACTCAATTTTTCCACGAATTCTGCTCTATCATGATTGAAAGTCTGCACCTCTCTTATCACCCTGGACAGGATATTCTTGAGCTCACTAATTTGATTTGGACAGCAGATCATGGTCTGGACATTTTATAATAGGAATTTACAATACCCATGTAAATTGCCTATGTACCCGATACATATTGGTTCTGTCTCGTAGTCACATGGTCTATAAACACATTTACTTAATAGCATTTCTGAAACAATGAAAACCTTTGTCATTACATCTTTATTTATTTTGTTTTTGATATAAAAAATGGAAACTGTCATAGATGTGGTGGGCATCCACAAAATTATTTGATGTATATAGAGTCCCCACACTTGAGAAGATTGGATATTTCATTGTTAGATTATGGTACAATTTAGAGGACACATCAAGCCCAGTTTTGAGACTCTAGATCAGAACATTCATCATCATCCCAAATTTATAAGAAAAGGTCACCTTTACCCTGACAAATGCCCTGGTGTGTGTCTCGTTTGGTCAATTTAAGAATTTTTATAAATAGGCATGGATTCAGAGTGGCACTTGCTGAAATATCTGGGCTGATTAATAATAGCTATTGTAGCATAGGCATAATGATTTTTTCAGCTGTGCACTGAATCAGACACTATTATCTCCTCGAGAAATTGACCTGAAATACAAGACACAAGTAGAAATTCATAATTAAAATGGAATTGTGTATTTTATTGGTTAATATTAGGAACCATATCATAATGAAATTAGTTTTCTCTAAAATCATAATGGATGTTTGTGATTGACCTTTTGAGATGACAATCTCAGGATTTTTGATGATGTTTGGAAATATTGCTATATTTGTCTGTAACTACTGCTTCTTATTGGTGCACATCTGAAGAGGAGTAGGATACTTTTCCTGATAAGTTCACCTGGTTTTCCAATGGCTTTTCATATATTGTTTCCTGCAGTTTTTTATTTTCCCCCCAATTGAACCCAAGAATATCTCAGCATGGGAAATGGCTGCTTATTTGCAGGTTCAGCTATTTTCTCAAGTAAAAGTTGTTTTTATTTTGTTGGCTGTGTCATTCCTCTGAACCTGATCTGTTTTACTCGGACAATGATGAGTGAGAAAATATTGACTTGCATTATCATTTTATATGTTGACTATTATCTTTTAATTTACTCAAATTTAAATGTTTTGATAATGGGCTTTATTAACAACTGTGTAACCACTTACATGTTCAGAATAAAATTTAGTTGAGGTTGGTTTAATATCATTACATGTTGTGGGATCTTAGAATGTTTGTCTCCAGTTTTGCCCTTTGACTTTGTATGCAGGTTGCTGGTTTATATGGACTGATTTAACTCAGTGTGGGGCTCGGCAGCTTAATTTACACCTTTGTTGCACCCATTATTTAGCATATTGCATAGGACACTGAAGTTCTTTAAAAGAAAAATGAAACACACACATACACACAAAAGAGATCTAGCTTCATGTTGCATATATGCTTATTCATAAATAATGGTACAAAAAGATTAGCAGGTGAAGGTAGGCTAAGACAGAGCATGAACTAATCAGAGAAGCTGTTCATATCAAATACAGTGGATTTCAGACCAAAGAATATTGCTAATAAAAATTATGTAGTGATAATACATAATGTTTCATCAGTTTCATTTTTAAATATAAAAATGGTTCAAAATCTAACTCTAAGAAAACATAAAGAATACCGGTTTCCATACTAGTGATCTCTTCACATTGTATGATTTCCAATAGGTAACCATTTTCAACAAAACCTAGTTTATCCTTGTTTTGTTTATTTTTGGCAAAAATAAATAAAAATAAATAATAAAATGTCATAAACTGCATCTTACAAACAAACATTGAATCTTGCTTCTCTCACCTTGAAATATATTGTGGAAGATACCCCATAACCAGGACAACACAAACTGGTATTTCTAAATACTATTTGCCATTAGAAAGATCTAAGACAACTGGAGAAAAAAAGATGACTTTCAGTTAGGGAAGAGAAAGCACCCTGGGAATTTGACTTACAACTGTGTTTGTACATGTGCATACTGCGCGTGCCACCAACCTTCTCCACCTTCCTCCAGCTCCACTCCCTCCTCTCTCCCGCAAGTCCCCATTCAAGACTCTAATCATTCTATCCTCTTTGTTCTACTTTCAAGTTATATATACACTCGCGTGTGTGTGTGTGTGTGTGTATGTGTGTGTTATTTCCCATGTATGACAGAAGAAAATGCAATACTTGTCTGACTTATTTTTCTTAACAAGATATTTTCCAATTCCATACATTTTCCACAAATGACAAAATTTTATTATTCTTCATGGCTCAAAATACTTCATTGTGTGTGTGTGTGTGTGTGTGTGTGTGTGTGTGTACATAAACTGTAAAATGTTTCTTTGAACAAACTCTAGAGCAATTAATTTAGCTAGGATGGAATGGTCAAGACTCTTGAGGAAAGGTGAATGAACTCAGGAAAGTACATCGTTTTCTAATAATTCTCCATATAATATGTGTATATATATATATATATATATATATATATATATATAATATTTCTCATCCATTCATGTGTTGATGTGCACACCTAGGCTAGATATGTATCTTGGCTATTATGACTAGTACCTCAATAGATATGGGTATTCAGATATCTCTTTTGCATCTATAACAGGAAATGGATGTCTGGATCATATTGTTGTCCTATTTTCATTTTTTTTGAGAACCTCCATATTATTTTTGATAGTAACTGTAATATTTTATATGTCCACCAATAATGTATAAAAGTTTCAAGTGGAATTTTTCCAGGGATTTCACCATTTCCTTTTATTGCTATTGTATTAATTGAGCTCACACAATGACAACAAGTCTAGCAATATAGGAAGCCAGTAAGCCAGATTTCCTTATTTTTTTTTTCAATTCTACTAAGAGGTCAGAACTTTTCCTTTATCTTTTTTTTTAATTCTCTGATCTTGCCACTAATAAGCCAATGTGGCCCTGAGTCGCTAGGATTCTAGAAAATGAAAAACTAAATTTCATCATCAATTTCATTGCTATATATTTGCTCTTTGCTGTATAATCAAACTCTTCTTATAACAAAAAATATATAAACTAGGGAAAAATAAAATTTTCTTTGAACAAATTCTAGAGCAATTGATTTAGCTAGGATAAAATGGCCAAGACTCTTGAGGAAAGGTGAATGAACTTGAGAAAGTACATCATTTTCTAATAATTTTCCATTTGAGACAACTGACAGTACATACAATAGAGGGCTTAGGGTCACTTTACAACTACCTTACAAATGAGGAAATGTAGCCCAGAGTTCTGAGGATGGTCAGGCTTGAGCAGCAAGATCACAGAGGTGAGGGACCACAGAGAAGTAAGCCTGATATTCTGCCTCACTTTTAATCTTCAAGATTCTGCTTGCTTGTCCCTGTGCTCTGTGGAAGCAGTAGTCAGAAGAAAGCATCAGACAACAGGCCAGTGAGCCAGGGTGAGTATGTTAGTCAGCTCTTGAAGAACAACTTAGAGAAAGAAATATTTATCTTAAGGTCATGGTTTCAGAGGTTCAGTCCAAGGGTGGTAGACTCCATTGCTCTGGGCCTGAGATGAGGTACACCATGGTGAAATGGCCCAGTGAAAGAAATGTACTTACCTTAGGACACCAGGAAACAGAGTGGAGAAGGCGTGGAGAGATATAGTTCAGGTCACACCCTCACTGACCTGCTTTCTCCAGCCATGTCCCATCAGCCTATAGTAACCACCCAGTGGTCCATTTGAATTTTTGGAGGGGGTACTGGGGATTGAACTCAGGGGCTCTAGCCATGGAGCCACATCCCCAACCCTATTTTGTATTTTATTTAGAGACATCATTTCACTGAGTTGCTTAGCACCTTGCTTTTTCTGAGGCTGGTTTTGAACTTGTGATCCTTCTGCCTCAATCTCCCGAGCTTCTGGGATTACAGGTGTGCACAATTGCACCTGGCCTATTTGAATTACTAATCCATCAAACAGGTTAATCTACTGATGAGGTTACAGCTCTCATAATCTAACCATTTCACCTCTGAACATTTTTGCAATGCCTAACACATGAACTTTTCCAGGTACATTAAAGATCAAACCATAACAGCAAAAGTTTTTGTAGGTTCACAGTGCCGGGAAGAGTAAACATTTTAAGAATAGGAATTACAAAGGAAGAGGTGGACTGGTTAATAGCCCAGACTTTTAAATGAGATCACTTAAGGCCAAAACTTAATAGTAGATCAAACATAAATATTTTAACGTGGCATGCATCATCTCAAGCCTTGATTGGATAAAGGTGAGTTGACCATAGACATAGAGATTGCTAGAAGCAAATTTTGTGTGTATGGGAAAGAAATAACATTACACTGAACCTCTACAATTTTTCATACATTGTGCAACTTTCATACACCATACAAGCAATTTCTACATTCTCACACAGCTAGAAAATATCAACGCTAATTTTCAAACCAAGCAAAAGAATGATAGAAAACAAGAACAGTAGAGACTGAGGCAAGTTATATTTGCACCTATCAGCTTTCTTCTGACAGGCTGCTAAGGTGCTAGAGGGGTTGCCAATCTATCATAGTAGGAAGTAGCTTGATTCTCTCAGAATTTGATGTAGTTAATGCTGGTTCTTGCCAACTTCTGTAGTATTTCTCCACAAAACACACTTTTGGCTTTTATCCACAAATTTACAAACCTTATCCTTATTCTCCTCTTGCATAAGAAAATGTACCATAATGCTTCAGATATGATGGATAATTAAATAATTCAGATATGATTGTTCTGAGCAAACATAGTTGAAATACAAGACCTACAGTTTAATATTTTTTGAGAGTGAAGTTTATTATTATACATACACATACACATACACACACATATACAAGTGTAAGGAACTATGTATGGTAATGATGTGTTGATTAATTTGACTGTGGTAATCATTATGAAACATGAATACATATCAAATCACCATGTTATATACCTTGAATACATAATTTTTTTTTGTTCATAATGTGTATCTGAGTAAAGCTGGCCAAAAAAGAAAAAAAAAAACTACTAAAAGTTTAAAAAACAAAGGAGTGAAGGGTTCACATCATACTAAGCAAAAGTCAGAAGATCTCCATTAGAGCATGACTTACTGTTGACTTATTCACTGAAATGGTTGGTAGCCTCTGTTTCATGTAGGAAAAAGTGCAATTTAACTGAAGTATTGGGGGGATATTAAAAAAGGAAGGTAAAAAGGGTATCTTAGAAAAGTATTTTGTGATTTGAAACATTGGTACCATGCCAGCTATTGTCAAACAGAATTATTCTGTGTCATCTTAGCAGCTGAGTGTTCTGACTTTTGAGAAGGAAATTATTTCCTTATTCTTAACTGTACAGTGAAATACATGGAGAGGGTTGGAAAAACTTGAAAGGGTGAAAATAATCTGTCACAGGAGTCATATTGTACCATTTGGACCTTCTGTCAGAACACAATCCAGACTGGTGATGGTTACAAGATGATCATGGAGCACAGGACCTAATATCAAAGATGGACCTGTGCTTGTAGAAATACTCCTCACTAACCTTGACTCCCTATGTAGAGGTCTCTCTGTGCCTCACTTCACGGTGTTGCCAAGTGCACTGACTTCTCAAATATCATTTATAATTAAAACTTTGACCTTAATATTTCAGTAGCATTAATGAAGCTAAATAAAAAAATACTAATTCAAGAAAGGCCATGTAACAGGGATCAGAATGAGAACTTTTCCTTGACATGCTCTGATTAGAAATAAAAAAGTCATAAGGAGTTTAAGGACATTCCTAGTTTCTCAGCAGTGTAGGAAAAAAAAATCAGTAACAGTATTTGGAAACAGAAGATTTTCTTATAGTGCAGGCTAGAGGTAGAGTGCTTACTTAGCATGAGTGAGGCATGAGTTTGACCCCCAGCACTTCATAAAACTAAAAATATCTAAAACAAACAAACAAAAAACCCAAACAAAAACCCCAGATCATTTGTTAATTCTTCTTCAGAAGAATAAAATAAAAATTACAAAGGTTACAAGAAAATTGTTAAAAATTAAACATTTGATTTTTTAAAAATATTAGTAAAATATATCAAGTCCTAAAAAGAGTAATATCAAGCTGAAATAGATCATAACAATATTAAGAAAAAGATGGGGGTTTATGGACCTTAATATTATTGAAAATATAAGAAAATATGACCTACACTTTTACATCTGAAAATTGACACTATTATTTTCTAAATACCAAAGATACCACGTTCTCTGTGTGTGGAATGTGTACCCTTACAGGTCAACTACTTTTGCAAATAAAATAAAAATAGTTGAAACATTTTTAATAAAAGGGTCAATAAATTAAACCCACCAAAATATAAAAGGGATAATGCATTGTAATTATATAGTGTTTAATAACTGAAAGATGATTTAGGATTTAAATATTAACCCATGCTATTTTTCACATTAGCAGAAAATAACAAGTATAAAAGCAATATAGATTCTGGGGGTAGGGGACAAACACTAGGTTTAATCAGGGTTTTTGTTTTGTTTGTTTTGTTTTACTTTTATTTTTTCCTGCTGTGACTAATGGACATGATAAGAACAACTATAAAGGAAGAAAAGTTTATTTGGGGGCTCACAGTTTCAGAGGTCTCAATCCATATACAGCAGGCTTCATTCTTTAGGCAGGACATCATGTTGGAAGAATATGGTGGGGGAAAGCAGGTCACATGATCATCAGGAAGAAGAGAGACTCCACTCTCCAGAGATAAAATGTATAACTTAAAGGCTGGCCCCCAGTGACCCACCTCCTCCAGCTACACCTTACCTACCTTCAGTCACCACAAGGTTAATCCCATCAGGAAACTGGTCCACTGACTTTGTTAAGACTCTCACAACCCAATCATTTCTCCTCTAAACCTTCTTGTATTTTCTCACACATAATTTTTTCAGGGATACCCCACATTCAATCATTGCAGAAATACTCCTCACTAACCTTGACTCCCTATGCAGAAGTCCCTCTGTCCCTCACTTAACGGTGTTGCCAAGTGGACTGACTTCTCAAATATCATTTATAAATAAAACTTTGACTTTAATGTTTCAGTAGCATTAATGAGTCTAAATAAAAAAAAATAACAAATCAAGAAAGGCACCATATCAACACTTGACATAAAACAGAGTTTCTTAATATAATAAAGTGTCCAGAATTAATACAGGTAACCTCATGCACAATAGTGAGTGTTAGAGTCTGTAAACAAGTCAGGATGGCACCTGGCATTTTGCCAGAGAAATGTTAGAATCTGTAAACAAGTCTGGATGGTGCCTGGCAAAATGCCAGAGGGAGTGGTTTGTGAAGTAACAAAAGCGAGCTATTAAGTGTGGAGATTTCTTATTGGTTGACTGCTGTATCTAGTTTATGTTAATTAGATAAGCTGTGAAAAATGTATAAATACCTCTGTTGTCCTACAATAAACGGCTTCCATTCCTGCTGTATCAATCTACACACATTGCTCCTCACCCCCCACTTATTTTGCTGCAGCCGGACTGTGGCAGGTGAGTGATTGAGAAGTGTTAAGTCTTTCTTAACTCTTACCACATTTATTGGCATTTCACATCCTCAGAAGCAGAGCCTCACACATGGTATGTGGTTGATGATTGGTAGCTGTGCAATGATATTCTTAATGGAAATAAGCTATTTTTATTAAAACTATGGAAGTAAAATGTTTTTATTTTATATTGTTACTAGTCACAAATTACTTTATTTTGGACTTGAAGAAGCAGGTATAATGTGCTATCATGATACTCATTATAATTCTTTCTGTTTAGCATAAGAATCTTGACAAGAAACTTTCTATGGGATGTGATTCCTCCACCTTTTACATTTTTGTCCTAAGTTTGATCTTCTTACAAACACTCAGGACCAAATCTTACAAGTTCTCTCACACTAATTCACTGCACAAACTTTCTGATCAATTTATATTATCGTTACTCTCACTTGGCCTTTCTCCCAATCCCACAGATCTTTGACCTTTCTCAAAGTCTCACAAGATATCCCTGAAATGCAGGGTCCTCATGATCTCCTCTGAACCCATGAACTCTTGAAGTTTCAGATTATGCTCCATGTGCAGGAAACACCCTTACTCCTCTGACTCATTCAGAACCTGGTATAGTCTTAACTCTAGAGCACCTCATCTTTATTTTGCATATATCATAAGATTTTCCATGTTGTACATTTGCAAATTGACCCTATAGACACGACTGCATTCAAATCTGCTAAATTCTAAGAATTATTTAAAAATAATTTCCCAAGATGCTTATCATATTTGGACCTTGTAGATATTGGTTTGTTTCTTTTGCCATTTTTTTTTCTTAATGTCAAACACCTTTCTTATTTGCAGAGCTGGCGATAGGATGAGGTAGATGATAAATTTGCATCAAGCACAAAATTGGGAGTAATACCAGTAAAAGAATCCCAAGAATTCAGAAAAACACTTCAAAACAATATACTTCTAAATCATAATTAATATAAAATTTCATGATGAAAAAGATATGACACTTTAAATAATGTCAGGAAGAGCATTACTGATTTTTTTCTTTTGTCTCACATTCCCATGTTACTCAGTACAGCTGTGCTCATTTAGAAGCCAAACAAAAAATACGGAGATCCAGGGTCTTTGCATGCTCATGTAATTTTTTGCATATTCACATTTCATGTGATATATATGTGCAAATAAATACAGTGATCTTTTTATCTTCTGGTTCACTGGTCATAGTTTCATTTACCTACAGTGAACCATAGTCTGAATATATTACAGAAAATTGTGGAAAATTCCAGAAACAAGCATTTGTAGGTTTTAATTGTCTGCTTTCAGAGTAGCCTGTCAAAATCTCCTGCATCCTGCTCTACCCTTCCTGGGAGAATTCATCCTTTCTCCAATGTATCCACACTGCATAGCTACCTACCTACCTCCCTGTGGGTCACATAGTAGTGGTCTTTGTTTTCAGACCAACTGTCACAAGTGTATGTGCTAAGTCACCCTTATTTCAGTTAGCACCAGCTCCAAAGAGCAAGAGAGTGAGGAGGAAATTCAGATGTGAAAGAGAGAGACCTAACGTGTTCTTTAAAGGTAAAGGTCTTCAGCTCTCACTTCAAGGAATGAAGAACATCACAGATCAAGGCTGCTTGGACCTATGATGAGTTGTTAATCTCCTAATTTATACTGCTCCTAATTTATAAATGAAACTGTACTGCATGTTTGTATGTATAGAAAAAATTAGATCCATCTGCAGTTTTTAACTTTCACTACGGGTCTTGGAACATACCTCATGTGGAAATGCAAGACAATGATAAATATATATATAAACTTATGTTTAATGTTTATACTGTTTCTTTAAACACAAACATATTTAAATACATGATGTATGAATCTGCACATCTATAAAGTGTCCACTAAAGTGGATTAGAAATCATTTTAACTCATTAATAAATAGTAACCCTAGACTTGGGCTGAGATCTCCAGCGCATGGAATTGAGGATACTTTGAGAATGGTTGATTGTAGGAGTGAGGCAAGAAAGATACCCAAAGAGTCTTAAATATTAGACTTCAATGGAAAAATGGCAGCTTTTAATAATTTAGGGAGGCTGTAGAAGCAGGTTGTAGAAGTCTAGGTGAAGGAAATTCTACTATTCAAAGTGTGCCACAAATGATAATTCTATCGTATAAATATTCATTGAATTATTAAAATATCCATTAGCTAATAATATTGCTCACAAAGGAGAAAGCTAGATAAAAGTCATATGTCTTCATTAGTGATAACTATAGAGGTTGTTTCTTGCTTGGAATTGGGTAATTAAGTAAGGAAAATAAAACATTGATCCAACCTATGCAGTAGGATTTCCATGTTGAGACAGCCAAATGACACTAATCAAGAAAAGAATGAATGCATTTGGAATTTATGACTTCCCAATTTCTAAATATATCTTTTTGTTTCTTTCACCCATCAGCAATTGCTTTCAAAACCATCAAGGAGGAATTGGAAATATGTAGGTTGCAAAGAAATGGACATATTTCTTTCTGCTCAGAAGGGGAACAACTATCATTCTTGCCTAAATCACTGATCCGCACTTAGGTCAGTATGGTGGGGTAACTGGGATTGTTAAGTGTCACATGACATGAAGCACTACAAGGTGACAACCTCTAAAGTTAGTTTTAGACAAAAACCTAAATGTACATTTTTTAAATCAATTCCCTTGCTATAGACAATACAAACTATGGTGAAGGAAGCTAATATCTTATAAAGTAGTTAGGAATATCGAGAAATTAGAATAATATAGGGAATAGTGAGCACACTCCTTTTAGTAAGTCAGTGATAGAAAAAAGAAAACTCTTCTGGATTAAAGGAGATATAAAGACAATGTGAATTTTTGTTGTTTTTTTTTTTTTTTTTTTTTTTTGGTAACGGGGCTTGAACTCAGGGGCACTTAAACACTGAGCCGCATCCCCAAACCTATTTTTTATTTTATTTAGAGACAGAGTCTCACTGAATTGCTTCATACCTCACTGTTGCTGAGGCTGGCTCTGAACTTGAGATTGTCCTCTTTCAGCCTTCCAAGCCACTGGGATTACAGGTGTGCACCAACATGCCCAGTGACAATGTGAATTTGATGCACATAAAATTCATAGACTGTATCTGGGCTGAGATAAATAGGTTATGAGAAAAACATAGGGACAAAGTAAAGTTTTAACATGGAATTAATATTAAAAGAGTACATCTTGTGAAATGGAAAGGTGTCGGTAACTAACTCAAAAAACAGGCTAGCAATGTTTGGAAATGTTTGGAAGGAGGTGTATCAACATGTTAGTTGTCACCGCCTTTGGGTAATGAGCATAAGCTCTTTCTTTTCTTCCTGTATCTAGTTATGTATTTTGATTACATACTATTTGGAAATGTAAAAGTATTTTAATTAAAACTCAGTAAAGTTCATGTGTAAAGTATGGGGGGAAAGATTCAGTCCCTGAAAAAATTCAGGAATATTTTAAACTAAATTCAGGAAGATGAAGCTCATGGAGGTAAGTTCAGAGAATTTGCACAACATGGAAAGAGAGCAAGAGAGTGTATGTCAGCAGGACTGTGGAGAGAGACCAGGAAATGGCTAGAATACAGCTAGTTGAGGAATTTGTGGGTACCACAGGGGCGCAGAGTAAAGACTACAGAGACTTCCAGCTGATGGCTCACAGCAATGGCACATCTGCTAATCAAAAGCCAACTGGCTTCATTGCATACAAAAATTTCCCAGGATTCAATCATTACAAAGAAATACCTTTGAAATGGCTTGTTGCTTTCTCACTGTAGAAATTCCCCCCACCTGAGCAACCTGGTCTACTCAGGTTTATCTGAAGCTCTTGCTGCTTCAAGGTCATCCCTCAGCTCTGCAAGCAGATGGATCAGTGCCCACTCAGCACCGAAGGCCACACAGTACATATTGTCATTGTTCTGCTGTTCATCATGTATTGTAGCTCAGGGTTTTCAGGTCTGACCCGTTCACAACCTGTCTCTCCCGTGAGGCTTACTGTTCCTGACCTTTACATCATTAATTCAGGATGCCTGGTACAGTATCTGCATCATAACTGGACCTCATTAAATGTTACCAGACAGCATTGAGAGAATCTATCAATGAAACTCCCAGCATGAGAGAGGAGTTAGCTGTGATTAAATGATTGATAAGCACAGCAGATATCATAGTGATATGTAGTGGACAATACCACAGGACTTCCTTACTTGTATCTTGGCTAGCTGTCTTGCCTGTGAGCTTATTTTACTTGGAAATAGAACATTGGTTCTTTATCTAGTTAGTTCCTATCTAACTTAGTTCCCCTATGGATTTTTATTTTGATTATGTTTGTGATGTTCAAAGAATAAAACAATTCAAAATAAACACACCTTCAACTGGAAGTGCTGAATCGACTGAAAGCAGCATTGCGTCTGCAGATACAGGAGGCCAGTGAAGGTGAACACAATACAGAGGACAGAGTGCCTTCAATTTGCTTTTTTCAACTTTGTGTATTGGTTGTTCATCCCTTGTGATTTCAAGCATCCTATTTCTTCACACAAATGTCCACTTGCTTTCCAGTTATGCTATCAATTTTAATTTTGGCATCTGTGCACCTTGGTTGAATTCAGTTTAAAAGGAAAATTGTTATTTTTTTTCTCATTCTATTTTTACATATAAAACTCAGCTAACCATGCTGTGCTCCTGAATTGAAAAACAAAAGCATCCACTTCACATTGTAAATATTTTAACATAAATTTCCTACAGATGTTATTTTACCTGTATATTCTATACCTTCAATCTTTAATGTCAAAGGTAAATATATTAATTAGCAATGGTTATTAGTAGAAAATACTGATTTTTCAATTAATTCTGTGAGTTGCACTTCTCTTTTCTATATATTCAGTGATGTCAAGGAATGAAGATATGCGTTATTGTATAACAGGGAACAACAAGGTGTAAATATTAAGTGTGCTTCTGAAAACAGCAATAGAGATGATTCTGCACGTGCTGGGAAATGAAAGCCCTCAATATTTTCAGAGCTACTGCATCAAGCAAATGCATTTACAAAGCATTGGAGCCAGCGGGTTGGCTCTTTCTATATGAGATGTCTGAATTATTTTGACAATCTAATAATGTGGCTGAGTAGCTAAAGGCTGATGCAGGCCTTCAGGAGTTAGTAATGTTGCTGCAACATTTTACAACATTAATGGCCTCATGGAGATAAATGGGACTAATATAGTTTGAAAATGATCATCTCTCACATTTTAAAGAAAGATTTAAAATGTATAAATATTATATATTTATATGCATATGCCTCATCATTCACATTAGATGTCTCAGTACACTGAGCATTGCACATAAAGTGGAAGAAACCAATAGTGGTAAAAAGTCTTTTTGAAATTCAACCTAACATTTTCTTTAAAAGACTAATCAAAATATAATAATGAATAACTATTTCAAATTCTACTATTATTTTTAGAGAGACTTTGATGTATTTTTTTGCAAATAATAGATATTTCCTTGTAAAAATCCATAAAAAAATAAATGAAAAAGATTTGAAGTGTGTGTGAGTACATCAGCCAAGATGGCTTATGCAATAAGATGTTTTACATACAATGGTAAATTAAACATAGTCAGAATAGCACTCAGCACAGCATTTCAAAGAAATGGTTGATGAGATTATTTCATTCGGATTTAAAATAGTAACTTATAAACTAAAGGAAATGTATTAATGAATACTTTAAGGACTATTTTGAAATATCTTGTGTTGAATATAATTTTATTAACATTGAAATACTTTTTGAACACATTCAGAAAAATTCAATTAGAAAATAACAAAAAACATATTACACTTCTTATTGCTTAATCTAGGTTAACTAAATGCCCACACATTCATTTGCAGAAAGATTGATGTTTGCTATGAATAATTACCTTAATAATACCTTAGCTGCAATGGAAAAAAATAAAAAAAACAAAAATAAAACAAAATAGAAAACACATGCCTTGACATGTTTTAAAGGGACTTTTGATTTGACAATAGAGAAAGTGTTAAAATGGCCGAGTTTGCAGCAAGTCAGGTTTTCTTGTTTCAAAGACTTGAAAAAAATATATGTCCAATGGGAAATTAAAAAGTGAAAATATATCAGCCCTTACAAACACCACCAATTTGATTTGATGCTTATGAAAGAGTGCAATACGTGGATGAGCAGTGAGATTCAGATGACAACTTCAGCTGTGAATAACAGCACAGGGCAGGCATTACAGAGCAGCTTCTACCCAGCACCCCTTGGGTGTAATAGGAAAACTTGCCAAAGGAGCAAGGCATTAAAATGCACCCTAGACAAGGGAAAGCCCCCTACAGTAACCTGGTTCAGAAGCATGGTCTTATCATCCACATATCCCTCTATTATATAATCACTGTTGTGAATCATTCATCCCGAAAGTACTTTAGTGAGATACTGTGAGATAAATGGTGAGTGAGATAAATTTACAGTTTATAATCAAGACTATCAGATGACCTTTAAGCTTAGGCAATCCACCAGGCTTTGATCCTTTTACAAAAAGCAACCTAAAACTATTATATATATATATATATATATATATATATATATATATATATATATATATATATATATATATATATAATGCTTTTTTCATTTAAGTTGAAAATTTGAGTATTTTCATATGCCATTTTAAAAAATTCTTTACGTTTTCTAATTTCTGGTCCATCTACATTGATTTGGTTACATGAAGAAAATTTTATATTCACATGGAACATAAAAGCAGCACAAGACCAAGTGCTTGCTAAAACAGTACTGGATGTGTTTGGGGGAGACATATTTGAAGGTTGATATTAAATATTTTAAAATTTTGTGACAAATTTTCAGTAACCATAGGATTTCATCTTAGGATGTGATAATGAAAACTCAAATCCAAGGAAATACATATTGAAGCTTCAAAATTTTCTTGAGGTTTGGAAACATTTAAATAAACCCATAGGTATAGACTTTTCACAATTTCCTGTTAATTCTTAAGGTCTTTGATTACCATCCCAAATATTACCCAGTTGTGTTCCTTGATTTCTGGCATCACAGTTAACAAATCTCCCATCATCAACACAACTTTTGGTGGTAACTTGAGTTCAACTGCAAAGCCCACTTCATCTTACCATTTCCTATGGAATTTTAATTTTCTGCTGATACAGAGAAAAACTTGGATAGCATATGAGTTATTCAATATATTCATGAATAAAATTATGTATGTCTTCAAACTCATGCATTTGGGGATGGATTATTATGTGGCAATAACTAAGAGATACCTGAATTGCACCCCCTCCATTGAGCTTTTCTGCAATGAACTACCTAGACATGTGTTTAATACTTCAGATGCAAGTGATGTATAGCAGTGCCAATGAGGTAGTATATTGGGGTAATTTTTAAAAATTAGTCAAGGAAGATGGAAAAAGGACAACACCTGCTGTGCTGTGGTGACCTAGTTTTATTTTTTTAAAAAAATTCCTCCTAAAATAATTGGAAAGAGGAAAACATAGCATGTTAAGCGTAAGGCAATCATACAAAATTGTTCCAATGTCATTTCAGAATTTCTGTGGATTATTGACTACCATGCAGCTCTCATTTTCCAGCTTACAACAGGAATTCGTTTAGTAGCCTGTTTCTAAATTCCGTTGCCTTTTTGGTATGTGGAAAATAGATTACTTTTGCTATTTAGAATAGAACTGCCCACATTAAGTGGATTCTGATATATTGAGATATATTGCAAATTTCCAGATCTCAAGCTTGATGCATGGTTGGGTGAGAAACCTAGTGGTCTTTTGATAAAAGAGAAATTCTATTTTAAAAGAACAGATAGGGTTGGCTGAATAATTAGCCTGAGTTCAGTATCACTACCTGTAACTTGGCCCTTTCCAATGTAACTTTGCAACCATACCCAGCCACAAGTAGAAGCATGACTCTTCCCTTTGATATCAGGACAGGCGAAGGACTTGGCTTGAAAGTGGAATATGAAAGGAAGGGGCAGGGTGTATTTCCCAGCCTTAGACTTCAAAGCAGTTGTGTGTCTAGTTGACTCCTTGAGCTTCTTCTACCACCACGTAAAAGCATCTTACAGATAGCTTCTGCCTTCTTGGCTTGGACACCACAATGGAACATGTAGAGCTTCTCTGATCCTGAATAACCCAAATGTAATGGGGAGTCAGTGCAGTAGGACCTTGGCCCCACAACCAGACTTGCACCTGTGTGAGCGAAAATGCTTGATTGCAGTTATTCACCATGGACTTCAGAATGTTTGCCAAGGAATCAGAAGATGATTACAAATACATGGACTTTGAAGACAGGAGAGAGCAAATGAAGACTTGACCCAAACTAACTTGGTTTTCTTAGATTTCATAAGAATGTTCATAATGTTTACCTAATTATTTTTCTATATGAACTAATACATTTTCTTTCTTCATGCTTCAATGCTAAGAGTTGCACATTGTACTAGGAATAAATGGAAACAATTTGTTTTCATTGTCATAACTCTTTATAATAAACTTATAGCCAGTGGCAAGTTTTGCTTGTTTTTTGATGAACAAGATGTCTTTAAGGGATTCTAAAAATATCAGCTTAATATTTGTACAATCATGCATTTGACTAATGCAGACAGAGTTACAGCTTCATAGCAAATGACACATTGTGGCCACGATCTTGATGAGATTTTGTTTTCTGTTTAATTTGTGAGTGAAAATTTTGCCTAAATAGTTGTATCAGTCTTTCTGTTCAAGTATTTGCTAATAATATAAAAATCTCAAAAAAAACAGTACTTTTGAAACAAGTTTTTGAGAATAAGGTATTAGAAACTATGGATGAATATGATGACTCCAAGAATTGCTTTCAGTACATACTGGAAAGTTATCTACACATACACACACACACACACACACACACACACACACACGTGCGTGCACACACACACATGCACACACACATGTGCACACACACAGACACACACATACACACACACACCCCTACACAACAAGGTATTTCTCACTGTGGCAAGGATTGACCCAGGAGTATATGATGGGAGACACCTCTGTCAGACGCCAGCTTCACTCACCACTGACTCATTTCCACAGCACATGATTTCTCAGTCATGTCTACACCAAGTCACACAGATGTGACCACTTCCTTGATTTAGTTGTTCAAGACTGATTGATTTAGTTGATCATTATCTTCCTCTTTTTTAGTGCAAATATTGACATGATAAAAGGCACTAAAGTGCGTTTTTTTCTTAGTTGAAGTATACTCCAGTACCAAATTCTATGAAAGTTTCTTAGTCAAACTTTATTTTAACATTTTTCATAGCATGGAAAGATAGAGTTTATAAATGTTGAAGGACTGAGAAGTAGAAAGGACCCTTTTGGTGTTTGGATATTGCTGAACAACTTCCTTACTTTCTCAGAATCAGCCCCTGAGCTGTTATTTACAGTGAAGCATATGGGTTTTCTTGTCTGCAGCTGACAAAAGGACTTTTTCAGTATTTAATGACCATGCCATGGCTATGAAAATACCAAAAAATAATGCTAGATTTTTGCAAACACACTAGATAAGAAGTTTCATCTTTTGGTTGGGTAGTAAATTGAGAGACCAATAAGACAGGGGTTAAATTTTATTTTCTTTGGGTGTGCTATTTCTATTTCTTATTTTATTCTGAAGGTCTTGTTCAAGCACTTATTTATGAAACAAGGGAGTCCGACTTCAAAGAGGTAGGAGGGCAGGCTGGAAGGGTAAATCTCTGAAGTTTCCTAGACACAGCCCAACATCCTTAAAACACCTCGTTATTCCTGCTGCCTAACCACAGGTGCAAGTCACCTTTGATTAAGTAATTGGGTTCAGAAAACTCTCAGGCATGAACATACAATTATTGCTCCTGTTTTCTTTTTGCTTCTCTGACCTACAAAAAGACACTTGCTAAACTGTACCATCAGGAATAAAGAGAAGATTAATCAATTGATTCAAATTGTACTTTTAAAAAATTGTCTTACAAATCTTTAAAAGAGAAAGACATTAAAATATGTTCTTGACAGCTCTCAATAGAAATAACAGGGAATCTAAAATATAACATGTAACAATTCAAAACATAATTTTAATTTTTTAAGAAAAGCAGTTATAAGCTTTCATAAAAGATGAAATGGCACTTCAGTTTCTGTGATCTATACAAAGTAATCTCCTAAATGAAGTGAGACACTGAAGAATTGTAGGGATGTGGATGATTTTACTTCTCTATCTTTCTTCAAAATTGCTTTTACAGATACTATATCAATAACTTTCAATTTTAAAAGGAAGAAATAAATTATGAAGATGCACACTTTGCTGGGTTTTGGTGTATACTGTACTCATGCTAGTTTTAAAATACAGCTAATGGAAAAGAGAGATTGCATTTTCTGATATTGTCAAGTATTCTAGTTTTATCATTAAAATGATACTTTTTATGTGATAACTAATGGGTAATATAAAGCTTATGGAAAGTCATGTTTATGTTTCAACTGGTTACTGAGATGAACTGCATTCTCAGATAGCGCGTCAAGCAATTCAGATATTCAGCATACTTTTCAGTATTTAAAATTGTGCCTTAATATCCATTGGAATGACTGGCTACCAAGTGGCAGATCAAAGGTACAGCTTACCATTCTCATAGTTGCAGTCTATCTGTTTTGAAGTATTTTGAACATCTCAATCTCTTTCCCAATTTGATCCACTCCTACTCTGTAACATACCCTTTTAAGCAATATTCTCTTCTTGGCTTTTAAAGGCCAGTTTAGAACATTAGCATCTAAGAAAGAAGAGGATGATGAAACCAGTAGCAATATTTTAATATCCTGCCCTTCACAGCTTGTTCTTGTGTCTGACCTCAGGGAGAATGTAATGGCTATCCCTGGGGGTATTGTCAGGGTCAGAAAGCCATTGAGAAGTGATGCCATTCAATGATAGAAACAGCACTGTGATTACTATGAAGCTTTAGTGGAAAATTTTTAGTTTCAAAGACTAATTTATATAAAAATTACACACTCACAAACACATCTGACTTTACCCCAACATTTAAATGGGACTATTTATCACAGCAAGAAGCTGTTAGAGAATCTGGTAGGCTTTCTGTCTTGGTGGTGAGATGAATGATGAATCAGAAGCAAGGCAGAGTTCCTTAATAATTTATTGGGTCATGAGTTATGGTTTTGTTCAATTGAAAATTATTAGTTGGGTTTGCCTCAGGCGAGGAGCATAGTATATGGAAAAGTAAATAGATTAAGCAAACATTCCATGAATTTAATCATTTCAAACAGTGTACTGGAGGAAGGCCCTGATGCATTTGCCATTAATTCAGAGGACAATTTTGCTTCCATATAACATAATCACAAGATGGGAATTGTCAGAATGGCTCAGTAAATGAGATATTCATAAGGAATAGTTAGTGTAAATACTTTCTTCAGTGTCTTACCCCATGTAGACAAGGAAGAGTACAGAATCCAAAGGCTGTGATTTTTTTTCTTTTATTGAAAGGTAATATTCTTCTATCTCGAGTCATTCCTTTATTCATTGTCTTTGTTATCTATTCAACATACTTTGTTGGGCACCAATTTGGTACTAGAGACATGGTTCAGAGCTAATTGTGAAGAGTTACTTTTAAATAAATTCTTGGTGGTTACCAGTTAGAAGAGGGGACAGTCTTGCACGGGCTTTCTTAAACTAGGATATTTGTAAAGTTAGGCAGGTTTGGCAAAATAGTGAAAACAATATAAAGATCATATCACAATCTCAATATTTATTTATGATTCCTTAATATTTCCTGAGAAGGTAAGCTATAGCTACTTTATATACAATAAAGCAATACTCTGTTGAACAACTTGGTATAGATAAAGCCCATAAGCTGATGTTAAATCAGTCTCTAAGAAATGTGTATTTGGATTCACATTTTATTTTGGGAAATTTCTCAGTTTGCCACAGATTCCTCTTTACCTCTGACTGCTCATTAAATTGCACTGGTCCTGGTTGAAAAGAAATAAAAGCCACAACAATGCATAGTCCCATTAGCATCAACTCACTCCCTCAAAGTCTCCGATCCAAATCTCAGTCATTGGGGATGCTGGAATTCAAAGGAAGAGCAGCTTGATCAAAATTAAGTTGCAAGGCTTCTCTGGCAGGGAGCTGTCTTGAGAAGTGCTGCTCCAGGGATGAAACTCAACTTCCAAGGGGCTTCATCAGAGATGCACCAAACATCCCCAGTCCTACCATCAGGCTTCAGAGCCACCCAGTGACTGAGGACCTCATAATGTTCAGGCTCAGGTGCCTATTGGCTGACACTGAGGTGAGAATCCAGATTCCTTTATTGCCCTGCATAGAAGGTACCTGGTTATTTCTGTAGAATACTCAAGAGGAAACCACATAAGTTCTTACATTTTAAGTACACATTTTGATAAAGATCAACTTGACTCTAATATATTTAAACTTCATACAGTAATTCTTTTTCATTTGAATATTTATCATAAATATTTGGTGCAAGAAACTCTGTAAGTAGCTGGTGTACAGGAACTGGAAAAAAAAAGCACTTCAATGTTTCCACCTTAATGGACATTATATTCTAGTGAAACCAAAATAGAGGAGCGGAACAGTAAAATATGCTCTCTACTAGACTGAAACAGGCTACAGATAACAGGAATAGTGAGTCATGAGATGAATCTTTAGAATTTTAAGCTTATTTTTCATTGATTATACAAAAATGTCTTAGTGAAAAGGTAGTGTCTGAATACAGAATCAAAGGAACCTAACGGCTCAACACTCTGTCTTTGGAAAAAAGTGTTCTGTCACAGAGAACACATTTCAAGTCTGAATCTTTGAAATCAGATGTTGGGTGGGGATATACTCCCCCACACCTCCTCAGAGAAGAAGGGCCCTCTGAGGCATTGGACATATCTTGGCCTTTCACCGGACACAGTGGGATCATAGCATAGGGTATGTGTGATCTGAAACAGATATTAACTGAATGACTCTGACTGCTCTATGAAGATACATGGAGAAATAATGGTAGAAAGAGAGAGATTACTGGAAAAGGAACCAATTTCCAAAAAAAAAAAAATCAACTTTTTGATAAAATTCCTCACTTGTCCTTTTCACAAAGAGAAAAAAACAGGGTCTTGAACAAAGTTGATAATGGCTGAATTGATAGGAACAGTCAGATTTTGCTCTATACATAAGAGGAGCTTCAGAAAGATTAGGTGGTTGGATAAGAGAGAGAAAGTAAGGGCAATTGTGATAAATCTGCGTTGGCACCTAGAGACTGGAGTTGCCCTTGGTTGCACCGAGGACAGCTGTGGACAGGGGAGACAGGCATCAGGAGCTTGGGTGTGTTCACTTTTTGGTTAGTCCCTCCACCCCAGGTAGTGGTGCAGAGGAAGATTATATTGGGGTGCATGGTTTGAATGCCCACTGATTACCCAAGTGGATTGACCACGTATGTGCCGGGTTCAGAGAGTAAATCTGGAGTGGATGTACACATTTAAAAGTGGTCACATGACAGAGACCATTTAGCCATATGAGGCTATAAAAGATTCCCTGAGGATCAGGCAGTGATAGCAAAGAAATCTAAAGACCATGCCCCATAACACTCAATATTTAAAAAAACATCTGGTTGAGGAAGAGCAGGGTAGAGTCTGAGAGAAAGGTCAGTGGTGTGGCAGAAAGCAGGAGAATCTGGCCTCCATCCAGGGGAGAACTGGTTCACAGAAAGGAACCCATCACTGTGTGGAACCCCACTGCTGCGATTAGAAACTCTTTGTATTTATTCAGAATTCGATCAACTTCAGTCAAAAAATATGCTATACTATTGTTAAATTCAATTTAATTACAAGGATTAGACCACCTCATATGGGAATTTTCCGCAAATACTGTGTTCTTTTAGAAACTATAATCTCATTTTTTCACATTTTTTAAAACATAAATCTTCCATAAAACACTCACTTGAATTTCTTCCTTTTTCTAAAAATTTCTTACATCTACTTTCAGTGTGGACATTTTCTTTATAACAATTCAACTCAGCTAAAAACAAAAACTTACTCAACACTGATAAAATTCTTCACTTGTCCTTTTCATCAATCTCTTGCTCTATTTATATTTATTTTTCTCATATTCTTTCTCTATATGTCAGCTTAATTATCATTGAGAGAACACTGTCCAGACTCTGAAAAAGTTCCTACACGGAGAACAAAAGGAATGACTTGATCTCTGATGAAAAAATAAAAAAAATAAAAAGTAAGCTACATCATCTGCTCAGAGGTTACCTTCATAATACCACAAATGCAGGACTTCCACAGAAAAGAGAAAGTTGAAAGGTATGAAATCATATGCCATCATCATTTAAGAATAATGTAAAACTTGTCATAGTTTCTTTTAAGAAAGGACATTTCTAATTGCCTAATGAGATGAGGAAAGGTAGAAATTTATCCAGAAGGCTGAGACTCTGATGTGAAATGTCATTGTTAGCAGTTTTCAGGATGTTCCTGCACTCTTTGGTACTTTAGAGAACTTAGTCGTGTGACATCAATTCTGTCTTTAAAACTTAGGTGTAGTGCCTTTTCATAAGCATTTGAGAATTTCCTGCACTTTTTAAGTGTTCAGTAGAACTTGTTGAAGTAGATATTACAGAGCATGAAATCTCCGGTTATCAAAAACTTAGGAACTTTGAAAGGAAGATTATTTTCTTTATATTGGCAGAATCCTGGAAATAAACACTTGACCTGACTTCCTAAGAATGAAATTAATTTTTTAATTTATGCTAGTGAGATGACTTCCTACTTTGGAATTTTCAATTGTTTACCTTTTTCAGTTGTCCCATCAAATGTCTACAACAAAAGTACAATTATTATTCTTTTAATAAATAACTGTCTTACACTAACTATCTTGTATTTGCCATTATTTTATCATCTGTCTCCATGAGTTTTCTTATTTTATATACTTCATAGAAATGTAATCATAAAATATATAATTTGTGTGTGTTTGGATGTCTTTGTACAACCTAATATTTTCTAGATCAGTCTATTTGTAGCAGGGTTGTATCAGTATTTCATAACTCTTTCTTTGTATTTAACCATAATTTGTTCAATTGATCATCCATTGGTGGAGATTCAAGTTGTTTCAACCTTTCTGCTACTGTAAATAGTGCTCCCATAAGCATTCATGTACAAGAATTTTTTTCATTCCTGTTTTCAATTATTTTATGTCTATACTTGGGAGTGGAAGTGCTGAGTCCTACAGTAACTTGACATTCAGTTTTGGGGTGAACTACCAAATTCTCAACTGTGGTTGGATCCTGTTCTATTACTACCACCAGTGCATAAGAGTTCTAATTTCATCCTACATTCTTCCAAAACTTTTTTCACTTTCTAATTCCTTGATTATGGTGAGTCTAGTAGGTATAAATTGAGATCTCATTGTGGTTTTGATTGGCACTTCCCTATTGAGTAATGTTCCATTTATTTTCTTTGGTGAAATGTCTATTCAAGTACTTTACCCATTTTTTAAATTGGATTCATAGTTGGTTTGTTCTTCAATTACAGAGTTTTAAAATTATATTTGGCTATGAAAATTTCATCAGCTATATGTTCATCAAATATTTTTTTCCAGGTATGGCTAGGTATTGCATAATTTTTATGCTTTCAATAGACACTGGTATAAGATGCTGCCACATTCTGGGGTAGACACCCCCAAGGCAAGTCTGCCCCAACAGTCCCTCAGAGAACCATCAGGTATTTCAAAATGTAGTTACAATGCTTTGAAAGTCAAACCCATATTGCACCCTCCCTCAACAGCATGGCTGCTGCAAACTGGAAAACAGAAGATAGTAAGAAAGTTAGCAAAAATACCAAGTTAGCAAAAAAGGAATTGCTTTGCATACATTTGCATACATCCTAATGTAAATTGTAAATACAAATTATGTATAAATTATTTTCCTTTGTTTCTGGAGAGGGAAATGGATAATGATAATTTTATATATTTGTATTTATATAAAATATATAAATACCTATAGATAGGTATGTAGGTAATATATATATATACTTAGGAATAGAGAAGGACAGATAGATTGTGTTACTTATCATGTGGCTGAAATACTCAAGATTTGCATGTTAAATGATATTTTCCATTAAAATATTGTGGTTGAATATAGACATAAAATTTTTAGAAAAAAAATTGTTAATCTGTCACTGAAATAACACTTAATTTAAAATAGAATGACTGGCATAAATAATCTTCAAAAATATTATCATAGGAAGAGAACAGACAGGTAGAGGTGCTTAGTTCCTCCTAACTCATGAACCTGATATAAGTCTAGTAAGGAACTGCCCATAGAATTGCTCCATGCATATCACATAATATTGTGCTAAATTCTAGGGGACAGCTACAGTAGCACTTCTTTCTTTGGTCCCTCAAAGGGGTAAAGAATTAGAGGAAAAAATTCAAAATCACATGTTTAGGTTTAAGAAAGTAATATTTCCTTTGTATTGGTGCATTATAATTATGCACAACAGAGGGTTTCATTATGTCATATTCATATATACATATAACATAATTTAATCAACTCCATTCCCCAGGACCTTCCCTTTCCCTGCCTTCTTCCCGCTCCAGATCTACTGGAGATCTACTACATCTCCCTAGTGTTACTGATATTACCTCTGATCTTCCTTCTGTTATTCTTATTTTACTTAGTGAGATAAAATTTGTAAGTGTGATGGTTCATTCTGGTGTGTTCATACATGGATGCAGCATGGTCTGGTAGATTCTATTCCACAGTACTTCCCCTGCCCTCCCTTCCTCCCATCCTTCCAATCCCTTTCCTCTACTCTGTTGGTCTCCTGTCTATTTTTGTGAGATCCATCCTTTGTTATTATCCTCCCTTCTCTTCCCTCTTTTTTTCTCTTCCTTCCTTCCCCTTCCCTTCCCTTCTCTCTCTCCCTCCCTCTCTTCATCTTTCACTCCATCACTTCTTTCCCTCAGTCCCTCTGTCCCTCTCTCTCATGTCTGCATATGAGAGAAAACACATGTTCCTTGACTTCCTGAGACTGATTTATTTCACTTAGCACAGTGTTCTCCAGTTCCAGGGCAATCACAATAGCCAAGCTATGGAATCTGCCCATCAACACAATGGAAAAGGACAATGTGTTTATGTACACAATTAACTTAGCCATGAAGAAGAATGACATCATATTATTACTAGTAAATGGGTGGAACAGAAGAAAGCATTATGACTTTAGAGATTCAGAAGGGTTTTCTTACACATACCTTTTAGTTACTTCTTAAGTAATATATCTAAATCTGACTATTAAACTGCTCCTGAAGGTATGGACATATAATTGCCCTATTACAAAGAAAAAAAAAGAACATATATAATGACCACAGATCTGAGAAATATTTAATATAAAGAGTGGCATGTGATTTGTTGACTACATACTCTTTTAAAACTCAAGCATACAGACATGACATTCACTTACACTTTTTCCTCTTACGATGACTAAAGCATTTATTTTGATCACTGCAGAGAAATATGTACACCTTAAAGGACAGAATATATAATTTTGTTACCTATAATTATACGTTTCATTTTCAGGCCAAATGCAAAAATGTTTGTTTTTTTCATTTTACCAATCTGTTCCTAATATAGTCGATATGACTTATCTTTTAAGTATTTATTTTCAAATCTGTGATCTTTACATAAGGAAAAACTTCAGGGGGAAATCTGTTCATTGTGAGATGGGCATATACGTTATAGTTTTCATTTGATTTTGTAATCGAGCCTATACTTGTTATTCTGAAAGGAGATACAAAAGCAGTGATGGGAATCACAGAAATATGTCAAGTTATAATACTGAATGAACGCCTCTTAACAAGGTACTAAGTAAAGTTGTCAAATCAAGACTTTAATTTCTTCAATTTTCTTGAGCTAAGTGCCAAGTGAAACTTGGCAAGTATGTGACAATCTTGCCATAATGTCTTAAAATCTCCTTGCTCACATTTTCTACATCTTAGAAAGTAAAAGTTTCTTATATAAATTATATGAATCATACAGATTTAAATTTTAAACATAGCTAGAAGTATTTTATTTCAAAACATATTGTTATGTCTTTTTCAAGCTTATATGATAGAGACAGTTATGTTTAATCAATATTTGCTGGCCATATATAGTATTTTTGTCATATAGTATGCAGGATCATAAAGATGCAGTAAAATGTTATATTCATTTATCTGGATATTGAAGACTGTGATATACCTGTGAGAGTCAAACACTATTTCCTATGAAATATCCATATGTTCAAATTGACTAGTTTTGTCTCACTGATGAGGAACAGAAGAATCGGATACCCGAGGAATTTTCAGGAAGCAAATTTATTGACAGCAGGGTCCAGAACGGCTATTTCCCAAATCATTCTCTACACCAAGAGTCTAGAAATTCTTGGTATTTTAAAGGTAGTGGGAGGGGGAGCTTGAAGATTTACATTTTTTTGCAGGAGTCAACATCAAAGAAATTTTTTTCTTTGAGCTCTCAGAAAGCAGTTTATGTTTAGAACCATCAGAGGTTTTACACATTTTACCACAAAAGCAGAGAAACATCATTATCAATTTTGTGGCCAAATTTAGCTTTTGCAGGACAGAACAAAAGGAAATAGGAAATTCTAATCACATGGAGATCTTTTGCAGAAATCTTTGCTGAACTGTTGTTAACAACAACAATTATGGTGAGGGTCTTCTGGGTGGGGGTCTCTGGCCTGCTTCATCACAACAGAAAACGAGAGTTCAAAAAACTAAATAATACAAGGAAAAATTGCCTCTTTATTTATTCCTCCAGAGAAGCAAATTTCTTAGAATCCAGTGTGTCCATAGAGCTGTCACTGATGCTATCAAAGGTTATGCACTGCACAAAATCAGAAGGTACCATTCGTACTACCATGGATTCTTTTCTAAGCCTACATCTGATGGTGAGACCCTTTCCGGTGTCCTGGAGCCATGTGACTTTTGACTTTGCACCTTGGTGTTTGATTGTGCAGAACAGCACATCGTGGGCAGCACTTGGAGGAAAGGTGAATAAAAACGTTAGGTAAACCTTTAAATTAGCCACTCGTCCTAATAGGCAACATACAGAGAAGGAATGGAGACCCTCTGCTCAAAAGAAGGAAAGCTAGATAGGAATAAAGGCTTGTGTTATCCTAAGGAAGCTGAGTGTGGGAAAAAGTCTGCTGTCCAGAGGGTTTTTTAAATCATCATTATTTTAAAATTATCTTTATTCTTGGATAGGGGGAAGAAAAAAGTCAATGAAACTGCAAATTTAGAGTTGACATTTTCCTCCAAATGTAAACATAAAATTTAAATTAACATTTGATTTAATATAGGGAATCAATAATGAATACAGCCAGTATTAATGTAGAGAGAATGTACACTAAAAAGCCAGATGCATGTAGAACATTGGGATTTTTTTTGTGTGGTGAAAAAAATATATAATACAAGAAATCATATCCTTTCAGCAGAGAGATTCCAAATTAGACCTAGGAGTGAGAAGGACACATAGGCTGCTTCACAGAAGATCGGAGCAAGGAAATGACTGAAATATTCCCAGAGGCAGACTCCACTTTAAAATTGCAGAAGTCCTGAGGCCTCCCCAGTGCTGGGTCAGGATGACTGCAACTGGCCAAGTGAATGAGGAAGTGTCTGCTGGTGAGAGGGGACAGTGCCTGCCAACCCAGTGGCATGTGTCTGCAGGAGGACTGGAGGAAGAATCAGGCAGCTTCAGATGCCTGGCCGGCATTAGAAGCTTATGACTCAGAATGGAAAAATTTGCAGGGCCTACCAAGCAAGCTGTGGCATTATGACACCCTAATTGGCTATGGTTTCACAGCATATATCAGCAGATAAAATTAATTCAATCTTCTCTTCAAGTGATGAGATTTTTTTTAAAGTTTTTTTTATAAATCTGACCATATATAATATTTTTATCATATGGTATGCAGGATCTACTAAATTAGAGGCTTAAAAATCTTGTGAAAAAAATTTTCAACTGAATTCTGCAAAAACACAAAACAAAACAAAAAAGAAACAAAAACTCAAACAAGCAAACAAATAACAACAACAACAAAAAAAAACAAGATACATGTGGGAAAACAAGATACATGTGGGAGATGCTGTCTTGCTTGTTATCATTGACATCAAGTGGGGATTCCAGAGTCCATAGGGGTCACCTGCTCCCATTTCACAGTGTGGACGATGTGCCACTGTCATTTGGAAATTTCACCCAAGCCTCTGGAACTCACTTGAAATGTTAGCAATCTCACTTGAACAATTAATACCCCATCAAAAAGAATTCTTCTGGCATCTTGCCAATCAACAAATGCCACAGATACGATAATGATGCTGAGATGTTGTGTTACATCTACATAGAGAAGTGGCAGGCTCCATTTTACCATTTATCGTTAACATGCAGATCAAATGACCAACACCTACTGGTGAATCACTGTCAGTAACCAAGTAATTCATCATAAGTGAACAGTGTTTCAAATCTGACACATTTAACATGGAGAATGTTTTATACGGTAAGGATTTTATAATGCGTTGGTGTTCACTGGCATAATTACCTGTTGGAAAAGAATATGGACAGTGTAAATTCTAGGTTTACTTTCTGTACTTTCATGACTGATGCAAAATGAACTGTATGTATGGACTTGCAGAATCATTTCTTAAAATTCGAGACCATAATTTGGAGAGTTTATAGTTTATTGATACATAGCACAATTACACATTTAATATTAATAAAACATTAGCTGAAAGATCTTCCATATAAGCATGAATCTAAGGGCAGGGACTTCATTTATATTTAATTTTAGCTTTAAACAGATAATTCTGAAATATTATTCAATCTACACTAACAAAGACTGATAGTCAATGCCTTAATTTATACCTAAATACCAATGCATATAAAAGAATTGAAGCCAATGACTTTGATTTTCTCTTTCTGGAGCTACTGTGAAATTATTTGATCTATCTTTCTTAACATCTCAAATTGAGTGCATTAAGACTTTGAAAAGGCCATGGAACAGTGCATTAAAATTAAAACCTCATATTCCAAGAACCAGCCAGCTAAGCCTGAAGACATTGATGTCCACGTGTAGTATTTTTGATTGTATGTAAGTGAAAATGTGCTTTTAGTGCTTGTTAACTTTCAACAGTTGTGTTTATATATGGATAACATAAACGAATCCTCTGTTTGCTAATCAATAACCAAGACTGTTTTGGGGAGTCAGTAGAAATTATTGTATGAATACATGAAAAATTTTAAATTTTGTGCCCTAGCATTATTCAGCTCTATCCATTGTTAGTTTACCTTACTCAATTTTGGGGATTTATGTACACATCCTTATAAACTAACTAATTCCAGCCCTGTCTGTCAACAGTGAGTTTGTCTGTCTAGTAGAAAACAAAATCAGTTATTCTTGGTATGAGTTTATTACATCTTTAGAAAATATAACTTAGATATCTCACTGCCTCCTCTCAGGTTTAATGATTTTCCTACACATTTTTACACAGCATGTGGATGGGCCTTCTAGAGGTGTCATTTTCAATCTGGATTTTTAGGATGTGATGGTGCTTGACTGCATGTACTTATAATGAGCATCCAGAAATAGATTCCTACTCCAGCTCTGTGGACCTTGCCAACCAATTAGAAGGAGAAGACATGCACCCTGTTAGAATTAGTGAGCCTCCACGTCAGCAAGACCATTCCATCACATCTTTTATGAAATTACCGTTACTCTTATTTCTACCCTCTTCATGTGGGAAGGTTGTGAATGTCAATTTTCACTGCAGGAGGTTCAGTCTGTTTCATTAAAAACTGGAAGTCTGTTTTCAATAATACTGAAAAATATCAGAACTTGTTCGTCAGTTTGATAAACAAAACCCCACCACCATGCCAATTGAAAAGGTTTCTTTCCGAAGTAAGGGTCTCTCATTGCAGTTGGAAGAAATATATTGGTAAGATGATGTTTCAAGTTGAAGCCTAATTTGATTTGTCTTTTTGGAAGTTTTGATCAGTTTTGCCAGCTCTCTGAAGAATGACTGAGGTCTGAATATTTATTTTCGGGTAAATGTTAAGAGATATTTCAGGATTATATGCTATCTGTAAGAGAAATATGAAGCTAATTTATATTGGATAGTCATTCTTGAAATATATGAAAAGAGAAAAGAAAATATACACAGTAAAATTGTGCATTCATTTCATCTTAGCATAATATTTATTGAAAGAATAGACCCGAATATGAAAGGTTTCACTCCACAAGTTTTTCAGGGTAGGAATCTGAATTCAACTTTTTAATGCTTCCTCAATCAAATATCTTCTACAATCAACTCTGTAGTTTTTGTAGGTGAGTAAATATACAGTTTTATAGAGGTTCATCCACCAACTTATTTGAGGGCCAAGAAATCTAAAATTGGGATGTGCACAGCATCTTGATGAGGCAAACACTCCACCTTCTTCAAGCTCTGGTGCATGTGGAGTGGGCTGCTGTCCTAATTTCTTCATCCTGAAATTAGAGCTATAAAACTCAGGATTTTTTTGCTATAATCTATATGAAAATGAATATTAGAAAAAGACCTCTGGAGCCAAACTGCTAATCATTGACTCCCAAATTTTTGACTATGAACCTTTAGCTTCTCTGTTCATAGTTTCTGCATTGTTAAAGACGGGATCACTGTGTTACCTGTTTTACAGTGTCTTGCGCTATAACCCAGTTACAGTAGAAGATAGCTCTTAGATGGCTATCTCATGCATAAACATAATAATATTATCCTAATTCAGTAATGTAGTTAAATATAATTTCAAATTTAAGATATTACCACAGCAGTTTTCATTCCTCTTTTCTGAAGATAATGTGGAAATAATGTACTGATTACTTATAGATTTCATATACAATTCACACACTCTATGATCCTAAGGAACACATACATCAAAAATCCTTCCCAGCTATTTTATTTTTAAGGTCTTATGGCAAATATTTTACAGAAAGTATTAGAGATTTGGCAGAAAATATTCATGAAATATACATCTCCTTTCCATATTGATAACATCCTACTTTTTAATCATATAATATAAAAGGTGTTGAAGCATTGCTTAATTTCTTCTGATGCACTGAACCAAGATATATCTTTGGATATACCATCAGGGTTTCCAATTGATAACAAAATTACAAATTGGATTTTTTTCCCCTAGAAATCTTATTTTTTTCTGCCTCAGGGAGGAGTCCTTCTTATCTTTCTAAATCTCCTCAAGCTGCCTCTCAGATTTCAATTGATGACCCAGCCTTATGCTTCACTAGGAAAAAAATCAGAAGCCACTAGAGGAGGTCTGGTTCATCTTTCCACCAACAATCTACCCGCCACAGACATTGTGCTCAGATAATTGCCATGTCTGCCGGCACATTCAAAGGACACCTGCTCTGTTTACTGTTTATTCCTTCCTCGGGTGTTATGAATCTCATATTCTCTCAACTTCGTGGATTTCAATCACAACAAATTGTTTAAGGATGTAGGCATTTTTCTCAAAATATATCCAGGCTTATCTTTATGATCCTTCTTAAAAACCCTCATTTAAAAAACAAAAACAAAAACAAAATCAAACGATGTCCTGCTGCCACACACACTTGTATATCATGGTTTTCCATGTGATGTCCTTGGGCAAATCGAGTGACAGCAAGAGGGACATGTACCATGCCAGCAAGAGCACTAAGAAATGTATCCTCTCGTCTCCCCCCATTGCTTTACAGAGTGACCTAGAGGGGAAGTTTTTTAAACAAGGGATAAAAATAACCAGGAATAGATGACCAGGACAAAATGACCCACAATCACACTAATAAGTTAAATAATTAAAGCTCCACATGATAATAAGCTAGTGTGATTATGCAAATGTGGACAGTCTTGAGTCTGAACCCCACATAGTTAACTTCAGTTTGGAAATATATTTATTCCCCACTATCTGACCAGGTACTCCCAAGTCATATTAAGCTCATTTATTCAGAAGTTTAAAAATTGCTCTCCTTACTGAAAACTAATAATCTCTATCCTGCTAGCACTTCTGTGATATTAACCAGCCTGGCTGCTTCTTGATCTTGTCATTGAAATCACATTATGAAAACACCTCAAATGCTGACATGGACCACAACAGCTTAAGAGCTCAGTATAGGAAGATGGAAATCCTGCATCTCTGCTTGAAAATGTATCCTAACCTTGTACTAAATAAGACAATTGGTTTCAATCTCTGGTAGTTAGGAGATCTGTTCATAAAAATCTGACCCTTCGTTCCTCTCTCCTTTCTACCCATCATTAACTGCCTACCAAGTATTAGGCAATGAAATATATGCTAACGTGCAAAAAGAGAAGACACAGTCCTTGACCTAGAGTGACTTTTGTTATGTAGAGTTAAGCTGAAATGAAAAAACCTAGTACAATAAAGCACTACAAGTATCACTGTGGAAATATACTTTAAGGATAGGACTTTAAGGAGAGCATGCAGATTGTATTGGAGGGCGTCAAGAGATTTTTAAGAAGCCCTGCTTTTAGGACAGACTGACCTTAAAGGTGGAGAGTAGTTGGTGGTCAATACAAAAACAAAGACGAGGAAGTATGAAACATGCTGGAATGTTCTGAAATTACAGTAGTACTTCAAATGACTAGAGTTTCATGTGTGGGAAGTAGTTGCGAGCAGGGAAGGCTCATTAGAGCATATGGCACAGATTCCTTTCCTTTCCTAGCTACCAGTAGGTTAAAAGTCCATGCTAAATGTCATATTTTAATTAACCACATTCGTGAGAAATTTGTTAAATATACCTGTAATCCATATAAAATTCACCACTGATTTTAGAAGCAGCTTTCATCTATACATCACGGTACACACAAGACAAGCATTTTGTGCTATTAGTATCGTAAACTTAAGTTATAAGCTGAGAGAAAACATTTTAATTCTATCTTAAAAGGATTTAAATCACTACTGGGAAAAATAAATAATACAGGACACTTGTAATATTGCAGGAATACAAACATGGTAGAGAACAAGATTATTAAAATTATTTTAGAACATTCAGGATGACCATTGCACCTCATGTCAAAAAATAAATCTACCTTTGCTTAAGTAACTGTTCAGCTATTAGGCATTTTAATACATGAGAAAATAAAATAGACTCAAATCAGTATCACAAAGATAAACCGAAATGAGTTTTTGAAGATATGCAAAATTTTAAAATAGAAAACAATTTGCTAAAGAATTTGTTTTCAGCTTTACAAATGGAAGGATATAATTGCAAATTAGGTTTATTATCATTTTTATGTTAGCATTCTTTTTTTTCTGAACGTCTCACTGGAAACATTGATGAACAAATAAATAAATGGGAATGCTTTGTTTCAAAAAATATATCAATTGTTTCAGACACTATGGAAAATGATTCCATAAAGTAATATGAGCATCTGTGGTTTGAGAAATTTGTTTCAACTAATAATTTTATTTTGCCTGACTTAGTATTTTTTCTTTTGGCCTGATATACTTTTAAAGAAATGTTTGCAATACTCTGAAACATGCAAGATACTATTAGGTTATTTTAAAAATATGAACTGTTACAGGTGTATAGGCCCCCTTCTCAATTTTTATTCTAGATATTTCTGCCACATGTATACTTATTTATTTACTTGTTCAATAAATAATATTGATGGGATACTTTATGTGTGCTACAAATTGTATTGGGATGGAGGATTGCCTCTCCTATCACATCTTTTTTAAACATCTTAAAACCTTGTGACTAACAGTTTTAATTCTTACGTTCTACAGGGGGAAACCATGAATATAACCACAAAGGCATAAACTTGGCAAGTTCAAAGAACTGAATCTTTCCCTCTTCATTCCCTTCACTGTCTTATTGATCCAATGATTCTCAAAAGTGCCCATTTCAGAATGGTAATAAATTCTTCCAACATATCATTCTGCTTTATGACATATCAGTCCAGTGGATAACAGCATGTCAATTACGTCTTATCAACAAGCTGTTCTGAAAAGTCTGTCCAGGTTATGCCCCCTGGGTTACCATGGCTCATAGTCTTAGAGTCTCAGGGTTGGAATAGATCTCACCCACTTGAGCATAATACAATCAGCTTCCTAAATTGATGGGCCCACAATTAGTAAGAGCAAAACAATAGCCCCTTTGTTTTCTTCTTCTTTTTAGTGTATAAATTTTAAAGTGCTCTCCTTTTTATTTTTCTTGTTAGATTTGGTTATCATCTTCCTTAGCTTTTGACCTTACCTTGCCCATAAAAACACGTTCTCACCTGGTTTCCTTGTCATTAAATGCTCCTTCTTTCGTTTCTTGATTGAAATGCACATGTGTGTTTATTTCTGGTCCTTGAGCATAATTGCAACTCATTTTGCTTGAAAGAATGAATCCCAGTTCTGTACTGCTGTTCAGGGTTGCTATAACTACATATTCTCCCCTGGTCTCATAACAAACTTTTCTTCCAATAAATCCAGCTTAGTTCATCCTTAAATGTCCCTGTACTCCTCATTTAAATATCTGCCAGGAACTTTAAACATAAACTCTACAATGGATTCTCTGCGTTGCTCTTCAAACCTTGTATCTTTCTTAGCATGCCCTGTTTCAGTGTAAGACAACCTGTGGGACACCCGTTTTCACAGATTACAGATGCAGGAGCTATTCTTGATGACTTTCTGTGCTCCAAACCCAAACTGGTTTAAATACAAGTCTTGCTCCATTTTATTTCCTAATCTGTTTTAAAGCTGTCCATTTATCCTTGTCCTTCTTGCTACCACATTCTCCTGCATCAAAATCATTCCTCTTGTGGCCAATTACCTAGGACTCCTAACACGTTGTTTTATCCTCGCTGTGTGGGAAGACAGTGAGGGAGCAACTATAATCACAAGTACAGCAAGTGTTCTATTGTCATGGGACTAGATTTTTGATATTTTAATATTTATTTTAGTTGTAGATGGGCACAATACCTTTATTTAATTATTTATTTTTATGTGGTGCTGAGGATCGAACCTAGTGCCTCAAATGTGCTAGGCAAACACTGTACCACTGAGCCACAACCCCAGCCCAATATTGATTCATATTTTATATAAACTAACTTTTTCAAAGACTATGATCATGATTTCATCACATTTTACCCATATTTTAAAAATAAGCCCTACAGTACCATCCTTCCACTTATATTAGGAATTTCAGGCATCATTAAACCTTTGAGTGGTTTGTCACTCTTTCTGGTCTCCTAAATGTGATTGCACATCTGTGTATTTTGATCCACATGCCTTACCTCTACACATTGTATTTCTTTCTGTACATAATTCTTCAGTTCTCAGACCCTTCTGGAACTTTTATTTGCCCTCTCAATATCATTCATGAAACAGTAGATCACAATCTATCTCTCTCTCTCTCTCTCTTTCTCTCTCTCTCTCTCTCTCTCTCTCTCTCTCTCTCTCTCTCTCTTTGGTACCAGGGATTAAACTCAAAAGCACCTGAGCCACATCCCAGCCCTATTTTGTATTTATTTAGAGACAGGGTCTCACTGAGTTGCTTATTGCCTAGAGTTTGCTGAGGCTGGCTTTGAACTTGTGATCTTTCTTCCTCAGCCTCTTGAGCTGCTGGGATTACCAGCATGCACCATCACATCAGGTCACCATCTCTGTTAAACACCACTTTCTCACAGTTATTCACTTTCTTTCTTTCTTTCTTTCTTTCTTTCTTTCTTTCTTTCTTTCTTTCTTTTTTTAATTAGTTGTTCAAAACATTACAAAGTTCTTGACGTATCATATTTCATACATTTGATTCAAGCGGATTATGAACTCCCATTTTTACCCTATATACATAATGCAGATTCACAGTAATTCACTTTCTAGACATTTGATTCCATGATTACACTAACTCTGATCATTATGCTCTTCCTTTATGCACTTCCTCAAATATTACCCCTCAAAGGCCTTCCTTGAGCCTTATGTAGATGGATTCCTCTCATTCTCATCTCAGACTACCATTGTCTGTTTAATTACTACATCCTCTAATGGACTCCATGCTTCAGTAGGATAATAACAGGCCTATTCTTCTTTTTGGCTACATTTTTGGGCCAGATGTCCAGCAGCTAGGACTATGGCTAATGCACAATATGATTTCTGTAACTATTTGTAAGCAACTAATAACTACCATGGATCACAGAGCAGGACCTCAGGGGTTGGTTACTGGGATAAACCCCAGTGCTGCAGGAGTACGGGGTTTTCTTTCCTCCCCATTGTTTTGCTACTGTAACATGAATTGCAATCCTAGTGTGCAAGTGTAATTTTATGTCTTCTTAGCAGTTACCTCAAAATATATTTTTAGGAAAGGCTAAACAAACAGAAAACAAAACAAATAAATGTAATTCCTTCAGTTTTATAGATGTTCACAACAGAAATGTTGTAAATCTGTTGGCGATACATGTTATTATAGTAGTCTTAAGAAAATAACATTGGACAAAGTCCCCAGATTCTTGACCCTATTGGTACTGGACTCATTCCTCACATCATGCTATCATTGGGTCTCATCTTCAAAGATAAGCTGTATTATGTGACAAGCTTTCTAAATAAACTGATTGGACTTTAAGGGTCACACTCAAGCACAGGCCAGTTTTTATTCTTTCTAAAAAGTTCAAAGATGAAAAAAGTCTCTCCCCACAACAGGTAAGGATTGAGCTATTGCACACTAGGTGCTGGTGAACCTGGTGACTAAGTGTACTACAGAGTATTACTGTTTAATTGACTCAGTACTATTATTTTTGTTGTAGAAATATTGTAATTCATATTCAGGTAAGAACCCCTTATACCATACTTTTAACTTATTTTCTCAGGTCAGTTTCATACATTTGAATGACCTTATCCTGGGTACCCAGTTATAGTTAGGATTGAGAAGTTGTGGTGTGTAATTGTAGAGGAGGGTAACTATACATAAAAATAATGTACTATATATTTCAAAAGGTCATAAGAAAGGATTCTGGATGTTTTTACCAGAAAGTAGTGATAGATGTTTGGGAAATAGATACATTTAACTTCACTTAAACATTATACCATGTGTACAATTAATCAAAACATAACATGGTACCTCAAAACTTCATACATTATTTTTTATGCATCATTTAGAAATACATTTAATTTTTAAGAAAATGTAAATAGTTTTAAAATTGTCACTCATACTAAACCAGAACATAGGCCAGATTTAAATATATGTTTTCAACTCCTTGTAAAATAAGTCCAGAAATACATTCAAGTATATATGGTCACTTGATTTAAGAAGAATGTTAAGGCAATTCATTTAGGAAAAAAAATATTATTTCTGCACATACTTACTTTTCTAATATAGAATAAATTTACTTCTAAATAAAGCTTTAGAATCTTCTGATAGAATTAATGGTTTGTGTTTAAGGTTTAATTGTTGTTGATCTGTTAATTTAATGTATTATTTGACTTCATCTTGGGCTTCAGTGTGTTTTTCAATCAAATAGGCTCATTGTTGCTATGTTCAAATGGTGCTTTTCTATATTGTAGAAAATAAACCTTATTTTTCTCAGTCCTGGGAATAGTACCAAGGGCCTCCCATATGCTAAGGAGTAATTCTACAACTGAGCTATATCCCAGCCTTTTTATAAAAAAGTTTTATCTATCTATCTATCTATCTATCTATCTATCTATCTATCTATCAGGGTCCTGAGGACTTGGGATTACAGGCATGCCACTGTGCTTGGCATGAAATTCACCTTTTATTTTATAATGCATCTCACATACTAGCATAATAGACAAGTGCTCTACAACTGTGCTACACTCCCAGTCTCAATAATTAAACTTTTATTCACAAAAGAGCAATAAAAAGTACAATTTGGTCTACTAGTTGAAAAGCAATTTGAATGCTTATTCACTACAAGACATTGTTAGTTTCTCATCACTGTAAATAAAGTACCTGACTAGAACATCTTAAAGGAGAGGATTTTAATTTGGCTCACATTTCTCTAGAGGTCCAGTCCATGGCCTGCTGACTTCATGGCTCTGGACCCCGGTGAAGCAGAACATCAGGGTGGAAGGACCTAACGTGATGGTGGAAAAGTAGAGCAGAGGAAACCGTTCAGCTCATGACAGCCAGAAATACAGGGAGAACAAGAGGAGGGAGGAACAAGATGTCCAACCCCCCCCCAAGAGCATGGCCCCAGTGACCTACTTCCTCCAGCCAGGTCAAACTTGCCTACAGCTACCACCCAGTAATAAATTCAAACTACTAGCCCTTCAGATGGACTAATCCACAGAGGCGAACAGCTCTCATAATCAAATAATTTCATCTCTCAATATTCCTATATTGTCTAACATGAGCTTTTGGGGGGATACCTCACATCTAAATCATAACAATGACTTTTTTAATTTCAAAGAAGAATTTTTATTATAGCACATGTGATCATGATCATTACAACCACATTGACTTTTTATCTACTAAGAGTTTCAGATTCAAGAAACCTGTATTGATATTATATGTAGAGAATGCAACTAAAGCTCGTAGCACACTATATATTAAAATATGTTTTGTTTATGGATTTCAAAGACCAGGAATATGTTCATGTGAAAAGAATAAAGTAATTATTTCTACTCAGTTAACACACTTAAACACAATAAGGAAAACATTTATAAATTTCTAACTAGACATTGTTTGTATCACAAATATATCATGGTCTTTGTCTTCATAAATGGTTAAGAGGCAGAGAGATATCCTTTAAATGTATAATTAAAAATTGGGAGAAAAAAGATTTTGTATAAATTAGGATTTGAGATATTAACTAACTTCTGCAACATTATATTACATTTTTATGTAATTATTTTCAGAAGTTACCTCATGATAATTTTCCCTTTGCCTTATGCTTATCATGATAAATTTCCTTTAGCCCTTATGTTTATCATGATAAATTTCGCTTAGCCTTATGTTTGTCAAAAAATTTGTAAGAGCCCAGCATGGTGGTGGTGTATGCCTGTAATCTCTGTGGCTTGGGAGGCTGAGGCAGGAGGATCACAAGTTCAAAGCCAGCCTCAGCAAAAGCAAGGTGCAAAGCAACTCAGTGAAACTATGTCTCTAAATAAAATACAAAATAGAGCCTGGGATGTGGCTCAGTGGTTGAGTGCCCATGTGTTCAATTCCCAGTGTACCCCAAAAATAATTTATAAAAGACGTTGCCTTGAGCATTTTAATTAAATACTTAAGAAATGTTATATTGCTATTACTATTATTGAATAAAAATAAACTAATACTTTCTATTTCTTAAGATAACATTTAAGATAACCATATATAAACACATATGACAACTTTCTCTTTTTAAAAATTTTCATAAATTGTTTTTAAAATATAAAATATTGTTATTATGAGTGTTTAGTTCTTGCCGAAAAACTGAAATTTTAAATGACTTCTCTACAATCAGAGTGAATGCTAGTTTTCCAAAACCTCATTTGTAATAATTAATAAAGAGAAAAATACTGTGTGCCTAGGGCATGTGATAAAAAGCCAGTTGCTACTTACAGGCTACATATAGGTCCAGAGTTCAGGAGATATAAAGAATGACTGATAACTATTTCTTACTCTGGGTAACTGAGAAATATTTCCAAGTCAAGAGCTTATGGAAATACCTGAAAATAAAATTTTTGCAACAGGCACTCATGTGTGCTGACTTTTCTAAGTGCTTCTTACTTACACATGCATCTCTTCACATTGTTTCCAAAATTTGATTGAAATATCTTTACAATTGAAGGCTGCTAGTTTGCTTGCTTTCTCTATAATGCTAACATTTTAGGAAAAGTAAAAGGTTACAGAATCATAGCAAGGAAAATATTTTGTAATTTCTTAAAGTTCGTCAATAAGAATCAAAAGACATTAACATTTAACAAACTTATTATGAAAATAGTTGGGCTCAACTATGCAAGAATGAGTTTACCTGCCACCTAAAACAGATATGTGTGGATTTATTTATCTAAGAGTTCTTAGTGAATTTTCTCATCTGGAAGAACAGAATGATAATTACTTTCACTTCTAAGTTTGTGTGAGAATAGAGAGTGTAGTTAGATGAAAATCTTGTGGAGAGTCATCACTTAGTATATTTCTTATATTTATTTGTTTATGTAATACCATCAGAAAAGTATTGATTTCTTGTGTTATTACTTTGTGTTCTAAAATAAAATAGAATGTCAACCAAGACACATGTGATAGATGAGAAAAGGTTTAATAAATGTATTGCTTCAATAAACTTCATTGATAAATTCTTCAGGCAGAGACAATTTTCTTGGGCAATTTCAATGAATTTATTAGAAAAAAATATTATATAAAATGTCTAAAATAATCAAAGAAAGTTTGTAATGGACTCTTTAGACAGAAGGTTGCATATAGCCTGGGGGATATACATCCAGGCTATATGTTGGATGCATGAAATTTCAAGTTCAATTATTCATCAAAAAATTAAGGTTTGAATTATTAGAATTATTAGAATTAAAACCACCTCTAGCTTCTGTAGCAGTGTCCTTATGACCATTAACCAGGGCCCCAGATGGAAGGTTTAATCCCTCCAAGGTCTTAAAATGATCAGAAAACTATATTCAAAGGTACTTGTCAGTCATTTATTTCCATGAATCCAACTGCATACTTTCAGAGAAAAATTGAAATAGTCATTGTTTATGAAAAACAATGACTTAGAAAATAGATGGTTAGAAGTCTCATGAGATTTTACTAATTGAAAAATTCAGTTATTCCAGATAGCATTTTAAGATGACTCAAATTCTGACTGGCTCATCGTATCAGGATGGCTATAAATTTCATATACTCTCTAACATACTCACATTGACGTCCACACCAATATAACTTTTTTTTGAGAGAGAGAGAAAGAGAGAGAGAGAGAGAGAGAGAGAGAGAGAGAGAGAGAGAGAAGAGCATGAATCTTTTTTGTAGATGAACACAACACAATGCCTTTATTTATTTATTTTTTATGTGGTGCTGAAAATTGAACCCAAGTCGCTCCAGTGCTAGGCGAGCACTCTACCGCTGAGCCACAATCCCAGCCCCAATCAATATAACTTTTAAAGGATTTAGAATTACTATCTCATTCGACAAAGTTCCCATAGATTATAACATAGAAAATTAGCCTGAGGAGCTTCTCTTTTTTTGTAATACAAGCATCTGAAAAGTTCTGAGATTCTTTGAAATGTCCAAAATTTACCTTCAATTTGAAGAAATTGAATTTAAAATTTTTATCCCAGCGAAGCCTGACAAAGATGCTGAAATATCTGTGACCCACTGTTTATTCTAATGTCTTATTCTGTTTCTATGTATAAAGTCTAATTTTTTCTTTTTAGTTTTTGTGGTTTGGATCTGGAATGAAAGTGGGGTCCCAGTGCAGGAGGGCTGGGGTTGAGGGTCTTTTACAAATGCCTGGGTCATGACGGCTCTAACCGCATCAGTGGTTTAATCCCCTGAGGGCTGAACAGGCCACAGGAGGAGGGACCTAGCTGAGAGAGTAGGTCACTTCTTTCCATCTCTCTCTGTTTTCCTACTGACAGGGGCTCCGCAGTGTATCTTCACCTTCTCCTTCTGCCATTCTCTTTTTGCCTTGGAGCTAGCCAGCTATGGATGGAATTTCTGAATCCATGAGCCAAAGTAAACCTTTTCTCTTTTAAGATTTTCTTTCCAGGGATTTCATTCACTGCATTGAAAATCTGACTAACGGGATGCTTGACTTCTTGTTTGGTTTAATTGTGATCCAAAAAGATACAAATATGATTTTAAGGTGTTTGATTTGTTAAGACTTATCTGTGACTTAATACATGTTGTTGTACTCTAAAGTTTTATGCAGTGATAAAAAGAAAATATATTCTTTCTGCAGATGTTAGATATAATGCTTTTGTAAATATCTGTTAAGATTTATTGATTTATAATATACTTTGTGATATTTAGAAAAAAACCTAAAGTTTGGGAGGAAATATACAAAAACAAATTATTCTAGGAAATTATCTGTGAAAACAGCAACACTAAGAGATTCTCTATTGAAAATGTTTCCTCCTTCTTCTTTATTGTCTTCCTGTTTCTGGGATAAATAAGAAAGGTATGTTGAGATCAAAAGTCAAGCTCAAAGTGATTTTATCTGAAAGAAAACAATATGCAGAAAATAAATCCTAATAGGAAATACCAATGAAAGCAACATCTAAGCTGAAAAAGGTATGGAACTCTACAAAGTGACAGTTATGAAGAAATCATAGTAACACCGAATGAAGGGGAAAATTATATAAATCTTATCATATTTCCTATTTTCCTCTAAAAGTAGCCAAACATTTTATTTGGGTATTTCATTTAATAAACTAAGCCCAACTGAAATAAGTACACTTTATAAAGTTGTATGTTTGTGTATTATTCTGCAAGCATATGTAATTATCAAAATAAAAATGTTGAACAGTGGTATTAGTCAAACTACAGTTCAAACGGATTTATCTCCCACATTTTTATTGTGAATATTTTCTATTAATTTGTTTAATATTCATGAAAAGACCTTGAAAAATATTTCATTTTGCTAATGGTTATAGTGGGTGTCACTGCATCAATGCACAGAAAAAGTATTAGCAGTTGTGATAACATAGCTTAAATGTAATAATTCATGACTACCAAGAAACTGTGCTATGGTACCTATGAACACTTTCCCCACTTTTCTTTAAGTATATAAAAGGAAATTTCACCAAGACTTTTAAATATAAAATGATTTACGTTGTAATCAATAAAATGAAATTAATCATCTTGAAAGAAAAAGAATTATGTCTGTTCTGTTTTACATGATACCATTTTTATTCTCTTTTATAACTAAGATGTAAAACACAGCAAATGTGTATCTCTATGTATACAAACACATCTATTGATACCGAAAACCAACATTCATGCAATATCATATTGGAAAACTCTGATCTATATTAAGAGACCATGATCCAACTATATTAACAAGACATTTCTCCCACTTTTTCACCTCATGTTTTGGCTTTTTAAAGTTTATTCCATAAATGTTTTCCTGTTTCCTTGATATTTGTTTTATCCAGTCATCTAATGTAATCCCATGGCCTTTGATTCAGGTTAGCACTGTTTTTTTTATTTTTAATTCCTTACCCACTTATATCTATATAGTTATAGAAAATACAAAGGCCTTTGTATGAATATGAGGGTGATCATAATGACAGCTGATCTTGATGGAGAGGTTACTATGTGCACATTAAATCATGTGCTGACAGAATAGCCATTTGGTCTCTACTTGCATCTTCTATTTCTTCTTGCATGTTCTAAACATTCCAATTTTCAATAATGTTAGTGTTTGCCAATTCTACATGTCAGAATGCTTAAATTTTCCAACTCTTTGACAATATTGCCAGACCCCCAAAGCAAAAAACAATGCTTTTTCAAACAAGCAGTTTAAAGATTATAACCAATGATTGAATAGATTATATCTTCTTATCAGTACAAGATGGTTTTAAAGCAAACTGCTAGTCCTTTGGGGTGACCAGCTTTTTATTTTATTTAAAAGAACTTATGTCATGAATCGCTTTAAAACCATGGTCTGTCTGTCTTTGGAATTGTTTTTCTATTTGATGTTCAGACTTTGCTTCTACAATTATTTCCCCAATTTCCCTGCATTTTATTCCAAATTGTTTTAGCACAAGTCTGCTGGTGTCAAACTCAGTTTTTGTTTCTATGCATTCCCCACTCTGTGGCTTGAAAGGTTTTACTGGCATGAAATTCAGAGAAGACATTTAATTTATCTCAACACTTTGAAACCATGATAGCACTGCCGTTTTATTTAATGTTTCCTACTGAGAAATCCACTTTTCTAATTGTCTTGACTTCCTAATTGCTCACTCTTTTCCCTCTGGTGTCTTTGAAGCTTTTTAAGTCTTTACCTTCAGTGTTTGTAATATGAATAAAATGCTTCTAGTTGTACATTTCATCTGTCTTAATTTGAAGAACTTGTGCCTTCTGGACCTGTGGAGCCTTTTCTTTTTGAAATCATTTCTTTTTCCCATCTTGTCTCTCTCCCCAATTCTCTCCCTTGTTCAATCTATTTAATTTTTCCTTTTTTTTTTCCTCTTGCTTTTTGTGGATTTCACTTCTTCACTTCTTGTGCTAACTGTCAATTCTGGGATCATTCTTCACAGTGGTTATGTCTGTAGGATCAGCTCCATTGTCAGCAGCCCTCAAGGGCTGGGCGGCCTTTTGTTCATGGCTCTAGGATATTTCCCCAGACTGATTACTTCTCTGTGCCAGTGGCCAGTAGCATCAGTATTTGTGTGACTCTCCATTTGATTACAATTTGTGGTGTGGTGTGTGTGTGTGTGTGTCTGTGTGTGTATGAGTCTGTGTGTGTGGGGGGGGAGGGGGTCAAGTATAGGAAGCACTTCATTGACAGATTTCCCTTTCCTTCCTTTAAGCTTCAAACTCAGAAAATAACCTTCCATGTAATTTATCCACTGCATGAATTTTCCATCAAACAGGTCAAAATACATAGGCAGCATCTCACAGTTTAGTTTGGAGGTGGTAATTTATATTTTCCTTACTACACCAATTTTACAACCCACCAAAAAACATTCTAATAATTGGCCTTTGAAGGAATAACATGAAAAATATTGCTTACTGAAAACTGCAAAATTATTTTTTGTCTATACACTTAGTTCAAATGAAACATGACTAAAAGATAACAACGTTGCATACAAGGAAATATCACGGCAGTAATTCAAAACTTTATGAAATGTGTTTTATAGTTTCTATAAACTGCTGCAACAGCTTCCTTAAAATATTTCCATATAAAGAATATTTGAAATATTTCTTATAGGTATGCATGGAACAGTAAATGATTTTTTTTTAAATACTGTACATCGTTTGGGTATTTTGGGACTCTGTGTAGAACTTACCTGCTCCTATATTTTCTAATCTTTTCTCCTGGAAGTGATGGGCTTCTCCCTGACCCTGAGGATACTGATGCTCCTCTCAGTGTCTCCATGTGCTTCAGACTACACTTCTTGTTAAGCAGCCACATTACGTTCCTAGTCCCTGTTAAGACATATGAACACAGATGGGCACCTGGTGTGATACAATATTTACTTTTATTTAAGTCAAAGTGGAGAAAAACTCTTTCTACAGAGAAAAATGAAATGTTTTCCTCATAATCCTTAAAAAAAGGGTGGAGGTAAATGTGATCTGTAACTGTCCTTGTGAAATTCCTTTCAAATAAGCTCCTCTTTATTATTTTCACCAGCTTGCTTTTTCATTCAATGGTAACATATAAACATGGTACCATTGGATCCTTGTCCCTGATGCCAGTCCAATAAAGGAGAGCATGATTTTGAGAAAAGGGAAAAAGAATGTTTTATTGCTGTGCTAGCAAAAGAGAAACACAGGAGACTCCTGTCTCAGAGGCTATGATTCTGAGCATCAGGGCTAACAGAGGGTTTTTAAAGAAGTCATCCAAATCCAGGTGTTCCCTGTGTCTGTGAGTACGGCAGGAGTCAGGGTGTGTTCCGTGGTTTACTTGTTAATTTGGGAGATAGACATATCATAGATCCTTTGGTGCCTTCCCTGAAGTCTGAATTACTAGTTGTTTCCTGTGTTAGGTGTGTGCTCAACTATAGATAACTTTGCCCAGGATGGGAAAAAAGTAATCCTGTTTCCCCAAAATTCAGAGATAGGGAGAGGAAGAAAAGGAAAAGAAAACATGTCCATTTTAAAATAATCCTCAGAAGCTGAGCAGCAAGGGTTGTGTTCAGAGCATGAGGTGGACACTGTTACAAACATATCAGGATCATGAAATTCACCATGATTCTTCTTGTGAATGCTTTCTATGTCCTGTTTCAATGATTATTATGAGTGTGATCTTCCTGTGTATGGGTCAGATGATGGATCCGAGCTTCCTAAGGTCCACAATGTGTATTTGAGAAAACTTCAACCTGGAGCAGAACTAGTTGTTATCTCAATGAGTGATCTTCCATCCCATGAAGTTCTTACTCTTTCAAGATTCTCTTTAAGATATCAACACTTAAAGTTAAGCAGAATGTACTATTTTACATGGCAATACAATATTATCCAACAAGTGCTCTCACAAAATATTTGTTTCACATTTTTTACATATTCTTCACCAAATTAAGCAGTGAATGAGATCAATAAATGTTTACTCAGTAAATGATTTTAGTCACAGTATACAATACCTCTTCTTCTTTAAGTATTTAATAGACACAAGGTCTATGAAAGATCAGGATATTTTACATTATTATCAGGGAAAAATTTACCTTTATAAATTTATTTGGAAAGTACATATCATCTTTACCTACCATACTCTATTTCTAGACATCTTGATATAATACATTATTTAATATATTATTAAAATACCCATCATATTTGCAACAAAACTGATGATTCAGCAACTTTGAGCTTTTTAAATTATATGATTTCATGTGTTTTCCCTTGTCTGGTGATCCACCCAGCCCACCTTGCAAAGATGTGAGTATATGTGTGTGTGTGTGTGTGTGTGTGTGTGTGTGTGTGTGTGTGTATTTCACCCGAATTTATTTTACAAAAATAAGGACATACACTATCTACTTATCCATCAATTTACCTTATTAAGAAATGTCTTCTATAATCCTACCAACTCTGGAGTCTGAGGCAGAATTGCCTCCCAAAAGTCAGCAAGACTCTAAGCAACTAAGAAAGACCCTGTGTCTAAATAAAATATTAAAAAGGTGGAGGGTATGGCTTAGTGGGTAAGTGTTCCTGTGTTCAATCCCTGGTACCAAAAAACAAACAAACAATAATCCAAGCAAACAAAAAGAGGAATTTTGACAGCATATCCTTTAAAGTTCACCTCAAAGTGGTTCCTCTCCATTCTAAAATATTGAGATATTAAAGAAGACCCAATTTGAGTGACTTAAGGAGAAAGCTGTGCATGTATCAGAGCCCTTGCTATGGCAGATGGAAATTAAGTATTTTTCCAGGTCTGAGATTAGAAATCCATTTAGTAGTTTATATCCATATTGCTTTTCTTTGAACGTATTCTCAGGAACATTTCCTTCAATGATAGTAAAATAAAAGATTTGTATCCGTCCTGAACTGATCGTGTCTGAGACCTGAACTGCTTCCTTCTTTCTTAGCTTTCGGCACTTCATAGTGTGCCAAGATTCCAGAAAATTATCCACCAAGTACATAATTCACATTAAAAAAAAAAAAACTACCATGACATGTTTATTTTTCAAAACACATTTATTGGTATTAAGTGGGAAGAGAAAACTGATGTTAACAATGAAGATATTTTTTGACTGGATCATATCCTACAGAATCTTTAGAGGTAAAAAATCCATAGAATTACGTACTTTTTTCTTTCTTTCTTTTTTCCTTTTATTTTTTTAAGGCAGGGGTTTCTAATATCAGGAGAGTACCACATGTTCTCTTCCATCCTTTTGGAGAGAGAAAAAATAAACATCTTAAGAAAAACAGTAAGTCAACCAAAGAATGGATGTTGGTATTGAAAATCCTGATGAGACACACCACTGACCCAGACTGTGATGGATCTGTGGAATCTGTACAGCAAAATGGGTCAGATTGACAGCATGATTAATCTGAACCGAGGAGTGTCTAATTCCAGAAGAAAAAGAGGTTATCTCCAGCAAAGTAAATTTCCCAAACAGAAATAAACTGTAAAAAGAATCTGTAAATGAGGTCTGGAGCCTCCAAGGAGAACATTGTGAGATGTCTATTGAATACATCATTTAAGAAAACCAAGCACCAGGATAATGTCTCCACATTTTGCCTAACCCTAGCAATGGGCTTCTTCCAGGGTGCCTCTAGTTAATGTCATAAATAGCTCTCTAAGGCAGAAAATCGTCAAAGTAGGACATCAGTCTAAACAATAGAAAAAGGAGGAGTGATCCTCAGGTAACCCAGTTTCCTGGAGAAATATAGGAATTATAGGAAATACGAATCCCTGAGACATGCTGAAGGGAAACCCTCCCTTACAGTATGGCTTCTTCCTCCCAGCATTACCAGAATCGAGCCAAAATTATTAGAATTTTGCATTCACTGGTGGTCAAGGAGAGAAATGAATGGGATGAGATATAAACTGAAATTACCATATACCAGGCATCATCAGAGGCACCCAAAATATTTCAGCAAAAGACTACAACATACCCTGTTTGTTGCTTAAAGTCAATTAAGAAGTCTATATAAAGTTAATTTACGCTTGATTAAATGGATATGTTTTCTACTAAAACTGAGTGCCTCAGTTATTTTGAACAAATTTCCATGGTAACATCCTTTGATTAAAATGGTATTTGTTCAACACATATATGCATATATAGGTGTATGTATCTACATTTGCATATATATGCATATGTTGTGCATCAGGGGCTGAGTCGCATGGAAGAGAACACAGATCAAGTGGAAGACCCCAGGTGGTATGGAAGGCTCAGATGGCTACCAAGGTGACAGAAAGCACATTGGTGCACTGAGTACTGTGAAATGCCTGGTTGAAGGGCCAGGGTTGAGCAGGAAGCTGAGCTATTAACCTCCACTGCAGCTTGTGACCCGTGCTGAAAGTTTCTGGGCATGCACCATGGCTCCAGGCCCACCTTCCAGGGACAGGCCTGCACACATGATACTTCCCCTGATCAGCTATGGGAAGCTAGCCTGGCGTGGTGAGGCTGGAAGCACATACAGCTCATGCAGTCTGCAGCCAGGGCTGTCAATGCCCATTAAACCTCTGGGGTGAATGGACCCAGCCAACAGGAGTATTTTACACCAAACTTATCCCAGATGCTGGATCCAGGAAAGCTGGAAGAGACCTACAGACTTCTCCTCTTCCCATTCCCACTTTTCTTCTTGCCTGGACTCTGCTGGCTCCACAGTCACAGTCTGGCCAAACCAGTGATGGCTATATTGACTTGAATAGAGATTTTCACTTTCTTCCTTTTTCTTCTGGTCAATTATGGCTGTTTCTTCATTGTCCTCTCTGTAGCCAGCAGGAGTGGATGTGAGCCATCTGAATAAGGCCAGTTCTGAAGATGACTACCTTCCCATGAGCACAGTTTTCTCAATCCTGCAGGACATGGAGGGAGCAGGTGGGAATTCCCAAAATGTACATAACTGAAGGAACTCAAGGAATCTTCAGTTTGGCTCTCATAACTGCCCACCTGAAGCCCTTTCTTTACACAAAGGCCAGGTCAGAGGAAGTCATATCCAGCCACCCATGGTCGACTGCAGCCTCAAGCCAGGCTGGCAAGGTAAGTCCACTCTTTCCCTGTTCTATCTCTGGACAATACCTAGGCTCTGTTGCTTTATTAGGTATCAGATGCATGCTGAACTTGGGGTTTGGACATTGGGTAAATCATTGAACCTCAGTCGTGTTTCTTATCTGTGAAATATTATAGATAATATGCCTTCCCCCTAGGTTTGTGGAAGGAGAGCCCCAAGTGCAGGAACTGGGACACTGCGGTCAGATCTGGCCCCTGAATGGGCCAGGAGGATGGGCTCCAAGTTCAGGTCTGCAATGCCTGGCTCTGTAGGCCAAATACCACTGATAGGTGTCCAGGGGAGGAACAGGAGCAATAGCACCAGCAGAAAGAGCACTGGATCAGACCAACAGCAACTCAGTCCCAGTGTGTGGAACTCAAGCTGCAGGGCCTATGGAGCCACTTCTCTCCACAGTGGCCTACCCAGCCTGCCCAGGAGGGTAGGCAGTGGTTCCAGTGACCAACTTCACTTCAGATGCAGCCTCTTTGTTTATTTTATACCATCATAAACCTGGGAAGGAAAACCTGTGGTTGAACCACATGTCACATTTTGGAGCCTGCACATGTGGGCACCATAAATAAAGTGGAAAAACATATTAAACATATTTGGGAGCCTCAAAAACAATGTGAGACTGTGTCTCAGTTTCCCTATGTGAAACTGGAGGGCCCATGAAGGCCTGCATTAACATACTGTATGTCTGCCCTTGTGTGCTGTTGCTGTTACTGGTCACTGATTTCCTGCTCCTGTTCCAGCAAAGGCAGCTGACCTAGATTTGTGTGTCAGCATCCCCAGTCAGCCTTCCTCTCAGTCACCCAGGTCCATGTGAGCATCCATGTTTGGAGGGTTGGTGGAGGAGTAAGATGGTTGGGCTATCACTGACCTAAGGTTCCAGAGGTCTGGACATGAGCCACTGCTGCTGTTGGCTAAAATACCTCCTGAGGCTGGGTACCCTGGTATGTGAAGGGTATAGTTGTGTCTCAGATCAGATTTTAATCTGGGTTGGAATAGAGCTCGTGCCAGCTGGATGTCAGTGCATGCAGTTGAGACTATTTGTCCTTCCACAGCAGCTGCATTGAGGTCTCCAGCTCCTCTCAGGAACTGTGCCATGTCCCTGCACCGAGGACCAACAGCCTACACCCAAAACACAGAGAGGGAATGCTCGTCCTTGCTGTGAGCTACCCAGAACCTACTCCCAGCTCCCTGTGGCTCCTCTCACTTGCCTTAGCCCAGGGTCCCCACCTCTGGCTTCAAGTCCTTCCTGAACACAGGACACCATCATTAGCTGTGGAGAAGACACTCTTCCCAGGAAGTCTCTAAGAATCTTTATGGGTGCAGATGGCAAGATCATTGCCTTCACAGGGTGGTGCTAGAGGCAGGGAGGCCGAGGGTGCCTTCCTCCATCTGTACTAAGCTCAGTCAGTGCAAGGAGTCCTCCCTGATGACCTTGCTGACAGGGCACAGCTTCCCAGCATCTGGTCATAGAACACAGGGTCAACCTGCATCATTTCAGGGGACCCCATGAGAATCCTAGACATTTTAAAGGGGTGGGGGAGGGATCCTGGCTGCTCTAGTTGCCCAGGGCCATGTGAATGTCCATGTTTGGAGGAAGACCAGCTATCTGCAGATCTGTTCACGCCACTGGGGGAGGGTCCAGGGAGCTGATTTAGAGCAGCCAGAGACATCCTACACACAGTGCCCACCGACAACCTGCTGATTTCCTGGGGCCATGGCTACACAGCTGTTTCACAATGGGTAGGTCACTGCACCTCTCTGAACCAGGCTATCCATGTCCTGAGGAATAGGGTCAACAGCAGTGTTTGCAGTGTTCAATGGCTGCTTTTCCTCCTTTTGATATCAGATAGCCTAGGGGGAGCAGCTCCTACTCTGTTGCACCCATAGATAAGCCCCTGAGAAGACCACTGTCAGTATTGAATATGTGGCTCTGGACTTCCAGTCAAGCTGCCCAAATACCTGCCAAAAGGTGTCTGGGGTTAGGGGTGTTGGATCAGGCTTCAGGGAATGCATCACTTGGTCCCCCTCCCTTAACTTTCAGCCTTGCCAACTACACCCACCGGGTCTCTCTCTCCACACAGCTCACACATGAATTCAGAAGCCCAACTAGCTTAGGGTTATGGAGTCAGGGACAGTTGGAGCCCAAGGGTCCTGCCTACTGCTCTGAGTTATGCTCTGAGGGGTGTTCACAGTGGGGCAGAGTTTTAGGCATAGCATCCTACAGAAGAGCCCGCCAGTCTAGACAGTGTGGTGTTCTGTCTTGCAGAATGGAGAACTCTCCAGGGAGCACACATAAAGCCCTTGGGCCCACACACCAGTCCTCCTCCCTGGAAATGAGTGGTTTAGACATGGCTCTAGGCTGATTTCCACAGCCAGGGAGCACAGACAGATAATACACCATGAACGGCCTCCCCTCGAAAGAATCATCCAAACAGCAAGGGAGTGGACTGGGTTCCTTGAACTGGGACCTCAGGAGGCTCACAGAGCCTGTCACCTCCAAGATAGGGACAGTGTTGATTGGAAGTCAGGCTGATGCACATGCTCAGAGGAAGAGGGCTCCTGAGGCAGGCAGATCCACCTTCTTTAGCCTTCATCTGGAACTACCCTGCGTGTCCCCTTCCTGTCTAACTGGTAACTCTGCCTCTCTTTCACTAGCCATCCACATTATCTGTTTCCTCTGATGAGGTTTCCTATGTTGAATTGTACAATGAAGAGACACAAGTCCTGCACCGCTACATGCAGGAGTGAGCAGCCAAGTGTCAGTACCCTGCCTCTACCAAGGGAAGCAAGCCATGACACAGTCCCATACCACTCCTCCAAATTGTTTCTTTGCCCTACACCCACCTCCTGCCCCCTGAGCCTCAACTTCAGGGGTTTGAGTCTTTGCCTGGGATGTGAGGACTGACTCAGTCGCTTCCTGGCTCACCCAGGACACCTGTGTCCCAGGGTTGACCACTCAAGAGAGTTGAGACTTCTATCACCAAAACTATACTCCTACTACCCTATTGAAAGGTTTTGTCCAAACCACTACCTCAGCCCTCATCCTCCAGACATGAATATTGAGAAAGAACAAGCCTGTCAGTCTTCTCTGTCAAACCACATAAACTCCATGTTTGCCCCCTCATTTCTGACTGTCATTTCCCTACAATGGCTGCCTTTCTAAATCTATACCTCTCAGCTTTCACTTCCTTGGTAACTGTTCATACCAAGGATCGTGTGGTCACCCCAACCAGTGGGTAGCAGCCAAGTACTTTTTGTATTGGATAAAGAGCCAAGCAGACTGCTTGCTCAGAGTGCTTATTTTCAGTGTTGATTACTGTGTTCCATTTTGCATGTGGAAGTAAAGTTCTTGCCCTGCTGATTGTTTTCAGTGTTGATTCCTGTGTGCTCTTCAGCATGTAGAAGTAAAGTTTGTGTCACTGAAAAAGCTGAAGAGTCTGTTGATTTCATTTCCTGGGGTGCCCATCACCCTGTATATTTACAACATGGTTCTGGACTCTGGGCCAGGCTTCATACCCATGCCCCTGCTTGGCCTCCCTTCCCTTGTCCTTCCCTCAGCCTCCATTCCCAGAGCAGGATGAGTTGGCCCTCTGGCTGGGAAGGAAGGTCCAGCAGACCAGGTCAGCGTGGACCTTTCATCCCAGTTCTTCATGGAGACAAGCGAGGTGCCAATGGATGTATCAGTTAAAAAAGAAGATAGATGACAAAGGACAGGATCCCAGAAATGGAGGAGAAGCTGACAACTACATGTCCCTTTTAAGCTGAGGCCGTGGCAGGGCAACTGCAGCCACTATCACAATTCAGTGGGACCAGAGAGGCAGAGATTTGGCCAGGTACTTGGGCTTGTCCCCAGAGCACAGACTAGTTTTACTCAGCTCATCTAACCTCTGCTGAGCCCAACATTCCAGATGACACACTGGACTTGATCACCTTCCCTGCATTCAGGGTCATCTAAGGTCAGCTGCCCTCTGAGGCATCTGAGGGAATCTTGAGTTTTCACATTGAGTTCTGACCAGTCTGCAGATATGTACAGATACTGATGTCCTCCATCCTCCACAGCTCCCTACCCCTAAGGTGCTATGAATATCTGCCTGTTTCCAATATTTAAAGAGGTTAAGGAACTTGTTTTAGGTCCTGAACAGGCTCAAGTAGGTCCTGTTTGGGGGGTAATGTGGCATTGGCCAGGAACATGCAGGATATTAGAGACAAATAGAAATGCCACTCAGAGAGGGCTACCTAACTTTTATGAAGGGGCTGGGAATGGAGTCCACACTAATGTGCTCCATTGTGGGCAATCCTGGTAGTGATGGTGCCATATGTGGCCCCTCGTTTTGACATGGTGTCACCTCAGAGTCTTCTCCCAGATGATTTCAGGAAGGCCAGATTCCAGGCTGCCCCATTATCACTCTGATAGAAGTCAGGCACTCTTGACTGGGAGCAACAATAAGTCCCCTCTTTCAGAATCTGTTTCTCTGATCTTAATAGAACTGTACCAGTTTCTGCCAGCTCATGTCTCACAGATGCAGAAGGGAGTCCTCTGACACCTCCAGAGATGAAGACATTGGGGTCAACATGCAGCCACTTCCTCATCAGAAGCAGGTAGCCCCTCATGACACACTGTTGCTCCCTCTCTCACTGTTTTCCTCTGCTCTGCCCTCCCAGAGAGGATGACCAGATGTGTGTGTTCAGGGCTGCTCCAGGGCCATTCAGAGTTCCTCTCCAGCCTCAGGGATGAGGTGGTGCTCAGGGCAGGTGTGAGGTGCAGGATCCATAGCCACAGGAAGCATCCTTTGTAGCAAGCCACTGTCTTGAGCCTTCCACCCCAGTGGAGGTCCCCATCACTCTCCACCTCTCCAGCTTCTCACAGAGAAGGAAAGAAGGTGGTGTTGGCAGCAGGGGTTCTGGGCAGCCCAGTCTTCTCAGGATCTGAAAGTCTCCACCTGGCAGGGAAGCCTGCACTGTGTGCAATTGGTATGTCTTGTCCTGAGACCAGCATCCATCTTGATTCTGTCCCACTGCCATTGAGCTCAGCCTTCCAGGTCCTCTCATCCTGGCCATAGACAGGCCTCACTTCTATTCACAGAGTACATCAGGGCACAGGCTTTTTACCTTGGTGCTGTGTGTCATAAGTCACCAGCATAGGTGTGACACAGAGCTGGTGATACTGTCACACTGCACAGATGGTGAAAGACCCACCATATGCTCAACCAACAGCTGCCTAGTGCCTAGTCCTATTCCTGAGAACATGAGTCTCCTCCCCAGTTATGAGGGGCTGGATCAGTGTTAGTCACAGTGAGATCAGCATCTGCCAGTAACCAGGTCACCCCCATGGCCAGCTGAGCCAGGAGCTTCCTCACAGACCTCTCTGTAGTAAAGCAAGGACCCCTGTCTCAACTGAGCTGGTACAGACAGTGGCACCTCAAGCCCTGTAGCAGGCAGGGTGAAAGTCTCCACTGTGCTTCTCTCCACTGTGAGGCATTCACCATGTCCCTCACTTCTCTGTGTCTTGGCCACGCTCCTCCTCATGATGAGGCTTTAGCCAGCCTCCACCTCTCTGTCATTGATTGGCCATGCTCCTCCCCTCTATGAGTCATTGCCCCTGATCATCTACTATGAGGCATACCCCTGCTACTTCACTTAATGAAGCATTCACTGCTCTCCTCACCACTAGGATACATTCACTGACCTCCACCTCTGTATGAGACATCCACCCTCCTTCCCTCAATGAGGCATTCACCATGTTGTGTATATGTATATATATAGAGGGGAAAAGCAAGACCAATTATATATATATATATATATATATATATATATATATATATATATATATATATATATATATATAATTGGTCTTGCTTTTCCCCTCTATGAGGCACCTGCTCACACCTTCCCTCCCCTGCCTGGTGGGGGAGGTAAAGGAATGTCATGAGACCAGATCAGCTACTTTCTCTTATCCTCCACATTGCTGGTTCCACCCATGAAACTCCAGTACATAGGAAGAGTACTCCAGAGGCATGCCACCCCACCACTGTAACCTCCTTTGAGGAAGGAAACCCCATGTAGGAGCAACTCTCAGCCCACCTTTCTCTAAGGGTTTGGACCACATTACACTGTTTACACCACAAAGGAGTCATTCGAAATGATCTGGAAGGGAAGGACTACCTGCTGGCAGGTCTCCACCCTCTCTACTTCTGAACACAAACATATATTCCAGGAAATGTGTGGCAGGGGAAAAGCCCAAACATGCATTCTAGACAGTAACCATCATAGGGGCCAAGGGCCAGTGCACTCTGGGCCTTGGCTTATGGCTGTCAGCAGACCCTAAGAGCTTGATGTGTGCCACCCCACGAATGTCAGTATTGCATCATTGAGGCCAGATGCACTGCATGCACTCAGAGAAAAACACCTGAGGTGAGAACACCTCTAGCCAACTAACAACCCACCCCCAGGGGAAAAATATCCCCTAACTTTCATCCAGTGAGGCAACCTGAGGTCTTCCAGTGGGAGCTGTCTCCCTTATAAATTGGAAGCCCAAAGAAAAGTCTTGCCTGCATATTTGTTCACATGATTTGATTTCACTTCCATCACCAATGGGTGCAAAGATGCCAACTATCCAGCTCCTTCAAGTTAACCAGGACAGAAGTGGACACTCTGAGGGGGAAGATTTCACTTTCAGGATTCAGAGGTCACCTCCCTAACTGAGGAAGAGATCAGTCTCTATTCTTCTTTCCTGGAAAAAGATGATCAGGGCTGGGACTGTCTCCACAGCCTCCCTCAGACCCTCCTAATGGAGCACCTATGTCCAGATGAAAGATCAAGGTCTCTTCTGAGGTTGGCTGTTGCCCCCAGTTTGGAGCAACCCAGTGGAGACCTCACATTAGAGTACTTCTTGGAGAGAGGCTGGATGGAACAGCTCAGCTATAAGTCAGCAGAGACCACTTCACTTGGTCTCTGGATGCCTGATGAGTCTGCTGAGATCAATATTGGCACAGATCCTTTCAGAAAGGGAGGCAGTGGCCAGGGTAGAGGTGGCCAAGGATGGTGGCCTGGATGCTGTGTCTGCTCCCTGCTTGAGATTGTGTTGTGCCACAAATACTTGTGGATAGAGTGGCATCGGAATAAGAAGGACCCTGCAGGGGAATGAGAAGAACAGGTATGGGTCAGAGCTGGCCCAGAAGCCACTTAGTGTCACATGTGTAGGGAAGAAGAGGAATGTGCATGATGCTGGGCCAAGAGGGGGTCAGATTCAGTAGTCCTGTGACAAACTGCCACCAAGGCTGCACTTTTCCACCAAGCCCTGGTGTCCAGGATGGCTAGAAGCACTGTGACCATAGACCATGTACCCTGGTATATACCTCATCATGGTTTGTGGTTGCTACTTTCAGTGAGTTGATTCCTTCCCAAGGGTCCCTAGTCAACCTTGTCTCCACTGTCATGGAGGCCTTAGGCAGGCAGGGGAGGTACAGATCTGTCCCTGCCACTCATGGCACAAATGTGAGGTGGGGCTTCAGAGATGTGCATCAAAAGGAATTTTTAAGGTGATCCTCGGTGTGTGGGCCTCTACGGGAGCACTGGCCATCCTCTGTGAGGTGGGCACCCTTTCCCCAGGGAGGGACCCATGGAAGTAACAGAGCTGGGACAGCATGCCAACATTTATATCCCTTGTTATACATTGGCCTTTCTCGGGTATTTTCCTACAGCATATAAAACAGACTAGAACAACTTCTGTGTCTCAATTCTCAACAAGACAGTCTGGGGAGATGCTTTTCTGCATTCACTGAGTAACTTTTAGTGAATATTAAATCCCTCTGAGACCAAGGCCGCTTATTTATCAGAATGAGTAGGTAACCTATGATTACATTTAAAAAGACATGGTATAGCTCAGATGGTAAGGGCTTTGCATTTATTTATCTCATCATTTTGTTTTTAGTTCAGAGGCCATATCTTGTATTCCTTATATTGCCCATGGTACTTAGAGTTTTATCATTTACTTTGGAACTCAGATATATGGAACTGATATAGTTCAATATAGCAATAGAAACTATGGCTCCTTAAATTATGTCAAAGTCTCTATGTGAATATTTTGTTTTGTATAACTGGAAGCATTGTCCCATTGATACTGATCATAGAGGGAAGTGGCATTTATGGCTAGATCTTGATGGCACCTGTTAATTAGAAGTCGTCTGAATTGACTAGATCAAAACCACTAAGCACATGTGAATGAAGGGTCAGACTCCCCACAAGTCATCCACATATTTAAAGTTCCACCAACAGATGAAGGTATTTCTTGCTTTCAGGCCTTTGAACACACAATTCCTTCCTTTCTCCTGACTCATCTTTCTCCATTTTGTTCATCTTTCCCTGGTAGACTCTTCCTTCAATGTTTATGGAGCCTTGTTTGAGTTCTCTCTGCTGCTTCAGCCTCATTACTCAGTCACAATTCCTATCATCTATTGTCTTTTTGCCTTTGTTTTTTCATCTATTCACCAATTAAATTAACTAGTATTTACAAAGAACCTTCTATTGATCAGACATGATGCTGCAAATTGGGGGTCCATTAGGGACAGGGCCTGGACCTGCATTTTCATGTCTCCGTTAATAGTTCTCCCAGACCTGCCAGCCCTCATTTTCCCTGATGTAACTGATTTTGGGTTCAAACGCTATGCCCACTCCCTTCTGGACCACCTGCTCCTCAAATGCAGGGCTCCAAATCATGGTATTCTGTATTCCCAGTCCCAAACACAGTGCCCAGCCCTCAGTAGGTGATCAGTAAATTATTGCAGGAGAAGTACTGGAAAACACCCTAGATAAAAAGCAAGCATACTGGTTGACTGCAGGAAATGCCCACCTCCTGACTGGACCACTTGCCTGACCTGCCCCACTCAGCCTACCTCATAAAGAAAGGGTTATTTCCCAGTTTCATCCGAATGTGATGCTGATGGCCTGGAATCGTTACCTTCCCTATTACCTGACTTTGTTGCCCATGAGTTTGCCCCTTCACACACCATCACCTGAACCCATAGAGGAAAGGACGTGGGAGATGCTGGGGGCTCAGGCTCCCCTTCTTCTATGGGGGATTTTCTTTAAGTTGTTCTAATAAACAGCATTCTAGGAACTGTGGATAGATGGAGATTCCATGGCTACCATTGTAAGGCTCAAGGTTTTGTCCCAAGATACTGGGATTTTTTAAAGCAGGTGTATGACTTGATGGTCAGACCGTTTTGAAAGACGATATTAAGTAAAAAATAGATGAGGAGGGTTAGGGGTTCAGCTCAGTGGTTGAGTACTTTCCTAGAATGTATAAGTTCTGGGTTCAAAATGCAAAGAGAATGGTGAGCAGAGAGTGCCACAGCCCGGCTGGCTGGGCAAAATAACCGGGGGGTGACGAATAACTTGTGTACATTGATGCAGCAGGAATAGGAGCCATTTATTGTAGGATCTGAGCGATATTTATACATTTTACACAGCTTATCTAATTAGCATAAAATAGATACAGCAGTCAACCAATAAGGAATCTCCACACCTAATGGCTTGCTTTTGTTACTTCACAAACCACTCCCTCTGGCATTTTGCCAGGCGCCATCCAGACTTGTTTACAGACTCTAACATTTCCCTGGCAAAATAACAGGTGCCATTCTGACTTGTTTACAGACCTTAACAAGAGAGCTGTGTCTGGGAGTTCAGGAGGAGGCTGTCTGTCAGTGTGGTCAAGGGAAGTGACGATGGTGGCACTAGGCAGGGAATGGGCCTGATAAAGAAGAAGTGGGGCAATTGGTGATAGGAAGAGCTAGGATTTGGCCATTGACTGGATGCAGGAAGAGGAGAAATCAAGGCTGGCTGGGCCTCCTTGGTATGTGGCATGCTGGGAAGCAGACTGACCTGTAGCAGCAATGTTCAGCTGTAGCCTATGGATCAGAGTAAAGTTGGAAATGCATGGGATGGGCTTCTGGAATTCAGATGGCATCTGCAGGTCTTCCCCTGGGCCCCTCACACCCTCCTTACACTCTCTTGCACAGTTTGATTTGAACTGTGGGAGCCTCACTTGTTTAGCCAACAATCCAAGGACTTTGAAGGAGAGGTCCTTTTCTTTTGCCTCCCAGCATCTACAAGGACCTGCTTCACCAGACCTTCTCCAGCCCCATCCACAGGTTGACATTCTTCAGAAAGGCCCCTGGAGGAGCAGAGGCTGCAATGAGGATCTCAGGACCTGAAGCTGGATCTCACCTGGGTCTTGTGAACAGGAGGGGATGGCTGGGGAGAACAGCAGAGATGTCAGGCAGGTCACAGGGACTTTCAACCTGGAGGTTCCTCACCAGAAAGTGCTGATGCTTTGAGAACAGGGACCCAAGCATGTTGGTACTGGGCACCATCAACTTCTGACAGGCTACCATTTTCATAGTTATGCCCAAGAGGTCTTCGTTGTCTGTAGGAGCAGTCCAGGTAAGATGTGGAGGCTGGAGCTCACAGGGTGCAGTAATTTCCCCCTTTTATCACATTGTCCCCCCATGTCCAGCTACTGACTGAAAACATGGCCAATAGGAAAAGTTTGTAACTAAGCAAGGTAGAGTGATGTGTTTGTAAACAGTGAGTCAGGAGGTGGAGGCAGAAAGACTGACGTTCATGGTCAGCCTCGGAAACTTAGTGAGGTCCTGCTTTGATGAACCTCAGTGGTAGAGGGTCTCTGGGATAAAAACCCAGTACCAAAAAAAGTTGCAATTGAATACAATATTAATACTTAAGAAAGAAATGTGTGGGCTAAAGAAAATGGTCATTTGTCCCTTCTGTCTTGGCTCTCTCAAGGCTTACAATCCTCTCTCTGAGATGACTTGACTGGTCTTTCAGCACTCTGCTTCAGCGATTTCCCTTTCTAGGCAGCTCTCCAACAGCTCAGTGGTAACTCTTAGGGGCAGGGTGTCTCTGCATGGTAATGCCATACTGTAATCTATTTGCATTCTTTTTTTCTTTTATCTTTATACATGACAGTGGAATGCTTTAAAATTCATATTACACATACAGAGCACATTTTTTTTTCATATCTCTCGTTGTATACAAAGTATATTCACATGAATTCATGTCTTCATACATGTACTTTGGATAATGATGTTCATCACATTCCACCATCCTTTCTAACCACTGTCTCCTCCCTCTCCCCCACCCTTATGCCCTAGCTAGAGTTTGTCAATTCCTCCCATGTGCCTCCTCCATACCCCAATATGAATCAGACTCCTTATATCAGAGAAAACATTTGCCTTTTTTTTTGAGGGGGGATTGGTAACTTCACTTAGAATTACCTTTCCAATGCCATTCATTTACCTGCAAATGTCATGATTTTATTCTCTTTTATTGTTGAGTAAAAGTTCATTGTGTATATATGCCACATTTTTTTTATCCATTCATCTACTGAAGGGCATATAGTCTGGTTCCACAGTTTAGCTATTGTGAATTGTGCTGCTATAAACATTGATGTGGCTGGGTCTCTCTAGTATGCTGTTTTGTAGTCCTTTGGGTATAGTATGAGGAGAGGGATAGCTGGTTCAAATGGTGGTTCCATTCCCAGGTTTCCAAGAATTCTCCATACTGCTTTCCATATTGCCTGAACCAATTTCCAGTCCCACCAGCAGTGTATGAGTGTGCCTTTTCCCCCACATCCTCACCAACATTTATTGTTGTTTGTCTTCATAATAACTGTCAGTCTGACTGGAGTGAAATTATAGCTTAGAGTAGTTTTGATTTGCATTTCTGTAAATGCTAGATATAATTAACATTTTCTCATATATTTATTGATTAGTTTTCTCTTTGTGTTCTTGACAGGTGATGACTTCATGACCTGGGTTGAACTCTCAGCATTTGTTCATTTAGAGATAAGAGAAAGCTGAAGCCTTGTCTACTGGGATCCTACCTAGTGTTTGGGAGTTGAATGTTGGAGGTGAGATACCACTCACACCCTCAAAGTCCTCCAACTACCTTCCCTTTATTCCTTATACTCCTCAGGAAAAAGCCCTGGTACTGACTTCCCTCTATACTTCCCGGAAGAACAAACAATACTCAGAAAAACTGCATAAACACTTTTGTTTTGCTATTTATTTATTTTGTGGTGCTAGGTATCTAACCCAGGACCTTTGGTGTGTCAGACAAGTGCTCTACTAATAAACCTCATCCAGTTCTTAGTAATTATTTTTAATAGAGTTTATTTATTAGAATATTTATTTATTTTTTGGTTCATAACTTATATTACGATTAATTAATTTTTAAATTAATTTATTAATTTTTTGTGGTTGTCTCTTCTGTTAAGAGAAATTTCTTAACTAGTAAAATATTTTTAACATTTTTGCCTCTGCTGGGGATGAGCCTAGGGCCAAACTCATACCACTTCACCGCCGGCTCATTAATAAATCCCATTAGTCCTGAGATTTCAATCCTGTATAGGACATAATGAGTTAACATGCATATTCCTAAAGAGTAAATCCAAGGAGGCTGCTCTGGAGGAGGGTTTGGTGCATGCCGTCCCACCGCTGCTCTGGGTCTGTGGGGATTACTTAGTCAAAGGGAGCACCTGAAGAGAAGAAAGCAGTTATTGAGGGCTGTCTGGGTTGGCCTCATTCTGTGTGCTCCTCTTCCCTGCTAAACATGTAGGTCATGGAAATTTCTGCTTCAGAAACTAGCTTGCGTTCCTGACTTTGCTCTTTTTAACCAAGTCCCTGGAGGTGAGTCCACGCCGGACTTTGCGGCTTATTCTCCCTCCTGTCTGGTGCCTTGATCCTTTGGCGTTTTGCATGGTGCCTCCTTGCCAGGGCATGGAGGCAGTACCGTGCAAGCACACTAGAACCCAGCTCAGAAGGGCTAGCTGCCTTACTACGGGTGAGCTGCAGGCTGGACCTGGGAAGGATCCATAGTCGTGGCCTCGCTCAAGGCAGGACTTGCATACGGGGTCTGGGACTGGTGCCTGGGGCCACAATGACACAAGGCCGATCCAGGTGGCTCCTCTTCATTGTAAACCCACAGCAAACTTGGCCAAGCCACTTGCACCCAGGAGCCTCGGCCACAGCCTTCCACTGGGATCACAAGCCTTGCCTCCAGGAGGTACCCTCTCCAGGTTTGGTGGCAGGAACCCCAAGGGTGCCTGAGTCGGGGACAGTTTGCTGGGGGCTCCATTCGGCCTGGAGAAAGGGCTCCCTGGCAACGCTGGGTCCACACTGCCTCAGGGGAGCATGCTTGTTGTCTTTCCAAGATTTCAGAGTATCCCGCAGTCACTGCAAAACAGTTGTGGGGTATACCAGGGTCAGGAGGAGAAAAGGGAACCCAGGCTGTGGTTAACTTCCTGGTGGTGGCCCACGTGGCCATTTTGCTATAGGGTTGTCCGTGTTTGCTTTACAGAATGGAAACAAGAGACCATTGACTTCTGTTGATGACCAGATTCCTTCCTGCCCATGTAGAAAGTGTGGTGCTGGCCCAGTAAGTTCAGTGTCAGTCCAGGGCAAGTCTTCGTGAACCATGGAGGCAGTCAATTCTCCAGTTTTCTGTGGAGATGGAGTATGGAGGATGTCCTGGAACCATCACTCTTTTGCTGGTGGTTCTGGGATGTCAGGAGCCCTCCCTGCATGGGCAAAGATGTTCTGTAGAATATGTGGGCAGTAGGATCTGTAGCAGGTCATGTTGACTCCCATTAGATAATCTATGTTTGGAGAAATTTAGAATATTCCAATTCACTTAAGTGGACACTTTTTGCTGCAGGTGACTGGGATGCAGATATCCATGCCTTGAGTTGCTGCTGCTTTACTGAGAGGACCCACAGGGGTGGGTAGAGGAGCTTTTAGAATTCAGCTTGTCCAATGGGCACCTCACTGTTCTTCCAGCTTTCAGTGCATGAAAGACAGTGGGACCCAGTTTTTCTGGACCACAGCTATGCCAAGCCATGGAATGCCAAACCAGATGCCAGTAGTGCCCACCCCACCTTCATGACCTTTGTTACTCCCCTGAAGCAGCACCAGGATACCATGTGAGTTTGGGTTTCTTTCCTAAAGGCTACTACTGCTAGAACTGGGAAGTAAGAACTTTCATGGAGATGACTGGGAGGGTGCTGTGTGGGAAGCTTGGATGTTAATTTGGGCATCTGTGATGAGCACATACAAATATCAGGCCTAAATGTGGACATTTGTATTGAAGACTTGTCCTAAGAAAAGTTAGAAAAGCAAGACATGTAAAGGAAAATAGATAAGGGTGTCCACTTAGATAAGCCTTATATAGGGAAAAAGAAATTGAAAAGGATTAAATTGATGAAAATAAATGCTGAGATCTTGATTTTAAAAGATTGCCACATATAGCAGGACAAGTTGGCATGTGCCTGTAATCCCAGTGGCTCTTGATGATGAGGAAGGAGGATTGTGAGTCTAAAGCCAGCCTCAACAACATAGCAAGACCCTAAAGAAAGCATAAAAATGGACTGAAGATATTGCTCAGTGGTTAAGTACCTACTGGGTTCAATGCCTGGTAACAGAAAAAAAAAAAAAGATTGCCACACAGGCCATGTATGATTTCACATGCCTGTAATCCCAGAAATTTGGGAGGTAGCAATTCCAAGACCAACCTCCACAATTTAGGGACAACCTGTCTCAACATAAAAAGGGCTGGATTGTAGCTCAATGGTAATGGTCCCTGGGTTGAATCCCCAGTACTATATATAAATAAATATATATATTAATAAATAATTGCCATACACGGTTAGACCTGTGTCACTTTGGTGTAGTGCTGTGGTTTGCTTGACAGTGACAACAACAGTCATTTTGCATTTGCTGAGCTCACACATAAATCTTAGGAGCAAATTCCCAAGACATTGCTTTCTCAGTGTGACAGAACTTCCACCCATAGGTTAATCTAAAACCTTCTTAGTCTAATATTTTCAGCCAATCTGTAATATAGGGCAAGCAGCTTTCATGATATTATTATTTGATAGGAGATACAATTACATTGGCTTAAATAAACCTGTTGGCAATTGTTTTGAACTTTAAGGCAGTCTTATTTCTTACATTTTGAGATTTGTTTATATGTACTACTCTGATGATCAAATGATGCCCTTAATTATAGTATTTTGGAGGCTGTTTTTTATTTTATCTTATTTTAATCTTTCCTTAAGCACAAGCTTTAGTTTTTTTGGGAGCTAGAAATCTTGTGTTTTTTCTCTTTAGATTCCACTTCATATCCACTATTGAGTCCTTTTGTTTCTTTTTTGGTAACCAGGGATTGAATTCAGGAGCATGCAATTACTGAGCCACATCCCTAGCTTCATTTTGTATTTTATTTAGAGACACGGTCTCACTGAGTTGCTTAGTTTCTCACTTTTGCTGAGGTTGGCTATGAAATTGTGATTATCCTGCCTTAGCCTCCCGAGCCACTGGGATTACAGGCATGGGCCACTTTGACCAGTATTATTTCTTTCTTAACAAAGATGTTGGTCACTTTTTAATATCATTTTAAATGATTTTATTTCCTTCAGCATGTACCACAGAAAGGGCAGAGATCTAGAGAGAAAGATGAGAATGATGAATTAGGATAATTTTTTGTGGTGATAAGGTACTTATGCAAAGACATTTTTTGGTAACTAGATGAATATTAACCATTGTGTTGTATTCAGTATGTGTGGGGCTTGTCCCATTTCCTCACCTGTTTACAGTGAATGAAATGTCCCAATAGATGTGGAGATGGCCACGTTGACTCTCATGCCACTCTATGACAACAAGGTGTACAGTGTTATGAATGAGTACAAATGGCATGTCATCTTTGCCAGGCTTCAGGCAGATGCCCTTCCTCCTCCAGAGGACCTGTTTTTTCTGGACCATAGCTATGCGAAGCCATGGAGTGCTCACCCAAATGCCAGTCATGTCCACCCCACCTGCATGCTCTTTGTCACTCCCCTGAGGCAGCATCAGAATACCATGTGAATTTGGGATTCTTTCCTAAAGGCTACTATTGCCAGAACTGAGCAGGTAGGGATTAGAGTGGATTTTTTGAGGGATGATTGGTGGGTACTTATATGGGAAGGTTGGATGATTAATTTGTGCATTTCTGTTGAGCATATACAAATATCAGACCTCGGTGTCCACATTTGCACTGAATAATTTTCCTGAGAAAAGTAAGAAAAGCAGACATCCTAATCTCTTGGACACTGGTTATAATTTTACCTATTTTCAATCTTTCCTTAAGTAGAGGCTTTAGTTTGTTTGGAGATAGAAATCTTTTATTTTGCCTTGTATTTTGACCTTTAAATTCTACTTCACCCCACCTTTGATTCTTAAAGAATTAGAGAGACCATGATGTGTTTTTTTTTCTTTTATTTTGCAGTGTTGGGGACTGAACTCAGGCTCTAAACATAGCAACTCATGATATGTTTTAAATACACATAGAATTGTGGTTTGTGATTCATTTCCCAATGATGTTAAAAATTTTTGTTGTATAAGACATAGGACCTGTGACTTAGGGAATATCTAGCATAATCTTTGTTGTTGTTGTTGTTGTTGTTGTTTTTCGTACTGGGTATTGAACCAGGGGCCCTCCACCACTGAACCATATCCTCAGCCCATTTTTTAAAAATTTTGTTTAGAGACAGGTCTTTCTAAGTTGTGTAGGGCCTTGGTAATTTGCTGAGGCTGGATTTGAGGTTGTTATCCTTCTGTGGCAACCACAGGAGCTCCAAAGATTATATGCATGCACCACGGTTCCTGGCCTCCTTAACATTTAATTCAGGTTGTCTTTTGTTATTTTTGGTTTGTTTTTGTTTTTGTTTCAATGAAAGGGGAGTACTTATATGTTGCCCAGGTTACTCTCCAAATCCTGCACCCCAGTGACCCTCCTGGGGCTGTCTATAGACATGGACCACTGTGCTAAAAGTGTAAGCTTGATGCCTGTCTCCTAAGGCATAACTGAAAACTCCTGTAAAAAGTATTTGAAATCTTTTCCTTTTTGTTATGTAAAGCTTCTTGCTGACATTGAAACCCCTGGATTCATACCCCATTATATTATTTTTTTAATTCTTTTCTTTTCTTTTTTTAGTTGTTGATAGACCTTTATTTTATTTATTTATATACAGTGCTGAGAACCAAACCTAGTGCCTCACATATGCCAGGCAAGGTTGCTACTGCTGACCTTCAGCCCCAGCTTCGTTATATTACTTTATTTTTGAGGTTCTGAGGATTGAACCCAGAGCCATGTGCATGCTAGACAAGCACTGAGGTACATGTCCCACACTTTTTGAAAATTTTGTGACAGGGTCTTCCTGAGTTGCTATAGTTTGGCTTGAAATTTTAATCCTCCTGCCTCAGCAATTGGAATTACAGGTGTGTGCCACCACATCTGACTTTGTGACAGTTTTTTCTTAAAGTGAGGTCCTGTAGAGTTCATTTTTTTGGTAGTTAGAAAATTATTTCCTCATATAAACCCTGTTGCCATATATAGACCCTGAAAATTGGAATTTGTCATATTGCAGGAAATAATTTTAGGCTATTGTGGCTGGAATATGGTGGAAGGTGGGTTGTAAGTAGGAGGTAGAGAGAGGTTGGCAGAAGAAATCTCAGTTCATTATGAGTGGTATGAAGTCATTGGAGAATTTTAAGCTAGGGATCCAATTTGTATTTTTAGAGGATCACTTTGGATTTTTAAAAAGTAAATTATAGTATAAGAGCGGGGTTAAGAATACCAGCAGTGAGGTCTCTGCAGTAGCTTGAGATGAGCTACTGATAGTCTGGAAAGGGATGGGAATAGTATAAAGGAAAAGGTTCAAATAGGATCCCTCTTAGAACTTTGGCTTGAGTAGCTGGATGGTACCATGAATTGGGGAGACCTAGGGAGTATAGGTTTGAGATGCCAAAATCAAGAGTAGTCTTGTAGGCACACATGTCCACAAGTGTTCACTCAGTTTCTAATCTGAGAAGATAATCAGCTCTTATTCCCACTACCAAATATACTGCACAGTTATTCACTTTATTTAACAATGATGTGATTATTCCAATCATTGGGAATGGGTGCAGTGAGATCATTGAGGTCAAAAATTTAATATGGTGTTGAGGAGATAGCTAGTAGACCCAATTGATTTGCATGGTATTTCAGGAAACAAAGATTGTACAGTGTACCTAAGATGTTGGGGAAGGATCCCCATGGTACTAAAATTCTATTAGATTCATTTTAAAATGTGAAATATCCTTCAATGATCCATTTATATTCATTTTAGTTGTAGGCACTGCACAAAATGAGTTAGATAGAAGCTGTCTGCATAACAGGTGATCCTAGATAATCACAGACTTTTACAATCATATAGTTAAGTACAAGTTGATTTACTAATGAATGATTTAAAACTCTAGACCAGTGCTATTCAACAGAACTCTGCAGTTATAGAAATGCTGTAATCCTGTGTGGTCTGATCTTGCGGCCAGTCTGCTGAGCATTAGAAACGGTTCTCCTGTGATTAGGAACTGGATTTCAAATTTATTGACACTATTTAATTTCAATTTATTTAGGTAATCGCATGTGGCTTATAGCTTCTGTATTTGTAAAAATGATTACCTTTATGTAATTTATTATTTGCTTAAGGAATATATCTTTCTTTATAAAAGCTATTGGTCACTTTTTAAACTTTTAGCTGGATTTATATTCCTTCAGCACATACCACAGAGAGAGAAGAGATCTAGAAAAATGTGAGAAAGATGACTTAGGATCAAAAATTTTTGTGGCTATAATGTGCTTATGCAATATAAATCAGACTATGTTAAAGAGACATTTTTTTGGTAACCAGGTGATTGTTAACCATGGTGTTGTTTGCAGTATTTGTTGGCTTGTCTCATTTCCTCACCTGTTCACATAGAATCAGATGTCCCAATAGATGTGAAGATGGTCACGTCGTCTCCCATGCAACTCTATGACAACCAGAAGGTGTGCTGCATGATGAATGAGTGTGAATGACCCGTCATCTTTGCCAGGCCTGATGCAGATGCCCCTCCTCCGCCAGAGCACTGGGAGGAGCATGTCAATAGTAGGACACTCCTCAGAGGGATGGGTTAATGTCACCATCCTATAATTATTTTGTATCATCCTCTTTAAGGAGACATTTATTGTAGCTACATAAATGGGAATTTTCTCCTAACTCTGTCTCATGACTGTCAGCTTGCTGTGCTGTGAGCTCATTGAGAGTAGGACCTACATCTCTGCCATCTCAGCCTCCCTATGGCATTGCCTGGCATACAGTAGGCATTTTATTCAGAGCTCAGCATAATCCCTGGAGGATTGCTTGAGCCCAGGAGTTTGACTCTAACCTTGGCAACATGGTTCATCTTGCTGAAACTTGTCTCAAATTTGTGATCATCCTGAATTGCTGAGATTACAGGTGTGCACTACTGTGCCTAGCTAAGAATACTCTCTTTAAAAAAGTTTGTGAAATGAAAAAAAATAATTTAATTTGATTGGTGTGGCTAGTTCTGTAGCTTGCATTACAATATAGGGCTCACCCAGACTACCAAAAATTAAATGTACATTTGTATGATTTTACATTTTTGTGGTCTATAGCTAGTAGAGTGCAAATGTTTTAGAATCACATGAAAATCCAAGAGATATTTTGAGTGGCTTTAAAAATAGATTTAAAACTGGGTGTGGTGGCATGTCTGTAATATGAGCTACAAGGGAGGTTGAGACAGGAGGTCTACATGTTTGAGGTCAGCATCATGCTAATTAGACTCTGTCCTAAATTTTAAAATAAAGTGTTGAGAGTACAACTCAGTACTAGAGTATGTCCCAGCATGCATGAGCTCTCAGGTATAATCCCCACTATTCTCAAACAAATATACCAACAAAGATTTACAATCTCTGGTTTTGAGGGATACTTACATTTATTTTCCTGGATTTGCTGGCTAGTTTTGTTTTCCTGCCCCTGTCTCCAACAGAATCAGCATTCCTCCATTTTTCTGTTTGTTTAGCAAACATTTCCCTTTATTTTTTTTAAAGAGAGAGAGAGAGAGAGAGAGAGAGAGAATATTTTAATATTTATTTTTTAGTTATTGGTGGACACAACATTTTTTTTTATGTGCTCCTGAGGATCGAACCCGGGCCGCACGCATGCCAGGCGAGCGCGCTACCGCCTGAGCCAAATCCCCAGCCCCAAAATTTCCCCTTTATATAACAACTTTATTGAGGTTTATTTACACACCCTGTAATTCACCAGTTTATTTGTACTGCCAGTGCTTTTTAGTGTAAATTCAGAGTTATGACCCCAACACCCTAGTGAGTTTGATGAACTATTTTATCACCTCAATAAGAAACTCTATTCCTATTATCAGTCAATCACCATTCCTCCTGACTTCACTGGTCCCTGGGAGCCACCGGTGCACTCTTTGACTTAGATTTGCCTCTTCCAGACTTGAGTGTATGGGATTGTAAACTGTATGTTCTCCATGGTGGGTGGCTTTGGCTTGTGCTTGGTGGAATGTTTCCAAGGGTCATGCTTATTAGGCCATGTTACATTACTCCTTTCTGTTGACTGACATTCCATTGATTAGATAATCCATATTTTATTTGTCCACTGATCACTGATGAGCATTTAGGTTGTTTCTGCTTTCTCTGTTATGAAAATGATGCTGTGAAAAGTTGTGTACAATTGTGTGTGTGTGTGTGTGTGTGTGTGTGTGTTTTGCCCGGGATTGAAACCAGGACCTTGTGCATGCTAGCCAAGCACTTTACTGAGCTACCTCAGCAGGCCCTGTGTACAAGTTTTTGTGTGAATGTATGTGTAAAGTACCTAGGAATGGAATTGCTGGATCATAAGTATATGAACTCTGTACTTAACTTCTGAGAAACTGCCAGAGTTTTTGACAAAGTGGCTGCTTAGCACTTCGCTTTTGATGAAACTGGCTTTGAACTCACGATCCTCCTGCCTCAGCCTCCCAAGCTACTGGGATTACAGGCATAAACCACCACACCAAGCTTAATACTTTACTCTTTTTTAAAAGAATTTTTGTCATTGAAGATAGACAGCATGGCTTTATTTTTATTTGTTTTTTGTTATGTTGTGCTAAGGAAAAACCTGGTGCCTCACACATGCTAGGCAAGTGCTCTGTCACTGAGCTATGGCCCCAGCCCGAATGCTTTTACTTCTTATTGTATTAATTTTCTGGAGCCTTTTTTGTTCTGGAGTTTTAACCCCCCTAAGCAGGGCCATTGTTTTTTATTTGCGACAGGTCTTCTTATGTTGCTAAGGCTGACTTTGATCTTTAGATCCTCCTGACTCACTCAGCCTCCCTAATGCTGGGAGTACAGGTGTCACCACATTGGCCTGTGGGGTATCTTTGTTTCTTACTTTTTTGGTACTAGGGATTGAACTCAGGGGCAGTAAAGCACTGAGTCATATCCCCAGCTCTATTTTGTATTTTATTTAGGGAGATGCTCGTCACATTACCATTGCTGTGGCTAGCTTTGAACTCATGATCCTCCTGCCTCAGCCTCTCAAGCTGCTGGGATTACAGGTGTGGTGCCACGACACCCAGTTCTGGAGTATCTTTCTTATTTCAATGCAGTTGCATTTTCCCACTATGTTTCAACTTTATAATTCTTATTCCCTTTTACAGAGGTTTGAAATTTTCATATAGCTACATTTATCTTCCTTTGTTGGTCTTCTAGGTTTTTTAGATGTTTTCTTATTTCATTCTTAGAAAGACTTGAATCTGAAATAGGTATATGGCTAGGTAGATTGATTACTATTTTCTACCTTGCTAGTGGATATCTCAGCCCTATTTTTTGACTTTATTTTTACTGATAAGAAACACTAGCTTGATATAAATCTTGTTTGGGGCTAGCAATCACTTATATTTAAAAAAATATTGAGTAGTTTTTTCCTAATGACAGGGAGAGTCAGTAAACAAATATTACTGAGTTGCTATTTTTGTGGGTGTTTTTGTTTTGTTTTGGTCCTGGGAATTGAATTTGTCCACTAAGCCACATCTCCAGACCTATTATTATTTTTTTATTTAGAAATATGGTGTCAAAAGTTGTTTAGTGCCTCACTGTTGCTGAGTCTGGCTTTGAACTCACAATCCTCCTATCTCAGCTTCCCGAGCTGCTGGGATAAGAGGTGTGCACCACTGTACCTGGCTCTGAATGGTTTTCTTCTATTGCCTTTGTTTTCATATCTTTAGGAGGCTTCCAAGTCTGAATTAGAGTACCTAATTCAGATTGCCAGGAGTGGGTTGATGGGCAGGTTAACAGGATCCACAGTTCTGTCTGGGTTCATTGATGTGGGGTTAAGAACTGTAGGGTAGATTCCTGATTGCAGTTTACTGCTGATTTGGAGGACAGAAAAAGTTGTCAGTAAACAGCTGGTCATCTGTATGGTGGTGTCATATACTGGGATAACAAAATGTTAACTTACATAGGACATAAGTTTACTAATTTTGTAACATAGAGAAAAAATTAAGAAGCATGGAAAAGGGAGAGAAATTACTGTAGGGTAGAATTGAGACCAGGAGAATAGTAACATATCTGTCATATTTTTTTAAAAACTAGTTTAAGTAGAATTCTTACCATAGTCTAAGGTTTTGGTATACTGAAATGCTTTGATGTTTCAGCTTTTGTGAAATGTACAACCTATGCAATTCAAATTTCTCTATACGCTGGTACCCTATCTTCATTTGCTAGTGTATTTTAGCTATTAGATATATAAGTGGCTTTGGTAGCACTAAAAGAATTCATCTTTGACTGGTATTGACTTGTAGGTGAGAATATACAAATGTGTGCTGAGATGATTCATCACCAGGATTGGGAACAGAATTTTGTGTCAAGTTATACTCTTTCAGAAGAGGATCAAAAAAGATTACAGAGTTTTCCTTAAATGTTGTGCATACATGAGGAGTGTCCCTAGGGTATGTCCTTAATTTCTCAGATATTCCCTTTAGGACTGACTGGACAGTGGCCAAGAACACACTATTCAACAAGATCCTCAAAGCCCTGCAGTCTGACCAACTTGCCCGCTTGGCCAACGAAGGGGTAAGAAATCAGAAATCTGCCAATGTGGGCTCTTCCTAGTTCAGGCCTCTATGACTGACTGATTTCTACCTACCTCCTATTTGCTAACTATGTGGAACTCTTGTTCCTTCTTCTTGTATTTTTCAGGCTTGTAATGAGCCAGTGCTGCATCATGTAGCTGTGGACAAGTGTGCAAGGCGGGTGCGGCAGGCCCTGGCCAGTGAGAGTAGGGACACCAAGATGATCCAGTGGCTGCACACGACCCTGATGGAGACCTTGAGTCTGCCCATGCTGGCTGCCTACATGGATGCTTTGCAGACACTGAAAGGGAAGGTAAGGCTATGGTTGGTGTCTGCCCTGTGCTGGGGGCCACCAGTCCCTGTGATGCATTCAGACATGGGGTTGGGTAAAGTCTTTACGTGGTCAGTTTGGAGGGCATGGCTAGCAGGTATGCTAATAAAAATAGGAGACAAGGTCTTGTTTTTACATTTGATCTGGTGTAATGTCTTTGTGCCATCTCCATAATGAGGTGCAGGGCCTGAAATCCAGAGGACTCATGGCCTGACAGCCCCTGGCTTATGTCATTACTGGATTTTATTTTCCTGCTCCCTCTGAAGTCTAACAACCTCCATCAGACCTTGATAGTTTTCATTCTCCAATCTTTAAAAACCTTTTTTCTTTCTTTCTGAAAAGGATCTCTAACATCTAAAAACCTTTTCCTTTCCCTAAGATCACTTTGACCTCTGTGGGCAGTGTGGAATACACAGATACTCCTTTGGAGTGTAAGCATCAGTGTATTAGAAACTCATATTTATACATCTGCAAGGTCACATCTTGTTGGACAGTAAAAGAACAGGATATGGTATAATTAATGATATATACACTATTGTTGGATATGTTTTTAGAACATAATAATAGGCTTCATTAACAAGCCACACTTGAAAGCTGTACTTTAGAAGAAAATTCAGGGTTTATTTAAATTTTCTTATTTATATAAGGATACAATTTCTTTATTTTGTTTATTTGTTTTTATGGAGTCCTCAGGATTGAACCCAGGGCCTTATATGTGCAAGGCAAGTGCTATTCCACTGAGCCAAAATACTAGTCCAGAAAAAGCAATTTTTAAAAAATTTTATGTATATATATATATATTTTTTTTTTCAGCAAATAGTCACTAGAAATTTTAGAAAATGCAGAAATACATATGCAAAAAGTCATGCGTAGTTCCACAGGAATTCTATGAACATTTGGAATGTTCATATCATCATACAGCCTTTTGTATAGTGCTGTATATATTTTGTTTTACATGTAGAATTTTAGCAAAATTCTTTTGTTCCTTGCTTTCTCTGTCTCTTTCTGTCTCTCTCTGTCTCTCAGTACTAGGGATTGAACCAAAGGATGCTGTATCACTGACCTGCATTTTATTTATTTACATTTTGAGACAGAGTCTCACAACTCTGGCTGGCCTCAAACTTATCATCCTTCATATCACTGTGATTGCAGCATGGCCACCATGCCTAGTGCTAATTATTTCTGTGGGTTGTATATTGTCTAGTATGTATTTGAAATTAACCCATGGTGGGCATGGTGGTACACACATGTAATCCCCGCAGCTTGGGAGGCTGAAACAGGAGGATTGTTAGTTCAAAGCCAGCCTCAAGCAACTATTGAGGCTTCAAGTAACTTCAGTAAGACAATATAAAAATAAAAAATAAAAATTGGTGATGTGTTTCTGTCTTTATGCATCCCTGAGTTCTATCAATGGTACCAAAAACTAGAAAATAATCCTAGATATTCAATCAGGTGGATAAATTATTTAACTGCTCCCTAACATATACCTTTAGATTGTTTATGTATTTTGATTATTATTAACAGATAACATGTCACTGGGTATAGATTATTTTTGATCTAATTTCTTGTTTTGGAACCAGGAATTGAACCAAGGCACACTTAACAACTGAGCCACATCAGGCCTTTTTAAATTTTTGAGACAGGTTCTCCTTGCTCAGTTGCTTAGGGCCTCACTCATTTGCTGAGGCTGGTTTGAACTCGCAATCCTCCTGCCTCTACCTCTCAAGGTGCTGGGAATACAGGTGTGTTCCACTATACCTGGATTGATATAATTCCTTTTAGAAGGTTCTCTAGTGAAATCATTTCGTACAGTGATGGGGATAAACTTAGGATCCAGATGCATTTTACCAGATTGATTTCAAAAGGAGCATACACACTCTTCTTGCATGCTGGGGGTTTACTTTTCATGCAGCCACTTATTTGTACCTTTGTTACACACTGAACCATCTCAAACTTTGTCTTTCTAGATCCCAACCTTGATTGACCGCATGCTTGTGTCACTCAACACAAAGACTGGGGCCAAAGGAACTGAGGTCTTGTCACTGCTGCTGAAAAGGCCCTGGGACCCTGCTGCAGGGGTGCTTCCTCATGACAAGCCAGTGAGTTGAGGGGCTCAGGCTTAAGTGTGGCAGTGAGATGTTCTGACTCGTAGCCTGTAGCCCTGGCTGGAGGAAGTTGTAACCTTTTCCATTAACCAGTTGTTTATTTGTGCCTAACATAGTTCTGAAAGCAATGGGTCATGGGTTGGGTGAGCAGCCATAAAAGCCACTCTTGATGGTTGTGGGTGAGACTCTCACTCACCAGGTGGGATTTTCTCTTTGCAGAGGAAACTCCCTGGCTTTCCTGATTTTTATCACCTCATCAGGCCCCTCTAACTCTGCATTCCCCACCTCACACTGCCACCGCTTCTGGAAATCTCAGCTGTGCTGTTTAGGCAAGGTTTGTTGGGGGCAAGAGGATGTCTCCACATGGGAATAAGATCTAGGAGGATGGAAGAGAAGAAACACAGGAGGGTGTAAAAATGGATGAACATGAAATGTAGAGCATCCCGTGACTCTTAATTGGTGTTCAGATACCACTTGCTGCATGGTTGAGGGATTCAGAGTAGGTTAAGTAGAATGGAGAGATTGGAACCTAGCACTTTGGTATAGCACCCTTCCTTCCTTTAGGTCATCCCTGTCGCCACCCATCTGCCAAAAAAAAATGGCAGTGGAGTGGGCCTTCTGCAGTGCCTTCAGCATATTATCGGGGCAGTGAGAAGCAAAGTTTTGGAGGTGAGAATGACCCTGTCTAGGGCGACCCTGGCACACCCCGAGTGACCGTGGTACACTCAGTGTGCTGGGGTGTTTATACCTGTCTGCAGCCTCCTTCTGACTGTCTTCTTTCCCTTCCTCTGAAGATTCACTGCCATTTCCCACACAAACCCATCATTTTGATTGGCTGGAACATGGGAGCTTTGGTGGCCTGTCAGGTAAGTGGTTTCTGTCTTATTTGGAGCTGTCTTGTAGGGCAGTACTGCTTGCTTATGATGGCCATCAAGGCCTTGACTTGTGTTTCAAGCCCAGTGCTAGATGCTTACCTGATTATTGCATTTTAAACTGTAGAAAACAAATTTTAGTGTTTTTTTTCACTTTACTATGGAAATTTTTCAGCAGGACCTAAAGTAGAGAGAAGCTAGTAGGTACACCACAGGGCCCCTTGCTCAACTTTACCTATAACCAACTCATGGCAGGCTTGCTTCATCTTTCCCCTTCCTGCTTCCTTTCTCACTCAGGTTAATTTGAACAAAATCCCTATATATTTTCTATAATTTATGTACATCAATCAGCATTTCAAAAACCAAACAAACAAAAATAACTTCTGAATTACTTTTTTTTAAACCACATGAAAGTACCATTTAATTTGCCCAACTGAAAAAATAAATCTCATAGGCACAAATCAATAGCTCTGGAATTTCATGCCGTGTTCATATTCTGTCCCTTTATAAGATATTGAGGAGTTTTTCCTTTGTCTTACATTGTATATCCACTAGTTTGTTTAAGTGCCTCTGACATGTCCAGAGCCCCAGTGCTGTCCAGTCTTGTGGAGTAGATACCTAGAGTCCAGAGAGGAAGACCACATCCACCTGACTCCTGCTCCCAGGGAAGTGAAATCAGCAGCTGTTCCACAAAATCTGGGATGTCTGGAGCAGAGAGATTCTATTCTACTTAAGGGAGAAAGGCAATGCCTTTACCGTTTTATGAACTCTTGGTGGAGAAAAGTGATGATGTCTCGGCCTAGGTTGACAAGGTTGAAGTAAGAAACCTCCCATCCTGTGCCATCTGAGGACCTGACTTCCCTTCATGGTAGCTCTCATGGGAGAGCACAACTTGTGTTAGGACAGAGGAAGGGGGAGAGGGAATGGCTGGTGGGTCTGCCAATCCCCTGAACACTGAGTAGGCTGAGGTACACTGAAGTCATCTTCCTGCAGACAGACTGTGCCATTGTCCAAAGGTGTTATTCATGGAATATGTCACTGCTGTTGTCTGCCTTGGGTTTCCTCTGTTCACTGTGTATGGCCCCCGGGGGGAAAGAGTAAGGTGAAGCTGGTGGCAGAGGTCATTCACAGTGGGGGCAGGGGCATCAGGAACACATCCTCATACATGCTGGGTCAGTTCTGCATGATTGTGAACTGGCCAGATCTAACCCTATACCCCTTATAGTATGGGGATGATCCCCTCTTGTATATGAAGACTCCAGTCCTCTTTGTTATTTATCAGAATTCCCTGAAGTGTCACCCTGAGGCCATGGAGGACTTCTGGGAGAAGATCTGTGCAGAAAACAGCTTGGTGATCATTGGGGGAGCTGATGATGATCTCATATGGGTAAGGTCCCCCTGGGGTTGTCAGAGTGTTGGAGGAATGCTGTATGGTGTTGCTGTAACTGTAGGCTAATCTGCTTAATCAGGTAATAGTAAGCAGTTATTTTTTAGTTAATTTTATATCTATAAAAATGTCACAAAATTGGGTACAAGAAAAATCTATATACCTCTAACCTGGATTTTTCAAATGTTGGCATAATATATAAATGGAGGATAATTCTCAAAGTCAGGAAATAAACATCACTATGGTGGCATTAGCTAATCTGTAGACTCAGATTTCATCAGTTGTCTCCCAAATGTTCATTTCTGGCCCTGGACTCAATCCAGGATTCCATGTGACTATGGTTGCCATCTTTCCTCAGTCTCCCCATCCCTACCCCATGAAACTGAGGACTGAGCCAAGAGGTAATCTACCACTGAGCTATACCTTTGCCCTTTTTTGTCTTTATTTAGTTTATTTTATTTTATTTTTGGTAGTAGGTATTTAACCCAGGCACACATTATCACTGAGCCACTTCTGCAGCCCCCCACCCCTTTAAAAAAATTTGTTTTGACATGGTCTCACTGAATTGCTTAGGGATTTGCTAAGTTGTTGAGGCTCACATTTAATTTTAGATCCCCCTGCCTTAGCCTCCCAAGCCAATGGAATTAAAGGTGGGTGCCATGACACCACATTTTTTTTTTTTAATTTTGAGACAAGGACTCTCTATGTTACTCAGACTGGACTCAACCTTGTTACCTAAGCCTCCTGAATTGCTGGGTTTACCAGTGTACACCACCATACTATGATCTTGACACTTTCAAAAATGACTGGCCATTTATTTTGTAGACTGTCCCCCAGTTTAGGTTTTTGACATTTTCTTCATGGTTATATTGAAGACATGTGTTTTTGGCAGAAATGCTTTTTTTTTTTTTTTTTTGGTGTGCATCTCTTTTATTACGTTACATTAATCAAATACTACTAAAGACATACATCTAAGAAAGTGTCACAATGATATTCTATAAAAACATTTTTTTAAAGAGAGTCCATCCTGACAGCTATATCAACTACATTGTTTTAAGTGATTGTCAGGCACACACTTCTCAGAAATTAAGACAATTTATGTATGTGCTCTTGAGTTCTCCTCTTCATCTGCCCATTTCTTTTACCCTAGTCCCTTGAAGGCTAGGTTTTTTTTAAAAAAAGTAATAATTTAATTGGAAAAAAATGCACAAACTCTCAAAAATCTGAGGGTAAATGATTTTTAAAAATTTTTTAAAGCAAGATATTCCATCTAATATTTAGAGTCCTCTTTTATAGAAAATCAAATTATCACTTAATAGTCTATTTAATGTTGAAATGAACACACATAAAAGCAAATAGATGAGGGACAAAATGGGCAATACCTTAGGATTTATAGACATCAAACTATGAGCAAGACATATGTAAGTATTAACCATTATAGTCAGCTATTCCAGAAAAATAGCAATACTATATTTAAAACTACAACCACTCTTGTCTTTACATAGCATGAGTTTTTTGTAGTTGTTGTTGTTGTTGTTGTTGTTGTTTGTTTGTTTTTGTAATGGAGGTTGAACCCAGGTGTACTTTACCACAAAGATACATCACCAGCACTTTTTATTGTTTTTTATTTTAAAACAAGGTCTCACTAAATTGGTAAGAATTGTGCTAAGCTGCTGAGACTGGCCTTGAATGTGTGATAATTCTTTTTTTTATTGGTTGTTCAAAACATTATAAAGCTCTTGACATATCATATTTCATACATTAGATTCAAGATGGTTATGAACTCCAAATTTTACCCCAAATATAGATTGCAGAATCACATAGGTTACACATCCACATTTTTACATAATGCCCTATTAGTGATTGTTGTATTCTGCTACCTTTCCTATCCTCTACTATCCCCCCTCCCCTCCCCTCAATCTTCTCTCCCTACCCCATTTACTATAATTCATTTCTCTCCTTGTTAATTTGCCCATTCCCCTCACAACCTCTTATATGTAATTTTGTATAACAATGGGGGTCTCCCTCCATTACCATGCAATTTCCTTTTCTTCTCCCTTTCCCTCCCACGTCATGTATCTGTTAAGTGTTAATCTTTTCTTCCTGCTCTTCCTCCCTGCTCTGTTCTTAGTTGTTCTCATTATATCAAAGAAGACATTTGGTATTTGTTATTTAGGGATTGGCTAGCTTCACTAAGCATAATCTGCTCTAGTGCCATCCATTTTCCTGCAAATTCTATGATTTTGTCATTTTTTAGTGCTGCATAATACTCCATGGTGTATAAATGCCACATTTTTTTTATCCATTCATCTATTGAAGGGCAACTAGGTTGGTTCCACAGTCTAGCAATTGTGAATTCTGCTGCTATGAACATCAATGTAGCAGTATCCCTTTAGTACGCTCTTTTAAGGTCTTCAGGGAATAGTCCGAGAAGGGCAATAGCTGGCTCAAATGGTGGTTCCATTCCCAGCTTTCCCAGGGATCTCCATCCAGCTTTCCAGATTGGCCATACCAGTTTGCAGTCCCACCAGCAATGTAAAAGAGTACCCTTTTCCCCACATCCTCTCCAGCACTTGTTGTTGTTTGATTTCATAATGGCTGCCAATCTTACTGGAGTGAGATGATATCTTAGGGTGGTTTTGATTTGCATTTCTCTGACTGCTAGAGATGGTGAGCATTTTTTCATGTACTTGTTGATTGATTGTATGTCTTCCTCAGAGAAGTGTCTGTTCAGGTCTTTGGCCCATTTGTTGATTGGGTTATTTGTTTTCTTATTGTTTAATTTTTTGAGTTCTTTGTATACTCTGGATATTAGGGCTCTATCTGAAGTGTGAGAAGTAAAAATTTGTTCCCATGATGTAGGCTCCCTATTTACCTCTTTTATTGTTTCTCTTGCTGAGAGAAAACTTTTCAGTTTAAGTAAGTCCCATTTGTTGATTCTTGTTATTAACTTTTGTGCTGTGGGTGTCCTATTAAGGAATTTGGAGCCCGACCCCACAATATGTAGATCGGAGCCAACTTTTTCTTCTATCAGATGCAAAGTCTCTGATTTGATATCTAGCTCCATGAGCCACTTTGAGTTAACTTTTGTGCATGGTGAGAGGAGGGGATTCAGTTTCATTTTGTTGCATATGGATCTCCAGTTTTCCCAACACCATTTGTTGAAGATGCTATCCTCCCTCCATTGCATGCTTTTAGCTCCTTTATCAAATATAAGGTAGTTGTAGCTTTGTGGATTAGTCTCTGTGTCCTCTATTCTGTACCATTGGTCCACCCGCCTGATTTGGTACCAGTACCATGCTGTTTTTGTTACTATTGCTCTATAATATAGTTTTAAATCTGGTATCGCTATACCGCCTGATTCACACTTCCTGCTTAGAATTGCTTTTGCTATTCTGGGTCTTTTATTTCTCCATATGAATTTCATGATTGCTTTATCTATTTCTACAAGAAATGCCGTTGGGATTTTGATTGGCATTGCATTAAACCTATAGAGAACTTTTGGTAATATCGCCATTTTGATTATGTTAGTTCTGCCTATCCATGAACAGGGTATATTTTTCCATCTTCTAAGATCTTCTTCTACTTCTCATTAGGGTTTTGTAGTTTTCATTGTAAAAATCTTTCACCTCTTTTGTTAGGTTGATTCCCAAGTTTTTTTTTTTTTTTTTTTGAGGATATTGTGAATGGAGTGTTTTTCCTCATTTCCGTTTCAGAAGTTTTGTTGCTGATATACAGAAATGCCTTTGATTTATGCGTGTTGATTTTATATCCTGCCACTTTGCTGAATTCATTTATTAGTTCTAGTAGTTTTTTTGGAGACCCTTTTGGGTCTTCTAGGTATAGAATCATGTTGTCCGCAAATAGTGATAATTTAAGTTCTTCCTTTCCTATTTTTATGCCTTTAATTTCTTTCATCTGTCTAATTGCTCTGGCCAGTGTTTTGAGAACTATATTGAATAGAAGTGGTGATAGAGGGCATCCCTGTCTTGTTCCAGATTTTAGGGGGAATGCCTTCAATTTTTCTCCATTGAGAATGATGCTAGCCTGAGGCTTAGCATAGATAGCTTTTACAATGTCGAGGTAAGTTCCTGTTATCCCTAATTTTTCTAATGTTTTGAACATAAAGGGATGCTGTACTTTGTCGAATGCTTTTTCTGCGTCTATTGAAATGATCATATGGTTCTTATCTTTAAGTCTATTGATGTGGTGAATAACATTTATTGATTTCCATATATTGAACCATCCTTGCATCCCAGGGATGAATCCTACTTGATCATGGTGCACAATTTTTTTGATGTGCCTTTGTATCCAATTCGCCAGAATTTTATTGAGGATTTTTGCATCTAGGTTCATCAGAGATATTGGTCTGTAGTTTTCTTTCTTTGAGGTGTCTTTGTCTGGTTTTGGAATCAGGGTGATGTTGGCATCATAAAATGAATTTGGCAGAGCTCTCTCTTTTTCTATTTCCTGAAATAACTTGAAAAGTATTGGTATTAATTCTTCCTTATAGGTTTTGTAAAACTCCGCTGAATACCCATTCGGTCCTGGGCTTTTCTTGGTTGGAAGTCTTTTGATTGCTTCTTCTATTTCATCTATTGATATTGGTCTGTTTAAGTTGTGAGTATCCTCCTGACTCAGTCTGGGCAAATCATATGACTTAAGAAATTTATCGATGTCTTCACTGTCTTCTATTTTATTGGAATATAGGTTTTCAAAATAATTTCTAAATGTCTTCTGTATTTCTGTAGCATCTGTTGTGATATTGCCTTTTTCATCCCGTAAGTTAGTAATTTGAGTTCTCTCTCTTTTTCTCTTCATTAGCATGGCTAAGGGTCTGTCGATCTTATTTATTTTTTCAAAGAACCAACTTTTAGTTTTGTTAATTTTTTCAATAGTCTCTTTTATTTCAATTTCATTGATTTCCGCTCTGATTTTAATTATTTCTTGTCTTCTGCTACTTTTTCTGTTGTTTTGTTCTTCCTTTTCTAGGGATTTGAGATGAAGTGTGAGCTCATTTATTTGTTGGTTTTTCCTTTTTTTGAGGAATGACCTCCAAGCGATGAATTTCCCTCTTAAAATTGCTTTCATTGTGTCCCATAGATTCCAATATGTTGTGTCTGTATTTTCATTTATCTCTAAGAATTTTTTGATTTCCTCCTTTATGTCTTCTGTAACCCATTGATCATTCAGTAACATATTGTTCATTTTCCATGTGATGTAAGATTTTTCCTTCCTTCTTTTATCATTGATTTCCAGTTTCATTCCATTATGATCAGATAAAATGCATGTTATTATCTCCACCCCTGTATATTTACTGAGGGTTTTCCTATGGCATATTATATGGTCTCCTTTTGGGAAGGATCCATGTGCTGCTGAGAAGAAAGTATATCCACTTGATGATGGTTGATATATTCTATATATGTCAGTTAGGTCTAGGTTGTTGATTGTGATATTGAGTTCTATAGTTTCTTTATTCAACTTTTGTTTGGAGGATCTGTCCAATGGTGAGAGAGGTGTGTTGAAGTCACCGATAATTATTGTGTTGTGGTCTATTTGATTCTTGAACTTGAGGAGAATTTGTTTTATGAATGTCGCAGCACAATTATTTGGTGCATAGATATTGATAATTGTTATGTCTTGTTGGTGAATGGTTCCTTTTAACAGTATATAATGTCCTTTTTTATCCCTTTTGATTAACTTAGTCTTGAAGTCAATTTTATTTGATATGAGAATGGCCACCCCTGCTTGCTTACGAGGACCTTGTGCGTAGTATATTTTTTCCCAACCTTTCACCTTCAGCCTGTGTATGTCTTTTCCAATCAGATGTGTCTCCTGGAGGCAGCATATTGTTGGATTTGTTTTTTTAATCCATGTTACCAGCCTATGTCGCTTTATTGGAGAATTTAAGCCATTAACGTTTAGAGTTACTATTGATATATGGTTTGTACTACCAGCCATATTTGTTTATCTTTTTTTTTAATTTAGTTTGTTTCTCCATGGTTAGCTTTCCTCCCACCCTCTGTCATTATAGAGGCACTTCCCACTGATGGTTTTGGTTATTGTTTTTCATTTCTTCCTCGTGTAGTGTTTTGCTCCAGATGCTTTGCAATGCTGGTTTTCTGGCTGCAAATTCTTTTAGCTTTTGTTTATCATGAAATATTTTTATTTCGTTGTCATACCTGAAGCTTAATTTTGCTGGATACAGAATACTTGGTTGGCATCCATTGTCCTTCAGTGTTTGAAATACGTTGTTCCAGGATCTTCTTGCTTTCAGTGTCTGTGATGAAAAATCCATTGTTAACCTTAATGGTTTACTCCTGAATGTAATCTACCTCCTTTCTCTTGAAACTTTTAATATTTTCTCCTTGTTCTGTATATTGGATATCTTTATAACAATGTGTTTTGGCATTGGTCTACTGTGATTTTGTGTGCTCGGTGTTCTGTATGCATCCACAATTTGTATATCCGTTTCCTTTTTTATTTCTGGAAAGTTTTCTGTAATTATTTCATTCAGCAGGTTACTCATTCCCTTGGTGTGAATCTCTGTACCTTCTTCTATCCTGATGACTCTTAGGTTTGGTTTTTTTATGTTATCCCATATCTCTTGGATGTTTTTCTCGTGATTTTTAACCAGCCTTTCTGAATTGGCTAGGCTCTTTTCAAGATGATATATTTTGTCTTCATTATTTGACGTTCTGGCTTCTACTTGCTCCACTCTGTTAGTGATACTCTCAATTGAGTTTTTAATTTGGTTTATCGTTTCCTTCATTTCTAGAATTATTGTTTGATTTTTTTTTATAAACTCTATCTCCTGATAAAGATGCTTAACTTCTTCTTTTATCTGTTTATGTAATTCATTTTCAAAGTGTTCTTTCACTGTTTGGATTTGCTGTCTCGTATTCTCTTTAAGGTTTCATTCCATCTGTCTAAGGTATTCCTTGAGTTCTTTATATGACCATTTTTCTGCTGACTCTAGGTCCGCCTGAATATTTAGGCTGTCCTGCATTGTTTGTACTCCTTTTCTTCCTTGCTTTTTTATGCTGCTCATATTACTTCTTGATCTGTTTAATTGCTGAGTTACTGTTTACTCTTATAAATTTATTTGATGCTTGGGAGAAAAGATATTAGAAGCGAAGGGAAGAAGTCACTAAAGAGAATGAGAGTAGGCAGGTGGAATTCAAGGAAGGGGAAATAAGAAAATTGAAAAGAAATGAAAAGACAAAAGAAACAAAAACAAAAAAATTAGAAAATAAAAAAAGAAAGAAAAGAAGAGAAAAAGAATTTTTTTACAAAAATAATAATGTTAATAATAAAAAATGAATATTAAAACTTAAAAAATAATAATTAAATTAAAAAAATTAAAAAGAAATTAAAAACATTGAAAAAAAGTTAAAGAACAACAACATATTAAAATTTAAAATTAAAGAAAAAGAAAAAAAGAAAAAGAAAAAAAATGAATAATAATAATAAATGCAGTCTTAGAGTTCGATTGACTTCTCTTCCAGTAGGTGGAGCTGTGCCCACTGGGCCAAGCTTCTCCTCTCAATAGGTGGGAATCATTCACATTGCAGCAGCTCTTTCTCCCAGACTGGGCAGGTCTCCAACCCTGAGTATCTAGGGCCTTCTATTGTGTTTCCTCAAGCCAGGCCGCACTCAGCTGTGATGCTCACCACAATACTGGCTACACGCCAGGCCTGCTGTTCCTGGGAGCCCTGTCCCACTGTTTTCAATGCAGTTATCTCCTCCTCCCATTACCTCAGTTCTCTGCCAAGGTGGTATCCCATGCAAATGGTGACCATTCGTTCCCTATGTCGGGTGACCAACGCAACGGGTGGGTCCTGACTGTCTCTCCCAATCCCCGTTTCAAACCTGTGGCCACTGCCTATGAAGGCTCGGTTGACTTTTACCTCTGTAAGTTCATAAGGGCCAATCAGTTATTTCAGCCGAATAGTTAGTGCTGAGTCACTGGAAGCGAGCGAACCGGAGCTTGAATGCAGCCGATCTGGGCTCAGTGTGTGTGTTCTGTGGAGCCCTGACTTTACACCCCAGATCCACGTCAGCTCAGGATTGCCTAGTGATCCTGAGCAAACAGCATTTAGACAATTTACGGCTCCTGCAGTTGAAGTTGTCAGAGACTTGATCTCTCCGCACCTGCCACCATGTTATATCTCCTCAATGGTATTCATGTTACCCTTACAGCTTCCTGGCTTAAGCAAGTTATTGGGATTATACAAACTGCTGCTTCTGTTTCCAGTCCAGATTTCTAGAAATAAAACCCTGCCACCATTGCCTCCGCCTCTGGGTTTCGCTCACGGGAGCCGTGCTTGTCTGTGACCGTATCAGAGCCCCCGCGGCCGTGGCCTCCGCAGCTCTCAGCCCGGTGCCGGCCCCGGGACCCAAGTGGCTGCCGCCGCGGCTCTCCACCTTCCCCCTCCGGAGCACTGGGCCCCTCGCAGGGGGGTGCAGAACGACCCCAGTGCAGGCTCTGCCTGAAGGTGCAGCAGCGAACAGGCGACCAAGGCGCAGCTTTCGGAGAACAGAACTCGACAGGCAGCCCAGCTCCAACCTCTAGATGCGGCTGCTGGACAATGTATACAGAGACATCAACACCGTGATCCGAAAGCAAATGGCGGCTCCCGCGGAGTGGATTTTCAGCAGCGAAACCACAGCCCGGCTCTTTTTCGATCTCTTTGTTCTGCCTGCTGCTTAGCAAAGTGGTCCACTACAGATTAATGGTGAAAGGAGCTCTAACAAGCTGCGCAAAATCTCGATTAAAGCTGCTGCTCTGAGTACCATGCTCAACACTTCAACAACCTCTGTACGCAGCGGCCATCTTCCTGTCGAATGTGTCAGAAATGCTTCTTGACTTTTCTCATAGATTCCCATAACAGGATTCCTGTTGGTTTGTCTTATCACCACTGATAATCCCTTGCTCATGTGGTTATCATTGATTTATTAATTATTGATTTCCCTTAGTAATAGGGAGAAGGTCCTTGGGACACTGTAAAATATGCTTTTGTCAATGTAGTTTCACTGGAGTTTGCATTTTTAAATGCCCTATTGAGGATTATATACCCTGTTGAGGATGAATGAATGTAGATATTATTCGTATGAAAACTTTTTTTGATGTATTTTGGAGTACAAGCACAGCTGAAATTAGGAATGAGTTGGCTGTTCTTTACTTATGATGCTGGAGTGCAGACAGCTTTAGTTATGTTGACATGGAATATACTGAAAATGAGGGTGTGGTTTTTATTGACATTGTTTTTCTTAGTAATTCAGATATTCTCATCTACATGAGAAAGAGATGATTTGCTGTAGGGAGTAGAGGGAGTTAGGACTACTGTTCCTCAGAGTTACCTTGTGGGATTCTTAAACATTTGCCTCATTTTTTTAAATTTTTTATTTTTATTTTGCAGTACTGGGGATTGAACCCAGGGATTCTCCACAACCTAGCTGTATCTCCAGCACTTTTAATTTTTGATCATGATGAAGGGTATAACTAATTTGCTGAGCTAGATCTCAGACTTTCAATCTTAAGGCTCTGTCTCCTCAGTAGTTGGGATTACAGGTGTTGCTGCATACCTGGCTGCATGGTGCTGAGAGTGTTGGACAGATAACATTAATAATGTCCCCTTTGCTTAGAAATTTGGGCACTCACTGTCTTCATCTGAATGTTGGGACCTGATTTTCTCTTTGTCAGGATTCCCAATCAGAAGTTGGGGGTTTTAAGGCTAGTTTTCAAAGTAGGGAATCCAGTCAACATAGTCATTTTCTCTTATCCCGTAGAACTAGCCTAGGACCCCCTTACATCTTGTAAACTATTAACCTCAGGGTTGGAGGCTGGGCCAAGTGACCTCTCAGTGAGGCCTAGCAGTCCAGATGGACTTCACCTGTTCAGACTGAGGTGTGGTATTTGTGGAGGGGATGAAGCAGGCACCATGCTTAATTTTCCACATGGATTGTTTTGTTCAATCCCATGACTACCTGAATGAGGTATTATGATTCTCCCTTTTTGCAATGTGAAAACAGGCTCAAGAAAGGTTGCATCACCTGCCTGAGGGCTAATAAATGCTGTTTCATTGGTGCAGAGAATGACAGATGAAAAATCCTTTCTTATTTTCATAGGATGCTATGGATTATTTTATAAGAATTTTCTTCTTTCTGTCTCTTAGAATAAGCAAGGCAAAGAAGAAATCAGAAGGGTTGTCTCAAAGGATGGTGGACAGATGTATTCAGGTGAACACTTGTCTCATTTGTCTCATGTTTCTCTCAGCAAGGCCCTCTTCTTTTGCCATTGAGGTTCAGCCTTGTTGGCAGCAGCTTGCTGAATGGTGTGGGAGTATCCAAGAGGGCTTCTGATAGGCCTAAATCATAAGTAAAAGAGAGTGGCAACCTTAAAGGAGGGTGAACCAGTAAGAGAGAGGGTCTGTGGGAGAATGGTGGAGGGTATGTATAGAGGCACCTGGCTGTTTGGGAAGGCTGGGTTTTGTTGCAGGCACTGTGAGATGGGGAACAGCAGCAGCACACCTGAAACAGAAGCAATGGAGGAGTCACATTAGCTTCACATTGTCTGGTGGTTCCTGTTGTCAGGTGGAGGACCCATCTGCCTGGCTTCTTTTTGTACTAGGATGAGATTGTTGACTTCCTGATGGGAGTGCTTACTTGCTGTAAGGGTCTCGAGGGCTGTGAGCCTTGGCATCAGGATGCTAAGAAGAAGCCTCATGATGTGGCCTGCAGAGACTTGGCATTTGAAGTCCTTGAGTGGGGCAGTCAATCTGCTTCCCCAGCTGCCATGCTGCCCTCCTCACCCTTGCGCTCAGAGGTAGAGTGGGTGGGGAGGGAGCACTCTTGGTGGTTGTGAGGACCTCACAGTGGGCTCTCCAACCTTCTGGGGATGCCTTTGAGTTCTTCTGAGGAAGCTCTAGGGGCTCCTGCTGACTGTGGTCAAACCCAGGCAGACTTGACTCATCTCTTGGCCTTCTCACTCCTGAGGATCTTTCCAGAGTGTCCAGTAGCCACACCTCCCATTCCATGACCATCATGCCCACAATGACCTCTGCTCAGAAGTCAAGAACAGGTGCTCCCAGATGCCCAAGAGAGATGTGCAGTGTAAAGAATCTATGCTGACCCACAAACCAGCCCAGGGTATAGGCTCAGGGACCTCTCTCAGATTCTTTATACTGCAGTGGTTTCACATGGCAGTTAGAAAGCACTGGGTCTGCAGCTTTGCTCAGGAGGATACGAGAGGCTCCTTTCCCACCTTCCTGTCCAGGCAGAATTAGGTTGCAATGAGTGGCTGTTGTGCCTGCAGCTTTCAGAAAGCAAATGGGGAGGCAGAGGTGTGGAGGACACAGGCAAGGAATCAACCAAAGGCAGTGGGCACAGCACACAAAGGAGCAGCAGAGCAAGAGCCACAATGAAAGATCCAGTAGGAGAGAAGGAGGAAAACACCAGGTGAAACAACCACAAAAGTGCTCTTGAGTTAAATCCCCAATACTCCACCAAAAAAGAATTTTAGTCTTTTCCTTTAATACTTTCAGAGTATAATCTGAAAAGTCAGCTGCTCTTGAGGTTCCCTAATATGTGGTAAATTCTTGTTTCTGTCTTTCAGATCATCTTGGTTTTTAATTTCTGACTATAGTGTGTCTCAGTGTGGAGCCCATCAATCCTAATTAAGGAGGAGGCAGAGTGGGACATTAGAAATAGGATTAACTTTCAAGTTTTTCCTACTTACATTTTTTTGAGTTTCTTGTATGTATAGGTTAATCTCTTTCATTGAAATAAGAAACTTTGGACTTTTACAATTTTTAAAAATATTTCCTTTGTCATGATTTGGGTGTTAGATGCCCACCAATAATTTGTTGAAGGCTTGATCTCCAAGCAGCAATGTTCAGAGGGGAGAAATATTGGGTGGGGGGATTGAATCCTGAGAGCATTTACCTCATGAATAGATTAATTCATGGATGGATTCAAAATTAATGGGCTATCCAGAGGCCATGGAGACTTTGGAGGTGGAAACTTATTGGAGAAAGGTTACTGTGGGTGTGTTCACAAAGAGGATATTTTGTCCTTGATCCCATCCTCTTTATGCTACCTGGCCACCACGACATGAGCATCCTCCTCTGACATATGCTCCTGCACTTTGATGTTTTGCCTCATGACAGATCCCAAAAGGGTGAAATCAAGTGACTATGGACTGGAAACTTTGAAATTTGTGGTTCAAAATAAACCTTTCCTCCTTTAAAATTGTTTATCTCAGATATTTTATCACAACAGCAGAAAGATGACTAACAAACCTTTTGTCTATCTCTTCTCCTGGCATTTCCACTACATGTATACTGGTGGACTCACTGATAACTCATAAGTCTCTGAGGCTTTGTTCCTTTTTTCTTTCTATTTGTTAGACTACATAATCTCTATTCTCATATCTTCCAGTACATTAACCCTTTCTTCTGCCAGATCAAATGCATTGTTGAGTCTTTCAGTGTACTTTTTATTTCATGTATTTTAGTTTTCAACTCTAGAATTTCTATTTTTTTAATATTTTCTGTCTTTCTCTACTTGGTGAGATATCACTAACATACTATTAAAAAATTCTTTCCACAGGATTTCCTTTTACTTTTTGTCTTGAGAATTGAACCAAGGAACTTCTATGCTAAGCACAAGCTTTACTTCTGAGCTATGCTCCCAGCCTTTTGTATTCTTTGATCATATTTATAGTAGCTAACTTGAAGTCAATGTCTAAGAAATCCCATCATCTGAGTTCCCTCAGAGACAGTTTCTGGTGGCTAATAATTTGTGCAAGTTTTTTCTTTCTTTATATGTTTTATGATTTAAAATTTAGTTTTTAGTAACATTATTTGGCAATTCTGAAAAGTAAAAATTCTATCCTCCAAGGTTTGTTGTTGTTGTTGCTGTTTGTTTTAGTGACATTCCTGGGATAAATCTGTAGTATATATTTCCTGTAACATGCAGCCAAATGAAATCTTTCTTCAGTTAGTGATTTATAATACTTGGACAAAGATTTCCTAAGCCCCTTTACCTTGCAAACTTTCACCCATTGTCAAGGAGTTTACCTTCAGTCCCCTGGAAGTTTTCAACTCTTTCTTGGTACTTACTTCCTGCCTATACATGGCCTCAAGATCAGCAAGAAATTGGAAACCTTCCTTGGTCTTTCTTGAGCATATCATAGATTTTTGGATCCCTAGAAATATATTAGAATTTTCAAAGTTTTTTTTTTTTTTTTTTTTTTTTAATATCTTACTGCTGGCACAAATCACGAGCCACTCAAACAGGAACAAACTTTATTTCCGAACTCCCATGTATGCCACCCACGTGGCTTTCTTCCAGGTCACACCACACCAACTGGAACTCCCTCCCCCGGGCTGCACACCAGCACTCACTCTTGAAACCCAGAACTCAAAAGGAACTCCAAAGTATCCGGTGCTGGATGCAGCAAGAGCCATACTATTACTGGAAAGTAAAGGTCTAATATACAATTGAATCAATCCAGCATCATCGTAATGTCTCGCCTCTCAACTATTACTTCTGGCAAAATGCTAGGGGTCATTCTGACTTCGCTGTGGCTCTCAACATCTTACCTCCTTAATCATCTGTTTAACTTCATGGCCAGCACTTTGTTTGCTCCAGCTGGTATCAGTGTATTTAGACAGCTGTGATGTTAAGCAATTGAAGCTTATTGAGACTGACAAACATCCTGGCGATAGGAATTTTCCATGCAGAGAGCCCCAAATAGGATTAATAATGTCCTAGGTGTGGGGGCTTTTCCATGGAGAGAGCTCCATGTTGGGATAAATAACAACATACTGTTAATGAGTTTTATCAGGCAACTGTACCAATCTCCTTGGTATTGGCAATTGAACCCAGGGGAATTACCACTGAACAACATCCCTCGTCATAATTGAAATTGAGACTGGATCTCACTAAGTTACTTAAGGCCTTGCTAAGTTTCTGAGGCTCATCTTCAACTTGTGATCCTCCTCCTTCAGCCTCCCAAGTTGTGATTACAGGTGTGTGTCATAGAGCCCAGTTACAGGCAATATTTTGGGGGATGGAGCTTTCTAAGAAGTTTACACCTCAATCTTTTCTTTCTACCCCTGGAGTTTTTTTTTCTTTCTTTTTCTTTCCTTTCCTTTTCTTTACTTTCTTTTTTTTTTTTTTGAATAATAGGGATTGAATCCAGGACACTACTGTAGATCTTGATACCCAGCATAAAATAACTCACTCTCTCTCTCTCTCTCTCTCTCTCTCTCTCTCTCTCTCTCTCTCTCCCACATACACACAACTTTATGAATCACTCCAAATTGCGGTGGGATGGGTACCTTTGGAAAAAGCCAGTGGGAAGACAGGACTCACCTTAAACCCTGGTGCCTGGCTTGTTCTCTAGGTCCCTTCCCTTGGGAGATGCCATATTTTGAGCACCTTGAAGATCGAAGTTGCATAGTTCCTTGAAACTTAACAGCAAGAATATTATCCTATTTTTACTTTACAGATAAATTGAAGCTCAAAAAGGTCAAGTCATGTCCTTAAGGTTAGAACACCCTGGGTGACAGAGAGAAATCCTACTTTAGAGTGCAGGATACTCTGATGTTGCCCATCTCAACATCCTGACTCTCCAGCTAGTGATGGGGTGGCAGAGAAGCCAGTGATGGTGGTGTCCATCATTATAATTTTTGAGCATAGTAAGTTTGATCCTCCTATTTTATAGCCCTCTTACCCAGGAAATTACCCTTTAGAGGCAGTCACAGAGAAAAGAACAAGAGTAAAGTCATAGATATGGTTTCCCCTGATACTCACCTGCTGAAGTGGCTCACAGGTTACTCCTGCCGTTCTAGGGCCAGAGCTTCCAGGCAGTGCACCAAAACTCACGATTGCTAGATTAAGTCTGCCTGAGACTTGTTGGCTGGTGCTATTTGACCATCCACTATACATGCTCAGCTCAGTAGAGCCAACACATGGGCCTAGGTGCCTTGAGCCCATGCAGTCCACTACAAGTCAAGGGTGGTCCAGGGAGGGCAGGTTGGCAGGTCACCAAATGCCCTGGCATCCTGACAAGTCTAGAACTTGAACTCTTCCCACTGAGCAAAAAAAGAACATAGTCATTATCAAAAAAGTCATAGTAGACATACTTTATTGTGGTATTTCATAATTGTTAAGCAAATCATAACTACAGCACATTTTCAAATGAGGAATCATCTATGCCATATAATCTCATCACAATCTCACAAGCACTCTGAGAGATAACCACAGATCACTTCTGGGGTGTGTTGAGGGAGATGACCCAGTAAGTTCCACTGACATGGCTCTCTGCTCCAGGTCTTCAACACCCTAGGTCTGCAGGACAGATTTAACAACCGTGGCTGTAAAATGAGAAATCAGGCTATCCCCTCTGTACACACCAAAGCAAGAGGGGTCTATTTTGGTATGGGCAGAAAGGTTTCTCATTGCTACAATGGCCCCAGTTCAAATTTCCACTGGAGAAAGAGTAGTACAATGACCACCAGCCCCTTTTTCCCTCTGTCCTACTTGCTGCTGGCCAGGCTCCATGACCTTTGGCCATGATGAAGGCATGGCTGCATCTGCTTCCTCTAAAGAAATAGATCCAATCTGCTAACCTGGGAGCCTCTCTTATGAGCTATCCCCAGATCTCAGTGATCACAGTGTGGCTGTTGCCTTCATATGAGTGACACACAGGACACAAAGCAGTGTCCTTGAAGATCCACTGGGTGCAAGAGCTGCAGAAGTGTGAGTGGCCACAAGAGTCAAGACAGGTGCTGGCAACATGGTGGAAGCAGATGATGCACTTGTCCCCAGTGTGATTTGGAAAGAAGAGAACATACAGAGGGGGTCATGGGAGGCAAGGGGTTGGCCACTACTCATGATCTGATCACAGGGCTGAGAAGTGTGCTGTCTTCTGAGTATGACCTCATGTGAAAATTCCAGGAAGGAAACTGTAATACATATAGTTGTCCTTCCATAGCCTAACTTTTGCATCCCATGGTTACCTGTGGCCTGAAAATATTAAATGGAAACATCCAGAAAAAAAGATAGTTTTAAATGATTGGTGCTACGCTATGCCATCTACTTGTCCTATTTTATTATTTGTTAACGTTAATCTCTTACTAAGTTCATAAATTCAACTTCTTCATAGGCATGTGTAGGAAAAAAAACCCAAGTATATAGGGCTACCCATTGTTTCAGGATTCAGAGGGACACATGAAACATGCCCCTAGGAGTAAAAAGATCATGAAATTCCAATTTTCATAAAAGGAAAACAAAGTTCAGCACTTCTTCATCTGCACATGTGTGCACACCTATGATAAAAATAGTGGAAAGAATCCACCAAGAGTTGATGGTTGAAAAGAATTTTTTTTCTTAGCTAGACAGTGATCCATACCTGTAATCCCAGTGGTTCAGGAGGCTGAGGCAGTTGGATTCAAATTTAACATCAGTCTAAGCAATTTAGTGAGGCATTAAGCAGCTTAGCAAGACCTGGCTAAAATTTAAAAAATGGATGGGGATATGGCTCAGTGGTTAAGTGCCCCTAGGGTCAATCCCTGGTAACATTAGAAAAATATCTTTATCCCTTAATCTTATTTCTACTTGGAAAAGTCTTACAATGAATGCGGACTTGTTTTCTACATCAAAAGCATAGCTCATGATGATGCTCTAACAAGAGCACTGTCACTCATAAAGCATGCCATTGCTCTAGAAGGCACAACTTCTAGGTCTCTAGCAGGCAGAATTGTGATTGGGGGGCCAAATTCTGTGGAAGACCTGGCCCAGGAGTCAGAATGACTTGATGTCTGAGAAATCAGGGCTTGGGCTTCCTCACACCTCACTCCATGGATGGGTGCTGGGGTTTGGGTAGTCCACTAACCCTCAGGCTCAGGCACAGACTCCTCATTAAGGACCGCTAGTATGGCTGTGGAACACAGGCTGGCTGTGAGCTCTGAGAAAGAGAGGGAGTGTCAGGACTATGTGTGTAGCCCTAGGCGCTCCATTCCACCTGTTCCTGCTGAAAAGCATGCATTTCCCTCTCCCCAGCCCTGTCCTGCCACAGCCTGTGCTGTGTCTCACCCAGTATATGCATGGCCACCACCACCACCCAGAAGCAGACAACATTCCCGGAGAGCCCAACACCTCAGGCAACACCTTTGCCCACGTTGCTCTCTGCTACTCCAGGTCCTGGCACAAGAAGGGCGGCAGGCTGCAGACTGACTTGCCACATGAGGCCCACACGAAGGTCACCACACCAGCTGCCTTTTGTGGCACTTGCTGATAAATGGATGGAAATGGAAAACAACAAGATTCATAAGGTGAAAGGTTAAATGCTTCTCTCATATGGGGAAGCTAGAGTGAAAGAGGCTGATCAAAGCAGAGGAAAGCCTGTGATAGTGGATGGGCCACCAGTGGAGTGGAAAAAGATTGTCAGAGGAAGGTGGAGGGATAGAGAAAGAGAGGTATTGTGGAATGAAATGGACTGAATTATATTTATATATGAATATACAACAGTGAATTTCAACTTTATGTACATCTATAAAACACCAGTTTGAAAACTAATAAATTAATAAACAGAAGACCAGTAGAGGAAGGAGAGAGGAAGAGAATACTATGTCGTTTCACCATACAATAGCATTTGGATTTCTCCCTTCTGTTTTAACATTTGGTATTTCATAGCTCTATATAGCAGCTCACATTTAAGAAATATCCACCATGTCCTAGCCACAGTGATACAGTCTTCATTAGATACCTCTATGACCTTATTAGGCAAGACTTTTTTTTCTCATATGCATTTTACAGATAAAGAAACAGAAGACGAACCATGTAAACTAGAAGGGACAGTTGTGGATTTTGTAGAATTCATCTATCTGTGATCTTTTCAATATTCCCTTTGCTATACAATCTATATAATCAAATATATGTCCACCAGTTTATCCAGTCTCATACAGTAGGATACTTGGGTTGCCCCTAATATCTCTGATTGTGAATAATATTGATAAAGTTAGGACTATTACTGTTTTCCCAAAGTTTTCCTTAGAAATGGAATTTCTAGTGAAAAACCAAACACTTAGTATGATTTAGCATGTCCTATGTATGCATGAATTAGCAATAACCATACCTATTTTAGTTACTGTTCTAATTTCCCATTCCTGCAAAGCACTGTTTTCTTCCAAGAGAATATCATATCCATTTATGCTACCAGCTGAGATTCAGAATGCTCATCCCCCAGTGCTTTCCCCAACCCCATCAAAGTTCAGGTTCAAATTTTCTTACTTTTTCTCCTCTGTGAAAACTATCAATTATTTATTCTAAAGAATATTCTGACACATTTTGAAGACCCAAGTGGCAGCACTTGACTTTCCTTCCCACATACACTTTTATTTTGTGTACTTAGGTATTTAGTTTCTACTTTTCTCAACATTGTGGGCAAAATTTGTTAAGTAGTTTTCCATCTGCCAGGTTCTATGTTTGATGCATTTGAGGCAATCAGATGTACAGTGAAACCTACTGTATGTATGTGTTTCCTGTTTTATTGACACAAAGGAAGAAAACTAATATTACACAGTGAACTACCAATGTTTGGGAAGGGGGAGATGAACAGTCACCCATCTCCTGTCTATTCTCCTCTCACACTATGACAAGGAAGATTTTTCAGGCTTCCTACCCTCCTTCCAAAACAGCCATGTTTCTGAATAATTATGAGCAGGTGCCAAATTGTAGTATATACACACACATTTCTTTTGATTAGGAGAGAGGTGAGCGTGAGAGAGAAGGTGGGGAAGGTTGGATCCTGGAAAACTCATCAGTCTAATAGCTACTTTTCACCACAAGGGTGAAAGAAGAAATGCAGATTATGCCAAATACAATTGCAGAGAGGAAAGTGTCTATTAGACCATAGTAGAGAAAGGTTTCCTGGTGGAGTGATGATGATTTTCCATCCTTGGGCAGCCGCAGGAAGATCAGAACCCTGTGCTTTCACAAGGGCATTATTTCTCCACAGAAAGTGACAGCCAAAAACAATTACTTAAATGTATATTGATGTCAGTTTCTTTGCCATGATTTGAATGGTAATATGATGGTAGAGGATTGGTGAATCACAAAGAGCAGAAAAGTGAAAACCAAGAAGAGAGTCCAGGATCAGTTTCTGTATTGTGGGGGCAGTGAACGAGAATCTGTGGAGCAGTTTTAGGAGTCAAGGATGATTGTCAGAAGAAAAGGGAAAAACATATATTACTTTTTAATGCCACAAATTGTTTGTCTCTTAACCTAGAGATAAAAATTTAATTCCTCTCTGATAATACTCATCCAACACTGAATTTTTTCTTGTCATTCCCCTTTATAACTTAAGCTTGTCACAATCAGTTCAGCTCAGCTTGTCACACCTGTCCAGAGTGACTCATGCCATCAATAATAGAGCTCCTTTAGAAGAAATAATTCCAAATCCCCCAAACCCTTTTCTTTATTGTGATAACTTGTGCTGGGCCCATTTTCAGGAACTCTCTTGATATGTTCAATGGACCTAATGGCTATGTTCCTGGTCCCAGAGCTGGTTATCTCCAAGACTTCCACTCTCCAAATTCTAATTCATTCAGCAGTAAGCTTTGATGTGCATATGGCCTCATGTTTGAGAGGTTGTTTTTCAAGGTAATTTATTGTGTGCCCATATGCTATCACTTACTGTACACCTGGCACCATACTAGCCTACTTAGTGGATAACAAAGCCATCAGGGTCCCTGGCTTTTCCCCCCACAATATTTCTATAATTAGTACACAAATATAAGTAAAAACTTGTTTCTGTCAGTAGAAAATTTGTTAGAGGAAAGTCCTTCTTGTATTAGATTCTAAAAAAAAAGACACAGATCAGTATTGTAGATCTGGAAGTATGCTCCATTCATGTTAATTAATTATGGTTAGTACATCCATCATGGATATGTTGAAACTGGGAAACCTTACTACATATCTGCCTAGATACAGCCCTCCACATTATCACACATGGAGACTCTTGCCCTCATCTCCTTTCCCCTGATATTCCTACTGCTGAATACCTATAGAAAGTCTATTTCTAGAACCACATTTATTCTCCCCTTAAGTAACTATAACACTAAGTGGCCTCCATACTTCCAATTTCTCAACTTTCCAATTAATACCCTTGACACAGTGCATTTCAATTTTACACAGGAGCTTCAGGCAATATTGGGCAGTACTCAAAAACTCACTGGTCACCTGTCACCTACAAATTAATGACAAACATTGACACAATTATGTTTAAGATCCTAGGTTTTTCCTATGTCTTTACCAAGCAGCTTGTTTTCTCTAGTCCAATAATCTGTAACTGTTCAACCGGTCCTAACTTTTGCTCACACTGTTACAGCTATTGAAATATAATTCTCACTTCTTATTATCCTAAGTCCTAACCCTTATTCCAAAATAGTTTCTGCATTACTTCCATCTTTCTTTAATTATGTCTTCTATTTTATATTCCATTTAAACTATGCATAACAATTAAATGAGATTCCCATTTTATTTATATATAGCCATTTTTCCTCTTTCTGAAGAATGGGGATGCAGAGCAAAGGCCAGGGTTATTTACCAGACAGGATATGATCCTGCCTATGAAATTTGATTCATATCATTTGTTACTGTACATAGAACTCTAGGTATCTAATGTGTGTACATCTGGTTTGCTTAAGATAGTCTTATTTTATACCTGTTGTTCTTTATAATTGTTATTATCACCCACTTTTATTCTTAGAAGTGTCCTGTTTAGGGTAATAAATTAATTATATAACTACTGTGTAAAGTAACAATGTCAAAGCAAGTGTTAAAAGCAAAAAAAAAAAAAAAGTTGGGTGTGGGATACAGTATTCCTGTAATCCAGCATCTGGGGAGGTTGGGACAGGAACTTCATGAGTTCAAAGCCAGCATCAGACATAATGAGGCAATAAGCAACTCAGTGAGACCCTGTCTCTAAATAAAATATAAAATAGGGCTGGGGATATGGCTCAGTGGTTGAGTGCCTCTGAGTTCTATCCCTGGGACACTACCCTCTGCAAAAAAACTACTAATGTTTAACAAGAAAATATTGGGCATGAATTTCTGATCTGAAGATAGGCAACCATTCCTTAACAAGTATAAATATTCTTTAAAAGAAGGGGGAGACATTGTAAACCTTTCTAAATTAAAAGACAATGAAAATCAAGTAAGGCAAAATGTGAGAATATTCTGGATGCCACGGTGCATGCCTTTAACCACAGTGGCTCAGGATATATCTCCAGTCTGAAAACTTGCATGTGTCTAACAGAAGAAACACTCAACAGATGTTCATGGCCATGCTGCTGTCAATTCCACAATCCATTTGTCACAAAACAGTGGGTAGGTGAAAGTGAGCCAAAGAAAATACCCAGAGATAGCATACAAGGCATAAGATTCATTGGAAAATGGTTGCAAGACATCAGTAAATGCTCCAAGAAGAGCTCAATTGTGACAGAATGAAGAATATCACCTCTGTCCCTCACTGCTTCACTGAGCCGTGCCTCCTTTCCTTCATGGTGGCATCTTGTGCAGCAGATGAGTAATACCTACCCTTTGCACAGTACCTTTGATTCCATCTCTCTCTACCAAGAGGATATGATAGGCTTCAGAATAGGTGACATCTTCAGCCTTTGATTGCTTAGGTATCCTGTAAAACATCTTGAGGAAATTTTAGTATATTATATGAGATAGAATTGTATTTTTTTTCTTATTTTGGAAATGTTCCTCTGTTTTACCAGTTTTCCCAAGTATATTTATTAAAGTCTATTCCATCTCCACTGATTGATAATTCTTTTTTTACAACCTGAGTGGTGCACAAAGATTCTATGTATGCAAGGGTCTGTTTGGGGGGGGGGGGTCTCTATTTGTTCCTTTGGCTACTTAGGAATTCTGCACTAATAATACATCATATCCATTACAAAGTCTCTATAATAAATCTCAATATCTAGAATAAGGAGGCTGCCTTTTTATTTTCTTTAAAACTGTCTTGAATATTGTGACATTTTGTTCTTCCATTTTACTTTTAGTGAAAACTCTTCAAATTCTAGAAGTGGTAGTACATACCTGTAATTCTCTGGATTCAATACCCAGGACGTGGAAAAAAAATCAGTCAATTCTGCAAAAGACACCACTGAGTTTTTATTGGAGTTTAATCATATATATAAATATAAAAACGAGTATAATAAAGGTTCAAGAAAACATATGAGAATATGTCCATACCTCCAGGTAGACAAAGCTATTACAGAGGCCTTATAAAGCATGAAGCAAAAAAATGATACATTATATTTATATGAAATTTCAAACTGTTGATCAAAAGATGCCATGTAAAAGGCAAAGAGAAATAGGTGCAGTGGTACATGCCTTTAACCACAGAAACTCATGTGTCTGAGACAGAAAGATCACAAGTTGGAGGCCAACCCCAGCAACTTATCAAGTACCTGAGCAACTCAGTGAAACCCTGAATCAAAATAAAGAATAAAAAAGAGCTGGGGATGTGGCTCAGTGGTTTATCAGCCCTGGGTTCAATTTGGTACCAACAAAATATTAAAAATTTGAGGTCAAACACAAAAATCCAAGCAGAGCCCACCTCATTGTACTCCACAGGACTAAAGGGTGGTGGTTGGTTCCGGGGCACTGATTAGTGCTCAAAGACGCAGCGGTGGGCCCTACAGGGTGACCTGCAGGGAAATTGGGGGTAGTGGGGACTGAACTGAGTGTCTTCAACAGGGGAAGGGGGCAGAGGGCAGAGTTCATGGCTGGATGTTGGGCAGTGCTGAAATGCTGAAGTGGGGGGGGGCCTTTCTCACAGAGGTACTCTGCACCTCTATGGTAGCCAGCCCCTCTGGAAAGGCCTCTTCTAGCTCCCTAGGGCGTGGGGTGGCTCCGGTCTGGTATCTTACTGGGGGACAGTGAGAGGAAAAATCTCTGGCCAGAGTGGGAGGGGCAACATAGTATGTGTGCGACGCATAAGGACATATGGTGGAGAGGAAGCTAGATGGTTGCTGGCTTGCCATCTAAGGATTATAGCTGGAGGCACCACTAGAACAAACTGAAATCCCTTGATATGGACACCCGGTCCAGAGATATCCACTGAAGGGCAACTATATGTAAATGCAAGGGGCTGCATAGGCTTGTAGGTGGAAAGCCATGCAGGAGTGCACAATGCAGAAATCTCCCATGACAGTTCAGAGGCCTGGACTGGTGATAAGACTATAAGCACAGCAGCCATAGGCAGAGCCCCTAGTTATCCAGGGGTTTGGACACCTGATATCACATGGGCTTGCATGATCAGCCTTGCAGAGTTCAAGTTTTCCTTCACTGCCTTCTCTTAAGATGAATTAGAGCTCCTGTCCATGGATACTTGTTCTTTGCTCTATTGAATATTGATCAGGATAAGGAAATCTTTCACTGAAAGAAAAATTATTATTATTTTAGCATTTTTCATGATATTTAAGAGTTTCTCTAAATAAATTTCAGCCTCCATGAGGGCAGCACCACATCTGTATTGACAGTGATGAATATATTATTGGCAACCCCATGGTGCTCAATAAATATTTGTTGAATGAATAATAATTAAAAACATACATAGAAAATGGCAGTCTATTACACTACTGGAATCTGCCTTTTCTCTTGAAATCTTGTTTCTGAAAAGAAATATACAACTTTAAAAACAGCTGGGCCTGTGTTGAAAAATTCCATGGAGAAAACTATCTTCTAGTGCAATCTAAATGGGTTTTTATATTAGAACCACAGATTGTTGCAGTCAGAAGGGATATAACCCAATCTCCTTGTTTAACTGATAAGGAAAGTGAAGCTCATAGAAATTCCTGGGAAGCATCACATAAGTATAGAATGCAGCTGATGAGATTGTGTATGTGTATGCATGTGTTCTCTTTAGTGAATTACATATCTATATCTATATCTATCTATCTATATCTATATCTATATCTATATATATATATATATATATATATATATATATATATATATATATATATATATATTACCTTACTTGGCTTAGCTTCTCCTGTATTAAAAAATTATATTCTATTAACATGAGAATTATTTTTTTCTGCTAGGAAGTTAATTATTATTATTATTATTTTAATTTGTGGCATTTTTCCAAGCCAAGGAAGTTTTTTGTTTTTCTTTTTTCTTTTCCTCTTTAAGATGCTCTAGTTCCTCTGATGATTGGGTGCTCTGCTCTGGGATTGTAAAGCTAAGCTGTTCGAGACAGACAAAAATTGCCTGGAAGGTGAAAACTTGAAGGAAAAATTGGGGTGGGTCATTTAGTTCTTGAAATGAAGCAGGGTGCAGATTAGGAATCATTATGGTTTGCCAGAAGTTGCTGGTCATAGAAGCCTGTTTAAGTGCTCACTGTCAACAAGGAAATCATGGGCAGCACTTAAAGTGGCTCACCTCTGACTTATTCATAAGCCTCACACGAGCACTTGGCTTGGGTTTTGCTCTAGGAAGGGGGACTGATGCCAATAAGAACAGGAATAAAGAGCTCCTTGCATGGCCCAAGAGTGAATAGCACTTTACTTCAAAGCCTGACCTCCTTTCTCGTGGTCTGTTTTGCGAGAGTTGACTCTGATTGGCTGTATGTCCTCAGATGAATGGAGAGAAGAGGTTATATCAAGGATCTACTCTGTAAACTCCATAGTGTACATAACAAGAACTATGCAACTGGAACTTGGGTTCTGACTTAACCTGAAGGTTGTGATCTTTATGCTAAATGAAAAGGCTTCCTTTTCTAAGAGCTTGAAGAGTTTCACTTTTCATAATAGTCAGAAAATATTGTTTATTTCTAATTGAAGAGTACAATGATCTCAGAGTAAAATTGTTTTTGACAATGAGTTCCTACGCTAAAGAAAATCGAGACAGACTTAATAACATAGCAAATTAAGGATCAGAGACAAAATAGGTACTACACTGGGGCAGAAACAAAGAAATTGGCTGGCTTGCTGATTGATTAGCTATGTTTATCTGAGAAATTTCATTTGTGTTACTTTGCAAATTATGCTCTGCTCTAGCCGCCCATGTTGAGGGGAACAAGGGGAGAGGACCTTTCAGAGACAGTCAGCTGGCTGGTGTGCACTGGGGCAGAGGTTGAGTGGAGTTTCTTAAATCCCCAGAGTAACATTTAGCTAATGTTAGTGTTACACGCCACCCCCACCCCACCAAGCCCAATCTTGTTCACTCAGGCTTCATTGCTCTTTTTGATGGAGGTGTTTTCTTATTACATATAGTGCATATATTTACAAGAAAAAAAATTTTTTTTTTCAAATTTTTACAACACATTGCACGAACCCAGAAGAGCCATATTAGGAGATGGTGATGAGAGTTAATGATATATCTTTAGATAAAGCCATCCTCCCCTGCAATCACATCAGAGTCATCAGCTCATTTGTCATGGCTGAAGTGAAAATGTCAAGACCAATGATTGTATGAGTGCTGAAGGGGCGAAAGGGTTTTTGGAGAGAGACATTTTTGTGCTGGGAGTTGGCCATGGCTTAGATTTAGTGCCAGGGAAATATTGGGATTAGCCAACACTGTGTACAAATCCTTAGCATAACAGAATTAGTTGGGAAAATGGGGAGGTGGGGTCATGAGGATGGGCACATTTCTGGAGACATGCTCTAGGCTGCAGTCCAGAAACTATGGAAAAGAATGAGTTGATTTAATTAAAACTATTTTAAGGAGTATGTGATAGGAAGGACCACTGATTTCAGCAAGATTGAAGTTACGGGTTTGAATGGCATCAAGGGAATTCCTGTAATATTATCTGTTAAGTTTTAAGTGTTTTCATTAAAAGAATTTCAATCTTCTATCTAAAAACTTTTCAGGGAGATAATATTTGAAGACACAAAGGTAACATTCAGGTATAAAACAGTGTTGATAGTAGACTGGAAGTAAATACTTCATGTAAATAACAATAAATAAGTGAAATACTTGCTACATTGTTAGTTTACACAAAACCTGGAAGCTAAACTTTCTTTACCCAGAGCTCATTCTGAAACTTTAATTGAAAAGTAACTTATTTTCTTTAGTTACAGAAGTCCTTATCTTTGATAGACCAATGAAAACAGATTTATTTCATTTTGGGTCCAGTTAACTGTTCTCTTTCAGATAGTGTACCCATACAACCTTTTCTTGTTTAATTCTATTGATTTACAGTGTTAAAGTGAAGTAATCTGATACCTGTTTCCTGCCCTTTGAGTATTTGTCATCAAAGAGGCTGATTAGTTTTTTCCCCCAGCTCTTTAGCTGTTTTAAATGTATAATTATCATTGCATGTCATTTGATAGCTGCACTAATTGCTGCCAACCATTGTCTGTTTGCACTTAATGCTGAAACCTGATCAACATCCTGCTTTGGTTGATGTTTGGTGGTAAACTTTAATTAACTCTTATTGCATTGAAGAAGAGTTCAGCCTTCGTGCTAACTAATCATTTACTTTCATTATGTCCTGACAGCTCCACTTGTTCTTGGCCCTAATAGATACACCAGTCAGTAAATAAACCTGCAAACCTCATACCTTGTAGTTGCTTCACACTGATATTTTGCTACTTAAAGTATAAGATAATTGGGCCCAGATAATTATTTAGTTAGTTTAGTATCTCTAGTTTTGCAGACACTAATCTTAAATTACTTCTTTCATGCTGGGAAATTTCATTTTAATAGAAACATGGTTCCTCTGAACATGCATCTTTTGAATCAATACAATTAAGCTTGTCTCCTGTTGGAATTCTTGTAATTATTTTTCCTGAAATACTTTGTTCCCTATTATTAATTAATTATTAATGTTATTATTAATTATTAATGTTCCCTATTATTCTAGTCCTAATGTGGTTTTTAATATAAAGTAATTTAAAATATTTACATGGAATATAAAAAGAGACTTGTATTTGGTAGACTCCAAGAGGATTGTATAGTAAGAGGCACTTGGTAGTGATTTAAAGAATTATGAATATAGCTTTCTTCATTAAAACTATTTGAAATCATGTAACAGCATAGCAATCATTGCTCAGGGAATAGGAATGTTTGCTGGAATACCTGACCTGTGATTAGTTTTATGAAGATAATTATGGTTGTTTTAGCCTGCAAGGAATGATGTTTTTTAGATGTACTTACACTGTTATACTTATTGTTTTATTGTTTATGAGAGCACATTCATCGGAATGATGAAAGATAAAGAATTATGCAATTGTTTTCTCTTTTAAATATCCTATTAACAGGAGTTCAATAATCAGTTTTACCTATGTATAGACAAAGAAGGAAAAATACAAATGAATATTAGAATATATTGTCATCACACTGTATATGAGATAAATATGTGTGTGCAGGGGCTTTCACTAATCTAGTAAGTCTTTTTTAAACCAAATATTGTCATTAATATTTAATAAAACTAATTAACTTAATTTTTAAATGATCCTATGTGGTGATTTAAAAGCATTGTCAACTAAACACCCGACTGTTGTGCATTTCAGTAAGATTAGTCAACTATATTTTAGAGAATAGCAAAATAAACATATGGAAACGATTATTTATAAATTTCAAAAAAATGACTGATGTAGTCCATGTTTTTTCCAAGGAAAGTAAAGAGTTTCATGTTAAAGCTTCATGTTTATCAGCATTATACTCTGGAAGTTTCAAATATAATAGGGATTAAAAGACAGAGGTCTGAGAAAGAGATTCTGTCCATTACTGAGATGCTTATGAAATTGAGGATAATATATGCAACCTTTTAGTATTTTTAAGGAGTGTACTTGTATGTATTTTAAACATAATACCTGGTTGATTTATAAATTTGTATTTATTTAGGGACAAAAAAGTAAGAAATCATATAGTCACTTAACAATAATCCTACTTTGCATAGAGGAGATGATTAATTCTTAAGTATGGCTAGGTCACTGGCATTTAGAGGTACCTCTTTCTTCTTTAGGAACAAAAAAAGTCAGTATATTCTCACAATATTGGCAAACAACAGCTTTCTAGTAATACTTTAGCTGATTAGGACATCCTTACCCTTTAATGAAGCAATCACTAGAAAGCCCCAATGTCAGCTGGAATACTAGCAAAACAGTATCAAGGAAAGAATCAGAAATAGGCACTGAACATAATTACAGTTCATGTCCTTGTCTCACACCAATGCAAACTATTCATTTTCAATTAGAATGAATATGAAAATTGGAAATCAACTAGATCAGCTAAAAGCACCAAAGTTTGTTTATAGCAATAGCTCCAGTATTGGGACCATCTTGCCCACTGATTATGAAAATTTCCTGAAGGAAACAAATAAAATGAGTCATATAATGGTGTAATTTGATTAAAGAGTGATTATTGATTCCTCTCTAAGGAAAGTAGCTGGAGTTTGATTAAAGTTTTAAAGAAAACTGAGTGAAATTCCTATTTCCCATGACTAATCAAATTAAGAGCTATTGGCCTCATTGGTAAAGTATTCCTTTCCTCTTCAGTTCTGCAACACATATGTTTAATGCTATGTAATTGTCATACAAATTCCACATAGGTTTAGTGATGTGAGAATGAGAGAAAAATGAGGGTAGGATGAGAGAAAGAGAAAGAAAAAGAATCAAAGTGGGAGAAGAAGACCTTGCATCAACCACAAGGGCCCTATTTATAGAGAAGAAAACAAATCTGCATTGAATAGCTAATTTAGATTTTAATGAGAAAAATGAGAGGGAAACAGGGGAAAATGACTTAGTGACTCAAACACTCATATTTGTCTTTGTAAACTTTCCCTTCTTAAAAATGTGCTTGTTTTAAATGCTGAATATATTTGGTTACATCCTTCTATTCAAACTTAATTACCTTCTCCCCTTTGTCATGACATGGGTGGAAAGTTTTTTGCCATGTCAGGAGAGGTCGTCACACATTCTTTTGCAGTTCTCTTCATTAATTTCTTCTTGCAGAAGCATTTTCTCTCGTGCTGGGAAGGTAGAAGGGTGTAACAGAAGAGCCCTGAAACATCAGCAGGAAGCTCTAAGCTGGTTAATGCAGTATAATTGTCTGGACATAGACTGGTCTTTGTTTGTGTGGTTCACTCCGAATCAGCTGTAATTAACTCCAGAGTGTTTCCAGATTGCCAGCAAAGAAAAATTACAGCTTTTCTGTTTTAAATTGTAAAGCTCACACACATTAACTATGCAGATTGCATTTACTTTGATATATTTCTATTCTGCAAGAAAAAAAGCTTGCTTGGCTCCCGTTCCCACCTCTAAAAATGTGTTAAGTTATTTGATTTAGTGTCTATTGAAACATTATGGTTCCTTAATAGTTGGGTTTGAAACCTTTTTACTTAAAAATTTCAATCCTTTGACATCCTTGTATTTGCCTTCCTTCTTGCTAATGTTTTTAATACTGCAATGGGAAAGAAGTTATGCAATCTTTTATGAAATACTAAAGATCTACTAAAATAAGCAAATTGCAGAGAAAGCCTGTTTAAAGAAAACCACCTCTAAAGGTTGAGATCAAAGATATATTCTGACGTAATTGGTGCTTCCACACAGGTACTTCACCTGTGTTTTGATCTATCAAAAGAGAGACTGTGAGAAAAGTACAATTTCACTACCTCTTCTCTTGGTCAGCACGCCACACCCTTTTAAAAGCTTCTGTACAGTGGTTTATAATTATGAATTCCAGCATGGGTAAAAATGAGGTTGCCGTGTAAACTAATACAGACTGGTACACAAAAGATCTGTCAGCAACTGATGCAAAAAAAAAAAAGAAAGAAAGAAAGAAAGAAAGTAAGAAAGAAAGAAAAAAAAGTCCAACCAAAAATCTTTTTTTTCTTTCTTCTGAATTTAACAATAAGGAATTTAAGCCTCAATGTGGCTTTAGCAACCAAAGAAAAGAAGCTCTTGGTGTCTGCATAATACCACTTTGATGGATTTTTTTCATCAGTTCTCTGTACGTGGCAACAAATAAACAAGTATAATTATACTTGTGAAGGTCTATTCATTGCTTTGTCAGGATTAGATATATGTGCCGTTTTCACACTGCGCCTCTCTTTTGTCTTTGCCTAACTCACTATGACATATTGACAGAGGATTTGGAATGGGGAAAAGGCCACAGCAGAGACAGTGATGACCTTTTGGAAACTTGATATAATTCAAGGATTTTTATTTATTTTCTTTTTTTTTAATTTGCAACTTGTTACTAAATTCTCTCATAAGTGGACAACTTTTAACTTGTTTAAAATTGAGTAAAGACTCGCAGTGTCAGGAGGTGACTAAAGAGCAGATGAGAATAAAATCAATAGGCTAAGGAGTGCATTGGTCTTCTTTCCCAGCCCTTAGCAGAGTGGCTATCCTAGCATTCCTTTCCCATTATTCTGTCCTCTTGATCAGATCATATTCTTTTTAATCATTTCACAAACATTGTCTCACTGGACCATAGAGAAGTGCTTGGACAATCTTAATTAAAAAACAGAGGTAAAACTGGCCTCTCTGATTTTGGGTTCTAATGGGAACTCTGCTTGCTGAATGCAAAGGAATTCCTCTATTTTTCAGAAAGCACCCCCTTTCATTACCTTGGCTCCTTGTAGGTGGGTTTGGTCACTTAGCAGAGCAGAGTTTAGGAAGCAGTGACTGCAGATGAAAGCCAAGCAGAAGGAGCCAAAAAAAAAGTATTTTTTTTTCCTGAATATTGTCCATTATTTCTGAAAGAGGGATTTGACATGATCAAAGTCACCGATCTTGTGAATTACCAAGAATACCAAAAAATGTGTACACACATTCTAAGCAAACCAGCAGGTATGTATTGCTCTAAATTTAGTTTTTCAATTATATTAGGTTTTCTCTTTGAAAGTTTTTGAGGATTTTGGTGATATTTGAAAATACAATGTTTGGCAGTTGAGGCAAGAAATAGGTGAAGACTAAAGAGAAAACAGCTTAAATGGTTACACAGACTTTTTGGAATAAATTCTAATGGTTTAAGTTATATGGTTATCTTCATGGTCTTCATACTGAGACTTATAAAACTTTTGCATAAGTTTCCTCAGTGGATCACATAGATAAAAGAGAAACCTCAACTGACATTGATAACTATAAAATCAGTTAGCATCACATTCAATGTCACTGTACATACTAATCCAAATGAGTATTTAATTGCACAAGCTAAAGTGATTCCATCACTGAAAACCATTGCTATGGTTATCGTTAATAGTTACAGAGAAAATTTAAGACTCGGGTACTGTATTACTATCTAGATAGTTTTGCTATTGTTGGCTTTGAATGAAATGTAAACTTAATTGTATAAAAGACTTATGTATTTGACTTAGTTTCTGATTGATATGTAACTTGAGAATAAATTGATAGGCAATTTTGTGTAAAATTGTATGAGAATATTATAACATAATATATCCTACCAAATTGCTTTGACCTGGAATGGATTCTTTAACATAGTTTTTATAGAGATATATTTTTTCATATGAAATAATTTTACTTATTTGAAAGTTACTTCTAGTTCTTTTAAGGTAAAATATAAAGTATCTATTTTATATAGAGATATGTTGAGGTAATACATTGTAGAGTCCATTTGGTTTGGGGCCAAAATTACTTACTGCACATTATCTACAACTCATTTGAGGTGTGTTCAGAATGTATATAATAGTTTTAGCAGGTGTTTTTGTGGGCTGAAAACTCTAGTATGGATGAAGATGAATTGGAATTCATATAATTATAAATATATATTAGAAACTCCTTTCCTTTACAAAGCATTTAAGAGATTTTCTCATTCATACAGCTAAGGTGAATCTTCTTCCACCTAGATATTAAGACTAGTTGATTATCTTATCATTGGGGAAAGTTCTCTGGGTTCTGAGACTTTACATTTTAATCTAGCATCATTAATTCAGTATTTAGCACCCTGCTTTCACTCCAGATCTCTAGTCTTTTCCTGACTTTTTCATTTCTTTGAGCAGGGGGTTATATTTTAGTCATTTTGGCTTCCTTCAAATGTATACATTGTGCAGAATTGGTAAATGTAAAGGTAAACATTAATGTTTGTGGACTAATTAGAAGATTATTAGGTTTTCGTGCTTATGGTTATCAGATTATTTCAGAGGGGCTTAAAAGCTGCATGCATGCCATGAGGATAATTAACCTGGAGCTCATCAATGATTAAAATTACACACTAAGCTTCGTGATATTTGATTCATGAGCAATTAGAATGTCATTTTAACCATCTCAGATACCAAAAAGGATTTTTATTTCATTTTCAATTTATGCAGATCTTTTGATATATTTTAAACTGATCACTTCCTCTCTGATTTAGCTGACAAGATTAGATTTGATTACAGTAAAGGGAGCATTAATAAGCTATTCTTCATACTTAATATGTCAGTGACTTTCAATGATATCTTCCTTCTAAAAGAGCTTTGTGAAAGGAATTTCTAAAACCCTTAGTAATATCAATGATCCCAACATTTTGCTTGTTTTCTTCTTAACTCTTTTTGCAACTGTGAAGACTCTGCTGGAGTACAGTGGTGGGAGGAGCATTCAGGCTGAGAGAGTTCACCTCTATCATAACCAATACAATATGCAATGTAACATAGCAACAGCAACCTTTCTTATTTCAGAACTTGTCTAGGATATGTGAAAGTGGTGGTTCTTTTAAATTAAGGCCTTGAAGTTATGAGTGCCTTAGAGTTTAAGATTTGCTTATCGGTTTCATAAAATCAAGATAGCACCTATATCAGAGGCCGAAAGTAAACACTAAAGTTTCAGACCACTCAACTGTTGTGTACAGTGCCATCATTCTGCAAACTGAGAGATCTGCAGGGAATCAGAGAAGCTTAGGCTGTAATCAAGCTTCTATGACTGTAGCTGAAGTTTGCACACACATGCACACACCACATATAGCACACACACAAACACACACAGAATACACTTTTAACAGACTTATGACCAAGTTTCCCCTGGCACATTACCCTGCTGCCAGAAACTGACATGGTTTTATTGAGTGCATCTAGTCCTCAACAAAGGGAGTTTATAGTCTAAGATACATATTTGCAAAAACAAAAACAAAGCAATACCTTAAAAATAAAAGATAAGGTTGTGGGATTTTCATCAGGAGTGCTTGTGCATGCTTTGTGAAGCCAGGGGTATTGTTGATTGGGACAGTGATTGAAGGGTGGTCAGTTCACCAGGATTGATAATATCAAAATGGTATTTGAAATGGTGTTCACTGTATAGTAAACAACAATAACCACCATCAAGACAAAGAAAAAAAAGGAACAGAAAAACAAAACCGAGCGAATGCGATTGTCCCCCAGGATGATGGCACTGGTTGCAGTAAATATTAATTTCTGTTCTGTTGCCCATTGAGGTGACTGAGATGTGGGGAAAAATTGTGATTGGTGCTTAATCAGGGCCAGCCAGATACCTGCTGAGAGCTTTTGCACAGGGAAGATTTGTAGTAAGCTGATTTACTGGCAAAATGAAAACCAGAGAAGATTTTGGTCTGTACTGCCTCTGACTGTAATATTTCTAATTTTAAGGTCCCTTTATTTGTTGGTTTCCCCTCCCAAACTCTTCTCCCCTTCTAGTCACTGCCTGATAAAGGAAAAGTAAATTGTTAAAAAATTATAAGTTATTTGTGCTGTTCTTCCATTTCTGGTGCTGTATAGGAGAGTCATTTACATTTCTTCTAGGGTAAAGGCTATTTTAAAGCATTTATATATAATACATACTTTTTTTGGAAGACAGAAATAAAAAAAAAGATCAGGATTCCTGATATAAATTTCAGATTTAGTGTGAATGCTTATAGACACCTTGGATGTCTAGGCAAGTCTGTGATAGCTATCTACATTATTTTGCTACATTTATACAAAGCCTGTCTGTGATAGATAGGTATGATGGTTTTAAGTTTTTTCCCTCGCCTTTTTGGATAGTCAAGTTTACAGCAGCTGTAAATTAGTGATGGGCTTTTAGTGATCTGTGTCATTATTTAATTAAAATGGCTTCTCTCAACTTATTTTTTATCCAGGTCCCTGACAGGCTGGATGAAATGAGATCCCCATGTAGCAATTGCCATGGAAACCTGTGACTCCCCTCCTATCTCAAGGCAGGAAAATGGGCAGAGCACATCAAAACTATGTGGAACGACACCACTTGATAATGAGATGCCAGAGAAAGTTGCAGGGATGGAGCCTGACAGGGAAAACAGCTCCACAGATGACAACCTGAAAACAGATGAGCGCAAAAGTGAAGTCTTGCCGGGTTTCAGTGTGGAGAATGCAGCTGCCACTCAGGTTACCTCAGCAAAGGAGATACCCTGCAATGAATGTGCCACTTCTTTTCCCAGTTTACAGAAATACATGGAACACCACTGCCCTAATGCCCGCCTTCCTGTCCTGAAGGATGACAACGAGAGTGAAATCAGCGAGTTAGAGGACAGTGACATCAAAAACTTAACAGGGGAGATAGTTTACCAGCCTGATGGGTCAGCATATATAATTGAGGACTCCAAAGAAACTGGACAGAATGCACAGCATGGGACACATAGCAAACTCTTTTCTACAGTGATGTTTCTGGACTCCCTGGCATCTGCTGGAGAGAAGAGTGATCAGTCTGCTTCTGCACCTATGTCGTTCTACCCACAGATCATCAACACTTTTCATATCGCTTCATCCCTTGGGAAACCATTTACAGCCGATCAGGCTTTCCCAAATACCTCAGAATTAGCAGGAGTTGGTCCTGTGTTGCACAGTTTCCGTGTCTATGATCTCCGACACAAGAGAGAGAAAGACTATCTAACCAGTGATGGCACAGCCAAAAACTCCTGTGTGTCCAAAGATGTCCCTAACAATGTGGACTTGTCCAAATTCGATAGTTGTGTTAGTGATGGGAAAAGGAAACCTGTTTTAATGTGTTTCTTGTGCAAGTTGTCCTTCGGTTATATCAGGTCATTTGTAACCCATGCTCTGCATGATCATCAGATGACCCTCAATGACGAGGAGCAGAAGATCCTCAGTAATAAATGCGTCTCCGCCATAATACAGGGGATTGGCAAAGACAAAGAACCTCTTATAAGATTTCTGGAACCAAAAAAAATCCACTTCTGTTTATCCCCATTTTTCTACGACAAACCTCATAGGACCCGATCCAACCTTCCGCGGTTTATGGAGCGCTTTTCATGTTGAAAATGGTGACTCTTTGCCGGCTGGCTTTGCCTTCTTGAAAGGAAGCGCAAGCCCCTCGAGCTCAGCAGAGCAGCCGCTGGGGATCACCCAAATGCCAAAGGCTGAAGTGAATCTGGGGGGGCTGTTTAGTTTAGTAGTGAACACCCCAATTACCTCTGTCTTCCTCAGCCACTCATCGTCTGAGTCTAGCAAGATGTCAGAGAGCAAAGACCAAGAGAACAACTGTGAAAGGCCAAAATAAAGCACCGTCTTACACCCAAACGGGGACTGCCCTGTCAAAAGTGAACCCACTGAACCGGGAGAGGAGGACGAAGAGGATGCCTACTCCAATGAACTTGATGACGAGGAAGTATTAGGCAAACTCACCGATAGTATTGGTAACAAAGATTTCCCTCTCTTAAACCAAAGCATTTCTCCTTTATCATCCAGTGTGCTAAAATTTATTGAAAAGGGTACCTTGTCCTCCGCGGCGACTGTTGCTGATGACACGGAGAAGAAAAAACAGACCACTGCCGCCGTTCCGGCCAGTGGCAGTGTTGCTAATAACTATGGCATTCGTGGCAAGGACTCTACAGATGCAAGTGCCAGTAAAGACAGTGCCACAGCAGCTCATGCAAGTGAAACAGCCCGGGGGGACGAAGACTGTTCAGCGACTCCTCACCAGCATGGCTTCACCCCGAGTACACCTGGCACGCCAGGGCCTGGAGGAGATGGCTCGCCAGGCAGTGGCATTGAGTGTCCCAAGTGCGACACGGTTTTGGGGTCTTCGAGGTCTCTTGGTGGTCATATGACTATGATGCACTCAAGGAACTCATGCAAAACTCTCAAATGTCCCAAATGTAACTGGCACTACAAATATCAGCAGACCTTGGAGGCCCATATGAAGGAGAAACACCCTGAGCCAGGTGGCTCTTGTGTTTATTGTAAGACTGGACAGCCTCACCCCAGGCTTGCCAGGGGAGAGAGTTACACATGTGGCTATAAACCCTTCCGTTGTGAGGTTTGTAACTACTCAACCACTACCAAAGGCAACCTCAGTATTCATATGCAGTCTGACAAGCACCTGAACAATGTTCAGAATCTCCAAAATGGCACCGGTGAGCAGGTCTTTGGTCACTCTGCCCCAGCCCCCAACACCAGCCTCAGTGGCTGTGGAACACCCTCTCTGTCCAAACCCAAACAGAAACCCACCTGGCGGTGTGAGGTTTGTGATTATGAAACCAATGTTGCAAGGAACCTCCGGATTCATATGACCAGAGAAAAGCACATGCATAGCATGATGCTTTTGCAGCAGAACATGAAGCAGATCCAGCATAACCTGCACTTGGGCCTTGCCCCAGCGGAGGCAGAGCTTTATCAGTACTACCTGGCCCAGAACATAGGCCTGACTGGAATGAAGCTGGAAAACCCTGCTGACCCTCAGCTCATGATCAATCCATTCCAGCTGGATCCAGCAACGGCTGCAGCTTTGGCACCAGGACTCGGTTAGTACTTAACTGCTCTTCTGCACTATTGTTAGTTTTGAATCACATTTTGACTTGCTGGGATGCCCCCAGATAAAGTAGTGAATGCCAGCAAATTGGGGACCTTTTACTAGAAAGGACTTTCTCTTAAATCTGCTGCATAAGCAAACTATTTGTGGTTCTACATCAAAGCTAAATTAATGCAGAGGGGAAAGGGTTAAGGGATGGAAATGGCATAAGAAAAGTTAACAAACTTTGTCTTCATTCAATAGGTTGGTTAACAAATGCTAATTTGCATTAATTGCTTGCCCTCATTAGCCATACTTAATAAGGTTTGTAGTTTCAGTTTTGGTGATTATTCCCTAAAGTATCAAACTTTAGCTTCAAAAGAATCTACCATTATTTTTAATTGATATTTAAAAAAATATTTTAATAGCCATGATTGAACATAATTAACAATAATACTGTTACCTTATCCAGGTATTTGGCAGTAGATTACAAGACACACATACAGTATTAGCCAGATCTCATCAAGCTTTAAGACAAATTGGGAAATAACAATTAGTGTTTATGTATGTTTATCTAGGTTTTTAAATTGCAAACACATGACTGTTTTGTTATGGTATTGATCAACTTTCTTGTCCTCAAAAATACAAATTTCAGAATGACATCATGCCCAGTAGGAGTAATTAAAGCTATCTGATGAGGGAATTTAGAAGTTGAAAGGGATGATTGTAATTGATCCTGATTCAATCCTCTTACAGCTTTTTATAGTTTAAGCTCTAGAGAAAGCACATTCCTTGTCAAGACTTTATTTTACAGATTCCTTTGTGTGTGCTGTGTTTTCTAGTCTCTATTTTTCCTTTTAATTTTTTTTCCTGTAGTAAATAATGAGCTGCCACCTGAAATCTGGCTTGCCAGTGGTCAGCTAATGGGTGATGACCTGTCCCTCCATACTGCAGGAGAGCTGTCACCTTATATCAGTGACCCAGTGCTGAAGCTATTCCAGTGTGCTCTTTGCAACCAATTCACCTCTGACAGCTTGGAGTCCCTAAGTGTGCATGTGAGCAGTGAGCGCTCTCTCCCTGAAGAGGAATGGAGGGCTGTAATTGGAGATATCTACCAGTGCAAGCTCTGTAACTACAACACTCAGCTCAAAGCCAACTTCCAGCTCCACTGCAAGACTGATAAACATATGCAGAAATATCAACTGGTGGCCCACATAAAAGAAGGGGGCAAAAGCAATGAGTGGAGGTTGAAGTGCATTGCCAATGGCAACCCCGTTCACCTAAAATGTAACACCTGTGACTACTATACCAACAGTGTGGATAAATTACGCTTGCATACCACCAATCACAGGCATGAGGCGGCCCTGAAGCTCTACAAGGTAAGCAGTGACATCCATTTCCGTTGGCACAGAGTAGACAAGGGGATTAACTGTTTCAGTGCTTGGAGCACAGATCTGCAAGTTAGAATAAGAAAAAAAGACAGGCAAAACATACAATTTATAACTTAACATTATTAAAAGCATATTCAACTATATGGCAGTGGAGAATTTTTCAAAAGATTTGCTATGTGTCCCACTTACCTCTACCTCAGCGGCATTGATTGCTTCACTGGCTTCCCTGTAATAAAAGAACTTTCCTGGGTATTGTATATATAAAATAATTCTCTTAAAATCTCTTTTACCTATTGTTTTTAAGAAACAAAATCCTGACGTCTCTCTTGGCTGATTATTAAAGGTTACACGAAGCAGAAAAAACAAAATGTGTTTTACTCTGTGAATGCATCATCTTTTGTTTGGTGACAAACAGGGATGATCAGAACATGATTTTTTTGTGTGTGCATGAGATCTCAGTAACATTGGGTAAACATTCCTATAGCATCAGTCCAAAGTCTTCAAAGTCAACTGTGTTGTGTTTTGCACAACATTTTTCCCAACTAGTAACACTTTCCCCAACAAAAGAGTGTGATATAGATAAATATGCTCCTAAGACAGCAAGTGTACTTTTTTGTTTACTGGGAAAAACTATGCAGATGTCATGTATAAGTGCAAGTGATGAATGTCATTTATCACAAAACTTGTCTCAATGTCTCCTAAACCCTAATCACTGATTAATTTATTTTCTGTAGTTTTTCATTGGATTGCCTTGATTGTCTTGGTTCTTGTACAAATGCAACAGATTCATTTCTATGATGAATAACTTGATAACTTATGAAAAACTCCTTTGTGTCTAGACGATATTAAAATTCAGAAAATATTGCAAACCATTAGTCATTGTAACAAGCTCTAAATATGATTACAAAATCCATTTTGCAAGTGTTATCTATTGATTTAAACTAGAAATCAGTGATAACTATACTATCAGGAGTCAGTCAACGATTATAATACCTATTGCTTTTTAACTCTATTTAAAATTACAAATGCACAGCAAAAAGAACACATATGGCTCTCTGTATTAGGTGCTGGAATTATTTATTTAGGTTGGTCTAGTCCTATGTATTTGGATTGTTTCTTGAAGTTCAAACTCTAGATGGATGTATGATGCATAAAAATGTAAAGACTCAGTGTGAGAATTTGTAACATTGTTCCTGGTATATTGGCACTCTGTGGATCAATAATGAAAGCATTAGATTTGGGCTCCCCAGTTTGTGGGGAGTGCAGGTCCTAATGTAAGATGGAACATTTCTCTGCCTGCACTATTGAAAATATAAACAATTAATTGTATTATAATTCATAGGTTTTATAGCAACAGTTGACAACTGTTCATTTGTCTACTTTTTTTCTGTTGATACCTGACCTATTAAAACTTTTAGAATACCTAGGAGAAAAAAAACAAACATTAAGTTTGTATAAATAATAGATTTAGACCCTGGGAGCTATATAGAATATTCATGAACTGTGTTTATATTCACACAGCTCCTCTAACACTTTAAATTAACATGTTGTGAATAGAAGATATAAATGTACAAATTTTTCTATTTTATTACTCTCACATGGGAAACTAAGGAAAGGAACAGCATTATTATTTATTTTTTTAGGAAAGGTTTTTTAATCAATTGGTTTGATAATTATTTGTGTGTATGGTGTGTGTGTGTGTGGTGTGTTAAGTTTATGTATTTCTTCAATAGGCATGAGTTGAACACCTCACTCTTCCAAGGGTAATTTGCTGGGTACAGAGTTACTCTTGAGGTTCCTTTGCAGGGCAGGTAGGATGGCATCTTGGAATTTGTAACAAATCAAGATAAAAGCTAGATTATAAAGAGAACTTTAAAGCCAAGAGTGTTTTATGTCCCACAACCAATGATGTACTCTTATTTTTAAAATTTTATAAATCATATAAAATTGTATACTTTTTTAGTTGCTTATCTCTTAAATAGCCAAGGGTCTCTGCTTAGTGTAGCATTTAAATGTGGTCCCCAAACAAATGCAAAATTACTTTGAACAAACTTACCTTGAAGATGAGAAATACTTGAGCTTTTGAAAGCTGGTATTAGACAAGCCCACTATAGTTTTTTTTGTCCTTCAAGAAGCATTCCTCATTTCTAGAAACAACTAGAAAAATACTCCAGAGTAGCAGGGTGTCGAGGATGAGCCCATTTCCAAACTAATTTCAGAAACTCTGTGAGACAGACGTAGAGGATTTTCAAACACAGTAATGAGGATATTAGCAAGCTTGGTCTCGGCTTGTGTCGGCAAAATAAAATTGGTTCATAAGTAACATTAATTGCTTTTAAATGAGAACCTAACAAATTGGCCTGGGCCTGGAAAAAAATATTGGTTTATCATGTGGCTAAAATATTAAAATTAGACATAAAATAGTTTCAGAGTTAATGACTAGACAATAATCTCCTACATAAAATTAATTCTCATTAAGAGTTAAATTTACATCATTTTGCACTGTGAATTATTCAGACACTGGAGGAAAGTGACAAGTAGCAGTTGTAAGACAAATACAGAGTGGCCAGAAAACAGCTTTTCTTGTTATTGACAACATATCGATTCATAACACTGAATGTAGAGATGTGTCATTTTGATTTGAATAAACCACTTTTCCCATTGGGTTGTCAAACTGAAGCAGTATTACCTCAAAGAAGTGTGTGTGTGTGTGTGTGTGTGTGTGTGTGTGTGTCTTTATTCTAGTTTAAGGAGGTTAAAATTTAAAGGTTAAGGGTTAGCTTGAAAGCATCATCTGCCTAGCTGCTTAACTTTAAACTGATCAATTTAATGAAAATCTGTTTTACAGATCTTGTTTTAATGTATTTGGCAGGATTTAGGCAGCTTTAACATTAGATGTATACTAGTAAAAATTATTTCTTTATTTGACCAGAACAACACCTTTCCTTTTATGTTTAAGGTAGATGGCTTGTGGGTTATGGTATTTTGGCAAAGAACCCAGAAGCAAAATGTGCTGATGATATTTCCATATGGACTCAAAAAAAAAAAAAAAGAAAGAAAAGAAAAACAAAAAAGAATACCTTTATGTCTATTGCTAACAATGTCTGCAAAAACAAACAAAGCTTTATTCATATTTTTTGCTGTTATTTTTCTTAGAATTTTTTTTTAGAAAACAATTTTGTTATGTTAAGACATGTTACTCATTTTCTTCAAGTAAAATTATCTGAAGTGCTAAGTACTATTGGATTTTGATTTTTTTTCCTCCAGAAATTTGAATGATGAAGCAAAATTGGTCAAGGAAAATGAAACAAAAAATGAAACAAATTTCCTTTTATCTTCACTTTTAACATGTGAAAGTATATTTAAAGTGAGGTTAACAAATATTAAATGCCTAGATAGTTACAATTGGGCAGGAAAGGTAAAAATCTCTATCTGAATGCCTATTTGTACCTATACACATGCATATATGTCGAATATGTACAACAGTTTTTAACCTATATGTTATATGTGATTATAGTCTTAATTTCATGCTTTAGCATGCTTTATGAATTTTGGCCAATTGATATTTACAAAATAGGTCCTCAGTAAATATTGGATGAATAAAGGACAAAAGAATAAACTGAGGAATGTATTAAAGAAACCCTTTTACTTCTAATATTTATTTTTTTTAAATGCATTGTGATTTGGTCTTACTCTTTCATGATCCCAAACTTTTTCTAAAGAATCCAGTGGAAAGATATAATGAAAACCGCATTACACATTCAAACTCAGCAAGAACAAGGAAGACTTTGGCAATATTTCAGATTTACAATTCAGTTTATTCTTGGCTGGCCGGGACTTTCCTGGCCAGCTGATTGGTCTCACCACCACCCTCAGCACCCTCAGCACCCTCAGCACCCTCAGCACCTGCACCTGCAAGTCAGCTCCTCTCCTGCTATTATGTGTATTTTAAAGTTAGGTGTTCACAGCTTTGCTGATTCAAAGGCAAAAGCTTAATTATATGGGCATTTTTTTTTCCTTCTGCATCTGCTAGTAGTGAAGCAGAGGAGTCAGTCTGAATTCCATAACGCTGTTTTCATATTTGGATTTCATATTGGCTGAGAGCAGTGAGCAAATCTCTTGTCTCCATGGTGAGCAAATAACACACATGGGATTTAGTTCTAGGTAACTTTTAGTCTAACATACCCCCAAGGAACACTTTTGGGGTTTTCTCATTACCCTTGTTATAGATGAAAGAATCCGGGTTAAGAATTAAAGTCAAGGTGTGCGGGGAGGATCACGGAGGAGAATACAAGGAGGTACACTGGGAGAAGAATGTGCAATGGAAATTGCAACACAAAAATGGAATAATTAGCTTCACTTAACTTTTTGCTGTTTTTACTAGTAGGAAATAATAACTGGATCAGTTTGGAGTTAACAATGAGTCACAGCTATTTTCATTTCAATAGGCCTGAGTCCAACTTTGCAATTCAAAATCAAATGTACCAGATATGTACCATTTCAATTATTGAACTGTCATTGTCCTGGTGTGATGGTAAAAGAGGTCAGGAGATTGTGTGGTACATATTTGCATAAAAGTCATTGTGCAGAAGGAAATTGGAATATGTGTGTGTATCTAAGAAACCCAAACAGGGTTTTCTTAATCTTATTCTAGTCATTTGTTTAGATGAAGAAAGATGTTTTTAGAGATAAACAAAAGTTATTCTTTTCTGTTGCTCAACATTAACATGAATATGGAAATTTTTGCACTTTTTGTATTAGTTTCAGATTTATGTTGATTTCAAGGTTGAAATACAGTGTGAAATTTAATTCCAGTTGCAGGATCTCTTTTTTAAAAAAGTAATCACAATTCAAATTATTGTATTGTATTTTCATATAAAAAACAAGCAGGGTTGAAAAAAAGTTTCTGTAGTAGAACAATACAAGCTTTCATAATACTTATAACTTGTAAAATCACAGATCAAATAAAGACGAGTTGCTTAGCTAATAGCAACTAATAAATCACTGGTGTTTTCAGATCACAATGTAATTGGCCAGCTCGACTGACTAAGTCTGTTTCTGTTTTTAAGCTTGACATTTGTGAAGCACAGCTATGTGTTATAATGGCTTCGTAACACACATATGGACCTTTTTCACTGCATTCTCTTGGCAAGTAATATGTTACATTAGGAACTGAGAACCCACTTTATATTTCTCAAGAAAAAAAATGACCTCAAAGCTGTCTATCAAAATATAGATGGGCACATAGCAATTCCTAGAAAGATTAATTTAGAGCAGGTATTGGAAACTTATTATAGCCATATCAGGATAGATAAAATAATTTCAGTGTGTGAAATTGTTATCAAACGAGACAAAATCTTTTAGAAAGTGAAATGGGTCACCGGAACCCTCCTATCTTCTTTCTCCATGGCTTTCCTTAACCAATGCTACCATCTCCCTACATGTCTGGTACATGCTGTTGTTTTCCTCAAATCCTCATTATTTTATCCCACCAAGATTTTCTCATCATGGAAATACTCTGTTGCAAGGTTACCTAATTCCCCAAAGAAAATTGAGCATTCCTTAAATCAAAGTGAAGCAAGCCTTTTTATAAAAGCAAAGTAGTGTATTCAAAGGAGTAAATGACTCTCAAACCTTCTTCAGAGTTTATTTGTATTTTTTTTCAGTTGTAGATGGACACAGTACCTTTATTTTATTTATTTACTTTCATGTGGTGCTGAGGATGGAACCCAGTGCCTCATACTTGCAAGGCAAGCGCTCTGCCACTGAGCCACAATCCTAGCCCATTTATTTGTATTTTTAAAAGAACTACTTAATCTGAATGAATTTCTTTGTTTGGAGAAAGTGGAGGGATTATGTCAAGGAATCAGGTAAGGTAGCTGAATGCCCTTCCCCAAGTTCTTCCTTCATTTACTCCTTCTGAACCCGCATGGGCATCCGCACACAAACTATCACCACACAATTACACAACCACATAACCACATCTCAGAAATATAGTCAACAATTTGAAATTGCCATTCACATCAGGAACATATCAACTAGTACTTTATGATTAGTGCTACTTATTTTGTGTGTAACTTTTGTTCTTTCTATCTTATATCAAGTGCAGGTATGATTTAGCCAAAAATAGTAAATGGCTCATTTGTTGCCCTCCCTGAGGTAAAGAAGATGGAAGTGTCATCTCATAATTAATGTACTCTCCTCCTGTGTTTCCTTGGATTGAATTTAATCATCCCTATCAGTGGAGCTTGTGTAAAGTTGCTGAAATGCTCACATGGGTGCTGGGATACCATGCAGCAATACAGCCAGAGTCATATGTTAGGCAGGCTCCACACTGCTGAAAGGGTCTTGACCTGGGGTGGAGTGAGGAGGAGCTGGCATGTGCATAATGACCACAGTTCTGATGCCAGAACTTCTGGCCTTCCTGAATTCTACTGGAAATGCTTTACCAAGTTTGCTTTGAGTCTGATCCTACACTCAGGCTGAATTCAATTAGATGTGGAGATTTGTTCATTATTCAGATACTTCAAGTCTTAAAGGCACTTTCCTTCCAAATTATCAGTGTATTTCAGGAGAGCAAAGGAAGATCTGATTTACTTCATAAATGAAGAGCAACAGGAGAGGCTTAACCATTACAAAATGTCTTTGCCATTTCTATGACCTAGGAGTGTGGTGACCTGTGTAGGTTCAAGGGTCAAAGTTCTGACTACAGAATGCCCCCATGGCACCCCAGTATTTAATTCCAATAAATGCAGATGCATTTACTAAGCACTTACTATGTGTCAGGTTTTGAAATGTTGCTGTGAATGCTGGCTGGATCCATTGAATGTGGTGGGATAAGAACTGTCTGCCCAAGTGCTGCTCAGGAGCGGAGGGATTTCTAAGATGGTGCTTTCTAACTCCAAAAAATTACAAGCTAGATTTGGTGGTTAGATAACAGGCATGTCAATAAAATTAAGAGCTAACTCCACAGCCATCCAAAGCTCCCATACTTGCTTTCAACAGTGGTTAAGCAAATGACTGAGTGTGCTTGGCCTCTTGAATTATTAGTAGATGTCATACAATGTCCCTTGTGTATCTGGACTTACTTTAGTTGTCCTAGTGTTCAGTAAGATGTTATTGATCAGTTTAAGGCAGGATGATAGTAGAAATTTTAGGGAAGGATAGAGTTTTTCTATTGGTTGGAATATTTATATTGTTCTTCAAACAGGAGGATAATGCTACTAACACATTTCCTTTAATACAAGAAATGCCCTTAATTAAAAAAATACAAAATATGTCAAAGTACAACTCCAGTCAGTCTCTGTATAAGCAGGATGTTAATGTAGTATGACTCTTGGAGTATCTCTGTACATTAGGTTTCCAATATGGCCTGTGAAAGAAAATGTTTAAAGATATAATTATATGACCAATAGTACCATTTTCATCATAGATAAGAATAGCTGTATGTGGCAGCATTTTATTTCACACAGTTGTGTAATCTTTCATAGGTATACTATATTTTCTAACTTTAAGGTCTGCTTTTCTATCTTTAACTTAAAGAACTTTTGTAGACTTGAAAATACACTTATTATAGTAAATATGCATGTGTAGATATAAAATTATATGGAGACTATACCCAGATTTTCCTAAAGGCTTTCTTTCTTAAATTTTTGTTTCCTATTGCTAAAGAAACAGGCATTAGGGTTATATTTGCTTATCAAGCAGTTGTTAAGGGAGTAGTACAGAGAAATACTGGGTTTGAAGAATTACATCTTTGTATATGTGCTGGCAAAATTAGTGGAATGCAAGGCTGAAAGTAGAAGGAATGAGATATTGATAGACCCAGCTTGTATTAGTTAACTCTAGCTTAGGAGAAAAATCGTTAAAAGTTTTAAAATTTGGGCTGGGGATGTGGCTCAAGCGGTAGAGTGCTCGCCTGGCATGCGTGCGGCCTGGGTTTGATCCTCAGCACCACATATAAACAAAGATGTTGTGTCCGCTGAAAACTAAAATAAATAAATAAATATTGAAAAAAAATTCTCTCTCTCTTTAAAAAAATTTTAAAATTCTGATTTTTAGTTTGCTACCAATAAAACCATATTGATAAATACTTATGCAAATATTGCCATATAATGGCTTTTTTTGGAGGTATTTAACCTAAAATCTCCAGTCTTTTTTAAAGAAATTAATTAATTATTTTTTTTTAATTTTGAGACAGGGTCTCACTGAGTTGCTTAGGGCTTACCTAATTTGCTGAGGCTGGCTTTGAGCTTGGGGTCCCTCTGCCTCAGCCTTCTGCCCTCAGCCTCCCAAGCTACTGGCATTATAGGCATGTGCCTCCTCTCCTGGTATGAAACTTTTTTTTTTTTTTATATCAGGGGAGCTTACCCCTTGAGCCACATCCCCAGACCTTTTTGTATTTTATTTATTTATTGTAAGTTGCTTATGGCCTTGCTGAGTTGCTGAGGCAGGCTTTGAACTCTTTTTACTAACATGTTCAGGTGTTTGGGGCATTAAAGCCTTGCTTTCTTTGAACTCTGAAATCCTCCTGCCTCAGTCTCTGGAGCCACTGGGATTAGAGGCATGCACCACCAAACTGACTAGCACTTTTGAAAACTACACTTACTGACAATGATCTTAGTAAGTTAACCACTTTAGGTACATTATCTCATGCATTCTTCCTAACAGTTATATGGTATTATTCCCATTTAACCTATGAGGCAACTGAAATTCAGAGAAATATGACCTTGTTCAAGTTCTCACAGATAGTAAGAGCCTGAGCTGAAATTGTAACCCTAGGGGCTTCCCAGCCCAAGCCCTGGCCTACTTATGAGTGTTAGCTAATAAGAACACTTTTTAAATTTGATGATTGGAAGAGTAGGGTGTGAGAAGGAAGGAGAAAGACTAGGGCCTTCAGGGGCAAACTTTACAGTTTTGTTTAGGGCTCATCATTGCAGAGTCCATGTCCACTCCACCAGATTAGCAGGTTTCTTTAAAGGTATTTTAGATGCTGTAAGAGCTGACCAATAGATGTGCACATGTGAATGCAATCTACTGCAATTATAAGCTTGTGATGCTCCGGTCATCTATATCCTAGAAGGAGAAACTGCTGGTTAAATTTGTCACCTGAATATTTCCTGTCACTACAGAATTGTTTTATTTTCATTCTTTCCTTTCCCAAAGCTTCTTTCTACTGGCATGTTTGGGTGTTTAGTATATTAAATAGAAAAGACTGATAGAATATTTATCACATCTATCTAGTGCCTGAGCGCTCAGTGCTTGCAAGTTAAGCGACTTTGGAAGTTTCACTAATTTGTTCAGGTCACCAGGGTACCTTAGCAATAATGTAGTAAATAGTACCCTGCTGACCTAAAGGAGGGGATGTGCCTCCCTGAGCATTTAACTTACTACATAGGAGCAACTAAAGCTCCTAAACTAAATCTGTCTCCTTCCCTGAATTTTCCCTGGCATCCTTATCATTCCTGGAGGAATTTCTATTCATGTGCTCCCTGTAGAATTTTTGAGAATCATCTTATTTTAAATTATTACTATTATTA